>NC_062270.1:38157636-39550136 GCF_916048215.2 Malus sylvestris | reverse complement strand
AGCATTCCCTCACGCTTGGCACCAATGAGTTTTTTATTTGATTTGAGAGAAAAAAGAAGACTATGCCTTTGCGCTATATGAAATATGAATATTAAGTAATAATAGCATGGCACTTCGAATTCGATATGATAAATTTTTTTAACCCTTAAATTATGTATCGAAAGAGTAGTATGAGATAAAAGGTATTTTCGATTTTATCTAATCTATCGGGAGGCCAATTTCAGCGTCACAAAATTTTTTGTTTTCATGCCGGGAGGCTCTTAACAATATTTAGGTTATGAAAGAATATGAAAAAAAAAATCTTGTTTTTTTATTTGAAAAAAAAAAAAGAAACTTTGGGACTGCTAAATAACAAACGAAATAAATATATAAAGCAACGGAGCCATCATAGTATTTTTGAACTACTCCAAAAACAAAAAGAATGGTGGTTATTGGATCATTTACCAACCCGAGTCTGATAGACCCTATATTTAATTTATTTGATATTTAAGTAAGGTAAAAATGAATTCCATTATAGAGCCGTATACTATGCAATGCGTAAAAGATGCATGTACGGTTGTTCCATTCTATATTTTATTATTCTTTATCTCTTCACCTTATCATCATGCGAGATAGAATAAACATTTATTATGTTATATCATCAAGGTAATGATCCATCAACCTGCTAGTTCTTTTTATGAGGCACATATGGGAGAATTTATCTTGGAAGCGGAAGAACTTTTGAAGCTGCGCGAAACCGTCACAAGGGTTTATGTACAAAGGATAGGCAAACCCTTATGGGTTGTATCCGAAAATATGGAAAGAGATGTTTTTATGTTAGCAACAGAAACCCAAGCTCATGGAATTGTTGATCTTGTAGTGACTGAATAAAAAAGAAAAAATAACAAAAATTTCAGACGAATTGGTGATTTGAGATTTTATCTTCTTACCGAATTTAATAATCTATTCATTAATCTATTAATATAGAAATAAAATAATTTATAATCATCCGATTAAGATCAATCTAAACCAGGCCATTATGTATATGATTCAATATGCCAACCATTAAACAACTTATTAAAAACACAAGACAGCCAATCAGAAATGTCACGAAATCCCCCGTTCTTGGGAGATGTCCTCAGCGACGAGGAACAAGTACTAGGGTGTATGTGCGACTCGTTCAAATCATGGGCTAGGACAAAAGAAAGAAAACAATTGATCCAGTATCAACGATCAGTACCAGTGAATAGACTAGAATGGAAGAACTCCATTCAATATCTAAAAATAAAAAATATCTATCCTTCTATTATGGTATCAAATGTATGGTTTCCGTTGGTGCAAATCCAATCAACTCCGTTTTAAATTTAAGATGAGAAAGAATTCTCCATAGATAGCAAATGATATCCATTAAGCAGGGGAAATACTATTTTAAAAAGCAGAAAAATTATGCCTTACTCTTGCAAGAACGGACTAACAGGGTCAGCTACTCAGCTAATCTTCATAATTAAATACCGTTACTGTATAAGTAGATCTCATTGTGAAAGACCTCGTACTGGATAATTATGGGTAAAGCCAAAGAGTGTGAACTGTACAAGTTAACAATAACATTGACTAAACGAAAGAAGGGCTCCGGTGTATAGAGAGGACCTCACCGTTTAAGAAGTAACCATAGAAACGATGGAACCCACTATATCCATTTATATTTACTACTTTTATGTGTTTTTGATACCTAATATCAATACAATTTTTTTCTAGGCATTTCACCTAGAAAAAAAAATCGTGGTAGGGAAGGTTATAGTAGCAAAAGCCATTAGAATTTAAATTTTATACATTGGAAGAATCCGTTTTGTTATTAATAGACTAGGATACAGGAAGGGAATAACTGAAAGAAAGGAAATCGATTAGTTATTCATCAAAGTTTCATTTATTCAATGACCAGAATTAAACGAGGGTATATAGCTCGAAGACGTAGAACAAAAATTCGTTTATTTGCATCAACCTTTCGAGGGGCTCATTCAAGACTTACTCGTACTATTACTCAACAGAAAATAAGAGCTTTAGTTTCGGCTCATCGGGATAAAGGTAGACAAAAGAGAGATTTTCGTCGGTTGTGGATCACTCGGATAAATGCAGTAATTCGTGAGAATAAAGTATACTTCAGTTATAGTAAATTTATACACAATCTGTATAAGAGACAGTTACTTCTTAATTGTAAAATACTTGCACAAATAGCTATATTAAATAAGAGTTGTCTTTATATGATTTCCAATGAGATCATAAAATAAAGAGATTGGAAGGAATCCGTTGGAATAGTTTAAATGGAGTTCCCTGGAGAATGAACTCTGGGAATGTAGAGTAGAAATTAGTATGATAAAATATGATAAAGTCATCAAAATGAAGAAAGACGTTAAATAAAAAATATTTATTCCTCTTCTCCCATTTTTTTTCTTACGACAGGACATTTCGATTTTACGATTTTTCAAACAAAAAAAAAACGTCAATCCGCATTTGAGTTTGGATTGGAATTTTATTTTGATTCAATTCAATTGAAGAGTCAACCTATTTTTTTTCTGGTTCTAAGACCAGAAGCTCTAGCGGTTGACTCGCTTCTTTCAAATTGTTTCTCATTATTAAGAAAAGGTAACGGAGATCAAATACGAGCTTGTTTTATAGCACTAGTAATTAATCGTTGTTGTTTTAAGGTCAATATATTCACCCGTCTAGATAATATTTTTCCTTGTTCGCTAATAAATCGACTAATTAAACTCATGTTTCTATAATCAATTCGATCCCCCGATTGGATCGGAGGCAAACGCCTACGAAAAGATCACTTAGATTTAAGAAAGATTCGCTTGGATTTATCCATGGTTTGCTTATTCCTTATCCTGAAAATCCCAATCATATTTCTTAATTCTACATCATCTTTGATCCGATCGAAATAGGATTTGGTTTGTTTCTATTTATTTGTTTATATTTATTTATATTTAAATAAATTCAAAAATAAATTATATATATATATATATTGTTATATATAATATGTAATTTTTCATCTTCCTTGGAAGACTGACACGAGCGATCGGTTCGATCTATTTCTTTATCTCCCCATGAATCGTATGTTTGTAACAACAGGGACAAAATTTTCTCAATTCCAATTGTACGCGGATGTGTATATGTAGTTAATGACTTACCACTTGTACGCAGAGTTCATAATTCAAATTGAAATGTACAAAATAGATATTTATTAAAAGAAAAAAATACGTCCATTTCCGCCTTAAATTCCAAAAAAATATTAATTTTTTTGTGGTAGATTTCATATTTATTTCATACTTTATATAAGTCTTTTACCATATTATATGTTTGTTATATGATATATGAGACCAAAAGGAAGAAGGAAGAAATGATAAGATAGTTTGTGTATATCAATGTAGGAAATAAAGATGTGGAAAACAAGACAGGGATTCTCTACAATGACACTGTAGACCAATTGAAAGGGATGTAGCGCCGTTTGGTAGCGCGCTTGTTTTGGGTACAAAATGTCATGGGTTCAAATCATGTCATCCCTACCTATTACTTATCTTCTGAGCAGTAACGAGGGATCAATTGAGATCAATTAATAAAATTGTACATACATAATTAAATAAATATTTCATTTTTATTTTTTATAGTATATATATATATATATATATATATGCAAGATAAATTGGGGTTACAAAATATTTATTGTGATAATAAAGCGCTCTTAGTTCAGCTCGGTAGAACGTGGGTCTCCAAAACCCGATGTCGTAGGTTCAAATCCTACAGGGCGTGATTTTGTGTTCTTGTTAATCGCGGGAGATCAAAATTACACTAATATAATTGAGCAGCAACCTAAATTTGACATCCCGCGGATTAAAGGAAGTAGGAGGTCAATAAAAAACGAGATGTTAATTAATCAAAGATCCAATTGATCACCACGTCTGTATTGTAAATAGGCAGTTACGAATAATCCAGCCAAAGTAATAGGAATTAGACCTAAGACGATTCCAAATAGAAGAACTTTAATCATTTCAATTTGTTTGAAAGAGGGAAGGGAGAGGTAATATTTATCCTTAAATATTAATCTGTATTGACTATTGTTGACCCTAAAAACTACCAAGCCTACGTGGCGCGCAGGCCGAGTAATTAGTAAGTTAACTACGTCCTTCGGTTGTATGCGGAGCGTGCCAACTCGTCGGCCGAGCTCGGCCGACGAGTAAAATTTGTTGATATTGCATTGGGTGCGCTGCTGACTTCTGAATCTCGCGATTGCGGCCGAGGAAGGAACTTGTCTCGGCACTCTCTATGACAGAAATAGTCTCTTCAAAAGTTTTTGTCATAAGGCTCGCAATGCGCACCCTGTATTTCTTCTTCCAACATTCATTCTTCCAACATTCAAAAGGTCGTTGGGGAGGCAGTAGTATTCCTAGTGTTATATGTAGATGACATATTACTATTCGGGAATGACACTGCAGTACTTTCTTCTGTAAAAGTGTGGTTGTCCAAAACCTTCCACATGAAAGATTTAGGAGATGCATCTTATGTACTTGGGATAAAGCTCTATTGTGATAGATCCAGAAAATTAATTGGATTATCCCAATCTATATACATTGATAAGGTGCTAAGTAGGTTCCAAATGGAACAATCTAAGAAAGGTTTTCTTCCTGTTGGACATGGAATTCACCTTTCTAAATCCATGGAACCTAAGACTCCTGAAGAGATACGGCAAATGAGTTGTATTCCTTATGCTTCTGCCATAGGGAGTCTCATGTATGCCATGATATGCACAAGGCCTGATATCGCATATGCTGTGAGCATTACTAGTCGATATCAATCTAACCCAGGATCAGAACACTAGACAGCTGTCAAGACGGTCCTTAAGTACTTAAGAAGAACTAAGGACATGTTTCTTGTATATGGAGGAGCAGCAGAGTTGCGAGTGGAAGGCTATACAGACGCAGATTTCCAATCTGACGTCGATGATAGAAGTTCCAACTCCGGATATGTATTCACTCTGAATGGTGGGGCTGTCAGTTGGAAAAGCAAGAAGCAAAGTGTAATTGCTGATTCCACGACAGAGGCTGAATATGTCGCTGCAGCTGAAGCCGGCAAAGAAGCGTTCTGGATGAAGAAGTTCATTACTGAACTTGGAGTGGTTCCAACCATTACATCACCAGTAACTTTGTACTGTGATAATAGTGGGGCGATAGCTCAAGCCAAGGAACCCAGGGCACATCAAAAGAACAAGCATATTGACAGACGCTTTAATATCATTAGAAGATATGCTGCCGAGGGGAAAATAAACATCCTCAAAGTTGCTTCAGCCGATAACGTAGCAGATCCACTAACAAAGCCAATGTCTCAAATCCAGCTTGACCGTCATATGGAAAAGATGGGTATTAGATACATGGGAATGTGGCTTTGAGTGCAAGTGGGAGATTGTTGGAAGTATGCCCACAAAGCCACTCATTTGATGTAATAGTTTTTGGAATACTTATTATGTTAAACTTTTATATGTTTAATGGAGGGCAAATCTTATTGTTAATCACTGTTTATTGCATCATGTGTTTAAGCAATAAGTGAATCCAATGAATGTATTTGTTCTAAGAGATAAGTGATCTAAGTGAGTTAGATTATCGAGACCTTTCTCTTATGTTCATTCCTAAAACGTTCCTAGCCATAGGATTGCCAATTGGGCATTGACAATCCGCTAAGGTTAGTATGTGTTATGTTGACTCAAGCGTGAGTATGACTAGTCTCAAGTGATTTGGTGTTGGACACTAAGACAGACACATAGGTGCTCGAAAGAGTAATCGAGTACACTGAACTACGATCAAATCAGAGTTCGAACATACATGTCATGTAAGAACTCTAAGGTTGCAATATGCAAAGTAGTCCTTTGACCTGAGGCATCATAGATGTCTAATGGTTAGGTCCTTGATCTTTGATCCTGTCAATGGCATTCCCTCGGAGTGTCCACGGCATTGTTGGGGTCAAGCTATCTAGTCATGTAGGCATATGAATGTACAACAAGGGATCTCTAACCTTCCATGGTGGAGGGAGAATACTCTAAGATATGATTCTAAAGTCTTTGGCCAAAGCAAATGAATATGACTAAAGGAAGGATGTTCCAAATCATATTCAAGGGAATCATATAAGAAAGTATCACATTGGATAGTAGACATGAAACAAACTATCACTTAAACTATGTGATTAAGAGTATTGTATTAGAGAAGGACCGTATTGCATTGTAGTTGTAACTGGATAGGTTCTCCAACCAATTCTACTTAGCTTGGGTAACCATGACATGCTACTAGGCGTCAACCATGGTTTGTGGAAGCCCTAATGGTTAGCAAATACTAATCAATAAAAGGGAGAATTGAAATGTGGTTTCAATTCACAATCGATAGTTAAGAGTAACATCGCCCACTGCCTCGCTAATTAGAACCTAATGGATCGTACACCGAGTAAGGATGTATGTGAAGAAATCAAATGAAATGGATAAGCAATTAAATGGTTTAATTGAAGAATGGTCAAGATTAATTAATTAGTTAATTAATTATACGAAAGGTTCGTATTGGGCTTATATGTTGGTTTTGGGTTTCGGGGCCCAAAAGCGTTTTGGTCCAAAAGGCCCATTATGTTTAAGTTGTATGACAACTAAAACAAAATGGGCAAATAGCCCAATAACACCAAGGAGGCCGGCCATTAGGGTTGGAAGGGCAAAGTTTGCTTAATTGCAAGTTTGCCACTCACCAAAGAAATGAAGTATAAATTCAACTTTATAGCTTCAAGGGTTTTCAAGTTGAAATTGGGTGAGACATTTTCTCTCTATTTCTTCTAAGAGGCCGGCCATTAAAGGAAGAAACATCTAGCAATCTCTTCTTCTTTTAATCATCCATATCATCTTCACAAGATACAACCTTGGTGAAGAGACTTAGAGACATCAAGCTTTTGGTGTTTTGGAGAACAAATCCTTTTTCCTCAAATCATCAAAGGAGCACTAAAGGGAGGAAAACACAAGAAGGATTCAAGGAGCATGGAGGTGACTTGAAGGCCCTCCACTTGGGTGAATCCCTTGTGTAAACAAGGATGAGCTTCAAGGGTAAATAATCACTAAATTCTTCTTTCTCTTTAATGTTGTTAAAGAGTTTATTTTGGTTCACCATATACTAGGCTTTGAAAGTCATGGGTTTTATTGAATTGTTTTTGGATGCATGCCTATATTAATGAGTTAATAGTATGCATATGTATTCAAATGTTCATACTTGTTCTTAGTTAGGACAAAATTTTTCCTTCAGCTTTCATAGTGCTGTTGATGCCAACGGAAGATGTGTCAGTGAGAGTTGTTAATGCCAACGGAAGATGTGTCAGTGAGAGTTGTTAATGCCAACGGCTGATTCAAGTTGTTGAGAGAGTTTGCGCAGGGCAGTTGTGTGTTGAATTGGAGGGGGTTTCAACGTTGCACCGAGCCTTGTATTTATAATATTCATATTTTCTGCTTGGCAAGGTCTGACAATATTTGTAAAGTCCAACTGCAACTTAAACTTGTGAAAAGAAATTTGATCCATATCAGAGGGCAATCCTTCAACTGCCGTGCCTTCTCAAACAAATCAAAAGCCTGTCAAGGCTTATCACATCATCTGACCAAATAGTGATAACCACTATTTTATATATATATATATATATATATATATAGATATTTGGGAGACTCACGGCATAGCCGTATAGGCATGCAGGCTATATATATAATAGATATTTGGGAGACTTACGGCTCACGGTATAGCAGTATAGGCATGCAGGCCCACTATTTATATATATATATATATATATATATATATATATATATATATATATATATATATATAATAGAGTAGATATTTGAGAGATTTTCGCACGCACGGCATCTCATCATACTGATCATCCCATTACATCCTTGTAGAATTACTCCACGCGGTTCTGTATGCAAGATATAATCACATAACCTCAATTAATTCGAACTCTATTGTTGTTGCCTTCATTGGAGGTAATGAGAATCCCACTTATCCCGTCGTAAAAAGAAAATGAATCTAAAATATAATTATTACGATAATGATCATAATAACAAAACTATTTTCATCTTTCATCCAACGGTTAGGAACTAGCTCTCTCAACGGCCTCGATTACTTGGGCCGATGGTGTAAAATCGGCTCCAAACAACTATACATCTCAATGACCAAGAATTGAACTACCATATAAAGATTTTTTTATAAATTGTTCATTAAATTAATTTCAAATAAGTCGTATCTTGCTCAGACCAATAAATAGAGCTGAGGTTATAGTCAAAGATGCTAGTAGAAAACCAAAATAACTAGTTATAGTAGGCATGAAAATGCTAAATAAAATATGCGATTACAAATTTCTTTAATTTTCATTAAAGGTAACCGATATTATTATTCTTAATTTTTTATATTAAATTTGTATATCAACATTTCCAGCTCACAGCCACCAAGGCCCGCATAGCCACAAAAGATCTCTCAAAAAGAGCAAAAGAAAAGAAAAGGAATGAAAGAAAGCCCCTGAGGCGGGCACGTGCGCCGTCATTCCGTCTGCGACTTTGCGGGCAGTCAGTGTCACCCTAATCGACCAAACCCAACTCCAAAGGAAGTCTCCAATCTTCATCCATGAATCCAATTATTTCACAAACTCCATTAATAATCTCTACTACTGATACTCTTAATCCTGATTATCCATTAATCCACCTCCAAATTCAATGAAACCTCTGCTTGCTTAACCAAAAACCCACCATAAAGTCCCCATCTTGGTACCCAGTTCATCACTCTTTCCACCCAAAAGAGGTAAGCAAGAGTTTCTCTCTCCTCTCTTTTTTTTTTTTTTGTCCTTTGACTTTCTTTACTGGCAATTGGGTTCTTACTTCTTAATCCTCGAAAACCATTTAGTTGAATTTGTAGTCCGAGGATGACAGTGTTCTTGGATTTAAGGTTGTAGGGTTGGGAGCTGGTTCTTGTATTTGCAGAATTTCCCAAAAAAGTTAGCAGCTTGAGGTGCATCATAGAAAATATTTAGGACATATGTTGTTGATGGAATGGAAAATCTAGCAACTTGGTTGTTCTTATGTTACTTTTGCTGTTTTTTTTATGGCTTAAATTTGTGGGATTGTGACATGATTGGGAAGCAACTGTAATGCTTTTTTTTTTTTTTTTTTTTTTTTTTTTTTGTGGCTTAAATTTGCAGGATTGACATTTGCTGTTTTTATGTTACATACATTTGTTGTTATTAATGACTGAAGATGTATGATAATGTTGTTATAGGCGCCGCGGCCGCGGTTGATGGATGAATTTGATGAGATGGGATATTCACTCAGTAGATTGATACCAGAATCCGACCATTTTGATCATGGAAATGCTGCCCTCCATCCCAACAAACCATTGCATAATATAGAGCATGAAGTAGCCCAGCTCACAAAGTTGAGATCAAATCCCAATGAGCGGCTTACCCGAATTGGACCTAGAAGGCAGGACTTACCTGTTTCCACGATCAGGATGCTTGCTGGTCGAGAGGGTAATTATTCGGGAAGAGGGGGAAGGTTCTCATCCGCAGATCGTTGCCATGTTCTAAGTAGATATTTGCCGGTCAATGGTCCTTGGCTTGTCGACAAAATGTCTAGCCGAGCTTATGTATCTCAGTTTTCGGCAGATGGATCTCTTTTCATTGCTGGGTTTCAGGTAACATGTTTATTGCTCGCACTCGATGCTAAAGTTGGCAAATTGTCCTGGCCTCTATTCTTTATTGAGTTCATCTACCAATTGAAAAGAAATCAAAAGATAGCGGCGTTGTTTCTTCAGTTACGAAGCTGAAAGATATTTGAACTTGGAAATGTGTAAATTTCAAATACAGGGGTTGTCGATGATATGATGGGCTTGACTTTAGTTATTGTTCAAATGTTTGTTGCAGGATAGCCATATTAGAATATACAATGTGGATAGAGGGTGGAAAGTCCAGAAGAACATCCATGCCAAAAGTATGCAATGGTCTGTCACTGATACGTCTCTTTCCCCGGATCAACGCCATCTTGTGAGGCCCTGTATATTGTTATCTTAATTTCATGAAAAATTAGTCCCTTGGCCTTCGATATGAAACAAGAAATCATGATTAATGAAATGATGGTGTAAGGAAGGATATCAAAGTACTATATATGCATATCAAGCACTAAATGTACGGAAATAGGAAGCTATTAATAATCTCTCAAAACACCCAGAGGTCTACATGGCAATGCTTCTCAAAAATCTAATCTTTATTTAATTTGTGTTCCGCAATTTCAGGTTTATGCGAGTATGTCCCCTATTGTTCATATGGTAGATGTGGGATCTTCTGAAACGGAGTCTCCTGCAAATATAACGGTATACAAATGTGCTCTCTTATGTTTTTTCGAATTTTCTAGAGTTTGCATTTTCAACAATTCTCTTGTCTTCTACAGTTCTACTTGTTAGAAACACTCAGGGAAGATATTGGGTGTGCAAAATTTCTTCTGAAACTGGGATTTAGTTTTGCTTTGATGATAAGTTTGCTGACATTCAGAGAATGATTTTATATGCAGGAAATCCATGAGGGTTTGGATTTTTCCTCTGGTGATGATGATGGAGGGTACTCATTTGGTATTTTCTCCATAAAATTCTCAACAGATGGGCATGAACTTGTTGCTGGAAGTAGTGATGATTCCATATATGTTTATGATCTTGAAGCCAATAAGCTCTCCCTTCGGATTCCGGCACACTCTGTATAAGCATTTCTGAACGCTTTTATGATTCTATCTTGTCCTTTTGTATTTCATCTATTGATTGTCCTTATTCTTCAATATTGTTGTTTTCTTTTACTGTTTTCCTTGTCATATTGAAGAATACTGAAGTGTAATGTGTTGACTGCTCTTTGAATGAGAGTGGAACCTTAGAGGTTGGAAATTTGAATGGTGCTTTATTTTGCAGTCTGATGTGAACACTGTATGCTTTGCCGATGAAAGTGACCATCTTATTTATTCTGGGAGTGACGATACTCTCTGTAAGGTAAACTTGTCGTCCATGTTACTTCTAGTTTTGAGTTTCCCGTTGTCCATAACTACGTCTGAGAGTGATGATACTCTCTGTTAGGTAAAATTTCTGTCATTATTTGACTCACATGAGATGCATCTGGAAACTCATATAAGGTGTGGCTTTGTGCAGGTGTGGGACAGACGTTGCCTTAAAACCACAGGGAAGCCAGCAGGAGTCTTGACAGGACACCTAGAAGGTATTGCATTCATTGACAGCAAGGGAGATGGTCGTTATTTCATTTCGAATGGTAAAGATCAGACCATTAAACTTTGGGATATCAGGAAAATTTCTTCTAGTCCCACTCGGTATGTTAACATCCTAGCTTCCCCTGGTTCCCTTGGAATCATATGAATTTAATGTTTCTACTATTTAATCATGGTCGGTGAACACTATGATATTGCAAGTGGCTTGTAGCTCGGTTAAGAGCATTTGCGCATGCACTTGAGGTCCCATGTTTGAATCCCCCTCCCCGTAGTTTAGTAGATTGTCCTATCGTTTATCCCAAAAAAAAGTGAACACTGATATTAATCCTGTTACAAACATCAAAATATCATCTTTTCATTCAAGATCAGGATAGTTTGGAAGGGCTTCGTTGTATAGCTCTAAATTACTTTATTCGGGCCATGAAAGTTTGGTCGCTTGAAATTTCCAGTTATTTTGCTACTGCTAGAGAATAACAATCCTTCAATTTGTTCCAGCACTCCAGGGATTAGGATTTCTGATTGGGATTACGGATGGATGGACTACCCATCTCAGGCAAAAGATATGAAACATCCCTCTGATCAATCAGTAGCCACGTATAGAGGACATTCAGTCTTGCGCACGCTTATTCGCTGCTACTTTTCTCCGGCATATAGGTAAGCGTTAGTAAAAATCTTTTTCTTCATATTTCTCTAGAGGTCTGGAATCTGTTTTCAGATCCTAGTCAAGTTTTTTATGTTCAAATGCAGTGTTCAACTGCTTTCGACTCAATTAAATTTCGGTACAAGCTTCTTACCCCGTTTTCAGTATTGTCATTTGTATTGTTCGAGACTTTTTGACAGATTTCATCTACCTTAAATTTGCAGCACCGGTCAGAAGTACATCTACACGGGGTCTCATAACTCTTACGTTTATATATATGATTTGGTATGTGCTGTGCATTTTATTCTCTCTGCTAGGAATTCAGTCCGTAGTTTATGGTAATTTCGGTTAAATCTTTGTAGGTGACTGGAGCCCAAGTTGCAGCGCTCAAGCATCATAAAGAACCTGTAAGAGACTGTAGCTGGCACCCCTATTACCCGATGCTCATAAGCTCTTCTTGGGACGGGGGAGTTGTTAGATGGGAATTCCCCGGGAGTGGAGAAGCGCCGGCGCCTTACCCCCGAAAGAGACTCTGGAGGAGACAGTTTTATTGAACAAACTGAACGGAGTTTCACACGATCCGGCGAATGTATCTGCATTGGATGCGTGCATTAATAATTTCATTCACCAGATTCAGTTGTACATAAATAAATAGCCATGTACGTGCTAAATATGATTTATCGATCTTCCAAACCATTCCTATTTGTACTGGTTCTTGTTTTTTCGTTTGGTTACTTTCGAGTGCTCCCAGATTTTCGAAAAGAAATCATATGATGCTTTGTCGCATTGGACCGGAAATTTTGAGTTCGATTCCTGTAACTTGAAACCAAATTCACACAATCAGCCGGAAATTTGAGTTCAATTTGAGCCCAAGTTGCCACATCTTTTGAACTCACAGAGTCACACTGTTATCAACGGTGTTATGAAATAAATCTCGGGAAGTCAAATTTACAATAGCAATAGAAAATAAAATTCAAGTAATTTAAGAATTTTCATGCAACTAAAAATTTACGTTAAACTGTATTATAAGTTGGTCAAATATGTTTAGGGGAAAAACCTTAATAGTGAAAGTCGACCCCTTTCTTGGTTTCATCCTCACTCTGAAACTCTGTACATTATGGTTAATCCGGTCTCGTTCGTGTCGACGTGACAACTTTTTAGTAACTTATCTTACATGTATGATCACGTGACACCCTTACTGAAGTTTCTCTTCATTTTTATAGGAAAACTTCAAAATACATGTTAAGACGTGATTCGTCTATAATACTGTCACAATGACATCCTGCGTGTGGGGACTAGGGAATAAAGAAATTGGGTTGAGTTTGGCCTGCAGTAACCAAAACCCTAGAGACCAAGAAGAAGAGACAACAAAGGAGTCAATTGGTTTTCTTTTTCTTTTAGTTGAAGTGTCATTACCTTGTTGTAGCTTGTGTTGCCTGCTAGCTTTGTTCTTCTCCTTTCATGGGCTTCCTCTCCATCTCTCTCCTCTCTGTACTTTTTGTCGATCCAACTCCCACCTAATCCCAGCTACCTTCACATGTCCTCTCCCATGTCTTACATAAGAAAGAAGGGCAAGATTATATAGCTTTCAAGAGGAAAAATACAACCATAGACTCTCTAGGTTGAATTAAATATGCCCTTGTTCTACTATTTTAACGTGTTCATTTTGCGACTTGCCAGCATATATCCACAATTGCCACGAGATTCTTGCATACAACCGGATATTTCTCTTATCTTTCTTTTTTTCTCTCTACCTATTCTTATAGTACTAATCATGTGGCTAAGCCGCATATAGCACCCACTTATCAACACTGTACATGACAGAATAATATATTATCCTATAGAACTCATCACGTGATGAATGTCATAGGAAGAGACAGATATATCTTCGGAAAAGGCCATGTCTTTCTCTATCACCACCCACCATTATAGGTGTTAAAAACAAGTTGTGTTATATTTTATATTGAATCGCATATATGCAATATACAATACAAGTATCGTAGATATTCGATGTGAAGATCAAAGTGCCAACTGTCGATTACCTGACTGCAGCGTAAGATAAACTATTGTTATACGATGGAGTGAATAAAGCATCAGGTTCCCAAAGTGTGAAATAATGAGAGGCTGTTGCTTCACATTTCTCGCAACTAGCCATGCAGCTGGCTCCAATCATGAATAGTGTAATTTGGTCTGAAGCCCGTGCATGGCAAAAGCTGAAAAGCAGAAGCACCCCACACAGTGCTTCTGTGCTTCTCTATCTTCTTCTATCAGAAAGAAAGCAAATGAAGAGGAGGCTGCTCATCAAAACAATCATAAAAAGGTCGTACCCAGTGCACAAGGCTCCCGCTTTAAGCAGGGTCTGGGAGAGGTGAATGTCGGCTAGCCTTACCCCTATTTATAGAGAGGCTGCTCCCAAGTCTCAAACCCGAGACCTACCGCTTATGGGCGAAGGCACTTGCCATCGCACCAAGTGTGACTGTCACATCTTAGCGTTTGTAAAACAAACTTAGGGAGGGCTTTGTGATCAAGGTTGACATGAGGTTGCATAATATTACCCAATTTCTTCAATCTCCCAACCCAATTTTTCTTTCTCATCAAAGTCATTCAGCAATTTATGAATTCTAAAAACTAATCATTCAAAACTCAAACCAAGCAACCGCACGTAACAATTTGTCTAGCATCTAGCGGCACACAGCCTCCACTTTATTCCATAAAACTTCAATTTAATGATTTGTTTAGCGGCACACAGTCTTTACACACCACGAAATATTCATGTTTATGTCAAAAAATTCTTCATATTTATAATAACAAAATAGTAGAGCATGAATTTCCCTACATGGTTACACTATCTCTGACTATCCACAATCTTTTCATTATTCATACTTCACCCCAAAATAAATAAATGAATCTTAAAATAACCCCCAACCCACAAAACGTAACAAAATATTAACTCTCCTTTAAAAATAAAATAAAAAATAAACGCCATACGAATTTCCCAATTTAACCCCTCCACTCGTTACACTGCGCCGTCGGCCGAGTCTTCTGGTTCCCAGCCTTGAGCGGGCACGGCGTCTGTATGGGCGGGACCATGCAATTATACTGCAGACACAGCGAGCTGCTCACCGGTATCTCAGCGGTCGGATTGATCTGAATCCCCGTCAGAAAGTTGTGCTGTAAATACAGTATCTGTATGTTCGCCGCCAATAGCCGGTCCACGAAGCTACCCGGAACCTGACCCGTGAACCGGTTGTTGTTCAAGTAGAGGCTCTGTACGGTCGAGAACAACGGCGAGATTTCACCGGATAGCCGATTGTAGCTGAGATCAATGGTAGCGATTGAAACTTGATTATCCGGTAGGATCTGACCCGAAAACGAGTTTCTCTGCAGTTGGAGGTTTGTGATTGGGAATGTGAAGATCCGACCCGGAATCGTACCCGTGAACTGGTTCATGCTTAGGTCGAGGTAGTTGAGCTGGTCGAGCCGGTTCAGAAGTCGGTCGACCGGACCGGAGAGCCGGTTCCAGGAGAGAGAGAGGTATTGGAGAGATGGAGGGAGGGAGTCGGGGGCGAGCGAACCGGAGAGGTCGTTGTGCTTTAAGTCGAGCCGGGTCAGGGTTTGGGAGGTGAACGGAGGGACAGAACCGGAGAGGCGGTTGTGGCAGAGTATGAGGTTGGAAAGCTCCGGGAGGGATGCGAGGGAGGTGGGGATTGCTCCGGCGAAGAGGTTGTAGCTGAGGTCGAGCGTTCTGAGGTTGCTGAGCTGGCCCAGACTCGCCGGAATCTGACCGGAGATGAAGTTGCGGCTGACGGCGAGGAACCGGAGGCTCTTCAGCTGGGAGATTGACTGGGGCAGAGCGCCGAAGATCCGACCCGGAACGATTGATAGCTCGGCGAGTGCGGAAAGCCTGCCGATTGCCGGGTCGAGCCGACCCGTCAGACCCGGCGCATCGGCTCTTGGGTCGCCGAGATTGAGGGAAATAACCTTGTCGGAGTCGCAGTAGACGCCGGCGAAGTTGCAGGGGTCGGAGGTGAAGTCCCAGGAAGAGAAGTAATTTGATCCCGGCATGTCTTCCAGCGACTTCCGAATCGATTGCAGAGCCAGGAAATCAACCGGTTCGAGAATGGCGACGGCGACAGGAATGGGAATGGGATTCCACTGAATCAAACAGAGGAAGAACACAATGCACACAAACCCATTACTCCTCTGCTTTTCCGCCATTGGAAGCAAGCTCCGACACTCTGTGAGTGAAAGAAATGGGTTTGGCGGTATGGGTTTTATAGGGGGGAGGAAGAAAGTGCTTCTGGTGGGGAAGAAAAGCGCTTTTCCGTGAGAGAAGCTACAGATTTCTCGTGGGCAAGGGGAAATCACAGAGCGGTGATAACTTTAATGGTGGGAAACATTAAGCATCCACAAAAAAAGATGGTGGCTTGGAGAAGAAGGCAATCGATTGAATCTTATACTGTAATTCTACTCGAGCTCAGATTTCAACCAAAGATTTCTGCTTTTTTTCTGATTATTTTTGGGGGTTTTGGCTTCTCGGAGAAGACGCAGTAACTCACTCTGCTGCTATACTGTAAACAGAGCCAGTGAAGGAGTTCTTCAATTTTTATTTATTTTTTTTTTTTATTATTATTATTAATGTTACTGTTTTTGTTTCTTTATTGGGCGTTGGATTCGGGGTCAAACGGCTGTCCGAGCCTACGTGGAAGGCGGGGCCTCAGGTTCGGGATCCAGGTTGGCGCACTATGGACGGCGGGGATCACGTGACATTGCGGTTTAACATCCAACAGGATCCTCCCTGAACTCTTTTAGTGAAGATCTTGAAGATTCGTGAATTATATCCGTTTATCGTACATTGTACGATGAGTTTTTGTCAAGTACTGTTTGTGTTAAATTTTAAATAAAAATATTTAAAATAATTTCTTATCACACGATGTACGATTAACGTACATGATTTATGGATTCCCGGATTCTGGTAAAGAGGATCCGGCGAGGACCCGGATTCGTTTAACATGAGATTTTTTATCTGACGTGGAACTTGAGAGGTTGGAAAATGATCCTTGCCGGATCCTTTTCCTAGGGATCTTAGGGATTCTATGATCGTGACTGTTCATTGCATATCGTGAGATCAATTTTCGTTAGGTACTATTTATATTTAATTTTAAATTTTAAATTTTGAAATGATTTATGATTGTACAATATACGATAAACGATTACGATCATAAAATCTCTAGGATTTCCAAAAAAATAATCCGGCAAGGATCCTATTCCGCTAATTGCCAGCAGGGTTTGGTCCTTCTACTTACAATAAAAGGGTACTACTTGTCGTTTGTAGGGCTTGGATTCCTACTCACAAAGGAGAATATTGTAATTTGCTTTTTGTTTATAATACTTTCATGCGTTTTTACTAGGAAAGGAATAGGTATGTGTTTTCGTGTCATAATCGATAATCTAATATTTTTTTGGTTGAATCATATTTTAATTCGTAAATAGATTGATTTGGGGTAGTTATATCGACTTATACTCCTTTATTATGTCTTTAATTTTTAATTTTTTCTAATTCACGATAGTTCTCAAATAAGTAAATATGTCGTTAGAGCATTTTCAAATGAGATATTAAATATAATAAGGCAAAATTTTATTTGATGGCTGATGTATCAAATTGAATACAAGTGCTAAATTCTCTTCTTTTCCAATTGATGTGTCAAATATTTATTTTATTATTTTATTGGGCCTAAAGTTACATTAACTATTTAAAAATAAACAAAATTAATTGTAATTATTTTATTGGTTGTTAATGGGACCCATATATTAAAAAAATCAATTAAATATATTTGACTCATTTTTTATTTGCTGTAAAAAAAAGACAGCTAAAAAGCAAAGAGTCAAATAACTCACATGCCACATCATATATGACATATCCATTGGAGAACACCTAAATATCTTTTAATCCTATTTGGTATATTTGACATCTCCTTTTAAAATAGTCTTAGAAATTACAGTTAAACTACCAAAAAATTGCTCATAAAATATAATTGAGGTTTTTCCACTTGGGGAAGTGTTTTGGGAAAGAAAAAGCTTTCACTAATAAAAACTTAGATTTGATTTGGGATTTTGGATTGTACGTAAAAGCTCACCAAAGATCAAAATTCCACAATAATAAGGAGAAATTTTCAGTGTTCGGAAACACAACCTAGTACACTAAGTATCGTAATGTAGATAGTTAAAAAAGAATTAGTTTTCAACCACTTGTGTTATGATACTTAGTGTATCAAACTTATTCTCGGCACACTGAAATCTCTCTCCAATAACAAGAGTTTATTACGGTGGTATAGGCAGAACTTTTACTTTCTATTAAATTTTTGTTACTTTTCTATTTATGTAGGCTGTCAAATGTTCTTCAAAACTTTAAATTCTTAGCTAATTTGTTAGAATTGCTCTCAACACCCACTCTTTTCAATTAATTAATATCCTACCAAAATCTTTTATGAAGTTGCATAATTGCCTTCACCTCTCAATCCAATTGTACAAAGAAATTATAACAAATTAAAAAGGAGAAATGCTAGGAAAACTCTCTTAAAAATGAAAATTTTCATGGACTCTCTGTCACCTCACGCTTTTTGCACAATATTTTATAATGTTGTTACATAAATTAACTTTAAAATATGATGTGACAGAACATCTATAAAAAGAGTCATACTTTAAGTGAGTCTCCTTAGCATTTCTCATTAGAAAAATGGCATTTATTCTTGAAACTTCCTCTCCATTTAGTTGGATGTTGGGAGTAATGAAGTATGCAACGAAAGATGGTAAAACAAAAGTTGCTAACTTCTTGTCCACTCCTCCGTCTTTGTGGTCCTTTCTTGGTTTCACAAACTGCCTGGCTGGAGTAAAAAAGTTTAGCAAGAAATAAAAAATCATATTAGGTAATTGCTTTAAATTATTACAAGATGGAATATATAACTACGCTTGACTCTTTACGTGTGTAAAAAGTCATTTACTCTTACAAGGGATTATTATTTTGTACGCATATATAATGCATAGTTATAGTTTTCTAATAAATAATATCTTTGATGATTTGCTAATGAAAATAATGATTACAAACTTGTCAAACTGTAATTTGCAGTGAGTCGAAAACAATCGATGTTCACAAAATTACATGAGCAAATAACGTGTGTGTGTACAAATATGTACCAATGTGGATGGTATTATTATGGAAGCATAAATTTGGCAGGTAATGTTGAGCAGGAAGCAAGAAAGCAAAGCTAGCAACCCTATCTGGCATATGCAATGACGCCCCACAGATGGAGAGATTTTTCTGTATGTGCCAAGAACACAGTCTGGTACATCAAGCGTAATAGTACAATTGTTGAAAACTTGAAAAAAAATTCTAACCAATTATATTTTGACACTTGACATACCGAGTTATGTTCTCGCATACTGGAAATTTTCTCTCACAGATGTCATAACCACTCCAACAACTAAAACACCCCCACATTCCTCCTCTAGGTTTTTGGATATGGTACATTTGCCATACTTGATAGAGCTTGCAATCTTCGTGTCCCTTTCATCAAGCTACACCACCTTCCACACAAAATGAGCTTCCTCTTTCTGAGTACTAGGAGACGAGTTGTGCGTGAGAAGATAATTAATCTGCCTTACCATTAGAGATATATCTTGTTGTTTGTGAGTGATGTAAGCACAAAATGGTTATGCCTCGATTGCAACATATTTGATCGCCTGAAGCAAGTTAATACAATTGAGGAGATATTTAAGTCGTCGATGAGTGCTCAAAACAGAACAGGATTATCCTTGATAACAAGAGATTTTTTTGTGTCAGATGTTAATCTGTCATATAATCAAAGATAATCTAATTACTAATGAGTGCGGTAAACACAAGAAGGTTTTTCCGAGACGGCGACGTATTTTGTTGTGTGAGGTAAGTTGTCGAGTGCGACGTATGCGGTTGCTAGAGCAAGGAGAGAAACAAATACTAACAATGTACATGATAGTAGGGTTTTTGTCCACTCTCAAGATTTTTAGGCATTTATGGGTTCATTTGTTTTTTGTCATAGAAGCTAACAAACACTTGAAGGATGACAAAAAACTTGCTCTAACTGGTAGCCTTTGAAGGGAATCAAATCCACCCTGGATCTCTGTGCTTGAATCCCACAAATTGAGAGATTTGCACGTTTCAAGAAAGAGATTTCGACTGTTCAAGTTTTTGAGTTTTTGTGAAATGGATCAATAAGAAGGGCTAATAGGGGCTGTAGGATTGGAACATAATGGTCCATGCCTCTCTCAATCCGCAGGATCTGGTGTGGATCTCAATCCATAAGTATTATTTGTAGAAAAAGTTGTGGCTTAACTTCTACCTTTGAGCGACAAAAACAACTTTCAAGAAAAGCACTTTTGTGGTTCTTAATCTTATGATCCAACAGGCCCAAACAATAATAGAGAAAAATCAATCTTATGATCCAAGTTTTGGTGAAATAGTGGGCTGTGGGGGAGCATTTTAACCAAACTGGATCATATAGGCTTTTGCCAAGTTCAACGATAAAAGTTTCCTCACTAACAAAATAACAAGAAAGATGATCAATTACTGCGTCCGATGAAGGGAGCCTTGCATTACATTCCTCCAAGAAGGTTATTACGCTACATCGTCACGAAAATGCTAGGCGGAATACACGAAAATTTTCACTACATCAAAGTAAAATCGATCACGCTAAAGGACTTACGAAAACTCTGATATGCATATTTCTTGACAAATTTCATAGCAGTGGATTCCATTGCAGGATTTACTCCATCGTAGGAATTGACCCGCCAGCAGCCACGATCTGTTGCTCAAACTACAGAAACCAAAGGGGCAAAGTCAATGAGCGGACGAGATATAGGCAAAGAAGCTAATATGAAATCCAAACTGAGATTGTTCGTGGTAGCAGTCCGAGGATGCTTTGGAGGATCCAAAGCGATGAATATGTCAAGGACAGAACGTAAGTTATATCCCCGAGCTCACAAGCAGGGGTTATGCCAAGGAGGTCCTTTAGATAATCAATCCCGGAAAATGCAAGCTGCCTAGTAAAATTTTCATGTACTTACGCTAAATAGAGTTTCGAGCTTGTTCTTCAGTGCAGAGCTTTCTTGCTGCAGTTGTTGCAAACATCTCAAACACCTACACCAAACATTATTGTGTCACAATTAGGTGCAACTGCCCTGCTACAAACCCTTTCTTCATCGCGAGAGTCGAGTACAAACACAAATGAAATACAAGTCGAACATCAGATCCCTGCTTCTCTTGAATCATAGTGGGAATGTTCATTATTTTTTTTT
Source organism: Malus sylvestris (assembly GCF_916048215.2). Taxonomy (NCBI): domain Eukaryota; kingdom Viridiplantae; phylum Streptophyta; class Magnoliopsida; order Rosales; family Rosaceae; genus Malus; species Malus sylvestris. Next base: position 39,528,882 of record NC_062270.1, on the reverse strand, counting down.
TAACATTATTGTAGTTGAACTATGATTTTCTGTCAATGAAATAACCGGCTTACAAATTTCTAGTCCGAATTGTGATTAATATTATAGAGTTAATGGAAGGAAGAGCATATACATTGACAAATTTCCGATTGATGGTATAATATAAATCAATCACTGAAAACATCACCAATCACCATGAAGCAAAAACACTTACCCTTCAAGGTTCCGGGCCTCACAAAAATTTCTGAAGTTGATGCATGCATTTTTAAGTCTCAATGCACCTATCCTGCAAACCGACGAAATCAATTTCCAATTAGAAACCTCAAAAACCAACGAAGTACAAAAAATTAGCGTACCATATATATAAGAACGATAAGAACAGCCGTTCACAGCAAGTTAGGCATTCAAGTGACACAGAGAATTGACAATCAAATAAGTAAGGAAAAGAGCTTGGAATTACCAGGCACTGCTACCCTTGAATTGATGAACATAGACATCTACCTGTTCGAAATTTACAACGTTCTGTTCTCTACGAAAAATAAACGAAACCCAAATTAACATTGTTTTCACACAGCTACCAACAACAACAACAAAGCCTTTTCCCACTAAGTGGGGTTGGCTATATGAATCATAGAACGCCATTGTGCTCGGTTCTGTTTTCACACAGCTACCACCACAAAATTTGTCCGAAAGCGAAGCAAATCAAAGAATATCACTCAGGGTTAAGACAAGAGAACTCACAGAGCCCTGGCCATATTGTTGAGAAGCTTCTCAGTATCTTGAAAGAAAAGAGAAACAACTTCAACTACAAAATCTGGGCTGTTTTCATCCTGCAGCTTCTTTAGCTGAGCAAATTGATCGTCCAAGAATCCCTTTTCACCACCACAAAAACCCCACAAATTAAAATTAGTTCAACGGCCCAAAATTCCAAAAACAAGGGGAATAAAAATTCCACTTTTAAACCACAAATGGAAGTGCTTCTGGAAAACTAATTCTGGTATCCAGTAATTCTACAAACATTTCATCCTTTTAATCTGAAAGTTCCTTTTTTTTTTTTTTTTATCAAAGTAATCTCAAAGTTCCCAACTTTTTAAGTTTTATGGTGAAATTAACAAAACCCATAAAACTTTTCCACTGAAAACAAACAGTTGCCAGCAGAGAAAACCCAGAAAACTTTCCACGCAAACAAACAGATACCAGCAGAGAAACCCCAGAAAATTTTCCATGGAAACAAACAGAGGCCAGCAGAGAAAACCCAAAAAATTTCCATGGAAACAAACAGAATTCAGCAGAGAAAACCCAGTGGAGATAAACTAAAACATCAACGGACAAAAGGGAAAAAACCAGAAAAACCTCTCGGCGCAGATACTGAGTGTAGTCGAACCACTGCTTCTGCCACTGAGTCACGGCGTCCATGGCTGCCTTCTCGCTCAGTTCCTACCTCCACAGCGGCTAGTTTTTCACTCGGCAGACAACTCAGGAACAATAATGCGGAAGCGGGCAGATCTTATATAATATGTGTACAGGAGGAAAAACGAGTTATAAATGTGTGGAAATTGAAATGGAAAGGCTCTTTCTTTTTTCCTGGAAGCAAACGTTTCGAAGAAAAACGTCTTTAGCGACAAAATACAGAGTAACTGACTGACTGACAGAGACCGCCTAGGAGGGAAGATTTTTGTCAACGTCACCGGAATAAGCTCTATTTTTATTTAATTTCCCCAAATAATTATAAATATAGGCTATCTTAGTCTATTACCAAATAAAAATAGAGAGTTTTAACGACATTTCATGTACTGTTCATTTTTAAAGAAAAACTACATTTTTACTTTTATCTGATACTATTTATTACACATTTATTTGTCATTTTCCTTTAAAACTAAAGTTTTTTTGGACCTTTCGTTAGTTTTTCTATAAAAATAATGTTCTTTTTTCCACCTAGTATTGCAGTGTGCAATTTGTGTAAGTTGTACGTCCGAATCTTATAAATGATAAGTTCGACACCAATTTATTTCTCTATTGTTCACGTAAGGTGTCTTTTGCAGCTAACACATGCACATTCAAAAGAAATGCAAAAGAGGACCAACTGGTGGCATTTCTTGACCACCATTGTGTAATTTACCAGTGCTAAAAAATCTAATCCATGACACGTCACTTTTGCACTTGGGATTTAATTATGATCATTTTAGACAAGTATCTCTATAAATTTTACTTTTTCAAGAAAAAAATAATCTACACGAAATTAATTTAAATTATTAAAAAAGTTTAAATTTGTACGTAGAGAAAGAAGCCCACTACTCTCAACATTTTTCAAATTTATTAATTTAAACTACGAAAGAAATTCGAACTTACGCAGGTTGCAGAAAAAGAAATATACTGCTCTGGACAATTTGAATTCATTAATGGACATCCTTATCCTAACGTTCTGGTTGCTTACTAAAAAAAGTCCGCGACCGGCTTTGACAAGTCCTTTTTTGGGTGGACACACGGCGGCAGCCACCACCACACAAGCCGTATGAGGTGTCCTCATGACTAATTTGGTATTATGCTTTGATTAAACACGTGTCAATTTCTTAGGCATACAAGGAAATTAAATTATTCGACCAAAACACAAACAAATTAAAATTAAGGATTTGAAACAATCAATAAAATTCTATATGTTGGTGGGGCGGTGCATGATCCATGGAGGATCCATATCCAAATCCACGTAAGCGGTCATATATTGTTGCCCACAGATTTTGGAAACTTGGCATAGGAAGAGGATTCTCCGAATCAGGGTCTTTATATTCTAGTTGTTCATTGTATATCGTACGGTTAGTTTCGTTAGGTACTATTTATGTTTAATTTTAAATAAAAAAATCAAATAATTTCTGACTGCATGATACATGATGAATGACTAAAATATGAGGATTCTTAGAAAGAAAAACTATTGAAAAATGTTTGAAAATTTTGAGTTTTAATAATAAGGATAAAATAAAAGATAAAATAAATAGTACCAATATTAAATTTTTAGTGTAAAAATATATTTTTTCATTAAAGTAAATTTTACCAAAAAAATTTTGTTAAAATTTCCTACTTACCATAAATGGATCCGGGTAGAATCCAAATTCTGATAGAATGTCAAGCCCACGACCAAATCCAATGTTGGAGATTCACTACTTTTCGGAAAGCTTCCACCCAAGAGGCCATCAAATCAATATTCGGATTCATGGATATGGCTACTTTTAAAGAAATTGTGAAGTGCATGTATGGCACGAAAGTTGAAGGAAAAGTTTTATAGGACTAAAATAATGTTACTGATGCTTCATGACACGAAATATTGAGCGTTTAAAATATAGCATGTGCAAAAAAAAAAATTAATGTAAGAGAGATTAGAATACTTCGTTAGATGTGTAAGCACACGAAAAATAGTAAGATTAAGAACATGGACATCAGAGGTAAAGTGAACCAAAGATCTAGAGATGTTCCAGTTAGAGGATGCACTATGAGCTTAAAGAGTGTAGAGGAAGATTTGGAAATAGACTTCAAGAAAAATATGAAGTACTTGGGAGTTAAAGGATGACTTGGCGCAAAACCAAGCAGATTACGTTCTAGAATTTATATAGCCGATCCTACTTAATGGAATACGCCTTTGTTTATGTTGTATGTATACAAGCACATGAATATTCGATTTAGCGTCATTCAATCCATGTTTGTTGGATTTTTATGTCATTTAGTCTACTTTTGTTGAAAAGTTCCAAGTTCGAATCATATAAAAACAATTGTTGATAGGTCTCAATTTTGTTAACATTATAAGTTTTGGCATTTGCCTGTTGCATGCACGCCCGTATTATTGTTGAAGAAACCAACTAGATTATAGTTTAGTTGCACTTCTCTTCCCAATGTCGAAAGATGTTTCGAATTCAAAACCTCATCCCGCCACCAATTAAGAATGAGAGGTTTGGCAAAACCATATTTAGATCTTCAAATCAAAGCAAAACCATATTTAGATCTTCAAATCAAAGGCATTTGCAAATCTTGTAGCTTAACTTGTGAGAATGCACATCACACAATCAAACCGTGTACTCCGTTTTGACAAAACTGGCCTGATTTGCACTCACGGTTGTGTAATTCCAACCAGAACAACCAAGCCTTATCTTACTAAGCGGGGTCGTCGGTATGAATCTTAAAACGCCATTGCACTTCGTTTTGCGGCCTGTGAAATTGCAATTTACAAAAATTACAAGTAATAGCATTTTCTTTTCTTTCTTTTTTTTGGGGGTTTCCATTTCATCATATCAGAAGAATAAAAGTATAGTTGTACAAACTTGGAGAGAACTTTGTTTCATACCAAATTTATCTGTACAGGACATAAGAGGAGGATCGGCGAATAGTTAAACGCGAGCAATACCAATTCCAAAATCCACTTTCTACAAAGCCTTGTCAACCCACAGCTACCACAATCCATAAAACCTTTTGAATTTCCATCTACAATATGTACAACTCCGAGAGCGAGAGAAGAGAAGTTACCTTTGCTCTGGCGACAGATTAACGTCGTGCATTTCTTATTGATTGTCGGAATAGGCAACACGCAGCTTGGACTTATAGATCAACCTGCCAGAAGAAAATACGACGAGGTCGTTGCTATCAACTCATTTAAACGTGTTATTGAAATCAAAAGTTAGCTTGTGCGATGATGCAGTGAAGCAATAGCTTTATGGTTTAACCTTCATCAGAAAAAGCAAACATGCCTCCAAGCATTTCACCATCTTCCTCATTTTCGGGTTTCACCTTATCGCAGTGGCTACTGTCGCTGTCAACATCATCGGCTACGACTTCAGTTAACCCATTGCATCCGTTCTTCTCCAGTGCGTTACAATGCTCCTCCTGGAAAAACTGTGAAAGATCTATTGGATGCTGCAAAGTGGAAGCCCCCTCTGCAACAATATCGGTACTCGAAGCATGTTGATCAGAGTATAAAACTGAGACCTCCCTGATCCCAATTGCTTTCAATGCTAGGCCTTCTTCGGCAGAAACTCTTCCTCCTGGAATCATGGTACTTTCTAACACAGGCAAACCGTTGGTGACACAGCTGTTGATTTGAGAATTGATGTTCTTAAAATGTTCAGATGGAGTACACAGAATGCTGAAAGAGATATGGTTTTCTAATGAAGGCTCAACAATTGTATTGGCCCTTCTTTCCGAGCCATTCAAGGTCTGATAAACTGTTGTGCGGGGCTTCTCATTGTTTATTTGATCGAAGTCAACAAAATGCTCAATTCTTCTTGACGAACCTGATAGAGATTCAAAATAGTAATTATGTGGACATAATTAGTTAAAATGATCAGGATGGAACATCAGCTATAAGAAAGAATTTTGTAAGAGCCCCAACACCGGGCACTTGGAAAATTTTCTCTAAAACAGATGGAGAAGTCGCAACGTAAAATGGACAGAGAGTTCTCATTTTTATCCATTTGGAGAACTGAAAGATATTAAATAATGATTGAAGCATATTTTTTATCATTGTATCATACCCCCATCTGAGCTTTCAGTGGAGCTAAGCGATGCAGGCTTCGAGTGACATATAACAGTCTCTTCCAAGATCTTGTTTTCAGCTTGATGAGGCGGCGAAGTATGACTGGGATACCTCCCACCAGCAAGGCCTCTGAATCATACAATGAAGGCAGAATTTAACAAGTATCAGAATTGTGGAAGGACAAAACACACAGAGGACCATGCTTAAGCATGAAACATATAATATAACAGTATCTTTACCCAGCGCCTGGTAAGCTCAGACGCCAGCTTATATTATTTAGATTATAGAGTTACAACAATGTGTGTGGAACTATAGATAAAACGGTCGTCACCTGTCATCCCAGCTTGATTTGATGGAATGGAACTGCTCGAAAACAGGGACCTTTTCAATTTCAAACTCTCCACCAGTGAAACTATCAGCTCTTGGATCGCCCATCGTGTAAAAACAAATCTAGAACAGTGAAAAGTAAATTACCACCAAAACATAGAAAAATGTTAACTGGATATGTAACTTTGAATTTTGAAATAAGAACTACCGTAGACTTTTGCCATATTGGTAATCTCAAAGAACTGATCTGCACCTCTGCATTAGAGAGGTACCAGTGGGACCCATCATGGACCTTCCCAGAATAAGTTTCCGGTCTCCTTTTCCCCCCAACAGCACCATTTAAGTCTAGAGATTCCATTCCATGAATACCATCAGAACCTGATTTGTTCTGAAGAATGCCAGCCACCTCTTGTCTATCGAATGTGGTACCAAGACTACTGTCCTCTCTTTCCTGCCAGTCTGACCGCCTACATACATCCCACCATTGAATGGGTTCAACTTTCACTCTCAGCTCTTCGTCCTGAATATACATAGACGTGGCTGCCTGGGTACTTAGACCGCTATGACTCTGTTCTACCCCTATCCTTGGCTGAAGTTCATGTTGAACTACATGACCTGACGGAGTATAAACTAATAGATGTTCCAAGGTACTGGTCCTTGAGTTACTGTGCTGAACACTTTGAGATAAGGAATTATGGAAAACTGCAGCAACAGCACCAGATGGCACAAAGACCTTCCCTGTCGCTGAAGCAGTGGCATTGTTGGCTGTGCTAAGCCATCCAAAACTACTGTACTTTATCCTGCTCACCACAGAAAGAGCAACGGATGGTGGCGGTGGAAAAGATTGCTGATTAATGACACAAGAAGAAGCAGACCACCAAGGTAGAGATAAAACTGGACACAGGGAGGGTTCTTCACCGTGACTATTAAGAAGCCGAAATCCAGCATCGCCACCAAAAGGGGATAAAACAAAAACATGGCAGGTCCCCTTGGATGAAACAATTGCAACCCACTGACTGTAATGACTAAAGCAAATGTCCTGGATCATCTGTCAGAATGATAAAAAATCAGAAAAATGTGGGTGGAAAATACAACAAAGATTACAGAACATCTCAAAAACTCATATATACTAACAGCTGATGTTATTCCACGATGCAGTTTGTAAAGATGCACATGAGAAGTGCTCCAATCGAAGTTTTGACCACCTGATCCAGTGCGTTTACATGAAGGCATTATCCGGAAAATGTTAATATTATTTCCATACACTGAGGCAGTAACCAGAAGGGTCCCACTAGGATCGAAACACAGCGCAGATATTGGACTAGTATGAGCCTTAAACTGTGATATAACAGCTCGGGTAACAAAATCTTTGACAACAACCTGCAAGAAATTATTTTACCAAGTAATGAATAAGAGCTTTTGAGTTTTGACTCAAAAGCATAACACAAAATTGTCCTGAACATCTGATAATCAACACGTAATTTCATATCTCATTTCTTTTTCCTCAAGGTTATAGTTCTTATAGGCTAAAATATTAACAACTCAATTTACTTTTATATTCAAAATAGTAAAGGCAAAGAGGGCAGTCTATAAGGATGCAATATTGCTTTGTGCTCTATGTCAGTCTTGAGTGTAATATAGACAAGTATCATGGTGAAAAGCTAGCAGCATACGGTATGAAATCGTCTAACTAGTCTAATCTAGCAATCATACTGAAGATATATCAAGTATTGTCAAGAGCTATTTCAAGAATGAAATGAAGTTAAGAATTGTTATAAGAAAAACTTGCGCACATTATCATCCTAAAGCAAACAACAACAGAGTCTCAGACACCATTTCCAGGATAAAGAACAAAGAGAGACTCAATATGAGGAATAGATTCTCCAATTTCGTAGCTTCCAAGCCTAGACAAGAGACCATTGGTGAGATTTCATTAAGTTAATGAAAAGATGCAGTGCTTAAATATTCATTCTGAGTAAAGAACTAACCATCCCTGCATTATCCATTTCTGTGCCTGCATGCCTGCTAACTTTCCAGCCTGAATTTGACGATATTGGAGAGTTAGATCCATCAGGGAGCATCTCTTGACAGTATTTATACAAGGTTTTGCATCCCATGTCACCCAGGTTAATTATTCCAGCAGCCAACTGTTTACTAGACTCCATTGCATAACGAGCCACATAACTACCATTGCCAGGTGATGTAGATGGACTAACTCCTGGGGAAGGAGTTAGGTTTTGGGGGCCTAAGCGACTTGCGTTTGACGCTAGAGGGCTGTTGGAAGCATAGGCTAACCACCTTGGACCCACAGCCATTGGGCCGTAACCAACATTAAACCCATTTGATCCTTGCCCTGCTAGCTGAGGAACAGGATAGGTAAGAACACTGAATCTGTTTTCGAGGGTGAGCGCATCAAAACAGTAAATCTGCAGCCGAATGTCAGGAAGGTCAGTAATATGCATCCAATCTCTTTATACAGAAGGTGTAATTTAAAATTATTCAATCTCAGTCTAAACTTCTCAAATTATATTATATGTCACATGTAACCAAGTGCTTACTTGAGTTGCAAGACCCACAGCTACAATCCGAGGACTGCATCTAATCATACACACAGCAGACCGAAACCTCAGAACATGTACATAACCTTGGGACCTAATAGAGTAAAACCGAACAGCTGTAGGAGAGCTGACAGGGTTCCCTGGCCGAGACTCCAAATTACCATCTCTGCCTGCCACTCCCAAGTAGCTAGTACTATGAACAGTTCCCGCACCAGTAGTGTCATCTCCAGCAACAACCAGCAGCAAAGGATGTGTCGTTCTGAACCCTTGGTTACCATCAGATGCAGCAGGAAAGGGCTGCATCTGTAAGAATGAAACCGAGCCATCACGCTTTGAAACTAGTTCACTGAAATTAGAGGCATCCTCCATATCGAAAACTTGAAACCCATTTTGATAACCAAGTAAGAGAACATGCTTGAAGGTAGACTGACTAAACTCTAGCCTGTCAAAGCCAGCCCAGGTTACCTGTTTCGCCAATGGAAGTTAGCAAGTAGTCTAGTATATATGCAGTAATATCAAAACCTCGATAAGAAAAAACATGATAGCAACCGCCAAATCCAACAAGAAGTTTGCTAATTCACTTAAAGCAACATAAACTGAAGATAGCATTCACCATTAGAGTAAAAACATTCATTTTGAAGTGCTTTTAAAATGACTAAAGGTGCTTTTAGAGAAAATGTTTTTGGGTTCCAAAATCACTTGAACTGCTTCGTGCAAGTGCTTTTTCAAAATTCACTTGCAATTTTACTAAAGATTTCAAAAATATTTTCACCAAAAACGCTTTTAGTAAAATGCACTCACGCAATTCGACAAGAAGTTTGCTCATTCACTTAAAGCAACATAAAACCGAACTAAACATTCAGATCACTACAACAAAAATAAATCATTTTTCACCAAAATCCAAACACGAATCCAGCGAATCGACCTACTTAACGCTGCCATTGACTATAACCTCTCTCCCGCCCTAAAATTTCATAAATAATCACTACTCCAACAAACAATCCGGAAACTAAAATCCAACAATAATCTCCAGAATAATTACAACATGAATAATCAGCACTTCAAAAGCTTAAATAGGAAACAAAAATTCAACTAAACAGAAGCAAAATTAGGAAATCGCTTTCACACCTGATCCTTCTGATCCTCGGAAGCAGAAATCGAAGCAGCTACAGACGCACCGGCAGAGCGAACAGTAGAAGCGACGGTGCTCGCATTCGTCGACACAGTTTTAAGGCACGACGAAATAATCCTAAGCGAGTTCGGCAACAAGCCATTGTTCTTCCCCTTACTCTTCTTCATCCTCCACCGCCACGGCCTTCACCTAGCACTTTGTATCTTCCTTCAGCCTCCACCGCCGCTTCCGGAGCTATCCTCTCCACCTTCGCCGCTGCCGATGAGCATCTCCGATCGCCGGCGATCGGATTATATAGCATCCGCTGATTACAGTTGACGATTACGATTAGGAAGGTCTTTGACTTCAACTGCAACAACAGCAAAGCTCCTCAACAAGGCGTGTGTGGTCTCGTCGTGTTCATCTATATTCTCTCTCCTCTCTTTCTCTCTCTAAATGATCAGAGACTCCGTATTTTTCTTTCTTTATTTTTTCTCTTTCGCTTTCAGTTTTTTTTCTCTCTCTTCTGTGCGCGCTGGGAGTTGTGGTTTATGTCTCGCTTCTGTGGCGCAAATCAAATGACAGTCAGTAAAAGTGATTTTTTTACTGTGTAAAATTTGGTTATTTACTGTTTGGATTTGGTTATTAACTATGAGTTAAACGCGTTTTGTTAGATAGTCCGGCAAAATCATTGTACCTTTTTGTTTTGATCTGGTTATCGTTAGGAATAGGCAACAGTTATGACGGGCGGATAATTGTGATTATTTACCCATAATCGTTTATGTTCATACCCGTATAACCGTTTATCCGTTGAGTAATTACACATATAACTGTTTATAAATGGTTAATCATATCCATAATCGTGTATCAACTTAACCATAACCGTTTACCTATTTAACCATAATCATTTACTCATTTACCCGTTTTTGAACTCCTTTATCCTTTTTTTTACCCATTTACCCATTTTTTCACCTGTTTACATGTTTTTTTTTTAACAACTTGAAAATTACAAAAGAAATTAGTTTTCTAACAATTAAACACCGTTATAGGTACATTTTAGCATGCATTTCCCTATTTTAATCATTTAAGTCCTTATACAATTCCAATAATTGAAATAATAGTTTACGAATAATATTTTTCTGTTACACCCAAGCAAGTCTTTAATTATAATCCATATGATTACAACATGGCATTTGCAACTGTTCCTTTAGGATAAGGGAATGAAGATTCAAAACCAACTGATATAAAACACCACCCAATCAATTGTTCCTTTACTAACAAAATGGCATTATGCAAAACCAACTAATATAAGGGAATGAAGAGAGAAGATATGAGAGAGAGGGCGGCGGAGATGAGATAGAGGGCAGTGAGGAGAGATAGATGAGCGGTGAAGATGAGAGAGAGGGCAGCGAGGAGGGAGAGATGAATGGAGGAGAGGGCGTTTGAGACTCTGAGTCTGGCGGAAATATTGAAATTTTGGGGTTTTTAATTTTTTTTTTTAATTTACATATATTAAATTAAATAGGTAAATGGATACCCATTATAATTACGGGTAATACTCATAATCGCCCATTTAAATTTCACAGATAAACGGTTGTACTCATAACCATTTGTTCATCTAAATGGTTACCCATAACCGTAACTGTGAATTTTAAATGGGCGGGTAACCTCTGTTACCCAAACTCATGAGTATTTTGCCCATCCCTAGTCATCGTATTAAATTTTAATTTGTATTCTAAGCGGTATTTAAAATATCATATATATACAAAGAAAATTTTTGGCTCAATACTCCCATCTTAACGGCATAAAAAAATGATCAAATTTTGTTGAGTCGGACTCATAGTGATCGTTTATCAAAGAATGATTTTAGTTATCAAATGATTGAACAACTAGAAGCCATTTACTTACGAAACTTAATTGACATTCATAAAAAGTATCTAATGGCTAACCGGCAATTATTAGCGATTCCGCTTCATGTAGGCAAGTTGCAGCCTACAATCCGAACTGAGGACGGATTTTTTGAGTTAGTTCACTCTTGCGGGATCGCGGCCCTTTGTCTCAGCCATTGTAGCATGTGTGTCGCCCAATATATCAAAATCGATATTAGTGGATTTCGATAGAAATTTAAATGAAACTTTAGGGGATGTCAAACACCGGTTTATACAAAATATAACACTGTCTCCGATATTTAACGGATGTATCTGACATATACATCGGCGACATTGTCAATTTTAGCCAAAATTTAAGAGTTTCTCCGATGCGAGGACTTCACCCCTTCCATATACCTTTATTTGACTTTTTTGATATTATCACGGAAATATTGACGAAATCTAAGTTTGTGCACTAATTTAGGTAACATAGGTAATAACTAGAAAGGAAAAAAGAACCTATGTAGAAATCTAAGGCTTCGGTTAAAAAGTATAATTGTGTGTGACTAGTACTAGTTGATCCAGCGTCATTAAAGTTGTACTGGTTAGAGGATGTATAAGTTTAATTCGTACGGATACTAGATGTATTAGGTTCTGTTAGTACTAAGCTGTGGTATATTGTGATGTATTGACGATGAGTTTACATTGTAAAAGTATTAGTGTAAATATCTTCTGTTTGTTAGAAAAATACGTATTATTGCCGTATGAAGACTAATGTTGGGTTTGGTTTGTGGGCGTGGGAGTTTGAGAATGAAATATTGTTTTTTTTTCTTGTATTTGTTTAACCCATATTGAAAAATGATTTTCTAGCCTTTGAAAATTAAAATAAATAAATAAATAAATAAAAACCCCCCACCTTAAGTTTTATTTTCTTTTTCTATGGCGAAACGCCGAAACCGAACAATAGCTGTTATTTTATGACCAATATACCCCCATTATTAATTTAAATTACCAAATAATAAGGAAACGTACAGAGCGGATAATGAAGTGGCATGGTAACGGAAGGAAGGGACGTTAGCGTCAAACTAATGAGAAGTTCGGGGGAGTTGTTTGGTTCGAGAGATTTTTTAATATGATCGGAACACGGGTGATACATCATATATCATCTCCTTGCATAAGCAAGTAAATCATCTTCTCTGAGAGTCATTTTATATCGGTAAATTTGATATATATTGTTGACTTATGCTTAACATCTGAAAGTTTTTCGAGGCTAGTAACAATATCTGAATAAGATACCACATAAGTATTTTAAAAATTATGGAATATATATGTTAAAAAGTTAATAACTTAAAAAAATAAAATTTTCTACCACTTATATAAAAGGGAGTGTTAATGAAACACTCTCAGTATTGTTCACTTTTAACGAAAATGATATTTTTACTTTAAAAATTTACTCATGGTACTATTCACTTATAACACCTTTTTATCCTTTTGATTAAAACTCAACATTATCAAATCATTTTTATTAATTTTTCTTATATAAAAATATATGATGTACTACTCGTGTTCCGATCATAAAGAAAATTTTCTCGTTGATTGGGTGAAATAAGCCATCCGGCGATAAGTTACGTGCCAGCCGGGTTCACAACAAAACTTGCCGATACCACCTATGGCTACCTGCGCCGCGCCGCGTCCCCACTTCATACCCCAGCCTAGCCTACCCTATCTTAGCAATACTTGATTAGACTAAGCAACTTTCGACCATCGTTTAATGGATTTCACATTGTTCAGAAGAAATATTATGATCAGTCGTTCACGCTTTGTTAAAATTATCTTATCATTAATTCGTTGTTGATGTGGAAGTCAGACTTATAGTTAGAGGAGACTAAAATGTATTTGTGAGTCTTTCTAACTCCCGAAAAATGTGTATAATTATAGTTTGCCACCAGTCGTCATTCTTTAAAAAATAAAAATAAAAAAAACTTATCTTATCATTAATGCGTATGGTCCATTGGGATAGGAAAATGATTCTAGTCAGATTCCTTTTCTGGGAATCCCATGATCGTGACCGTTTATCGTATATCGTGCGATCAGAAATCATTTTAAATTTTAAATTAAATATAAATAGTACCTAACGAAAACTGATCACACGATATACAATGAACGGTCATGATCACGGTCATGATCACGGGATCCCCAGAAAAAGAATTCTACGAGGATCCTTTTCCATTGGGAATGAGGATCCTCTCCGGATCGAAGGTGGATTGTTTGCCCTCCTATTTCCATACTCTCCAATTCCCCTCTTGTTTGTGTGGTCACGGTTAAGCCACATCAACATTTTATATTCCTATTATTTTTTGTTTTATTATTTATATAAAAAATTAATATAAAATATTGACGTGACTTAATCGTGACCACACACCGCAGGAAAGCATGGGAAGAGTATGGAAATGGGAGGGTAGACAATCCACCTCCTCCCCCCTGGGAATCCTCTTTATGAGGACCTAGAGATCCTCAAATTGTGTCTGTAGTTTTCGTCAGGTGCTATTCATATTTAATTTTAAATAAAAGTATTTAAAATGATTTCTGATCGTACGATGTACGATACGATGAACGAACACAATTTAGGAATCTCCGAAATTCTCACAAAGAGGATGCGGATAGGATCCTCAATCCTGACGTATATGCTTTGATGCATGGATTATCCCACATGCGACTCTAAAGTTGCTTAACTAGTAAGAAATGTTGACAAGAGTGCCTCACTAAAACAGCTCTCAACCCCTGTAGAACTAAACATTAATGACAATACATGAAGTCACATAATTTTATAAGAAGTGTAAGACAACCAAAGTTGTTCTCTATCGATTGACCATAACCCTCTAATTTTTGTTTTAAAAACGAGGATCAGCTGATGATGAAGCTACGATAGAAATGAGCACGTCACATATGATAACTGATAAGTCAATATCCTAGCAAAAACAAAAATACAACCAATATTGTGGTAGGAAAACATAATGCTTTATCATTACTTAACTTACTAAACATTTTTTTCTTTGATTACGATTTGTATCGGATTCTATCATGTACGTGGTGGGTTGGATAGAACACATTGTCACTCTTTCTTTCTTTCTTTCTTTTAACTCTTATATAGTTATATATACACATTACATATGTTGAGAATCGTATTCATTCCTTTCCTTTGTTGGACGGGTTGGACCGAACCACAAAACTCCAACGGTTTCCATGTCCATTACTCCAAGTTTCCGTGTCCCGTTACTTTACCGGCTTCCATGGTTTGAGAACCCGTCCGAATGGTTGCGTTACGGTCTTCTGTGTCGATGAGCTCTTCACGCAATGCATTCCGGAAAATTGGCATTGATATGCTTTTCTTCAAGGACTTCAGGCAGCTAAGATCTCCACTCATAAGTTGTACCACCTGTAACCACAGTGCAATTTTAAAAAGGGAATTTTAACGAAAAACTCTCGGTACTGTTCACTTTAACGAGAAACCACATTTTTAACGAAAAACTCAAAGTTTTCAAACCATTTTCATTAGTTTTCCTTTAAAACCCATGTGCTTTGTGAAAAAGTACTTAGAAATGCTTATTGAAGAAGCGTTTGAATGTATTTCTCCCGAAAGCATTTCTATTGTCTAGAAGCACTTTTCAAACCTTTTTACAAAATGCAATCAGAAAAGCTTTACCCCTTCCATAAGCAAATCCAAATAGGTCATAATTTATGAAACAAACAGAACAGAACATACCTGACTCATACTTGGCCGGCGTGTCGAGGACTTGTGTATGCATAGAGAAGCAGCCAACAATACGAGATTCATCTCGCGATGGTTGTACTCATCAGCTAGAGAAGGATCAACCAAGTCTTTGATTGAATTCTTCTTCAGCAAGGGCCTTGCCTATAAAAGTACAGAAATAAACTCTGCGTTCTGAATATTGTTCGACTTATTTAAGCAAAATTAACAAAACGAAGATATACAGCATATGCTTGTGGAATTCAAGTGAGAAAGAAAAGTAGAAAACTTGCCCACATAACAAGGCTTTGCTGCGAGTAATCTAGAGCTCGTCGTCCAGTGACTAGTTCCAAGAGCACCACACCATACGCAAACACATCAGTTTTCTCATCTACTATGCCGTGCAGTAGGAACTCGGGCGCAAGATAGCTGCAAATTGTGAGAAAAATATATAAGATCAAGACAACTAGACAAGCTAAAATCTTTGATGGACAACAGAAGATGAAGCGATTATAAGGTTACATACCCAAATGTGCCCTCAAAATTTGATATAGTGTGGTGTGTCCATTTCTCCGGTAGCCATTTTGCAAGACCAAAGTCACAAATCTGTGCGGAAGTCATCCAGAATCAGTCGCCGTATTCATATAACTTAATAGTCGAAGCAGAAAGAGTACAACAGAACAAAGAAATTCAAGCTACAAAACATAAAAGTTCAAAAGATCATACCTTGGCCTCAAAATCGTCGGTGAGCAAAATATTTGCAGCCTTAATATCTCTGTGGATAATTCTCCTTTGACAACCCTCATGAAGATATTGCAAACCCTTTGCTGCACCCACTGCAATTCTATACCGGATGCCCCAATCGAGTTTCTCTTCCTCCGAAGCTATAAAAATAAATGTCAGTAAACAGATATTACTTTTATTTACAAGACGATATAAATATATTCTAAACTACTCTAATTTATTGGGGAAGGGGATTAAAAAACTGTGGACTAACCATAAAGGACAGAAGCCAAGCTTCCCTTTGTAGACAGCTCAAGAACCAAATGCATGCCACCTTCAACCCCATACCCAATTAGCCTGGCAGTATTAGGATGATTCACATGAGCCATGATACCGATCTCCGCCAAGAAGTCGCCGGTGATCTCCTCCTGCGTTCCCCGGGTTAGCCGCTTGATTGCCACAGGTTGCCCATTTTGCAGACAGCCCTTAAAAACTTCAGCATAACCCCCCTTTCCAATCAGATTTTCTGTATCAAAACACAAGAATAACAAGTTAACCGCTATCACAATGCGTTTATAAAGCGAAATCGCTAACTAAAATGTTTCCGAAATTGGGATGCTGAGATGGGAAAAATGTGACTAGTCTACCAACCGTGGCTAAAAGATTTGGTTGCGGCCTGCAGCTCATACAGGGAGAAGTTCTTCCACGGTGACTTGAAAGGGTACAGCATTTCAGCATCATCTGCCTGAAATTTCGGCCCGATAATCTCCCTCATGCTGCTGCTCATTCTCTTTGAGAATTTCCGCAGCGGACGCACTGTGGTGGCTAAAGGGTTTTTGGACTTGGATGTCAACAATTTAACAAATCCACCCCACCTAGAACTCTGTTTTGAATTCTGGTTAGCTTCTGAATCCGGCGTGGGCTCTTTCTCGGAGCTCGTTTCGGAATCCGAGCTCCGAAAATAGTCCTCAAGAACTCCCTTGGGAGAGTAAGCATCAGCCTTCTCCTCCATTTTTTAGAAAGATCAGAACTCGCCAAAAGTCCAAATCTTTTCAATTCACCGAGCTGTTCATCTGTTCCTCTGCATTGAAAAAAACGAAAAAATTAGATGAAAATTCAGAAAATATTGAAAGGGTTGAGAAAAATTGCATAAAGTTCAAAACTTTAGAACAAAAGTGTGGGAATCCATAAAGTCCGGGTAAAATAATTAAGACCCAATTAAGATAAACAAAAAACTGAAGAATCCCAAGAGGCAGAACAACTAACAGAGCTCTGTCTTAGCATGCAATTACTCACTGTAGCAAAACTACAAACACAAAGTGTGCAAAAACTTAGATGCAAAACTAACAGAAAAACGTATGAGAAATTTTGGAACTTTGAGCACACCATGGCGACTGAGCAGAGAAGGTTCTGTTACATTCCCCATAGAAAAATGGAATCATTAGAGAGAGAGTGTGTGTGTGAGTTTTCAGAGATTTGGAAGAGGTGGAAGAAGAAGAAGGAAAACAGGTGGACCTGGATTCAGAGTTACTCTAACCGCTCCAACCGATGGCTTCCTTTTCAAGGTTTCCCGGTAATCTGTTCACAAATCATTTCATTTTGGTTTTTTTATCCATGGTCATTGAGATTAATATAAATTCCTCAATTTTGTGTTTGAAATTAAAATGGATAGAAGTAATTCTTGAAAATGTTCACCGTCAATCATTTTGATCATGCTATGAGAAACATTCATTAAATTGAGAGTATTTCTATCAAATCAATCTCTTATTTTGAATTGGTGGTTTCTTCAATTTTAAACATCAGAAATCATTTAAAAATAATAATATTTGATAATTAAAAATTGTAAATATTTTTTTTTAACAAAAGTACGATATTCATTAAACAAAACAGAATTCGTACAAACTGAGGATATTGTGCAAAATGGGTCTCGATAAAAACCTTGCTGGAGATTTCAACCTGATCGAAGGAAAAAAGTGTCCCGTACAACAATAGACCTATCCTCAAATGAACAATCCAACTTATATATATATATATATATATATATATATATATATATATATATATATATATATATGTGGTAGGCAGGGGGGTTTCTGTCCTGTCTATGTGGAGCGTATAACCCTAAATACGATTTGGTCCGGACATACATGGGATTTTGCGGTCAAAGTCGATTTGGTCTCCATTAGGATATGCCATGTTGGATAATCTAGCACGTGGAATTTGACGCTAAACCTTTTTTTTTTACTTAATTCAACGTCGAGATAATAATATTCGAGATTTGAATTCAGAATCTCTTTTAAATTGAATAAAGAATAAACCAAACGGTTGTGGATGACTCTTACGTTCACTTGAGTGAAACTTTAACCTTGTTCTCTTTGCTCCACGATATAATTTATAATATTTGTTTTAATAATTCTATTCTACGTGGGAAATTTTATAATTTGTAAAACAAAAGAGACTATGTAGCTTAAAGGAGATTGGTAAAATGCGGGTAGATATCTTAAGGCCAAATATATGTGTAATAGAAAGAAGAAGGAAAAAAAAAACAAATATACGTTGCATTTTCTCGTCATATTGTGGATGCAGTTGATGTAAACTAATGAGAGAATCAAATTTGTGATATAAATGTGAATTCGCGGATAAAGTGTTCTACAGTCGACACTAGAATTTAACAAAAAGATTATGATTACCTTATGCGGCAGAAGTACGCGTTGAATACCAAGTTACCAACTAGCTTTTAGTGTAACAGTGCTTATCTTCCCGATATTAAAATATCTCTCAAGTTCAAAGTCTTCTTGTATGATGAAGTACACAAAGGTTTGGTTAACAATGTGAAACCTACCGAATGTAACTACTTATAAAGGGCTTAGATAGAAAATATATTGCTTTATTACTCTAGGAATCCTTAATGATGTAGTAATTCAAGATCGGAAATAAATTAAAGTAAAAACTAATCCTAAAGATTTTAGGATTTTTTTGTTTCTAAAGGAACAATATTGGTTATGGGAATACCTACTGAGAATATGATTAATTTATTTTTGGGCAAGTTTCCCTAGCGTGGATTTAAGGCTCGTTTATAAGTGCTTTTAAAATGACAGAAATCAAGTGCTTCATGCATAAAGCACTTAAAGTGCTTTTACAAGATTCATTTGAATTTTTAATAAATATTGATTTCATAAACATTTTTACCAAAAACGTTTTTAGTCATTCTAAAAGTAATTCTAAACGGACTCTTAGTATGCACTAAGCGGTGCCAATTTGTGGCAGTCTTCACTCTTGAAGTTAGGGTTTTGGACCTTTGGTTGTATAAGTTTACATACGATTATGCTAATTTTTAGTTATACGGGTTATTTAATATTTGTGTGGTTTTAGTCCGTTTTAGTTTCGTTTTCTTAACATTAGCGTGCCCTGTTGATAAAAAATCATCATATATATGAGAGATTCTGTAATGTGTCAATAAATGGTTCCGTACATCAATAATAATAAAATTAGTCGAAAAGATTTTTTTTTAAGTTTTCAATTAATTGTATTATTATATTTGGTGTACATGGTTGTGTTCCCGACACCCGGCACACTGAAAATTTTCTTCACATACAGGTGTGCCTATCTAATAGTGATGTGGACCTTTGCATAAGACTGCCCAAAGTCAATTCAGTTGAACTTGATAGGATTGGTAACCTAGCTTATCCCTGATGGTTGATGGTTGGTGCCTAATTAATAATTAATAATAATATAAATATAGAATTAACACACAATCCTAGTAAAATAATAATCATTATGTACAGAAGCAAAAGCAATACTGGTCCATGATTAAGACTTTATAAGGTGGTATATCGCATTGCTTTGTGATTTTTGTGTGGAGCATACCATGATTAAAGAGCTATACTGCTATATCTGCTAAAAGTATGTAATACGAGTACATACGTCATATATGATTATACAAATAAAGGGACACTCAAAAGAAACTTTATCTCCACTTCTATAATGACATATAACATACTGTCTCGGGTTTCAAGCACATTGAAAAATCTCTCATTATCCGCACATGATTAGTTGATATAGTAGAATTCGGTCTTTATTTAGTTAGAGATCTCATATTCAACTCATGAGAAGGACTTACATGGCAAAAGGTCATTGCCACTATGGCGTTTCGTACCACGTAAGTACGTTGAAAATTATTAATTGTTTGTTGTAAAAGTTGTTTATTTTAAAAAATTGTTATTAGCACTAAAAAAAATTTATTTTGCATTTCAAATTTTTTATAATTAAAAAGAAAATACACTTGTTAAGAGTGCATAATGACTTTTTGAAGTGCTAATAATAGTTCTCTTATTTTGTTTTAAGAGAAATGCTAAGGAGACTCTTTCAAAAGTAAGACTCTCTATGAACTCTCTAACAGCTCTTTGTCTTGTTGTCATCATTCCCTTCAATTCAGTCGACCGATCTTCTTGGCGAAACAAATTATCATTCATGAAATAGAATAAGGTAATTTAATGATTTATTAGGTTTGAATTTAACGTTTTTGTAACAAAATGAGGTGAAATGGGATGAAACGAGTTGAAAATAACAATTTCAACTTTCAACGGGCAATTAAATTAATAAGCCTAAATATTATTGGTTTCGACCCGATGAACACTTCGTTAGTGACTTTGTAATAATTTCAAATGCAATGATCACTCTAGTTCACTTTGCATGAAATATTCAAAACCCTCACGCAAGGAATTTAGATTATGAGAATGATTATGGACAATCTTCAATCGCAAATCAAGAAATCGTTCCAACTAATCATACCCATCATACAATATTAATACATTTTAATGTTGTCTTACATAAACTTGACAATTTTTTGTAAGACTTGATAAGCCAACATAAAACGATACGAAAGTAATAAGTTTCGGGTCAACCTGTTAATGAGTGGATCGTTATTGGATCATGCATTAAGGATCCATTAACGAGTAAAGTCAAGTCATCTGTTATGAATCCAATAAGATATCGTTTGCTAGATCTAGACATTAGACATGATAATTAATTTCTTGCATAACCCCTTAACCCGACTCGAAACCACATGAACAGTTTATTAATCGAGTCACGTCACCTGCTAAGAACCCGTTAAGATAACGAACTTGACATGACACGACCCGTTTGTCACGCTATATATATATATAGTTTGATGCATAACTAATTATATATAATCCTATAGAGTCGCTTGTTTCTTAAGCTTATAGATCATACCACCAATCCATGAGTAATAATATAATTTTATGAAAAATAAAAATTATGTCGAAATGATTCAGAGACAGCTCTAAATTATGTATTCCGGTAGGTGGGGAATTTCAATCCAAGCTTATTTAAATCAGGGTCAGATATCCTAACTGACCAACGAACTCTCTTATTCTCACATTAAAACTTAAAATAACAGAAAAAAAAAATCGTTGTAAAATAAGTCTTAGTTTCAATTCACATGAATAGTGAAAGCGACATATATTTGAGATAGGTTCAGTATTTTTAATGAAAAATTATTCTCCTAGCTGTGATTTATCCCCGTTTATGTACTTAGGTCTATTGTGACACTATAATTAACTGCATTATAAAATCTTTATATATCGTCTCGTTTGTTAAAAAAAATAAAAGATTGACGGAGTACTGGTATTGAAAGTTCACATTTTAATTAATTAAATAAATTAAAATAGCTAATTAGGTTATGAAGGATCAACAAGGGATGCATGGCTTAATAACATATTAGCAATGTCTATATCAGAATAATCTGGGATATTCAAGATTATTCTCCGAAACTTGTCAATGGAATTTCTGCATGCGTAATAAATAAAAGAGGTTTTTTTTAGCTAAAATAATTTTTAAGATTGACGTAACTCTTCAATTTAGTCTCTGGCAATGAAAATTGATGGAAGTTGTCTTTGAGTTTGTCCACCATAAATTATTTTGGTCCTTCTAGGAAAAACTTGTCAATATCCTCATTAAGTGGATGGGTCGGTTTAACAAAAACATTTTTAAAAAAGTGGTCGTTCACGTGACAATTTAACGAGGATCTCAACAAAAATTTTCACGGAATGACCAAAATAATTTACGATAGACAAACTCATGGACCACTTTTGCCAAATTTCATTGTGAGGAACAATGTGAGCCAATCTCAAAGACCATTTTGGCTAAAAAGCCATTTAAATTCCTCAACAAATATAATAGAAAAATAAGTTAAGCTCCTGCATTGCAAATGCTTATATTTGTTATTTGTTTCTTGGATAACAAGAAATTGCAGGACACAGTATTCGTGTGCAAGTTAGCATAGATTATTCTTTTTTTGGATTTTTAGTAATATCACACGCAATACCTTGTGGGGATGATATCAAATAATTGTCCATGTGATGTGGGATGCATTGAGGCAATCACAAGATAAGGAATTTTCTTCCCATTTTTGCGATGACATAAAACGATTTTTTGATCAATAATTAACAATAAATATTATAAAATCAGGGTCGTATACAAGAGAAATTTATGTCTTAACGTGTTATGATATGAGTAGACGATAAAGTTGATATAAAAAACATATATACGTGTTATTATTTGAGTGAAATAATAAAATTATGTGACGGTGTTTTAGTTACAACAAAAAATTGCTCCGCGTATGATGCCGAGATAATTGTTGAGCCAAGTTGGAAGTAGTTTGGTGTTGAAGTTGGTTCCTCCTTGTATTTTACAACAACTTGAGTAGTGAGAGGTGGATTCTCCTCTTTCTGGCTTTTTAGTTGAAAAGAGAGCTGAAAGCTTCAAATCTTGGATAGGGAGAGCATCCAAGTCCCTTAGATAGAATCCAAGTCACTTGCATTGCTTTTGTTGATTCACAAACAATTGGGTGCGGAACTGGTTTGCAGCTCAAGTCGTAGAAAATACTTAATTTTATTTTGAGAATCCACGTGAATTGATTGAGACTTGTTTATTTGATTATATAAGCAGTTTATTATTCGTAATAATTCTTTGAGCTAGTTTCAAGGTACCTCAAACATGTTGAGGTTGTCTATCAAACCTCGTTTTGAACAATCTGTATGCAATATACAATTGTATTCACCGAACCGAATTCGATTCAACTTAATTTGAAAATCGAATAAGTTTATAGCTCAAGTAATTAAGAACATTCATTCATACTTCGATTACAATTAGATTTGGTTAATCATAATCCAATCCAGCCAGAAATAATGGTGAACAAAAGATAAAGAGAGATCAAGCTTAGTTTCTTGCAATCTATAGAAGCCCAAAAACCAGCCGAAAGACCTTGTCGACTTTAACATATTAAATCCATTGGGCCTAGGGTTAGCTACGTTGGAAGCATCCCCATTTTCACATCTCTGATTTTAATTGCTTTGCATACGAATGTTTTACATGGTATTCTCTTCGTGACTCGAGAACGACTAACCAGATGATATCTTAAATCTCATACATTATTATATTATATGTTATTTTTCGTAATTGATTAAGAATACCATCACCGTTGCACATCGGATGAAGAAAGTTTCGTAAACCGATTATCCTATATGTCTCACTCATCACATACACAACGAAATACTAAGACATGTAGTAGGCAGTGGTGAACTTAGGATTCTAATTTTGGGATGTTTCAGTGTTAAAGACTTAGAGTACAAGTTTTTTAGATAGAAACAGATTGCGAACGCGCAAATTATTCTTAGTTTATTTACGGAGGCATTTCGTTGAACATTTGGTGGGCTTGTTGTCGTCAGTCAAATCATGTTGCGCACATGTTAATAGATACGACATTTGCCGAAGCAACCTGATAAGTGATATCGAGAGAATTTGTCCAGTGCTGTAGGAACAACTTGTTGAGATATGCTTGACGAATATTACATCAAACACTTGGTAAGCATAAAAGGGACTCGTAACAAACATTCAAAGAGTCATCGAAAGACTTTCACATGTATATTTTTCAAATTCTAAAAAGGTTTAGAACTACCTTGATCTCAAAATACATCCGCCTTAGTCCTAATTAGACACAATTTTTTTTCCCATGAGCTGAGTCACAGTGATAAAGTGGTTGTAGAAAATACGAAACAGACGAACGCATCCTAACGTTTAACCGTGACTAGAAAACAAAAAAAGCACACATTGGCTGGCATTCGGGATTTGGGAATATATACGCACAGCACACACTCGTTGAATTATAATTAACCGGCATATGATTAAAAATAAAAATGTATTATAATTTGCCAAATTGTTATGGAAATGCATGTCTATTATTAATAAGAACAATACTTGGCTGCTGAATAAAAATTAAAACGCATTATAATTTGCCAAATTGTTATGGAAAATGGGCATGTCTATTATTAATAAGAACAATATTTGGCTGTTGAAAATTCAGCAACCACTCATGCTTCTATCTAATTAGATTTGGACACGTGTCCAAATAATTGAAATTGTAAACACAAATTGGACACATGACCAAATCTTATTAGATGAAAGAAGCAATGACTGCTGAATTTTCAGTAACCGTGTATTGTTCTTATTAATATTCGTATATCTAACTAGAGTCTCGTAACCTTGTGATATTATTTATGCACTTTTTCTTTCGAGCTGATGTTCCGTTGTCTAAAAAATATTTTTATTCGTATATCAATATAAAAATATAGAATAACATTGTTAAGTCGTGACAAGATGCTAATTAGGTATAAGATCAACTTGGAAAGTGAAGGCGACTTTTCAACCAAAAGTAAGATAGTGTTGGCAATAACTTATTGGTTAATTGTATATCTTTGACTTTAAATATTGTGTGCACAAGTGTTATATTTTAAACGTGACACTAATATTTTGTTTTGTTACAGTTTGGTGCATGCATATTAGCGTGTGGAACTTTATTACACTACAATGTATTATTCTATATGCTATGCATGGATTGAGGTTAAGACATCAAACGAGACGATTGATATGCTTATTTATTTGAAATGAGAAGTAAAAAAACGTATGAATTTTACAATACAATAGATATTAAAGAATGAGCATATACAAGAATGTGCATGTATACGATCAAATACTTTTGTAATCAATCTAACTACGTATTTTTTAGTATTGGATTACTTAGGTTGTTTCATATGTGTTGATAAGCTCATGAAAATCTAGAATCGAAACAACCTTAGCCATCGTGGAGTGGTCCAGTAATTGAGACGATTTCTAGCCTCGTATTCCACACAGCACGTCATGCGTTTGATTTATAGCCTTGATGAATCATACGATGATGACAAAAAAGAAGCTAAAATACCTTTATGAATCTTCCCAATTCCCCCCAAAATAAACAACATGATGAAGCCCTAACTGATCTCTTTTTAAAAGGAAAACTAATGAAAATGACTTGAAAACTTTGAGTTTTAATGATAAGGACAAAATAAAGGGTAAAGTGAATAGTACCAGGATTGACTTTTTAGTGTAAAAATGTGATTTTTCGTTAAAGTGAACGGTACCGGATGCTTTTCGTTAAAGTTCCAATTTTTAAAAAAATGGAAACAACCTCAACACCCATTACCATATATATAAATATAAATATAAAAAAGTAAATTTACTCATATGTAAATATAAAAATATAGAATAACATCGTTAAGTCAAGACAAGAAGTTAGGTATGGAATCAACTTGGAAAGTGAAGACGACTTCTAAACCAAAAGTAAGACAGTGCTGGAAATAAATCCTCTCTGAATCCTCTCTAGATCCTTAAATTGTGTTCGTTCATCGTTCATCGTACATTGTACGACTAGTTTTCATTAGGTACTATTTATATTTAATTTTAAATAAAAGTATTTAAAATAATTTCTGACCGTACGATGTACGATGAATGACACTATTTAAAGATCTCCGGAATCTTCACAAAGAAGATCCGAAGAGGATCCTCATTCGGAAATAACTTATTGGTTAACTGAATATGTTTGAATTTAAATATTGTGCACATGTGTTATTTTTTAAACGTGACACTAATATTTTGTTTTGTTACAGTTTGGTGCATGCATTTAGCGTGTGGAACTTTATTACAATGTATTATTCTATATGCTATGCATGGATTGAGGTTAAGACATCAAACGAGAAGATTGATATGTTTATTTACTTGAAATGAGAAGTAAAAAAATGTATGAAGTTGACAATACAATAGAGATTAGAGAATGAGCATATACAAGAATGTGCATGTATACAATCAAATACTTTTGTAATCAATCTAACTACGTATTTTTTAGTATTGGATTACTTAGGTTGTTTCATACGTGCTGATAAACTCATGAAAATCAAGAATCGAAACAACCTTAGCCATCATGGAGTGGTCCAGTAATTGGGACAATTTCTAGCCTCGTATTCCACACAGCAAGTTCTGCGTTCGATTTCTAGCGCTGGTAAATCATATGATGATGACAAAAAAATGCTAAAATACCTTTATAAATCTTCTCAATTCCCCAAAAATAAACTACGTGATGAAGCCCCAACTGATATCTTTTAAAAAAAAAATGGAAACAACCTCGACACCCGTTACCATTAAAGGTTAGAGAATTCAAATCATCTTCCATGCAAAAAAAGCTGAAGGACTACTTGTATACCTTCTGGAAGGAGAATCGTTGTTAAAAGGTGGTTCTTTTTGACCATTTTTTTGTTTTACTCGTATTAATATTTCGTTTAAAATATCGTTACAATGTCATTTCTTTCACGGAATATTATGTGTTCGGCTTCAGATACTACAACAACAACGTCTTCTCACTTAACATTGTGTGACCAATTTTAAATACCGCTGCAATAACGTTTTCTCTCAGCTCGCCACCTGCTCCAACTCAGTCGTCCCCAGTTCCGTCAACCGTCAAATTGGCTGGCTGGACTAAATTGTCCAGCCGCAGTAGGCACTTGTTCTCCGCCGCAGTAAGCAATTTTACTCCGCAGCAGTATGCCCATCCAAAAAGCCCCTTATGAGACCGTAATGTCCTCCTCCTTCCTCTTCCTCTTCCTCCTCATCCTCCTCTCCTCCCTCCCCACCCCATCCCTCTGCCAGCTAAACGCCACCGTTCCGTGCCCCCTCAACTTCACCATCCTCCGCCAGTTCGACCCGGGCTCCCGCAACCGCAAACGCTACGACCGCAACACCGAGTGCCAGTACCTCGTCCAGGGCCTCCGCTTCGTCGACTCCGATTACCTCCGCCGCACCGGCAACTTCCTCCCCCCGCTCAACGCCTCCGAGTCCTGCTGGGTCGATTACCAATCCCTAGCCAACGAGTTCGTCCCCAATTTCGACATTCGCGCCAACTGCGGCTTCCAGACCAGCTGGATCTCCGAAGGATGCACGAACGTCTCCACCCGGTCCCAATTCGAGTCCCAAGTGGGAAACACCTCGCTCAGCGACGTCGCCGCCGCCTGCAGCCAGTCTCTCGAAAACGGCTCGCCCTGCGCCCTCTGCACCACCAGAATGTCCTTGCAGACCTCGCGGTTGACCGGTGAGTCCGTCGGAAACGTCTCCACCTGCACTGCGTACCCGGCCATTTACGTGGCGGCTTTTGTCGGACCGATCGATATGGGCACCGCCGAGTGCTTGTTCTCGCTCAGAAGCCCGGCAAAGAGCTCCGGTAAGAAGAAAAAGACTGTAATTTTGATTGTATTGGTTGTTTGCGGCGTCGGATTGCTGGTTGTGATCGGCGGCGTTTGGTTTTTGTGGCATAAATATGAAGAATTTATGATTAGGAAGAGGAAAAAGGATGCTAGTGATAAAATCGAGCAGGGATTAGGTTCTGCTTTAGATTCAATTAGTGGAAGTACTAATTTAATTAAGTTTAAATACGAGGAGATTAGTGCTGCAACTAAGAATTTCTCTAGGGACAATATAATTGGGAGAGGAGGATATGGGAATGTGTACAAGGGAATTCTGGATGATGGTTCTGAAGTTGCTTTGAAGAGGTTCAAGAACTGCTCGGCTGCTGGCGACGCGAATTTCGCCCACGAGGTTGAGGTGATTGCGAGTGTTAGGCATGTCAATCTTCTTGCTTTGAGAGGTTATTGCATTGCCACTACTCCTTTGGTGGGTCACCAGAGGATCATTGTGTGTGATTTGATGAAGAATGGGAGTCTCCATGACCATTTGTTCGGTTCGTTTGAGAGCAAGCTTAGTTGGCCTATTCGTCAGAGGATCGCGCTGGGGACTGCGAGGGGATTGGCTTATTTGCATTACGGGGCTCAACCAACTATTATCCATAGGGACATCAAAGCTAATAACATACTTTTGGATGAGACATTCGAGGCCAAGGTAGCAGATTTTGGGCTTGCGAAGTTTACACCTGAGGGAATGACGCATTTGAGCACGAGGGTGGCTGGAACAATGGGTTATCTTGCTCCAGAGTATGCGTTGTACGGGCAGTTGACAGATAAAAGTGATGTGTATAGTTTTGGTGTTGTGCTCCTTGAACTTTTGAGTGGAAAGAAAGCGCTCCATGTGATTGATGATAATCAACCGTCACTTGTGACTGATTGGGCGTGGGAGTTGGTGAGGAAGGGAAGACCGCTGGATGTTATTGAAAATGATATGCCGGAGAAAGGTTCACCCGAAGTTCTAGAGAAGTATGTATTGATTGCCGTTCTTTGTTCTCATCCGCAGTTGTATGCTAGGCCAACGATGGATCAGGCTGTTAAAATGTTGGAAACAGATATATCGGTTCCATCAATTCCTGAAAGACCAATTCCCCTTGTGGCAAATATTGACGATATTGAAAGATATAGCAGCAGTGGCTCAATCCAGCTCTCTACTACAGGTGGTTTTCAGACTTTTACATTCGATAGTAACCTACATTCTAACCCTAATAGAGACGGGGAAAGTTCCGGTACCAGAGAGAATGGTGGTGACTTGTGAGTTAATTAACTCGAAGAAGAAAGGAGTAGCGACACTGTCTTTGACAGTTTCACTAATAGGTATGTTCACCCTGATTTGTTTTGTTGGCGCAAATTGTGTGGTTTTGTATTGAAATTTCTCACTGTAAATATGAAATAGATGTGTGATCAAACCCGATTCTTTACTCAAGTCAAATAGAACACATTAAACATATATTACTGTCATTGTCATCTGTTGCTTGAGCCCCTAGAAGATACCCAATATGGAAGCTTTGTCAATGTCACACTTAAGTTATTGAAGCGTAATCCGAAGATGTCAACTTCGTCCTCACATCGTAGGGTCGTAGTTAAATGTTATCCTTTTGCTACGAGGATCTGATGTTCTTTTTGTTTACTGTGGATGCATACATGCTAAGATGCGTAATTAATAGCGGTCATCGTAGACTGGTTGGTTTAATGGTATTGATGTATATGTTCGATTGGTTATTTCACAGTCCAATGCAATGAAATCAAAAACCAGTACAAGGTAGGTTGTCTCATGTGACACATGAATCGTCTTTTCAAGAACCAATTCTTACTTCCGGCTGCCTGTTTACGTCCCCACCCCCGTCGCGTCTCTTGTAAGTGTGACGCAATATGTGGGCGGATGGACATAAGAATTTCTCCGTCCCCATAATCTTTGCCTATAATTTGTTTTGACAGAGTGGGCACTGGGGTCTCAAAGCTGTCAATGCGTATGGGAGAGGTAGATCTGCTGTATATGCAAATTGTTTTCAAACGTAGGAGTATGATTAGGCAGCTTCACTTGTCAAATGTCTTGGGTCCACAGCCTTCTCACTATAGAGCTCTGCTCACCCGCGCATTTTTCTTCACGTTTGAACGGTTGAGATTTAACCAAATTTTTTTTTTCAAGTGTGAACCGTTCACTTGTGAAGAAAAAATGTGCGGAGAGATTTTCCACCATCAATCAAATTTTCTGTTTAGATATTCTTTTCAAGTCTAAAGTGCGTGACTAATTGGACTGAAGACCGCAAATACTAGATTATCATTGTAATTACAGATACATTTTTACTTTTAGATATGTCTAGTTCAACAACTCTGTCATTTCATTTGAATTTGTGTTCCTATCTTATTTTCTGGGTTACAGACAAATATAGTCTTGTAGCAACGTCAATGTCTGATCCCTGCACCGGGTGCACCCTAATAGAGCCGATGCACCAACTCTGTTGACATACCAAGTCCGTCGACATACCAACTCAGTCGTCCACTGATATTGTGACATGTAGATTATTAGCTGCTGATATTATAACATGTGGATTATTAGCACCGTCATGAGGGTTAGATAAGATCTAACCATAAATAGAAAATTAAGAATCCGGATCCTCTTTGTGAGGATTATAGGGATCCGTGAATCGTGTCCGTTCATCGTACATTATGCGGTTAGAAATTATTTTAAATACTTTTATTTAAAATTAAACACAAACAATATATGACAAAAAATAACTATACGATGTACGATGAACATATACAATTCACAAATCTCCAAAATCCTCGAATCGAGAGGATCCTGTTGGGAAAATTAAAATGAACAACGCAAAAGCTTGCCTATTTAATTCAAGGTGCAAGGCTGTAAACCCTGAAAAGTGAAATAGAACCTTATGTTTTGTCTATTCTGATAGAAGGTGAAATCGTGAATATGATAAATGACTCTTTGAAAATGTTTTTAAAATGATTGAAAGTGTTTTTTATGAAAATATTTTTTAAACCAATTTTTAGTTAAAACGTAAGAGAATTCTAGAAAAGCACTTGAAGTACTTTGTACAAGAAGTACATAATTAGTGTTTCTTGTAGGAAGCACTTCCGTGCCTTTGAACTCAGAAATATTTTCACCAAAAGTATTTTTAGTTATTTTAAAAATACATCTAAACGACTTCATTAACATGATTAGGATCTCATAGTTGATATTTTTTTTTTATAATTTTTGTAATTAGTTTAATTTAAGGGAACTTTAACGAGAAGCTCTTGGTACTGTTCATTTTAACGAAAAATCACATTTTTACACTAAAAAGTCAATCCTTGTACTATTCATTTTACCTTTTATTTTGTCATTTTCGTTAAAATTCAAAATTTGCAAATTCTTTTCATTAATTTCCCCTTAATTTAATCAATTAATTTTGTTTTTGAGCTTTTGTTCATGTGAAGCCAAAAAGGAAGCTCAAAGCTAACAATCAAAGGTGAACTTTTTCTCCAAAGAATGGTTGTTCAATGGTTGAATTTTCCTTATTAAGAAAGTGATATATCGTTACGTTTCTCTTGGTATATGTTTTTCCTAGCAAAAAAATAAATTTCTAAAAATATTAAATATCCGCCGAGATTTATTGGTCCAACAAATTTTCAGATTTTCGGCTAAAATTAATAATTGCGGCAACCCCCGGCTAAACAAAGAGACAGAAGAGCAAATAATCAATGGAAAATTGGAAATTCTCATAAAGCTTGGATTTTTTTTTCCCGAAATGGCCATTAATCGGACCATAAAATTAATTAATTTCGAAGTTAAAAAAAAAAAATCAAAAGATTATAAAAAGAAAGAAAATTAAAAGATTTACTGGCAGCCACCTTGAGCAGACCAGACACCAGACCACGTTCCACACCTACATCAGCACATCTTATATTCTCTCTGGTGTTTATCTGATCATTTTTCCTCTTATTCTTACGTGTGTATGATATTTCAATCTAATCTTAACTTGACTAATTTTGAGGATGAGCTTTGGCGTAATGGAAATATTGTTCATTTGTGACAAAAAAGTTACGGGTTCGAGTCATGAAAACAACGTCTTCGCAAAGCAAAGGTAAGGTTGGGTACGAGAGATGTCTTCCCCTGACCCTCACAAAGTGGGAAACCTTATTAGCCTGGGGTCGCCCTTAACTTGATCAATCTTAAAATGAATCTGATCTAAACGAGAGGAGATTCTTGAACTTGAATGCAGACAAAGAATACACTGCTCTATCTAACTTGATACGGCATGATATTCCTTTTTATTTTTTTACTTGCGCGGTGATTTTACTGTCTGCATCGTCTGGCATGCAATTGGTAGCAAAGCTTTTGAGGAAGTAAATTTGTAACTACTTGGAACACCACTGTCAATGTGAAGCAGTGCCTAACTTTTACATCCCTTCTGGCACGTTGAAATCTCTCTCTCTCTCTCTCTCTCTCTCTCTCTCTCTCTCTCTCTCTCTCTCTCTCTATCTATAAGAAAGAGAGCTTCCATGGTTTCCATTATTTCATAGTTTCTGCTCACACTTCCCATCTCTTTGAATCTTAGTTTGTTTGCTATTTATACAAGTTCTTCGAAGCCGTTCGAGTTAAAGTTTTGTCAGGAGCCTTCTTGTTAACCTTGTTGCCAAACTCCATCTATATAACTCAGGCAGGCATGGCAACCAAGGAGGATGTGGAGAGTGATGCGCAGGAGGGAGTACGAGCGCCGCTTATGGCGAACGTAGCGGGATCAGCTGGTGGAAGCGGGGGAGGGAACCTGTGGATGGTTTATCTCAGCACATTTGTTGCAATTTGTGGCTCTTATGAGTTTGGATGCTGTGTAAGTGATTGTTGTGCGTTTTTTTTTATCTTTTTGTTAAGATTTTAGAGAGACGTGCCAATGGTTCACTGAAAAATTGGGATGTTTAGATAGTATTTCTAACACTCTTGTATCGCTTTCAGGCCGGTTATTCTTCGCCTACTGAGTCCGCAATCCAGGAAGATCTCAGTTTATCATTATCTGAGGTATGGAAGTGATTAAAACATCTATAACTCATCCAAGCTGTTTAGTTTGGATGGTTAAATTATGAGTCAAAATCCATATCTGCAGTGAGATATGAGTGACGGGACGAACTTTCTTACATCTGGGACACCATGGTAGCGGTTGGATATCCCGAGCCAGCGAACTTCCATGTGCTTCAACTTTTTCATGTAACAATTGTGTTACTGCCTTGGGATATACAACCACCATGGCGTCCCAGGTGCGTTTTGCATTGTCTGCCGAGCCGGCAATACAGGCGAAGCAGACCTACACAGCGTGCGTGAATAGTTTCAGATTCAAGAAACAAAGCGTAAAAATTAGTATCGAATATGATTAAGTGATTTGACAGTACAGTGGGAGAATTTTCTCGAAGCAATTCGATTGTACTTTCAGCACAATGCTTTCGCAAATTTTCTTTCAGTTAACCTGCTGGTTTTTCCTTTGTATGCAGTATTCAATGTTTGGCTCCATTTTGACATTTGGTGCAATGGTAGGAGCTATCACCATCGGACCTATCGCCGATTTTCTCGGCCGAAAAGGGGTATGAATTCAAAATTCGTGTTCAGAACTTTTAGCACTAAAACTTGTGCTGTTTTAATTGGTGTTCTATTCGCTATCTAACGATATCTTCACTGTATAATTGTATGCAGGCCTTAAGAGTGTCATGTGCTTTCTGTGTTGCAGGTTGGCTTGCTATTTACTTCTCCAAGGTTTGTATCATTTTGCACTTGAATTCCTCTGTGCTTTTAGATACTGAGCAAATGGTCTACTCTGAAATTTGAGCTTATTCGTGTTCATCATTTTTCTCCTTTGAAGGCTGCTTGGTCGTTGGACATTGGGAGACTGCTAACTGGATACGGAATGGGAGCCTTTTCGTACGTGGTGAGTTATTTCCCTCCTCTATAACTTGAGTATTATGTTCCTGACAAGTTATTAACCAAGTCTGATGTGTTATTGGATGAATGACAATTAAGGTACCTATTTTCGTAGCTGAAATTGCACCCAAAAATCTTCGAGGAAGATTAACTGCTGCAAATCAGGTAAATATGTAACAAGAAACGCGATCCTTGAAGCTAGTTAGTAACAATATTTTTTGAGTTTGTTTGGATCTTATCTAACTTCTTCATTTGCTCATCGTATAGTTAATGATCGTAACTGGAGTGTCTGCTTCCTTCATAATCGGGGTATTAGTAAGTTGGCGGACATTAGCATTAATCGGTGAGTTATTTTAGACAAACTGTGCTGAATTTGAATACCCTATGTTATCAAATACAGTAGCAGAGAGGGCTCATTTGTATGGTGCTCGCAGGACTTATTCCCTGCGCTGTGACACTTCTTGGTCTCTTTTTCATTCCCGAGTCTCCAAGATGGTTGGTAAGAACTTCGCTTTTGTTTCCGCATTTACTTAAGTTAGTAGCATTAGACGCAGTGAAGACATTGATTACAGCTTCATCATCAATGCAGGCAAAGATAGGACGGTATAAAGATTTTGAAGATGCGCTACAGAAACTGCGCGGCAAAGATGCTGACATATCTGAGGAAGCAGAAGAAATCCGGGATTATATTGCAACTCTTGACTCGCTCCCTAAAGCCAAATTGCTGGATTTGTTTCAAAGAAGATACTGGAGCTCACTCGTTGTAATGGCTTCTCTCTACATCGCTTGTACTGACAGTTTTGTTGTCTTTCTTTCTCTTCCGAGTAAAACTTTTCTTTGCTAATAAATTTTGTTCGATCAGATCGGAGTTGGGCTGATGTTCTGTCAACAACTGGGAGGAATCAACGGGGTCTGTTTCTATGTGAGCGATATTTTTGAACAAGCAGGTATGAAGACCCCGCTTTAATCTATTTTTTTGGTATTTAAAGCAGATAATCTTGTTCTACGGTTGAAATGTAAACGTTCTATTTCTCAGGATTTTCCTCCAGCATTGGAACCATAACTTATGCTATCCTTCAGGTTCGGAAGTGCTACCGCGAGAGCTCTTGAAATTTTTTAATCTTCCTCCATTGGGCGCATCTTGACGCGGTTCTGTTTTACAGGTTATAGTTACCGCCATTGCTGCAGGCGTGATGGATAAAGCTGGACGAAAGCCTCTAATTTTGGTAAACTAGTGCACAGCTTTAGCTCTAAGAATGTTCCGAGACAAATTCCAATTCGTATCAGAAGGTTTAATTTTTCCTTCCTATCCTAGGTCTCTGCAGCCGGGTTGGTGCTTGGCTCTCTCTTGACGGCAGTTTCATTCTTTCTGAAGGTAATCCTCAAACGTTGACCCTAACATCTTTCGGTATAAGGTTATCCAACATAAGTCTGACAAGAGATCGCTCTTTGTGGACCAGGTTCATGAATGGGCACTCAACGCAGTTCCCATACTTGCTGTAACCGGCATACTGGTACTTCATTACCTTTGTGGCGACATGTTTCCCACGCGCATCTCTCTTTTGAAACCAAGCTTTTGTTTCTTCTCCTTGAATCTTTAACCCTTCGTTTATGAATTCAGGTCTACATAGGAGCATTTTCGATAGGAATGGGAGCAGTTCCTTGGGTTGTGATGTCCGAGGTATAGGAAATGCATACAATTTGGCTCATTTATCCGTCCATGATTGCGTTGATCATGTCACCTATCTAAACAAATTTACTGTCTGCTGCAGATATTCCCGATAAACATTAAGGGGCAGGCCGGAAGCTTAGCAACGCTAGTGAATTGGCTCTGCGCATGGTTGTGTTCCTACACTTTCAACTATCTTATGATTTGGAGCTCCTACGGTAACTACATTTTCCTTTCTTGTTACAGAAGCCAACTCTTTTGGAAGCTAAATGTTCATGCTTAAGGATTTGCAGTTTTGTAGAGCTGATGATTTACTCGCGCTCGCGCGCGATTTTCAGGTACCTTCATTCTCTACGCCGGAATCAACGCTCTGGCGATTTTGTTCGTGGTGGCGCTGGTGCCGGAAACGAAGGGGAAAACCCTGGAACATATTCAAGCAGCCATAAATAAATAGAACTGAAGAGCATTCTTTTTAGAAGATAAATCCTCATTCAAATTAAAACCACAAAATTATTGTACTGCTATTTTTACGATGATTAATTAAGTTTTATTTAGGGTAAATTACATTTTGCATAAGTACAATTGCAACATTATACATCTTTAAAACATTTCATTTTCATACGTTTACTTAATATTTACTGCAATTTCATACATTCGTCAAGTAAACCGTTAATTTGACTGTTAAGTGATGATGTGACAATGATAGAGTCTCGACTGGTCAATAAATTATAAAATAAAGATATAATTATTTAAATAAAGCCAAAATAAAATAAATAAATAAAACAAAAAGAAGATTGCTAGTGCTGGCTGGACTCAACACACTCGACGGCGAGACTATCCTGGCTCCTATCCAAGGTCCGACCCGACCTCATCCTCCCTCCACAACCCAACCCCGGCTCGCCGCTGGACTTCCTGGAGCCACCGTGATTTAGGCCTCCACGGTGTTCTTCGACACTCCGACATCAATCTTCGGGCTCCGTCTCTGGGTCGTCATTGGAATCATCGTCGGTACTCTGATAGTCCTGACCCTCTTCCTCCTCTCCCTCTGCCTCACCTCCCGCCACCGTTCCCGGGCCTAGAAGGCCCAGCCCAAGTCCGCCGCCGCCGTCCAGCTGGCTCCGCCTAACCACATCCACCACTGCGAGGTCCGATTTCTCCCCGAGTTCTTCGATTCTTGCTCGAACTCGACGGTTTTCGAGTGGAGCGGGTCGCCATGGCCTGCAGCAATTTCGCCCATTGGACCCCTGTGCGATTCTGAAGCCGACGATGTGAATCTTGGTGAGATGGCGGCATCGTCGTCGTTAAATCTGAAGAAGAAGAATGAGGGATTGTGATGGATAAAGTGGATGAGAGGGTGCTTGTATGTGGCGTGCGAGATGAGAGAGAGAGGAGAGAGGAGAGAGCAGAGGAAAGCCTGCATGTTGGGCGTTTCATCCTGCTTTTCTACATATTTTGGGACTGCGGAAGTGAGGATTTTAAGAGTGGGATTTGGGAAGCAGATGATATTTGCATCTGGGTTTTGCTGACGAGTTTTCAAGGGGGGTGAGAGTGAGAAATTTGGTGTGTGGGATTTGTTAAGAATGGAAATTTCATGGTGCTAAATGCTAGAGTGATTGGGGGTTTGGAGCTGGGAGGGATTTGAAGGTGTTTCCATGGAAGATGGAGATGCAAAGTGGAAAGATGGAGATGCAGAGAGAGAGAGAGAGAGAGAGAGAGAGAGAGAGAGGGGTAGCTGGACAAAGAAAAAGGGAAGGTTTCGTTTTTAATTTAATTTTTTTTTAATATTTAATTATTTTGGTTTGCCACATCACCAAAACATATTAGTTTTATATTTGTCACATCATTACTTAACGATCATATTAACGGTTGGACTAATAAATGTATGAAATTGCAATAAAATGATAAATAATGTATGAAATTGAAATGTTTTAAAGATATTGCATGAGGTTGCAATATCATCCAAACTTGAAGGGATAAAATGTAATTGACCTTTTTTTTATTGATTTAAATCGGGCATGTCCAATCAATCACGATGACAGTTTTGTTTGTTTCTTTCTGGGTAACGCCTGGCAACAACGATGTTTGACGTGTCATGATGTGAGAGTTAGTGCGTCAAAGTGTTCGAAAAACGCATGTCATGACTTGTCTTGACACAGTGACCTTTGCATCATGGCACACTAGAACTTTGATGTTGGCCACGACATGACAAGCGTCGCGAATTGTCGGCATAATGCATGTCATGACACGCCATGCATTATGTCGACAATTCGAAAGGCTTGTTATGGTGCCACATTGCGAGGGTTAGCGTGTCAAGACAAGTCATTACACACCATGCATTTTTCTAACACTTTGCCTACTATTTCAGAATAATTTAAAAAAAAAAATCTAGGAAATATATGAAGCGTTCTTACCGGTAATAACCTTCGTAAATATGTAGCTCAGAAAATGAATGTGTTCTTACCAGTAAGAAGTTGTATAAATATTCAACTCAAATGATTGAATGTCTTCTTACTGGTAAGAAGCTGTGCAAATAAAAGATGCATGTCATGACTTGTCTTGACACGCTAATCCTTGCATCGTGGCACGGCAAAACATCGTTGCTGGCATGCGATGACATGTCATGGCATGGCATGCATTTTGTAGACGTTTTGCATGCTTGTCATGACTTGTCTTGACATTGCAACCCTCTCATCGTGGCACGCCTAACTATCGTTTCATATAGGTTGTTTCAACCTTCATCGGAAATTTTCGTTTGTCCCTATTAATGACATTTATTTCCCTAAGGCCCTTGAGCTTCCTCATGGCGTTGTGATTAAGTTATTTAAAGAGAAAAGTACAAAGGAGGGGGGGCATGTAGCTAAAATCTGTGATGAAGGTTGAAACAACCTATACGAAACGATAGGTAGGCATGCCCAAAAAATGGGACTTTTTGTTTGTCTCGATTAATGCCGTTTATGTCCCTAAAGCCCCTGAGCTTCCTCATAGCGTTGTGATTAAGTTATTTAAGCAGTTGATTTCCAAGGTAATCTCATCTTTCAGTCAGTAATTAAACGAACTTTTCAGTTTTCAACCAAAAATTTGGTGAATTCCCGAACTTGATCTTCAAGGGTTTACGTTGGTATCCCTTGTTAGCTTCGTGATGAGTCCTGAAAGAAACAAAAAAATAAAAAATTATATGAACCTGTCAACACCATATCACATCGAAGGATGGAAGTCTAGCATAAGAACTTAAAATATCGTTAGCCCCACCACCCATTGTCTATATTCGTTTTCGGGAAATAATGACATTCTAACATAGTATCAGAGCAGAGCAACTTATACGTCCATGTGTCATGCCCAACAGCCCTACGTGCTCCCACATTTCGCTGAAAAATTTGTCCCCGTGTGACGCGCAAAAAGACGACACTGCCTTGTCAAGTTTATAACTACTTGTCCTCAAGATTTGCTCACTTTTATCTCTTTGTTAGACACTTGAAATCAACAAAGCCAGTGTCAGTGCAGATCAAAACTTTTACGAGCTCAGGAAAATAAAAAAAATGATGTTATTGGATAAGGATTTACTGGTTTCCATTATTTGATAGTTTCTTGATTACATAGTCCATATCTTTTAATCCTTTCTCTTTTCCATTTATACAAGTTCATCGCGACGTTTCGAGTTTGTAAAATTCAGGCAGACATGGCCATCAAAGAGAATGTAGAGAGGGATGTGCAGAAGGAGGAAGTAAGAGAGCCACTCATGAGGGTGGTGGAGAATAAAATGGACGGTGAAGATGGAAGCAGCAGAGGGGATCAATGGATGGTTTATCTCAGCACATTTGTTGCAGTTTGTGGCTCTTTTGAATTTGGATCCTGTGTAAGTGCTTAATTAATAGGGAAATCGACTGAAAATGATCGTTTTACAAATATTGACGACATATCGATCAAATACTGAAAAGTACTCATTTCAACAATTGGGATTTGTAAGAATTTTTGATCATTTCATCCATTTTTCCTAATTAGTAGCATTTAGCTCTTCATTGATGCACAGAAAAATTTGGGATCTTTGGAAGGTAAATTCTGACACTCTTTTGTGGATTCCAGGTTGGTTATTCATCGCCGACTCAATCTGCCATCAGGGAAGATCTCGGTTTAACATTAGCAGAGGTATGGAAAGTGATCATAACATGTAGGAATACAAATACAATCAATGGTTCATGAGTTGAGATTGTTGAAGAAATCGAAAAGCCTTACATCGGAAAGTTGACAAAATAAATACAAATACAATGAATAGTTCTACTTCTAATTGTACCTAGATCTTTTGTGCATGATCTATACGCAGTTTTCAGTGTTTGGATCCATATTGACATTCGGCGCAATGATAGGTGCTATCACAATTGGTCCCATAACTGATTTTCTAGGCCGGAAAGGGGTACGAATTTGCAAAACTAACCTGAATACACTTGTTCTGAAACTAGTTCTGTTTCCACTGATATGTTCACTGTAAAATTGTATGCAGGCATTGCGAGTTTCCTGTGCTTTCTGTGTTGTAGGTTGGCTCGCTATTTACTTCTCGAAGGTTCGTGTCATTTTACCTGCTACGCAAATATTTGTCCTCCGATATTTGACCTTAATTTATGTTCTTCATCGTATTGTGATTGAAGGGAGTTTTGTCTCTGGACATTGGGAGACTGGCAAGTGGATATGGAATGGGAGCCTTTTCATACGTGGTGAGCTGTTACCCTCTTCTACATCTTGAGTATTTTCCGAGACCAAAAAATACATATAAGTACCATGTAGATAATAAGGTACTAACAGAGTTTGATGCAATATTGGGTGGTTGATAATAAGGTACCTGTTTTCGTAGCTGAAATCGCACCCAAACATCTTCGAGGAAGACTAACTGCTGTAAATCAGGTAAAAATGTAACAAGAAATGCAATCCCTGAAGCTAACTAGTAACAGTACCGATCTTATTTCAACAACAGAATAATCGGTTTTGATGACATCTAACTTTGTCTGTTAATTGTTTTTTTATTTTCAGTTAATGATCTGCATTGGAGGGTCCATGTCGTTCATTTTTGGGGTAGTAGTAAGTTGGAGGGATTTAGCATTAATCGGTGAATTGCTTAGACACACTGTGCTTAATCAGAAAACCCTGAGTTATCTAATACAGTAGCAGCTGGCTTATTTGTGTGGTGATTGCAGGAATTGTTCCATGTGCTGTGACCATTCTCGGTCTCTTTTTCATTCCTGAGTCTCCAAGATGGTTGGTAAGAAACCGATTTTCTTTTCTCTAATTATTTAGTGGTAACATTCAACCAAATGAAGACGAGGAATGTGACTTCATATTCAATGCAGGCAAAGACAGGACACCAGAAAGATTTCGAAGTTGCGCTGCAGAAACTTCGTGGTAAAGATGCTGACATCTCTCACGAAGCAGCAGAAATCCAGGTTCTTTATCTCCTAACCTACATGAAAGTAGCATTCGGAAGATCACAAATATTAAGATAAGAAGTACCTTGACAGGATTATAGCAACTCTTGAACGGCTCCCAAAAGCTAAATTACTGGATTTTTTTCAAAAGAGATACTTGCGCTCAATCATTGTAAGCTTCT
The DNA here is from genome assembly GCF_916048215.2 of Malus sylvestris. NCBI lineage: Eukaryota > Viridiplantae > Streptophyta > Magnoliopsida > Rosales > Rosaceae > Malus > Malus sylvestris. The sequence goes on along the minus strand of NC_062270.1, from coordinate 39,488,268 downwards.
TTTTGCCATCAATTTGTATACTCAGATTTAAGTTTTCTTGCCTTTAAGTTTGAGTAACTTTGCTTGACATTGCTTTTTTGTTTGATCAGATTGCGGTTGGGCTGATGGTCTGTCAACAATTGGGGGGAATTAACGGGGTCTGTTTCTACACCAGCAATATTTTTAAGCAAGCAGGTACAAAGGCCCTACTTAGAATTCTGACACTACTGTAATCTATGTTTTCAGTATCTATAATTTCACCATATGCTTCTATATCTTTCATCTTCTTGAGTGCAAATTGAATGGCTTAAAGCAGATAATTTGATCTATATGTTATATGTTATATGGCAGGATTTTCGCCTAGTGTTGGAACCATATCCTTTGCTATCCTTCAGGTTCTAAACTCCTACTGTTACAGTACTTTGAATCTTTTAATTTCTCTCCATTGGAAGCATCTTGAAGCGGTTTTGTTTTACAGGTTGTGGTTACAGGCATTGGTGCATCTGTGATGGATAAAGCCGGAAGAAAGCCTCTAATTCTGGTAAACTAGTGTACAGCTAGTTTTAATTCTAGGAATTTTCTGGGAGAAATTCCTATTCATATTCGGAAGGTTAACTCTTCTCGATTTTTCTAGATTTCTGCATCAGGCTTGGTACTCGGATGCCTCCTGACTGCCATTTCATTCTTTCTGAAGGTAATCCTCAACCGTCCCTAACACCTCTTTTCAGCTAGTGATAGTCTGACAAGAAAGCACTTCTTGAACCAGGTTCATGACTTGGCACACGAGGCATCTCCCATACTTGCTGTAACCGGCATTCTGGTAAATCTTTAGCCTTATTGAAATACTTCATCCACACAGATCAGTCTCCTTTAGTATCGTGCTTTCGTTTATTGTACTTACTTTCTTTAACAACTAGTTTCCGGATTCAGGTCTATATAGGATCCTTTGCGATAGGAATGGGAGCAGTTCCTTGGGTCATTATGTCTGAGGTATATGAAAATTTCAAGATCTACCTTAATCTATCCATACATTACTGATCATCTCGCTAATCTAAACGAATATCTATTGCCGCAGATATTCCCTATAAATATCAAAGGGCAGGCTGGGAGCTTAGCGACATTGGTGAACTGGTTCGTTGCATGGTTGTGCTCCTACACTTTCAACTATCTTATGAGTTGGAGCTCCTACGGTAACTACATTTTCCTTTGCTACTATAAGGACTCTAGCAAGTTATTTGATCTGATAATTTACGTATGTGCGCGTGATTCTCAGGTACCTTCATTCTGTATGCAGCAATCAACGCTCTGGCCATAGTGTTTGTGGTTTCGATGGTACCTGAAACGAAGGGGAAAACCCTGGAACAAATCCAAGGAGCCATTAACTAGTAGGGAACAAAAGGAAGGAAAGGAAGAGCATTCGTTGCAGTAAATTCTCAGTGAAAATTTTGACAAATCAATGCAGCAATTTTGTAGGTGAAATCTTCAAAGAAACAAAAAGAACATTGTACTTCTGTTTTTACAGATAAATTTCATGTCAATCTTTCCTCTCATATTTATCTGTGTGACTAGTGGCAGAGCTAGCTAGGGTTCAAAACTCGGCTGTTTTTTAAACCAATTCTTACTTAAAATGCAAGTTAATTCTAGAAAAGTACTTGAAGTTTTTTCTACAAGAAGCATCTCCATAGTTAAAATGCAAGTTATGTGATTTTTGTAGGAAGCACTTGTGCCTTTGGAACCTAAAAATATTTTTTCTAAAAGCGTTTTCAGTAATTTAAAACCACATCTCAAATGAGCTCTAATTCATTTTAACTCCGTTTTGCACACCGTTTACGCCCACACACTCGTAACAACGAGTACCATAATCTTGGAAGACAAGTTTTTCCTTTGTTTTTTGTGGTAAGAGTTCACGAGATTCACTTTCTCTTGGAAATACTCTAAATATTAATCACTTACTAAACATAGAAGATTCACTTTCTCTTGCATATATACAATTATTATATATGCCTCACCCTGTTCATTTGGAAGTAGGTGCTGCATCAGACAGACTACCATCATGTTTTACATAATCGAAAAGTATAACAAATTAAATTATATGAGCTTATGATGGCACAACTTAACTACAACGAAAATGCCACTTTAACAGTATTTCAAGTTAATTACGCACTTCTCATCTCCTTCTTAATACATCATTCTACATGGTCGTGTAATTTCTCCGCCAAGAAAATGAATGTAAAGGGAGTTGTCCTTGAATTGCAAAGTCTGGTAAACTACATGGTCAATTGGCAGAACCGAAACTACATGGACTAAAATGGAACTCGGAGCAAACTACAAGGACCAAAAAAGAAATTTGGCCATATACTATAGGATGGTGCTATCCACACCTTCTTTTTACCTCTCATACACTGCTTGTTAATTTCTGTCTTTTAATCTTATTCAATTCATTCGATCCATGGCTGAAAATTGAGAGGAGTGTAAAAAATAAAAAGATGTGTGTGGATAGCACCAACCACCCATATAATATTCCTGCCTTGTCAGCTTATGGTTGAGTACAAGAATTACTTACTTTTAAAGCTTTGTTAATTACTTCAAAACAAGAAGCATCGGTTAGAGGGAGAGCATCAAAATTTCATAAGTTTAGAAAAAGATAAAAAGGTAAAAAGATGCTTTTGCATATAAGGTTCACATCCCTTTTGTCCAAGAAGATAAAAATTTCATGGTTTCCATTATTTCACAGTTTCTTGCTCACACAAATCATCTGTTTGAATCACTTTCTCTTTGCCATTTGTACTAGTTCATTGAGACGTTTCGAGTTTATATAATCCAGGGCAGACATGGCTGATGGAATAAGAGAACCACTCATGGCTGATGAAGGCAGAAGAGGGGATCAATGGATGGTTTATCTCAGCACACTTGTTGCTGTCTGTAGCTCTTACGAATTTGGATGCTGTGTAAGTGCTTATTCTGCTTGGAAAAAAAAGTGCTTATTCTGCAGTTTTTTTCCTTCTTTAGCTTTTTATGGATGGTAAATTCTGACAGTAAATCTATGGCTGCCAGGTCGGTTATTCGTCACCTACCCAGTCTGCAATTAGGGAAGATCTTAATTTAACATTAGCAGAGGTATGTATAGCTGATGTGCCATTGCTTTCGGTCTCTAGACGCTGCTCGTGAAGCAGACCTACATAGAGAGAGTGCAGGATGACTTTGTGGAGCGGAAATAGCAGCTCCCTAATGCTTTAGATTAATCTTGACAACTTCAAATGCTGAAGTTTCTTCTTCTTCCTTTACATATGTATGCAGTATTCAGTGGTTGGCTCCATTTTGACAATTGGTGCAATGGTAGGAGCCATCACTATCGGGCCTATTGCGGATTTTCTTGGTCGAAAAGGGGTACGAATTGGGGATTTGGGTTCAGAACTTTTAGCAGGAAATGAATTCTGTTTCGATTGGTATTTGCTATCTAACTAAATCTTCACTGTAAAATTGTATGCAGGCCTTGAGAGTGTCTTCTGCTTTCTGTGTTGCAGGTTGGCTTGCTATTTACTTCTCCAAGGTTCGTATTACACCCGAAATTTTTCAGTACTTCTTACTAATTAGGGCTTATTTTGGAGTTTAATTTTCTGATGTTATTCTTCTCACCAAGGAGGGAAATATATATTGTAAAAAATTGATTTACAAGGAAAGAAACACCAAATAATATCTATCCTAATTACATCCTGATTACAAGGACCCAAACAGGTAACTAAGCTAATTACAAAGGTCAACTCTCCAACACTCCCCCTTAAGTTGGTGCATAAATGTGGTTCATACCCAACTTGACGAGAGAGTTGTAGAACGCTTGACTGGCAACAACTTTAGTTAAGATGTCTGCTAATTGATCCTCTAACTTTACAAACGGGAATTGAATAATATTCCCATCCAACTTCTCCTTAATGAAGTGTCTATCAACTTCCACATGTTTCGTGCGATCATGCTGGATTGGGTTGCGTGAGATATTAATCGCTGCTTTATTATCACAAAACAAATTCGAAGCCGACATTGAAGGACACCCGAGTTCTTCGAGTAACCTCTGAAGCCATAATAATTCACATACTCCTTTTGCCATACCTCTGTATTCCGCCTCTGCACTTGATAAATCAATCACTTTTTGTTTCTTACTCTGCCAAGTCACTAAATTTCCCCCCACAAATGTAAAGTAACCCGGTGTGGACCGTCAATCAGTAATATTCCCTGCCCAATCTGCATTGGTATAACCTGTTATCCGGCAATGACCATTCTTAGAAAACATGATGCCTCTACCCGGGGTGGACTTTAGGTATCGTAGAATGCATTCAACCGCACCTATATGCGTATCACTCGGGGAATGCATAAATTGACTAACAACACTTACTGCATATGCAATATCAAGCCTGGTATGAGATAAATATATTAACCTCCCAACTAACCTTTGATAACGATCTCGGTTAGTGGGAACTTGATCAGGGTGCAAGGCAAGATTGTGGTTTTGGACTATAGGGTTGTCAACCGGGTTTACAATCAAGTATTCCGGTTTCAACTAACATGTCAAGAACATATTTTGTTTGAGATAGAAATATACCTTGTTTAGATCGAGCTACTTCTATACCCAAGAAATATTTCAATCCACCAAGATCTTTCATCTCGAACTCAGTTGCTAAGTAATCTTTTAGGCTTGAGATTTCCTCTTTATCATCACCCATAACAATCATATCATTCGCATAAATAATAAGTGCCGTCAATTTACCCATTTGACGTTTCAAGAAAAGTGTATGATCGGAATTGCTCTGCCTGAACCCATACTTCCTCATAGTCGTCCAGAACCTACCAAACCATGCCCAAGGTGATTGTTTCAATCCATACAATGCCTTATTCAACTTACACACCATTCCGGGTTGTGAAACCGATGCATAACCAAGTGGAATATCCATATACACTTCTTCTTTAAGATTACCATGTAAGAAAGCATTTTTCACATCAAATTGCTATAATGGCTAATCTAAGTTAGCCGTCAATGAAAGTAACACTTTTACCGTATTAATCTTTGCTACCAGAGCAAATGTTTCTGTATAATCAACACCATACGTCTGAGTGTATCCCTTGGCCACCAATCGTGCTTTGTATTGTTCAATTGACCCATCAGCTTTGTACTTGATGGTGTACACTCATCGACATCCCACTCTCTTCTTTCCACGGGGTAGCAAAACTAAATCCCATGTTTGATTTTTCTGAAGTGCATCCATTTCTTCCTCCATTGCCTTGGTCCATCGATCATCAAATAATGCCTCCTTCAATGAACTTGGTGTGCTATCATTGGATATTTGTTGTACAAAAGCTTTGCTGGGTTCTGATAATTTATGTGATGACACATAGTTGGCAATGGGATATTTAAAGTCTTTCGTTGTTTTCGATTAATATCGATTGGGTGGCTTTCCCCTGTTGTGCTTGAAAGGTAACTGATAATTCGGAACATCAGATACATCAATAGGGATAGTAGATTTTACCTCAGGAATATTCTCTGGAGTATGGTCATCTGGCGGTACTATATTTTGAGACGAGGGGGAGTAGTATCAGTAAAAGTCTCAAGATCGACAAGTGGCATCACTGTTGTCGTGGGTGAGGACGGCACTGCCGTGCCTGCCGCTGGTTCTGTGAGCAGCAATGCTGCTTCTATTGGTTGGGCTGGCAACGCAGCCACTACGGGCTCGGTTAATAGTGGCAGCAGAAGATCAGTGGTAGCAGCCATGGTCCAAACCTGCTCGTCATGTAGTGTCTCTCCCTGAAGATGAGGGTTAGAAGAAGCCGGAGAGTAATACATCTTAGACTCAGAAAAAGTAACATCCATGGTAGTATACATCCGACATGAAGGAGGGTGGTAGCAATGGTACCCTTTCTGATGTAGTCCATACCCCATGAAAACACAATGGAGAGCACATGGGTCAAGTTTTGTTCGTTGATTTTTATGTAGATGAACAAAGGCAACACATCCAAAAACTCATGGTGGGAGCACCAAAACGGATGGTAAAAGCACGAATGTAGCAAGAACTTGCAAATGTGTAAGAAAATTCAATATTTTGGATGACATGCGGTTGATAAGGTAAGTGGCAGTCTGAAGAGCAATATCCCAAGAGGAGTGGGGAACATCCGCCCCAATCAATAGCGATCGAGCCGTTTCTAATAGATGACAATTTTTGCGCTCAGCCACCCCATTCTGTTGAGGAGTCTGAGGACAAGTAGTCTCGTGGAGTATTCTGTGATTAGTTAAATAATGTGTAAAATCATTATTAACATATTCACCACCATTATCAGAACGCAAAATCCGGATTTTAGTAGAAAACTGTGTCTGAACCATGGTGTGGAATGTCTTAAATGCCAGAAACACATCACTTTTATGCTTAAGAAGGTATAACCATGTCATCCATGTGCAATCATCTATGAACGTTACAAACCACCTAATACCAAATGAAGTAGTAATCGGAGATGGTCCCCAAACATCCGAATGAACAAGACCAAAAGGAATAACACTTTTATTAGAATTCAACGGATAAGAAACACGGTGACTCTTGGCAAGTATGCAATTGTCAGATTTAAAGTTTGAAACCAAACAACCAACAAATAAATCCGGAAACATATGCTGTAAATAACTGAAAGACGGATGACCCAAACGGCGATGCCATAACCATATCTGACACCGTTTGTGATCAACAACTCCTTGGACGAGATTGACCCGTCTTGTACTGACATCGTCCACAAAATAGAGATCCCCCCTCTTAGTACCACAACCAATTATCTCTTTCATGAGAATATCCTGAATAAGACAAAAGTTTGGATACAATAGTACACAATAGTTCAATTGCTCAGTAGCTTGGCCAGGAGACATCAATTTATGCTTTAGTGAAGGTACAAGTAGTGTATGTGGCAAAGAGAGGGTAGGCGTGAGGTGTATAGTGCCATTGCTAGTTACTGGTGAGGTGACACCATTATCATTATTCATTAGTAATATTTCGTCAAAGTGGAACAATATCACAAGCTAAATCAGTAGGGTTATAGGTCATATGGTCTGTGGCACCGGAGTCAATGATCTAACCAGACTAAATATCACAATTATTCATATTAAAAGCATAACCACAATTACCTGAGGACTTCGAACTCGAAACAGGAGGATTCATGGTAGGGTCAGTTAGGGTAGTAGTGTTTAGGATTGTACTGTTTAGTATAGGGGTATGATCGGTTAGGATGAAATTGTTTCCATCATGGAGTGGTGGTAGGTTCTCCATGGGAGGGCCGAGTTTGCTTGAGGCAAGGGGCAGAGCAAAAATCCTAGGATCTCTGCTCTGATACCATGCTAATTAGGGCTTATTTTGGGGTTTAATTTTCTAATGTTATTCTTCTCACCAAGGAGGGAAATATATATTGTACAAAATTGATTTACAAGGAAAGAAACACCAAATAATATCTATCCTAGTTACATCCTGATTACAAGGACCCAAACAAGTAACTAAGCTAATTACAAAGGTCAACTCTCCAACACTTCTACCCAATAAACGAATATTTTACTCGAAGATTTGGCCATAATTTATGCTTTTCATCTTATTGCTTTTGAAGGGGGTTTTGTCTCTGGACATTGGGAGAACGGCAAGTGGATACGGAATGGGAGCCTTTTCGTACTTCGTGAGCTATTACCCTCCTCTATAGCTTGAGTATTTTCTGAGACAGAAAAATTACATATAAGTACCTTATAGATGATATTTCAAAACATGTTAAAGGTACCTGTTTTCATAGCTGAAATCGCACCCAAAAATCTTCGAGGAAGACTAACTGCTGCAAATCAGGTAAACATGTAACAAGAAATGCAATACTTCAAGCTAACGAGCAACAATACCGATTATTCATATCTAACTTCTCTTATTCATTTTTTTTCAGTTAATGATCTGTGTTGGAAGCTCTGTTTCCTTCATAATCGGGGTAGTAGTAAGTTGGAGGGCATTAGCATTAATCGGTGAATTACTTAGACAACTGTATTCTTTAAACTCCACGTTATCTAACACATTAGTAGAGGGCTCATTTGTGTTGTGATTTCAGGAATTGTGCCGTGTGCTGTGACTATTTTCGGTCTTTTTTTCATTCCCGAGTCTCCACGATGGTTGGTAAGAAACTACTTTTATTTTACTTTTTACTAATCATTCAGAGGTAAAATTCAACGAAATGAAGACATGGAATATGACTTCACGATCAATGCAGGCAAAGACAGGACGCCATAAAGATTTCGAGGCTGCACTGCAGAAACTTCGTGGCAAAGACGCTGACATCTCTCACGAAGCAGCAGAAATCCAGGTTCTCATCTCCTAACCTACATGACAGAATCTTAAGAGCATCCGTAAGATCGTTTATGTTAAGAAATTCCTTGACAGGATTACATAGCAACTCTTGAACGACTCCCTAAAGCGAAGTTGCTGGATTTGTTTCAAACGAGATACTTGCGCTCAGTCGTTGTAAGCTTCTCTCTTCCATTTCTATAGTCATTTCTATCTTTCCTTGCGTTTGAGTTCACCTTCCATTTGGTTGTTTTTTGTTTGATCAGATTGGCATCGGGCTGATGGTCTGCCAACAATTAGGGGGAATTAACGGGGTTGGTTTCTATGTCAGTGATATTTTTGAGCAAGCAGGTAAAAAGGCCATACTTTCGACAGTACATCTTTGCATTCTGACACTTCTACTACTACTTTATATGTTTTCAGTCTATAACACTCAACTTACGTTCAGTCTGTTATTATCTCCATGAGTGCAAATTGAATCATTTACTTAAGCAAATAATCTTGTTCTACAATTGAAATCTTGATGTTATTGGTCAGGATTCTCATCCAGCGTTGGGACTATATCCTTTGCTGTTCTTCAGGTTCTCAATTCCTACTGTGACAGCATTCGGAATCTTTTAATTTCTGTCCGTAAGAACTGTCTTGAAGTGGTTCTGTTTTACAGGTTGTGGTTACTGGTATTGGTGCATCCGTGATGGATAAAGCCGGAAGAAGGCCTCTAATTGTGGTAAGCCAGTGCGTGATTTTAGTTCCGCGAATTTTCTGAGACAGATTCCTTTTCCTATCCAATATGTTTTAATTTTTATCTCTCTAGCTCTCTGCATCAGGCTTGGTACTCGGATCTCTCCTGACTGCCATTTCATTCTTTCTCAAGGTAATCCTCAACCTTCATTGGTTGACCCTGCCATAGCATGCTCTAGATTTATCCGAAAATAACCTGACAAAGACTGCGCTTTGTGAACCAGGTTCATGACTTGGCACACAAGGCATCTCCCATACTTGCTGTAACCGGCATTCTGGTAAATCTTTAGCCTCGTTGAAATACATCATCCACACAGATCAGTCTCCTTTGACATCGGGTTGTCGTTTATTGTAATTGCATTCTTTAACAACTAGTTTCCGGATTCAGGTCTATATAGGATCCTTTGCGATAGGAATGGGAGCAGTTCCTTGGGTCATTATGTCTGAGGTATACATAACTACTAAGATTTTCACAAATCTATCCATTAATTACCGCTCATCCTGCTAATCTAAACAAATTTCCTGTCGCTGCAGATATTCCCGATAAACATTAAAGGGCAGGCCGGAAGCGTAGCAACACTGGTGAACTGGTTCGGCGCATGGTTGTGTTCCTACACTTTCAACTATCTTATGAGTTGGAGCTCCTACGGTAACTACATTTTCCTTTCTTGTTACACAAGAACTAAAGACTAATACTTATAAATCTCCAAAAGTTATAAGATCTGATAACTTACGTGCCCGCGATTTTCAGGCACCTTCGTTTTGTATGCCGCAATCAACGCACTGGCCATAGCTTTCGTGGTTTCGATGGTACCTGAAACGAAAGGGAAAACCCTGGAACAGATTCAAGGAGCCATTAACAAGTAGAGAACAAAAGGAAGAAAACGAAAAGAAATGAGGAGCATTTGTTTACTGCAGTAATTCTGCGTGAAAATTTAGACAAATGAATGCAGAAACTTGGCAGATGAAATCTTTGAAAACCAGAAGAATATTTTGCTGCTATTTTCCCAGATAATAAAACCAATTCGCGACACAATTAGGTTTTCTTTTGTTGCAAGAAATGTTTGATATTTTATTATTTATTTGCTTCATTTTTGCCTTTTGTTTAACCATTAATAGACCAGAAAATTAATTTTCACCTGTGGGAAAAAGGAGGAAAAGGAAATGGCTTATTTGCGCTAATGCAGAACTTACCTACAATATCTTAAACCAATCACATCCAATCATGTGAGAAACTTAAACGTGCGACATCCATGTTATTTTCTCTTGGATTGGGGTCTTTTTTGCATGTTGTTAGTGTTTTAACTTTTAAAAGAAAAGTGAACGACATGTTGATATTTTCAATTTGAATAGAACAATAATATTAAGTGTGTTCTAAAATTTCTGCCTAATGCTACCTAGGCCCTGCCTAGACACTAAGTAGGCGACTGGCCACCTCCTTGATTTATTCTTAGGCATTTGAATAAGAAAAGACGCCCACACCTGGCTAGGCGCCCGCCTAATTCACCTAAACCCGCCTAAGTAGTGATTCTCATTTAGATATAAAATAGATAACTTTTATTTTGCATTTTAGTTTTTCAATAAATTTTAGGACACTTATTGAATACTTGGATGAGCACTCATTAAATTTTAAGAGCCCCATGTTTCCAATATGTTCTGATACCTTATAGACTATATATCATTTTATTTTATAATTTATGTATCCAAAAAGTATTACATAATAAATTTAATCAAAACTTAAAAAAACCGCCTAGTACTCACGTAGATACCGAGGCCCTAGACCTCTGCCTCCGACTGACTAGCGCCTAGCGTTTTTTAACTCCGTGTTCCACCTTCGAAAACAATGAAGAAACCAACTGTTTTTAACATTATCCAACTCTGCCATGCTTATCTGGAAGAGGAAACATGTCTCCTTAATTATTTGCATGCAAACAAATTCAAAACGATAAAGATTATTATTATTATTATCGTCGTTTTATTAAAAGGATTAGTGCTGGGATGCACTGCCTTGTCAGCAAATACACAATTTGCAGCAATCTTTTGAGCAAGTCAAGTTTTTAACTAATTGAGCACCAGAATTGCCTACTTTTCAGCTCCTTTGTTCAAACGTATTAAACAGAAACAGAAACAATGCCATCAAAGAGGCAGTTTAGATCAAACTTAGAAGCTCGAAAATGATTCTTACGTCGAAAATTTAGAAGTTTTTTACATCCCTTCTGATCTCGGTTTGAATCTTCCTTCCTTTTGACATTTGTAAAGATTCATAAACGTACCAGAGAGTCATATAATCGGGCAGGCATGGCCATTGAAGATCTATCAAAGAATGCTGCATGGGAGGAGATGAGAGAGCCGCTGGTGAGGGCAGTGCAAGCGGCTGATGGAGATGGATCAGGTCATGGAAGCGCCAAAGGCGATCAATGGATGGTTTACCTCAGCACATTTGTAGCAGTCTGCGGCTCTTATGAATTTGGTTGCGGCGTAAGTGCTTAGGATTTATTCAGCTTTTCGTTGCTACAGCAGCGATCTCTGGACAGGCGAGTTGTTTTGGTATTTTTGGTTCTGACACTCTCCGTATGACTTCTTCCAGGTTGGTTACTCGTCGCCTACTCAGTCTGGCATCATGAAAGATCTCGGTTTGTCATTAGCAGAGGTATGAAGGTGATTAGGATTACACAAAATGCATGCATGTTAATGTAGTGAATGAATGAAAATATGCATTGTGGCAGACTGGCAGTTTCAATCAGATTCATGGCTGTTGAGCCATTGCTTTCGATCTCTGAGGCGCTACCAGTAACCATAGGGAGAAGTTTTCGATTCAAGAAAAGATGTAAACATTCTGCATCATAATTTATGGATTTGAAAACTGAAAATCTTACCTTCTTGTGCATCTGTATGCAGTATTCAATGTTTGGCTCCATTTTGACATTTGGTGCAATGATAGGTGCTATCACAATCGGGCCGATCACTGATTTTCTTGGTCGAAAAGGGGTATGAGTTCGAAAATTATGTCACATATAGACATCACCTAATTTGGTTCACCGATATTCGCTGTCTAACAGTATCAATACTGTAAAATTGTGTGCAGGCATTGAGAATGTCCTGCGTTTTCTGTGTTGCAGGCTGGCTTGCTATTTACTTCTCCAAGGTTCGTACTAATTTTATGCTGGAATTTCTCTGTGATTTTACCTTCTCAGTAAATATTTGACCTTATTCGCGTTCTTCATCATTTTCTGTTGAAGGGGGCTGTGTCTCTGGATGTCGGAAGAGTGGCAACTGGGTACGGAAGTGGAGCATTTTCGTACATTGTGAGTCATCACCCTCTTCTGCATTTGAGTATTTTGTGACACCAAACTATAACTATTTAAAGATTCAACACATGTTATCGACATAGTCTGATGGAATAATGGGTGGATTGTAATAAGGTACCTGTTTTCGTAGCTGAGATTGCGCCAAAAAATCTTCGAGGAAGACTAACTGCTGTAAATCAGGTAAACATGTAATGAGAAATGAATTCCATTTTGGACCATAACTAACGTTGCCTTATGCACATTTTATAGTTAATGATCGTTTCTGGAGTGTCCGTTTCCTTCATTATCGGGGTGGTAGTGCATTGGCGGGCTTTAGCACTAATTGGTGAATTTCTGAGACAAAATGTGCTTTTAGTTAGAACACCCTATGATATGTAATTAAGTGAGTACTCACCTGTGCGATGATTGCAGGAATTGTTCCCTGTGCTGTGATCATTTTCGGTCTCTTTTTCATTCCCGAGTCTCCAAGATGGTTGGTAAGAAAGTACTCTTTTGCATTTTCTGTTTATCTGATGGCAACATTCAATAAAAAGAAGACATACATTACAAATTCATCATGGATGCAGGCAAAGACAGGACGCCGGAAAGAGTTTGAATTAGCTCTGCAGAAACTTCGCGGCAAAGACGCTGACATATCTGATGAAGCAGCAGAAATCCAGGTTCTTATTTTTAATACCTGCTCTCCATCTCCTTGACCATAATGACAATATGTTTGAGCATTTCGAAGATCATATATTTAAAGTAATACTGTGTAATACATTGGCAGGAGTATATCGCAACTCTTGATCGGCTCCCTCAATCCAAATTGCTCGATTTGTTTCAAACGAGATACTTGCGCTCGGTCATTGTAAGAACTTCTCCCTACACCATGTGTACAGTCAATTTTATTGTTCTTTCCCTGAAGCCAAATTGCTTGATTTGTTTCAGATTGCAGTCGGGTTGATGGTCTGTCAACAATTGGGGGGAATCAACGGGGTCTGTTTCTATGTCAGTGATATATTTGAGCAAGCAGGTATATATATACAATTTCAATATACCTGTCTGTATCTTTTTCATTTTCCAGAGTGCAAACTGACTCACTTAAGAAAGATATTGTTTTCTACATCAGGATTTTCTCCAGACATCGGAACTATAACCTACGCCATTCTTCAGGTTCTACATACATACTGTGACAACTCTTGGAATATTTCAATTTCTCTCAGTTATAAGCATCTTGATCTGGTTCTGATCTACAGGTTGTCGTAACTGGCCTTGGTGCAGCCGTGATGGATAAAGCGGGAAGAAAGCCTCTAATTTTGGTAAGTTAGAGCACAGTTTTAGTTCTTGAGAATTTTATGAGACAGATTCCTATTCATATGCGGAAGTTTTAACTTTTTCCCAATTTACTCTAGGCTTCTGCATCAGGGTTGATACTTGGCTGTGTCCTTGTTGCCATTTCATTCTTTCTGAAGGTAATCCTCGAACATTGACCCTAATCTTGGTGTTTAGCTTTATCTAAACGATGACAAGAGAGCTCTTTGTTAACCAGGTTCATGAATTGGTACTCGACGCAGCTCCCATATTTGCTGTAGCAGGCATATTGGTAAGTAACTCCTTTAATTCATCCATGCAGATCAGTTTGAAAACTATCTTTTTCGTGTATTTTCTTCTCCTTACATTCTTTAACTAACAGTTAGTTTCTGAATTCAGATCTTTATAGGATCTTTTTCGATAGGAATGGGAGCAGTTCCGTGGGTTATAATGTCGGAGGTATATAAGATTTGCAAGATTTACTCATTTCTCCATCAATCGTTGTCTTGATCAAGTCACCAATCTAAAGAAAAATTCTATCCTCTACAGATATTCCCTATAAACATTAAAGGACAGGCCGGAAGCTTAACAACGTTGGTGAACTGGGTTGGTGCATGGTTGTGTTCCTACACTTTCAACTTTCTTATGAGTTGGAACTCATATGGTAAATAAAATCAACACTTTCCATTCTAATTACATTGGAAGGAGTAATATTCGGTAGAGTAAACTTATAAAGCTATCTAAATGTACATGGTAGTTACTAATGAAAGTTATAAAGCAAGTTGTTAACTTACTTGTGCGTGATTTTCAGGTACCTTCATTCTGTATGCAGTGGTCAACGTTCTCGCTGTGTTGTTCGTGATTGCTCTTGTACCTGAAACAAAGGGAAAAACCCTGGAACAAATCCAAGGAGAAATTAACAATTAAAAGGAACCAAAGAAATGAAGAGCAACCGTTGTCCAAAATCCTCATTGAAAATGGACTGCTTTATTTAGATAATTAAATTGATTCATGATAGAACTACATTTGTTGTAATATATATATATATATATATATATAATGCTTTTATTTACCACGCAAGAGCAGTAAAGTAACAAGAACCAGAATATAAACAGACTAGCAGACATCCTGGTTATCGAACAAATATTACAAGATTCGTTTTACAACAATGATGGTACACTATGTCTGTAATTTGGGATCCAACATGACATATCTGACAGCAACAGAACTCATCCTGCCAAGAGTAAATGTTGTATTATTTTCCCAATGAATAATTCAGGTAATCGTAATAAGAGAAGATTCTTCAAGCAACCGAACAATTTCACTATTTCTTATGATCTTGGGTGGTTTATATTGACTAGCTGGTGCTCCATTCCGGATGGCTACCTGTGATAGTCTGTTAAAGCTACCGGACTTTACAACATATAACAGCAAAGGGCCTGCTTCACCTCTATCTCTCTGCACCTTGTAAATGCTTCCCAAACCATCCTCGATGGAGGAACAACACCTCCTAAGAACTACAAGCGAGTCCTCTATCTTCTCCTGTGTAAACAACATGCATCCCTCTCCAACTTCTGCAAATACCTTCAACTGTTTTGGGCTCAACTCAGTATCTAAAAAACTTGCAAACTCAGTAATCTCCATTGCCATTGCATTTTCAAGCATAAGCTGGAAACCTTGCATTGCACACATCAAGTCCTTCTCGGTTATAATCTCACCTGGGCCTTTGGGTGCTCTCATCACAAATTCAACTTCTGGAGACAAATTATAAAAACCAACAACTCTCACTATATCACCCAAATGGTACCGGTAAAATCCTCTGTAAGTAGTAACAACCACTTGATACATCTTCCCCACCTCAACACCAGAAACATCGACCGTTTCTGTACCGGCATCATTAGTCTCGTTCATATCGAATGGAAGAAACTCAAAATAGGCGGCAGTTGGAAGCAAAACAAATTTAGTTTTCTCAGGGGGTTGCGTAATATCCAAGTTGATACCCACACAGCATTCCGAAGCGAAGTAGTCTCCACCTAACAGAGGTATCTCTCCTGCATATTGCTTAAGTTTTGGATAATACTGCTGCATACTTCCAGTAGCAACACACTTAACATAACGAGCATTTGGCCACAACTTGCTCACAATCCCACTCCAACTCTTCCCCTCAAAAACTGTCCGAAGTCTCTTTGCCAAGTCCGGTTGAGGCCCACCAAGGACATCAACAACAGAATCCCTCATTGCAACATCAGCAATCTCCAAACTCGGGATCCCGTGTTCAAGGTCATTACACATCTGCTCCCACTTGGACTCAAGGAGGCGAAACACTTTGATCAAGCCTATTGCATAAGGGGCTCGAATTGCATCGATTGAATCACAGTTCCTGAGGCCACAAAGGAGATGGCAATACATCTGGTGCTCAACATTCGACCCGAGAATGACTTCCGGGGGACTCGAAATAAAGCTAAGCTGAGACCAATTTGCATTGCCACTCTGCAAAGGGTATGTCGAAGCAGCCATAACCTTAAAACCACCTCGTGTAGTTGTCACATTATCGGCATATATAAACCACATTATCTTATTCACTGAGGGCCTCGGAGGAAACAGCCTAGTGCAAATTTTTAAGACAAACCCATTACTCAAAATCCAAATATCATAACAAAATAAAAAATAAAAAAAAAACTACAAATTTACAGGTAAAAATCATTAAAAGTCATAAGAAATTCGAGAAAAAAGAGCAAATTACTGGTAAAATTCAATTTTTTTTTCTTTTCAAAAATTATACCTTCTGAGAATTGCAGAACTGCCCTGGTGAGCTATAAAGGAGGCGGCTTTGGAGAGTTTGGAATCGAAGTAAGGTATCAACTTTGGCCTCGGTGAGCTTGTCCCGGAGCTTCAAAACCCCAAATAAAAAGAATCGATTTTTCATTCGATTGACGAAGAATCAAAGCAGAAAGTGATTTTATATACATATATGTACGTATATGTATATCAATACATGTATATTATACCTGTAGAAGAAGCAGAGCAGTGGATCGACTGAGAGGAGAGGCTGTTGACGATGAATATGTGGAGTGTCGGCCATTTGATTGATGAATTCGGCGTAGTCGTCGTAGGTAGACAGCGGCACGGAGCGACGGAATGCGGCGGCGTCCGGCGGCGTATCCTGGGGAGAGAGGTAAGGCTGGAGATAGGCGACGGAGCCGTTCTGGTCGAGGATGGAGCGGAGGGCGTCGATCTGGTGTAGCGCGGCGCTTCTGGTGGAGTCATCGAGTTTGGTTAGCAGCTCGTCGTCCGTCATGTCGTTCGGGAGGGGCGATCGCGCGGAAGAAGAAGAACAGAGAAACAGCGCGCTTTGGTTTCAACGGAGGTGGCACGTAGAGCACTAATTAACGCCCAAAAGACAATTATGCCAATATAGGGAAAATGGTAATTGTATCTTTACTATTTGAAAATTTATTTATTTATTTTTTTTTTTTTTGTTATTGACATCGGAGGATAAGCTCGAAAGAAAAAGAAAGATTACATAAAAATATTTAGAGGTGACGAAACTTCAGTTATATCTGCAACTAGTAATAGACGACAAAAAGGAAGAGTTTTTTGTTAAGAAAAACTGGACCCAAACTGCATGACAAACTCAAACGAGCAAAATTAATAGCAACAAAATTCTTTTGTCGATAAATAGTTTTTTGTTAAGAAAAACTGGACCCAAACTGCATGGCAAACTCAAACGAGCAAAATTAACAGCAACAAAATTCTTTTGTCGATAAATATGAAGAATTCACAAAATCATCTTTGATACGTAATAGCATGACAATTCAATACTAAACTTCCCAAGAGGATCATTCATTGGGGGGTCTCCATTCTGTTTGCACCATTTTCTCAAAACAATGGAAGAAGCAGAGAGGCTAAACAGAGTCTACAGAGGGAGGCTACGATGATGTGGACTATCAGGCCATTTTAACCCATCAATTCGGCGTAGCCGTCTTTCGAAGACAACGGCGTGGCGGTATGCGGTGGCGCTTTGTGGTTGTTCTTGCGGCGGGAGGTAAGGCTAGAGACAATATACGACGCCGTTGGTGGATGTTGAAGCAGCAGGGTATCCAATACATATAGTTAGTGATTAAAACTGATACAGTTAAGTAAATAAAAATTACAAACTATAAATTAAATACATATGTAAAGAGAAGATAGTGGAAACTAAACCGAGTGACTTTATGCAAAATCGAGCGTAATGGCGTTCAATGATTCGCCGACACCACTCAGTCAGATAAGCCTTGTTTGTTGACAGCAGAAATGCATGCAAGAATGCTTAATTAACAATTGTGCTCTGCTTAATTAGATAATTAATTGGGGGATGAAGTCTTGGAAGTTGAAGACAGAGAGCAGTAAGAAAACCAAAGCTACTGCAAATGGACCCACCGCCGCAGAAAGGAGGAAGATCGTCAGGTGAGGACGGCGACGATCGTGACCGTCGGAAGAATCGCCGTAGTGTTGGTTTTCTTGAACATTCCGACAGGCAGAGGCAGTTGTTGGGTGGTGGCATTGGAAATTATGGGATCGTCGGTACGGGAACGGACGGTCAAGATTCACTGGAAGATAAGGAGGATCGTTACTACGCTAGCTGCAGAGGCGGCGGCCGCTGTGACAGTCGGAGGTTGGACTTCGACTTCAAGATGAGTACGGAAATCCTAGGCTCCGAGAGCGGCGATCATTTCACGGCGGAGGACGACGACGGCTTACTGCCAACAAGATTAATATCGTCGTCTTCTTCAGCAACATCAGCACTGAAAACGACGTCGGGGATGTTGAAAACAGAAAGGTCGGTGACGGCGAGGGATTTCCCGCCAAATTTGGCGCCAATTCAATTCTTGTCGACGCTCAACAGGTGCGGACGGCCTAAATTCATTGTCGAGAAAGTGAGTATGAGCGATGGACGGCTCTTGATTTACATGGACAAGGACCGCCGCCCCAGGGCTGCTCCAGCTGATAATTGGAGGAGGAGCACCAATAGTAATGCCGCAGGCGGAGGAGTTAATAACGGAGCCACCGTGAGCAAGAAACTTGTGCTTTCTTACAATTCTGATTCTGATCAAGAACAAGAAGATGATGATCAGATATTGGTGGAAAAAGATGGTCAAGAAAATTAGAAGAACGTAGAATTTTTTACCCAATTTTGATTTTCTAAATTTCATATAACTCAGCATTAATCACCTGTTAATTAGCCCATATTAGTGATAAAGAAATTTTCAGTGTGCCGGAAAAACAGGTTCGTATACCAAGTGTCATATACAATTTGATTGCGTTTATAGCCTTCTTTTGATTTTATATATAGATATTTTAGCTTAATCTAATCTTAAACTCGAAGAAGGGGAATTTGAACTTGATTTCATAGGAGTACACATCCACTCTAATTTGCCTAAATTAAGCATTGGAGTTAAATAATGTGGTCTTAATCAATTAATTAGGAGTTTCCAATTAATTCAACAGGTACACGTATCTTTTCCACTGAAAGAAAGCGTTGTATACCATTAGTCAAATGATGTCTACTTAGTTATGAAAAGTCACATTTTTTTAATACGCAATACCTGGGTCTCATAAAACCATTGACATTTAGTGTAGAAAATTAGAATTAATTCTTACTCTTGAGAAATAGGTTTTCCCACTATGTTTCTCTCGTTCTTTGTTGTTCAATTTCAAGTCGTGTCTTGAAAATACGAAATATATAAAGTTCGTCAGAGTCCGAAAATGACGGTCCTTTGACTTCGGATTTATAGATTGTTGAATTCTGGGAGACAGATGCCTACCAAACTACAACCACAAGTAGCAGGGACGAAGCTAGAAATTTGTAAAAATGGGCGCATCCTCAAACAACAAAGTTACAATTAAAAAACACAAGAATTTACTAAATAAAACACTTATATAATAATCCATAAAGTTTTTTTCATAGAACATATTACAATATCCCTCGACTCGTATTCATGTTTAGTAGGGCATTGGGTGTAACAACTCGTCCCTTATTTTACGATTTTATTAATTTTAAAGGAGTGAGTTGACGAAAATGCCCTTTGAGGCGAGATTGTTGACTTTCGTTGAACGTCTTTTCTTTATGCGTACGAGCTATTATTTTACCGTATTCTCGAAGTACTCGACGGTATGAATGCATAGGTGCAAGCGGAATCGAATTCGGAATGACGGCGAAGATTTTATGAAACTACAAATCTGAAAATACTTTTGCCAAAATTACTATTTTAATTTTTTTCATAATTATTATATTATTATTTTAATATTTTCTGATTGAATGTTTTAAATATTATATTAATTTATTTTTGTCATGTGGGCCCGCACCTCACGACTCTCCACTTTCCTCTTGCCATGTGTCCCTCTCTCCAAATTGTCAGTCTCTTTCTAATCTCTCATCTCTATCAGCTTTCTCTCTCTCACCTCTCCAGTAGCTTTTTCCCCAATAGAAACAACAACAATGCCCACCGCCACTCTTCCTCCAGTGAACCACCCAGACCACCAACCCTTTTCATTTTCAAACACCACAAGCGAAAAGCCGCCACAAGCACCATGTCTAGGTAGCCATTCTGAGAACCTAGTTGTTGTCGTTGAGCCAAGGAGCTCTGGTGAGGAATTTTAGTTTCCCAATGAAAATCTCGTAAATTCTAGTGAAGGTAACGTTTGAAAACCCTTTAAAACCTAGTAGATCATGTTTTGGTGTACATTTCGAGTAGTTTTGAGAAGTTTGGTGACTTTTGGAACGCAGAGACCTCAGAGAAAATGATTCTCCAATTTTTCGACGATTTTCAAGCCATTTTCCGACCAACTCTAGCCACGGTCGAGGAACCCAATGGTATATTTTGATTCCTTATTTCTTGGGCTTCAACTTGATATATTGGGTTGCTAGTTTTAGTTGATATTTGAAGCTAAATAGAGCCGGGGAAGTTTCCCGGCCAAATTTTCCAATTTCGACCTTTCTCCTTTGTTGGGTCCGGCCGACCTGCAAGCCCAACAGGTCAACCCGACCAAAGAAAAAAAAGGAAGATTTGCGGCCCAGATCCGAATCCGAACCTGGGATCTGGCCCGGCCCACTTACCAAATGGAATATTCCAGGAATATTTTCTGGAATATTTCTTGGCATATTCTTTGGAATATCTTCTATTGACTTTTTCGAAGTTTTCTCGGAAACTCTCCTAATCTAATTTCGTGAGCCCCTTTTTGATATTCATTTAGTGAAATTCCCAAGTTTTGGACCCCTCTTAACGAATTTCAACGCCCTGATTCCAAATTTGCACTATGTTTCCCAAATTTAATCATTTTATTTGAGTTTTACTAATGAGTCCCATTATTATGCTTAGGTACGTTTAACATCGGCGATCCTTATTTACTCGTTCGAACGGCTGCAACTTCAAAAGTATCTGTGAGTGGGTCTTTTTTTTTATATAGTATATATATTTGTTAGTTTCCACACACACACACACACGTATATTATATATATATATTAATGAATTTTCTATGTGATTGCCATAATTAAAGTAACGGTTATAAGGAAACGTCGTATTGTTGGGAAATTATCATTAATCATACGGGATGCACAGGTAAGCGGACTATGGGGAATGCCTTAAATATATTTACAGCTCATAAATAGTATTATATTGACTATAATTGTTGAATTATTGTGGCATGATCATATTTACGTTATATGCTCATCGTGTGCTACACTGGTGTTAGTACTTGTCTGGGCCAGTCTTCACTTGTATGTTGACATCGCACCGTACGCTTACTTTGGATCCATTGTAGGTGCTAGTCATGTCCTAGATTGCTATAGGTAATTAGGACTAGTATGTGACACGCATAGCGCTAGTCTTTATGTAATTGTAGTACTAGAGCGTAAATTATTATTACACCCAGTCATGTTCATGCCAGAATACCTCTGCATGAATTCATGTGTCAGCATATGTCGATGAGCACCCGTTTTGATATTCGTTTATGTGAGTTATTATGGTTGTCGTACGCTATGGGTTATTTATGAAATATTGTCGTATGTTATGTGTTGGAAACTATACTTGTTTTACGGCAATGGGTTATTACATTTTCAAAAAGGTTTTATAAAGATTTATTTTTAGGCCCACTCACCCTTGTTTTTCGCCCATCCAGGTTTTAGTAGCTGAGCTTTCGTGTCTACGAGGACTCCTGGTAAATCTTGGTATAGGTGACTACCTTCTATGGTATAATTCTTAATGTACTTCTATTGTACTTTACTTATGCTCTGACATTACGTGTGAATTGGGTTCAATCCCACTCACGGCCAACACAGCTCGATTCAGAGTCCAGGTGGACATTTCAGGTCGAGAATGCAAAACGATGAACTATTTTAATTGTTTACCCATTTTTTATTTTAATTAGGCTAACATTGGAATTGAAATGCAATTTGTAGTTTAACGGGGCTTGAGAATTGGAATACAAAAGTACACAATTTTTTTTTTTTTTTTTTTTTGAGTGGGGGCGGATGCCTCTCTAGGCCCTTAATAGCTTCGTCCTTGACAAGTAGGGATGAAATGTTGTCTTTTAAGACATTGCATTTGTTCAAGTTTCAATCTCTAGTTATTCATGTTAATATTGTACACAATTAATGTTGTGATAATGGCAGCTCTCGAAGGAGTTAGGAGAAGGATGAAGGATTTCCCACCATTGTTGTCCACGCTGAATGGAAATAGACGGCTGAGATTCACTATGACCAAAGTTAGGAGCGACAAAGGGCTATTGATTTCGCGGTGGAGAACCAATGTCGGGGCTTGTAAAAAAAGGACAAGGCGAGGAAGCAAATTGTGTTACCGTTTTGAACAAGGCCACAACCAATTGGTGCATAATTACTTGATTAATTAGACCATCTCCAATCGAATGGTCCAGAAGGCTAGAGGGCCAAAAATAGCCCAAAAACCGTCTCCAACTAAGGGTTAAGCCAATGGGCTCGTGGGCCCCACTGGACAAAAAAGGGCCAAAGGGCCAACCAAACGACCTAAATGAGCTAGCCAGCAGGCCCCGGTGGGGCCACATGCTAACGTCATATTTGACTTTTTTATTTTATTTTTACATTAAGTAACATGAAACAACATTAAACAATATTAAACAATATTAAATAACATTAAGTAACATTAAACAATATAAAAAAATTAACAACATGAAACTTAAACAATATTTTAAAAAACATTTAACAACATGAAAATTATTGACAATCCATAACATAAAATTGTTGAGGTAATTTAATTTGAGCAACCATAGTAATTCAGTTAAAATAATAAATTATGTTTGGCCCTCGGTTGGAGATAGTTTTTTGTGACAAGGCTATGCATGGCCTGGCCCTCGGTTGGAGGCGGTAAGAAATATGGTCATGCACTGTTCATTAAAATATTAATTTTTTGGAGGGCTAAAGGGCTCCTTCAGTTGGAGATGGTCTTACATGATTTACATTGGATGGTCGAATTAATTGTTCGATTTTCATAAGTTGCATTTGGATGTTTTCACATAGTTATATTCGGCCTTCCCTTTTGAATTTGTATAATTGTTAATTTTTGTTTCAACTTTGTTGAGAAAATAGAAACTTCGATAGAGTTGCTTGATTAGGCAATTCTCACTTTAATTAAACAAACATACTTAGTGTTGAGTACGACCAAAATACATGGTGTTTAGTAACTTTTTTTTAGTACAACGATATAGGGAATTTCCCTACGAATGACTTTGGGTGCAGTCAATAGATGCCTTTGAAAATTTAGGGGCACGCCTATACCCATTTTTCTATTGAGGTTTGCCCTGTAGAGAATAAACTGCTTTGGACATTCAACAATATATCAACGGATTTTTGGACATGTAAACTCGCATTCAATACAATGCATTTAAGTGATAAAGAGAAACTTTATTAGCGTGCATATTCTTGTATCTCTACCTCAGTTATCACATGATTTTACACGTTACAAAAAAGATAAAAAGAAAATGTACATTTTGTGACTTGACATGAAAGTTCTTGTTTAAGTTTTAAGAGAGCTAACCTTTTGTAATCACATTTTATTCAATTGGGCCATAATAAATGTGCATGAAATTGTCAAGCCTACATACTTCACTTATGTTTTGGCCCATACATTTACAATTAATTTATTTTAGTAATTAATGTGGTGCTAAGTAATTCATTAACACCTTTCCAAATCTAATTAGGAGAATAAATTAACTAATTAGGAAAAGCCAAACCAATACAATAAATTTGTAATTCATGTTAGAACAAGGTGGGACAAATCAAAACTGCTATAAATATTCGCCCGATTGGGTTGAAGAACCATTTATCTTTTCGCGATACGAGAAACCAGTGAGAAATTAGTCCCATAACAACAATCGTGTGCGACTACTCCTAGCTGTGACAATGGCAGCAGCTCGTGACGGAATGAGGAGGGACTTCCTGCCGCCATTGTCAACGCTGAACGGAAATGGATGGCCGAGATTCACCATGACCAAAGTCAGGAGTGACGGACGGCTCTTGATTTTCATGGAGGAGGACCAAGGCCGGGCGATTGTGAAGCAGCCATCTGAAGAAAAAGAAGAAGCAACTTCTGTGCTTTACAGCTTTGAGAAAGATCAGAGCCAGTTGATGGTGCATGATTACTTTAGTTAATTATAATTTAGATTAGATTAGGTCGGATTAATAAGTGATTTGAGCATGGTTTTTCTTAATCTTCGAATTAAATAAGATGTATTTTGGAGATTTCATCCGACCAAAAATAAATAAATAAAATTCAGTTTGTCCTTTTTATTATTATTTTATTTAATTTTGCATGGCTTTGAACACCAATACCATCTTATTCAATCTGCAATTTGTTTGAATGTTTGTGTGTTGAGATAAATTAGGAGGGAAGCTTCGATGGACTGTCTGATTATATAAGTTCTTAAAATACATGATGAATCAGTATGAGTTCGAATGAGATTAAAATAAAATATATTTATATTTTATGAGAGTTTCCATGTGAAATATATTAAATGTTCTACGTAAGTTTTTCTCGTGATTTTCCATGCGTATATATCGTCGTCTTCTCCATTCTTTTTGCACCATTTTCTCAAAACAATAGAAGAAGCAGAGAGGCTAAACAGGGTCTACAGAGGGAGGCTACGACGATGTGGACTATCAGGCCATTTTAACTCATCAATTCGGCGTAGCCGTCTTTCGAAGACAACGGTGTGGCGGTATGCGGTGGCGCTTTGTATTTTTTCTTGATGTTCTTGAATATTCCGACAGGCAGAGGCAGTTGTTGGGTGTTGGCATTGGAAATTATGGGATTGTCGGTGCGGGAACGGACGGTCAAGATTCACTGGAAGATGAGGAGGATCGTTACTACGCTAGCTGCAGAGGCGGCGGCCGCTGTGGCAGTCGGAGGTTGGACTTTGACTTAATATGTGTACGGAAATCCTAGGCTCCGAGAGCGGCGATCATTTCACTGCGGAGGACGACGACGGCTTACTGTCAACAAGATTAATATCTTCGTCTTCTTCAGCAACATCAGTACTGAAAACGACGTCGTGGATGTTGAAAACAGGGAGGTCGGTGATAGCGAGGGATTTCCCGCCAAATTTGGCGCCAATTCAATTTTTGTCGATGCTCAACAGGTACGGACGGTCGAGATTCATTGTGGAGAAAGTGAGTATGAGCGATGGACGGCTCTTGATTTACATGGACAAGGACCGCCGCCCGAGGGCTTTTCCAGCTGATAAGTGGAGGAGGAGCACCGGTAGTAATGCCGCAGGCGGAGGAGTTAATAACGGAGCCACCGTGAGCAAGAAACTTGTGCTTTCTTACAATTCTGATTCTGATCAAGAACAAGAAGATGATGATCAGATATTGGAGGAAGAAGATGATCAAGAAATTAGTAGAATGTAGAATTTTTTCCCAATCTTGATTTTCTAAATTTCATATAACTCAGCATTAATCACTTGTTAATTAGCCTATACGAGTGATAGAAAAAAAATTCAATCTGCCGGAAAAACGGGTCGGTACACCAAGTTATAGTCCAATTTACTAGATTTTTTTTTTTTTTAAAGTTTCTAACTAATTGTATTATTATAAAAAAATTACATCTTTTAATAAGCAATACTTGAGTTCTATATAAACTCATGAAATCATTGGCATTTAGGGTAGAAAATTAGAGTTAATTCTTTACTCTTGAGAAATAGGTTTTCCCATTATGTTTCTCTCATTCTTTGTTGTTTAATTCTGAGTCATGTCTTAAAAGTATGAAATATATAAAGTTCGTCAGAGTCCGAAGATTGTAGTCGTTCGACTTCGGATTATGATTGCTGAATTCTGAGAGACAGATGCCTACCGAACTACTAGCACAAGTAGGGACGAAATTTTGTCTTTTACGATATTGCATTTGTGTAAGTCTCAATCTCCAAATTTATCGGTCTTCCTTCATCTCTAGTTATCTTTTTAATTAAATTGTTATTCGTTGGCAATTTCAAACAGTTGAATCAAAACGTGATGGTTATTGGTGAGTGCCAAATTTGATTGAGTCGTTTAGAAACGATGTTCAAGTCTTCTCCTTAATTAATTAGCCTTTGCCTTAAGTTTCTCGGAAGGTAGACCACAGACCAAGGAACTTTTTTCTGCCCGTGTCTTTGAAGTTGATCTGTTGCACGAATAACTCATGAAAGCAAATAATTAATTAACAATCCTAGCTACAGAAAAATTCATACATAAGACTAATATATAAATTAAATAGAAAAAAAAATTTGTGTGCTGAAAATATAGTCCGGTATTCAAGTGTCATAATACAATTAGTTGGATTTTTTTTTATTATTTTCACGTATTTAACCACTTGTATTATGACACTTGATGTACCGAGTCAGGTTCTCAAAACACTAAAAAATCTCTCAATTAAATGATATCAATGATGAGCGACGAACATGCACGCCATTGCATGGAAATGCGTATATATTGCAATAGTTTACATTTCTTACTAATGATGAGTTGACGTCACTTTGAAAAAGTGTAATGTGGATACTTGATTTTTAAATCAAATTTTGTAAACTAAATGATATGAATGTTGATAATTGAATTATTACTTAAGTATTGATTAACGTGCTTATTTTTTATTGATGACACGTTATTTGATTTGCAAATTTGGTCTCCTTAGCATATTCCCTTTAAAAATCTTTGGTGCTATGATAACCTAAGTGTCGCATCATCACTCTAACCGAACTTTAAATAGAATTACACGGCAAGTGTAGCATTGATGTGGAGAGAAAAATGAGGAGAAGAACATTGATCGCTTAAAGGTAAAAGAGTAATGCTAGATAAACTAAATTTGTAAACTAAATGATGTGTCACTAATAAAAAATAAATACGTTTATTAACAATTAAGAAATAATCCAATCATTAGCTTCCATGTTATTTAGTTTACAAAATCTAGTTTATATTAATCTTGTACACAATTAATGTTGTGATAATGGCAGCTCTAGAAGGAGTGAGGAGGAGGATGAATGATTTTCCGCCATTGTTGTCCACGCTGAATGGAAACGGGCGGCCGAGATTCACTATGACCAAAGTCATGAGCGACGGAGGGCTCTTGATTTCGCGGCAGAGAACCAACGCCGGCGCTTGTAAAAAAACGACAAGGTGAGGAAGCAACCTGTGTTACCGTTTTGAACGAGATCACAACCAATTGATCGTGCATGATTACTTTACTTGATTAAATACATAATTTACATTAGATGGTCGAATTAATTGTTCGATTTTCATAAGTTGTATTTGGATGTTTTCACGTAGTTATATTCGGCCTGCCCTTTTGAATTTGTATAATTGTTATTTTTTCTTTCTTCAGAAAATAGAAACTTTGGTAGGGTTACTTGATTAGACCATCTCCAAATGAGATGTCAAATTTTAAACCTAAAATTTAAATTTGAAGGCTTACGTGGCACTTTGATATATTTTAAAGTTTTTCTCTCTAACCGATATGCCAAATTTTAAACATAAAATAAAAATTCATATGTATTTTCTCTGCATTGGGAATGAAAAGTGTGACATCCCGTCCCAAATTTTACATTTTTATTAATTTTAAAAGCGTGATTTTATGAAAATGCCTTTAGAGGCGAGGGTATTGACTTTCGTTAATCAGCGTATAGTTAGGTGTATGAATTAATCCTTTAGCGTTTTCCTAAAGTACTCGACATTACAGACTCGTAAGAGCAAGCAGAAGAGGATTTGGGGTTACGGTTAAAGTTTTACGGAACTGTAAACTCGAGAAGTATTTTTGTTTTAGTCACTATTTATATATTTTTATAACGTTTATAATTATTTATCATCTAGTTATTTTAAAAGAGGAAGAAGAAGAGAAAGAAGAAGTGGGGGAGTGGGAGAAGGGAAGAAAGAAGGGCTATTGCCCAATCAGAAAGAAGAGAGAGAGAGGGTGGACGAATAGGGAAAGGAGAGAGGAGAAGGTGACCAACCAGAGAAGGGGGTAAGGAGGGAAAGGAGGGAGAAGAAAATGAAGGGGAAAAACCAGGTTCCCCCTTGACCCGCTAGACCCGACAAGCACCACGACCAAATTCGGTCAAATTTTTCCGACAAATCAAAGCAAACCACCACCTAGAAACAACTTCCTAGCCGTCCCTCTTCCATTTCCATCCAAAATTAGAAGGAATTTGGTGGTAATTTTAGGAAAAATTGCACCGGTGGTGTGTGTAGGTGTACAGCGGCAATCCACAAAACGTGAAGCTAACTCAGCCAATTACCACTGCTAGAGCACTCCCCTAGAACCTAGGAACAAAGCCCAGGCAATGGTGGAGGCGTTGGAGCAAGCTTGGAGGTCGAATCGAGCACACCTAAGTATAGGGTTCCGACGAGTTTTAATGAAATTGAAGCTCTTTTCGACCTATTTGGCCTTGGTCATATGTATGAAAGTTACTCTACTCATTGAGATTTTTATTCCTGTAAATTTAAATTTTTTTTGAAATAGTTGGATTTTCTGGCGAGTCAAGGAGGCCGACCGCCACCCGCAGCGGCGCGTGGCCAAGGGACCGTCGATGTTATCCTTAGGCTAAATTAGATGCCTTAAGTTCAGTTTTGGCAATTGTATATCTTAGGTTGATCGTTTGGATCTAAACTCATTAGGATACATTACTTGATAAAGATATGAATCAACGATCCGACCGTTGGATCGTCACCAAACTTTAGTATGTTATAGTACGTAATATTTGAGGACCATATAAACTTACGGATTGGGAATCCGATATATATATATATATATATATATATATATATATATATATATGTGGAAGCACTATGATATGGTTAAGTTTTGGATTGCATCAGGGCATGTTCATAAGTATATTATTGTGCAAAATTATTGTGAACACTTTAAAGTACGAAGGTGAACACAGGATGCACAGATAAGTTCAGGTGAGTATATGTTGTGAAATGTGGGATGCATGGTTATGATTACATTTTATTTGGAACGATTGAGCGATGACATGACTATATTTATGTTTTAAGCAACTCTGACACTGTCGTACATGTTGTAATAGAAGCAACTCCGACATTGTCGTATAGGTTGTCTATAAGTCGTACATGCCATATTAGATGCATTTAGAGCTCATAACCCCACACCCCAGTGTTAGTGCTCTTGCCCGAGGACAAGAAGTAGGTTCCTTCACGTGATCGTTCACCTCCCACACCACACTCTCACCTTGGATTCAAGGTAAGTGCCAACCTATCGTACATACCACATTAGGTGGTTCCGACTCGTAGATGACTTGCGATACTTCACACAGCTTTCACGTGATCGTATCACTTGAGCGTAATTATTTACACACAGCTTGTCAAAAGGTGGTTCCGACTCGTGTGCAGGGATATGTGATGAGTTATGAGTTCAGCCGTACAGGCCACAAGAGGTAGATACGGTTGACATATTACTGGGATATTGACTGATGAGATATGGATAAGTCGTACAGGTCACTATAGGTGACTCCGACTTATGTGCTAGCGTTGATTGATGAGATATGGGTGTAGTCATACAAGTCACATTAGGTGACTCCAATTTGCATGCTAATATAGATTATTGAGCACATGTTTATTTATACTACTAATAAGTTGATGTGTCGTGGTATAGTTATGGAATTACTGTTGATATATTTTTTATTTCACATTGATACGTGGTATGATTATCTGGAAACTATACAGGTGTTACATCGAGGGGTTATAACGTTTTAGAAGGCTTCTATTGAAAATTTTATTTCTAAGGCCACTCACCCTTGTTTTGTTTTCACCCTCCAGGTTTTATTAGTTGAGCTTTCTTATCATCGAGGATTCGTGGCAAATCTTAGTATTGGAGATTTCTTTCGAGGGTATGATTCTTAATCCACTCTACTATACTTACTTATGCTCTAACGTTACGTGTGAAGTAGGTTCATTCCCGCTCACCAGCGCACTCTGGTTTTTAGGCACTCTTAAGTTTAAATTTATTCACATTTTTCCACATCATCATACTTTATGGCTTCGTCACCTTCCAGGTGTCAGCCAGCACAGCTCGATTCGAAGTCTTAGTGGACATTTCGGGTCGGGGTGTGTTAGTTAATTGTCATATCCTGGCCCGGGCCCCCACCACATCCCAAACTCGACTCCATCATAGCACGATATTGTCAGCTTTGGGCGCTGACCATGTCCTCACGGTTTTGTTTCTGGGAACTCACACGAGAACTTCCTAGTGGGTCACCAATCATGAGATTGCTCTCACACGCTACTCGCTTAACTTTGGAGTTCCAATGGAACCCGAAGCCAATGAGCACCCCAAATGCCTCATGCTAAATAGAGATTGGAATATACATATAAGGCTTACATGATCCACTCCCCTGGGCGATGTGAGATGTTACAAAAAGAAACAAAAGGATAATGCTTTAAACCAATAAGAATTAATAAAAAGCATTTAATAATTAATTAAAAAATTTGAAGGTGCTGTCAAATTTGGCAGCAAGGGGGAGAGATGTCATTACATATCATGCCACATCAGATTTGGGTTCTCGGTTGGAAAACATTAATGTGTATTTTGTTACTGTTATTGCTAATTTTGACATTTTGACATCTCATTTGGAGATGCTCTTAGGCAATTCTCGCTTTAATTTAAACAAACATACATAGAATTGAGTATGACCAAAATAGATGGTATTTAGTAACATTTTTTTAAGTACAATGATATAGGGAATTTCCCTACGAATGACTTTGGGTACAGTAAATAGATGCCTTTGAAAATTTTGGGGCATGCCTATACAGATATTTCTATTGAGGTTTGCCCTGTAGAGAATAAACTGATTTGGACATTCAACAATATATCAACGGATTATCTTTGGACATATAAACTCGTATTCAATACAAAGCTTTTATGTGATGAAGATAAACTTATAATAGTGTGCAGATTTTTTTTTCTCCACCTCTTTTATTACATGACCTTACACGCTGTGAGAAAGATACAAAAAATGTACATTCCGTGACTTGACATGAAAGTTCTTGTTTAAGTTTTGATAGAGCTGGCCC
The DNA here is from genome assembly GCF_916048215.2 of Malus sylvestris. Taxonomy (NCBI): domain Eukaryota; kingdom Viridiplantae; phylum Streptophyta; class Magnoliopsida; order Rosales; family Rosaceae; genus Malus; species Malus sylvestris. The sequence goes on along the minus strand of NC_062270.1, from coordinate 39,457,060 downwards.
TTTGTAATCGCATTTTGTTCAATTGGGCCATAATAACCGTGCAAGAAATTGTCAAGTGTGCATACTTCACTTATTTTTTTGGCCTATACATTTACAATTAATTTATTTATGATTAATTTATTTTAGTAATTAATGTGGTGCTAAGTAATTCATTAACACCTTTCCAAATCTAATTAGGCGAGTAAATTAGGGGTGGGTTCGGTTCGGTTTTTGGCCAAAACCGGAAACCAAACTGAAGTTACTATTCGGTTCGGTTTGGTTTTTCTTCGGTTTTTTGCGGTTTCGGTTTTTTTCATATCGGTTTTGGTCTTGTTCGGTTTTTTCCATGATTTTTTTTTTAAAATCTGGATATTGGTAAAGGCTAGGGTTGAAAGAAAATAAGGAAGAGAAATAATAAGTTAGGGTTTAGAGTTGCTAAAAGGAACAAGAATAAAACATAAAATTTAATAAAAGAAACTTGTATAGAAAGGGAACAAGAATTATCAATCGCCAATAGCAGAGGAGTTTCTCGAGGAGGCAGGCATAGACAAGAAACATGTAGACACTTCCAATGACCAATACAAAGGACCAAAGTCGGCGTTGGGGGAGTGCGACCAGTTCCATGGCACAGGGTCCCAAAATTTTGGGGGGCCCTGAAAAATATTTTTTATTGAATATAATAATATATATATATATAATAATAATATTATATAGAAATACTAATCAAATCAAAATATATACATATAAAAATCTAATGGGCCAAAAACCATCAGACTACCACCTAAAAGTCATCATAGTCAAACTACTACCTAAAAGGCTAAAAGCCATCAGACTACTAGTAGTACTACCTACAACTTGTACGAAAATATATAAAATAATAATTAATAAAGGGCAAATTAATCAATTAAAGTGGAAAACCCATTCACCGAGGCAAACAATTCAGAGATAGACTACTTCTCTCACGCCAAAATCTCATCACTGTGTTCCATTTTTCTTCTTTTCACACCAGACTACCATCACTACCGAGGCAAACAATTCAGTGCAGAGCACCAGAATGTGTGCCAGTGTGAGTGTCCCAGACTCCCAGTGTAATTCTCTTCTCTCTTCGTCCCATTGTTATATTTCCCACAAATTATTAAACCCTAATTTATAAATTTATGAAAAAGACATTTTGATGAGAAAAGCGTCGAGTTCGTAGAAAAAGCGTCAAGTTCGTAGAAAAAGACATTTTGATGAGAATGAAGGTGAATCATCCCAACCAACTGAACAATCAGTGGAGGAATCTTTTAGGGTTCATTACTTCTTGTATATAATAGATCAAGCTATTGGTTCATTGAAGAGAAGGTTTGAAGAATATCAAGCGTATGATGATATATTTGGGTTTTTGTTCACTTCAGAACAGCTGAATTCGATAGACAATGATAAATTGAAAGATTGTTGTGATCAGCTTCAAAGCTTTTACGAGAGCGTTTGCCAAAAGAAATAAAGACATTCATTGACATATTGAACTACTTGTTTCCTGGCTGTAAGCATTGCATACAGAATTTTGTTGACTATACATGTTACCGTTGCATCTGCAAAAAGGAGTTTCTCAAAGTTAAAGTTATTAAAATCATACTTGCAGTCAACCATGTTGCAGGAAAGGTTAAATGGACTAGCTTTGATATTGATTGAAAGTGATTTTTTAGACAAAATTGATTATGAATGTTTAATTGATGATTTTGCAGCAAAGAATGCACGAAGAGCCATTTTTAAGTGAAGCTTTAGTGCTAGACTTTTTTAAGTTTTGTTTATTTGGTTTCTTTAGATTGAACTTATTGTTAGTTATTAATACTATGGTTATTTTGTAGCTTTCCTTACTTTTAATAATATTTAGAAACAGATGGTTAGTTAGTTTTAAAGTTTATTTCGATATTGCTTTTTAACATCAATATGTTGTTCAATTTTTTTTTTAAGATGTCTTATAAGAAGGGCCCCTTTGAATTTCGCACAGGGCATCCGAAATCTCATAGACGGCCCTGACATACAAAATTGTAAGACAAACAAAACTAAATTATGGATATAAGCTTCAGGAAGACTTTTCCCACACACTATAAGAACAATCATAAATAATCATAAATCACAAGTAAGTGTATAATTTAAATATATAATTATTGTTTCGCAGTGCTGATGAACATCACGTCCACTGATAATCAAATAGTTCTCACTGCTGATAAACCTGTTAAATTTCTCAAACTAGTGAACCTTGCGCATATGTGAAATGCTAGCAACAACTTTTTCCTGCAAGTTATTTGAAACAAGGTGGAATTAAAAAATTGAAGATAGCTATTTTCTAAGATTTTATTGGATCATGGTAACAAAGGTTTTTTTTTATAAATATTTTGGGCTTAAAGTTTGGCAACTCATTGAGCTTACAAATTGGGTTTAGAAAATAATACCTAAAACAAATAATTAAATAAATAAAATATAAAAAACTATTAATTTAATTAATTTGGTTCGGTTCGGTTTCTTGATCACTAAAATCGAAACCGAACCAAAAGAATTCGGTTCGGTTCGGTTTTTTCAATTCGGTTCGGTTTTTTTGTTTTCGATTTTTTGAACTCACCTCTAGAGTAAATTAACTAATTAGGAAAAGCCAAACCAATACAATAAATTTGTAATTCATGTTAGAACAAGGTGAGACGAATCAAAATCACTATAAATATTCGCGCAATTGGGTTGAAGAACTATTTATCTTTTCGTGATACGAGAAACCAAAGAGAAATTAGTCCCATAACAAAAGTAGTGTGTGACTACTCCTAGCTGTGGCAATGGCAGCAGCTCGCGACGGAATGAGGAGGGACTTCCCGCCGTTGTTGTCAACGCTGAACGGGAATGGACGGCCGAGATTCACCATGACCAAAGTCAGGAGCGACGGACGGCTCTTGATTTTCATGGAGGAGGACCAACGCCGGGCGATTGTGAAGCAGCCATCTGAAGAAAAAGAAGAAGCAATCTCTGTGCTTTACAGCTTTGAGAAAGATCAGAACCAGTTGATGGTGCATGATTACTTTAGTTAATTAGAATTTAGATTAGATTAGGTCGGATTAATGAGTGATTTGAGCATGGTTTTTAATAAGTGATTTAAGCATGGTTTTTCTTAATCTTTGAATTAAATAAGATGTATTTTGGAGATTTCATCCGACCAAAATATATATATATATATATATAATATTCAGTTTGTTGTCCTCTTTATTGTTATTTTATTTAATTTTGCATGGCTTTGAACACCAATATCATCTTATTCGCTCTGCAATTTGTTTGAATGTTCGTGTGTTGAGCAAATTGGGACGAAAGTTTTGATAGACTGCCTGATTAGATCAGTCTTTAAAATAGATGAGGAATCAATATCAAGTCGAATAAGATTAAAATAAAATGTATTTATATTTTATAAGAATTGTCATATGAAATATGTCAGACGCTTTACGTAAGTTTTTCTCGTGATTTTTTTTGCATAGACAATTTGGACGCCCCACGATAAATTAAAAAGGTGATGTTGGAACATCCGAGGTCATATTCAATATAATACTTTTAAGTGTTGAAAAGAAACTTACTTCTAACTGACTATATTTATCCTTTCTCTATCTTCTGCCTCGTCTGAGTTGACGCGTATGGAGAAGGATACAGACTGAAGAGTATACACCAGTTGACATGAAATTTTTCTCAAAGTGCGAAGAGAGATGGCAATTTGCATGTTGCATTTACTCCATTTGGGCCACGCTAATGTACGTGATAACCCAATCACTTGATTTCTTTTATATGGCGGCCCAAGTTGATATGGAACTTGGACTCTTGGACTTGGCCTAATTGGACACTATTTGCTTCAGTTTCTGATCAATCCGGAGATCATTTCGATTCCATTAGTATTGAGTATTCAGAATATCACATATTGATCAATCAAAAAAGATTCAACAACTAAAAGAAATATTGATTTTTTGGGATCTTTATTTTCTTCAAACGGAATGAACAAAGATAGAATCAGATCGATTCCCTAAATGTCTTTTTGGATATTCCTTAATGTCACGGTTATTCACGAAACATGTAAGCATCTTCTTCAAGAAGAAACCAAAGAATTTACTGGGAATTTTACAAGATTCATTTGTTCTTTTTTCTCTGACAGATTATCAAAACTTCATTTGGGTTTTTTTATTGGAATATTTGTTTTACGTTTTGGGAAATGTTAAGGGGACTTTCTCAAAAGTGGGACTCTCCATGGATTCTTTGCAACTGCATGTTTTTTGCACAATGTCTTATAATATTGCCATGATAAATGACGTTAAACTGTAAGGTGGCAGACAGTTCAAAAATCTCACTTCAAGAGAGTTCCCCATAAACATTTCTCTTTAGGTTTTACTTTCAAACTCCTAGGCCATATAATAACTTATAGGACCTTGTTTTGCATAATTTATGCTTATCGATTGCACAAAATACGATGGTTTGATGAAGAAAATATGTCTTACATATTGAGGACAAAATTTCCCTTTGCAATAGTTGTTACTTGTACCGCACCCTTGATTTATGTATTAAGAAATGAGAAGGATTTAGTTGATTAAAGAGTGAAACTAACATGGGTAGATGATTCACTCATGAATAAGAGTGCACTTGTTGACCAAAATATAAGATAAGACCGCACTCAATGTGGAAGGTTGACTAGATTAATGGTCAAATTAACGAAATGCATACTCATCTATAGGAGCAGAAGATACTTTTAGTGCAGTGATTGAAGGTAATTATGTCCATACATTATGATGCAGATTTGATTCTTACAGACTTTCTTTTCACTAATTAACAATTTACTAGCTGACTCACTTACGCTATTTAATGTTTGGTGTAACAGAATGAAAAGCAAATAACAAAGAAAAGATGGTGTTATACACACACACCTTTTTTTTATCTCTCACACAACCCTATTAATTTATGTCCTTTGATTTACTTCAATTCAAATGTGTGTGGAAGGTAAAAATAGTTTATGGAAGAAAAGAGTTTGACTCCTCAAGGTTAAGGCGGAGTTCATCTTCAAAATACTTTGTGGCCTATTTATAGAACTCTAAATAGCATTTATAGAACTTTATGTTTAGATTGGAACTGTTTATATTATAAATAACTATATATGCAAAGATAATCTCTACAAAAAAATCAATTAAAAATAAGATTGTTTAGTTAATAAATTGTAGCAAATGAATAGATAGTTTGTAAAGCTTTTATTGAACTTGTCAATTGGTTTTTATGAAGTTCAAATCGATGACTAAACGATTTTAATTTTAATTGATTTTAATAGAGATAATCTTTGCGTAGTGATTTATAATATAAAAAGTTTCGATTATAAGCATAAAATATTGTGAGTAGAACACAAGGTATTACAAAAAGAGTTTCTCAATCCTTGAGGATGCAAGTCTTTCTCGTATGGATGGTACCACCCCAAAGAAATCACTCTCAAAATATATTACTTTATAACTCTGCTGTACAATTTGAAGAAGTAAGAAATTGCGAACCAACCAAATCAAATTTCACCTTTTCCTTGGCACGTTTTATCCCCAACAAGCCATGCAGACACTAAATATTCTACTAACTGTAGGAGATAAAAGCAGATCCAAAGCCAAAACCTGCCCTTCCTTCAACAAAGCAAACCCTAAACCTAAACCGTCAAAAGTAAAAGTCAATTATTATCTGTGTTTTTTCTTCATATACGTGGAATTTTCCATAGCCCTTTTGATGGAGAAGTAGTGTTTGTTATCTTGGTAACTTTCTGCTTCACCTGCCTTCTTCTGGTGTTATTTTCTTCAGCACAGTTATCCACTTTTACCACATCAACTCTTACTATATGATGATCTGAAGTTCCCTTGGAAGAAAACACTGAGTATGATCCAGGAACAAATTTGTAAGGTGAATTTGCAGATGCCAATATATAATCGACTCTCGTTCCGTACTTGCATGTTCCCTGCACGCCTGCGTCAAAGTACAAATTTAGGCATTAGAAAACAGTAGTGCTGAAGTGCAAACCAGTTAATAAGTTAATGTTAGGGTTTCGAGTTGGTTTACTTTGGCCTTTGGCAATCATCACTACTGACTCATATTCTCCTTCAAAGTCCTTAGCATCTGTGTATTGCTTGCTCTTCAAGTATCTCATTACTTCAACCTTAGGCCTTGGTTTCCCCATATCCTCATAATACTGCAGCCAAAACAAATTAAAGGGTTGTTAAGTATATAATTTGTACAGTTCTTCTCTGAACATGACGTTTTTTTTTAAAGAACGAATTGCTGAAAATATTGATAGATTAGATGTAAATGACAAAATGGATAGACATGCTATCCATACAAAATCGGTCCTTTTGATAAAAACCGGATGTTCTGCACAGAGAATTTCTGATAATTTGGAAGTGTAATCATGTCTCACCTTTACAATATCAGTCCATCTTTCTTGAGAATAGTCTGACTCATCCAAAGAATTGAGGCCTCCAGCCAAGATATGGGGCTCATTGCTTGATTGGATTATAGCATTGATCTGTCTCATCCTCCAGCTCTCATCAAGATGATCGAGGTGGGTGCAATGGAAGTTTACTTCTCCAGCTTCAGGAACATCAATGGTGGCCTTCAGGACATTCCTGTGTGTCGTTTTCATCAAGCACCCAAAATTCGATTAATCTTTTGCCTTACACGAGAATATTCTAAACTACTTCACTTTACATGATTAAGACTCCAACTCAAATGTAAGGAGTTTGACACATTGTCTTGACTAACTGACCTAACCTAAATCAACATATTTCTGGATGACAAATGATATTCTAAATTATGATCATTCAAGTGAAGACTTGAACATAGATGCAAAAGAGCAACCATCCAAGAGTAACCTACATTCATCTTTATGCCTGATTTTCACTTAAATGAATTTATGAGAAATTAGGTTCTCATCCCTCTTTTTTCAACTCCATTGAATAAAACCTTATTCATTTTCAATTTTTTTTATCAAGGTCCCCTGGTTTTAATAAACGTTATTAATAATTTCAATAATAAAATATTTTACAATGTCATGATATTAAATTTTATTTCTAAAAATATTCATTTAGAGTTAGAAATGTTACATTTGATATATATATTTGTGGCTAAATTTTGTATCATATATTTTTATTTAGTTTGTACCCATTTTAATTTGCAACATTTTTTTGAAATTGTACCAATTTTCCTTTCAGTTTTAGTTTATACCTATATATTAATTTCTTTTTGTGTCCATATTTTTCAAAAATTTTATTTGTACTCTTTTTTTAACCTTTTATTTGTACCAATAATTTATTAATAATGCACCCATTTGTCTTTAAAAATGTACCACTTTGTTATATGTAAAATGTACCCATTGTTTTTTTTTATATAAAATGTACCCATTTTTTCATATAAAACGTACCACCTTTTTTGTATAAAATGTATCATATAAATATTACCAATTTTTGTATGTAAAATGTCATTAATATAAGCAATGACAAATCATGGGCTCTATTTAAATATAATTTATCTTAATGACAAATCATGTCATTAAGATCAATTATAATTTTTATACAAGTATAATTTATTTTTTAATATTTTCAATCCCACAAATCATGGATTTTATTTAAAATCTCATTAATATAAGTAACTGCAAATATCAAATTTTAATTTAAAATTATAATAACCTACATAGAAATGTATTATTGTATTAATTTCAGGAACTTCAATAAAAAAATGAAAACCAAAAAGGTTTCAATTAAAGAATGTTCATAAATAGGGACCACATCCAAAGTCACCTAATGATTTAACTTGGCACTAATCATGATGTTCTCGTTGCTAACAGAAAAGAAGAGTATAATTTTTTTCCCTACCAGTCTTATTATATTTGAATGATTACGATTAAGCTACGTAAACATTTGATGTTGATTTCTTTATAAAGAGATAAAGAAAAAGAGGAGAGTGAAAGAGGAGGGACTGGCCGGGGAGAAAAAAAATCCTACTCCGAAAAAATAAATCACAAACAGTTAAGGAGGAATGCTGCCTTCTCAATCATGCAAAATATATGTCTGAGAGAGGAGGGACCGGCGGGGGAGAAGAAAATCTTACTCCGAAAAAATAAATCACAAACAGTTAAGGGGAATGCTGCCTTCTCAATCATGCAAATTATATGTCTGAGAGAGGAGGGACCGGCGGGGGAGAAGAAAATCTTACTCCGAAAAAATAAATCACAAACAGTTAAGGGGAATGCTGCCTTCTCAATCATGCAAATTATTTAATTAATATAATCCACCTATATCGCAGACTTGCAGGGACACCAATGCGATGCTCACCAAACATTTACTTTTTTAATACTTGTTAACAGAGATATTTCGCTTTCATTAAAAGGGGGCTTAAGGTTAGCTAAGTAGGATTAAGGCCTTCTGAAAAGATTTTCCCATCATTTCAAACCTTTCCCAAAAGAAACCTCATTAGATAATAATGCATGCAATTCTTTCTCTGGTTCCAAGTTCCAATCCATCAAGTACAATCTCAACTAACTTCTCAACCAACAGTTATATTTGTAAACTCGAAATTTTAGGTACAAACGTGTGTTCGGTCAGTTGAAATTGAATGAATGAATGTGGAAGTCACTAGAAAAACCAAAAGATAATATTAAAAAGGCTTTTTATTCAAAATGGTCCCTGAGATTTACATCATCCATAAGTTTGGTTCATGAGATTTAAAATCAATAGAAGTAATCCTGAGATTTTCCACCATCCATGATTTTGGTCCTTCCGCTGAAGCTTTTGGCCGGAAGTTTAGACAATTTTCAAAGCTTCGTAACTCAATCGTTTCTTAACCAAATTCGACCCGTAATATATCAAAATGAAGATAGAAAAGTATAGAATAAGATTATATCTATTTGGAAGCCCAATGGTTGCCGGACATGGTCGTAAAATAGCCTCAAAATTGACTGGTCCGAGGGAAAACTAGAAAACTCGCCGGAAACTGGATAAACTTTAAACGTTCATAACTTCTTCAATACTCAACGAAATTAAGTGATTCAAAAACAAAAATCATACTTCTCGACGAGAAGAAGAGAATGGTACCTTTTTCAATGGCTAAATCTCCATGGTTTGGCCGGAAAAAGGCTCGAAAGTTGCTGACTCGTTTTTTCAACAGCCACTTTCGAGCCATTTTCGGCCAAACCACAACGAGTTAGCCGTTGAAAAAGGTACCATTCTCTTCTTCTCGTTGAGAAATATGATTTTCGTTTTTGAATCACTTGATTTCGTTGAGTATTGAAGAAGTTATGAACGTTTAAAAGTTACCCAGTTTTCAGAGAGTTTCCGGCAAGTTTTCCAGTTTTCCCTCGAACCAGTCAACTTTGAGGCTATTTTTGACTATCTCCGGCAATCATTGGGCTTCCAAATAAAATATAATCTTATTCTACACTTTCCTATCTTTATTTTGATATATTATGGGTCGAATTTGGTTAAGAAACGATTGAGTTACGAAGCTTTGAAAATTGCCCAAACTTCCGGCCAAAAGCTACAGCGGAAGGACCAAAATCATGGATGGTGGACAATCTTAGGACTACTTCTATTGATTTTAAATCTCATGGACCAAACTTATGGATAATGCAAATCTCAGGGATCATTTTGAATAAAAAACCTATTAAAAATTTGCAAATTTGGTAGACAACTCTGCAAAGCACAGCTGTTACTGAGATAATTACAGACCCAGTAAAACACCAAAAGTTTCTACCTACTACATAAAGATATCCCAGACAGGCAATTCAAGCACATAAACAGATAGACCATCGAATTTATTTAGAAAACAGGTTTCAATTCTGAAAGAAATTTTTTAGTGTGCCGAAAATATGATTTAGTATATTGTCATAATAAAAGTTGTTCAATTTTTTTTTTCAAGTATATAATCACTTGTATTATGACACTTGTGTACCGAGCAATAAAAAAATCTCTCCAATTCTGATATGGACAAATATGCCCTGGCCTTTGAAAAGTTACCCAAATAATTTTAGACTGTAATTTGTACTAAAGTTTGGAACTTTATAATAATTGATGACCTTATGAAAGAAAATGAAGGGATAAAAACAAGTGAAAATGTCTTTAAATTTGTTTTTTGTAAAGTTTGGGACCATAAACTTTGCATTCAAATGAAAGATATTTGCTTTGGAATTAGACCACTTTAATTAGTCAACATAAAAGCAGCATAATCATTATCTCTATCAAAAGACAAAAGGATTTTAATGAGAAATTAATAATCCGGCTACAAAACGGACGTTCGTAATTTAATAAACTATTAATTTAATAGACTGTTTTTTTTTTCATCGTAATTTAATAAACTGTTAATATATGGAGAATTTACTTGGTCAAGTTAATAGTTCGGCTATGGAATAGAGATTCATATTTTAACGAATAGACGTTATGCGCAGAGAATTTCTAACCTGAAATCGGTGTCGTCAAAGATTTTGACGATCTTGGACCGCTTAATTGGCCATTTCGACAAAATAGCGTTGCCGTACTCCGGCGCCCAGCTCTCGGCAAAAACGTAATTCATTCCCAACGCCGCCGCCAAGTCAGACAGCGGCTTCATATCCTTCTCCTCCTCCGCCTTCACATCCTGCAGCGCCAAAACATCGGCATCCATCTCTCTCAAAACTTCAAGAACCGTCCGATGACTTGTGTACAAATCTCCATCCGCCGCAGCCCCACTTCTTAAAACTCCAGAAAATCTCACGCTCGACGATCTAAGAGGAGATTTTCCGGTGACCGGAGAAAAAGCATCTTCCTTTGCTCTGCCTTCCGAAAAGCTCAACTGCCGGTTTTTTAGCAGCGAAATCTCGTTATCCGGCAGATTGATAGAAACCCTTAACTTAGATTTCGAGAACTTCTGCTGTTTCGTGAGATTATCCGAATTGTTCATTGAATTCGGATGCAGGGGACTCTGTTTCAGAATGCTCTTCGGACGTTCGCTTCCCGAAGACTTTGTTCGACTAACGTGCTTATGAAGCTTCAAGCTACTACCTCCATTTTCGCCGTCCAAGTTCCCGAATTTCTCGGCTTTCGGAACCGCCGGCGCCATTGAGAAGAGAGCGGCGTTGAAAGTCGCCACTCGAATCGGCCGCTCTGGTTTTGAGTCGGTATTGGGGTGTACTGCCGCCGACGCATGAGTGGCATTCGTTTCATTTTCGGGTTGGGATTTTCTGGAGCTTGTTTTTCCGAACTTTTTGATGACGACTTTGGGGCGGGAACGGCGGCGGGCCGGCCAACGGAGGCGGGAGCAGAGGCGGAGGAGCTTCTTGTTGAGGATTTTTAGCATTGTGGTGGAGTTTTTGTTGGTGGGAGTTTGAGAGAGCGTGGGGATTTTTAAAGGGAGGAATTGGAGAGAAGGGAAGATGCAGAGTTGTTTTCAACTGTGGCTCTGTGAGGGTTGTTTTGGTGTGAGATGAAAATGTTTGAAGGAGTCTTCTGAGAAATGGGTGGGTGACATTTGGCAGTCAACCATAGTCATGATGATTTTACCCTAAGTTAGTCGCACCAATAGCTTTCGTCTTTGCACTTAAGTTTGAATCATTTATTAGCGGTGAAGGGCATGTTTATTTACAAGAAAAAAGAATTAGAATTATTTTGATTTTTAAGTTTCTTGCGTTTACTAAAATATGGGTAACGGAATTATTTGACGCTTTTAACTTTTTTTTGCGTTTACCTACACGCAGGAATTTGAAAAAGTGTAACAAAAAATTTGAAATTCGTAATCAAATACCTAATAATAAAAAATTAGATTAATTAGGAGACTAGTTGATATGATTCCCTTTTCTTACTTCTCTTATGTTTAAACTTTCTGATTCTTTCCTATTTCCATTTTTGTTAAGTAAAAAAGCCCTTAGTTTAATTTATAACACATTTATACTTACTGATGTTAGAAATCGAAATGATTTTGATTTTCAGTTTCCTGGGTACGTTAAAATATGGGTATCGAAATCATTCCAATTTCTAAGCTCTCTTCACATATGGAATTGACGGGATCTAACTTGAAATCCGTAATCAAATACTTGAAAAATCAAGAATCAAATAAACTAGGAGGACTATAGTTCGAATCACATTACTTTTTCCCTTACCCAATTCATGACTTCTATTCGACCAAGTAAATAAACATAGAGTGTAGGCCACTGCTCAAGTTGTTTTAGAGAATAGTAGACACATGTAATAAATAAGAGAATACTAAAGATTCGAGCCATATAATTATGTCGAACTAAAGTACAATAACGAGTTATAACTAAGCCATGCATTATAAAATGTGTGGATTAAGGTACCGTTTGGTATATGGGACGGGACGGGACGGGACAGAACGGGACGAGCCGTTCCGTCCCATGTTTGGTGCGCCTAAAAACTGTGGAACGGGTTGTCCAATGGGACAAAATTTGGCTGATTTTTCGTTCCACATCCGTGGAACACAAATTTATAACATTTTATGACAAAATTTCTCCTTATCTTTTTCAATATTTACATCATCCGTTCCGTCCTGTTCCATCCCGTCCCGTCCCGTCTGCGTACCAAACGGTACCTAAGGTACCGTTTGGTACGTGGGACGGGACGAAACGGAGTGAGACGAGGCGTTCCGTCTCACGTTTGGTGCGCCTAAAACGGGTGGAACGCGCTGTTCTACGGGACGAGTTTTGGATGAATTTTCGTTTCGCCTCACCACCCTGGAACGACTCGTTCCACATCCGTGGAACACAAAATTATAACCTCTTCGTCTCCTTCTTCTTCCTCCTTGTTTCCATCCGAGGGCATCTTTGCTCCCTCTCCATTCCGTCCCGTCCTGTCCCATCCCATTCCGTTCCGTCATGTCCCGTCTGCATACCAAACGATACCTAAGTCATGCATGTGTAAGCATGAAAAAAATCAAATAGTGAAACTGCAAATGACTCATTAAATTAGTTATAGTTTGTTTAATGGTATCTGCTATCCGGATAACTATAGTAATTCTAGAGTTAATGTATATATAAACCCAAACTTTTGAAAGAGATGCATTTATTAGATAAAAGGTCAACATTGGCTCTACCCGTTGATCTAATGATTCATGATAACTCGACGGATCGCACATCCATCGTGCTAGCGATGCATTATTCAAATATTTGCCCTATTAACTTTCGTGGTAGGATAGTAGCCTACCATGGTGGTGATGGGGGATGGGGAATTAGGGTTCGTTTTCGGAGAGAAAGCCTGAGAAATAGCTAACACATCTAAGGAACGTAGCAAGCGCGCAAATTACCTAATCTTGACACGAGGAGGCAGTGAAACAAAAATAACAATATCGGGCTTTATAAGTCTGGTAATTGGAATGAGTACAATCTAAATCTCTTAACGAGGATCCATTGAAGAGCAAGTCTAGTGCCAGCAACCGCGATAATTTCAACTCGAATAACTAATATTTAAGTTGCTGCAGTTAAAAAGCTCGTAGTTGGACCTTGAGTTGGGTCAACTGGTCTGCCTCTTGTGTGCACCTGTCAACTCGTCCCATATTTTCAAATAACTAATATTTAGTTGGCCAAGTTATGCCTCCAATGTTGTTACTTTGAAGAAATTAGAGTGATAAGCAAGATCCCATATTTTTTTTTGTTGAAAATATGTTTTTATTCAAATAGAAACCTAAAAAGCAAATTTAAATTGGCTCTAAGCTTTATAAAAACCAAAATAACCACCACTATAAAAGATTGAATGCATACTTCAAAATGAGATACATCAACTGTATCGTCCGTAATATGTGACATGTTGTACCACGTGATTATATTTAATTCCAATTCCATACAAAAATGTTTCGAGAAGGTGAATCCTACAATCCTATTCCCAACTGCTCCAGGAAAAGAAAGAAATGGTGATGCATTTTTACTATTTGTATATAGCCTGCCTAATTGTTTATTGGACTCTAGAGCAATGTCGTTTTTGGGATTTTGATTAAGATAATGTTAATTATTTTTCAAGTAACGACGTCCAATAATAACCATAGAAAAATAAATGTAAATAATTATTATTTGAAAGAGGGAAGAAAAAATTAATATGAAAATTGAGAACCCGACAACCACAGACCATGCATGCAATGCAAGTAGGATTCTTATTGCGAAAGCCACGTCACCTGAAATCCGGCGTATCCAACTCTCCTGTGCTAGCCTAGTGGGAGAGATTTTTGAATGTATTGGAAATACCCTCCCGTATACCAACTGTAATAATACAATTGGTTGAAAATTAAAAAAATAAAATAAAATTCAACAACTTATATTATGACACTTATTATATCAAATTGTATTCCCAGCACATTAAAAAATTTCTCACCTAATGAGAGCTGGACTGCTCGGAGTGGAGCCCAATATTTTGAGAACGGGGTGGTGTGTAGGGCCCGTGGGCTCCCCTTCTCATCATCATAAAATCTAAAAAAGGCCCATTATTCTTGAAGTATACGTAACGTAATACGTATACATACACATACGAAAAGAACATCACCTTCTTGTTGAACATGTTATGTTGTCAAATTATCGTTAAGCCAATTCTCTTGTTTAATATTCGATGTCAGGTTAATACAATTTGACAAAGTAACAGGTCAAATATTTGACATGGTACATAAATTCTAAGGATCTTGGCCTGACTAAGGAGGGTTCATTTGGAATTATTTTTAAAATGACCGAAATTATTTTTAGAAAAAATGTTTATAGGTTCCAAAATCACTTAAAATAATTCCTGCAACAAGCGCCAGTTATGTGCTTCTTGTAAGATTCACTTCAAATGTTTATCTAAGATCCACTTGTATTTTTACTAAAGATTGACTTCATAAACAATTTCACAAAAAACGCTTTCAAACCAATTTAAAACACTTCCAAATGAATTGTAAGTCTCTTAAGGTGAAATCCTTATATATATGTACGTGTCACCTCATGAGAGGCTAACAAATGAGGCAAGACCTACAAACGAGAAGAACTTACCTATAACTCGGATGCCTTTGTTAAAAAATGTTTTTGGATTCCAAAAGCACTTCAAGTGCTTCTTGCAAGAAGCACCAATTATGTGTTTCTTGTAGGAAGCACTTTAAGTGTTATTCCAAGATTCACTTTAAGTGCTTACCCATAATTCACTTGCATTTTTATTAAAGATTGGTTTCAAAAACATTTTCACAAAAACGATTTCAGCCATTTTAAAAGAGTTTCAAATGAGTCATAAGCATGGAATAAAATATCGAAGATATTAGTTATCCAATGAGTTTTCGTCAAAATATCGCGATATTATCGATAATATTGCGATATTAGCTATAATATCGCGATATGAAATCCAAAAATAACTTAAAATTGTTTGTAAAGTCTTAGTTTTGAAACTAGAGGGATTCGAACCCCTCCCATTTAACTCCTTAACGCCTTAACCACCATATCACTTATGTTGTTGCAATAATATGCCAAAATATTTATATATATGGTTTTGTTTTGAATTCTTTTTACAAGAAACAAATTTGCACATATTCCAAATTTTTTGTGGTATTATATTTTAAATTGTGTCAATTAATTACTTAGTCAATGGCATGTGGTTTTTAATTTTTCTATTTTTTATTTGGTGACTTACATGGTAGGGTTGGAAAAAAATCCCATAAATCCCAAACCAAACCGAAAAATCCCAAACCAAAACCATCCTGAAGTTCGGGAATCCCATCTCGAAAAATACCGAAATTTTCGATATGGGATTGGTTTCCAAATCCCATTTGTTTGGTAATCCCGAAAAATACCGAAGTATTCGGTTTCCTATTGACTTTTGGGTTTTGGTTCTTGAAAACCATTGCCATGGTTGCTGACTACTCTTCACAATACACTTACTCTACACATAGAGATGATGAAGATAGTGAAAAATTTGAACCTCATAGGAACTCTATGTGGTACTAAATCACTCATGTATCTTACCGTGCAATGTATAAAGTGTAAAATATTGTACTAATTCATTATATATAAATGATTATGGTGTGTTTAGACTTCTCTCATTAATTATTACATATTTTCTACACTCACAATGTTTGTCAGCTCGCTATATAATCAACTTGATAATGTTAAATCCATCATGCAATGCATTTCCTTTCAATTTTTTGTGATAAACTAATAGATAATTGACTAAATAAACATCCTGCAAAGTTTCAATTAAAATTTCCAAGTTTTTCTTACAATTTCCGTGGTTTTCATGTAATTTTTATCGATATCGATATTATCCCGATATTTCCATCGATATTTCCGTGTTTTCGAACTACCGATATTTCCGATATTACCGATATTTTCTTCCTTGGTCATAAGCCTCTTAAGGTGAAATTCCTTATATATAGATATATATCACCTTGTGAGCAGTTGACATATGGGGCAATACCTGAAAACGAGAAGAATGAAAATTTTGGCCCAGCCCGGGGCTGGCTAGCTGGCTGCTTTGGGCCAGCCAATTGGTCATTTGGCCCTTTTTTGTCCAGTGGGGGCCATGAGCCCTTTAGCTTAGCACTCAGTTTGAGACGGTTTTCAGGCTATTTTCGGCCCTTTGACCCTCTGGACCATTCGGTTGGAGATTGCCTTACCTACAACTCAAATACCTTTGTCAATACGTGAAAAAGTTAAAATTCATAACAGTGCTTGGTTGATTGCTTAATCTACCGTCACATAAATATCCCAGAATAGAGTTCCCTCCTCCACAAGACACTCCCTTGACTAAGAACGGTATCAGCCTGCAAAATACAGATAAAATGGTGACAATATATCAGAAAAGCCAAGAGTGCTGGACAACAAATGTTGACAAAAATGGAATCCGCATTCTCTGAAAGATGGAAGAATTATTAAATGAGGGTAGGGAGGCACAGGTAATTACATACATGTATGTATAAAAGATTAGGTAAGTTGGGGATTTGTTAATTTATGAATTAAAGGGGTGGGTCTAGCTGGATTTGATGCATCAAGAAAGATGCCGATTGCATGGCCATGGACCCTGTAAGCACTTAGTACGCACCTATGTTTTCAGTAAATAGACAGCTCTTTTCTGATGTCCCCACGTATAATTCTCATCATTCATATCATTCTTTTCCATTTAGATACACTGAAACATAACAGCATTTTCGATGGTTCAATATCAAACAACGTTTTGAAAGGCAAAGATGAAGTCAAGGCATTTTATGAATACCTCGCCTAGGAGAAAGGCTTAAGGTGTGAGGTAAAATCTCACGGGATCTAAAATTATTAATATATATATTATATATATTTATAATATAATCAATAATAGAGTCGAAATCAAACATTATTGTAGAATAATCAACAATCAAGTAAAAAGTTTCTTCACCGTTGGAGAGAAACCTAACCTTAAAAAAAAAAAAAAAAAAAAAAAAAAAAGAGGCCCCAACTAACACCTCAGGCGTCTAGCGAGAGTAGGGCCAGTTTAAGTCTACTCTCGTTAGGCAGAGGCATCTCTTCACTACCCCGCCTCGAAGGCCAGCTAGCTAGGCGCGCCTCAAAGGCTTGTTTTTAAAACACTGATATCAAATAATGCAGTTTTAGGTTTTTCACTTTTGAAAGACGGAAACGATCAGTGAGAATATATATCTGAGTGCCTCCCCTTGTCCTTGTCTCTCCTACGTACAGAGAGAGAGAGAGAGAGAGAGAGAGAGAGAGAGAGAGAGAGAGAGAGAGATGCGTGAATGTGGAATTATTAAAGATGTTCTTGTTGTCTGCTAGAGATCATGGGAAGTAGGGTTTTTCAGTTTTGGTTTTTAGCAGAGGGTCAGCTGGCTACTGGTCTCTCTAACATGCATGTAGGGTTTACCTTCTGGGCACAATTTCATCATGCATATGACATAGCATTGAAGGTGCTGTAGTGGTTTGGTGCCAAACGTTTGGGGTCCGAATACTCCTGGCTCTTTTGAGTTTTGGCATATTTTTTTATGACTTCGGCCGGTTATGTTGCACCGACAGCTCTCGATTTTGAAAACCGGTTCGACATCCAACTAGATCAATTCTGTTACAAAACCGAACGAAATTAGGCAATTACTGAATTTGTGGCAAACCAAGCGGGTCAATCTGGTCGGTTTGGGCTTTAGGGTTTCTTTCGACGATTTAATACTCTAAATTACTTTATTTTGATGATATCGTGTAATTAAGAGGAATGAACATACTATTATGATCAACTGACCTAATTCGAGTCTGCTTAAAATGTTGAAGTTAAACTATAATGAAATTGGCATGACGAAAAAATACATCTCAGTGTCAGATCAAGAAATATATTCAATATTCTTGTGTAAGAGAATAAATATTGATTGGCACTGTATCATGCTATGCAATTAGGAATCCGGACCCTCTTTGTGAGAATCTGGGGATCCGTAAATTGTATCCGTTCATCGTACATCATACGGTTAGAAATTATTTAAAATATTTTTATTTAAAATTAAATATAAGTCGTACTTGATAAAAACTAACTCGTTGTAAGATGAACAAACATGATTAACAGATTTCTAGGATCCTCACCAAAAGGATCCGGAGAGGATCCTGTTGGTGCAATTAGTAGGTAGCTTTTTATGAGAAAATGAACCAATCATTGGCCTATTTATGGCCAGAGCTTTCAATGGTGTACGGATGCTGTTTTTCCCACCTTTAATTTGATGGGTATTTTTAGAAGCCTAATTCACATTGCCAGATGCCCCAAAGATTTGCAGTTTTTAAAAGAGAATGTTATTTGCATTTCAAAAATCTCATTCTATATTTTTTATAAGTGTATTTTTCTTTCTTAATATAGAAAGTTTGAAGTGTAGAATAAGATTTTTAGAGTAATAATAACAATTCCCTTTTTAAATAGTACTAAACATTGAGTGGTGCGGAAAATGAATGGATGAGATTGAAAATAAAAGATTTAATAGTTGTGGAAATTAAATCTAACAACTAAAACACATGTAGCTTTAACAAGGTTCTAAAAGGTGCTAGACGCTAGTCGGGGGGCGGATAAGGGTCTAGTGCCTATGCGGTTTTTTTAATTTGAATTAAATTTATTAAATAACATATAAATAAATGTCTACTTATATTTTAAAAAATACATAATTGTATTGGGATACATAAATTGCAAAATAAAATGTCAAGAATTATTAAGTATTAGAACATATGGAAAACATGGGGCACAAACATATAATGAGTGTTCATCCAAAAATTAAACAATTCTCTTACAATTTGTTGAAAAAATAAATTGCGAAATGAAAACTATCTATTTTTTGTCTACGTGAGAGTCGCGACCTAAGTGAGCTCGATGGGCGCCCATGCAGATCTAGATACCCTTTCTTAATTTTCAAACGCCTAGGGATTAATCGAAACGGTGATCAGCCGTTTAGTGCCTAGGTGGGACATAAGTGGTGCAAGACAGAGACTTTTAAGATAATAACATTAAGTGTTGCGTAGCACTGAAGACACCCAAAATTATGAGTAGTACTCTAAAGTAATTTCATTTTTACGTAGAGCCTACCTCATGCCTACAAGAGCCATAATATTGGACCCAAAATTTCAATCGACTAGAATCACCTTAGCTTTATTAGGTTTTTCTATAGACATCATAATTTTTCCAATTGATTACTTCATCAATGCTCACTATAGGTCCATTGTAGTAACTAGATCATGTATTTCACGTTGCTTGAAGTGAGTGTGCTCTGACAAGGAAGGTTACCGATCGATTTTTTTTTTTTCCAAGGAGGACAACTGATGGCAAATCACAGTTATCTATCTTTTTCGGGGGCTGGGAAGACTCACAGGGCATTTCAGCCCATGATCACAGGTCTGGCTTCCAGACCAGCAACGGGTTCGAATCCAAGACCTCTAGTTTTTAGTTTGAAGGAAACCTCGCGATCCGCTCTTTACCATTAGAAGTTAGTTTCAACGTTTTTGGATGAATCTTCTGCATTTGCTTTCAAATAGTGCAGGTTAAAAAGTGTGGGTGGTTTCTAAAAACGTTGGTTTTGACTTTAGGTCTAAGACGGGATGTCTTCTTCTTTGATACGAGCGTTATTTTTCTGTAAGTAAATAATTTCATAAGAAGGAATTATTAACTTGCTGATAGGAAATTTTGAGGCTTTGAAATATGTAGAGCAGAATTAAACCAAAATAAAGAATAAAATAAAAAGAAAGTCGTCGACAGCAGGGTTCGAACCTGCGCGGGCGAAGCCCAACAGATTTCAAGTCTGTCTCCTTAACCACTCGGACATATCGACTTCGTGTTAATTACCTTCAAATATTGTAAAATACATTAAAAGCTCTATATTTTATCAATTGCTCCCCCATAGGATCACAAAATTCTGTGGCGAGTTGCCGACGATTAGTTTGAATAATCCATAACATTCGAGATATGTCGAAGGTAGAGGTAAATGATTTTTTTTTTTCCATTGCAGGAATAGAAATCCATATTCTAGTTCATCCTGAAAAAAAAATTCTTTATTTCTTCCTTCAAAGTAAATTAAAAAAACTAACGAAAAATCCCAAAAAACTTCCCTTTTAACAAAAAGTTCTTTTTAAAGCTATAGTAAATAGTGACAGGTAAAAGTATAAATGTGATTTTTCGTTAAAAGTGAACAGTACCGAAAGTGTTTCCAATCCAACCCAATTCCGGGCGCCAAACGACATGAAAACTGTAACAATTAAGTTATTTTTATTTGTTTTAGGTCAGAAAAATCAGGTTGAAAAGAAACAGAATGAAGGGGCACTGCAGAAGGCAAATTTCATAAAACGAAAAAACCAACTTCCTACCCTTTACAAACTCTTATGTATCTGTATCTGTATCTGTATCTTTTTGGAGCTAAACCATTTGAACTGTGACCCAGAAGAGAAAGGAGGACAAATTCCCACCATATAGCAGGAATGAGTTTAGCACTGTCTCCTCCATTGATCCGGTCACCGTTCTCGCTAGAAAGTTTACACGCTAAGGATGAGCATGCTGCACATTGATCCTCCGCTGTATCGGGGTCCTACAAGAAGGGCAATCCTTCATTCCTTGTTTCTTGTGAAGCTCATTGCAATTTGCACAAACAACCTGATGTGCACACGGAAGGAACACCACTGACATCTCCTCAGATAGGCACATCACACACTCGCGGTCCTGTCTCAAATCCGGCGAATTCCTTACCTTCTTGGAGCTTGTAGCGTTTTGATTTCCCTTTGTTGCCAGCCCTCTTTTTCTGTCCGACGGGGAACCTCCAAAGCTTCCGGCAGCTCCCCTTCTTAGTGCTGCAATTCTTGAGGAGTCGGACTTCAACTTAAGTTCTGATAACTTGCTCTCGACTTTTCTAATGTCTTCCATATACTCCTGCATATCATATTCTGCGCTCAGTTTGATCCCGTCCTCCTCCAATTTTGTCAAAGCTTCACGTTGTTCTCTTTCTTTTCTTATGGAGTCAGCCTGCGCAAGTATTTTCTCCTTTTCTATCTTCTCCCTTTTCCATCTAGCCTGTAAAATTTAGTAATACTAGTGAGAAATAACAACCAGAACAGCAATGTATATTACCAAATATGCAACGGGCCATAAAATTATACCAGCAAAAAATTGAATAGAAGAAAGCTAGTATTACACGTGTGTTTGCCTCTCTACTAAATTTTCTTTATTTCTTCACTCTGAAAAACTAGCTTCCTTATTAATTATTATGCTCAGTGAGAACAACTGTTGACTTAGCGGCCCAGCAAGCAAACAATTTTCTGAAAAACAAGGCCCCACGATTCTTGTCATGAATTTATGCCCTTGTTCACCAGTATCCCACATGTGAGCTCACAAAACATAATCTTGAAAGGTAACTGTTATATCTACACATTGAAGTTGCATACCTCGATTTGATGATGGACATTTTTTGCCTTGCCTAAATCCTGTTGCAGTTGAGCCACCTTCTTCTTTCCTGTCTCAAGCTCTGCCTGCAATGCGCTCCTCAGCCCCTCCCATACCTGGGCCCTTTTCAGTGCTTTCTGCTCCCTCTCTATTGCTTCCTGGTTACGTGCAACCGACTCTATAGCCATTCTTTTGGCAGCACTCAATTCCTCTTTCAGAGTGGAATTCTCCAACTCAAGCCTACAGAATTTAGAGGTAGCTTTCTCAACCTGGTCAGTTGCATTATTTAATGCATTCTCCAACTCAGAGATTCTCTTCACCGTGTTCTCCTCCAACATTTGTTTCTCCTTTTTAAATTTCTCTGCTTCTGCCTTCTCTTGCCTCAGTATTTTAAGTTCCGGTCGTTCCTTACCAAGCCTATGCGAAACCTGCATGACCTTCTCATTGGCCCAATTAGTCCAGCTTTCTAGTTTATTTTGCAGCTCCTCCAGCCGAGGAACTAGATTCAAAATCAGCTCATCCTTTTCATCTTGCACGACATACTTTCCTAGGGACTTATCATATGGGATGCCAGCACAGTAATCAAGAGGAACAAGATCCTTCAGCTGAGGAACTGCCTTCAAAAACAGCTCATCAATCTCATCTCTTGGGATATCCTTTCCTAGAGACTTGTCATCACATGGCAAGCCAGCACAGCAATCATGATTCTTGGGGGATGCCGGGGTCTTAGCCTTAGGTCCAGATTTCTTTTCCAAACAAGACTTCTGGGAAAGCTTGGGATCTGCGGGTTGCAAGTAAGATATAGGTAATGTTACTGTGCCACCTGTTGCTAGCGAAGCAGATGAAATCTTGGTTGAAGCATGATGTCTTCCATCAGAAGAAGGAATGGTGGCTCCAGCTTTGGCACTTGACTTTGAGGATGCAACTGTTGCTTGTTCTCCGGGAATTTCAGAAGGAGGCTTTAGCCTCTTCTCCAGAACAAAACCACCAATTGTGACTTTCCCCGATTTGAAGCCTCCTCTTTTCCCATAAGCGCTGTAATTTCGATCCATATGGTAGGACTTCTTCCGAAGTGCTGCTAATTCTTTCTTGGTGCGCCCCTTTAGAGCTCCTGACTTTTCTTCAGAGGTAGATGTCTGAGATTTTGATTGGACATTTTCACCAGTGAATCCTAAGCATTTTTCCAGACTATCTAGCATAGATGACAAACTATCTTTCTCAGAAGTTACCTCTTCGGGTGCATGAGAATGTTTACGGAAACTTCCAAATTTGAGTGTTTCAGGAGGATTCTTTTGAGCATGGGCAGGTGGTGGCTTTGAGGAATTTGCTTCGTCTGCCTTTAAGCTTAATTGGGGAGAAGAAGAATCAGAGGATTCTTCAAAACCAAGAGCACTAAATGGATCTCCTTCCGATGTACAGGCTAGCAAAATGTTCAAGTCACATATCAGCAGCCACCACATTGCTTCCGCAACTGATAACAATGGCCTGACCTCCCTAACCACACTGATCATTTCTAGCATTGTGTATTCCACCAGGTGCTGCAAATTAACAAACTGATCATTTGAAGCATCAATATCTTTCTCTGTCTTAAGAAACTCCAGAGTATCACTAACAATATTTTCTAGAGGGTCTTTACCGCCAATGTAAAGGCCACCTCTCGAAACAGCCCTTTCAGCAACCTCCTCACTGTACCCATGTTCAGCTACCTGCTTAATTGCACTCCGGAAAATTGCTTGCAAATAAGACAGCAATAGTTCTTCAAGCTGGCACACAATTGGGTCATCCCAATCTGCACACTCAAAATCTCCCACTTCCACTTCTTCTTTGGGCTGAACCACCCCAGCCTCCGCCGACTCATTGTCACTCAATTTTTGGCATTCCTCCGAAGGTAATTCACTCTGAGAGGTTACAGTTAGGGGCGAACCGGGTTTAGTTGCATTCTCTGGAGAAGGGTCAGCTAATTTTCTCTTGTTCTTACTTCCTGTTCCTAAGGATGCCCCTCGGCCTTTCCGGTTACCACTGTTGACCATTTTTTTCTTACTACGAACAACAAGAACTAACTCCTCAGTATTTTCACCGGTCGATTCTAAATCAATTAACCCTACACGACCCAACCAACAAAACAAATAAATAAACAAAAACTGAGAATCTTGACCAAAAACAATAATAAATAATTTGTCAAAAGAGAAATGTGCAATCATATTCTAAAATATTTCACAATTAATCCCTAAAATTTAAATTCTTCGATTTATCAAATAAATAATCACAAGCAAGATATGCATCCCTCCTTCTTCAAGTTCAATTAAAAATTAACACGAAATACTATCAAATTTCATACCTCTTAGCTACTAAGACGGAACAAATAGGCACAGGAAGCACTTCACCTGAAAGCACTTAAATCGTAAGAAAGTTGGAGAACAAACAGATAACCGCACAACCCAATTAGCTAAACCCAGCAGAAATCAAACAACGCATGCAGCCACACAAGTCCAACTATTGAAATACCAAAACATCACCGACAACCCATTTCTCCAAAAGCGTCAGAAACTTGATGCCCAATTCACAAAACCCACCAAAATTTGATCCCGGTGGGTGCAAAATCTCTAACATACACAGCAAAAGTAAGAACCCATATGAAATAAATAAAAATTGGAACTTTATACCCAAATCGAAGAGGCGTACCGGGCGAGCGCTGCGGTTTTTGGGTCGCCGGAAAAAAAAGTAGCAGCGTAACGATAAAGACGAGGAGAAAGTTGGGGGCGAGCGGCGAGGAGAGAGAAAGTGAGGAGGGAGGGAGAGAGAGAGAGAGAGAGTGAGCTTCCGTAGTGAATATTGAATAAGCGTTTGGGGTTTTGGGTTTTTTATTTATTTTTTTATTTTTTGGGTCAAACGGAGATGGTTTGGTGTAGAGGAGCCACACAGCCAAATAAAATTGATCCTTTGCTTCGCACATGGCATCTTTAGGCCCAATTTTCGCTTTTTATATAGAACAAGTTATAAAATATAGACCCTGTATTAATTAGGGTAGCGATTTTTACACGCATATTATTTTTTTTTTATGAAAAAATTAATGAAAAATTTTGGAAAATTTTGAGTTTTAACGAAAATGAAAAAATAAAGGGTAAATTGAATAGTGCTAAGATTGACTTTTTAGTGTAAAAATATAATTTTTCGTTACAATGAACAATAACGGAAACTTTTCATTTAAGTTTTTTTTTGTTATTCTGCACATTTGTTTTTGTTCGTTAATTTTCTTTTGATTGTCAAACACCAACTTATGCTAATTAACTCAACTCAACCATTTCCCTTTATAATAGTTTACTTCATGCGTTATTTTAATCAGTCAATCCATGTATTTTAATACGTAAATTATTGATTTCCTCTACATTTATTACAACCTTTAATTTAATATACGGAATTAATAAATATATTAATTCAAGGGTAGTTGAGATCGTCCTGGTTTCTTCTCTTTTTTGTTTGTAACTTTTTGATTCATGACTTCACGAATTAAATTGTATTATATAAACGAATATGTTAATGGATTCTTTGGTTTTGTTTGAGTGGATGACTTGGACTTTCACTAACTTGTAGAATGGGAAAACCACATTCAATGTCAATTTTATAATTAGGTACATGCACTTGTGCATTGTTAAGTAACAAATATGAAAGCCAACACTAAATTTTGGATAATTAAATCATGACAAGTTTATAGTTCTTTTATTCCTCCAAATATAATGGAACGAAACGCTAAATTCAAGGTCGAAAATCTCTGTTGTACATAAAAGACCCATTTAGTTAAACGGAAACCCATTTAAGTGTGGATATGTGTGTCATTGTGGTAGTGAGTGATGATGTTTGTGCTTGTGGTGTCGACAATGGTGATATATATGGAGTATTCATGGGCACCAATCTTCAAAATTGTTTTGAGGGACCAAATGAACTTAATTTACAATAAGCATAAGCAAAAACACAAATTTCGAAAGTTAACATTTTGGTAAATGTTAGGTTTTGAGGGACCAAATGAACTTAATTTAAGTAAGCATGAGCAAAAACACAAATTTCGAAAGTCAACATTTTTGGTAAATGTTAGGTTTTGAGGGACCAAATGAAC
This sequence comes from Malus sylvestris, assembly GCF_916048215.2. NCBI lineage: Eukaryota > Viridiplantae > Streptophyta > Magnoliopsida > Rosales > Rosaceae > Malus > Malus sylvestris. Next base: position 39,431,113 of record NC_062270.1, on the reverse strand, counting down.
TTAATTTAGAGTAAGCATAAGCAAAAACATAAATTTGGAGAGTTAACATTTTTGATTTTTCACATCCATGTATATCGAGATACAAATTTGGAAAATTAAATGTTATGGAAGCTAAATTTTAAATTATAATTCATAAATTAAATGACGTGATTGCTTATGATTGAATTATTACTTAAGTGTTGATTAATGTGTTTATTTCTTATTAGTGACACATTATTTGATTTGCAAATTTGATGTACCTGACATTACCAGAATAATTAAACGGTATCCCCATTATACACTATTGGATAATGATCATTTAAGGATAGTAATTGCTGGTTTTTACTTTTTGACTTATTTTGTATATTGTTTTAATTGTGGAGTTTAAAAAATATTTGATTTTTTATTAATTTGATTTTAAAAAATAATTTCTTGCAATTATGATTTTGGAATATAATCTCTATTAAGTCCAAATGAAGCAAATCATTTTTTTGATGTGGGTGCATTTACAAAAGAAATGAATTTTCGCATGTAGTCTAATATATTAGTGGATAGAGTGTTTAATTTCTACTCACGCATTCTGGGTTTGAAAAAAAAATGAAATATAAAAAAAAAAGATTGTTATCCTCTGAAAATCAAATTGACAACACCCTTTGATACAAGGCAACAATTTTTTAATAAATAATATTATTTAAACTAAGGGGGTGGGAGAGCGGACTAAGGTTGAGCTAATAACAATGTGATTCAAATTCGCATTTAGTGATAATAGAACCTAAAACCTTTCACTTACACGTGAAGAAGAATACCACTAAACCGTAGTATTAAGTGGTACAATGCAACATTTCTTGTGTCATAATTCATTATTATTTTTAATTTTTAATACAAGATGTGGACAATTGAAGGGTAAAACCGTCATTCTGGTCCAAAGATAAACGGAGGAACCGAATTGGGCACATATGGTGTCATCCTCCTCCTCGGGCTGTTCGGCAAGATTCGGAAAAAAGAGAGAATTTTTCAGAAGCCGGCGAAGCACGAAATGGACGGCCGAGAAACGACTAAAACGTCGTCGTCCAAGGTACGAATATAATCCTCGATCCAATATTTTCACCCTCGTCAATATCTCATCTGATTTTCGTTCGTTGCCGGTGAAATTTTAAAATCGTGGTCTGTTTGGTTTCCGAGAAAACGCGGGAAAATGAAAGAAACTGAGAGGAAAATAAAAGGTTTTTTTTCTTTCATTTATATTAGTAATTTGGGAGCTGAAAGAACATAAATTTAAACTGATTCCAGCTCAATATGATTGCATTTCCAGATTAGTTTGTGCTTGAATTTTCTTTTCATCGGAACCCAGATGGAAAATCTTTAGAAATCGAGCTCGAAAAGGCTCTGCATGTCATTGGGAATTGCTCATCGGAATTGGGTTTCTGAGTTTTTGAAGAATAATTAACTGAGGAATTAGTGCTAATTGACCCAATTCACATTAAATTTTTAATGTCAGTAAAATGTTAAAATTTAGCAAAGATAGAATTATGGAACTTTTGTTAAGAGGGATGGATTATCATATAAGCTTAGATCTTAAATTTTGAAACTTGTTCGAAGCATGCGTGTAATTTATGTGTTAAATGTGCTTCTTCAATTCACTGGCAAGTGATGAGCAATCTGTTGTTTTTACTGCATAAATGTTGTTGAAAGTGTTTAGCTCAGAGATTCGGTGAGATTCTTAAGAAGTTCAGTTTGGAGTAACTGTGATTATAGCACTCATGCCAGGGAGCCTTTAGCAATTAGCGTAGCATGAAAGAGGGTTGGTGTTGGAGTAACTACGATTATTGCATGATGACATGAATTATAGATGAATGCTCATAACGAGAAGCCTTAGGGCTCGTTTGGAAGTGATTTTAAATTGACTGAAAGCGCTTTTAGAGAAATGTTATTGGGTTACTAAAGTACTAAGTGCTTTCTGCAAGAAGCATCAATTATGTGCTTCTTTCAGAAAGCACTTTAAAGTGCTTTTCTAATATTACTTGCATTTTTACTGAGGATTGGTTCCAAAAACATTTTTACCAAAAGCGTTTTCAGCCATTTTAAAAGCACTTTCAAACGAGCTCTGGCATAACATTGAATTGGGGTTGGGATACATTGCGCACTTTCTATTGTGTTCTTATAATTGTATGCTATTTGGTACGTATGCTTCTTTTAGGATTTTGAATTTCATTTCAATGAGTAGTTTGATGAAATGATATTGTTGGGTTTTGCATCCAGTTGTGATTTGGATGACTAAATCTTTGAATGTGCTAAATCCATTTGGATTCTCTTGACAGAAACCAAATATAGGGACAAGTTCGATTGATGTATATGCTGCACAATGTGCAGAGTGCAAGAAATGGAGAGTGATTCATTCAGAAGAAGAGTTTGAGGAAATCAGGAGCAAAATCAGTACGCAACCCTTTTATTGCAACAAGAAATCTGGTGTGACTTGTGACGATGTTGCCGATATTGAGTACAATGCTACTAGGACCTGGGTCATTGATAAGCCTGACCTTCCGAAGACCCCAGAAGGTTTCAAGAGGCACTTGGTGGTTAGAAAAGATTATTCCAAACTGGATGCGTATTATATTACACCCAAGGGGAAAAGATTGAGATCACAAAATCAGGTGGCAGCGTTTTTAAAAGAAAACCCCATGTTTGAAGGCATATCCGCTTCAGATTTCGACTTCGCAGCCCCAAAGGTAATGGAAGACACCGTTCCTGAGATATTTGGTAAAAAGGGTTCTGATAGCAGCCGCAAAAAAATTAAAAAGAAAAAGAATGAGGATCAAAGTGCTGTTATCACTGGTAAAGAAGATGTTGAGTAGCTCATGTTGAAAGATCACCGGAGAAAATTTTGTTGCGAGGTTTTGCTTTGTGTAGAAATGATGTCTCTTGTCCGTCCTGATAGCGCGTTGAAATTTTGATACACTCCAGCCGCGCTCATGCTGGAATTCTGTTGTACTTCAGCTGCTAGGTTGCTCGGATAAATGTCTTCGGTCTATTTCTGAAAGGGATCCGAAAATGATACTTGCGGAGTTGTATTTCTTGTGTTTCCATCGTGTTTTGTTACTTTGGTACTGTTTTATGTAGGAAAATCAATCGAAATGCCCCTAGTTTTTCGATTTTTCGTGTATTCTTTTTCGCATCAAAAGGTTCGAGTGATATGTAGTCTTTGTTTACACTTGTATTGAACTATACATTGTGTACATGTAACCACCAAGCCCTCTGCGATTAGGCGAACCTGTGCTGAAACTGAAGAACAAGCATGATCGCCGGCGTTTTCCATGGCCGGTTTCGTGTATTCGAGCAGGTGGGGGAGATGTTAGCGTAATTAACCAAAAATCTTGTTCTTGAAATACAGTTCTGTGGTTTTTTTTTCTCAAACTTGTATTGAACTATATATACAATGACTATATGACAGATCAAAATCACTCTTGAAATAATACATTGTGTACATGTAACCACTAATCCCTCTGCGATTAGGCGAATCCTGTGCTAAAAATGAAGAACAAGCATGAATGCCGGCGTTTCCGATGGCCGGAAAAAGAATTTGTGTTGCATTCCTCCAACTATAAAGGGTGTTAGTGAAGCCTAATGTCAGCAAGTTAAACCGAGAGGAGAACTAATCCGGTTTCGTGTATTCGAGCAGCATGTGTGGTGACCGGTAAATCTTCACCAGTGTCCAGTATAAGACCTCTTCAACTCCAAGCTCACCCTCTGCTCTTGCAGCATATATGTCCTCACAAATGGCTATCAACCTATACATCAAGAAAAAAACATACAGAAACCATGTCAAACAAACCGACCATGTAAGGGCATGTTTGGAAGTGCTTTTAGATAAGCAAAAGCGCTTGTAAAAGTGATTCTGGGTTATTAAAGATATCAACGTGATTCTAACAAAAACACTTCTGATAAAAGGAAGGACCAGTTTTTATGAAGTTGTGTTTACCTATCACAGGAAGGAAGGTTCTCATAGGGGATTCTCATTCGTAAGTCAGAACATTGAAGTCTGATGAAGCGGCCAACGGCAAGAACAAATGTTAAGTAGAGACCCCAAATGCTGAACTTGCTAAGGGTGTCACCAAGAATACCCTCTGAATAGCACACCCGAAAATGAAGAATAAAAGCAATTTTAGCCGAAAATATGAGTTAGTAAGCCAGAAAACGAACATAAGAAATGACACATGATGCTTTTGGTAAACTTACGTGGCGGTGTTTCCTCAGATACGATGATGGCCATCGGTCCTGTCAAACCTCCACATCCATTGATATCTGATGAATTGGTGTCACGGAAGGACCACCACTCATAATTTGCACGATTCAAAACAAGGTCCGCGTTAACAAAATTATCCTGTAAATTAATTGCAACTGCTATAAAGATTACTGCAGAAACACAACAGCAAGAAGCAGATATGTAGTACTCAAATTAGTAAGACATGTACATGCAAGAAAGGGTACCTCTAGTTCCAACGGTCTGACATCACCAGAACCAGCACGGAAGTATCTTGGATAAATGTTGTACATCCTAAAGCTGTTAATGGAGCCGTTGAGAACTTTTTGGACATCTGATTGTTTCGGAAGATCCTGAGACTCCAAACTTCTTTCATATTTCACAGTTTCCTTGCCTTTGGGCCTGTCCCTGGAAAGTACCCAAGTGAAAGATATATCCATGTTGGGATCCCAATCAAGGGACCGAATGAATCTGGTTTGAACTACATCGGGAATAAGCCACAAAGTACTAGCATCAGATTCGCAACATATCAACTGGACATCTTTCTTATTATAGGTATCCAAGTAACCTTCAGGGTCAAGATTAACATCAAAGTCGAGTTTGTCCCATTGGAGCTTTTCACAGAGGGTGGTTTGATACAGGGTCAATCTTCCACTCGCTGTCTTAATGTCAACCTGAACACTGGCATCTTTGATGGGATTTTCAATGTTCGTCGGGTTACCACTGCTGTACATCTGCGAGGAGCAAAGGAGTTTTTGATGCATGGTTCAGAAATGCAACCAACCGTTTCTTCTACTCGATAGTAAACTTATAATTAAAGCACATGTGAGGATGTCTACTTGTTTGTGTGTGCCAGATCACCTGAGCAAAACCATCTACTTTATGAACTTATGATACAAATATCATTTGGTAATCAGTATCTGTGTGGCGAATGTTACTTACCAGCATTGGAGCCCAAATAACACAAATCAATATGAAAAACAGACATATCCCGTTGCAACATTTGGTCATTTTCGTTTGCTTTTCTCCTTGTTTGTGTGTTGCTCTATTCAAGACTGCATCACATTTGACAAGGTACAAGCTTGCATGTATGTCCTCCAGCTAAACAGAAAGCCATAGTTACACTGTAAGCAATCAAATGATGGCCTGACAAAGGTATTTATAGGGAGAATAAGATAGACTAGCTTTGGTGGTTCTTACAAATCTAACCATCCCATTAATTTCAACACACAGTGTGATTCCACTCTTTTAGTTTTCTGTATAAATTATTCATTTCCATCCAATGATGATAGCAATATCAATAAACGAACACAGTAATGAGAACTGACGGTACTCCAATGATAATTCAGTGCATAGTTCTCAACACTTGAAGTTTTATGCAAGATTAAGCATGGTGGAATGTTGCAGATAGATTAAGAAACTTACTTTCAGCCAATCATACATGGTCAAAGATGTGGTTGTGCATGACCAATCAAGTGCACATCTCAGTTCATAAAGGAAAGGCAGAGCGCGATATAGTCGATATCCCAAATAATTAATTCTTGAAATCTCACTAGTCAAAAACTGCAGGTACAAAGTGCCTTTATGAGGAATTCCATGTCGGAGTTGTATAGCCTGCAGTGCTAAAGAAACTGCTTTCGCAAGAAATATAGCACGGAGTGCTAATCTTCCAGCATGGTGGGAAGGCTCCATGTTCCAAGCATACTCTGTTACTGAATATGTGAAGAGGATGAGGTTGAAAAGGTAGAAAATCACTTTTCCGGTGGCAAATGAACAGAGATAGATTATACGGTCAAGCACAATCAAGAAAAAGATAATCTGCACGAAAAATCATTTAACCTTTTAGCAATTTAGATAATATTATACATTTCAGTCTTATTAACCATAAAATGAAATAAATTCATGGACTGATAGGGAAACAGTGCAATAAATTCCTCCACCATAGTTTCGGTATAGTAAGCCAAGAACAAAAGATGAGTTATTTAACTTCAAACTTGTAACCCCATGCTTTTTGCAATAGATCTTAAAGTACTTGATTTTTCACTACTAAAGCATGACAGAAAATGATGAAAAATAACTAACCATTAAGATGAATACAAACTCTTTCGGAAACTGATCTTCAAGCTGATACACGTCAAGAAATTCGCTGTTATTTTTTCTGACGGATTGGTAGAATATGGCGACTAAAAAGAAAACAGTCAGATCGGCACCAAATACATATGCATACACATCAATGTCCCTTTTGCCTCCTCCAATTACAGAGAGTATAGGGTATGGGAATCCTATTTCTTCAACAAACCCAGCATCCTGTGCTTTAAGAATTTCCTTTGCAACATCAGCTGCTGGAGTAAGTGACTTGTACCATTCTATCGAATCACCACACTCTGTCATGGGAGAGGCATATACCACCTCAAAAACAGCCAAGGCTACATTTTCATTTTCTTGACTCCTTTCAATGCTTTGGACATGCACCCTGCTAGCGAAAGGGCAGAGATTAGGGTTTTTCTCCTTGCACCTTTCATCATGAATGATTTTAAGCAATTGATTTACTCCAGACTCAATCTTTTCTGGCTGAATCCCGTCCTCTGGCCATGAGCGCACATCCATAGACACCTGAACAAAGTAAGGAGGGGAATCTGCTCCATGTGTCAGTGAATTCCAGTACCTAAAGAAGCTTCTGATTATCGATTTAATTGCATTTTCCATTATTTGCAGAAACTTCTTTGTTTTCTGACTCCAGCTATAGCTGATAGGAATATCTTTTCCATGCAAAGCACTCCTCCTATAGAAGTCGAAGTCTGTAGACGACATCCACTCACCATCTTTTGCGGTTATAGAGCTCTGTAAGAGGGTAAATACGTAGACAAGAAAGAGAGGTAATGAACTGACCACAAAAGAAGATGTGATTTTATGTTCAGGAAATCCCCACTCGCGAAGCAAGTCTGAAGTAACACTAAAAGCCCAGTGCTGGATGATAATCTGGTACAGATACTGAAGCAAAATATAGATTTCTGTGTAAATCAGCATAACAACCCAGAAGATGTAACTTGGACGGGAATTTACACATAGTGCGTACAAGAATAAAGCCGCCAGATACACCATAGAAAGCAAACTGAAGTTCCACAAAAAGACAAGGATAAAACAACAATAACACACAATATCATTGTTGGATCGCATTTGGGACCATATGTGACGGAGGATCCTTCCTAACTGCAGACTTGTTGCATCAGAACTCGTGTCAGACTGCAGGGAAGATGAACGGTCAAAGGACACTTTAACTTTCTGGCTCTCCATCTCATCATACACCCCATCCTCAACAGAAGAGTGCTCATTGACATCAAACTCATGATCAATGTTCAAAAAGCTTACAAGGTTGTTAACTGCCTGATTTCCAATCGACTGTACCTGGGAAACACCATCACCTAGCAGAGATATTAGTGGGCTTTCCTTCCCTTTCCCTTTAACTTTGTCCTTTTCTGAAGAAGTGAAAAATACGCCATCAGCAACATCATCTTCAACTTCAGTGATCTCACTGTTCAGAGATTCTATTGAATCTCTCGCACACTCCATCCCTGTTGGATTTTCCATATTCACTGGTGCAGGAGATTCATGCAATTCACAAGGATATAATGAATCCTCTCTAAGTATCTGCTCCTTTTTCAGTTGTAATCCTTCTTTATCAGAGGTCCCCCAATCGTTGTTCAAGTTAAGAGAAATATTCCTCCTCCTTCTCAGGCCTTCACTGACAGGAGGAGAGTCACCGCAATCAGTAACCGAGTTTGTGCTGTGGAGTTGGGTTTGCAGGTTGAGCATCTCTGACTTCATTTTCTCCACTTGCAGGTTACGCTGGTGTTTCTTCTCCTCAGATTCACGAATATGTTTTAACTGTGCAGTTTTCCATGCAGCTTTCTTTTCTTGCTCACGCACAATGGCACCAATTTGCTCGGCTTCAAGATATCGAGAAACATAATCAAACTCTGGGGAGGAGAACATATAGGACTGAAGTGATACCAGCATAAAAATGATAATCTCAACAAGAGCCGATCTTGCAGTAATCCGAAATCCATAGTCATACTTATAAAATCCAATCATCTCAAATACGTAATCTACTGTCTCACACTTTCCAGCACAAGACTCCCCCACAAAAGGAGATTGATATGCAAGAGAAAGAACAATAAGCGCAAAATTGTATATGCGCAAGAACTTGAATATCTTGTTCCTCTTCTTTAAGATTTCAAGTCTCACCCGAAAGAAAACCAGTGCAAAAGCAAGATAACCAAGGTGCAGAATGTCATACTCAATTGTTCCAGTAATCAAAACCAATGCTAGCACAAGATCCAACAGATGACAGTAGCAGTAAAGCCTCAGGTAGTCAAAGAAGGTCCACATGCTTTTGGTTTCAAAAGAGAGGTCTCTCCACACAAACAAATTTTTACGTTGAGATACCATTTGTCGGTAAGTAGATGACACCGAGAATCCGGACAATTGATCAGCACGAAGTTTGAAACAAGCAAGCATGAAGACGGCAAAATAGCTGATAAGCATACGCGGATCATCGACAATAAGTCCTAGCATAAGTGGTACACATTGTTATAATTTAAGGGAATAAATTGATCTACATAACAACTGAAACATAAAAGAAAACAAGATATAAGGTCAGAGAAAGAAAAACTAATTCGTCTTAAAACATGTCTAACAATGGGCCAATAATCCATATCAATTTTCTGCAACACTCCCCAATTCAGCAAACTAAAGAAATTTAGTATGCACGTGTATGTTTATGTGTGTACCCGTGCACACCTATGTGTGTATGCATCAGATGGCTAAGAGAGTAATACCTAACCAGCAGTACTTGCAGTAACTGAAATACATGGTTGAGCTTTTCCAGCAATCATGGCACTGTGCAATCATCTCATCAGGTTGATTTCGAGTCCACATACTCCTCCAGATGGCAAAATACTCAAGGATGAGAATGGATGCAAACAGGAAAACTAATATGCGCCATAGTTTACGGATACTCTGCCGATTCAAAATAATGCAAGTAGCAAGTAACGCAATGTATACCATAGAAATGGCATTCAATAAAGCAAAGCTTGCAAGAAGCAATGCAATCATGTTTATCTCAAGACCAAAGAGGTTAAACATATTCTCCATCCAGAATTTCAAATAGATTTTAGCGATAAGCTTCTGTGTGTCAAATCTCTCCTTTCTCAAGGCAAGAATCCGCTTCTTGTTCCACTTATGACTCTCTTTGGTGCTGCCCCAAATGTACCCAAATGAATATTTATTACTGCTACCCTCAGAACCTCCTGCTCTAGGGGACACATGGTTAGGTGATTGCGATGAACCAGGGGAAAAAAAGGGCCATGATTGGCTTCTAACCCCTTCTCGTTTCACTGAAATGGCTTCAGAATCTGTCGATGGCTTGTTATCCTCCCTTGGGATGGAACCATTGATATTGGCATCTTCTGTTGAGACAAACAATGGACAAGGCTCTTCCCACTTTCCATTGTTTAGGATAGTACTTGGCATCTTTTTCAACCAGCGAAAAACATTATATTGAAGAGTGCATGCAGCAATCACCAGAACTTTTCCTCTCAGGCCAGATTCTAGACCCCAAAAGCCTGGTTTAAATACACGGAAACCCAAAAAAAGGGAAATATAAGACTGCTTTTGTCCAGGAAACATTGCAGCCTGTCTACCCCACATCTGAAAAAGGTACTCAGACGTTACTAGGAATCCTGTGTAAACCAAGAATGATTTAGATGGGAAATGTGAAGCTTTAGGTAAAGTTGAACACAGGACAAGGCCAAGTAGATAAAAGAAGCCAAAGGCACTTATTGGAGATAAAGATGCATAGAATACTGCAATAAACAAGATCTTGTTGCTGTGCCAAATGACAAACCGCCTTACAAACCCAAGCACTCCAAATTCTAACACATGGACATCATCTGACCTGTTATAACTGCTCTGCCTTCTCTCGTAGCTATAAAGTTGCATCACAATCAACACTGCTAGGGATTCCCAAATATTTTTCAAACATGAAGCTTCTGAGTTATAGCCTAGATAAAAATAAAGGTCTATGAACTTGGACAACCAAATCTCAATGCTCAGGAAACTGCTCAAGCTATACATAAAGATAAACACCATAATTGCATATGCTTTCAATGGGAACCAAAGGCGTTTTTTTGTTCTCTCGACAAGTTGTCTTCCAATGATCCAAACAAGGAGAAGGAATATGTATCCAAATGATACATAATTGGGCCTCACCAAGTATACGGTAAGGAGAATCGTTAGAAAGGCAATGTAGGTTCCACATGATCTGTACACAGATAAAAACTTCTGCCCAATTGCACTGAGGAATAATGCGATTCTTCTCTCTGGAAAGAGAGAACACATCAGAAAATATAAATGTCAACAGTAATTAAAGGGAGAGTACCAGCGGTAGCAGAAAAAGGTCTGCATTGGGTCAACATCAAGCATATATGGTCCTAAAATACAAGGTTGATTGTAGACACCTTGATTCATAAAACCAAAAACATATAATTTGGATAAGGAAACCTACAATATCTAGTTTCGATTAGTTTTATTGGATCTGTTTCCATTTCATCAAATATTCATTGCACACTTCACCATATGCCTTTGTAGCATTCCAAAGTATATTATCAAATAACTAGGTAGGCATTCACTAGATTATCACTTGGGACAAATTGAGAAGGTTCAGACCAAATTTCAAATTCTGCAATCATCAGAGACCAGATTGGCCCAATTCACCAAAATAATAAATAAATATAGCAAGGATGAATATACCATAAGAAGGATTATCATGTCTGTACTGAATGGCTGAGGACGCATACACTGACAACAAAACTGATTTATTCAGACCAGCTTTCAAAATGCTAAATCCAAATGGACGGCTAGGTGTATGCTGCACAATTGCTGAGAACGAAAATAGCATTTCAAAACCATGGTTATGAATTGCACAGAAGCAAGCAAGCAAAGCTATTTGCAAAAAGTCCCAAGAGCTTTCATGTTGAACAAGACCTGCACCATTTACAGAAAAGATAAATCACTAGACATTTAATTTTTCCTTTGGCAGCGGTTTCTGACATAAAGCATAATCAAAGTCTCATATGAAAGAACAGTTGCATACCTAATTGTGATAAGATTTCTGCACTCAAAGAGCCTTTTTGCTCCAAAGTATCAGAGATCGGATTAATCTGAATGATATACAATAGCGCAAAGTGAACCTCACATAGGAGAATCAAAGACTTGCGCATCTTTCTGCTAATGTTGTGGCTCAAAAGATATATCAAAAAGAATATCACTGAATCACAGGTCAAAACATAAAACTAATTAGAAAATTGTGCTACGGTGTAAATTAAGCATTAATTTCATGATTACAAGATAAAAAAATAAGAATGAACAAAGGGCAGCTTGCTAAGTTTCTTTTTGCTAACAGTCAATTTCATGAGTTAAATTTTAGACACATACCATATACAGCATGGATGAAACCAGGTTTCATGGCAATGAGCAATATCAGTGCCAGCATGATAGCTCGAGAGCTTTTGCGCAGTCCCCAAGCAATTGTGGCCACTATCAATACCTTGGTCTCTCCCTCGCCTATGATAAAGGATATAACAGTATTACATATATGAAGGAAGATAGAATCAGAAATGGCCTAAGTATATGTGCAAATTAAAATCAATGGTACAAATCTGCATGAGCGTGGAGAAAAAGACTAGGCAAACATATAACTGAACCCCCCACCACCACAAAAAGGAAACAACGAGAGTTACCAGTTATTCAATCAATTGGTTTGATATTGTGTATCTCAATACCTTCTGCAGTACTGTTGTCATTCGAAGATTGTCCATCCTCATCAGACAACCAAAGGAAAACCGAGTTGTTCACAAGATTACCCAAGGCAACCAATATTCCAAGACAAAATTGTGCAAGCAGAAAGAATCCAGGTATGGGATAATGCCACAACCCAATCATCTCCCATATGTCCATGTTCTGAACATGTAACCAAAACAGTCAACTTCCAACCATTTTCTGTTAAATGCAGATATGAAACATCACTGGAAAGAGAGTACTACCTTTCCGATTTTCCGATTCAAGAATGCAAATGCTACATTGAAAATATATGTGCTAGCAGCCCACAGGAGAATGAAGACAAGAAGCAGCCCATTCAGTCTATGCAAACGGAATAAGGAAGGGAAGACATATATGATGTAGCCAACATATGCAAGTAGCCCAAATGCGCAAATGCTTGCAAAGTGAAAACTCCAAAAAGAAAGAGCAAACAAGGAAACCTGCCAAATTCACCACAAATACCAATTAATATAACTAAACTGAAAGGAATATAGATCTTGGAACAACAATTTCAGCCAGATGCAAGTAAACGAAAAACTGGAAGCTCAAAAGTCAAAAATGTCACAACCCAGTGTTCCTCCAACACTCACTTTACATGGATCTGCAAAACGTTATTATACAAACCCTAAACAAGTCCCTCACCAACTCAAACTAAAGAACTCAAGCATTCAATAACATTGACAAAAGAGATATGAAGTAATTGCAAAACTACCAAATACCAATTGGTTCAAATTTCCTCTAAACTCAGTTTTATTTTTCAGTTTCTAGATTTTTGTGCATGAAAAAGACGCCAATACTTTATTTGTATTATCATCAGTTCATCATCGTACTTGCCTTTGTCCTATTCGTATGAGGTTACACAATATCTCCTATTAAGTCAATGTATTTTAATATTTTTGTGCTACTTCTGTCCAGTCACCAGTGTTAGCCACTTAATTTCCAACCTGACCACTTTATCTACCTAAACTTTTTAAATTTCCAGTAAATCTTAATTAATGCAACAAATACTTTATCTAAAGTTTCCAAGTCCAAAATTTAGGAGAAAAAGGAGCATATCCATATTATTACAATGAGTTTGTTTTGAAAACCAAAAAATAGCAACAAGAAATTTTTTCTCACTGGATTGGAAAAACATGAAAACTAAAAGAACACTTCAGTATGGCAAGTAAGACTCCTACATGATGGTTCGAACTAAATAGATACCTAATGCCCCATGCATTAAATTCAAGCACTGAAATTCACAACTACCTCATCTTCTCCTTCAAAAAGATGGCATGAATGGGTCAATTCAGCCTCAATAAGCATCATAATGTTGTTCAGTCAAGAAGAAGAAAGTACAGGAATACATACCGGGAAACCATATGTGAAGAAGTTGATACTAAAGGTCCGGAAAACCGCTCCCGTCAATAAAACATTTGTATGCCTCACACCAGATCTGAAAACAACAAACAATTACTTAAGCTGCACGCATATACACAGATAATGATACAGGCTCCAACAGAGAGAAGTAGCCAGTTACACTGGATACACCAAACAAACTGTAGTTATGCAATAATTGAAGGTAATACAAAACATCAGAACAGATAAGAAGATATTGTTGGTTTGGATGCAAAGCATTTTATGCTGGCATATACATAGAGTCTGTGAAAGTTGGCCTCAATGATCAACTAAAGCTATATCTAGATACTAATCAACAGTGTGACTGATGGGTTATCGTCACACTCTCCTTGACAATCTCAATCTTTGTTTTTTTTCACAAGAAAAAATTGAAAGAAATTGGTAGGCTTGATGAAGAGTCCCCCTGCAGTCTACTAAAGCTTTTATCTTGACATTTTTTAATGTGCTACCAGAAAACTACAGGCTCTTTTTCTTTTACTTACAAGGAGAAGATTCTAAGAAACTGAACTCGTTTGTTGGGTTGGATTACTCTAATTTCATCTACCATGTTCTTTAAAAATTTCTAGCCTCTGATATGGGTTGCAGCTTTAGTACGATTGGCTCCAAACTTTCTATATGTTGTTAAATGATCCCAACATTATCATGTTCTAATCTTATATCCAACAAATGGTCTTACTTTTACACGTACTTATCCTGCTACATATCATGTTCTATTTGAAACTTTGATCCAGCAAGATCAAAGATTTGGACTTAGAGTACGAAGACAGAGGTCTTCCTCCCTCTGTGTTAGAACTTAGAACAAAATCAAATAATAAACTTATACGCATTGAAGGCAATGATTAAAGGAGACAGCATACTGTAAACCAGAGGAAAAGATGTTACAACATCCAAGAATATTACCTAGATTCACGAATAAAAAATGAATGCTTCGAGGGAAGAAGTTGCTCCATCAAGTTGTTTTCTTTCATGGATAAAATACAATCCATTTCCTCTAGATCACATTTAACATAGGATAGCTGCATTAGAAGGAAGAAAATGTAAAGAGAAAAACCACAAGAAGTACGCACTGAAGCACTTATGTTATAAAGTACAATGGATGACATATACGTTTGATAAGTAATATGGGATTGGTGCACCTATCACACATTTTAGCCATATCACAACTTTGAACTATAGTTTACACTTTCAAACACAAATTATTTCATTTTAAACCTGCAGAACCTACACTGTAGATAAGCTGAAATCACTGGTTTTCAAGTATCCTACCACATAAACTGATTTGAACTTGTAGAAGACATAAAACAAAGGGGAGTGTTAGCAACCTTCTCACTTCTACTCATGCCATGTGTATTCCACTAGCACAAAACTAAAATTTTAATTACTTTTTGGTTGACAAACTAAAAATTTAATTACTTTATGGTTGACAAACTAAAATCTTAATAATACTAACAAAGGAAGAAAAATAGTGGGATTTTGACATGATCAAAATTTTAGGTTTGAGTGCTGGTGGAGTGCACGTGGCATGAGAAGAAGTGAGAAGGTTGCTAACATACATATCATGATGCAGAAAGTAAAAGAGAGTGCTTACCATGGTGTAGAAAAGTAAAAGAGAGCAGCTCGAACAAACTTCAGTCCAGTCAGAATGTAAAGTTATTTTGAACAGACCAATGAACTTAGCTACCCATTGTAGCATATCCGGAAACTCCACAGGGAGCTGATACACATAAAGCAAGACAATGTTGAAGCCTGCATACAAGTGAAAAGGCTTCCACCACCTTCAAACCCATAGGTGCAACCATGAGCAACAGAAGCGAAACTAACTACAGCAGAGGTGTACATAGATACATAGATAGATATATGGATGGTAAGAGAGTGTGTGTGTGAGAGAGAGAGACAGAGAGAGAGGCAACAATATCATCCAGTAATGAATGATGGATTACAAGGAAATCACCTGAAAAGTCCTAGAAAATTGCTTGTCAAAGACCAATCTACAAGACCAATGCAGCTCCCAATAAAAAAGGGTAGAGAAACCCATGAAGGATGGCTAATTCCGACAACCAACTGAATGGCAGGCAACAGCAACAAGACAGCAACCCTAAGATGAGAACCTTCCAGAAGGAACAACGAAATAATTCCAAATCAGTTGTTACTTTTGTATGATTAATCTGGTATCTTCAACTTAATCAACTCATAACTAAGATTGCACACAGGCATGTATATGTCATTTTAACATATGATTAATAAGGTGAACAAATCAATTGCTAAAAGCATCTTTAAAAATTTGCAAGAACATCATCCCAAGAGAAAATCAAATGCATAACAAGAACCGTATCGAAGATTTATACATTAGAATTGGATTCTTTATGTATATAATGTTATATGGCTTGATAGGACAAATCATAGAAAAAAACCGAAGAGACAAAAAAAAATCAGGCAATTAATTACTTACAAATTAATCGTTCAACGGCTGATGAGAAACGACCCCAACATGAATCGCATGATGAAACAAGACCAAATCTGTTTCCATACAAATCAACTAATGCAACAGCAACTACTGATAGTTGTAAGAGTAAAAAATATAGCACGAAAGGAGATTTCCATGACTGCAATCTGCAAAAGCACACACAAAACGCTGTTTAAATGTATGCGTATAAAATAAAGCGATGTGAGATTAAATAGAAACAAAGCAAATTCTTACATCATGAATCCAATAAGATTTGCCCACCAAGCATCTACTCCGCTCCATTTATTTCCCTCAATAGCCCATATAACAAGATATATCACTTGAGAAAAAATAACAAATAAAGAAAATATAACAATGATCCATGACAATAAAAGCTGCCTTCCGAGATGAAATCCTACAAAAAGAAAAACACTGTCAGAAGTAGTAAAGTTCAATTATATAAGTAATTCCAGCATTTAGGATAATAAGAAGCAGCATGTAAAATACCAAAATCATTTTTCTTTTCTCTCATAAATTGCAATGATAACACCAAATTCTGCACGAATCCAATAAAACCCAAGGTTCGACATTGAGTGAGATCTTACATAAAACTCGAGCGGATCTCCAAAAATTCATGTTCTTTTGTTGTTTAAAAGAAGTTCACACCACTTATGCATAAACTTGGCATCTAAGTGGGTGGACATAGCTACTCAGGAAAACCAAATCTGAGCACTCACAGATGCATAGCTAAAGGAATCATGACAATTATATTTTAAACAGTAGTCGAGCTTAGATCATCTCACAATTCACATTGTTTTCGGGGAAAATCAAAGAACTTTAGCTACTCTCTTGTACATAGCCATAACAAGAAAACCCCTTGCATATGAGACATTACATGTGAACCCACTAACAAGAAAGTAGTAATCCATAAGCACATCTTGCACATAGTTTTCTAGTATCTCACAAATACATTTTCACTTGGTACCATGTCTACCTAAATTCATTCGAAACGTCAAAACCAAGCTTGAAAACTCACAGAGCAGCTAGCTTACCTAGTTTTGGTGCATTAAATAGAATAAGAAGAAACGCTATCAAATCGACAAGAGAGAGCACGCTCCAGTTGATAACACCAGCTGCAAGAAAAAAGATGGTAACTTTTAAGAGTTGCAATTAACTTTCTACGAAAACATTGGCAAAAAACAAAGGCATTGGCTTTTGAATTTGAATACCAGTTAGCAGCAGCAGAGGCAACACGAAACCACCAAGAAGTCTCCCCATTAGAGGCCCTTAAAACACCAAACCAATCACTTCAACTCCGAGAATCCATCAATGGGTTTTCGTTCAAATTCACGAAAACCCGTTTCCCAAAACCTTCAAATTTCCTCAGAAAACTCCCAATTTCCTCAGAAACTCCCAATTCGAATAAAAAAAAAAAGAGAGAAACTTGGCTGTTAGCTTTCTTCTCTGTTTGGCACACGATAACGGAACAAAACAGAAAATAGGTACGTTATTCCTCCAAAATTCGCGGCAACTCAAACAACCGTAAACAATCGTTCAAACTCCAAAGTAATAATTAATCTCTGGAGCTCCGGTAACTACCAGTCTCCCAAGTCGGAGCTGCAGGTCAGACATTTTATGAGATTGGCAAACAAGGAGCTTTCAGAAAAGAAATTAAAAAAAAATATATATATATTTAGGACAAGGATTGTCTGTCCTCTTGTTACCGTGTTCTTTTGCACGGTTACGATTAAGTTATGGTAATATTTTATATTATTATTTATTTTTATTTTATTATCTATATAAAAAATATTAACGTGACTTAATCGTGATCATACAAAAAAGCACGAAAACAAGGAAGGCAGACAATTCTTATCCATCCATATATGGGAATTGCTTAAGGGGAGGGATCCCCATTTTTTCAAAAAAATGGGGACACACTCCTCACCGTTGGATTTGACTTAAATGAAATCATGTGATTGAGATTCTATGGCCTGTGTTTTAATCTCAATCACACAATTTCATTAAAGTCAATCTAACGGTGGGGAGCGTGTTCCCATTTTTTCAAAAAAAATGGGGATCCCTCCCCTTAAGCTCTCTGCCATATATATATATATATATATTGCAGCCTGCAAGGGAGTGGTAGGTGGATTTCGCGCGGAAAGAAGTGGAGTCGTACAAGTGTTCGTTTTCTGTTTGGGCTCAACTGTACTCTGCATTATCCCAGATGTTTTTAACTGGCCCCACTTATATTGGGCCATAGCCATGAATATAATAAATCTTTACCGTACACATATTTATCAAAATGGTTCATCATTGGACAAATGCACACGAATATTGATAGCTGCTGTTGTTTGCCTATTTAAACTTAAAGGTAACAGTTGTTTAAATAAAGAGAGTTTTAACAAAATACTTCTCATGGTTATTTTTAACGAAAAATCACATTTTTACTTTTAACTGTCAATATTCACTATATCTTTAAAAATGACTTTTCATTAAAAGGAAAGTTTTTTTAGACTTTTCGTTAATTTTCCTTTAAATGAGAGTTTTAACAAAACACTTTTAGTACTAGTTGTAGGTACAAATGGTTAACTATTTGTAATATAACGATATGTGCAAGTTTCTCAACATATAACATTGTACCATTAGCAAGAAAAGAGAACAATAGTGGTATACTCATATCATATAAACCACCACGGATGATTTAGTAGTTGGGGAAGAATTTCAAGCACGTATTTTACGAGACACATTATAAGTTCGATTCTTGACACTGATGAATCACACGATAATGGTCTTAAGAGGCTAAAATGTTTATGTGAGTCTTCTTGCTCCTGAAAAAGGTGGTATGTCAGTGGTTAAGTCACCAGCTGGTCCATTTTTAATAAAACATACTCGTATCATGTAAGTTGCTAGTTAGTTGTTCAATGATGATTGAATAACGTGGGCTGAGGCCCAAATGCTGGCTCCGTCCAACGTCTCTTCTTCCCTGCCTCAAATTTCTTATCTCCCTCTGTTTTTCCTGTGTCTCCATTTTCTTCTTGAATTCTCAGTAAAAATCTCATCAGCGGAGAGAGTGTTCAAACATGAACACATTAACTTCAACCACTCTCTGCAACTTCCAAGTTTCAAGATATCCGTTCACCGTTTCGAACCCGAGAAACGTTTCACCCTGCAATTCTCCCTTTCCCACCAAAATTTTCTTCAGACTTTATGCCAATGCCAATGAGCTCGATGCTCCGGCAGCAGTGGAGGAACCAAAGCAAGAGCCAGAAGAAGCTGAGCCACCGGAAGCCGGAAAGTCCTCCACTTTCTCTGCTGCTGCTTCTCCACTCGACAAGGACCTCAAAAAGGTTGGATTTTTATAGCTTTTATGTTCATCGAGGTCTCCTGAATTGCAATTTATATGACTTTATTTCCAAATTTTCTTGTGAATTGTGAAATTGGGTAGTGAGTCATTGAGAGTGTGAATCCCACATCGAGAAAAAGCGTCCTATGCTCATGTTGTAACGTGGTATCAAAGCAAGCTATTCGCAAGCACATATTTTTCGGTTGAGTTGAAGAATGTAAAGTCCCATGTCGGAAACTTAACAAAATAAATTACAACAAACAATGTTCCGCTACTGATAGCATCGAAGCCTTTTGCATAAAATTCCACACCTTACAGAGTTGAGTCACTGGAAATTTGCAAGAAGTTATATTGGAGTTAGTTTGTGTGCTTTGGTGAGCCTAATGTAGGATTATGAATCGATTTGAGTTGAATTTGGTGCTCGATTTGAGTAGAATTCGACGCGGTTAGATGGAGCTGTAAGCACTGATCAAAAAGCTCTCCTCAAAAGAACCTCATAATTTTCTGCAGTCTGCAGCACTACAAAGACAAGCTTTTTGCTTCTTGCACTAATGAATTGGATGAAACTTGTTGATGCACAAAACCGGAGGAGTCTTGGAACAACGTAAATCCGACCGTGAATCTACAAGAAAGTAAAGAACACAAGATGTATTGTGGTTCACCCTAATGTTTGGGCTACGTCTACACTGATGTTGATATTAGCTCACTCTGAATGGTGAATATACAAGAAGGCTAGATGCAGTGTGCTCTCTAGCCTATTTTCTCTTTAGCCCATTTTCTGTGGCCTAAGCCTTGCCCTCAATCTTGGCCTCTCCAAATGAGGAGGGTGATGAGTCATTTTATAGAATAAGAGCTCCTCACTTATTACATATTTGCCCCTTCATTTATTATATAATTACATTTGAGTCTCCCGAGTATTTATACGAGATCTAAATACGGAGGCTCTAAGTATGGTACAAACAAAACTTAAAGCCAAAAATCAATGCTGATTTCTACCTGAAAAAGCATTTCACTTGTAGCTGATTACCAAAAACATGAACAAATTAATAAACTAGTAGAAGAAGGTAATAGAATTGTATCGACGTCTCCTTAACATCAAATCTGCAATGAAAGTAATCTACATTGGAGAATAGTCTGATTTCGACTATCTTTCCGAGCATAGCTTACCTAACCAGATGGATGTTGAGAGTATGAATCCCATGTCGGAGAAAGAAGGGACCTTGCATGTGAGTTGGTATGATTGCATCATCACACGCCCCAACTTTCTTCAACCGGATGGATTCCTTTTTGTTTAGCATATCCACCCAGTGTAATGATAGACCATTTTTCTCAGATAGAAAACTATTATGTAATCAATTTCTCACAACGTTATGGTTCCATTTTTTGCAACAGGTTGTTCAGAAGACTGCTGCAACCTTTGCACCAAGGGCTTCCACAGCTTCCAAAAACCCCGCTGTGCCCGGTAGTACCCTCTACACTGTTTTCGAGGTTCAAGCCTATGCCTCCATGCTGCTAGGTGGAGTTCTGTCATTCAATCTCATCTTCCCATCGAACGAACCAGACATATGGAGATTAATGGGAATGTGGTCCATTTGGATGTTTAGTAAGTTATCCACTCTAAATTTACCTCCAAAGTTTCCTGCTGTAGTAAAGATGTACTGAACAAAGAATTTAACTTTCTAATTTTGCAGCAATTCCTTCACTGCGTGCACGAGACTGCTCGAAAAATGAGAAGGAAGCTCTAAACTATCTCTTCCTCCTCGTCCCGTTACTCAATGTTACAATCCCATTCTTTGTGAAGTCCTTTGCTGTCGTTTGGTCTGCTGATACCGTAGCCTTTTTCGCCATGTATGCGTGGAAGGTGTGTGATCGGAGATTCAGATGCTCGAATTGGGCATTCCTTTTTATAATTTGTGATGTTTCTCTGCTAATATAGCTAGTAACATGCAGTCTGTTTCTACAGCTTGGGTGGCTAGAAAGAAAAGACTAGGAATCGAAGTTGCTTGCTCGTTTCAAATCAATTGATAGGCACATGATCTATATCAAGTTTCTCAATGCTGATGGCTTGAAAGTACAACAAGAGCTTGTACGTTTACACGAAAAAAATGGTGCTTGCCTCACTTGCAGTCTGCAGGAGCCAAAACCATCGTTGATTTTTGGGAAATGTCGCGAAAATGGATGCATTCGTTCATGTTCAGGCGATATTGTTTATGTAGGATGAATATTGACAAGTGAAAATATAGTTGAACAAAGTAATGCAATGATACATTTGTACATATAAATACTGAATCGTTTCCTTGTGTTCTTACTTCTATTCGTGATACCTTTTTAACTTTCCTTTTATTTCTCTTTAATTTCGTTCTACATTTCTTGAATCTCAACAGTTACTGCATCAATTCGCTCCCTCATCCTCACTAGAAATGTGTTCCGCTTGAGTTCGCGGTCAAAAGCAAGATGAATTTGGTGTTTAAATAGAGAAACTCATAAATTTACCCCATCAACAACGAAAATCCATGGCTGAACTAACAAAATGCCCAATCAATGGAACCAAAATTTCAGTACAAAATTTGAATCATCATCAATCTGTTTGTTTTACAAAATTTGAATGAAAATTTCGGTACTTGATTACATGAAGATCATTTTATACATAATCGTCATCGCTATCATCATCGTACTCAGAACCTGAATCGTCGCTCCTTGGTTCTGTGAGCGTATTCATATCAAATGATGGCAAGGATTCCATCTCCTCCATGTCAATGGTGTCGTAGTCCATCCGTTGTGCAAACTTTTCATCAGAGCAATTGAGAAGCCATCCAAGGGAGCATTTCAACGCTTTCTTTGAAACCATCTTATGTCTTGGTTTTATAGTCGATTCTAGACCATAAGTAAAGAATGCTGGGAAAGCAACCAAGTCATCCAAAGGCCTTTGTATCTCCGTTTGAAAGAAATCAAAGCTGAGTTTCATGATGTCCAGATTCAAGGCAAGCAACTGGGGACACCCGACAACCATCTTCCTCACTTGCTCCAAGGAAAATCCACAATTCTTAAGGAAATCAGCATGCTTCATCATAGGTCTATCACTGAGGCTAACAACTTGAGGCATCTTCTCAACAACTCTGCCAAAGTCCTCGGGATCCAAATCAATTACCGACTTGATCAAACTTTGTTGACTGAGAAGCTTAGGCTTGAGATCAATTCCTATGATCTCAGGATACTGTGCCACTACAGACGCAAGTGATTCTTCTCGAACACAAAACTCCAAAAGGGATTGAATATTCGGTTTCACTCTCTCCTCCAATCCAAACCCAAGGATGTGAGGACGCTTCTCTATCAGTCTAGCCACACCTAGTCTAGGAATACCCAGCTTTTCGAGAAACTCAACAAAAGGCTTGATCACCCTACCTACACGCATCCCTAAAATCTCAGGGTATCTAGTTAAAACTCCACCAATCTCCCTTCTTGCGACCCCAATTCCAACTAAATAAGCCACCGAAGTGCTCATGGTCCCCTCGAGCTTGAATCCCAGCACTTCTGGATATTTCTCAAGAACCTGAGGAATGTCATCAGGTTTGATATCCATTCCTTGAAGATACTTGACCACCGGTGAAAGGTCAATAACAACACTAGCATGCAGGACTTGTGGATATCTTCTCAAGAACTCTGTGAATGTGGATTTCCTAACACCCAACTTCCCAAGATAATCGAGCACAGGAATCATGTTTTTCTTCACACTACAGCCTAGAACAAGTGGATAGTTGTTAATGTCTTCGATTGTAAGTCCCAGATTGTGAAGAAAATCCACACGTTCCCTCATAACTTCGACTGTAACAGGAAGCTCCAATCCATCAAGCTCATCAGGGACAATACCAATTCCTCGCAAGAAATCATAAACCCGGGCACGAATTTCCATCCTTTCATTCTTCATCTCTAACAGACTAGGACGACTATATAAGGATGAAGAACCTCTATCCCTCCTACCTATAAGACTGGTGTTTGTCTTTGAAACCGATGAACCCTTATAACTGGTTGCTGACCTTCTACCAGAAACAGAATACTGACACCTTGTTATCAACCCTATCAACTTCTCTCGATTGCAAAGCGTCGATATAGAAGTGAATTGGGGCTTAAGAGATGTAAGCGCCGGTAATTCTGAATGCACAAGCAAAAAGCTGGGTTTCGTAACACCAGCATTGCATCTGATCTTCATACTTCCAGATTCAAAACTACCAACCCGCCTGCGAAAAACGAAAGGCTCAACTCAATTACATAGTAGTACCAATGCAGAGAACAACATGATAATCTTGTTCATCAAGGCACATCTACTAATACAAGAAGATAATAACAGTGAGTTATCATAGGCAAAAATTACTCAAATCTACTAATCCAACATGATAATCTTTTTATTTTCTTACTTTCTAATGACGGACTCACAAATTCTAATGAAATACAGCAACCAAAAGACGGTTAATTTTCATTTCTGAGACAAATTTATACAAAAATACATAAAAAGAATACAAATTTCTACAAAAATACATAAAAAGAATACAAATTTCTATAAAAACACATAAAAAGAATACAAATTTCATATCTTAGGCACCGAAGAAAATTTGGGTTCTACCATTCACACCCAAAAATACATAAAACGTAGAGTTTAGCTTCTTTCAGTAGGAAAAGCCGAACTGCAGAAAGTTTAGCTACTTTCAAAAGCAGATAGTAAAAAGCCACTCAGTACACAAAGTTGCAGAGAAGGAAGAAGAGAAAACTCAATTATCCATTTCTCGTATTATCTCCATTGTCGTCAGTGAAATGCTCGTTAACTTGAACAAAGTTACAGAGAAGAAGAAGAAGAAGAAGCTGACCTGTTCGTGGAGTTGGCTCAGGCTGAGAATTGCTTAAGCTTCTTATCCAGAGAGCCGCTAAGATCAACCCATCAATGGCAGACAGCTCAGTCGAGCAGCAGCTGGGCACACACTCTCGTCTCCTCCTCCGGCGAAAGCTTAAACCTTTTGCAAGAGGATTTGGTCTTGGACTCTTGTGTGCCTTATCCCTCATAAAAGTGCTTTTGGGCCTAATAGTGCTTTTGGGCCTGCGGCAACCCAACAAAAAGTAAATTAGAGAATAAACTTGGCACTCTTCATGAAAGGATCAGAGAAAGTAGAAGTTGTGGAAGGAGCGAGAAAATGGCAGGGCCTTCTTCGCTTACTATCTTCTTCTTCAGCTTACTGTTCTTCTCTGCAGTATCTGAAGCTTCCAAATGCTCACTCAAACGTAACAGGTCCTTCTTAATCTTTCTTGAATTTACACAATTCGTGCTTCAAATCTCATTTTTTTTCATCAAAGAGTGTTAGTAGTTGTTTTCTTGATCATTGGTTTATGGTTAATGAGCGTTTGATTCATGATTAATGTCTCTAATAGTGTTTGACTCTGTATTATCTGGGAATTTTGAGACTGTCCATGTGGTGAAATCTTCCACTTTTTTATATCCTTCGGATTGTGGGCAATATGCTTGTTAATGATATAGATTAAGCTAATTAGCTATTAATTGCTAGCGTATATGAGTTTGTTTGGAAGTCCATTTAGAATGGCTGAAAGCGTTTTTGGTGTTTGGACCCAAATCTTAATAAAAATGCAAGTGAATAATGGAAAAACACATCAAGTGCTTTAGGAACCCAAAAACATTTCCTTTAAAAGCGTTTTCAATCATTTTAAAAGCACTTCCAAACGAGCTCTATGTTAATGGTTAATGAGCATTTGATTCATAATTAATGTCTCTAATGGTGTTTGGTTCTGTTTTCTTCCCTTCTTGAACTTGATGTTTTGGTTCCACTCTCTTATATCCTTCGGATTGTGGGTAATATGCTTAATAATGATATGGATTAAGCTAATTAATTAACTATTATATTGCTTAAAATGTAAATGTTGGATGCAGGATTACCTCTAGTAAGAAATATCAGTGAGCTTCCACAGAATAACTATGGAAGGGCAGGTTTGGCACACACAACTGTTGCTGGTTCACTCTTGCATGGGTTGAAAGAGGTATATCCGTTCCACCATTTGCTCGAGAATTTACTGTTCTTGTGATCTTAGTGGCGTAGAGGACTATAGTCTACACTATTTGATTTGCACAATGACCTCAAGCAAGATTTCACTGAAAGTTGTTCGATAATATACTCGTGTGTATGCGCTGTCATCTTAAACCGTCTATGTCTTAAACTTCTTGTCCTTCGATGTGCCTTGGACATTGTAGATCTTACTTTGCGATGAACAAGTTTGAATTCGAGAATTTTTTTGGGGGGACATGATATATGATACAATTATTGGGTTCACAGGTTGAGGTTTGGCTACAAACATTTGCTCCAGGATCAGGCACACCAATACACAGGCATTCTTGTGAAGAAGTTTTCGTTGTCCTAAAGGGAAGTGGAACTCTCTACCTTGCACTGAGCTCACACGAGAAGTTCCCTGGAAAGCCCCAAGAGTTCTCTGTCTTTGCAAATAGCACTTTTCACATACCTGTTAACAATGCTCACCGGGTAAACCTAAGCATTCTACACTTAATATGTTTTATTCTTCTCCGATAGGCAATTCACAACTTACTCGTTGCTTTGCAGGTCCGGAATACAAATGAACACGAGGATTTGCAAGTGCTTGTCACCATATCCCGTCCGTCAGTTAAAGTGTATGCAATCTACCTTCTTTCATCTTCTATGTTTAATCTCATCTATTACTTCTTCAACTTCAGTCCGATATCAAATAGAGCACCATGATATGCAGATGCATTCTTTCGCATTCTCATGCCAGGTTATTTGTTTCTTCTTTTTCGGATTGTAAGGAACGGTGAATGATACTTCCACCCTTGGTTTCAACTTTCAGGTTCATATATGAGGACTGGTTCATGCCGCACACTGCAGCAAAGTTAAAGTACCCCTACTATTGGGACGAAGAATGCCTCGAAGTTGAATCACCGCCAAAGGATGAGCTATGATATCTTACAGCTCGTTTGGATGTGCTTTTAAAATGATTGAAAGCGTTTTTTGTGAAAATGTCGCATACAAAAAAGCCCCTATATTTTCTCTAAAAACGCTTTCAGTCATTTTAAAAATACATCCAAACAAGCCTTTAAAAACGTCGCATACAACCGTTGTAAATCATCTGGTCTTGTTATCATTCGAAAGACACAGAGATTGTAGATCTTAAAGTTTTCAGATACACATTGTCTGTACTTTGTAGCAGATTTTCTCAAATGTTAATCTCAATGTACATTTACAAGCAGTCATGCATTTTTGTATCCTGATGATGATAGCAAGCAAGGTTTTGCAATTTGCAAAATGGCAAGTAATTGGGATGAAAGACTGATGAAAGTAGGGACGCAATGAGATTTCAAACGATAAAATTTCTGTTTAATGATACAAAGGTATAAGACGCGAAGAGATGAGAAGCGGATTACAGGAACAAGTCCTCTTGACTACAGATTACATAAGTTAGACAACAAATCGTTACTTCTTTTTAGTCATGCTTCGTCGCACAGCCTCCTTTTCTGCAACCAGAACACAAAACTCTGCGCCGAGCATTTCATGTATAGCAACATTTATAGAACTGCTCAAGTCTACCGTCTCCATGATCACTTCTACGGTAATACTGAAGCCTAATGTAGACAATGCGCGGATAGCATTTGCAGTTCTGCATATGTTCTCTCTTGTCTGTTGCGTAGTGTAGTTTTTCTCCTGATCTTCGGGACTAATGGAATTTTTATCGGCTTTGGTATCATGTTGTTGAGACTTGTGATCTACTAGCATATCGTCAGTAACTTCAACATGTTCACCAACCCAGATGAAACCATTACAGCCGAGTATCAGGTCAATGCCATAGTTTTCTAGATGATGGAAGTGCTGCTTTCGTCGTTTCACTAGATAAGAAGGAACTGTGAGCAACTGACCCCTTCCAAGCTGCAAAGCAGGTTACAATCATTGTGAGAAATACTAACAAATAAAGGATAACGCCTGAACAAAATGTTCAGAAGCATCCTTCTAAAAGTTAACGAATTATATAGAAGACAAACCTTTCCATACTTCTGACTTCTTGCTTGGAGATGTAAACCATCATGTTGGAAACCACGAACTTCAGCCTGGAAAAGGGCAAGTGTTTGTAACAATGGATCAAGTCTTAATTTGTTTCTTTTTCCTATTCAATTAGGCCGGTAATACGTGTTACATGACTTACACAAATGACATCATTCTCTTCAAAAATGCTGCGCATGTTGAGTTCATCCAGGGCAGTTCGGCGCCTCTAGCAATTGAAAGAGTGAAACTTAAATGAGGGATTGTAACGCTAAATTTACAGTAGTGGAAAATCCAAATTGAATCCGAACATGTTTCTATTTCAAGAGTGGATGGCGGAAATACGCGACTTCTATTGAAAAGGGGTTCAAATTATCTAAATAAATAGAATATAATGAATCAAAGGGTTCTGTAGAGTTCAAATTGATAAACAAAAATTCAAACAAAGAAAATCTAGATCATCTAACAGATTTATATACAGCTATATGAATCCATAGAACAGAATTCCGCGCTGTGTGTCAAATACGTCCAACTGTAAAATTGGCATTCCCTTGTTCCAGTTAGCATTCTACTGAACGACGAACCAGTTAGCATTCTTCTTGAAAGTGTTTTACACCACTCCGAATCACTTATTTAGCAACACTACGAATTACATATCTGGTAAAAGAAACTTATCGCTACTGATGCATGCTGCCAACTTGGGCTAACAGTTATACCTGTATGCCGTCAGGTAAGTTCATCGAAGAAAGCATCAACACTGCATCATGGCTATAGTTTATCTCCACTCTCCAACGCTTCGGAGCAACCTAAACCATAATTCATCACAAGATCACAAAAAAGACTCATAAAACCAAACGTTTCTCAACAGAGAAAGCAAATCATCAATAATCGAACTTTCGATAAAATTAATCGAATTGTAGTTCAGCATTCCTGTTTTCACCTCAATAACACGCCCCACTATGATATCTCCAACCTCTGGTTTGTACCTACCGTAATTTATTTTCAAAAATTCCATAAGCACCAAATGATCAAAATTTCAACAAAAATTAACTAAAAACAAAAAAAATTAAACACTTAATTAGTAAGTACCTGGCCCTTAAAGAACGCACATAAACCAGCTTATTGACTCTCTCGACGACGCCGCAAACCGTCGCAACAACTTCCCCATTGACCTCAGAGGTCCCATGTCCCCTGAATTCACAAAAATCCGAGATACCCATAAATTATTTTACACTTAGAAAAAATTTGAAGAAAACCCAGGTCGAAAATCCCAAAATCAGAGCATTCTAGAGAGAGAGAGAGAGAGAGAGAGAGAGAAAGAGAGGTACTTGAGAAGGCCGTCTTCGTAGTTAACGGGGATGGAATCGGCGACGGTGACGGAAGCGTTGGAATTGGCCTTTGAAGCCAAAGACTCGAGCTTTTCGAGAGCTCTATGTAGCCGGACCTTCTGGGTTTGGTTCAGCGAAAGCTGTAAATCTTTCATCTTTCTCGCTGTGGAAGAGAGAGAGAGAGAGAGGGAGGGAGAGAGAGAGAGAGAAGGGAGAAAAACCCTGAACCCTAGCCTGAGTTCTTAGATCATTGCATGGATTTTGGAAGCAATGAATGGGGCTAACATTTTTAAGGCCCATTTAAAAAAAAGGAAGTTTTAAATAAATATTTTCGGTACTATTTATTTTAATGAAAAATAATATTTTTACTTTAAAAGTCACTTCTGATACTATTTATTTACAACATATTTTTTTTATTTTGATTAAAACTTAAAATTTTCAAATCATTTTCATTAATTTTTCTTTTAAAAAATGATGAAAATAAGCCCACATTAGAGCAACTCCACCCATGGAGCCTTTCCCTGGCAATCCACTATTGAATCCACCATTTTGAACAGTAACTGCCTTTAATGAATAGTAACTGCCATTAATGAACAGTAATTGCCATTTGCATCTCCACCCTTGGAGCCCTTTCCCTGGCAATAAGCAATAAAATATTAGTTTTTTTTGTTTGTTTAAATAATACAAAATAAAATTATTTGTAATTTCGGATAAGATTTTTTAAATCGTTCTCGTTGCGCCACGTGTCATTTTATAAAAAAAACAATTATTTAGCGATGGATTTCGATAAGATTTTTATCCAATGTTATCGTGCCACGTGTCGTTATCTTTTGAGAATCTTTGACGATAGATTTTTACAAATTTTTTTTCAGATTTTTTACAATTTTTTCCATTTTTTTTAAAATTTTTTTTCCAATAATTAATTTCTGCCGTTGGATTTAAAAAAATTTGAATTCCAACACTCCAGATTGTGCCACGTGTCACAACAGTAACTTTTCTTAATTTTAAAACTATTTTTTCTTTATTTATAAAGCATATTAATATCGACCGTTGATCTCAGATCGAACGGTTGATATTAAATCAGATTTTTTTTATTTTTTTTGCCATTGAGATCCAACGGTCCAAATGAAGGAGCCGTTGAGATCAAACGGACCGTGGGAAGCCACGTGGCTTCCCAACGGTAACTGTGAAAGGCTGAAAAGTTGACTGTTTTTTCTGAAAAGCTGTCCGGCGACGCGCCCCCACGCGCGAGTGGGGTGCACGCGCCTGACAGAAAAAAATAAAAAATGGGCTTGGAGCTCGGGCTCCGGGGCTGTCACAAATTGACAGGCCCCCTGCTCGGGCCTTCTCCACGAGCTCGGGCTCCTCATGGCTGGAGCAACTTGACAGGCCCTCAGGCCTTTTCTTCTCCCCTGTCCCCCGGCCTATTGACAAGGCTGGAACTGCTCTTAGAAAGGGATCATTGGGCCTCGTTAGAAAGATTTTCACTGTAGCAGGAATACGACCGCTAGATTAAGTGTAATAATACAATTAGTTAAAAACTTGAGAAAAGATTCAACCAATTACATTATAATAATTAATGTACCAGACCGTGTTACCAGCGTAAAAAATTTCGCACATCCCAAACTTGGTCTCTTGATCTTAAGTAGAAGACCTAAACAACTATATAGATCACAGGAATACAGAAAATATAGGGTCAAGGTTCGAGTTCGTTTACTAACTTATTATACTTGGGAATTAAGCATGCAACTTGAAAATTTGCCCTTTCGGCAAACAGAAAAAAAAAAAAAAAAAAAACTTGAAAATTGCCTTTTCTTTGTTCACATCATTGAAGAAACTTGACGTCCATGAATTTATTGTCAATTACACATGAAAAAAGAAAAAAAAATGCAAAAATTCAAGTTTAAATATTATGCACTCAAAGTTTTTGATGGCTTCTCTGTGTCTTATATACTTGAGTGACAAGTGTTCTTTTTAACTTAATTTATTTTTTATTTTTTACTTTTTTATTGAAGAGATAAGTTGAAGAGTTAACATTGTTGAGTGGAGTTAAAATATATGGCCAGATGTAAACAAATAAGATAGATCACAGAGAGACCACATAGAATTTTGAATGCAGAAGATTTGATCTCCAAAATTTTCACTAGAAAAAAAATATTTCTTTTTTTCTTCTTCTAACAAACGATGTTTCCCTTTTAAAGAGGCAGAAAAATATGAAAAGTAAATATCAAACTGCCTAAAATAATATCAAGAAAGTGAATCCATCAAGCAAACATTAATACTTTTAGATAGTATAATAGTATAATTGCCTTGCTATATTTTGTTACATGGGGTCGTACGTATAACCTAATTACCTAACCTTGTTACAAAAACCAAAACCCCTTCTTTCTCTTCCCCGAGTAATCTTCTCTTCCTCACAATCCCACCGACCTGCCTCCCCCCAAATTTTTGTTATATCAGTCATTAATCTCTAACCTTTCCCCTAAACCTTCTCTCAACCAGCCTATGGCTACCACTCTCCCTGGTCCTCCTCTTCTTCCTTGATCCCCTCCACCGCCTTTTTCTACCATCAAGGGCAGGATGGCCGTCTCATCGACATCTCATGGCCTCCTGTCTCTCCTCCTCCTCATCCTCATCCACCTTCTCGTCTTCCTCCACTACCCCACCCATGTTGCCGCCACCACAGGCATCCGCCTTGGCATCATCCGGAAACCTTCTCCAAATGTTGCCATCTTTCGAGAAGCACCAGCTTTCCAAAACATGGATGCATGCGAGCATGCAGAGAAAATTCACATCGCCATGACACTTGACTCCAATTACCTAAGAGGCACCATGGCGGCCATGCTTTCAATACTGCAGCACTCGATGTGCCCAGGGATTGTCGAGTTCCACTTTCTCTGGGCACGGTTCGACCCGGAGGTGCTCTCCAACATCCAATCCACCTTCCCCTACCTCAAATTCAATGTCTACCGCTTCGATTCGAATAGGGTACGTGGGAAAATATCAAAGTCGATACGCCAAGCCTTGGACCAACCCTTAAACTATGCACGTATTTACCTAGCCGACATACTTCCAGTTGATGTGAAGAGGGTTCTATACCTAGACTCGGACCTTGTGGTTGTGGATGACGTGGCAAAGTTATGGAAGGTTGACTTGCAAGGGAAGGTATTGGCAGCGCCAGAATATTGCCATGCAAACTTCACCCAATATTTCACAGAATCGTTTTGGTCCGACAGTGAAATGTCCAAAACGTTTGAGGGCAGAAATCCTTGCTATTTCAACACAGGGGTGATGGTGGTGGACGTGGATAAATGGAGACAAGGTGAATACACTAAGAAAATGGAGGAGTGGATGGTGGTGCAGAAGCAGAAGCGAATTTACCATTTGGGGTCTTTGCCGCCATTTTTGTTGGTTTTGGCCGGAGACATCACGGCCGTTCATCACAGGTGGAATCAGCATGGACTCGGTGGGGACAATCTCGAAGGCAAGTGTAGGAGTTTGCATCCTGGCCCTATAAGCCTGTTGCATTGGAGTGGGAAGGGCAAGCCCTGGTTGAGGTTAGATTCAAGAAAGCCATGCACCGTTGATCATCTGTGGGCCCCATATGATCTCTACCGTTCATCAGCTCATCATTTTGAAGAATGAGATGATGAGATCAACGTACGGTGCGAGAAGAGCAAGAAGGTGAAAAATAGTTTTGGACCATAAAATTTGGGTCAGTGGGGATAAGGGAGTTTGATTAACTAGAAGAGCAAGAAGGTGAAAAAATGGTCATTGGGTAAGTTGCTATCCTTTTTCTTTTTACCTTTTGATTTTTATCTTTAGACCAAGTAAAAAAAATAAAGGAAAAGTATAGAAAGGAAGAAAAACTTTGGGGAGTAAACTAATTTGGGTTAAGGCTGGTTAATTGCAAGGAGGGCATATTTCGTACTTAGAGGAAACACATGGAGGAGGAAGAAGACCACATAATGTTATCGGCATAGCTTTCGACCGCCGGAAGATCCTCTTACCGGAGTTTTATGGCGGCCCTAAACAGTATTTGTTTAAATATGGAATTATGTCTCCAAATCCAGTTTAGTGTATAATTAAGTTTATTTAGCCTAACAATTTGTTGATACATTGTTGTTTTCCTTTTTTTCATTTTTGGTATAGTTTTTCTTGTACTTCTTGTAGCATCTTATAGTTTGATGAGATGAAGCAATTGAGACTTCAAAATTACTTCAAAAACTAACTCTTTCTACCACCAAACAAGGTTACCAATGCCGAAATTTTGATGGAAGTCTCTTGGCAATTTCAAATTATCCAGTCTCGGATATCCGAATCTGATCCACATCAATTTTCTGATTTTTTTTGTTTGTTTATTATATATGATTCTTTTTCCTCGCCGTTTCGGACACCAAATGATCACATTGAACAAATTTAACCACACCTTCTCATCGAGAAATTTAAAAAATTTCAGTGCAAGTGACACAATCACATAATGTTCTTAATTTAAATGTTATTGTGAACACGGAAAATTCCTGAAACGAAAGAGACAAGAAACGACGTGCACAAACAAATATTTGTATTTGATGATTTTGGGTTACAATCTCTCTCTATTTTGATCCTCTGATTCAATCTCCGTAAGGTGTGTATTTGTGGATGTGTGATTGATCCAAAGGGCCGTTGGGCTTGATCTAAGGATGAACGTTCTTCAAGGGCCGCGGACTTGATCTTGAAGGTGGATTTGAGCGGATCTTCAAAGGGGCTTTTGGGCTTGATCTTTGAAGAACAGTGATGAACGGATCTCCAAGGGCTTTTGGGCTTGATTTTGAAGAACAGTGATGAACGGATCTTCAAGGGGCTTTTGGGCTTGATCTTGAAGAACGTTCTTCAAGGGCCGTGGACTTGATCTTGAAGGTGGATTTGAGCGGATCTTCAAATGGGCTTTTGGGCTTGATCTTTGAAGAACAGTGATGAACGGATCTCCAAAGGCTTTTGGGCTTGATCTTGAAGAACAGTGATGAACGGATCTTCAAGGGCTTTTGGGCTTGATCTTGAAGAACGGTTGGACGTATGGATTTGTCGACGTTGTTGATCCAAAGGGCCGTTGAGGCTTGATCTTGGATGAACGGATGATGAACGATGGTGCTTTCTTCAAAGGCCGTCGGGGCTTGATCTTGAAGGTGGATGATTGTTGATCCAAGGGCCGTCGGGGCTTGATCTTGGAAGAACGATGAACGAAGAACAAAGAACACTTTCTTGATTCTTCGGGAACCTGGATGCTTGAGAGCTTCGGAGTTTCAGAGCTTCAGAGCTTCAAGGTGTAATATGAATTCCCCTTAAATGAATGAAATGGGCTTATATTTATAGAATTTTCCAAGGCCTAATTTTGAATATAATATCCCGGATGAAATAAGTCGTTTCTGCCAGGTGTTGACACGTGTCTTATTTGATGACTTTTCCAACTCATTTCAATTTTCGTTGAGTCACATGCTACGTGTAAAATTTATGCAATACATGAGCGTTGACACTTTGATTTATCGGTCAACATTTATTTACCGAAATTTCGATGTCTACAAATGCCCCCACTTCAAAGCACGTCGTATACATGTGATTGTCACGTGTAGGAGATGCGTTTTGAAGTCCCTTACTGTAGATGTCGATCCAAGGGCCGTCGAGGCTTGATCTTGAATTGGGCTGGAGATTTCTTCAAGGGCCGTTGAGGCTTGATCTTGAATTGGGCTTGAGATTTCTTCTTGAATTGGGCTTGAGATTTCTTCAAGGGCCGTTGAGGCTTGTTCTTGAACTTTTGTTTGAAATTTCTTCAAGGGTCGTCGAGGCTTGATCTTGAAGGTTGAAATTGGACCACAAGGAGCTTCATGTGGTAGATGATCTTTGGCTTTGGTAGTGGGTGAATCGACACGTATTTTGTTGCGCTTTGTTGACTTTCCACAGCTTTGATCTTGAACTGGGTTGAAGGATTTTCTAGATTCCTCCAATTGTTGATTTTCCACAGCTTATTCTTGAACTAGGTTTTGATTCAAGGGTGGTAGACACTTAATCTTGAATCGGACTTGTGATTTCCCCAAGGGCTGTGAGGCTTGATCTTGAATTTGGCTGGAAACTTCTTCAAAGGCCGTTGAGGCTTGATTCTTGAAGGTTGACTCGAACACATGGCAAGCAGGCACGAGGTAAAGGTGACAACCTGTTTCTTTGTTCAATCTTTCTAATTCACACCTGAGCGGTTTGGTCAACGGTATGATCTTCAAGATTGATGAACTCTTCTTCCAGTTGGTGACTTGATCTTTAAGGATTCGATTCAAGGGTGGTGAATCGGCACGTGCAGCCCACAACGCCTAGTAAGTCGACCCAAGAATTTGAGGGTCAAAACGAGTTCTTCATCTCAGACTTTTTCTGCCGAGTTGGCTGTGCATGCTGCATTCTTCTCTGCTTGTTTCTTCAGGCAGATATGGCAGCTTCTCGAGTTCCTCAGTTCGGACTCCTTCTGCTGAGTTGACTGTGCAAACCGCATTCTTCTCTGCTTGTTCCTTCTGCACCTTGTCTCCACATGCTGCAAGGTATCATTTTCACTTGCCTTATCTGTTCTCCAGGCAGATGTGGCAGCTTCTTTGGAAGTACAGCAGCAGTGCGAAACGAGTACTCGAGAGCAGTGCTAGGTAGGCAATCAGGGAAGGGTTCCAAGCAGTCGGTTCCTTACCCGAGTTTGAGTGGAAGTTCCGGCATATTGTTTTCTTTATCCTTGTCTTTGTAGGTAAGAACAAGGACAAAGGAAAGGACAGAGAGAACGCATGATATGAGATACTCTTGCTTTCTACCCTGGTGATATGAGATACTTTTGCTTTGGAGTCATTGGCTTGCAGAGGTACCCCAAGGAATAAGGAACACTGAATGACTCGAGAGGTTTCGTTGGGAAAACATTTTTGGAGATAAAGAAATGTTATGTATGTCTGCCTTACTATGTAGGGTGAAGGTAGACAGTTTATAGGAAGTTCTTTAATACTTGTAGAGGTACTATTCTTTCACTCGTGTCGACAACTAACGCGTGATTGAACAGTAAAATTTCACGTGCTTTCTCCTTCACCGAAAATCTTCGACAAATTGCCCGTGATTTGCGCAAAGTTGAGTGTGCATATGACAGGTGATGACGAGGCTGAAAAGACTGGCGCCTCTTCGATATCTGGGATTGGCGCTTTAACAAATTGCCCGTGATTTCCGCAAAGCTGAGTTTGCGTGTGACGGGTGTTGACGCGTCTGGAAAAGCAAGATGCTTCTCCGATTTCTGAGCTTGCCTCTTCGATTTTTGAATGGCCTCTTCGAATTCTGAGCTCGCCTCTTCGATCTCTGAAATCCCGTCGAGTGCTGATTTTTTATAGAGGCATGCAGTTCGTTTCAAAGCACACTTGAATTTTCGCTTGTGAAAACTCCCCTCTTGCACTTCTAAGATCTTGATTTGTCCGACCTCTTCTTTCTTCAACACTTTGAAAATGTCAGGGCCCTCCGATCGTCGTTTTGACTTGAATCTTGGTGAAGAGGCAGTCCCGCCTTCTCCAGACAACATATGGCGCCCATCCTTCATATCCCCTACTGGTCCTCTTACTGTTGGGGATTCGGTGATGAAGAATGATATGACCGCTGCGGTGGTGGCCCGGAACCTTGTCACTCCCAAAGATAACAGACTACTTTCCAGGCGGTCTGATGAGTTGGCTGTTAAGGAGTCTCTGGCTCTTAGTGTGCAGTGTGCGGGTTCTGTGTCCAACATGGCCCAACGCCTATTTGCTCGAACCCGTCAAGTTGAATCGTTGGCGGCTGAAGTGATGAGTCTCAAACAGGAGATCAGAGGGCTCAAGCATGAGAATAAACAGTTGCACAAGCTTGCACACAACTATGCCACAAACATGAAGAGGAAAATTGACCAGATGCAGGAATCTGATGGTCAGATTTTACTTGATCATCGGAGGTTTGTGGGTTTGTTCCAGCAGCATTTACCTTCGTCTTCTGGGGCTGTACCGACTGCTGAGGCTTCAAACAGCCAACCTCCGACGCCTTCTCTTCCTGGAGCTCTGCCGAGTTGTGAGGCGCCACCTGATCGTCCTTGAAGATCCCCTCTTGTAAACTTGATTTTTTTTTTTTAAGTATGTATAATGCAAATTTATGTAAAATTTTCAAAAAAATAAATAAAATGGACCTTCTATTTCTCTCTATGCATTTGTTTTGTTTTGTTTTTTTTTTTTTTCTTTTCTTTTTGGTGCTGGATGCACCAAGTTCCATCATTTATTTTATTTTTTTACAATTTTTTTTCCTTTTTGCACATGGTGCCCATGCACCACCAGAAACTTTTGATCTGCCATGGGGCTGTACCCCATCTTTGATCCATCATTCCTCTTTTTTTCACGTGATGCCAAATGCACCACTTTTTTTTTTTTTTTTTTTTTAATTGTATTTCTTTCTGTATAAATTAGGATGCTTTGGCTGAGGGATTTGTAGGGAAGGAGCTCGAGTTTGAGGAAGAGCTTCTCGGCCGGCTAGTCGTTTGACAGCGGTCTTTGAAGTTGTTAGCAGCTGCGAGGCAAGAGACGGAGGAGGATGCAAGAGAAGAGCGGTGCAGCCTTGATGTCGGAGACTTTGCCGTCGCCGTTGCTGCTTGGAACTGATGGGCAGAAGGGGATTGCCGCTCATTGTTGATGGGCCCATTCATGTCGTCTGAAACAACACCAGCTTGCCCGTGAACACCGTATTGATGAGCCACCTCAAGCTCGTATGTGGCTCCAGCCCAACCGCAGAGACGGCTTGAAGGATCTGAGCGCCGGGGATGGGGGAGAGTACGGCAAGCTTGCAGAG
Source organism: Malus sylvestris (assembly GCF_916048215.2). Lineage (NCBI taxonomy): Eukaryota > Viridiplantae > Streptophyta > Magnoliopsida > Rosales > Rosaceae > Malus > Malus sylvestris. The sequence goes on along the minus strand of NC_062270.1, from coordinate 39,393,588 downwards.
GTTAAAGAGGAGCTCCGCCTGGGAGCGCTGATCGTTGGCGGAAGACATGAGGTGGGAGATCAGGGTTTGGAAAGGGGCCGGGTCGGTCTTAGCGACGATTCAGACGACTTAGATGAAGTCGTACGGCACCAGCATCAGCGAGTGCATAACGCCAGTCAACTGTAGCGCCTGGAAGGTCCGAGCGTAGGTGGGTGCGACGACAATGACCGTTTTGAGGTTGTTGACTCCAAACTGCCTCCCCTGCTTCTTCTAAACCGTCTCAATTTATGCGGTGCGTATTCATGGTCTCGATCGGGTTCGGGTGCGACCACGGTCAGATTCGAATCCCATGCTGCCCGACGATGACCCGGCTGCTGGAGCCAGCGGTGGTGGTGTTCCTGTTGAGATGCCTTTCCAGCTGCTCATCCAAGCCCTTCAGATCAATCCGATCTACCCTCACAAACCCATCTGAGCTTTTCTTCATTTTTTTTTGTTGCTTCTGATTTCAGAAGCTTAGAAATTGAATGAGTTGTTTGGAATGGATCAGAGTCTCAGATCTAATGGATGGCTGAGAGACTGAATTTGGGTGCCTTCTAGGTGCCCCAAATTTCTACAGAGACGAAAGGAGAGGGAGGAGGGAGCAGAAGCCGTGAAGATCGAGAGACAGAAACCTCCAGGACCGAAATTCGAATCCGACCCATTTCGAACCACGACTTCCATGTGGGCGCTCCTAATAACCACCACGATGATGCTTTTGAGGACTGCGGCTATGCCTTCGCTTGTTTCTCCCAAATAACCGCCTCCTCAACTCCCTGCTAATTTTCTTTAAGTGCATGAAGTTGCAGTAGCTCCCAAAACGATCCATGAGCAGCATGAATTCCTAGAGAATGCAAAATGTGAGAAGCATGCGATCCGCAGCACAACGCCACTAAAGTCCAAGCTAAAATCACTATGTTCCTGCTCTTCACCAGCATCTCCTCCTTCTTCTTCATGTGGTTTTGAATTTCTACTGTACGCCGGAGAACTTCGTAGTTGATGTCCTCCACGACGTCATCGGCATCATGAGCTACGTCTTTCAGATCCTTGACCCAGATTCTGACTGCTATGCTCCGATCCCGTGGTTGGTGGGCAACATCGCCTAAGTACTGTTGAATCTCAAGTGACGATTGACGAAGCTCAGTTAGCTCCTTTTTGAATCCTGGGAAAAGACCGATTTCTGAAGCAGCAAGTGAAGTGACCGACTGCAGTAATCCCTCCACCGGAAAAGTGTAGAGATCCATACCCGCCCCATAAGGGGAAATTAGAGAGAGGAGAAGATGGGCTATGGTTCTGCTTTTCTGTCCGATTCGGTGGACCCAACTGATCGCCTGTGCTGCTACTGATGGATTGAGAAGCGGCTCGACAAGAATAACATGCTTCGTTTCCAGAAGATTGAGGCCGTTAGCTCCATGTTGAATCAGGAGCAGTAACACTTGGAAAGATCTTTGCTCTTTCTGTCCACGTATCTTGTGATTTCCTTTTGCACTTATCTTTTCGCCTTTAAATTCGCTAATGGCAACTTGTGATTTCCTTCCTCCTTTCATCCGAACATGCGTAATGTCATTAGCAGTGAAGGCATGCTCCAATACATCGAGCACATCATGCCAGCTTGAGAAAACAAGAACTTTAGCCTCTGGATCTGTAGACTTTATCCATAGTATTCTTCTTGTCACTGCTTCAATCTTTGTTCCATATGAACCTTGCACCATAACCGATGCTTCAGACATTTCACGACTTTCGGTTGTATGAAGCACAGAAGAAGTACTAGTTTCACTCTGCCCATCATCAGCATAAGCAATGTTTCCAACATCAGTATGTTGTCTATATGTTGGGCATTCTACCCACTTATCTTAAACCTTGTTCTTCCGTTCAGTAATTGCAAATAAACATTTATAGCAAGTAAGATGCCCACGCGGGGGTTGCAGCGACACTATCCGGCTGCAATCCCTTCACCACGGAAACGTACAATTTCTTCCCGGTTAGAGAAGAATAGAGCCTCTTGAACTTTGCTGCAATGTAGTGAGCTCCTAAATGACCCAATGAGGGGCTGCTGTTAATGTTGTTGCTGCTCGTGTTGCTACTCGAGCGATGACGACTCATCACTGGACGAAAATCTTCAAACCACTCACACTGATTTAACGGTACCCATTCTACCTTATCCTCAAATAAATCAAACTTGTTTAGAATCAAGAGGAAGTCCATCTGTTCAAAGGTCGGATGATTAACAATGCTTTCAAAGAAAGTCCTGGCCAGCAACATCTTGTTATTGAAATACCCATTCCCATCAGCAGAGAACTGATCGTAGTCGCTCAAGGACACGCAGAATATGACCATTCCAACGTCTTCAAACATCTCTAACCATTTACAGTTTTCTCCAAGTCCTCTTGCATTTACTCTAATAAGTTGGTACCTAAGCAAAGAGTCATGCTGATCACTAGTATTGATGGTATCTTCAGATTCTGAGTTTGGGAAATGAGAAGTCCACACAAATAAGCCCATTAGATGAAGTTACACCTTCAGCATATAGGATGTCTAGATCTGTGGGCGCATTTGTAGCGACATGTATGTGGACTTGCTCCGGGTGTACGCACCATATGCAGTACGTGGGGTTTGGTGGAGAAAATGTTGCAGGAGCACCAGCGGACCTCGGCGCCGAGGGCGGTAAGGGTTTCAATAGGGATGGCGGTTTGGATGGTCATGCGGAGGGAACAGGTGATGCGGGCCCCCTTTAAGGGTTGGGAGGGTCCGAATTCGGTGCGGCAGGAGATGAGGCCGGGATGAAATTCTCTGCAATTCGCGCAAATTAATCACCTTCCTCGACAGCTCGGCCAAGAGTTGAGACTGTCTGGAGATATCCTCGGGGGACGGAGCGGTGTTGTTGCTCTTGTCTTCGTGATCCGGAAATGAATCTGAGAATTGGGGCTCGGGAAGATGGTGATGGTGAGGATAAGGTCTTCTTTTCGTTGACAATGAACGTGGGCTTGTGGGCCTGGGCCTTTTGGAATTGCAGATGTGTTTTGATCTGCTTCTGAGGCTATATATATATATTTTTTTTTTTTAAGCTGTAGTTTTTTTTTTTTTTTTTTTTTTTTTTTTTTTTTTTTTTTTTGTACAAAGAAATTGTAATAACATTAAACTATTCTTTGATGTGACTGAACTCAAATTTTGAATATTCGAGCTGCCTACGTACCCCTCCAAAGAAGAGATCAAGTCGTAACGTAGTTCAAATACATACATATATTTTTTTTGGTATTTTCTTTTTTGTGCCGTTTTGCAGTTCCAGCTCATGCAGACAAGGAGCGTTTGGTGTCGTGTTGCAGTTTCAGCTCGTGCAGGCAAGGAGCGTTGGTGTTGCCTTTTATGCTCGTGCAGACCAGGAGCGTTGTGCCATGCAGTTTAGGCTCGTGCGGACAAAGAGCTTTGGTTCGTGCAGTTTAGGCTCGTGCGAACAAGGAGCATTTGGTGCCGTGTTGCAGTTTTAACTCATGCAGGCAAGGAACGTTGGCGTTGCCTTTTATGCTCGTGCAGACCAGGAGCGTTGTGCCATGCAGTTTAGGCTCGTGCAGGCGAGGAGCCTTGTGTCTTGCAGTTTAGGCTCTTGCAGACCAGGAGCTTTTGTTGGTTTGTCAAGCGATCCGGGAAAGCCGTTCCTCGCAATCTTCATAGTAAGGAGCCTTGACTGAGTGATTGAAGAAGTCTTCAGGAAAGAAATCACGCATCGTGATGGGGATGGACGATCTATGTGTCGAAATTTCATCATCTTCAACACGTTCATGTTGCTTTGAAGGTTGACAAGAGCTGCTTTGCCCCCTTTCCGATTGGCGGACATGTGGAGGAGACGTATGCTTCTTGTGCAATTTCTTAGGAGTGACTTGAGTCCATCCTTCAACTTTGCTTGTCTTGGACGATGCCCCCAGCGGTTGAGGTGAAAATTTTGAGTCGGAAGAGCCAGAAGTGAAAGTGGTATAGTTTGACTTCACCACATCGTCAAGATCTAGCTCGATGATTCCTTTCTGAGCCAGCTTCATGATGAGATCTTTCAACACGAAGCACTTTTCTGTCGGATGACTGATGAAGCGGTGGAATTTACAGTATCTTGGACTGTTAGTACGATTCATCTCTTCCGGCCGTCTGCACTCAGGCAAACTGATCACCTTCTTGTCCAACAGGTCATCTAGCATGGCAACCACATCAGAGTCGGGGAATGGATAAGTCTTCTCCTCAAGCTCCTTCAAAGTGCGTCTACGTGTCTCTTGATCACGAAAAGCTTCGGTTTGAATCGCCTTGCCTCGTGTGGATATTTTGACGGGAGATGTGTTGACAATCATCGCTTCCTTGGTGGGTTTCCATGCAGCCTTTTCCACCTTTGTCTCAAGAGCTTTGTCGTTTTTGTAGTTGGCGATCGGTTCCTTCTTCCCATGATGGGCGATGCTCAACTCCATATCATGGGCGCGAGTGGCCAATTCCTCAAAGGTCCGTGGTTTAATGCCTTGAAGGATGTATTGCAAACCCCATTGCATGCCTTAGATGCACATCTCGATTGAAGAGGTTTCCGAGAGCCTGTCTTTACAGTTGAGGCTTAGAATGCGCCACCTGTTGATGTAGTCAATGACTAGCTCGTCCTTCCACTGCTTTGTGCTCGTTAGCTCTAGCATGCTCACAGTGCGGCGGGTGCTGTAGAAACGGTTGAGGAATTCCCGCTCTAATTGCTCCCAGCTGTTGATGGACTCAGGCTCTAGGTCCGTGTACCACTCAAAGGCATTTCCTTTCAGCGAGCGCACAAACTGCTTGGCAAGGTAGTCTCCCTCCGTCCCCGCGTTGTTGCAAGTTTCGACGAAATGTGCAACGTGCTGCTTTGGGTTTCCTTTTCCATCAAACTGCATGAACTTTGGTGGTTGATAACCCTTTGGCATCCTTAGGGCATCAATCTTCTTGGAATAGGGCTTCGAGTAGAACAAGGAGGTATGTGAGCTCCCTTCATACTGTGCCTTGATGGTGTTGGTGATCATCTCCTGCAGCTGCTGGATAGAAAGAGATCCCATGAGTGCCGCTGCTTGGTCTGGCTCCGGCTTCCCATCGATTTTCTTCACCGGGGGTTCTTCGTCTCCGCCAGCTCCTCCCTTTAGTGGATCATCATCTGGGTCGGGTTTATCGCCGTCCTGCGCCTCCAGTCGGTTGACTAGTGCTGCAATTTGCAAGTCTTTTTCTTCCACAGTTCGGGTTAGCCTTGCGATTGCTTCATTCATTTGAGCCAGCTGCTCATCGATTGAAGTTGCTCCAATGGTCATGACTTGCATGGCTGAACTGTCGCTTGAATCGGCATCGGAGAGCATGGATTCGGAGTATTTCCTTGGGCTTTCCCCCCTTGGTGCCCTTAGTGAGGCTAAGGTGATCAAAGGCTCGTGCCTTGGGTGCTTTTGTTCCCTTGACAGAGTTGATGCAGAGGTGGAAGAGGCGGCAGAAGTAGCTCTTGCCATGCTTCGAGTCGTGATGCCTAAAGTGACACCTCTTGCGACGAGGGCGCTCTTGTTCTTTGCGCCAGTTGCGGGAACAGTTTGAGCCTTCCTTGAAGCCATTAATTTTGGAAGTGTGCTCGAATTTCTTGAACGGAGAAAGAGATGAGAGGTAGAGATTGTCCCACTGGGCGTGCCAATTTGTGAACACGGAAAATTCCTGAAACGAAAGAGACAAGAAACGACGTGCACAAACAAATATTTGTATTTGATGATTTTGGGTTACAATCTCTCTCTATTTTGATCCTCTGATTCAATCTCCGTAAGGTGTGTATTTGTGGATGTGTGATTGATCCAAAGGGCCGTTGGGCTTGATCTAAGGATGAACGTTCTTCAAGGGCCGCGGACTTGATCTTGAAGGTGGATTTGAGCGGATCTTCAAAGGGGCTTTTGGGCTTGATCTTTGAAGAACAGTGATGAACGGATCTCCAAGGGCTTTTGGGCTTGATTTTGAAGAACAGTGATGAACGGATCTTCAAGGGGCTTTTGGGCTTGATCTTGAAGAACGTTCTTCAAGGGCCGTGGACTTGATCTTGAAGGTGGATTTGAGCGGATCTTCAAATGGGCTTTTGGGCTTGATCTTTGAAGAACAGTGATGAACGGATCTCCAAAGGCTTTTGGGCTTGATCTTGAAGAACAGTGATGAACGGATCTTCAAGGGCTTTTGGGCTTGATCTTGAAGAACGGTTGGACGTATGGATTTGTCGACGTTGTTGATCCAAAGGGCCGTTGAGGCTTGATCTTGGATGAACGGATGATGAACGATGGTGCTTTCTTCAAAGGCCGTCGGGGCTTGATCTTGAAGGTGGATGATTGTTGATCCAAGGGCCGTCGGGGCTTGATCTTGGAAGAACGATGAACGAAGAACAAAGAACACTTTCTTGATTCTTCGGGAACCTGGATGCTTGAGAGCTTCGGAGTTTCAGAGCTTCAGAGCTTCAAGGTGTAATATGAATTCCCCTTAAATGAATGAAATGGGCTTATATTTATAGAATTTTCCAAGGCCTAATTTTGAATATAATATCCCGGATGAAATAAGTCGTTTCTGCCAGGTGTTGACACGTGTCTTATTTGATGACTTTTCCAACTCATTTCAATTTTCGTTGAGTCACATGCTACGTGTAAAATTTATGCAATACATGAGCGTTGACACTTTGATTTATCGGTCAACATTTATTTACCGAAATTTCGATGTCTACAGTTATCATTTGAGTGGACGACCAAATTGACAAAACTAATTAATCAAATTAACATGTCATGCAAACATGAGTTTAGCTGAGTTTGTTATAGCAATGTACTTCACCCTCTGTGCTTAACTTTGAATCCTCTTCTTCATAATTTAGATAAAATTATTGCAATTAGTCTATCGTTTGTTAAAAAAAAAGACATATATCAAGTCAAACATGTCATGCTATACACAACAATTTCTCCTAATTGAGAAAGTAATGAGTTATATGTATAATCCACATTATTCTCCCAATTTGTCATCCTATTTTGCTCTTCGCCAAACTTTTAATAAAAACTTTAATTGCAAATGCTGCTTTTTTCATATATAAGTTTACTTTTTTTTTTCTTCTTCTTAATTTACATGTATAGAACTACTTTGAAAAGCTAAAGTGCATAATAACCAGTGTAGTACATGGTTTTGACAATAGCCATTCCAACCTTTAGGAAGCTCTTTGCGACTGCCTAATAATCTCAGTAATTGCAAACTTGTAACCCCGACGAGCCACCGCGCCAACCGCCACATGACATATTTCTCGGGCTAAGACTTCCTCGGCTCAATGCCATAGTTCCTCCTCATAGCTTCCTTTCTGCTCTGAATAAACGCTTCTGATTTTTCGTTTATGTTTAGAGCAATGTGAAAAAGTGGCCTTACGCGCCGCCTTAACGCAAACTTCGATCCTTTATCATCATCTTCTATCTCCATTGCTAGTGTCAACTTTTCGCTACCCATTACACCCTTTCCTTTCTTCATACTACTTTTCTCTTTATCTGGTTTCGGTACATCCTTAATGCTCAAAACCTTCTTCAGGTTGCCTTTGTGTTCGGAAACATTGGCCTTCACTGGATCACCTAACTTGTCAATATGCGTCCACGATTCAAAGCCATCATCGGTTTGCTTGTAGTGAACTTGAATCTGAAGACCAGAATCCTTCTCCGGCGTCTGGCGAGCCTCATGAAGGTCCATTGTCTCAACCCCATTAGGGTTAGCAGCTGGAATCATAGGCTGTTCGTCTTGATCAGGCATCGGATGGCCTAACGTTACTTGCTTAACAAGGAGTCTACCGACCAGGGTATTCACAATGAAGGTGAAGATCCTGTGGCAAATGCCAGTAGGCTCGGTGCGGTTGAGCTTCTCCTGCATTGCCCAGTTTCGAATGAGAAGATAGAACTAAAGACGAGCTCCGATAGAGGCTGGGGATGAAGGTTTAAATGGAGTGTTGGGGATGAAGATTATTTACGTGCACTGAACAAACTGCAAAGTCATTTGGATATGTGATTCCATGCTTGGAAATATGGTAATGAAAAGTAGGAAAGAAAGAATATTAAAACTCTGATGGAGGAATTAATACTAGTTTTGTCTTGTAATCCCAACCCAAAGGGCGAAGATTAAGACAAGCTTTGTCTCACTAAGCGAGGTTCGACTGTATGAGTTTTAAAACGTCATTGCGCTCGGTTCTGTTTCAAGTATTCTGTTAGCTCCAATTTGGGGAAGATAAGATCATATGTTAAATTCCTTTGATAGGACTTTGGTAGGAAGCAAAAGCAACTTGCAAGAATATCATAGGGAAATTCATATGATACCATGCATTTGGAGAGAGCTAGAATATTACTTTGCTTGGAATCACTTTTATTCCAAAACAGCAACCCCTCTTGATTTTTACACACTTCAGGATGAGTTTTTGTTCTTTCACGATCGGCTGGAGTAATCGGGAACTTGAAAGAATCAACTCAACTTGAATGAAAGTCACCGGAATCCCATATGCACCGGCAAATACTAGGGTAAACACTTACAATACTCCGCCGTAGTATTCGACATTGAACTTTAGAGCCCAAAACTTAGCCAAAACGAAGTGCATGCCTGAACATCTATAGAACGTCTTGTATAATTTTTAGGAATCATATAAATGAAATGAGGCATGGGCGGAGCCACTATAAAAAATTTCGAGCGTTACCAAGAAAACTTCAAGCTCATATTGATCATGGGTCGAGGATGAAATTGAACTCTATGATATCTCCCATAACCCACAAACATATTGGAGGAGTCTCTCGGTAGACCATTCATTGTACTAGACGATACTACTTTAACAGTCGAATAACCCAACCCGGGAACATATTACAACCCCATATGGGAAAGATCCGACATGGAGTTGTCAAACCTTCATGTCGATGTGAGTTTCGATTAGCATGTTATTCATAGAATTACTTTTAAATATTGTTTTAATTTTTAATTTTTTTTAATACAGTGATGTGTTTACACAAAGGAGGTAGGGGACTTGGCTAAGCCACACCTTGCCATAATACTTTCATCCAAATTCATCTTTGACAAGAATCGAATCTAACACAACTCATTTACAAGTGAAAAACAATACCCATAATCTATTGGACGATGACCGTTTTAATCGGAAAATGATCCTTTCTGGGTCCCTTCCTCCTAATCCACCAAGTTCGGGAATCCAGGCCATTGAAATTTAATCCAACAACTACAAACAGGAGCCCACTTTAAAAGATATAATAACTTTAGCTGTTGGATCAAATTTCAATGACCTAGATCCCCGAACTTGGTAGATTAGGAGGAAAGGATTCGAAGATGATCCCTTTCCGTTTTAATCGGACGGATCACAACTTTTGATGTTCGTCCCTGCTTGACACGTGGGTCTTGCTCAATGTTGGGTCTTTAACAAAGTATTGGGCCAATAATCCATACTTTATTTTGGGCTCATATCCATAGTTAAAGCCCAAACACCAAGCTAGACATTGACCACCCCCCTCACTGATGCGAACTACACGTAGAGTGCACGTTAACGTCCCTAAATTTCCAGTTTCTCACTCTACTCTCCAACCCCTCTCTCTCCCCCTCTTCCAAATTTTCTGGTAAATCCCAATCCCTCTGCTTTCCCATTTTTTCCTCCATGAATTTCTTCAAATCCGTGTTCTCCGACGACCCAGATCCCCCAAACCCCGAATCCGAATCCGAAACCGGGTCTCACAACAACCCAGAACAGGAACACGCAGATCCGAAGTCCCCACGGACACAACCCAGTCCCAACCCGACCGGCAACACCGGCGGGTGGATGTTCGGCGATCTGATCAAAACCCTATCGACCAGATCCGAGTCGGTGATCGAGACCTACCGCCGCGACCTGCAAGAATTCGGGTTGGGTCTGAAGAAAGAGATCGAGGTGGCTCAGGGGTCGTTGGAAACGGTGGGACACGTCATCGATGAGTTCGGGAACACAGTGCTGCAAGGGACGGCCCAGATCCTCGCCGGCGACGAATCGGATTCCTCCGACGCCAAAGACCAAGGCTTTAGCTCTCAGCAGAGCTTGAATTCGAAACGGTACAGTAGGTTTGACGCTCAGGTGCGTGCGATTCAGGGTGACGCTAGCACTTACTGTGAGGAGCCTGAGGATTTGGATGATTACGGAAAATGGCAATCTGGGTTTGATTTGGAGGAGAAAGGTGAAGAAATCGAGAGGCTTTTAGAAGAAAACGGAGCTATGGAGGGGATTTACAAAAGCGTTGTTCCGAACAGCGTTGATCACGAAAGCTTTTGGTGTAGGTACTTTTATAGGGTTTATAAGCTGAGGCAGGCTGAGGATGCGAGAGTGAATCTCGTTAAGCGGGCGATTTCGATCGAGGAGGATGAGGACTTGAGTTGGGATGTTGATGATGATGAGTATGATGACAATGTGAACAATGTGGTGTTGAAAGCGAATTCGGCGAAAAGTACTCAAGTGGCTGCTGAAAGTTCTGGCAAAGATGGGATAGTTGAGGACTTGAAGGTTGGGAATGAGGTTGGAGAGAAGAGTTCCAATAATGTGGGAGAGGGGAGCTGTGTCGTTGAAGAGGCGAATGTGGCGTCGAAGAAGGATGATTTAGCTGCGAATAGTGAATTGGTCAGCAAAGGTTCTGAGCAGAAGGTTGTTAAGGAAGAGAGTAGCTCCGTTGGGGAATCTCAAATTGTTGAGAAGAAGGGTAATGATGTGGAGTTGAGTGGTGATAAGGGGTCTGAAAAGAAAATGCAAGTAGAAGGGGATTCTGAGAAGAAAGATTTGCCATCGAAATTGGAGGAGAAAGGGGCAGTGGAAGGGAAGAAGAATGTAGCTGCCGGTAAAGGCAGTGTTGTTGAAGAAGCAAATGTGGCGTCGAAGAAGGATGATTTAGCTGCGAATAGCGAACTGGTCAGCAAAGTTTCTGAGCAGAAGGTTGTTAAGGAAGAGAGTAGCTCTGTTGGGGAATCTCAAATTGTTGAGAAGAAGGGTAATGATGTGGAGTTGAGTGGTGGTAAGGAGTCCGAAAAGAAAATGCAGGTAGAAAGGGATTCCGCGAAGAAAGACGTGCCATCAAAATTGGAGGAGAAAGCGGTAGTGGAAGGGAAGAAGAATGGGGCTGCTGAATCCGGCAAAGGCAATGATGTTCCGGCGGTTTCAATCAAGTCCTTTACGCCGGAGGAAGAAGACCTTGGATGGGATGAGATTGAGGATCTTAGCAGCATTGATGATAAAGAAGTTGGCCATGGTGGTGGAAGTGGAAGTCCTGCTAACAAAGCCGAGCTCCGAAAGCGGCTCAGTACTGCTGCTGCTGAAGAAGAAGAAGATTTAAGCTGGGATATTGAGGATGATGATGATGTACCAGCTCAAGCTTGAGTAGCAAGTAAATTAGAAAGTTCTTGGTTCTTTAAATTTAGTGCACGAATTTATTATGTACTCCCCCAATTTGTTCTTGGGAAGTCTGATATATGTAAAGGGGGATTCTTTTAAAAAAAAGCCCTGTTATTTTATCAGTTTGGTTTTAAATGCAAATAGATTCCTTTATATCTGTAATTTGTGATGTTAAATCAGCCAGCCTTGTCTATAAAAGAAGTCAATTTCATTAATTTGTGGATTTTTACCATTACTTAGCAAAATCTTAAGATGATGTTGGATAATAACTCGGGGTAGGAGTGTCTAACTACGTCGGTCATAGCGCTGAAACGTGAGACTTTTTGTGTTTCGGTGCCACCTCCTCACTCTTGTTTCACCCGGTATGAGAGATACTCTAATCAGAAGTCCTCTTAACCAGTATCATCAACCAAAAGCATGAGACTTCCTGTGTTTGTGTTTCGGTCCCCCCTCCTCACTCTTGTTCCACCCGGTATGAGAGATGCTCTAATTAGAAGTTCTCCGACAAACATCAACCAAAAGCACAAGACTTCTTGTGTTTCAACCGCACCTTCACTCATGTTTCATCCAATGTGAGAGATGCTCTAATCAGAAGTTCTCCGACAAATCAAAAGAATGAGACTTCTTGTGTGTAGGTCTCACCTGCTCACTCTTGTTCCACCCGGTGTGAGAGATGCTCTAATCAGAAGTTCTCCGACAAACATCATCAACCAAAGACAAACACGTCCGTAGAAGATCAGGAGGTTTCCCGAACCATAGACACTCCGAATCACGTGCTAAATCTATTTATGAAGCGCGGTTTTCATGTTTTGAATGTGAATTAGATGCCGTTCCCTCTCATCCAAAAGAAAGTCTCTTGCATTTGCATATGCTTGTAGCTTTATATGCCTAACCCCCCTTCTTCTGTTGACTCCTTGGTGCAGTAACTGTAAAGGAAAGTCTCACGTTTTGGTTTCAATGTAATGGCTCTGAATTCGCACGAGACTTAAAAACTTGAGTGGTTTAGGGCATTAATCCTGTCACCGAAAGTCATGTGTTTGTATCCACTTCACCTATATATCGCTTGTTTAAAAAAAATTATCACTACGTATCGCTCCGTTCTTCGTAAACTGAAAACGTAGTACAAAATAATTCAACCTGCCTATGAAAAACTTTAACATAATACAAAATTCAGCTCCTTTTACTTGAGCTAAAATTCACACCCCACAAACTTGATACTCTTACTAACTATGAAGGCCGTACACCATCCAAGAAAAAAGTATTGTAATCACCCCTACAACCTTAATCTTACTGAGACAAAAGAAGCGAAAACAAATCGAAAAAACCGACTCTTCTAACGGCACCTAGGTTCTGTTTGTACATCAAGAAAAGACTGGCGTAGAACACAAATGCGAACGTGAACGCTATGCTGATTCATATCGTTTTTGGACCCAGGGCTGCCTCTGACTAACTTCGGATCTTCGTTCTTCCATTAGACACTGATGCCGGGCTCAGAAGTGGACTCTGCAGGGGAAGGGAATGCCATAAGCCGTCCCTTTTGGGCGCGAGGTGGGAGATGCTTTGTTGGTTTTCTTGATCCCATGGTCCAGGGCAAGAAAACCCCTGTACCACTTTGAGGGACTTTTCGAGGGCTCAATGCCATAGGACGAACGGGGGCTAGCATGACTACTGGAGCACGAAGGACACCCCATTTGGGCATCACATCCATTGCCTCATAACCATTGGGAGCTGCTCCATCTGGCATCGTGTATGGGCTTACCATCCCGGGTTGCCATAGAGTCATGGCACCATTGTTTGTTGGACTTTGGGGCGACTGGAACTGGTTGGAGTGTACTCGGACTCTGAAGAATGTGATGCTCACCCTTCTGTTTGGAGATGGACACATCACGTGTCGTGACATGTCAGCGCTGTTTCCCCTCATGACTAAAAGGGACCTGCAGAAGTTAAAAATTCCACATTTGCGGTTTTCGATCACCATGAACCGTGAAAAGTAAGTGAAACTGAAAGAACTAAGAGTACATACCCTTGTTTCAGTGATAGCATCAGCGGCCCCTTGTAGTTCCCATCATTATCACTCAGAAGGGTGCGCCCGAAAGCCATTGCTGATTCAGAGAGGAGAAGAGTGGCGATGGGCTGGTCCAAATGGGGTGGTTTCAGGAATGGCTGTGAATATTCTCCCTACAAAATAAATGATTGCAATTAAAACCGTTTCTCCCTTAAATTAAAAAGAAAGTGCATAAACAAAGACTTATAACACAAACCAATGCCGTGAAGCGCCCTCTTTGCAGCTATGTTCTAGTAAACAATAACAGAGGCGGTATCATGACAATGCAGCAAGCAAAACATAGAATACCTCCTCAAAGAAGTTGATCATGCAACCATTCGGTCGTTTATACTCTGGAATTAGCTGCCATAGTACAAAGTGATCAATCACATCTTCGAGAAGAGCTGGAATCGGCACCATATTGCCTATAAACACAAGAAAACAAATTAAAGTTAGCTTCGGTATTTAGCATGCAATGCATAGAATGCATCACTGATAATAAGACCCTGTCCAAAATAGTTGAAGTATGCATTACTAGTTTCGGTTATTACTTGTAGTATCCTCCTTGATCTGCCCGAAAATTGGAACGCCAAACTGAATAAGCTCTCTCCTGTTTCCCTTAACCTGCTTGTTGAACAGAATGAAGGTCTCGCCTGTATTCAATCAAGAAGATAACTTATAGTAGCCTTTCCTATGTTAAAAAAAACGAGTTAGCCTCAATAAACCTACATGGAAAGTTTCGCATTCAAACTTCGGAAGCCAATTTTTTAAAGAACAAATGAATTACTACAATTATCTCCATTACACAAAACGACGTAATAGAACAATATATGAGACCAAAATAAGATACAACCCAGGATGAGTTTCACAAACAAGGGTTCCTTTACCTGAGAGCTCTCCATTAATTCCAGCCGCGTGGAGATCATTTACGAGGTCGGTCAATTTGCAGAGCTCATTGTCAGTGAATATGTCCTCATATAGCTTCAGCCCTTTCACGACATTCACCTGCCAGTTCGGTCATCTGCTAGTCAGTAATAGCTACCTGATTTTCTTTACCAGAATATACAGCATATCAACTCTTTGACTTCTATCTCACAGAGTGACATTAGATTGAGGAAATAACTCACCATATGCCCTTTCACCGACTCCTTTGCTGAGAAACCTTTAGTCAATTTGATCTGGGTACGACGTGCCTCGCACTCATCATGATTAGAGCATATTTCCTCGTTTACTGAATTGAGCTGCGCTTCTTGTGAACCTGCAGTAAAAGCAGAAGGTAATCAAATCGTTAAAAATAATGCATTCTATAATCAAATGAGTTCACTAGCAAAAATCTATGTTAATCTGATGGATAACTGATAAACAATAGCTTGTCAACTGATCCAAAAAAACAGTTGGTTATATTGTACCGAAGTCAGCTAGCGTATAATTAACGAACTAGCATTTATCGAACTATGCCAAAATAGCTATCATACAGAAATGATGCGAAGTTTCTATCAAAACCGAGTCTACGAACATCGGATTTGCAATAAATCACTGATAAGCATGTATTGTACGCAGTCCCTTTGAAACAGAACACAACAAGAGTGTTTTTTTTACTGTCAATATCGTAAATTATGCATAATCTTCTCTAGATACCGATTTAACTGTTTAAGTACTGTGAATTAGAAGGTACATAAAAATTTGAATAAGCTTCAGATGATGCATTTGTGGAATGTAAATCTTCATCACAATTTCTAAAACATAAAAATGGTGATAAGCCAATGCTTCCACCTGCCGCTCATAAGTGCTTTTACAAAAAGCAAAAGCTATCCCTATTCACCGCGCACAACCAAATAGGCCGGACACAATAACAAACAAATAACTACACACAATACACCACTATAAGCATCGAGAATATCGGAACCTTAAACAGCTGATCCGGCTGTCCAAACATAATGATACCCCAGCCGGTTTGTAATTCGGCAGCACCATACACTACTCGAAACTTGTACGAATATAAGAAACGAGGTGTACAAAATAACACACGTCGAATCTAGTTGGTATGTCCAAATAAAAAAATTAAAGTACAGGTGAGTATATGTAGTATTACGTTACTATTTCACATCGTTTTGTGTGTTAATCAAAAGTGAATTGGCACAACCATAAACGAAAATTAAAGAGAGTTTTAACGAAACACTTCCTGTACCATTCATTTTAACGAAAAAGAACAATTTTATTTTAAAAAGTCACTCTTGGTACTATTCACTTACAACACTTTTTTGTCATTTTGATTAAAACTCAAAGGTTTCAAGCTATTTTCATTAGTTTTCCTGAAAATTAAAACGCTAAATCAAAACGCAATTCATTGCTGACTTAATTCCCAGCTTGACCTGAAACTCGGAATTATGGACTGAGCTGGGCCCACACCGAGCTGGGCCCCAAATCATAATAACTAATTTTAATGTTGGGATGACCACCCAAACTTTTGTCAAAGAGCACCTACCAACCCAGATTGAACCAACAAACCAAACGCAACCCGTGACGTCAGCAGCCCTGATCAGGCGCCGCCTACCCTTGAAATCAAACGGCACGCTTCTCGAGCGCCCAACTAACTATCACACCGGTTGCATTCAAACTTTTTCGTTCACCACTCCACCTCGAAAATCTGAAATCCCCGCTAAAACCTCGGGAAAACGTTTCCAGCCACACTAAATTAATTTTTTTACCTTTTATTTAATTTCTTCAAATTTTAATTTTAATTTTTTGGAAATTAAAAAGATTTAATTAATAATAAAGGGAGATTAGTAGGCTGAAAAATTAGAAGTATCACTAAACAGACTATTAAAAATCTGACTCTATGTATCTTTGTTTTTTACATAATTTTCGCGCTAATATTATAAAATACTATACCAAAACATGCAGTGGCCGAGAATTTAAAAAAAAAATCACCTTAAAACAGTCTTCTTAGCGTTTTCTTAAACATAAAAAAAGCAACGTTGAGTTCAAAGCAGAGAAAATGGAAAACAGGGTTTTCCATCTCCAAGTCGAGGAAATGGAAAACGAGGTTTTGAATTTTACCTACTTCTAAAAATAAGTCTTGAATCTCGGATCTGGTGGAAAGTAAAACATGTTGCTCCCAAAATAATGGACAAAAAAAAAAGTAGTTTTCTTTATAATTAAAATAATATATCTTTTTGTAATCAGGAAAATGATCTAATAAAATTATATTTTATTTTCTCGGATACCAAACAGCAGAGGAAAAGCTCTTCAGATTCCAAACAAGTTTAGTTCTTTTCTCTTTTTTTTTTTTTCTCACAAACCAAACGGACCTAACGCTTCGTAAAACCAGAAAAATAGGACCTTCTCAGTTACAGCCACGTAGCTTAAATCGGAATTTCAAACACAACTGAATCCTGATTAAAAATTTATCAAAAAATGGAATTCGAATCATATCAAATTTCAGAATTTAATATTAAAAATCCAACTGTGGAGGAAATGAATCAGATTACTTACCTGCATCAGTAATCTCGCTATCCGGCGACGCCTCCTCGTCGGCTACCTCGTCGGCGGCGGTGCCAATTCCATTACTCTCCGCCACTTTCTCGTCACTTTCCTTCACTTTCTCTTCGTCCAAACACGATTTAACCTCCTCGCTCTTGCAAATTTCCTCTGTTCTCGAAACGCCGCCGTTCTCGACGTAGGCCTTCTGGTCCTCCATCCCCACCTTCGACCCGACGTTTCGGAGCTCCACCATCACATCGGCAATGGAGTGGTACTTCTGCATCTGGAGCACCGGAATCCAATTGATCCTCCTTCGGTGTATCGCCGCGAAAACGGAGGCGTACTCGTCACCTCCTCCGCTGAGCTGAGTCAGGTGCCCACAGAGGGCGTCGATGATCGCGTTTGCCGCCGCAAACTCTCCCTTGTACCAACCAATAATGGCGTCCTTCGCCACCGCGTCTGATACCACCGTCACCGGGGCCGGCATCGACATCATTGAGGGTCCCGGCACCGGGGCGGCTCCATCAGTCGGCGACACCGCTGGCCCAACCGCCATCGACATCTATGTCACCGTTAATCCCGAAATCAATTCCCTTCTCTTTTTTACACACTCCGAACCGAATACCGGTGTTTTTCCGGCGTTCCTCTCTGAAACTCGGGAGATTTTTTTAGGAGGAGGGAGAGGAAGGAGAGTAGAGAAGGAGGCGGAAGAAAATTTCACATGGAAGGGGTTTGGGTGGGGACTCTATATATACTCCGGAGAAAGAGTGACAGTGGCAATGTCTGTGTCGGTAGGGACCACCGGTTGATGTGGCAATTTCGAGGTGGGATACGTGGCACTATTTGGGGGTTGTTGGGTAAAATGGGTGGAACGATGGTTAGGGCACAGTTGGCCGACTGCAGAGGCGGGGACGGAGGGTAAGTAGAGGGAAAATTACGTACATACCCTTGCTCTGGGTGAATTAGGTTTATGGCACGTGCAATATTTGGCTGGCGGGGATTTTCACGTGCACCGGTGTACATGTATAAGAAAAAGGCTTTCTAATTTTGGACCGTATAGATAAATCCAAGACATCGATCGATTAGCTATTGATTTAATAGTACTTGTTTTTGTTTTATTTGAAAGGTTTTAAGTTTGATTCGAATCAATGTCTTTGTAGATTTTGTTGTAATTAGTTCGGTTACGATAGCGTAATTTTATTATGGTACTTTTTATCATTGTAAAACTCGCATCAAAATTGGTAAGTAACACTAGTCTAATGGTGACGATCGATACGATAATGTAAAAAAAAGCAGACTAGGTTAGGGTTCGAAACGTCTAATAAAACATATCTTATTTGGAAAGACTTTTAAAATGACTGAAAATATTTTTGATGACAATGTTTTTTAAACCAATCCTTAATAAAAATCAAAAGGAATTTTGAAAAAGCGTTTTAAGTGCTTCTTGCAAGGAGCGCAAGATATGTGCTTCCTACAAGAAGCACAAGATATGTGCTTCTTTAAAAAAAAACATTTAAAGTGTTTTTAAAACTCAAAATCAATTTCACTAAAAACAATTTCAGTTATTTTAAAAACACTTTCAAATAAGCGTATATATGGTAAGTTTATAAAGTCGCTTTGGCCATTTACATTTCCAATTTTTTTGCATTTTCATCTACTATTTTTGTCATTATTTTTCCACAAACTTTGGAATTGTATTACTCATGAACCATCTAATATTTTTATATGGTACCAATGCCCTAATTTGGTAATTTGGATGTGAACTCAGCCTTATATTCTAACCAAGTTCATAATTACAGTTTTATCAAATTAATTAATATTGGGTGGATTTTTCAATAATCTCGTAACATGTACTGCAGAATGCGCGTCTTAGTTAATGATTTAATTCAAAGCATATTATATTATTGATGCTTAACTGCCCTCCCATGCGAATTTTAGGGTCACCATTGATATTGACACATTCGAAATTGTCAAATGTTCAGGTTGTTCTTCTATTCAATTTTTTTTTTTTCTTCTTGTTGCTGTATATCTTGTCCGTACAGATTCCTCTTTGTTTATAGAAATTATTTAATTTAAATATCTAACATTGAATCTAATTAATATGATCTAAGTAACGATCATAACGTTCGCTAAAATTAATAAATGCAAGTAACTATTCGATTAATATTCAATCTAATCATATTATACAATCATATATTTGATCTGATCATTTAATTCGTAAACTTTCCAAAAATAAAAGAATCTTAACAGATTAATGGTCATTACTAATTAGCGTACTGCATTCGTGTAATTATTAAGTTATTTTGTCTAAAGGGCAGTTACGCGATCTCTGTATGTATTAAAGTTTAAATGAATTGTACCAAGTAATCGATTTGCTAGATTGGTCATTTTAATCATTAACTAAGTTATATGTATGGTAATTTTCTAAGAATTCCATATATGTAACACTTTTATAAATCTATTTCGGCTTTGTATTAGCACACTATATGATACTAGTTAAATTTTCCAATGAAGATGCGTTGACTTTATTTGATGAGATCATTTGTTCATAAAATACATCAAGGTTAGCTCAATTAGCATGCTATAGTACTAAAGCTTTGATGAGATCATTCACAAAGAAAATTCATTAACCTAATGTTAGTTTAATGGTCATATAACTATTGAGGTAGCTTCTAGTGAGTTTTGGACTAAATTGTTTAGTGAGTTTTTTGTTTCAAGACTTTGTTTTGATGTACTAGCAATATTCAAGAAGGGATGTTGTATTGAGAAATGATTTTCATTTCACCAAAGGATAAGTTACAAGAGTATTTATATGGAAGCTAAATACAACAGACTAACAGAGTAAAGGAAAGTTACAAGTGTGGTAATTTTCCTAACTAACTTTTAACTGTTTGTTATTACTATTATGTTGAGTTACTTGAGTAATAGAAGGAGTAAGAGGGGATGAAGAATAAAGGTTGGGAAAGGTAAGGGAAAATGAGGAAGGATTGACTGAGGAGGAAGCACAAGAGGGTAGCTGTGAAACAAGAGAGGGATTATGAAATGGGAATGTGGTTTCATCAAAGTAGACATGCCGGGAGACATACACTCTATTGGTGAAGGGGTCTAAGCATCTGTAACCTTTGTGAACCAAACTGTAGCCAATAAAAACACATAACTTGCTCTTGGGGTCAAGTTTGGACTGTGTATATGGCTTGAGCCAAGGATAGCAGCTGCAACCAAAGATTTTCAGTTGAGTATAATCTGGTTTCTTCTTGAAAAATTGCTCCCAGGGTGAAGATTTAGCAGTTGGAGGAAGCCGATTAATGAGATAAACTGCAGTGAGAAATGCTTCTACCCAAAATTGATGAGGAACCTGAGATGCAATAAGTAGTGTCCTGGCTGTTTCCACAATGTGTCGGTGTTTCCGTTCTGCACACCCGTTCTGCTGAGGAGTGTGTGGACAGCTAAAATGTTGATGAATGCCATGACTGGACAAATGCTGTTTGAACTGAGTACTAATAAACTCACCCCCTGAGTCACATCTCAAAGTTCCAATTTTGTGACCAGACAGATTTTCAACAAGAGCTTGAAAGTGAACAAAAACTTGAAATACTTCTGATTTATGTTTGAGAGGATACAGCCAAGTGTACTTAGTAAAGTCATCAACAAATATGACATAGAATCGATATCCACTGATAGAAGACAGGGGAGCGGGACCCCAAACATCCGCATGAACCAACTCTAAAGATCTAGAAGAATGACAAATAGAATTCTGAAAAGGTAACTTGGCACATTTGCCTAAAACACAATTCGAACAGAAAGATTGTTTGACAATAGTAGATAAAGGCAAAGAAGACTTTGAGATCACAGATTGCAAAGTCTTGAACGTTGGATGCCCCAAACGTTGATGCCAAGTGTGTTGTGATGCCTTGAGTGCAGTAAGACCATGATGCTTTGATGAAGACTGAGAAGATGCAGAAAAGGGATAGAGACCACAGCGAACAGGAGCTCTAAAAAGCATCATCCCCGTAGTAAGATCCTTGTCATGAAAGTCAAAAGGATTTAGAGTTAAGGAACACCAATTGTCTCTAAGAAACATATTTGCAGAAACAAGATCATGCTTCAAGTGTGGAACATGCAACACATTTTGTAATTTAAAAGTAGCAGAAGGAGTATGAAGTAACGAGGAACCAGAGTGGAGAATCGGCAAACCTTGGCCGTCTCCAATGTAGACTTTATCGGGGCCATTGTAAGGTTGTGGATTCTGAAGATTTTGGAGGTTATTAGTCATATGAGAGCTTGCTCCAGAGTCAAGTAGCCACGGAGGAGAAGAAGATGCATTTGAGCGAGCATACATAGCAAGCTTAGCTGGTGGAATACGGCCTTGAAAATTGGGATTCATACGATTGGAGCAGTCAATCGCTTGATGACCAGTGTCTTCACAGATTTGACAAGGAACATTCCTGGAATTATTGTTAAAGAACCGAGCACCATTACGAAATCCTTCACCACTACGATTTCCTTCACGATTAGAAACATTCTTGTTGATGTGGTTACGAGTGTATCGATTGCGATTATTATAATTCCTTTGAGAATTATTGCGCTGAAAATTGCCTCTGTTGAAATTAGAGGAAGGAGGAGGCTGACCAATATACGCCTGAGGTGTAGGAAAGAGTGGAGGTGAAGACGCTGGAAGAGACTGAAAAGCTTGATAGGGTGCAGAATTTGTTCCTTGAGTGGAATGCTTGCGAGCAAGAGCCATTTCTTTACTTAACAAAAATCCGTGAAGATCATCAACAGTAGTATCAGCAAGTCGAAACTGAACAGAATCCACAAAAGAATCATACTCATCAGGTAAGCCATTGAGAATGATGAGAAGTAGATCATGATCATCCACAGGAGCATCAGCGGCGGCAAGAGCATCAGTAGCCTCTTTGATGCGTTGGAGATACTCCGAAATAGAAGATGAACCTTTCTTGGCAGATTGCAAGGTTGAACGGAGTTGATGAATGTGAGAACGAGATACACCGCCAAACCGCCGTGCAAGATTTTGCCAAAGTTCTCGCGCAGATTGAACGCCAACAGTGAAAGGAATCAGATCTTCCGAAAGGGTGGAATTGATCCAGATAATGATGTTCTGATCCTTCTCATACCACAATTCATAGTCTGGATTAGGAACAGAGGTGAATCGACCAGAATCATCAGCAAGAAACTGAGGCGGTGGAGGTTCAGATCCGTCAACAATACCGGTAAGTTTGTAGCGACGAAAGATCGGCTCGAAGAGAGATCGCCACACAAGATAGTTATGGCGCTTGAGCTTAGTCTGAATCATGCTGCCGATATTGTGTATCGTAATCGAGTTGATCGAGGCCTGAATTAAAGAATTAGGGTTTGTGGGCAGCGGAACCGAAGGATGAGGATTTGGAGAAGAAGAAGGAGGATCAGCAAGCACATGAGGAGAAGGATGGTGCGCAATCACTGGGGAAGAAGAAGTCGAAGAATTGGCCGCCATAGATTGTTGATTGCAGAGAGAAAATGACAGGAATGAGACCTGTTTGGTGACTAAGAAAATGAGAGGAAGCGTACGAAGGATCTTAGTCGGTAGACTTTTAGGCGAGTGATACCATATTGAGAAATGATTTTCATTTCACCAAAGGATAAGTTACAAGAGTATTTATATGGAAGCTAAATACAATAGACTAACAGAGTAAAGGAAAGTTACAAGTGTGGTAATTTTCCTAACTAACTTTTAACTGTTTGTTATTACTATTATGTTGAGTTACTTGAGTAACTTTCTCTTCATGTTGAACCAAATTCATGCACCATTGCAGACGAAAGATCTGTGCAACTCCAGTAACCTATAAGAAAGCGAATAACCGTGATCGGACAGGTCTTGGGTACCGGTGTCATACCGACAAAAAGCTCTCCAACAGTTAAGTTAGTAAAGCAATACTAAGACCCAATGAGTGGCTGGCAGGAGAATAAGGAAAGAGTATGCATTGTACTAGTGAATTACGTTACCATAATTATGCCCTAGACGAGGGTATTTATACTAGTTGGGAGGGAAACTTTTTAGGATATGAAATCTGTATTAAACCAGGAGAATCCAAGATAATATATACGATTGGATATTGTTTCCTCTTAGGAGTGTGATTCTTTATGGCGCACATCAATTCGTAGATTGTAAGAATCTCCAAGAATATAAGAAGCCCGTCTGATCCTCGTTGTATCAAGTTTTCATGTCTTGTGGAACAAGAATGGTCGATTTCAACGAAATCAACAGACTTTGCCTACCTTTTCAGACCACACCAGGAGCAACTCATGGTTTTATGATCCACCTTTGCCCGGCCTTGAAATATTTTAATAGTCCCAAAAGGGAAAACCAAATTTATTAAGAGCTCAGATACAAGACTGAATACTCTTAACTAACTATATTTATTTAAACTTTGGAGAAAAAAAAAACAAAGATGTGTTGATGCATCTATCAAAAAAACAAAACAAAATAGAAACACAAGAGGTGGTTTTGCCCATAATGCTATTTGACATCACTATAAGTAGGCATAACAAATTTTACAACAAGACGACCCAGAAAATGCCATATATGTGGTATAAGCAGCCCCGTAATCGGCAAAGTTCGTTTTTGGGTGGTAGGGTCGAATGAGAGAGCTCCATTGTTGGCTTGTAGACAAGGACGGAAAGTTGTGTGATTCCGAGAGTGTAGGGCGGTGCCTTAAAGTTTTAGGGTTAGCAGTTTGTGCCTTCTTCTTTGTTGTGTCCACAGACTCCACTCTCCACCGAAGACATGGATGGATGGTCGATAGATTCTCAGCAGTTACCACTATCCACCACCATAAAAGACAGTAGTGGACTGCCAAATCAAGCCGGCTGGCTAAAACTAAACTGCTCATAAAAAAAGCCACTTGCAAAGCAATCGGCTTATTGCTTTTTCCCTTTTTGTATTATTTTAGTGCAGAACCTTTCTTATTCTTCAATAATGTTTGCTGTCAGTCTTATTGCTCTAATTTTGCATGAAAACAAAATCAGCAGCTTCTTTCATAAGCTAATTGATGTTTACCTGTCAATCCATGTGAGTTTAAATCTTTATGTTTACGGAATACAGAGAGTACCAACTATAATGCACATAAAACATTTGATTGACATTACATTCACATGAGAACATATCCCATTTTTGTTTTAGTACGCAATGTAGATTTAATTTCAAATTTAATTATGTGGTCTTTAATTGATATTCTAATGTCATCATTTTTGCCACACAAAACATCTTTGTTAAATTATTTAATAAAATTTTATTCTGTGTTTTATTTGAAATTTTATTCTCCAACATATAAAAAGTATAAGAACTTATTTGGAAGTGTTTTTAAAATGGCTGGAAACACTTTTGATGAAAATATTTTTGAAACTAATCTCTAGTAAAAATGCAAGTGAATCCTGAAGAAGCACTTGAAGTGCTTATGTAACCTAAAAACATTTACTTTGAAAAGATTTCAGTCAGTTTAAAAGAACTTCCAAATGAATTCTATTATATATATTTTTTTCTACATTCTAAGGTATACATCTTTTTAACAAGAGCATTTTTAGTCGTGTCGCCTGCGCACTTTAACATATTTGTATGTGCTTTATGTGTTTTAAAAAGGGTTAGAGAATCCAATTTGGGTATAAATATCTATGTATACCTGTCACTTTCCTTGATAGTATGGCAAATGAATAAAATTACGCTTCTAATCTTCCAATTAGGATACAAAGCTCTTGTTTCGAAAAGGAATGACAACGCCTTCGCCTCCTTTAAGCAAATTAACAGTGAATAAATTAACTTTAAAGGGCTTTAACCTTTATTAGATTCTGTCAAATGAGAGTAATTTATATAGTATGTGTAGTGGCAGACTCACTAAGGGGCAAGGAGGCAGTTGATCTTTCGAATTCCAGTAAATTTATATGGATAATTTGGGTGTAGCCCCTTTGAAGCGTGGACATCATTTTGGCTAGATCATATTTCTAAAAATATATCTAAGAAATCTGTGTGAACTTTACATGTGACTCTCCAAATAGTTTTTCTTAGATTCGCCACTGAATATATGTATAATATTATTGTGTTATGTCAATGTTACATAAAAAATACAATTATATTGTATTATTGACACAACTATAATAACAATGCATTTGTGACATGTAAGTTTTTTTCGTAATAATGGCAGAATTGTTATAAAATAAAAATAATTGTATGGCCAAGTTTTGCAAGGAAGCCAAGCTTAAGCTTAATCTTTAATAGTGGGAAAAAAAGAAGCCATGATTCCATTTGCCTTTTTAGCTCAAAATCGAAGGTGCACATGAGACTTGAGAGGTCCAGGGATGTCCAAGAAAGTGTGCCATTTGGATGGAGACCCACAAAAGCACTTTGTAGAAAAGTCAAAATTCAATTTCAACTTTCACGCAATTTGTTATCTTCTAAACTTCATGTACAAATAGAAACTCTACATGCATGTATTCCTTTTACGATGAACATCAGTCTATATCAATATTATATACAAGAGAAATGCTAAACGACATCTATCAGAGATTGACTCTTTATAGATTTTATGTCATTTCACAATTTAACGTTAATTCACGTGCTACATTATAACATTGTGTCATTAACATGATATGACAGAGAGTTTATGAAAAGTCTCATTTTTGAGAGAATCCTCTTGATATTTATGTATATATAATTTAGCATATACTTAGTTAGAGGGGACCAATTATCTTGATGATCAATAAGGACAAAATTCTATATATCGATTTCGTATATGTACTTACGTATTCACTGTGCATGCCAACTTTTAGGGTTCCATTTGGGATGTGACATTTCAAGCATGAGAACTTTAGTTACTTATGCTCCAATATCTCAGAGTTTAGGTCAAACAGTTGGATGAACACATTGGTAAATATTATGTAAGTGGTTACTACATATATTCCACATTTTAAAATTAAAATTATGGCGTTTAGTCGAAGATTGATCTTATGTAACCTATAATATGGATCTTACCCACAAAGGCGGATTCCTGAAATTTTCTCAGAGGTGGGTTATAATTTATTTTTTTCCGAATCCTCCCATTTATTGACTGGAGTCGTTTTGGGAGCTGCTTTGATGTAATTGGCTAACTTTTGCTTAGGTGAGATTGTCTTATTTTCGTTGAAACGAGTTTCTTGTGCAATTTGTTTTTCATAAACACATTTGGGTTAGAGTGCCCACCCTAGCTTGTATGGTTCCGCCGGCCCTCTCTTTCTTGAGAAATTTTTAGTTGTGACAGGAATACAGATGGTTCATTACGTGTTTTTATGCAAATGGTGGAAAATTTTAATTTTTAAATTATTAACATTTTAACACACATAACATACTATTTATATAGGGACACGTGATGTACCACTTCGTGTGACGGTCATACTGAAAAATCTCTCATCTTTCTCGAAACCCCTAGGACATCATGAAGATATAAAAGAATATTTGCATTCGTCCAAAAACTGAGACCACCCCTTTACTTCGAACGTGCTTGAGCTTGTGACAAGTACTACTTTTTGTTAAATTTGGATGGTGGAGGAGGAAGATGTACACGACTCACACATATGTAACGTGGACCATTTAAACTTGTACCAGAAGTGGTTGCATTTTTTTTCCCATTTATTGTGAAAACGCAATTAAAATGATCGAACATGTCATCATGTGGTTTGCTCACGGCCGTGAGGTTTGGGAAAAAGATAGTTAAAGAAGAAATCGATTCCTTTTCATGATCTGTAAAATCTCTATGATATAAGGTGCTCGAAAGAAAAAAAGTAGTAGTTGATAATTTTAGGCTTTCTACCTCCTTTGTTCTATTCTATTCCTTTTTTTTCCCTTTCATGCCAGTATAGGTAGATTATAAAAACATTTTATTAATTTATGATTTTAGTTTGTTTGTAGACGTGAACAAAAAATTTACAGATGTTCTGGTTAGGATATACGATTATGAGACAAAAGCTCAAGACAAAAGGAATAGAGGAAGACCTAAGAAAACTTAGAAATATACTCTAAGAAAAGATATAGAGTACTTGAAGCTAACGAAAGACTTGATACAAAACTGAGCACAATGACATTCTAAGATTCATACTGGCGACCCTACTTGGTGGGATAAGACATAAGACATTGTTGTTGTTGTTGTTGCTTGATTTTAGTTTGTTTAATATTATTTATTACTGCAAATAGCGCTTTACATATAGTCTCATTAAAAAAGAAAAAAATTATGTCCCCAATTTGAATCGAATTCAATCCATAAAAACAAAAAACAATCATGTTTATGCACTTTGGTACGGATACGATCCTTATTGATTTCCCTTCTTCCTAACAACTAGCTATTTAACCCAAACTCTACTCAAAATATTATTTATTATAGATTTATATATATGCATGATTCTCATTGCCAACCTCAAAGTTGATATCCGGTTCTTTTATTTTTATCTTTTTTTTATCGTAATAGCATCTTCAAACTACGGATCTGTTGAGGACAAATGTATAGCATCTCTCTCCAAATTAATAATGGTGTGCAAATGATGTGCTATTTGTTTTAGAAGTATAAAAGCGACACATTTGCTGATACATTCTCGATCACATATTAAAAAAACATATGATGTGTATCCAAATAACTTTATCATTTATTAATACCAAAGTTGTGTTGTGTTTTCACCATATGCGTGCCAAGATAGTATTATATTGACATAGTCCCGATTGGGATTGTCGGTTAATTTGTGGATATATGAAAATCCCTATAGGACTGGTTCGCCATCTCTCTCTCTCCCAATGCCTCTCAAGGTCGTTCCAGAAATTAATGTGCAAGTAAGATTTTGTGGACAGGAATGCAAAAGTCGTAGTAGGCCATTTGGCTGCATGCAAACCTGAAATTTTCTTTTTCGTATAGACTTCTCACATGATGTATTTTTTCACGTGTTATGATATATTTTAAGTGTTAAGACTTGTCACATGAGTAGACGATATAGTTAATATATATTGCTTTAAATATATTAATAAAAAAAAGAAGGAGAAATTAGATTCTCATCACTCATTTTGTTGCTCCATTAATTAAACTTTATTCCTTTTCAATTTTTGATGGTATTAATAACATCATTAATTATTTCAATAATAAAATATTTTTTATTTTTAAATATACTCCTTTAGTGTTAAAAATGTTACAATTAGTATATTTATATTTATGGCCAAATTTTTTATCATACATTTTTTTTAGTTTGTACCCATTTTTAATTTGCAAATTTTCTTTAGTTTGTACCAATTTTATTTTTTGTTTTAATTTGTACCCATATATTAATTTCTTTGTGCCCAAATTTTTAAAAGTTTTATTTGTATTTGTGTCCATGTGTTTACCGTCATGTGACATTGTATAATTAATCAATGATAGAAAAATTATGTTACATCCCACATCGTTCAGGGGAGTGGATCATGTAAGCCTTATATGTATATTCTCATTTCTACCTAACACGAGGCATTTTGGGAGATCATTGGCTTCGGGTTCCATTGGAACTCCGAAGTTAAGTGAGTTCGCGTGAGAGCAATCCCATGATGGGTGACCCACTGGGAAGTTCTCATGTGAGTTCCCAGAAACAAAACCGTAATGGTGTGGTCGGGGTCCAAAACGGACAATATCATGCTATGGCGGAATCGAGCTCGGGATGTGGTGGGGGCCCAGGTCGAGATGTGACAGCCCGTCCCAAAAAATAATCTATTTTGTCTTCAATTGCGTGGAATGACGATTGTACCCTTGAGCGTTGAGTTATGTGTGTGTGTAAATGGGCTAAGGTTAAGGGACCAATTAGGTATATTCCTAATTAATTGGACCCAATTAGAACTAAAGGACTTAAGGTTTTGTTTGATTGGTTGCAAGTTGGACCACACACACACACCCATCCCGTTGACCCTCTCTTTCACCTCCCTCTCAGATTTTCCTATTCGTCTGTACACCCATACGATCATCATTCAACCAACTCCATCTCTCACATATTGAGTTCGTGGAGACTATTTTCAAGTTCCTTGCAAGCTCAGGAGTAGAGCTATACCATTTGTTTGGAGGAAGAACCTCAGAAACCCGAGAAACCAGAGGCTCTAATGTGAGGTACAATGCGTCAAGTGTGATCGCAGAGGTTTCATCGAGTTTTAAGGTTCTAGTAAGCCTTAGAACTTCTTCATGAAGCTCAAGGAAGAATTTTGGAAGGTTTTGAACGTTGGGAAGCTCGGGTTTGGTGAGTTGGTGACCGGATTATCGAAGTTTTCCCGACAAGATTTAGTGGGTTTTAGGACCTAAAAGTGGTAAATTTGTTCCTCTCATCCTAAGCTTCATTTTGGAGAAAATTTCATGGATTTTGGTTGAGAAATGGATGAGATATTGAAGTTTTAAGTTTTTCTAGTTTCCAGTGACTCAGACGGCGATGGTGACGGAATCCGGTGACTCGCCAGAGAAGAAGGTGAATATTTCGTCAAAGTTAATGGAATATTCCTAATGGCGTCATGCATCTTTAACGGCATATTCTATATTTTAACAGAATATTCCCTAACGGCGTTAACTATTTTGTTTGGTGTGCCTGCACGTGTGGCCATGCCTTGGTCGGTGCGTGAGGGCGCGTGGGATGTCAAAATTTTTTTCTAAAAATATGGGGATGTTCCTGAGGTTGAGTAGGCCACGGTGATATATTTAAACACCTCAATTGAGCAATGTATGAGAAGTTATTACCTAGTTTTGGTTATGTGCTTTAAAAATAACGTTTAAATAGTTGTTTCGTATATAGGCGAGACCTATCCAGAGGACAAGCGTAGTCAAGCAAGACTCGGGGGCTACGACCCTTCTACATATCAGTGAGTGGGTTTTTGGTTTTCAGTATATATATACACACACACTTGGTATTTTTCCTAGAAACTTTAATTAAATGGTTTAATATGTTGAAATGCCATATCAAATGATCTCTATGTTTAATTGTGCATTAGTATGGTTATATATATTGTTGTTCAATGCTGCGGACGCCCAGGTAAGCTTCAAGTGAGTATATTAATGGTAATGATGGTAGTGAGTAATTGTGTTGAGATGCATTTAGAGATGGTTATCTTGCACCCCGGTGTTAGTGCTCTGCCAGAGGATAGGGTCTAGCCCTCACGTGATTGTTCACATGCCAGAGGATAGGGTCTAGCCCTCACGTGATTGTTCACATCCCGCACCACACACTCACCTTGGATCCAAGGCAGGTACTAGCCTGTCGTACAGTCCACATTAGGTGGTTCCGACTCATAGGTGACTTGCAATACTTTCGCACAGCCTTCATGTGATTGTAGCACTTGAGCATATTTATTTACACCTAGCATGTTGTACAAACCACTTCAGGTGGTTCCGACTTGTGTGCAGAG
The DNA here is from genome assembly GCF_916048215.2 of Malus sylvestris. Lineage (NCBI taxonomy): Eukaryota > Viridiplantae > Streptophyta > Magnoliopsida > Rosales > Rosaceae > Malus > Malus sylvestris. The sequence continues at coordinate 39,363,231 of NC_062270.1, read as the reverse complement.
AACTTGTTGATGAGTTATAGATTCAACCGTACAGGTCACGTTAGGTGACTTTGGCTGACGTACCATTTCATATTGATTCATTTCACCTGACTTACTTATTTCCTGCTAAGATATTTGACATGCATGATATTGGATTTACTATCATAAACAGGGTTTTGAGATATATTTACATGTATGTTATTTTCTGGGAATTATACAGGTTTTACTGCGAGGGGTTTCTACTTTTGATAAGTGAAATGATTTTGAAAAGCTTTGTTTTTGCCCACTCACATTTTCTATTTTATGCCCCTCCAAGTTTTAGGTAGAAGTGCTTGTTGGTGGCTTATGAGGAACTCACGGCAGCTCTGACAGATTATCACCAATGTAGGATCACCTTTGAGTATTGTATAATTAGTATTCGTCCTGCTTGACTGCAATTAGGCTACTTATGCTCTGATTGTGAACTCACACTTAATTTCGCACTTGCACTTTATCTTATCTAGTGTTCTAGTTAGCTTGGTTTTTGTTTATTCGCATTTTCTTATATCAATATTGCTTCCGCACTGTGCACATGGCTACGTCACCCTCATGTGATGGCCAGCATGCCTCGATTTAGGTCAGGGTGTGTCACGGGATGTGACAAATTACATATGGTATATTTATGTTTTATGGCTAAACTTTGTATCATATATTTATATTTTTAGTTTGTACCCACTTTTAATTTGCAACTTTTTTTTTTAATTTGTAGTCTTTTCTTTTTAATTTTAATTTATACCCATGTATCAATTTCTTTTTGCGCCCATATTTTTTAAAATTTCATTTGTACTCATAATTTTTTATTCTTTATTTGTACCCTAATTTATTTATAATGTACCCATTCTTCTTCATTAATGTACCACTTTGTTATATGTGAAATGTACCCATTTTTTTTGTAAAATGTACCAATTTTTTTAACACTATGGATACATTCTTTTGCCATTTATTATTTCTTATTGTTACATAGTTTCTATCCATTTATTCTGACACACCCCGTCCCGGAGGAGGGCATGCTGGCCGTCACGTGACGTGACGTAACCAGCATGCCCTCCTTCCGGACTGAGTGTGTCATATTCAATCAAAATGTTAGAATTTTTTTTTTAATGTAGCCATTTCTAATAGTATTATAATGAGAGATTTTAAATTTATATGATTATAAATCTCATAAAATATCAAACAATTAATGTCAAAACTATAAAAATATAAATATTAATAGTAATATAATGAGGTGTACAAAGTCAAGGGACTTTGATCAAAATTTGAATACCATTAAGGTTTCAGTCAAAGAGTGTTAGGGATTAGGGACCGTATCCAAAATATCATAAAAAACAAATACATGTGTTTCAAATTGAGTGAATTTGTACATCACGTGGCGGCTACATTTCTAAACCTAACAAGTGAGAAATTAATTTTAATATATACAGCTACCATATGGTTATGAAGCATCACAGATTCAGTACGTACTTTTCTGCAACCTCGTGATATTTCACAATCAAAATGTATATTTTTTATGTTTTGAAAAAATATATATGTATTCTTATTCAACGGTCTACCAAGTAGACATATTTTGTTAAATTAGTTAAAGCAATGTGCTCTCTTTTATACATTCGCATAACTCTTTGTGTGGTTTAGATAAATTCAGTATAAATATCGATTGTATAAAAAAAAAGGAGGTATTGGCCGATTTCCCTCCCCCCACCCCACCAACCAAACTTGTAAGGAGCTATCAATTTCTTCTATAGACTTTTATTTTAGCCTATAACCTCCTAAACTTTTATAATTGGTCAATATCTCCATGAACTTTAATTTTTCCAATTACCTTTGAACTTTAATTTCCTTGCTAAACTCTAAATTCAAACAAAAAATATACGGAGTGAACTAGAGGAAGAGAAGAAAGAAAAAGAAAACAATATAAAGCTCAGGGGTAAAATTGACCACTTATAAAACTTCAAAGGGGAATTGGCTAAAATTAAAATTTCGTGAGAAAATTGACCAATTACAAAAATTCAGAAAAATAATTGACTAAAATTAAAATTCATGAGAAAATTACACAGCTCCTTATTTATTTAGGAAAAAAAATCGACAAATACCTTAAAAAAATAGTCCACCAAAATTTCAGCTTGGCTCATACTAAAACATACAATATGTGCGTGTGCATGTGTTTGGGTATGCATGTGGGCATTTCTAAACGTGTATAATTTGGTGGTTTGTCACAAATTGAATTGTCAAATCGATTTTCATCAAAATATCATAGAGTATAATTTATATGCAAGCAAAGCAAAAGTGCTTGAGCATGTTACATGCAATATTGATTATTGTTGTTCATTTGGACGGCTCTGGAGTCCTGGCCCTCTGCGGATTATATATGAAATAAAAAACAAAACAATATAATAAGTTCTTAAACGTGCTTACAAATAATTAAAAACTACATGGAAAACTACATAAACATGCTTTATGTTTTCCCTCGCTAATCACAAGCCGCTAGTGGTTAAAAAAAATTGAATTAATCTAATAATTAAAAACTACATTAACAACTAACACGGGGTAGCTCAGTGTTGAGGACGAATTTTCTCGCCTGTATTTCCACAAGAGATGTCGTGGGTTCAATTTCTGGCACGTGTAATGGTAGCCACGAAGAGACTAAAAATGCCTCTAAATCTTTTCAACATTCGAAATTGTAGACTGTCATGACGAAACTACTAACCAGAACATTTTCTAAATAAAAAAATAAAAACTACATTAGCATTTGCTTTTTCGGCACTACTAAATTTGATTTATGTGCAACTTACTACGCAGAAAAGAACAAATAACTATAATTTTGTTTAATTTTGGATACATATGTGTGCTAGAGTAATTAAGTATGTACTATGTACATAATAGATATATATTAACCTCAGATTAATATTGTCTCTCAATCCAAATTCCAATGCTGCTAACATCTTACTATATCTTCAGGTACATCTTAAGTTCACAAAATCTTAAGCATTTCCAATTAACCAATACATATATTTATTTTGTTCATTGAGATCCACTAATGAGGTTTTATAATTAGCAATCTGCTTGTTTATCATTAAAAAAATAGTAATGCTAGTGACCATCTATTTAAACCATATTTTGTAAATTATATAACGTGATTGTTGATGATTAAATTATTACTTAAGTGTTGTCTAACGAGCTTATTTTCTACCTAGCATATACCCTTACTTTTTCTTGTACAAGCAATAGAAGGTTGATCGATACTTCAGGTGCCAAAATAAACACTCTTAATACTTGAATAACAAACCCTTTATATCATAGCTCCACTTTTATTTGAACTTTTTGTTTTATAATAAATTGAGATTTAGTTTTTGTTCTTTGACAAACGATAAGTAATTATACTAAATTTATCTAAACTTGAATTTAAACATGGGTGCAAATAGTGAAGTACACTGCACTGACAAACTTGACTATGCTCCAGTATGCATAAATTTAGCTTTTAATTAACTATTATTTTAGATAATTTGATTCTCTTGTACTTTAGATAATTCGTGACATTATTAATTCACATACGCATGTTTGACTTGGCTCAGCAGGTGAGGGAACGCTTTAGAGGAAACACAGAAGCCATGCACATCAAGTATTTGCCCAAAGAATTATAGTTAACTAATCAATATTTATTTATGAGCCAACATGGATGAAGTTTTCATTTGAAGCAAACAAATGCCTTTTCCCCCCTTTTCACAGGGCAATACCTTTTTCTCTTTCAGGTTAGACCAAATAGTCCATCATCACTACATTAAACATAATCAATAAGCGGTTTTTTCAAAAGAAAAAACCGATAATATATCTAGTGCTAATGAGAGATATTATAATCAATTCTCGTCAAATGCAAACATGAACCATATTATTGCTCGCTTATTGTGAGGCTTAGCGAACTCTTTCATCTCTATAGTGTAAGATAATATTGGCTGTTCAAAAAAAAAAAAAAAAAACGAGAAAAAACATGTTTTGAGACATAGAAAATAAGCCGAACTCTACAAGCCCTAGACTGAAGACAACAAAGCAATCTACTCTTTCCCCCCACTAGAACAATTGAAAAGAAAACACCCCCGATAGAACGGCACTCCCGTTTGTTAAAGTATTCGGAATGCTAATGTTTTAAATAACAGTTAAATGTGAGAAAATTCTTATGTGTTACCATAACACCGGTGTTATATAATATAATACTGGTAACATGAGATCAGTTGTGGAAGGAAGGAGGGGGAATAGGATCGTATGACCCCAATAAAGTCAATTGGCTACCCCTATAATCTTGTATGTTAGGCTTGACCCAAAGAAGGCATGAAAAGACAAGGGATAGAAGGCCATGTTCGTTTTATATGTTTTTATACATAGTTGAGGGTATACGTTATATATAGGTTTTTTTAGTCAAAATAATTTTTGAGATTGAAATAATTTTTTATTTTGGTCTTTAAGATTTGAAATCGATAGAACTAATCATGAGTTTGTCCATCGTCAATCGTATTGGTCTTTCCGAAAAAAATCTCTGTTAAATAAGGACCAAAATAACAAAAATACACTCAATTTAATAAACAATGTATCAAAATGATTTGACAAGAATTGAGAGTAAGTTTGTCATTTTTTTTCTTATTTAGCTGATATTTTTCACAGAATGACCAAAATAATTGACAATGGACAAACTTCAGGACAAAAATTGATAATTTCAAGGATCATTTTAACTAAAAAAATCTTATATATGTGTGCGTCAAGAGTCAAATATGTACATGGGATGCGTATCTTGCTTAAATAATGTTGGAGAGAGAACCAACAGCATTTGCTTAGAATGCGTTGGCCTTGGATTTATATAAGAAGCTGAATATGAGACCTCAGTTGATAATACTATTGTCCTAAAAAATTCTGATTCCGCCTGAAATAGAAGATGTATAAATAAATAAATGAGATTTTTAAAAAATTTAAATCCTTTTAGAAGACATGATAGTTGTTTATTCATAACGTAAAGAAAACTTACAGTTCTCAAAAAGGATATCATGAAGTATAATTATGAGACTTACTTGAACCAACAACTAGTAAAATTAGAAATTAAGGCTAACTTGAACATTGTCTGCACCGCTATATTAATAGATAAACGAGATTATAATATCGCACAACGGTATGATTAACGATTAAAAAAATGAATCCAATCGTATTATAGTGTGGGAGTTTTCAATATTTAAGAGAGATATGGCATATGGAATATATACCATTATGCGCATGCACGTGAACCTGAGACAAAAAGAACTTTCGAAGTAGCTTCTTTCGCAAGGCTATGCACAGTAGTCAACGAAATAATTCAAAATTTGGAAAGCAAAAAAGAGAAATTTATGATTATAAAAATCAAATTTAGAGAAGAAAACGAATACAGTCAAATTGATTAATTGGTGAGTCGAATTTGGTAGGTGAAGGTGTCATCCAAGATTAAACAAATGCAATGGAACTAAGAAGAATGTATTGTCTATGCCGCCACGAAAGGGATTCAAAGCATGACAATTGACAAATTCGAAGACCTATTTCCATTGCCTCCTTTGACCGTAATACCGTCACGTGACTAAGTTATGAGGAAAAACGTTTAAACTTTAGACGCAGTAAGTTTAAGGGGTCTCAATCACTAGAGCAATTTATCACGTACACGATACATGTTTTATTCATAATATGACGTCCTAAAAGATAAACTCATCAACTGCATGTAATATGATGTGATGTCTTTTTATTTTCTTTTAATTTGTTCAATACAAATATCAAAAATATATTAAACTATAATAAAAATATAAAGAGTGTGCAGAAACCACTTCTCGTAAATTTTGCTTGAGTGAACCCACAATGACAACTCCATATTTGACCGTCCACATTAGACCCTACCCCTCATTATCTTACCACTTGTATATTTAACACGTAATATATCATTTCGTATTTTCAACGTACTGAAAAATATCTCTTTCTTTAGAGAAGACTATGGAAGCTTCTTCGCGCACTATACAACAAGATGGGGGTCCACTATTTTATTATGATTTATGAAGCAACAAACAGAGTGGGCCAAAGAGAAAAATCTGATCATGTTCTCGTAAATCATTGTTAAAAGCCCATAAGAGCCTGCCCAAATGACCTTTTAGTGTTGGAATGTCATGTCGGTCGGTTGGTTGGTTTGGTCATATTAACATATTATTCATCTCCATACCGTCAAACATATTTAAGTTAAGATATAATAATCGCTAAAAAGCTAACTGGTTAATAAGTTAACACGATATTAATCACCCATTTAAATTACAAATACACATCGTCTCATTGACTAATTTTAAAGGAAACATTCTCGCTCAAGCTCTAACCAGTTAATAAATTAAAACGACACTAACTTCCTGTTTGAACTACTACACAACCCAACAGGATCCTCTCCGAATCTTTTTGGTGGGGATCTTGGGGATCTGTGAATCGTGTCTGTTCATCTTACATAGTACGGTCAATTTTTGTCAAGTATTGTTTGTGTTTAATTTTAAATAAAATATTTAAAATAATTCTGACCGCACGATGTACGATGAACGAATATGATTCACGGATCCCCGAAATCCTCACAAAGAGGATTCAGATTCCTACATAACATCGTCTCATTGACTAAAATACACCCGACTAATTTTATAAGAAACACTCTCGCTCTAGCGCTAACCAGTTAATACGACACTAACCACTTGTTTGAACTACTATAGATCGTTGTCTCATTGACTAGAATATTGACTAATTTTAAACGAACACTATCGCTCAAATGCTAACTAGTTAATAAGTTAATACGACACTAGTCACTCAGCTGAACTACTACACAACGTCGTCTCATTGACTTAAAATACACATCGTTTCATTCACTAATTTTACAAGAAACACTCACTCTAGCGCTAACTAGTTAGTAATTTAAACGACATTAACCACTTGTTTGAACCACTACACAACATCGTCTCATTGACTAATTCCATAGGAAACACTTGTACTCGTAAACACTCTTAGTTAGAAACAATCCCAAACGGGCCAATACGTCATTCCGGTTCATAACTACATATGAAAGTTCTTGTCAACATAATATAAATGTAAACATAGCTTGTTTTCGCGTCATTCATTACAGAACGGTCCTGCTGTTGCTTTCCGAGCACCTTCTTTTTTGAAGCACTTCAAGTTTCCGTTCAGGTTCTTCTGTTGCTAAACGAAATCGAAAAAACATATTCTGCCAATCCATGGATTGTGACGTCCATTGCCTTCCAGTGACTTAAAATTGCCACTAGTCAAGAACATAGATCCGAGAGGCAATGTCTTGGACCAACCAATCGAATCCTTCAAGCAGTCCCTCACCGGTGAATGCACTGCAGCCGACAATTTGCCAATGCCGAGTTTTATCCATGGCCTCCAAGTTCAAAACCTTAGCAATTTCTTCCGGAGCAAGGGCACCTTTTATGTCCTGCTTGTTTGCTAGTATCAACAAGGATGATCCAGAAAGCCTCTCCTCCTTCAAAAGATTGTCGAGCTCCGCTTTGCAGTCTTCTAGCCTTCTAAGATCTGAACTGTCAACTACCCATACCAGACCATCAGTTTGCTCGAAATAGTTTCTCCAGTACGATCTTATTGTTTTCTGGCCCCCGACATCCCATATGTTGAGGGTATACTTTTGGTAAATGATGGTCTTGATGTTGAAACCGAGTGTGGGACTGACAACGCTGGTGTCCTCTCCATTAATTCTCAGCACAATGGTAGTCTTGCCAGAATTGTCAAGCCCGACCATGAGTATACGTATTTCTTTTTCCTTCCTTTTAATTTTTCGAATAATGCTGAGAAGCCCCATTTGCTCACAGACAAAATCAGATTGAGCTTCTCCAAATAGACTTCAAGGTTCGAAGCAAAAACCAAACGAGAATTTTTTCTCAAAACTGAAACTTCAATGAGACTTTCAAATCCTGAGCTGTTAAATTAGAGAAAATTAAATTGACAAAGGCACATGGGCAGTTCAAGCTTTAACGTGCGTGCTGAGAATTAGGAGGATAATAAAACTTACTTTAGTCGTCGGTTGTTGATGGTAGGCAGTGGTTGCCGGCTCAATCCTGGTAGGAACAGGTGAAGTATGAAGTGATTAGGGCCTGGCGTACATGATTATTCTGTTTTACCGAAGAAAGCACAAATATGAACTTTTCCTTTTACAACAAGAAAACTCTAGGAACTTCGAGTGTATGCTATTTACCGCGAAGCACACTTGTGCTGAAAATATTTCATGAGGAGTGATGAACATAGTATTTAGGACAACACAATCACATGCTCATGATCAAATTCAGTTAGCTAAGAAAAGCCTAAAATGCTAAACTAAAAAACAAGTAGTTATCATGGCGGCGAGGCCTACCAAGTAAACATCATGCAGATAAACACTTACACACATGCTCACAGGAACACGAGACAAGATGCATATATACTGGATTAGTAACAAAACTCAGTTTGAAATTCAAAAAGTCCAAGGGAGAAAACAAGATGCTGTAGCAAACATCGGCTACAATGTAAAACATTTACTATACTAATTCCTCTTTTCAGCTGTAAAGGTTAAGCAAGTGATGGCATTATAGGGGAAAGAAACAAGCAAAAAGAACAACACATTTTGAAATTATCAGTCACCGCAATGGTGTGATGCGAAGGATTCATCGGTCTCAAAACACATTATATTCAGGATATGACATTATATTCAGGTACATAAGCGGCCCCAAGCCAACAAGGCTCCCTGCTTTGTGAAGGTCGGAGGAACGTCTATCGTAAGAATATCACAACACAAACTCTACCCGCAAGTTGTTCAATTGAGATTAAAAAGCAGAGTCTAAAAATTCACTAGTAGTTCAATTAGGACTATTTAGTAACAAACAAAAGCAGAACAGATACATGAGAATCATAATATCACAACACAAAATCTAATTGCAAATATAATTTAAAGTCATCTCAAAGTCTAAGACTTTACACATATAATTTAAAATCAAACAAAACCCAGATGTAATCGTATACTCATAAGCAGTTTAGAGAGAGAGAGAGGACTAGAAGGGTTGCTATGAGTTGTTTGGGATGAAAATCGAAAAGGGTGTTCGGGAAATCTGATGAAAATGGACGGTAGGGATCGATATCGGGTAAACACGGCGGAGATCAGAGCATCCGGGAGGGAGAGTGAATTGTGGATTGGTCGCCATTGTTGCAGGTTTGATAGCATCAGTTTCAAAGATTAAAGCTTTAACGAGAGAGAGAACTTACCCACCTGGGAAATTTGAGACGTCGGCGGTTCTCGGCGGATCTGATCGAGGAGGTGGGAAATAATGGTAAAGGTATCGACGGGAGAAGAGCTCAACTGAAGATAGTACGAGAATGCAAACGTTTCGACACTTGAAAGAAATTAACTTAAATATTGTTATGTTTGGACCCCGATAGACAAATTTGATTTTTGGAAGGGGGTGTGGTATCGACACTCTTTTTTATTTTTCACAAACTTTCTTAATTTTTGGTTATCAGGTTAAATGAATTAAAGAAAATTAAAAGAAATAAATTAATAAGGAGTGTGTGAGAAGTAAAAACGATGTGTGAATATCACTCATTTCGGAACGTCCTTGGGCCAATATGAAAATAAGGAAAACACAAAATGCCTATTTTGCCCTACTGAAGTACAAAACAGTAACAATTTGATGATTTGATTTGTGTTATGGAATTTCTTTCCTTTTTCCCATCAATTTTCTCATTGATGGACATTTTTGTAGCTTTATTTTTTGGGTAAATTACACTTTCATACATTAGGTTTGGAGTTTATTTCAATTCCTTACAACATCTTCAAAACGTTTCACTTTTATACCTTAAGTACTATTTTATTTTTAAATAATACATCTGTTACATTTTTCATCCATTGATCTGTTAAATGCTGACGTGGCTGCAACATTTGTGCCATATGACTGCCAAATGTGTGCCACGTGGAAATTTTTTTTTAATTTTTTTTATAAAAACCTGAATTTTCTCAAAAAAAGAAAGAAAAAGAAACCCATCCCATCTCCCCGCACCCCCCCCCAAAAAACAAACCCAGAACCCTTTATCCCCACCCACACCCGCCCAACTCGTCTTCCCCCTTCCTTTTGACGACCCACCTAAGCCAAAACCCCGACCCTTATTCCGCCCGCACCCCCCCCACCCAAGAGACCTCACCCTCCTACTGCCCGCACCCCCAACCTCCCCCTCCACCCAAGAGACCTCACCCTCTTCCCCCCCCCGGGCAACCTAACTGCCTGTGTCCGACCTTCCCCCTTCCCCGCACGACCCAACTCCTTACGTCCAACCTCACCCAGAACCCAAATCCCGACCCGGGCGACCCACCTCGCCCAGAACCCGACCCCTACCATCTGCAACACCCACCCTCTTCTCCCTCCCCCATCCGTGCTCGTCGGCAAGTCGGTCGGCTCCGACAACGAGGTATGCATTTAATTTTGTCCTTCAAATTTTGAATTTTTTTGGGTGCTTGGTTAGTGGTGGTCTGGATGGAGTTAGGTTTGCTATGGGTGGGTAGGGTTGCAGATTAGAGAAGGGAGGGTAGGGGTGAAGAGGAGAAAGGACTCGGGGAAGGTAGGGATGGGGTTGGGGTTTGCTGGGAGGTGAAGAGGGTGGAGGAGAGGGAGGTGGGTTCGGGGAGGGGGGGTGGGTGGGGATGGGGGTTTAAGGTTTCTAGGTTTGTTTACGGGGGAGCTAGGTTTCAGTTTTTTTTTTTTAAATTCTTTTTTCAGGTGGTTTTTTTTTAATTAAAAAATTATTATTTTTGCCACGTGGTGTGCCATGTTGACAGCTACGTCAGCACTTAACGGATCAATGGATGAAAAATTTAACTGATGTATTATTTTGAAATAAAATAGTACTTGAGGTATGAAAGTGAAATGTTTTGAAGATATTGTAAGGAATTGAAATAGACCCCAAACCTGAGGTATGAAAGTGCAATTTACCCTTATTTTTTTCTTTGATAAAACAGGTAAATTTCATTACCAACCTACAATAAGTTCAAAGGTCTAAATACAAGCTTAACACAAAAAAAAAGGCCAACACAACATAGAGGACAAGGTCTGCTGCTTCTCATGCGTCTGCAACAACCGCCACTAGAAAACCAAATAACGATCTCCACAATTCGTCGCTTATCACCGTCGCCAAAGATCCTGCCTGCAAGAACCCAAAAATTGATGAAGAAGAAGGCCTCCTCAATCTCCAGGGACCACCATACCAGCTGTCTCCACGAAGTTAAGGAAGCCCGCGGGGGAGCAAGCAACATTGCCACCAAGGGCGAACACTGGGAAAGACCAACAAGGGCCAGCAAAGGTGGTGGTGCGAACTCCTGAGCCGAAGCTCTACACACCCTTCCGTAGATCTGTGACATATCGCGTTGAAAACATGTGGAAATTGATCAGAATTTGGGATGGTCAGAGAGATGAAGGATCCAATTGATGAAAAAGACTAAGGGAGGTGGATGGAAGGGAATGGAAGGGGATGAATCGAAGCAGATTGAGCGAGTGGATGATTGGGTATTGGAGTTCAAGATGGTTTGATCAAAAGCAAGGAACGACTTCGGATGAGGAAATCGTGATTTGCAGGGATGGTGGAAAGTGTACACAACAGGGAGAACAAAAAGAAAAGAAAAAGAAAGAAAAAAACATGGGACTACCACCGACCCTAGCCACAACTAGGGCCGGCAATAACGCTGATTTAACGAGAAGATCATCACTCACACTTAGGTGAGAAAGATTCTCACAATAGGAGAAAAGGTCTCTCAGTGGAGGAGAGAGAAGCTTCTTGCTTTTTTTGACATTTTTGTAGCTTGGGTGCAAAGTAAACACAACGTTGTTGGCAACATGTTCCATGACTTGCAGGACAGGGTTTGGGGAATCAACAATCCAAATGGCAACAGTTGGATAACGTTGTAGGAATTGGACGAATTTTAACTCAAGATTACACTTATTGGCTACAAATTACAAGAAAAAAAAAAAGAGGATAAACCGACCGCTTTAAATAAGAAAAAAAAAATGAACTGATATTGACACTCTAAAATAATTATATTATCTTTATCTGAAACCAGGTCATGAATAAGGTGGACATATTGTATATCGTGAAGATGATCATTGTTTTGCGATAACTCTTTGGTGAGTAAAAATCGCTTGAATTGCTAATGTAAATCACTGCAAATCATCTCTAGTAACCCACTCCCGCAATGTATCCTTAACTTCATACATTTCAAATACGCACTCGTCATCCTCCTCGTCATCGTCATACTTCACATGAAAGTTAAACCCAACGGATACAACATACTAGTGAATATATTTCATATACAATGTGGTATGCCAGTGACCACCTTGTGAATAATGTGTGATTGGGCGAAGTGTTCAAAGTGCAGGACTAACTGTGATGGCGATGAAGACTTTCTCACACGCTCCCTTTGAACTGATGCAGGTGCAGGAGGATTATTGCCATTACTTCCCATCAAGTAAATATAAATATGTGATCGAGTTTTGAAAAATTAGTGTGATTTTCCAGAGAGCGGAGAAGGTGGTTGGGTTAAGAATCCAAGATAGTTCTTCATTTTTCACGTAAAGTACTTGATTTGTCGATTTTTGGTGACATTATGATCTGGGTGAAATTTTTAATTGTGACCGGAACACAAGTGGTACACCATGTGTATTAATATAAGTGGTGGAAAATTTTATTTTTTAAGTTATTAATTTTTTAGCACACATATCCCACAATTTGTATAGTGACATGTGGTGTACCACCTCGTGTACCGGTCACATTGAAAAATCTTTCACGATTTGGGATCATATTCTCAATCACTTTAGGAGACACTATTTTCTACTAGAGATTCTGACCGGCACACGGGGTAGTACATCACGTGTCATTAAACAAATTGTGTGATATATGTGTTAAAAAGTTAATAACTTAAAAAATAAAATTTCTCACAATTTATATAAAAATACGTGGTGTATCACCCATGTTCCCGTCAGAATGAAAATTTTCTCATTTTCTACGGAAATTAGAATCTAAAAAGTACCACTATAAGAAAGCAAGCAAGAATGCATGCATGCATGCATATATATACAGCAATACTACATTACTAGAAACACCAACTTATTACAACAAATTTTGGTCACCAACTTCAGTTTCTTATAACGTCAACATAAGAAAAATTTTTGTGTAGGGGAAGCTCGTGTCATGTCAAAGATCTTTCGAAGACACACATAAAGAGGACCTTTGCATTCAAGGGGTCCTCATTTTGTGTGTCTTCAATAGACATGTGATGCGGCACGTGCTTTCCCACACAAAAATCTCTCCTAGGATAGAAGATCTTCCATTCCATGTTACAAGGAGTATTATCGCCTATTATTATCTCTCTTATCATGTAACGAGGAATTAAGAAATATGTGAGATAATACGACCAATTGTGATAACTAAGAATTTGTCATTTCTCCACCCAAATAAAAATCAAATGAAACATTGTCGCATCATTATGAAACCAAGAGTTAGCGTAATGAGTTGATGTCTCGAAATTAACTTGAGATTTTGAGAAGTAAATGAAACATCCGAGATGGGCATATGTGTCTATATGTATTTATGTGGAAATATGATCGACTAACAAACTAAATCTTTTTGTGATTAAAGGAATCTCTGAAAAAGCTTTGAAAGAATCATACTTTTGCTTGCTTGTGAGCCGAGATCACGGTGGAAACTTAATTAATACCAATACTTAGTTCAAGTAGTTTACTGTGAAGAACAACTCAAATTTTTTAGTTTTGTTAATGTGAACGAACATTTTGTTCACATTTTAAGTGTTTTGTGGGGAATAATATGAATGAAAAGCTAGGGTATAAAGAAAGGAAAATAACTTTCTTTTCCCATAGGTCGACGTTGCTTAAGATATCTTCCGTCTTTAGAGAGACTTTTATTGTGTCTGGAATACAGGCACATACACCATATATCATTATATAAGTGAAGAAACACTTGAAAAAAAAAATCTTTCCTAGACTTGTACAATAACATATGGTGTACCATCCTATGTTCTAGGCACATTGAAAAATTTCTTTCATCTTTGGTGTCATTTCAGCCATTGACATTACAGTTTAGTGATTTTTTTTTTTAACTTGTAAATGAGAAATCTTAAATTTTGATTCTCAATAACAGTAAGTGTAGTGATAAATGCTCTTTAATAGTCCCCAACTTTTTTAAAACAAACGATAATATAACTTGTTGCCAACCATAATTAGAATTTGCAAGTCAATTTAAATGTGCAAATTAAGTAAAATCAACTAGTAACTTGCAATCTTAATTCAATGGTAAACAAAACCAACTGAAGCATTACATATATAACCAGATTTAAAGATTAGAATAGAGAGAAAACAATAATCAAATAGAATAAACTTATTATACGTTACATTAAGAGAGGCTGCTAAGATCAGTCGTGCATGCATGTAAGCGCATGCACTTCCTGAGCGTAGCGAAATCCTTCATGCACACACATTAATTAGAAATATCATATATGTACTTCCCTCCCAGCTAGCATTCACCAACACCACCCTTATTATTTTCAATCAGCAAAACCCATCAAACCAAAAGTTAAACAGATTAATCTCCTACTCTCGCTTAAAGGAAGCATTCTTTCGACCACCAAGATTTGACGGCGTAGATCTGAACTTTTTCTTCGCACGTTGAATATAATCAGAAAAATGGTCGTTTCCAGTCTCTCTTTTCTTTCCATCATACTCAACCTCATCTGATTCCGCTATCTTCTTCGATGACATTGATCTGATCTTGATCTTCGCCCGATTGATATACTCCGAAAATTTGTCATTAATATCCAATCCTCCTTGTTTCTTTCCTTCAATATTCCTAGCTTGAGCTTGTGCTTCATGTTTGTCCTCCTCAACTTTTGAATGAGTAGCCTTGGCCAACTCTTCCTTGTATTTGTGTACTAGACCATGATGAGTTGGAGGTTTTTTGGGTTCAATCTTCGCAGCAACCTTGGAATTTGCTTGATCATCACAGCCTTTCCCTACTATTTTTTCGGACGTGATTGGAATCCGAACCACTAATTCAGCTGACTTCTTGGGTTGTGGTTGTGGAGGATAAGTGCTTCTAGCAGCGGAGGCAGCTGTAGGTTCTTGTGGAAAATGCGTGGCTCGGCGAACTGTTCGAAATGCAGGAGAAACTGTGATGGCGCTGTAGATTTTCTGGCACACTCCCTCTGAATCTGATGCTGGTGCAGCAGGATTATTGCCATTCTTTTCCATCAAGTATAAATATGTGGTCAAGTTTTGGAAAAATGGGAGTGATTTTCTAGACAACAGAGAGGGTGGTATTTATATGCATTGATTTGTCTAGCTAGTCGTTTTTTACTTACTGTTCGTATTCACACTGAAAATCAGAAACAAACGAGCTTTTACCCTACTGTTTGTGTTGTTTTTGATCTAAAGAGAAAAGTACTGTATCAATTTTGGGATCATATTCTCAATCACTTTAGGTACTCTATTTTCTATGGAAATTAGAATTTTAAAAGCACCACTATAATAAAGCATATACATACTGCATAGCAAGCTATTAACGGATAAATTTTAATCTGGTTCCCACAAGGGCCACAACTACTTTTTGACAACTGAGTTTAAGATTCCGGAATTTTTTTTAATAGTACTGTGACTTTCGTCACACCGCGTGCACAAATCCACATATGATGATATGGTAGACGATAATGTTGGTATTTATGAATTTTGTCTAAATTATGTGTTTAGTGCACGCGGTGTAGGATTGGATTTGATTTGAGTGTGGAAATATGACCAATGAAGAAACTAACCCTTTGTAATCACAGAAATCTCGTATGGTTGTGATCCCACCAATCACACACTCAAAAAACTTGGTATAATCGTACTTCTTGTGAAACGTGAGTGGTGACCAACCAGATTACGGTTGAACACCAATTTTTGGAACAGAAATGTACCAATAATTCTAGAAGAAAGTAATTTATTAAGGACTCATAAATTTTATTGTTTTGTTAAGGGTAATGTTAGGTAGACCAAAATTTTAAATCAAATTTTGTAAACCAAGTGATGTGGTTGTAGATGATTAGATTATTACTTAAGTGTTGATTAACGTACTTATAATTCCTATTGGTGACACATCATTTGGTTTGTAAATTTGATTTAGAAATTTGGTATCCCCTAGCATTTTCCTTTTGTTTATGTGAATCAAAGACCTATTAGATGCTCTAGTTAGAAAATCCGATTATAAAACAGAGACTCAAGGCAAAAGAGATAGAGGAAGACATATGAAGACTTAAAAAGAGACTTTAAAGAAAGATATGGAGTACTTGGAAACAGAAAACTTGCACAAAACTGATGACAATGGCGTTCTAAGATTCATACAGGTAACCCCACCTGAAAATATATGACTTTGTTGTTGTTGATGTGAAATCTCTCTCTTCACTTTACTTTTGTTATGTGGGGATATATATATATATATATATATATATATATATATGGAATGAAAAGCTAGGGTTACATTCGTTCCGTTTGTGTTCCATCTAGATGTAAGAATCAAGTGATACAATGGAAAGGAAAATTTACTTCCTTTTTCTTGTCCTTTTCCCATAGGGCCGACATGCTTAGCATCATCTGACCTGTAGGAAGGTTTTATGTTTATGCTCCAATTGGTGGTTAAGTGATGCCAATGAAGACTAGCAGCCAACTAAATTTGTAAATGAATCGGATTCCGATAAAGATTTGGATTCTCTCCTCTCCTTCCTCTCTTATTTAAATGCTCAATATTAAACCACGTCATCATCTTGTTTTATCTTATTTGTAGGGGGAGAACAACCACATTATAAAATAATAGTAGGATTCAAATCCAACTATTATTGCTTACTATGGTCTAGTTGTATTTCGCTTTACTTATAAGTGAAAAGTCTTAGGTTCGATTCTCGTCAAATACAAAGTTGAACCACATTATTATGGCAAGCTGCTTAGCCCAATCCCCCATCCCTTAGCGTGGATACTATAGTTTGTTAAAAAAAAAAATTGGTTCATTATCAATGCTAATTTAAAACCTGAAAATGACTGAAATATCATTGGTAATTCATTTAATATATACAAGTATAATATTTATAAAATAACATAAAATAAAATAAAAAGAATATGCTTCTATTAAACCGAATCAGATTATTATCAAATTGAATACACCTTATCTATATTCGAATCTATTTATAATCGAATTATCTTTATTCAAATACTAATTGGATCATCCAATTAAAATTTTCAGCATCCTATTAATTATGGATAAGATCCATATCTTTTTTTATGTACATCTCTTTACCAATTTTTACTTATAAGTGAAAAGTCTTAGGTTCGATTCTCGTCAAAAACAAAGTTAAACCACATTATTATGGCAAGCTGCTTAGCCCAATCCCCCATCCCTTAGCGTGGATACTATAGTTTGTTAAAAAAAAAAAAATGGTTCATTATCAATGCTAATTTAAAACCTGAAAATGACTGAAATATCATTGGTAATTCATTTATATATACAAGTATAATATTTATAAAATAACATAAAATAAAATAAAAAGAATAAAATAACAAAATATGCTTCTATTAAACCGAATCAGATTATTATCAAATTGAATACACGTTATCTATATTCGAATCTATTTATAATCGAATTATCTTTATTCAAATACTAATTGGATCATCCAATTAAAATTTTCAGCATCCTATTAATTATGGATAAGATCCATATCTTTTTTTATGTACATCTCTTTACTCATCGCGTTACGACAGATGTACAACCAAGAGGATAAATCCTAAGACATTATTTTTTTAATGAACAGTATCATGCTATATTTTATACTATCCCTAACCAAGAGGGCCAAAGAGCAATAGGCCAAAACAGAGTTTGACAAAAAAATCCATCTCCAACTGAAGGGGGGCTATTTTTTAGCCCATCAATAATTTATTATTTTAATTGAATTAATATGGTTAATTGAATTACACTACCATATTAAGATAAGGTTTTCAGACATATTTTGAGTGCCACTTATTGCTAAATTAATAAGCCTCCTGATTTTTTTATCTTTATATCATGAAAATGATGTGAAAAATTGAAATAAAATGAGGTAAGATAATATGGAATAGTGAAAGGGATGTGAGAAATGGGGTAGAAATGATTTAGGTATTTATAGGAAAAAAAATTAGAATTTATTTTTATTTTTAAATTTCGTCTTAAAAAAAAAGAGTCAAATCCAACAGTAACCTGACGTGCATGACGTTAGGTAGCATGTGTTTGGGTTGGGCCATAGGGCTGGCTGCTCTTGGCCAACCCGCTAGCCGGTTCTCCAATTTTTTACATGGTGGGGCTCATGAGCCATTTGACTTAGCCCTCGGTTTGAGATGATTTTTGTGTCAAAACCGGCTATTTTTTGGCCTATGACCCTTTGGTTGGGTTGGTTGGAGATGGCCTCAGTTATAAGATTTGGATCCTCTCCTGAGCCCAAGGAGAAGATCCTCCTGACAAAAAACTGTGGGTCGTTGGATTTTCATTCAACGACTATAATTATTATAACTTTAAAGGGACCCTCCTGTTTATAGCTGTTGGATAAAAATCCAACAGCCCACAGTCTTTGGTAAGGAGGATCCTCTCCTTGTGCTCAGGAGAGGATCCAAATCCAATGTTTAAAATATCCACAAAATTATCAATACTTTTGTTGAAATATCTAAAAAATCAATAATCGATATGTAGGGAGGAGAAGTGCAAACTTCACCCTTGTTGATGAGATACAAAAAAATCAAATAATATCAACGATATTTACTAATTCACTAAAAAAATTTGGCGAAATTCATTAGACTTAACTTTTGATTTTTAAAAAAAAAAAAAAAACTTTTTGCTATTTTCAACTAAAACTAAATAAGTTGATATATCCACCCATTGCAACTTTACATAATCTCCGTCGAAGCAACCGATATCGATATATGCATCAATATTTACATAAATTTGAATATTGATATTTCTACCTATATAGATATTTTAAACACTGGCGATACGTGGAAACTCTCCAAAGGTGGATTACTCCCAACATAAAGTCCGACTATGAAAATTGTTAGACCACAACAATTTACAAGAATGTCTACCCGCTTAAATCAGTTATAGTTTACAAGAAATTTACAAGAAAGCACCATGCCACAAGATTTCCGGAAAGAAAACTACGTAAAACTGCAAATTTACTCGAGTAAAGTTCGTGGGAGCATTGGCAGGGTTGCACCACACAAAACAGTCATCGTTTAATCGCGGGCATGTTTGGAAGTGCTTCTCTAGATAACCTTCTGCTCATCAAGATTTCTTCATCGACTACTGCTCAAAACATTTGAAGCAGAGCCTTAATGGCGGAAAGTCTTTACAGCCTGATCAATTCGTCGCCGGCAGAGAGGACAGCTGGTCAGGTGCAAGGAGCAAGTTGTACAACAGCACATATGACCACACCTGATAAAATAAATAAAAGAATCAGTGATGTGTTAAATTCGTAAGGTAATAAATTAGACTGGCTATTGTATCATACAATGAAAAGGCAGTTCTTACGGGACAAAAACCGCATTATAATCCTGTTCAAGGCATATCACACATAAATCGGGCATCATACGGTCTCTCTTGTTTCCATCTGATGCACCATCATCTTTTTCGTTTGAACCTGGGAGAAAAAGGTAAAACCTCTTAGTACATTTTTGAGCATATATTGCAAATAACATCGTAATGGGGTCTCTCAGCAGTATACCTTCACCATCTTCCCCAGATCTTTTAGCAGCTGCAGCAAGAACCCTGCATGGAGTCGAATTTCATTATCCATTTGTTTCAGATAGACGGAAGAAACAACAGAAATATTATATATATATATATGAGGCCACCATCAAAACATGCTGTTTTTCCTTTACATACTTACTCATAGAAGCAGTGACTTTCACTTGCAAGTTCCAAATGAACAAACTTGGGCTACGTACCTTTTCTGCATTTCCCAACGGCGCTTTCTCTCAATGATGTATTGGATAGAATGCTTAGCAACCAAATAAACACCAAACACGGTCAAACCCACAGATGCATATTTGTACCACCTGAAAAAGACATCTATATTAATTAGACTACAGAGAAAGCACACCATTAAAGCAAATGAGCAGCGCATGAGTGCAAAAACACCAGCCATGGACATACATATGCACACAGAATGTTAATATACATTTACGCATTTGTATTAAGTTATAAACAACCTTGCCCATTTTCCAAGGTTTGCAATAAGCTGATCAATTGTTTTGGGAGAGACATAAAATGGCCCTTTCTGAGGTCGTTGAATCCGAATGGTACCAATGTCATCTTTGACAGCCTGATATAGATCAAGCAATAAGAGAAAGTATCAAATGAGTGTGTACATCATAACATTTCAATGCACAAACGTTCCACCAAATAGCATCCTGCAAATAAAAAGCTAATTATGAAACTAAAGCTTCAAGCCGTTTTACAAGAGTGCAAGTTCTTCTACGGGACAGTGATCATTTTTGGAACAAGGATCATCCAAATTAAGTATTTGGTACAATACTAAACAAAAAACATTTGGGTAAAAGTAATTTTAAAATTTGTAATTATCGGAATGTTACTTCCTACAGTTCAGCTTTATGTCTATTTGAGTATTTGTTCTAAAAAAGATACAGTTATTAAACTACAGCATACCTCACCAACAACACTCATAGAAGTACCGGTTGGAAGTACCCTCTCAATTCGTTTGACTCCAAGCATCTGAGACAAAACAGCCATCTTACTAGTTGAACCATTTAAGTTTGCCAGATACAAGTATACAACAATTACTAAACTAAGCAAACCTTGAGGCCTTGGAGATAATCTAATGTCCCACGTACGAGGGATCGTCCTGACTCTTCAAATACCTCACTTGCAACCGGCAATACAAATCCTGTGGCAGCTCGTGCTCCCACCACAAACACACGACCAGTTCCATCATCCTGATAAAATAAAAAAATAAAAAATAAAAATCCAGGAAGCACCATCATATCCAGTTAGTCAAATTTCAGCTCCAAGTGAACCAAAAATAATATTTACTCAATAAGCACAAGAAGGGACATGTAGAGAGAGAGAATTCTCACCAAGTACCAGGGAACTTCTTTACTCATTGAAAGCATCAAAGCAGAATCCTGTATCCATGAGCCAGCATCATTGTGTTTCAAAAAATGTTGTTCTGCCTGAAGAAGATCAACAGTATAGTTAATTACCAATAGCACGAAAACACAGCCAACAAAAGCATCCAAATTTGTTCTTTAGAGTTATGATTTGTGTACCGTTTCCTCCACAACTACACCTCGTAAACCAGTGAACTCACAGTTGATGGGGGTTTCAGAGCTAACTCTCCCCGAAACTGCAACCACCACTGGCAATCTAAATTCGGAATCCAACAGTTTTGCTGAAAAGAGAAAGTAGACAGCAACTCTTAATTCAGGGAGCAAACCCAAACAGACTAACGGCATCGCCAGAAAAATAAATAAATCTATAAATCTTCTCCCAACAGATGTTCCACATGAAAATGTATTTGATTCAAGCAAGGCACCAAAACAAAACAATTGAAGCAAAAACTAATCTTTCAGTTTCGAAAAAAGGCGCATACCTAATTCCTTTAACTGATTAATCCGAGTGGCGGATTTAAGAATCTCTGCATCCCTGTGTAATCACAAAACACCAAAATTCAACATAACAACAAAAATAAGTTATTGACAACTTAGAAATGCGTAATTTGATCATCAGTAAAGCTAATTCGATATCGAAAAAACAGAGAGAATAAACTGACCTGCCACTGCTCCTGCCAAGAAGGTAAAGAGCAGCTCCACTCAGACAACAACTCAATCCACCCCAAGGTAGCATTTTCAACCACCGCAACGATCGATAAACTAATTCCAAACCCTTGCGCTATTGCTCTCCCCCTTGTTACGCAATACCGGATGCATCAGGGCTCAAAAACCGGACCCAGAAAAAAATCATACGCGAAAGACTGATCTTTTACGGCGAATTTGATGGAAAGATATGGAATTGAAATGGGAATTAGGGATTTTGGGAGAGAAAGAGAGGGGAAACGAGGAGCGAGATTCTAGGGAAATTGGAAGTCGCAAAGAAAGGGTTCTGGAAATTTTCTGTTTGTTTTCCGGGAAAGTTGAAAAGGAAGGAAATTGGGAAGGGGGATTAGGGATTTTACAGAGAGAGAGCGGGGGGATGTGATATTGTAGGGAAATAGGAACTCGCAAAGGAAGGGTTCTGGAATTTTCTGTTTGTTTCCCGGGAAAGTTGAAAATGAAGGAAACTGGGAAGGGGGATTTGGGGGAGGGAATACGAAAAGTGTTGGAAAGGGCGGAGGGAAGCGGAGGGAGAAGAGCGTGGAATATACGTCAATGTGAAAGTTTATTCATCCAAATCCCATTAAGGTTAACTAAATTTAGGAATTAACGCGTTTATCAACGTATAAGTAATAATTTAATTATCAATTTTATATAATTTAGTTTACAAAATTTTATTTACAAATTCAATCTTTTTAGCATTACTTTTTTAGAGCTGTTATTTTCACTCCAATGTCTTATCTTTCCACCCACTTTTTTATGAAATTTTTAATTACAAATTTGTTCATTTGTAAAATGACTAATAAGGACCTTATTTACCTTCTTTTGCATTTATTTTTTTATTAAAAAAAAAAAGTTTGGGCGTGAGATTTCTTCTGGATTATATGCTTGGTGCCGTAGTCCTTCAAATTCCAGAATTTCAAAGGAATTCAAGTTCCATAATTTCAGTCCGTTCAGTCCCCTTATCGACCTTTCCTTCCAGACTTCCAGTAATCCAGTTCCATTTGAAATTTCGAACACCCAACAGCATGACGGTGTGAATGTTCAGTACCCTTTTTTTGGTTTTACCCTGATTGTGACGGTGATGAACCAAGTGTTTTGAGTGGCTTGTTTTGGCCAAAGAACATTTTTTTCGGAAGGGTTTTCTTACGAGCCCCAGGAGAGGTTCCAAATGTTATATGATGGCCTAACTGGTAAGAATGCCAAGCAGAAAAGACATCAACCATTAATGAAGTGAAAAGATCATCATGTTCATACCAAGTGCAAATCGACTTTTAACGACAAACATATTGCAGGACTAAGTAAACTGCTGAAGGAAGTTAAAACATGGGTTCGGGCTTGAGAGATGATTTACTCGAGTAAGCTTCTCCATTTTCAATTCCGACCAAATGTGTAGGCTGAAGATTAGAAGACCTTGGTGTTTTTTTTTCTGATTTGTAGAAGAGAGTAATATTATTTTTTTTATTTTCTTTTTTTAAGAGAAATTTATCTTTAATTATATATAGGGTTATTTTAGGAATAATAGTGGGTGGGAAAATAACATTTTAATTTTTTAACTTTTTATAATGTGTGTAAATATAACGTGGGTGGAGAAATAAGACAATGATATGAGTGTAGCAGCTCTCTACTTTTTTTAATTAAAACAGGATATGTATTGAGCTCATTTAATTAAAACAAGCATGGAGAAAAAAAAGTATAACATGAGTGCCATTAGCTCACGACACATGGCCTCAGGCACTAGGTTGGATTATTCTTGCTCGATTGAGCAGTCAAACTTTACTTCCTTTCACTGTAACTCGACTGGTTGTGCTCGCAGTGGAGAGCATTTTGTGGGTTTTGGCGGTACTTAAAATATCTATGAAATTATTGATGTATCTGTCGATTTATCCAAAAAATCAAGAATGATCTTTATAGAAAAATTATTGAATATCTACTTATTTACCGATTTAGAAATTTTGTCGGAACCATAGCATATTTCGAACTTCTAAATTTTTTATGAGAAATTTTTCTCTAATTTCGATTAAATCCAATGAGTTGATATACCCATCCATTGTAAATTTTCATAATTTTTGTCAAAAACAACCAATATCAAAACCAACATCAATATTTTCATAAATTTTTATATCGATATTTTCACATGTGTCGAAATTTTATGCAATAGTTTTTGGGAGTCATTGGGAGGGGTAGGCTCGCTCTTAGGCCCATGTAGAGTATGCATATCGTATTTCTGAATATGACGTATTTACCCTTCAACGGGTCATGAGCTGAGTGTATTAATCTTCTCTCTCTAACTCAGTCTAACTCTCTCTCCTTCTGGCGGATCGGAACCAAGGTCCTATCAAAACATCTCTCTCTGCTTCTTCCTTCATTTCAATGGCTGCGGCCGCTCTCAGAAACCCTAGCTCCAAGCGCATCCTCTCCTACTCGCCGCAATCCTACTTGTTCGGCCGAGGATTGATCGCCGCCGGCGGTTCTCCAATCGCCGACTCTGCTGTCGGAAATGACCGATCTTTTAGCCCTAGTCCTTGGTGGCGATCCATGGCCACCTTCACCGGCATGTTAGTATTCACTCGTTGTCTCTGTGTTGCTTAAAGTTTTAATTTTTCATTCTTCGTAAGAAATTAGGACTTTCTGTAGCGAATTAATTGAGAGATTTGCACCGTTTGAGTTTTTTTTTTAATTTTTTAATTTTATATATATAGGATTTAATTGGCCTGTTTAATTTTTTTTATCTGAATTGGATTTTGCGTCATTGAAGTTGCATATCTATGTTCTATCGATGTGGTTTTTTGGATTGTGAATTGTAATCGACTTACATGTGTGTACAGAAAACCTCATGTGAATGTTGGATTTGATCATGGAAAAACGACGCTGACCGCCGCACTTACAAAGGTCCGTCATTTCGATGTATTGATTGTATTTTTTGTGAGGTTTTGTGGGCTGTATTTGTATCTCTGCATTTGCTTCATAAAACACAGCATGAAGGAATGTTGCTAAAGATAACTGCTTTCCCAACTTAGTCCCATCTCCGACACGCGCGAAATGGGACGGACCCAGTTCATATGAGAGAGTTGGGGGAAAATGAAAACTTTTCGGTCATAATATGCTGTATGATTCCTTAATGGAAACTTTTCGGTCATAATATGCTGTTTTGATTCCTTAATGGAAACTTTTCGATCATAATATAATGTTTTGATCTCAATTCAAGTAAGTTGGGGATGCATTTAGGCACTCATTTAGAGATTCCTTAACGAATTAATCCTAATCCTTTAGGTTATTGACATTTGTTATTTCGTTACAAGAAGTGTTTTAACTTTGGCCTGCAATTTTGTTCATAATATCCAAGTACAGTTCCATTTTAATATCATCGTTGCGTTGATCATGAGACTATATTGAGAAGCTTTCCTAGAACAATGACATGCTTTATTTGAATTGTCCATATTTTCATGTTGCACGGTTCTTTTTTGCCTTGCTCTGTGATTCTCCTTATTTTCACTGGGTTTTCACTCTTTTATTTTGTGTTGCAGTAGCAGTCAGTTTACTAATTAATTTTTTTTTTAATGTCTTGAAGGGTTTTGCAACTGGTGCCACTGGCCCTGTTGAACAAGGGACCGTTAGTCCTAATAACATGAACCTTCGCCCATTGTCTCCTCATCTTCCTGTTTATAAGCCACATCTCAATTCGACATTTTCAATTACCAATAGAATCTCAGGGGTTGTCCTAGCTACTGTAGTTCTTCTTTTTTATCTTCTTTATATGAAAATGGGTTTGATTTGCTTCACCTTTGAAAAATACTACCAACTCCTCTTTTATTCATCAAAGCTCATCCCCATCACCCTCGAGATTTCAGCTTTAGCCCTGGCCTATCATACGTTATATGGGATTCGCAGCTTTGTTCGCAAATTGTGAGCTGATACAACCGGTTCCTCTTGAACAAGGTTTGTTCACATCATCTCTGCCACAGAAACCTAAGAATTTGCTTTGCTTATTTGTTAATATCCAATACGACTAGTTGTCGAGTCTGAATTGTGAAAAGTTTTGAGGGCTAAACATTCCCTATGTTCATTTGTCAGGACAAAGATTTGCCTGAGGAAGGGAGGTAGAACGGTTTGTGCAGGAGTTGTTCCGTAAGTACTCTGAGAATAAAGATTTTCTGGTGCTGGATCATTTGAATCACTTTCTATGTGCACGTTAGTGGAATAAGGCGCGGTGAAACAAATAACTCTTCACTTGGAAACATGACATATGTTAATTATTTACATAATCCGCGTTTTATGCGTTTGTTTTAGGTTTTGTCGATGAGATTGTCTGGTGTTAGACTGAACAGTAAATCGAGTCTTTTTTCATGCACCTTTGGGTTTAGTTTGTTCAAGTAATGTATGTTCTTTTGCATTTACAATTTCGTTCCTTGCAAATCCATTTCGTTTTCCTTGAAGGAAACCCCAAAATGATCTGTATGGTTTCGCTGTTAGTTTTCTGGCTTGTTAGCGTCGAAGGACGTTAATTTGAGGATGAGCCGAAACGAGAAAACAGTACCGAGGGGATTTGGAGAGACCACAATGTTACCCCCCTATTCACATTCTGCATCAACTGTTGGCAATCGCTGCTAAACTACTACCACCAGCTGACTGGTCATTAGCCAGAGCTCAGGGGAGCTCCAGGTTCCATCATCCGTCGAGTGCTTCTGAATCAGAATTCGATTCGGCCGTCGTCTAATGGTCAGCCATCTTAGCCATAGTCATTTGATCTGGAGGCTTATAATCTACTTTTTAATACAACCATATTATTTACACTAAAAATGATGGGGATTGAGTTAATAAGCCACACAATGGGTCAATCATAATAATTTGGTCTGAATACGTTTCTATGAGAATGGGTCAATCATAATAATTTGGTCTGAATACGTTTCTATGAGAATCGAAGTTAAGGCTCTTCACATTTGTTCAAAAAAAAAAAAAAAGTTAAGACCTTTCACAAACTAGTAACGAGAAACATTACTACACCGTAATACCAAGTGTTGAGTTCTATTTGATCTTGCATAAGTACCAATCTCAATGCACATGGTCTCATTCTATGTGAAAGTGCGTTTTAGGAATGGAGACATGTTCTCCTAGACTTCAGGGTCAAAGAAAATGGCGGTCGCCCATCGCTTGATCTTAATTCAACCTAAGAATGTATGAGTACCAACCTCAATTCACATGGTCTCATTCTATGTGAAAGTGGGTTTTAGTAATGGAGACGTGCTCTCCTAGACCTCAGGGTCAAGGAAAATAGTGGTCACCCACCGTTCGATCTTAATCCAACATGAGAAAGTAAAACAGAAAACGTTATGAGAAAGTACAATAGAAAAAGTTAGTGAGTCAATAAGAGATTACGATCAAATGGTTGATGACCACCATTTTCTTGAATCTTGAAGTCTAGTCTAGGAGAACAGTTCTGTTTAGAAATGAGGTGAGGCTGGTCAGGCCATCCTATCCTTATAACACGATGCATATTTATTACGCATAACAAAACTCAGACTTCCAGTTTAAGCTAAGAACACTTGAAGTCTAACAGATTCCCGAAAAAAAATATTATCATATCAACGAGATCTCTTCGTCGATCTACCAGACCACCTATCGCATTAAGCGTTCTCTTAAGGGCGGAATGTCCTCACCGCCTGAGAAAATGGTTGCCGGCAGAGGGGACATTCGGTCAGCTGCGAGCAGCAAGTTGTACAACAGCACATATGACCACACCTGATACAATAAATAAGTCATAAGTGTGCTAAGTTTATAAGGGAACACTAGACGATCCATTGACTCAAATATCGAAAAGCCAGTTCTTACGGGATGAAAACAACATTGTACTGCTGCTCAAGGCATATCACACATGAATTGGCCCCGTCTGGTGCAGCAGCAGCCCTTTCGCCTGAACCCGGGAGAAGAAAAAAGAAAGTTAAAGCCTTTCAGCACATTTCCGAGCATATATTATCCGATAAATAGTGTTGTAACGAGGACACTCCGCTATATATCTACCTGCATTATCTCTTTGAGATCTTATATAATCTGCAGCAACGGCCCTTGTGTCCGATGAACCTGGGAGAAAAAAATGTTAAAGCGTTTTGGTACATTTCCAAGCGATATATTATACGAATCATATGACAAGTAGCATTGTAATGTGGATACTCCGCGATATACCTACCTGCATTATGTTGCCGAGATCTTATATCAGCTACAGCAGCAGCCCTGCACAGACAGGAAGTTCAATTTCGATCGGTCTCAACAGACAGTTCAAATTATGAAGGAAAAAAAAAGAATCATATCTGGGGTTAAATAAAATGCGCTTCTATCCACAGAGGCAGTGATGACAACCAGTGACTTTTACTTGCAGTAAGTTTCCGAATAAATGTAACTTGGGCAAAACTTACCTTCTCCTGCTTCTCATCCATTCGGAGCGGCGCAGTCTTTCCCTGATGTACTTATCAAGTTCAGCGGCATTCAAAGTAAGACCGATCACAGCCACACCAAAAGATGCACATTTCAGAAACCTGGTAAAGATGTTTATATTAATTGTGCTTCAGAGAAGGCGCAAAAAGACGCGGATGAGTAGTGTACATTGCAAAAACAAACCTTGCCCAGTTCTTATGGCTCGCAATGAGCTCGTCGATGGATTTGGTGGAGACATAAAATGGCCCTTTGTGGGGTTTTTGAATGCGAATGGTACCAACGTTGTCTTTGACGGCCTGAACATGAATTTGAAACCTAAGGATTGGTGTATATATTAAGTGGCCTAACATCACAAGTTCATAGCATTTCAAACATACCTCACCAACAACACTCAGAGAAATACCAATTGGAAGTACATGCTCAGTTCTCTGGACTCCCAGTAACTAAGACAAAATAGCAAAAATGTTAGTTGAACCGATTTGGGTTTTGATCACAAATGGTCCTTTATGTTTTGGCAACTCATCAGTTTGGTCCTTCATCTATTAACTCGCTCATCCAACAAGCTGCCACCTCCGAGAACCCCACAGTCAACTCCCAGATCCTAAACTCAGTCCCGCAATCTGAAACGGAAACCACTCGCCCCCTGGCAAGTTCTCATAGACTTCTAGGTCCTCAATTCAATTTGAGAATGCAGCAGCAGCACCATGTTTTCCTCCCTCTCTGTTTGTGTTTCAATCAACGGGGAAGAGCTCCAAAGTCGAAGATGAGTGACAAAATATATTTGAACATTCTAAACTGATGAGCAAGTGAATACATGAAGAACCAAACTGATGAGTTGCCAAAACATAAAGGACAATTTGTGATAAAAAACCGATGAAGTTTTACCATATATAAATATGCATATTACTAAACAATACAAACCTTGATGCCTTCACGGTCATCTATTCTCTCACGCTCGACGCTTCTCTTTGTCTCACATTCGAGTCTGTTCATCTCACATTTGTGGCATCTCCTGGACTGTTCAAATTGACCACTTGAAGCTGGAAATGTAAAGCCTGAGGCATCTGTAGCTCCGACCACATTCACCCGGCCAGTTCCATCATCCTGGTATACAAAATCAAGGAACCACCATCACCATCAAGCACAACAATGAACATGAGAGAGAGAGAGAGAGAGAGAGAGAGAGAGAGAGAGAGAGGTGACAGCGAGCAGATACTCACCAAATACCAGGGCACTTCTTTACATTCTGAAAGTAGCGAAGTATAACCCATCTGCCACTCACCTTTCTCGTTGCGTTTCAGAAACCTTTGTGCTGCCTAAAGAAGAAGTCGATATCAAAAATCACCAGTAAAGAAAGCATTCAAAATTCATGTACGACGTTTGAAGTTATCATTTCTGTACCGTTTGCATAACAACTACGCCTCGTAAACCAGCAAACTCACAGTGGATTGGATTTTCACAGCAAACGGTCCCAGAAACTCCAACCACCAAAGGTGTCCGCCTAAACTCCAACAGTTTGGCTGACAAATGAAACAAGACAACTCGACGTTATGTAGGAAACAAATCAAAGCCGACGAATAGCAAATAAATCTCTTTCCTAGCAATGTTCCATACAAAAATGCGTTTAAAAGTCTGTTTCACATCATCATGTTATTTCTCCTACTGCTGCTATCATCTATCCTCTTACTTTAAAACATATTGTCCAATATGCAACGGGCTCATGGCTCGAGCGGCTAAAGCATTCACCCTTGCATCCAAGATTGCGTGTTTTAAGTTCTCGCTCCCTCAATATCGCTTTTATAAAAAAAATATACACATGTACTTCGGTGTAAACTACTCATTTAGTACTCAAATATTATATTCACCGGTTGATTAGAAAACCAAGGAGAGTTTGTGTTACTTTCAAAATCTTAGGAAGTTTTGTGAAAATTCGAGAAACCTCAGGGAGTGTATGTGCAAGTAACCCGATTCATGTCTTTCGAAAAAGAGGCACATACCCAATTCACTCATCTGCTTAATCCGAGGGACCGACTCAAGAACATCTGCATCACTGTAAAATCACAAAACATCAGTTTGTTACAACAATATATTTACGCTAAGGCGTGGAGAAATAGATTGGTATTCAACTCACCGTCCATAATATTTGTTTGTAAAGAATACTATTAAGTGATACCTCAAAGAAATTTAACTTCTATAATAATTTGAAAATAGATAATTAATCGTTATTTTGTTACTAATTAAGTTTAATCTCTGCTTAATATAAAATCTTAGGTTAATTACTTACCTACTGAATCTCCATCCGGGCAGGTAAAGAGCAAGTGCACCCAAACACCACCATACTCCCTCCCAAATTCGCATCTCTCCGATCAAGGATTAATCAAAGTAACAAACTGCTGCTGAAGTCTCGTTATATATGGAAGAGCTTACGACTTAAGAAATAATGAAACTTACGGACCAAGGAAACTCAAAATATAAAAGGAAGTTGAGTTTTAAAAGGAAGCTGATGTCTCATTATTTAAGCGTTGATGAACACGTTTATCAACGTTTAAATAATAAACCAATCATCAACTTTCATATCATTTTGTTTCTAAATTTTTTTCTACAAATTTAGTCTTCTTAGCATTACCCTTTTTAAAATTATTTAATTGTGAATTCACAATATTTTGCTAAACAACAATATAATTACACAAAAATCTTTAGAATTCCCAATTAAATACAACTAAATTTTTATATAAAGTCTCTTAAAATCTAATTTAATACCTTGAAATTATTAATTCACCGAAACTCTTTCAAAATTCTAATTGAATATATCTAGTGTCCACGGGTATAAACAAAGGCGAAGGCATTATAAGGCTAGCTTGTACATATGCCTAACCTCATGCTTTTAGTCTTTTTAAATAATTTAGTATTATATATATATTTTTTGGTAAACTTAGTATGTACTATTGTTTAGACCTGATTTTACATCATTGGCCCGAGTAATCGAGGCCGTTGAGTGAGCATGGTTCTCAACCGTCGGATGGAAAAATGGAGATATTTTTGCTAAAGGATAATATTATGGGTTTTATCATAATAATAATTTTTTATGAGTTATCTTGACATATTCTTGAATGGGATAAGATAAGATGCAAATTATACCTCTAAACAAGCAGAACAGTCCGGAATAATTTGGAGTTGTTAGCTATGCATTGGATTAGAATGGCCTGGATGTATCTTCAAAAGATTGACATCACGTTCGTTGCATGCACCTAGTCTGAAAGTATGGGGGAATGTCAAGATAAAAGTATTGGATAATGGTGACATTTAAGAAGCCTAGGGTGGCTAGGACTTTTTAGGGTGATGATGATGTTGTCAGACATTATCAAATCAAGGACTAATTTGAAGATGAGATTGCATGCAGGAGATAGAATTGAAAAGCAATCCGTGGGGTATTAAAGATAATATTTCGAGGAGTATTATTTTAGCCTGGATGCCGCAGCAGATATACATCACTATAAATATGAGAGGTCGTGCACCATTCAGAGGCCCCCTAATTCAACACACAACTACCCTGCGCAAACTCTCTCAACAACTTGACATTTTTTATTTTATCTTTTCGCTGACACATCTTCCGTTGGTATCAACAGCACTGTGAAAGCAACCGGTGATATCTTCAGTCGGCATAGATAACTCTGTCGCCGTAGAATCAGCCGATCTCGCAGCATCTTCCGTTGGCATCAACAACACTGCAGCGAGGACGGTTGGTTACCTATCCAAGTCTCGGTCGAGAAGGGTTTCCGAATCCTTGTTGATTAAGGTCATCTCATTAGCCTTCTCGGCGAAGTGAGGTGTTACAGCTTACTGAGCTCGGCGCATTGCACGCCGAGTTATTTTATGATTGGATACTCTCAAGTGGGATTTAGAGTTCGGCATTCAGACGGCCGAACCACGTTCACTATTAAGACTCATATCCGCTTTGAGTATTTGTGCCCTTACACTTTGGTGTCGATTCGGCGTGAGTTTACTCTGACGAATACCATCACTGTAATCGAATCTGACGACGACGATTCGTGAACTTCGTAAGAATAGTAGCCTTGTCTTCAGGTTCGAGAACCCAAGAGGCCGAGACATGTTCCTTCCTCGGCCGCAATCGCAAGACGCAGAAGTCGGCCGCGCACCCAACGCAACATCAACAAATTTACTCCTCGGCCGAGCTCGGCCAACGAGTTGGCACGCCCCGCATTCAACCGAATGACGTAGTTAGCATATAGATTACTCGGCCTGCGCGCCATGTAGGCTTGGTAGTTTTTAGGGTCAACAACTATATATTTTTTTTAGTTTACACAAAAAATTTAAATTCTATTTGCTTATAGTCAAAACTATATTTTACACCCTATTTTATAAACAAATAATTAACTCTTAAAAATAAAAATCTAAAGTTTGATTTAGTTTTATACATAAATAATATTCTTTCACATTGTCCAACTGAAGAATAAACTTCGAGTTTTTCCTGTTCTAGTTTTTGAAATTTCATGTATTTTATCCTCCAAGTTCCAACCCACAACTATATTTAGGTTTATAAATCTCTCTGATGTAACATCTTATTTAACATGAAAGAGTCTGATATAGTTTAACATCTTATTTTATAAATAAATTAATATCACTAAACCAAAAGATAATTAATTACATAATACGTAATCATATTGGTTTTGTTTAATACAGGTCGTTAGACGGGCTGGATAAAGTGATCTGGATCTTTGAAATTTCATCCAACAGCTAAAAATTATTATATCTTTTAAAGCATCAAAATAGGTGAATTGTTAAATGAAATTTCAAAGGTCCGGATCATTTGATCCGATAGCCTTAGTAGGAGAGACCCAGAGAGGAAATGTTTCCGATTGAAACGGGTGCGTTTTAACGGGTTCTAAGTTCTAACCAAAATCGCCCGTCCGCAAAAACCCTCGTGAAATCCCCAAAAGCCCTAAAACCCCAACGCTCAAATCTCCGCCATACTGAGTAGGGAAGGCTGTGAAGCCAAAAGTCCATCTCTGTCTCTCTGCTTCTTCCTTCATTTCAATGGCTGCGGTCGCTCTCAGGAACCCTGGGTCCAGGCGCATCCTCCCATACTCCTCGCATATCTACTTGTGCGGCCGAGGATCGATCGCCGCCGCCGGTTCTCCAATCTCCGACGCTGCTTTCGGAAATGACCGATCTTGTAGTCCTAGTCCTTGGTGGCGATCCATGGCCACCTTCACACGCACGTTAGTGTTCACTCGTTGTCTCTGTTGCTTAAAGTTTGAATTTTTCATTTTCGTAAGAAATTAGGACCTTTTGCAGCGAATTAATTGAGAGATTTGCACCGTTTGAGTTTTTGTTATTGGGTTTAATTGTTTTTATCTGAATTGGATTTTGCGTCATTGGATGTGAGTTTTTTGGATTGTGAATTGTAATCGTATTGTGAATGCATGTACAGAAAACCTCATGTGAATGTTGGAACAATCGGACACGTTGATCATGGAAAAACGACGCTGACTGCCGCAATTACAAAGGTCGGTCATTTCGATGTATTGGTTGTCTTGTATATGAGGTTTTGTGGGCTGTATTTCTATCTCTGCATTTGCTTCATAAAACATAGCATAAAAGGATGTTGCTAAAGATAACTGCTTTCCCAACTTTAGTCCCATCTCCGTCACATGAAATGGGACGGACCCAGTTCATATGAGAGAGTTGGAGGAAAAAATGGAAACTTTTCGATCATAATATAATGTTTCGAGTTTTTCTCAGGTACTGGCAGAAGAAGGGAAAGCTAAGGCTGTGGCCTTTGACGAAATTGATAAGGCCCCTGAGGAGAAAAAGAGAGGAATTACAATTGCAACGGTTAGAAGTTTGTCTTTATTATCAGCTTGGCTTTTTATATTCTTGGAATGGCGTCTGTTTGGTATCCTTCTTGGATCCAATTTTTTGTTTTCGAAAATGATGAATGTAGCTAAATTACTTAGTACTCATTAGTTTCAAAAACAAGAAATTGGACTCAAGAAGGATACCAAACAACCCCTACTAGTTTCCATTTGTTTCTGGCCCGTCTTCTCGAATTATTATTCCCACCTACCTTAGGTTTGCCTTTATTTTGTAGGCTCATGTAGAATACGAGACTGTGAAGCGCCATTATGCGCATGTGGACTGCCCAGGACATGCAGATTATGTCAAAGTAAGCTTTGAATTCGAGGGAATAATATTAAGTAGTCTTGTGCATGGATTTAGTCATCTAATATGAATGGTTAATATGCAGAACATGATTACTGGAGCTGCCCAAATGGATGGAGGTATTCTGGTTGTCTCTGCTCCCGATGGGCCTATGCCACAAACTAAGGAACACATTCTGCTTGCTCGCCAAGTGGGTATTTTATGTTATTAGATTTTAAAAAGTTCAAACTGATGTGTTTTATCTCGTGCATTTATGGTGTATGATAATGTGTATACTTTTCTTATTGTGTGTATTGCCCAGGTTGGTGTGCCATCACTTGTATGTTTTCTCAATAAAGTTGATGCTGTCGATGATCCGGAGTTGATAGAGCTGGTTGAAATGGAGCTCCGTGGTTAGTAGATATAATCATTTATCATTTAAGAGATCATTTCATTATCTGATAGCTTTATATTCAATCTAAGTTCTTATAAATTTGCTTTCTATTTCTGGCAGAGCTTCTTAGCTTCTACAAGTTCCCTGGGGATGAAATTCCGATTATCCGGGGTTCAGCTCTATCGGCTTTACAAGGCACAAATGATGAGATTGGCAAAAAGGCAATCTTAAAGTTAATGGAATCTGTGGATGAGTACATTCCTGACCCTGTACGCCAGCTTGACAAACCCTTCCTGATGCCAATTGAAGATGTTTTCTCAATTCAGGTAAGTTGGGGATGCATTTAGGTACACTCATTTACAGATTCCTTAATGAGTTAAACTTAATCCTTTAGGGTATGACATTTGTTATTTCATTACAAGAATTGTCTTAAATTTTGCCTGCAATTTTGTTCATAATATCCAAGTACAGTTCCATTGTAATATCATCGTTGGTTCCTATACTCTTTCTATTGTTTTGAACTATTATTAGGTGTTATACTATTACTATTGTTTTGATCATGAAACTATTATTACAAGCTTTCCTAGAACAATGACGTGCTTTATTTGAATTGTCCATATTTTCATGTTGCATAGTTCTTTTTGCCTTGCTCTGTTCTGCTCCTTATTTTCACTGGATTTTCATTTTTTAGTTTTTGGTGTTACAGTAGCTACATTGTAGCAGTCAGTTTACTAATTAATTTTTTTTTAATGTCTTGAAGGGTCGTGGAACTGTTGCCACTGGCCGTGTTGAACAAGGGACCATTAAAGTTGGTGAGGAAGTTGAGATTCTGGGTTTACATCAGGTTTGTGTAAAACAAGTTTTTATATTTTATTGTGCTGCAATGCTTTCTTATGCGATTCTTCCCTTATTACTTCTTTAGCAGATGATTTAGTATATGCAACTCATTCTATGAGTTGGCATTAACCTTTTGATATGGGTGTCTTTGATAGCTTTAGGGTAAAATACCACTCTACGAATGTCTGGTCCTAAGTTTGTGTTCTTTTTCAGGGTTCTCCTTTGAAAACAGTGGTGACCGGTGTTGAAATGTTCAAGAAAATCTTGGATCATGGACAAGTAAGTGACTTAATCTAAATACTCTTCAAGATACCAATGCTTTTTAAGAGCAGGAAATATATTTCATTGATGGGTTTGTGCACTTAGTGGGAAAAGGCTTTGTTGTTGTTGTTGTTGTTGTTGATGGGTTTGTGCACTTGATTAGGCTGGTGATAATGTCGGTCTTCTTCTTAGAGGTCTGAAGAGGGAAGATATCCAACGAGGACAGGTATGTGGTTTCAATTGCACCTGAAAGTTATCAGCTGTTGGTTTTATTTTACTTTATACAACTTGTGGAAATTCTATTAAAACCCATATTTAACCCTTGTAGTTTGCCCAACTAGGTTATACCATGTGGAAATTATCCTTCTATTGGTTATTGTTTATTCGAATGCTCTAAATTTTTGTCTTTATTATGGCAACGAAACTATGTATTGGCACCGACTGCTGTAAATGTTGGATGGCTCCGCCTCACTTATTTGTCCCATTGCACAGGTAATTGCTAAGCCAGGAACTGTGAAGACACACAAGAGGTTTGAAGCAGAAATATACGTCCTCACAAAGGATGAAGGTGGACGCCACACTGCCTTTTTCTCAAACTACAGGCCTCAGTTTTACTTGAGAACAGCAGATATCACTGGAAAGGTAGAACTGCCCGAAAATGTTAAGATGGTTATGCCTGGAGACAACGTGACTGCAGTTTTTGAGCTGATTCAACCAGTTCCTCTTGAACAAGGTTTGTTCACATCATCTCTGCCACAGAAACCTAAGAATTTTCTTTGTTTATTTGTTAATAGTTAATACGACTAGTTGTCGTGTCTTAATTGTGAAATTTTTTGAAGGTTAAACATTCCCTGTGTTCATTTGGCAGGACAAAGATTTGCCTTGAGGGAGGGAGGTAGAACGGTTGGTGCAGGAGTTGTTTCGAAAGTACTCTGAGAATGAAGATTTTCCGGTGCACGATCATTTGAATCACTTACTGTATTCACGTTAGTGGAAAAAGGCGTCGAGAAACAAAGAACTCTTCACTTAGAGAAACATGACATGTCATAATTGTTTACATAATCCGCGGTTTATGCGTTTGTTCCAGGTTCAGTCGATGAGTTTGTTTTAGGTTCAGTCGATGAGATTGTTTGGTGTTAGAATGAAGAGAGTAAATTGAGTAAATTTGGCACCTTTGCATCCCATTAGTCTTTTTGTTCCCAAGCCTGGCAATAATGCGATCAGGGTTAGCATGTTCAAGTGACTTGTATTCTTTTGTATGTACAATATGACATTTTTCCGATTCCTTGCTAATCCATTTCGCTTTCCTCGAAGGAAAACCCTAAGAGCTTGTTTGATATCATATTTAAATTTTTTTATAATTTCTCAAAGCATTTCTTAAGAATTTTTCTTTAAAACAATTTTCTTTAAAACTCAAAAACTTGTTTGGTATGCGATTTAAAAATTTTAAATCTTACAACTTAAACTGGACAAAAAGATCCAAAAAAAGGGGTTGAGAGAGAAAGAGGAGAGAGGAGGAAAGAAAGTAAGAGATGATTGGAGGAAAGAGAAAGAAGTGAGAAGATCGGAGGAGATAGAGAGGAAGAAGAGAGAGAGAAAGAACCGAGAAACTGAAGAGAGCGAATTGGAAGAGTGACGAAAAATGTAAAAAAAACAAAGAAAAAAAAAGAGAGAAGGGGGAGAGAGAAAGAAGAAAAGAGAGATGGATTTGGAGTGAGGGGAGAAGGGGGAGAAAAGACAAGAGTGAATTTAAGTTTAAACACTCTAAAAACTCACTTTTTGTGTTTTTAGATGATAGATTATATTTTTGAATTATTCTTGAGTTCAGTTTTTTAAAATAGTCATACCAAACAAGTTTTTAAGGCCTAAAACTTGAAAATTGTTTTTGAGTTTAAAATGTTAGATTAAAGTAGAATACTAAACGGGCTCTAATTGTTCTGTATGGTTTCGGTGTTTGTTTTCCGGTTTGCTCCTTGACCGAAATAAGATGTCTGCCACTGTTCGCGTCGAAGACGTTAAATTGAGGACCGGCCATGACAAGAATACAAGTAACCAGTGAAAACAGCTTATCTAGTCATAGAGGCGATGGCGATACAGGGGATGGGAGAGAGTTTGTGCACGAAAACTGCGATTGCTACTAAACTACTACTACCGGCTGACCGGTCATTAGCCAGAGCTCAGGGGAGCTCCAGGTTCCCGTCAACCGTGGAGTGGCTTCGGAATCAAAATTCAATTCGTCTTTAGAAGACCGATCATCCTTCACCTCATGCTCACAAAGCTTCGACTGATGATCACTCAGCTCGGCCTGCATATGTACATTTATACTCGCCATCCGGTCAAATGTTCTTCAAATCATCCTACCGTTTTCTTCTTCCTTTTCTCGTTTCATGCTCAAGCAAGCCTCAACACCGCCACCGCCATCAATGTTCCGGCTCTCAAGTAAATCTCGTTCACGCTTCTATCTACCCTTTTCATTATTTCCTCTTCTTGTAAACCTGGCTTCTTTGAATTCTTCCTGATTTGAACAACTGTGTCCCTCAGTTTATTCACCCCCCAAGAGAGCCAGACTAATGCAAATGCAACTCCGGTGTTCAAGAGTTTGGACGCACAAAGGGGTACCCTCCCAGAAGCTACTTTACAGAGGACAGAGAAAAGGACAGCCAAGCCAGTTCCAGCGATACCAGCAGAAAACTGGGTTAGGAGTTCCGGAAGCTCTGGGCCGGACTTTTTAAGTGAGAGAACTGCCAGTTTCCCATGCTGTTTTCTGTTCATCATTATGGATAGAAGGCTCTCACAGGCGTGGAAGTAGTTCCGCTCGTAGAGATCTCTATCTTTGCCTGCTTTTTTACCACTCCTCCGCTTGGGCGCCTTTGTCTTAACTTTTTCGGGACTGTTAAGTAAAACAGACATAAATTCAGTAAGAATGATGCCCTGATCCAGTATTTGGTGGCAGAATAGGCGCACGAGTGCGGAAACCAATAATATCAATTA
This sequence comes from Malus sylvestris, assembly GCF_916048215.2. Classification (NCBI taxonomy): domain Eukaryota; kingdom Viridiplantae; phylum Streptophyta; class Magnoliopsida; order Rosales; family Rosaceae; genus Malus; species Malus sylvestris. The sequence goes on along the minus strand of NC_062270.1, from coordinate 39,324,195 downwards.
CAAAAGAACAATTTCATTCAGTATTGAAACTGATATCACATAAAGCAGGTAGATACGAAGATATTGATAGATATAAGTTGATGTCAATAAAAAGAGAAAAAACCAATACAGTATCAAAGCAAGAGCCAGAACATGAAAAACAATACCTCTTCAAGGGAGCAAGCGTAGTCGCCTGCATATTGACCAAAGTTCCATCAATGATAACTCCTGCTTCCCGGCTCCCCACACTGGTCCATAGAATTATTGTCAGGTTGTGTTTAATAGGAGAAAAGAAAGAAGCGGAACAGAAGAGATCGAGAACATTTAAATTATACGTAATTGATCCTGTATTTTCTGGAGTAATATACGTAATTGATCCCGTAAAACAAGTAGTGCCATATTTGAGTGAAAACAGGTACAAGCATTCATGCGTACCTCTTAAAGTGCGGAACCAACACAGACTGCTTTTTCCAAACAACTGTGTTTCTCAAGGAGTAAAATTCAGCTACAACTGAAAGGAGATGCTTCATCTCAGCCTCAGTACCTGTGAATAAGACTCGACCATCTGGCTGAACTGTAATTTTCGAACTCCAGTGAAGATCGCCCACAAAGTCCAAGAGAGGCTTCTGGGTATTAAACTCACTTCCCGGGTAGATAAGAGATGGCATTAATGGTTGTTGGCCCATTTCATGTAACCCCATCAAGTCATATAGTAAGGTTATATCTACTGCGCCTCTCTCCACTTCACCCTCTCCTGATCTGAGGAACTGCAACATCTTTTCACGTTTTATGAAGTGTTCGGCAATTCCAATGCTGAACAGCACTGAGTCTGGACGAACATCTGTAATCAGCACGAAAAAGTGGTAATTCAACATATTGCAAAGGAAGAATATTTCAGTATTACAAATTCAACAAGGATATAGCAGTATTTCGATCACTCCCCTCAGCCTTCAAGCATTTACACACAAACATATATTAACGGCGACACCTTTGCAACAAACAAAATTATGCTCACGCCACTCCTAGTCCAATCTACCCCCAGCATGGTGAGTGTACCATATGTCCTTATCGCCTACTACAGTTATTCTACTATTTTTAGGATGCACGAGTCCGTCATTAAAAGAAAGTTACACCAGACGTGAATAAGAATAAATCATATAGCACAAATCAAACTTTCTTATTTTACATACTATAAACAGAACAGAACAAGATAGACAAAGTTTAAGTTCACTGAAAGAAACAGAAATGGAATGAAAATATTAGTTGGTTATAACTAAACTCAGAGACTCGAGTATATCTGCATACAACAAAAAGCTAATGAGGTGCATACCTTGCAAATTAAGTGGAGGTCTTTCAATTTCTGAGACAGTCTTTACAAACCAATTGGCCTCCGGCACTCCACTTGTGAGTTTCCATGGCTCCTCACATTGCTGCGGCACCAATTTCAAAGACCCTAACTTTGTGATTTCCTCCTTTGCTCCAAAACTTGGCATAAAGGGTTGAAAATCCTGTGTTAAAAAAAGATTAGTTTCTTTAACAAAAAACTAATTACTGGCAGGGAGCATGGGACCAGGACAGATAAATACCAAACAACTACAGAAAATTCTTTATAAACTTACTAGCAACAGCTTTAAAAGAGAAAGGAAAATACCAACAGACATGCAATTTCTTCCAAAACCGAAACAAGAAAATTGAAACCCAATTAGAGCTAAACATACAAGATAAACTCAAGCCACATTTGGTACCTAAGATTGGATTGGATTGGATAACTCACTACATCCAAGGGCTGTTGAAGTAAGAATGAAACTTATCCCTTCCGACAAAAGTTCCTTCATGACTCATCCATTTTCCACCTTCAAGATACAACTTGGAAGTTGGCCTCCATTTCCTCCATAAACAACCTTCAATCCAATGAACCTTCAATCCAATCCAATCCGATCACAGGCACCATATGTAGCCTCGAGGAACCGAATTTTATTAATACACAAACAAACCCAAATCACAAACCAAACATGAATCCCAAAAGAACCCAACCAATCACATGATATCAATCAAGAAAAACAAACCCAATGAATCTCCTCATAAAACAAATGCAAAAATGGAAACCTTTAGCTTCAAATAAACCAACCCAAATCACAAATCAAACATGAATCCCATTAAAGCTCAAACAATCACACAACACCAATCAAGAAAAAGCAACCCAAATGAACATTATTCCAAAATAAACACAAAGATGAAAACTTTCTATAGAAAAAAGTCATAAGCTGAGCTCAAAGGCTTTTGCTTTTACCTTGATAACGCTCATGAGTTGCTCCTGGTGCAGAACGCGGCCGTGAGGATAGCCATGGGAGGCCATCAGGCAAAGCTTTTCCGCCATATCCGAGAGAAACCCAGTTGCGAAAAACCAAATTTCTCAACTAATTAGGGGTCGTGGACTCCTCACACCACCACAAACTGATCCATCTCCCGACCCTCAAAACCCCAAGATTTTTCACAATCTGATGGTCTTATTTTTGTTCCGTTTGTGTGGCAGCCACATAATTAAGATCGAAAAACCAAAAAAAAACAAAGGGGGATTTAAGCCGTCCAGTTGTTTGATTGATCGAGAGGTTTCTGATCACTTAAGAATTCCGGCTGGATTTCTCACATCGGACAAAAATGTTGTCTGTTTCTTCCACCTTGGATTCTGAAAATATCGGGTTGTGATTCCTTGTGACTCTTAGAGCAAGTCCACCCCTAAGGACTTTGTGCCAGCACCCAGCGCATTTATCCACTCAAGTGAACAGTAATAGACTGGAGTGAACAGTAATAGGCCAAGGCATCTCCACCCCTAAAAAAATGGGCTGGCACCCAGCGCATTTATTTGGTGTGTTTTTTTTTTTTTAAGTTTATTTCGAATAAGAATTTTTAACCAATTTCAGATAAAATTTCAAATTAACTTAAAAAAAAACACACTAAAATAAAATTACATAAACTCATCAAATAAACTATAAAAAAAACACACTAAAATGAAATTACATAAACTCATCAAATACACTTTATTCTTCAACCACAAGCTTTTTGGTATTTTTTTTCACACAAAAAGTATATGAAAGCTTTGGTAGAAAGTGTAGAAAATATTGAAATGTGGTGTAAGGTGGAAGATGAGGGTTAGGTATTCATAAATAAAAAAATAATTTTTTTTAAAAATTTTATGTATTTTTTAATAATTTTTCTGTATTTTTTAATAAATATTAATTTAGTTAATTAACGTGGACCGTTGATCTGTGATCGGACGGTCCAATTTAAAAGTCAAATTTAAATTTTTTTTACCATTAGAAATCCAACGGTCTAGAAAAACTAGCCGTTGGAAATCCAATGGCATATAGCGTGACACGTCGCCTCTCCTTTGAGAACTGAGTGGGCCTGCGCCGCGGACCCCACCTGTCGGCTATATGGACCGGGCCACGCCTCAGTCAATTTTGGACTGGGCTAGAGACCGGCTTGGGCTGGGAGCTGGGCAATTGGGTCGGCTGGAGGGGATTCCCTGTGTGCTGGCCTATTTATTCGGCTGGGTGCTGGGCAAAAAGCCCTCCGGTGGAATTGCTCTTACGTGTTATGGTATGTTACGTTCTGGTTGCGGAGAGATTTTTAACGTGACGGGAATAACACGGCGCGGTTACATCATTTGTTTATTTATTTTTTAAATATTATTTTATTTATATAATGACATGTGATGTAGATACATTGAAAAATCTCTTCTGATTGTGATATCTCAGCCGTTCGTTTTGCACACCATTAAGTTTGTGGGCCGTTTGTTGATTTGGCTTTTTGGATAGGAAATTGTTATTAACACTTCGAAAATCTCATTATACACTCCTTACAAGTGTACTTTTCTTCCTAATTATAAAAAGTGTCAAATGAGATTTTTGGAGTGCTAATAATAATTCCCTTTGGATATTTTGATTAGAAATTACTGTTGATAAGTGATGAGGAATGTTGTGGCATGTGATGAGTACGCACTAAAATAGAATTTGACAAAATAAAACATTAGGAAATCCTACGATGGTAGTTAGAGGAAAGTTAAAATACTTCTATAAATCTCCAACATAAAAAAAAAATGACGGCCATGATTTCGTGACCAACTGGTAACTTCTTTTGAATAAAAAAAGTATGCTAAGACTAGTAACAAGATGAATTTAAACCAACACTTCAAACCATTTGGCTTAGTTGCTGCCTTGAAGTTGTTAGACCCCTTAGGTTTGTAGGAGGGGTTTTTGGAAATTTCATTGGTATAATTCTTAGCATGGGTGTGGAGTGTGGACTAAATTAGCAACCTTGCTTTTCTCTTATCTTATGTTCGTGAACACAAATAGCTATAAGCTCATTGAGATCCCACTTTTCCTTTTGAGCATTGTAGGTGCTTTTCAGTTGAGAGTACTCCGAAGGCAAAGAGTTGAGAGCCAGATGAACCAAGAATGAATCACTAATTGCAACATCCAAAGCATTCAACTTAGTAGCAATATCAATCAGCCCCAATATGTGCTCCCTCACACTTCCATCGACAAACTTGGTTGTCGTCAATGAGTTCATAAGGTTTCCGATTTCAGCTTTATCGGATTCCTTGAACTTAGCTTCAATTGATGCCAAAAATTCCTTAGCACTTTCCATATCAGCAATACCACCTCTCATAGTGTCAGACATTGCCCTTTTTCATAATGAGAATTACCATCCTATTTGCCTTATGCCACTTCTCGTACTTGTTTGTAATCTTAGTCGAGTCATCCTCTTCAGGAACATCTAGTTCTTCCTCTCTCAAAGCAACATCTAAGTCCATGAGACCTAGAACAATCTCTAAGTCTTGTTTCCAATTTTTATAGTTGGTCCTAGTTAAAGCTTGGATTGAATTGAAATTCAAAGAAGCATTGACAACTGAAAATTAAACAAATACATACTTAATCCCCATAAACTTCAAAACATAATTAACTTACACCTACGGGCAAGAAAGTTAATATGTATGTGGTGCTAAAATACATAGTTATAAGAATTACTTTCATGGAAAATTTTCCACACTTACGAGAAAGAAGAAAACCTTCCACAAATTCTTACAGTATATATTCCATACCATGCTCTTGTCTAAGTGAACCAATTAAAATAAAGGAAAACTAATGAAAGGGGCTTGAAAACTTTGAGTTTTAATGATAAGGACAAAATAAAGGGTAAAGTGAATAGTACCAGGATTGACTTTTTAGTGTAAAAATGTGGTTTTTTGTTAAAGTGAACAGTACCAGGTGCTTTTCGTTAAAGTTCCCTTAAAATAATCCACACTTACGAGCAAGAAGATTAGTGTAATCATTATAATTAAAACAACACAATTTGATCAATAGGACTTTGGATTTAGAGACCACTTAAATCATTTAAGCCGCTACGGCTTGCTTAATCGATATCAAACAAGCAACACCTAAAAACTTGATCAAATATTACTTTATGCATGGATTATTAATCTTTATATCTATTTGGACTCAAAATGACACCATCAACCCGAGTAATCAAGACTGTTGAGTGAGCAGAGTTCTAAACTGGACGACAAAGTGGTTAAGATAATTTTAATTATTATTGAGGGATAATATTATGTTTTAATCATAATATTTATCTTTCAGTAATATATTGAATTATATTAACTTAGTGTTGTCTAAATCCCCAATTGATTTGAATGATGATGGAATATGCCTATGGGGTGCATTAAGGCGTGGCATCAGATGATGAAGTAGGATGTGATGATTATCACATGAATACAAATGGCATATGCCTTTTGATACTTGCCACATGGTATGCATCAGTAGGAGATTTTGACTCCTTATGCAAGTATGGGTTTGATAAAATTAAGGGTAAATTACACAATAGTCTCTCAGGTTTGAGGTCTTGCACAAACCCATACAACATTTTTAAAACATTTCACTTTCATACCTCATGTACCATTTTATACATCCGTTACATTTTTCATTCATTAATCCGTTAAGTGCTGACGTGGCTGCCAAATATGTGTCACATGGCAATTTTTTTTTAAAAAAAAAACCTAAATCTTCTTAATAAATATTAAAAAAAAAAAAAAACTAAACCTTCCCTCATCCTCTTCTCTTCTCCCCGCAACCCCCAAACCCATATCCCCCATCTTCATCTTCTTCCCTGCAACCCAAAAAGAAGTAAAAAAAAAAAAAAACCCCTTCAGTTCGTCTTTCCCCCTACTCCTCTCTTCTCCTTCATCTTCATCTTCTTCCCCCTGCAACCCAGAAAAGAAAAGGAAGGAAAAAAAAAAACTCAAATCTCGTCTATGCCGCCATCGCCGGGTTCGTGAGGTGGAATCGGGTGCTAGGGTGGGTGCGGGTGCGGGGGGAAGACGAACTGGGTTTTTTGTTTTTTTGGGTTGCAGGAAGGGGTTTCGGGGGAAGAAGATGAACATGAAGGAAGGAGAAGGGGGATGAAAGGTGAGTGTGGGTGCGGGGAGAAGACGAATTGGTTGCAGGAATGGGGATCTGGGGAGGAAGGGTCGCGGGTTGGGGGGTGTGTTTCGGGTTTCTGGTTTTGGGATGGGGGACGCGGGTGGGGTGGGGTGATGGGGGGTTGGGGGTTATCATTTCTGGGCTTCACGTTCGTGAGGTATGAAAGTGAGATGTTTTAAAGATGGTGTATGAGTTTATGCAAGACCTCAAACCTGAGGGGTTATTGTGTAATTTACCCTAAAATTAATGATGGAATTATATTGGAGTTTATTATGCATGCATGGTTGCACCAGCACCAACGTGGTGGAAAAAAAGAATTTCTAGTTGGAATAGGAAGTAAAGTTTGAGGCATGATTTCTGCTAAGGCATGCAATTGACATTTGCTCCTATAAATACAAAGTGGCATACGACATTTAGGGCCTCAAATTCAACACACAATTGTCATGTGCAAACTTCTCAAACACCTTGAGATTTTTATTTTCATTTTTCTTCGCCAACACACCTCCAGTTTGGATAAACAGCATTGAAGCCGTAGAATCAGCCGACCGAGGAGCACCTTCAATTTGGATAAACAACACTGCTTTGAGGTCGACTGATTATTTGCCCAAGTCTTGGACAACAAGGATTTCTGAGTCCTTGTTAGTAGAGGTCATCTCATCAGCCTTTTCGGCGAAGTAAGGTGTCACCAGGTTACTACATTTGGCACACTGAAAGCCAAATTTGATATTGAACTTTGCAGAACTAGCAGCCTTGTCTTTAGGCTCTAGAACCCGAAGGCCAAGACGTGTTCCTTCCTCGGCCGCAATCGTGAGATCAAGAATGCCACATCAACATATTTTACTTACCGGCCAAACGCCCACATTCAACCGACTGACGTAGTTAGCTTATTAATTACTTGGCTCGGCCTGTGCACCACGTAGGCTAGGTAGTTTTTAGGGTCAACAATACCAGACATGTCTTACTAGAATCTGCAAACAATCCATCATGCAAATATATGTCGAATTTTAATGTCTTTCAATTAGTCCTTATATTGGCAATATGTTAATTAACATGGCATTGATGCACAAAAATATAATAATGTAAACCCCTCATCCAATTTGCATGCCAAACAATTGAAAACATGGTAGCCATTATGCGTAATTATTTGAAGGCAAAAACTAAATCAGAAAACTATAAACTATAACATGATGAACGAAAAGAGCTTTACCGAGTTTTCTCATTTAATTTTCTTTTAAGGTCTTAATCATACAAGCTATACTCTGATATCACATGTAAAACTTTATTAGCCTATATAGATTAAAACACAAGTAAGTAACTAACTTGAAGACACCATGGACGAAAGCTTGGTGCGCAAAGAGTCTTATACGTTGTACTAATCCTTAGCAATCAAACCGTATGGGGAGTTTGTGAATATTGCGTGTATCAGCAAACGCAGGAACCTTATATAGGCATGTTAACCTAATAGGCTTAGCCCCCATCATTAAGACCTACTAGGTAACTAAATATGTCTATATCTCCTTAACCAATCAGGATTAGGAACCCCTTTAGCAAGAATAATAACTTAATATTACATTCCTTTTGCAACAGGTAAAGTTCAAGTTAATTCCCTAATCCTAACTTGATCCTCAAGTAACGTACAATGATTGTGAGACCACAAAATCTTGTGAGAACCGAATTTTACTCCAACATTTTCCCACTTGATCGAAACAAGCATTGTATGAAACTAACTTAAGAGAAACCAAATTAGGATTACTTTAGTGGCCATGGAAATCACTTAAACTCAAAGTTCCTTATAGCTTCTGTCAATTAGCACAATCACATAGAACTAAATTTTTTATGTTTATTGGACAAGGGTAACGTCCATAGTCTTCATAATCACATATGCGAGCATGGTTAATCACATGAAGCACCAATAAGTGAGAAAATCGAAATATAAATATTAGACTTGATGTAATATTTTGATATTTTAATTTCTAAGGTCATCCTTGATCAGACCATGTAAGTTTGCTTAATGCTTCAAAGGAAGCCCTCCAAAACTGTTAAAAATGAATAATAATGACCGAAACCTTATGTCTAAAACCCAGTCGGTGCTAGCATGATGACTTATGTAACTGTATTAGAATACCTTAGTTTTCTACCTTTAATGAAAACCATATTTGAAAACATTCTTTATATCATCTTGTAAATGCTTGTGACTTTAAAGAATTAACTTTACTTTTTACTTGATAACTGCATTAACAACCACACAGATATATAAAACAATAAACAAGATCATAATGAAGATGACTGACAATGCTTCAAACTTTATAATCCAAAACTCATGGACCAACAAAAAACTAATAGTCTTAGTGACTTAACTCCAAAATGAATGCAAAAAAAACTCACTAAATTATAAAACATGAATCTCCCACTAATTCAATGCATCAAAATCGAAAACTAAGCCTATGTTCTTCACATGCACATGGAACGCTGAATTAGGAAGATCCTTATTGAGTGGATCCGTCAACATCGACTTAGTATCAATGTAATCTGTTTTGACTTGCTGCTTGTTGACTTCCTTGAGAATCAGAAGAGCTTTATTGAATGGATCTGTCAACATAGACTTAGTATCAATGTAATCAGTTTTGACTTGCCGCTTCTTGACTTCCTTGCTAATCATCTTATACTTGAGATCCAAATGTCTAATTCCATTAGACCTTTTGTTATTCTGAGCATGGAAAACATCAACTTTGTTATCACCCCATAACTGAATGGGCCTAGCAATCAATTTGACAACATTCATGTTAGATATGAAGTTCTTCAACCACACAGCTTGTGAAGTGGCTTCATAACAAGCTACATATTCAGCTTGCATAGTAGACGTTGCAACTTCCCCTTGTTTTGCACTTTTCCAAGACATTGCTCCTCCAACGAGTAGGAAAACATAGCTAGAAGTAGACTTGAGAGAATCTGCACACCCTGCAATCTGAATCTGAGTATCCAATCAACTCAAGGTTGTTGGTCTTTCTATAGCAGAGCTTATGTCTTAATCCTTTTCAAATACCTCATGACTTTCTTTGCAGCCATCCAATGAGTGAAACATGGATTAGATTGATATCTAGATAAAACACCAATTGCTTTAGCGATGTCGGGTCTAGTGCACACTTGTGTGTACATGAGGCTGCCAATAAGAGAAGCATAAGGTCTTCCTGCCATCTTTATCCTTTCATTTTTAGTTTAAGTGCATTGGGATTTACTTAGCTTGTCTTCCCTTGCCATGGGAATGTCACAACCATTGCAATCTTGTATCTCGAACCTTTTCAGAATTCGTTCAAAGTAAGCATTTTGAGATAAGCCAAGTATTTTATTCTTCCTATCTCTAGTAATTTCTATCCCCAAAATGTAAGATGCCTCTCCCATGTCTTTCATCTCAAATCTATCAAGAAAAGCTTTGTCTCGTGGAGTAGGGTAAGATTTGTGCTAGCTAGCTAGATGTTATCTACATAAAGGACCAAGATTACAAAATTCCTCCCACTGAATTTTAGATATATGCACTCATTGGACGGATTCTTAATGAAACCACAATCTTGTATAACTTGATCAAATTTCAAGTACCATTGCCTTGAGGCTTGTTTCAAACCATATATGGATTTCTTAAGCCTACACACCAAATTCTCTCTCCCTTCTTGAATGAACCCTTCTAGTTGCTTCATGAAAATTTCTTCATCCAAATCACCATTCAAGAATGCAGTTTTTACATCCATTTGGTGTAGAAGCAAGTCGAAGTGAGTTACAAGTGCCATTATGACCCTAAATGAATCTTTGGTAGAAACTGGAGAAAATGTCTCATTGTAGTCAATTCCTTTCTTCTAAGTGAACCCCTTGGCTACTAATCTAGCCTTATGTCGCCCTATGTCTCCCTTAGAATCTCTTTTGGTTTTGAATACCCACTTACATACTACAGTCTTGCACCCCTTTGGTAATTGTACTAACTCCCAAACTCCATTCTTACTCATTGATTCAAGCTCAGACTTCTTGGCTTTCAACCACTCTTCATTTTGAGAACTAGTCATGGCTTCCTTGAATGTAATTGGATCATCAAACTCTCCCAGGTTAAATTCGGATTCTTGAAGATAACAAATAAAATCATCCGATATTGCATGCCTTCTAATTCTTTGGGATTTTCTTAAAAGAACTAGTCATCATGTGCTAATTCTTTGGGTTTTTCTTAAAAGGACTTGGTTTTGGTCATCAACATTGTTAGCATGGACTATGGGCTCATACACTTGAATTGACATATCATGGTCATCATGTGCTATTTTTCAAGCTTAATTTGAAGTAGATTATATATATATAAGGCTTTTTATCATAAATGGTCTCTGAAAATTGATCCATACCATTTAAATGGTTCCTAAAATTAAAAAATCGTACAATGTCATCCCTAAAAATAGTTGTCGCAAATCAATGTGGTCGTTCAGGCGCAATTCCGTGCAAAAATCTGGTGCAAAATTCTGATATGGACTGATGTGACACATAAATGAGCCTTATAAGTCTTCTTTTATCACAAATGATAACTGAATTTGACCCACACTATTAAGATGATTCTTGAAATTGGAAATTGATCATGTGGTTATTCCGTCACAATTGTTTCGTATTTTACCTTTGGAGAAAAAAACCGAAGCTCTGTTTCGTATGAGGTAGCGATGATCTGTTTGTTACGTATTTTATTGGTGATACTGTTATACAGAGAACACGAACAACAAATAAGACTCAAAGTGCTAGTGAGTATATTGGGGGATCGATGGTTTAGGACGAGCAGAGCTCTTGGTCAATAAGAGAGTGACGAAACACTTTGATCAAAAGACATTCAAAGATTTCAAAGATTCGCGCTAGACACATCCGAGCTCCCAAGAACAGGCATGAAAATTGCTACAAACTCGTAAGGACATGTCCTTTCATCTTATGACTTCAAAATTTCTACTTGACCTCAAATAAGTGTTTCCAAAAAACCGGGTCTCACAACCACATGGAGTTAAAATGTGTAATCTTCTCCAAATTACATATACAAAAAACAAGAAGGAACACTACATCCCTCAACTACTGAGCCAACCGAATACAACATCCCTCTGCCAACAGCTTTAAAAACCAATCGCCGCGTTCTGACTTGATATATCCCGCGCATTCTTCATCCCAGTGCCCTGCCTTCCTACACCGGTAGCATTTTTTCATAACAATGCGAGCTTTATAGTCCTTCCCGTACTCACCCCCGTGGTAACCAGCAAGATGACCACAGAACTTACAACCTATATCATACGTGCTGCTCAGTAACGCCCGCTGGAACAAAATCCCAGTACGGACAAGTATCAGTGCCGTGGTTACCTTCTGTACAACAAATTGCAAAGCCAGCATCAAATCCTTTGAATCCTTCTTCTTCTTCTTCTTCTTCTTCTTTGTCGTTGAGTTCCAGTTGAGTCAGTCGAGTCATTGAGTCTCCAACACCCTTTTGTAAATCTTCCTCCTCTTCGTTTGTTTCTCTTTGGACATATTCCTCTTTGTCTGTTAATTTGTTTAAAGTTCAAAAGTCAGAATACTTGAATGCCTAATATTTAAAATATAAATAATAAATAAGACACCGGGCCCCGGCAAAATTTTCCTGCTACAAAAATATAAACTATAGAACAGAAAGCAGAAAACAGCATGCATTCCCATTTTCCAAGTATTGTGATCAGAATTAAAAAGCTTACTTGCTATGGAAATCAGCACTCGCAAACCATGAGGTTAATGATAAGAGAGCATCGATGTGCTCATAAACTAGCATAATGATGGTATGTCTTATATATGTCTAATTTCTAGTTGCTGTTAGACGGTCTCTGATCACAATCAAACTGCATCTGATAGTGATGTATACATGCTTGAATATTAATTGCGCCATGGATGCGCTGTAAAATTTGAATGTTTTTTACGGGCCATAGAAGCGCTGTATGGCACTTACACAGCGCTGCTCAGACGACAAATTCCTGATAGAATGCGTCAGCAAGCAAACATATAACTAAAGGCCCCCTTACTTTTCGTTTTCTAATTCAAAGCATTGCGTAGTTGCTGTTAGCCAATTGCAAATTCCAGATCATCTTCCCCATCACAGATAAACCCTAAGACAAAATTTAAAAAAAAAAAAAAAACATACCTTTGGTATTCTGGATATCGTGGTCGTTGTTCTCACGGTCGTGGAACGCTTTGAACTTCGCCAGTTCCGCCGCATGCCACCCCTTGACGGATCCGGATCCGATATGGTCTCGGGATTCCATCATGGCTTTGTTTGAGGAAGAGCGAGACACAGAGAATGCAGGAGTTAGGGTTAGGCGTTTCTTTCTCTTTTATCCTCCCTCCTCCACACGTGTAAGTAGAGATTGTGCTGTGCGGCCTCGCGTTTGGTATTTTTATTTACCACACGAGAGAGAAAAGCTTCAACTCAAAGTCAAGCTTTCGGTTTGGCGGGAGTGCTTCGGCCTTGTTAGGGCTCTAAAATTTCACGCACGGCCCTAAGAGGATTGAAGGCCCTCATGCAATTTATTTAATAAAAAAAATTCTATGTTGTTTAATTAATATGCCCAAATGATGTCTTAATTGTCATAAATAATCATTAATAATAAGTTTGGACTTCATTCTCTGGTTGTTATCACGAGACAAACTAGGAGTATCGCCTAGGAGATCATATTTTTGTATCATATTGGTGTATCATCTTACGTGACAAGTAATGCATATAACAAATATCTAACGATATAAATTCATTAACTGGCATGACATGTATACATCACTTGACATTTCAGATAGTATACTAATGTGGTTAAAATATGTGGTGTCCTTAGCATTTTTCCACAAACTATGATTATATATTTTTTTCTTTTCTTGACATGATGCTTTATTTGACAAACTCATGATAGAAAAATTTTACAATGATATTGTCCACATAAATAATTAGTGCCGTTAACTTACCCATTTGACATTTTAGGAAGAGTGTATGATCGGAACTGCTATGCTTGAACCCATACTTTCTCATGGCCGTCCGAAACCTCTCAAACCATGCTCGAGGTGATTGTTTCAGTCTATAAAACGCCTTGATCAATTTGCACACCGCTCCTGGTTGTGAGACCGATGTATGCCCCGACCGAATATCCATGTACACCTCTTCCTTGAGATTGGCATGTAAGAAAGCATTTTTCACATCAAATTGTTGTAATGGCCAATCTAAATTGGCTGCCAAGGAAAACAACACTCTTACCATATTATTCTTTGCTACCTGAGCAAATGTTTTTGTATAGTCAACACCATATGTCTGAGTATGTCACTTGACCACCAATCGTGCCTGGTACCTATCAATATCCTCCTTACACTCAAGTTTCTGCTCTCTAGGTTGGACAGTTTAATTAGCAATAGCATAGTTTAACGTTGAGTGCCACCTGCAGTTTAGTGGTTAATCTACCTACTATTGCTCTACATGCACTACTGCCTTGTAGTGAATACGAGGAGCTTGGGTGTTGGGATCCCTAGTTATTTTGAGTGAAATGGGTGGTGAAATTTGGAACGAAAACGGCAAATGGAGAACGAAGGGTTTGTGAGAGTGAGATTTCTATTGGTCGTGGGTTCTAGAAGCAATGGGAGACTGAAGAGTTGCTAAATTTAGGTTTAATTCTTTCTTAATTCCATTCATCCTCAAATGTACAAACATATAGGAAATACAAATACAAGTCGTTTACTCTTCATACACTGAACGTAAATGTAGAAGAGTTGATGAACCAGTGTATAAGACTCAATGAACCCAATCATTCAATGAACCTAATTAACACACCCAAAGTCGCTTTAACAACTTTTTGCAAAAGATGGCTCAAGCAAGATTTCACAGAAAGTTCCTTTAACAACTTTATGTGAAAGATGACTCAAGTCACTTTTGTAAGAGAATATTCAACTCACTCCAACAAGAGTTTTTGCATCTCTTTTCTATCCACGATGACCGACACGTACACAACTGGGGTAGATTCGTTACTTCACTATACTGAATACAAAAAATAACGGGACTTGAAGAAAAAATGAGGAGCATTTCGGTCAAACCACTGTTAGTGAACAGTGTTTTTCTGATGTTTATTAAAAGAGAATAATTTCTCAAAGATTACAACAGACACAATTGGGAAGAAAAGAAGTGGATCATGCAATCACTCCGCCATCAATAGCTTGACATTTGCGTCCGTTGATGTGAGCAAAATCCATGACATTCTTTAGAGAAATTAAGCAATATTATAATATGATAAAGATGCATGGGATGCTTTTAAAAGACTAGACCACCAAACCAGGTTTTGGACATTTACACAAACGTGCCGGGCGCACATGTAGAATGGGGTTGTGAATCTCGTGACTCATAGAACTGCACAAGGTAGACGGCCGCGGTGGGCAGCGGCTGAACAGGAGACGCTTTGGCCAAATGAAAGGATGATGAAGTGGACTTGTACAACAATTTGGAGTAGAAAAAGTACCCTGATTGTGTATTCCAGCTTGCTTCAAGCCAACTTGACTGTAGGCTTTGTGTTGCTATAGTTGTATGAGTATTTATAGGGAGCATTTTTGCTCACCATCATAAACTATGATGTATGTTCACCATACACCTAATCAATTGACACGTGTCATTTCACTTAATTCTAGTTAACTTTTACAATAAATGTTAGTTTTTCAATTTTGAAAAAAATTAACCAAAATTAAGTGAAATGACATATGTCAAATGATTATGTATATGGTGAGCATACACATAGTTTATGATGGTGAGCAAAAATGCTCCCTTATTTATAGGCATACTAATCTTTAATGCTTTATAAAATTTCCCAAGTTTACAAACCGTCACTCCCATTTCACCTCTTGGTTTTCTCAAACACACACACTCTCTCTCTCCTCTGTTTCCTTAGTCTCTCTTTCTCTCCTTCCTCTCTTCCTCCAAATCACTCTCTCTCCAGTCTTCTCCTGTGAGATTACTCCGGATTTCCCATCTGGGTCCTGGAATAGGAAGCTTATTGCAGCTCGCCATTTTGCATCATCTGCTATAACCAGAGGCGTTTTCAATTCATCTCTGGACTACGCTTCTCCATTTGACGGAGATGGTCATGGCACGTGAGTTTTCTAACTTGTCCTGGGAGAAATTGCTCTATTGTGTCTTTTGCATCTGTGTTAATTCTTTCAAATTCATTTTCATAGCATTAATGCATTCACATAAAGACGCAGGAAAAATACCGTTGATAACTGGAAACCCAACAAATCGTTGGTGTTAGGATAAATAAATTATGCAATTTATTTTGACATGAAAGCAAAAATAAATAATAAACCAGTAACCCTACAAATTTTATGGAAGGGTGATATATTTATGTTTATTTTCATGTGTTTAACATCCATTTCAAAAGACAGTTGATGGATCTCGTTTTAATTTACAGGCACACCGCTTCCATTGCTGCAGGAAACCATGGAATTTTAGTGGTGTTTGCTGGGCATCAATTCTATAGAGAAGTCCGACGACATTCAAAAGAAGATACAACGATGTCATCGAGGTGCTTCATCGCGGGCATGGAGGATCCGGTAACTGCATTTGCTTATTTATTGTTGATTGCAACATCTTACATACCAACAGGTTATCTTTGCATAAATGTTTTACTATTGAATAATGTGGGTTTGCATATCCCACAAGTATATTATCAAGTGTGAATACAATGTCCGACGCAAAAAGTATGCATGCTACCTTAGCCAGCCAAGTTCTTACAATAGATGGTGCAGGATTGGGTAGTCCTGCTGCTTTACTGGTATTTGAATTGATGCGTCCATATGATCGTGCCAGAGACATAGATGAAGTAACATAGTCACTTTTTTTTTTGCATTGATGAAAGCTGCATTAGTTGAACCATTAACGGGAGGAAACTTTAACAGTAAGTTTTACGTCAATGAAGATTTTAATTATTCAACTCTAAAGAACTCAAGGTTATAGCATAGTAGTACTATATATCACAGTAATTCATTTTACTAACCCAAAGTAATGTTGTATGGCTGACAATTATCATTTTCGTCAATTTTTGTGGGAAGTTGCGAAAGTGACATCCAAAATCATTCAAACGATGTTCAGGACCATTGTCCAACTTTGTACGCAGTGATTTCACACGTTGGAAGAGAGTCAGATGAAACTTGTTGTGATGTACAAGCTTGACGAAATTAGCAACTGAGACTTGAGGAAATCAATACAGTGATCACTTGTCTTTTCCGTGCTGTTGATGATGTGCTTTATTTTAAACTATTGCTAATTTGTAAAACTATTTGCAGAGCACAAGCACGTGGTCTACTACAAACCCTTGGACATCCATTAGTCCGGTTGAAGGGAAATTTCTCCGGAGAATCATCTTCACAACAGTAGATATTACTGATGAGATCTATGGGCATACAACAAAAGAAGATGATCCAAGTAACTCACCAGTCACCATGGACTTGACGATTAGGTATTAGGCGATTGGTGGTAGACTCAAGAGTTCATCGGATTTACATGGCAAAGGTGTTCCCAACCTCTGTTAAGTTTTATTAGGGTTCCAACTATCAAATCTTCCAAAAAGGCTTGGGAACACCTTGTCATGTAAATCCGATGTACTCCTGTTAGTCTACCACCAATCGCATAATACCTAATCGTCGGGTCCATGACGAATGGTGAGTTACTTGGATCATCTTCTACTGTTGTCCGCTCATAGATCTCATCAGTAATGTCAACTGTTGTGAATGATGATTCTCTGGAGAAATTTCCCTTCAACCGAACTAATGGATGTCCAAGTGTCTGTACTAGACCACGTGCTTGGCAAATAGTTTTACAAATTAGCAGCATTTCAAAATAAAGCACATCATCAACAGCATGGAAACAAGTCTCAGTTGCTAATTTGGTCAAGCTTGTACATCACAAAAAGGGTCATCTGACTCTCTTCCAACGTGTCAAACCACAGCGTACAAAGTTGGACAGTGGTCTTGAACATCGTTTGAATGCCTTCGGATGTCACTTTAGCAACTTCCCACAAAAATTGACGAAAATGATAATTGTCAGCTATACAACATTACTTTTGGTTATGAAAATGAATTACTGCGATATATAGTACTACTATGATATAACCTTGAGTTCTTTATAAAATCTTCATTGACTTAAAACTTACTGTTTAAGTTTCCTCCCATGAATGGGTCAACCAATGCAACTTTCAGCAATGCAAAAAAAAAGTGACTCTGTTACTTCATCTATGTCTCAGGCACGATCATATGGACGCATCGATTCGAATACTAGTAAAGCAATAGGACTACCCGATCCTGCACCATCTATTGTAAGAACTTGGCTAAGGTAGCATACATACTTTTTGCGTCGTCCATTGTATTCACAATCGATAACAATCGATAAGATATACTTGTGGGATCTGCAAACCCACATTATTCAATAGTAAAACATTTATGCAAATATAACCTCTTGGTATGTAAGATGTTGCAGTCAACAATAAATAAGCAAATGCAGTTACCCCATCCTCCATGCCTGCGATGAAGCACCGCAATGACATCGTTGTATCGTCTTTGAATGTCATCAGACTTCTCTATAGCAACAACTCTACTCTTTGCGAGATCTGTAACAATCAGAGGAGTAGAGAAGGCTTCGGGATTGGACTTTACTATGTCCAAACATTGCCAGAGTTCCATGGATAATTGTCAATCGCCGCACCTTGCTAAACATATCTTTGGAGTTATCTCCCGCATCTTCGTTCTTTGGTCTGATACTGAAAATATAACAAATAAACTAAATAAAAGTGAAACAAATAAACTTTGGGTTGTTTTTATTCAACACTTATCCTAAAATTTGAATAGGGTCTCATATCTATATCTTACTTTCGTGTCTGATAGAGTATATTCATAATTACATATGGAATAGGCATGACTCGTGAAAGTTAACCAAATATACCAAGAATTTGAAGACTTTAAATACAACCATAAAATTTTTTGTGAAGAAAGTAATTACCTATGTTGCCATCATCGTCGGTCGACTTAGAGTCATACCCTACTAGTATAGCAGCTTCCAAAATCACCACAACTAAGGTTGTTCCATGTTCTTTACAAGTGTTAAACAAGTAAACAACTTGGCTTCCTGCTTTAGGGGACTCTATGTCAGCCATCATAGATCTTAATAAAGTAAAATAGTACAAGATAGTTAAGTAAACCAAAACTTTCTGTTTTCTAGTTAAACTTTCTGAAAATTTGCCAATGTGTAAAACCAAAACTTTCTGTCATGATGATTGCAAATTTGCAAATGTGTAAAACCATCTTGGCAATGACAAATTGTATGAATATCCAAGAAAACAGCATATGATTATATGATGAAGTTTGTTCATATGATGAGTTACGTACCGCATTTGTGTCAGGAGTGTCGATGCCCGGAATGGCTTTGATCACTCTTTGAAATATGCCCGGTGCTTGCACAGTTTGCTTCCTCTTCTCCGACAATGACGAAAACAAACGTGAACGTTATGTACTTAAAACCAAGTCATTATATATCATATGTGATTAGTATTTACACCAACCTCAGCCTTCAATTGTGCAGTCACATCCTCTTGCTTGGAAACCAATTCATGACTGAGGTAAGTAAGAGAAGACATTACCCCCACGATACTGAGCTATTTCCGTTATCTTCTTGAACCCTACTTCCAAGTCCTTAACCAGAACCAACGTGGGCATGCCGAGTTCCATCCCGAATCTTCACAAATTGAAAACCCCGTTTGTACAGTTTGACATTCAAAATTCAACTGGACAAACAGTTCATAACTTTCTTCCAACTCACTTCAAGGAAGAACGGACAAACAAATCGTCCTGCTCCATGGTTGGGAGCGTGATGACAACACAAAGTGTCGGGAATTGCATTTTCAACTTCTCAACTCTATATAAAAATACAACAGAACGCATCAAATATAAAACAGAAACTCATACACATACAAGAGGCACCGAAAAACAAGAGCAATTAACTTGTTGACCTGCCAAAGAGCTGCGAGATTGCAGTGGATTCCAAGCTAGTCACAAAAACGAACGCCACAGAAGAACCCCCACAGTTGAAAATGAAGTCCTACGATGCATAATCAAACCAGCACATACTTAGGCTGAAAAAAGTGGGTATCAAAAAAAGCTGACAGCTTTTTTATGTTTGGTAAACATTCAGCTTCAGTTTTTTTTCACAGTTTTGGATGAAAAAAAAGCCAAAAATACAAAGCTGCAAAACCCAGCTTTGAAAAGCAGGCTTTTTTTTCACGTCTGTTTTACATAAAATTTTACCAAACACTATTGTTGATGCACAAAATCAGCGAAGACTTTGGTACAACAGAAAGTGTCAGGTTTTGTGACCTTCGCTTGGTTGCTTGGTTGCTTCAGTCACTAGTGAGGATAAGTACGTAAATGAATAGAGACAGAGAAGCAAACACAGGATGTACGTGGTTCACCCAGATTGGCTACGTCCACGGAGTAGAGGAGTTCTTATTAGTAGTGAAGGGCTTACACAAGTACAAAGGATCAAGCTCTCAATTTAGTGAGTTCTTGTGAATGATTTAACACAAAATGGCATTCGGCAATATTGTGGGGGAATGACCCCTATTTATAGAAAAACTTGTAGCTTTGTCACATTGACATGTGTCATGTTATGATTGGTTCTTGATGTTGACACGTGCTGCGCTCTGATTGGCTTCTAATCTTGACACGTGTCGAGTAGTGATTGGCCTCCTGGTCGGAGGGGAACTCTTCTGGGTCCTTGACAGTATAGCGTTGGCCGGTGCTCGGTAGTTTCGGGATTGGTCAAGTATGGTACAAACAGTGCTCCCCTAAGTTCCCGAGTGAGGGAAACTCCTCGGTTGGGGACTTGCAAGATCCAATCCCTTGAGTAATCACGAAACTTCTAAGTACCGAAGTGTGGTCTGATCTTCATCTGCCCTTCTCTGGAAGTACCTTTCCTCCATCCGGGAATGGTGTACTTAGCTGATGTTGACGCACAAGGTAATGTATCAATTTCACTTGAAGCTTAGTTGTAGTTTCGGGCTTAGTCAAGTGTGATACAAACCCTATAGTAGGAGTCCCCCAAGTCGCCGAGCTAGGAGATCTGCCGAAAGAGGTGACAGACAAAGTAAGCAGTCAAACTTCCAAGTAAGCAACCCAGGATCAGAGGTTTGACGTCGGCTTCCGGTTGATTGTTCTCATTCTCCTTGTCTCTCATTCAACTGCCAGGATAAGGAGAAGCAAATGGATAAGAGATGATATGAGATACTTTTGCTTTTGAAGAAGTAACTTTCCACAGGCTTATTCTTGAACTGTGCTGGAGGGTTTTCTGGTGCCCTTCAGAGTATAAGGCCGACTCAAAAATTTGAGGGTCAAAACAAGTCCATCAAATCTAGAGTACGTTCGACCTTGATGATATGGGATACTTTTGCTGTTGACGGAATAATGAATGTGGTATGGAAAGGTGTCGTGCTGTAGTGATCTGTTTCAGCTCACCGTTGAACCTTCTGCTTCAATCTTTTGCATGGCAGAAGTGGTGTGCAACCTTTGCATTTAAATGGTCCTTCAGAACATTCCTTCATAGTGACTCATCCACGCTTGGCAGCTTCAGTGTAAAGAGCCAATATCTGATCAACTGTCATGAGGTATTTGCCGGTGGAATTCGTGACCTTGACAGCAGTTGAGGATGAGTACTCGAGAGCAATGCTAAGTAAGCAACCAGGCAAAGGCTCCAGGCAGTCAGTTCCAAATTGGAGGTTTGATTTCAGGTTCCGACTGACTGCTCTCTTTCTCCTTGTCCTGCAGGTGTGGACAAGGACAAAGACAAAGACAGGGAGAAAGCATGATATGGGATACTCTTGCTTTCGACTCTGATGATATGAGATACTCTTGTTCTTGGTGTGGCTTATTTGCTGAGGTATTATCGGGGGGAAATAAAGCTGAGTATTTCGAGAGGTTATGTTGAGGGTGCCTTTTCGAATGTGAGAAAGGGTTGAGCATTTTTGTAGGTTTGCCTGTCCGTTGAGGAGGGAGGTCAATGTATATAGGGATTTCCCAATAACAAGTAGTAATGTTATTCCTTTACCCTTCTTGGTCACAGCAATGTAGTGGGAGCTGCCAGCTTCACGTGTTTTAATTTTGTCAGAGCACTTTGAAAAAGTGGTATGTGGTATCTGGAAAGCTGATATTACGTGTGGAGATTACAGACAAGCTTTATCTAAGGAAATCTGGCTCTCGAAGTTCTGAGAGTTGTGCCTCTTCGGTTTTCGAACAAGCAATCCCGTCGAGGATCTGACTCTCGAGATTCGGAAAGCGGTGCTACTCCGGTTTTTGAGAAAGTAATTATGTTGGGAGTCTTTTCTCGAATGTGAGTAAAGGTTGGTCGTTCTTGCCAACCTGTCTTGCCACAAAACACGGAGGTCGACACACATAGGGACTTTCCAGTTGTCAAGCAGTGGTGCTGTTCCTTTACCCTTATGGGTAATAGTAGGGTAGCTGGCACTTCGAAATTCTCGTGCCTAAACTTTGTCAGAGATCTTTGACAAAGTTATATGTGGTACCCGAGGAGTTGATGGTGCATATGGAGAGCGGTGATTGATCAGTAAGATTCACGTGCTTTCTACTTCACCAGAAATCTTCGACAGATTGCCCGTAATTTCCGCAAAGCTGATTGTGCATGTGACAGGTGCTGACGAGGCTGCAAAAGCAGGTGCTTCTTCGATTTCTGAGATCGGCCCTCGTGGTCTCTGAGTAGCCCAGCTTTTGAGAAAGCATTCGCCTCTTCGATTTCTGAGATCGGCCCTCGTGGTCTCTGAGCAGCCCAGCTTTTGAGAAAGCAAACGCCTCTTCGATTTCTGAAGCTCCGTCGAGTGCAGATTTTTATAGAGGCTGGCATTAAGTTCCACAGCACACTTGAATCTCTACCAGTAGAAGCTCATTTCTTGCACTTCTAAGATCTTGATTTGTCTGACCTCTTCCTTCTTCAACACATTTGAAAATGTCTGGACCCTCCGACCGTCGTTTTGACTTGAACCTTGGAGAAGAGACAGCCACGCCTTCTCCAGACAACATATGGCGCCCATCCTTCATATCCCCTACTGGTCCTCTTACCGTTGGGGATTCTGTGATGAAGAATGATATGACCACTGCAGTGGTGGCCAGGAACCTTCTCACTCCCAAAGATAACAGACTACTTTCCAAACGGTCTGATGAGTTGGCTGTTAAGGACTCTCTGGCTCTTAGTGTTCAGTGTGCAGGTTCTGTGTCTAATATGGCCCAACGCCTATTTGCTAGAACCCGCCAAGTTGAATCATTGGCTGCTGAAGTGATGAGTCTCAAACAGGAGATTAGAGGGCTCAAGCATGAGAATAAGCAGTTGCACCGGCTCGCCCATGACTATGCTACAAACATGAAGAGGAAGCTTGACCAGATGAAGGAATCTGATGGTAAGGTTTTACTTGATCATCAGCGGTTTGTGGGTTTGTTCCAAAGGCATTTATTGCCTTCGTCCTCTGGGGCTGTACCTGGTAATGAAGCTTCAAATGATGAACCTCCAATGCCTCCTCCTTCTGGGGTTTTGTCAAGTACTGAGGCTCCGGATAACCACCCTCCGGTGCTTTCTCTTTCTGGGGCTCTACCGACTGCTGAGACTTCCCCTAAGCAACCTTTGTGAAGGCTCCCTTTTGTTTGTTTATTTTGACTCATGTATATGTACATATTTGTGGCTTATCGAAAATATTAATAAATAAGCTTTGCTTCATTTCAACATATTGTGTTAAATACACCAAAGCCTTCTTCATAAAGTTCTTTGAATTTTTGCTTTTGTTGAAACCTGTATTGTTGAAGCTTTGTGAGTGAAGCATGTAGTTTGAGGTAGTGTTCCCTTAATTTCCCGAGTGAGGAAAACTTCTCGGTTGGAGACTTGAAAAATCCAAGTCACTGAGTAGTCACGAACTTTTGAGTACCAAGGCGTAGTAGCATATGGTGGGAGTCCCCCAAGTCTCTAGTCGAGGGAGTTGACGAATGAGGTGTCTTGCTAATAGTCCATGTCGTAAGTACCAAAACTTCATTCTTTTGTTTTCTAAGTGGTAGCCCCAGACTTTTTCTTCATAGATTTTGTTGATGAAGGTTGCTAGGCCCGAATAAGTGGAATTGCAGAAGGTGTAACCGTTGGTGCATTAACATCATAATGGAAGCATCACAATGATGGAAGCATCACAATGATGAAAGCATCATAATGATGAAAACACCATAATGATGAAACATCATAATGATGTTTCTTTGGTGGAATTGTTTTTCATTTCCCCTAACAACCGGAATTGTTTTTCAACATAACACCATCATCTGTAGGTCGAATCACAAAGTTGTCTTCATGAAAGTTGTTCGTTAATTCCTTAACTACAACATATCCAAATTGGAGAGCCATCGGAGCAGTACAACTCCAGAAATCCAGGTATGATGAGTGACTGTTTATCATTTGTCTGTCAACCCGTCAGATTTGTTGTGAGCTTTGAAACTCTATTTTCTCTTGCTCAGATCAGCATGCTTTCTTCATTGAAGTTGTTCCTCAGCTTGTGAACTACAACATATCCAAATTTGAGATCCCTCGGAGCTGTATAACTCAAGAAACTCAGGTATGATGAATGACTGGTTATTATTTTTCTGTCAACCCGTCAGATTTGTTGTGAGCTTCGAAACTCCATTTTCTCTTGTTCAGATCGGTATGCTTTCTTCATTGAAGTTGTTCCTCAGCTTGTGAACTACAACATATCCAAATTTGAGATCCCTCGGAGCTGTATAACTCAAGAAACTCAGGTATGATGAATGACTGGTTATTATTTTTCTGTCAACCCGTCAGATTTGTTGTGAGCTTCGAAACTCCATTTTCTCTTGTTCAGATCGGTATGCTTTCTTCATTGAAGTTGTTCCTCAGCTTGTGAACTACAACATATCCAAATTTGAGATCCCTCGGAGCTGTATAACTCAAGAAACTCAGGTATGATGAATGACTGGTTATTATTTTTCTGTCAACCCGTCAGATTTGTTGTGAGCTTCGAAACTCCATTTTCTCTTGTTCAGATCGGTATGCTTTCTTCATTGAAGTTGTTCCTCAGCTTGTGAACTACAACATATCCAAATTTGAGATCCCTCGGAGCTGTATAACTCAAGAAATTCAGGTATGATGAATGACTGGTTATTATTTGTCTGTCAACCCGTCAGATTTGTTGTGAGCTTCGAAACTCCATTTTCTCTTGTTCAGATCGGTATGCTTTATTCATTGAAGTTGTTCCTCATCGACTCTTTCATAACATATAAAAAATTCAGGATGAACTAACGGTTAAATATTTCCAGATCTTCGAAACATCACAACAGCTTCGAAATCTGCAAGAAGCCGACTATCATGTTTGGAGCTTCAACACTTTAATTTCCGTCGCTCAAACAGAAATGGTTCCTTCTTGAAAGTTGTTCATATGCTCAAGAACTATAGGGTGTCCAAAATTCAGCTCCATTGGAGAAGAGCAGAGGTTGCAGAAATTTGATAGATGAAAGGAGGCGGAAGAGGGAGAGAGAGAAAAAGTCTCTTGGGTTGGATTTCTATTTTGGGGCAGATTCCAATTTTTGTAGCACCTTAATTATTGATGAATTGCTTGTACTTTTGTCCATTATGAAATTTGGGACTTTGGCTTGTTGTTGGATCTATTATAATATGTTTGGGAACATATATAAGTGAATAAATAAGAAGGAAAATTTTGGGCCCTTGTGGGTGTAAAACAAAAAATGTTTATGTTTACCCAAGTGTTTTTGTACAAGTTCAAGGGCATCTTGGGTTTTGTGAACAAAATTTGTTTATTTGGAGCAAGGTTTTGTGTTGAAGCTTTGTAGGTGAAGCTTTGGTGTTGAAGCTTTGTGGGTGAAGCTTTGGAGGTGAAGCTTTTCGGGTGAAGCTTGTTGGGTGAAGCTTTTTAGGTGAAGCTTTGTGGGTGAAGCTTTTTAGGTGAAGCTTTTCGGGTGAAGCTTTTTGGGTGAAGCTTTTTAGGTGAAGCTTTTCGGGTGAAGCTTTTTGGGTGAAGCTTTTTTAGGTGAAGCTTTGATGGTGAAGCTTTTTGGGTGAAGCTTTTTAGGTGAAGCTTTTTGGGTGAAGCTTTTTAGGTGAAGCTTTGATGGTGAAGCTTTTTGGGTGAAGCTTTTTAGGTGAAGCTTTTTGGGTGAAGCTTTTTTAGGTGAAGC
This sequence comes from Malus sylvestris, assembly GCF_916048215.2. Classification (NCBI taxonomy): domain Eukaryota; kingdom Viridiplantae; phylum Streptophyta; class Magnoliopsida; order Rosales; family Rosaceae; genus Malus; species Malus sylvestris. The sequence goes on along the minus strand of NC_062270.1, from coordinate 39,298,471 downwards.
TTTGATGGTGAAGCTTTTTGGGTGAAGCTTTTTAGGTGAAGCTTTTTGGGTGAAGCTTTTTAGGTGAAGCTTTGATGGTGAAGCTTTTTGGGTGAAGCTTTTTAGGTGAAGCTTTGTGGGTGAAGCTTTGGAGGTGAAGCTTTTCGGGTGAAGCTTTTTGGATGAAGTTGTTTTTTTTTTTTTTTTTTTTTTTTTTTTTTTTTTTTGGCGCTTGACACGGTCTTCATTTGCTTGTTTTGTAGTGACTGTGGAAGACAGATTGCTTTCTGATTGAGAAGGGTTCCGGCATCGCTTGCTATGAATGTAAAAGAATGAGGGCTGAGTTGGCTAAATTACCTCTTTATTGAATTCATTGCCAAATGGCCTTCATTACATAGGATGCCGAACGGCTATAGCTCAACACTTGTACATCGTGAGTCTATTTGTAGTAGTACTTCAAGTGATCAGCGTTCCATGGATGGCCAAGGGTCTTGCCATCGGAGCTTCTAAGTGTGTAAGAGCCAGGGCGACTGATGCCAATGACTTCATACGGTCCATCCCAGTTTGGACTAAGTGTGCCTTCACTCGGGACTCTGTCGCAGAGTAATCTTTTCTTTAAGACCCAATCTCCTATTTTGAAAGAACGAGGCTTGACCCTAGAGTCATAATAGTTGGAGATGCGCTGCTTGTAGGCGACATTCCTCAAGTGAGCTTGGTTTCTGTGTTCCTCGACTAAATCCAAGTTGAGGGTGAGTTGTTTGTCATTTTCACTTTGAATGTAGTTCTGGACTCGGAATGTTGCTTGCTCGAGCTCAACAGGGACAACCGCCTCTGTGCCAAAGGCAAGTGAGAATGGAGTTTCTCCTGTTGAAGTCCGATATGAAGTGCGATATGACCAAAGAACTTGGGGTACAAATTCTGGCCAACAGCCTTTAGCTTTGTCCAAGCTGGTTTTCAAAGTGCGCTTGATTATTTTGTTGATGGCCTCAACTTGTCCATTAGACTGGGGATGAGCTGGAGAGGCAAAGCATAAGTTGATGTTGAACTTAGAGCAGAACAACCTGAACTTCTTGTTGTCAAACTGTCGCCCATTGTCAGTGACTATCGCATTGGGAATGCCGAATCTACAAAGGATGTTCTTCCACACGAAGTCTTCTATCTTTGCCTCAGTAATGGTTGCCAAGGGTTCTACTTCGGCCCACTTTGTGAAGTAGTTCACTGCAACGACTGCGTAACAGACTTTGCCCTTCCCTGCCGGCATTGGGCCGATCAAATCAAGTCCCCACTGGGCGAAGGGCCAAGGGCTGATCATAGGAGTAAGAGGCTCTGGAGGGGAATGAGGAATAGTTGCATATCGTTGACATTTGTCACATGAGCGGGATACTTTGATGGCATCCTGGTGGAGTGTTGGCCAGTAATATCCTTGGCGAAAAGTCTTGTGTGCTAGGGACCGAGATCCAGCATGATCTCCACAGACTCCCTCATGTATTTCCCGAAGGACGATTTCCGCCTCGGCAGGCGTAAGACACCTTAAGTATGGCAGGCTAAAACCTCGCTATTGTGGCGATACCCTTGACGCGGGTTTGACCCACTGCATTGACTGCCTGGGGGCGAGCGCTATTGTGGCGATACCCTTGGTTATCGGGATAGTGTCCCTTACTCTTTTTACTGAAAGGAGAGTGGTGAGGATGGAAATCCTTCCTCTTGCCTTGAAATTGATATGTCTGTTGATTCGGTGAAGCATTATGCAAGGCATGGGGAGGTGCCACTGCTGTTTGGAAAGTCGAGGTCTTCTCATTTAGGTGAGTCTGGCTTCCACCTCTCACTTGTTGATAAAGGATGGTTGTAGGGGGTTTCTCCTGATATGTCTTTGCCTCGGCGGAGGCATGGTTATAAGCCTGCGCCATCACCTCAGAGTAAGTCTTCCAAGTATTGGCATTGATCATGTATTTAAAGAAACAATCACGTAGGCCTGCCGTGAAGGCTTTGAGGGCAGTCTTGTCGTCTGCCTCGGCACACCGGGAGTATTCATGGCTGAAGCGGCCAACATACATACTTAATGACTCGTCTGGCTTCTGGCGGATAGTGTACAAGTCATCTGCAGAGTGCAAGCGATCGGTTTGGAAAATGTGTTGGGAAACAAATAGTTTCCTCAATTCCTCAAATGAGTCTATCGTCTCAGGTGTAAGACGACAATACCAATTTAGAGCTCCACTAGAGAGGGTGGAGGGGAAGAGAAGACATCGCTCTTCGTCGGTGTGCATCCGGTATGCCATGGTGGATTCAAAGAGGTTAAGGTGCTCAATCGGGTCCTCTTTTCCAGTATAAAGTTGCAAGCCAAGCTTTTGCTTTGTCTTTGCTTGAAGGGGGGTGTTGAGGATCCTCCTTGTAAGAGGGCCAGGCCTGGGTTGGTTCCAGTCAGGTATTTCAGCCTGACGTTCAGCCTTCAACTTGTTTACTTCCTCAAGAAGTTGTAGGACAAGGGGGTCCTGAGCGGAGTTATGTGTCACTGGAGCTTTCTTTCGTAAATCTCCATCTCCTATTGGAATTAGGAAGGTTTGATCAAGGGCATGTGATTTTTCCCTGGACTCGCTGTACTGGCTTCCAGGGTATGTCTGTCGGAACACCTCTGAGTCCCCTGTACCCTCATGTCTCTCTGGGACTTGTTGCCCCTTCCCCAAATTGGTGGCCGGCTTGGGCCGTGGCAGGGGACCGAGTCTCTCAGAAATCCTTGGGTCATTAATCTTTGAGCTTATATGGATGGAATTCTCTCGACGTTGCTTCAGGAAATCCCGACAATCGCGAAAGACGGCTTTCAATCTTTCTGCCCCTTCAGCAAAGAGGTGTCTCCCTCCACTTCTCATGGTTCGGGTCGAAGCAACTGGGTTAAGAGAAGCCTCATGTTGATTATCAAGTCGAGGGGTAATCTGTTCCCTATCAGGGATATCTATGTCGAATGCATGTGACCCTCCATGTTGGAGGGCACCCAGTTGATGGTTGACTTCCACGGGGGCAACAAGCTCGCGTGTCTGAGCTTGCCTAGCTTCGTGGAGTGTCTCGAAGAGCTTCTCATATTGCTCCTGGAGGACCTCATTCCTCATTGCTATCTTGTTGTTCTGAGCTTCCAACTCATCGACTTTAGCTTGAAGAAGAACTCGTTTTCCTTCCTTCTTTCGTTGTTTCTCACTATGTGCAAGGGGGATGTCATTCTGTGTGCTGTGGCTTCCTTCGCTTCCCATGCTGGAGAGGGATGCCTGATCAAAAGAAAGTGTACGAATGATAGAAACCAGCTTGACACAGCTGAAGAGAGTAGGAATAAGTGTCGTTTCCCACAGACGGCGCCAAATGTTGATGCACAAAATCAGCGAAGACTTTGGTACAACAGAAAGTGTCAGGTTTTGTGACCTTCGCTTGGTTGCTTGGTTGCTTCAGTCACTAGTGAGGATAAGTACGTAAATGAATAGAGACAGAGAAGCAAACACAGGATGTACGTGGTTCACCCAGATTGGCTACGTCCACGGAGTAGAGGAGTTCTTAGTAGTAGTGAAGGGCTTACACAAGTACAAAGGATCAAGCTCTCAATTTAGTGAGTTCTTGTGAATGATTTAACACAAAATGGCATTCGGCAATATTGTGGGGGAATGACCCCTATTTATAGAAAAACTTGTAGCTTTGTCACATTGACATGTGTCATGTTATGATTGGTTCTTGATGTTGACACGTGCTGCGCTCTGATTGGCTTCTAATCTTGACACGTGTCGAGTAGTGATTGGCCTCCTGGTCGGAGGGGAACTCTTCTGGGTCCTTGACAGTATAGCGTTGGCCGGTGCTCGGTAGTTTCGGGATTGGTCAAGTATGGTACAAACAACTATAATACTGCTTTTTTTTTTCAAAAGCACTTTTACAAAAAAGTTTACCAAACACTCTGCTGTTTTATTTCACAACTGCTTATTCTCACAGCAGAAGCAGTTTTTTTTCAAAGCCCAACAATACCAAACCAGTCCTTAAAAGTCTCAACAATAAGCTAGTCACCAAAGTCATAAGATCATATTACTACTATAAAGGAAGTTACAGGGGAAATTGGGACGAAGTTGAGGCGGAAAGAGTTTGCAGCGAGGAAAGCGGAGATGAAGTTGATGAAAGACGGATGCTGTTCGTCCCTCCAAGTGTTGCTCATCATAAAAACCCCACCACCACCACCTGCAATCACAATAAGACATGTACGGTTCGGAATCTTTCTATTCTAAATTTTGATCGTCGATTTAACCGAAACGATACGAGAACAGTATACAGAAATTGTATCTAACACATAAGCTCTGCTAGAAAAATGATGGAAATTCAACGTTCAAATTACGAACTCAGTTCGTAGATTTAACCGAAACAATCCGAAATCCAGAAATTGTATCTAACACGTAATAGCTCTACTAGAAAATCAAAATTAACATTCGAATTACGAACTCAGTTTGTTGATAAACCGAAACGATCCAAAATCTAGAAATTGTATCCAACACATAATCGCTCTACTTAGAACCTGATCAAAATTGACATTCAATTTACCAACTCAGTTCGTAGATTTAACAACTGTATCTAACACATAATCGCTCTACTAGAAAAATGAACGAAATTAACATTCAAATTACGAACTCAGGAGGAAAAATCGGTGAAGAGTCGAAGAAAGTTACCTGAGTTCATGAAGTCTTTTGAAATTTGAGCGGTATCCATTCCAGAGCTAGAAGAGAGAGCTGAACAGAGAATTGCGAGAGCTTGGACCATCTCTAACACTGGTCTAAAACCTAAAATTTTTAGCCCAGAAAAATTTGTATCCCGAAACAATTTTTCTGCTCTAATTTTTCAAGCCTACAATTTTAGGGGGGGTGTATTCAATTGAGAATGTGAAAGATTTTAATGGATTTATAAATCCATGGATTTTTATGGAGTTTAATTGATTTGTAGAGATTCCATATAAAATTTTGATTCAATTCCCTCGAAATCTCATGGGAAGAGGTGAGATTTGTGGATACTTAAAATACACTACGAAATCTCTCCAATTCCCTCTAATTCTTTAACTTTCTCAAATTCTTTAAAATCAATTTCTAATTGAATACACCTGGAATGTTATAAACTTCTTTAAAATCTTAATTGAATACACCTGGATTTCTAAGGATTTTAATAAACTATTTTGAAATTCTAATTGAATACACCTAGAATTTCAGAGAATCACTTAAAATCCTAATTGAATACCCCTGAAATTATTAATTCCCTAAAACTCTCTCAGAATCCTAATTGAATACACCCCTCTTAGTCTCAGATTATTAAAAAATAAATTTAGGTTTTTTTTTAAATTGACTTTTAAAAAAAATTATGTAGAATCCTAAATTAATTTTATGAACATTTTAACCTAAAAATATTTAAATACCGATAAACATTGAAAAATCACTAAACCGACACATAAAACTCATGAAACACTATAGAAGAATATGAAACACATGATAGAGATGTATAGACACAACACGCATGAGCAAACACATGGTTTTGGAAGATGGTAGAAGAAAAATTGGAAGAATTGTATGAGAAAAGTGAGTTTTGTGTGAATGTTTCAACAAATATATAGGTATATTTATAGAGTTTAGGGTGAATTTTAAGTTAAATAATTTTTTATAATTATTTTAACCGTTGAATTTAAATTTGGACCGTTAGATTCGATCATATTCGATCTCAATCGTTGGATTTAATAAATTTATAAATATCAAACAAAAATATTAACTAAATTAAATGTGGACCGTTGGATAATCAACAACTCATTTGAATGTGAGCCGTTGATCAACCAAAAAAGCAAGTGGGCTTAATTTTATTGGCAAACAAGTGAGAGACACACCCAAGTGGGGGCTCCATCACTAATCTTGGCCTAAATCTGGGTTTTAAGTCCAAATTAGAACTTAGGTTGGAATGGATTGAGGGGGGAATAGAAGGGGAATTATAGGTTTTAAGCCATGAGTTGGAGTTGGCCTAAGAGCAACTCTACCTCTAAAAAAGAGCTGACCAAAGTACATTTAATCCAACTAAAAGAATAGTAATTAACTCCAATGAACAATAATTGGCCAAATGCATTTCCACCTCTAAAAAATGAGATAGGCAAAAGTATAGTCAATTCGTATTAAAATATTATTAATTTTTTTCATAAAATTAAAAAAAAAAAATTTAATTTCGAATATAATTTTTAACGAATCTTATCACATCACGTGTCATTTTCTGAAAGTACAATTTTTGTGAAAGATGGTTAGGTATTTATATAAAATAAAATAAAATCTTTTAATTTTTTCAATATTTTTAAACAATTTTTATTAAGTTAATTAATCTGAGCTGTTGGATTTCAAAAAGGATTAAATCCAACAGCCTAAAAGTGGACACATGGCCCACGGTAAGATTTTGACATTTTTTTTAATGCTGGAACGAGCGCCCATGGGCGTGTGTATCCCACGCACCAGAGGCAAAAAAAAGAAGAAGAAATTCACATGGCGGCCTCTTGCTCAGTCCATTATGTGCTGGGCTCAAAGCTGGCCTCCACTTTGGGCCAACCTATTGGATGGAGTGGAGTGGGTTTTAGGGGAGACTGGCTTGAAAAATAAACTTTGGACTAGAACATTTGTTAGGGGTGGAAGTGCTCTAAGAAATTGTCTGATCATCTCTCTATTTAAAGGAAGCGGGAAAATTAAGACGGTTTTGTAATCGGAGTTGCCTTTCAAATATTAAACGTGAACTTTCTCTCAATTTACAGAAGTGCAATAAGATAATGGGCCAGGCCCATTTCACTTTTGGCCCAAATTTCATAACAAAGTGTGTTTGGTACACAGGGTGGGACGGAACGCATTGACCAAAATAGCCTAAACTCAAAACTAACTTGATTTTTTTTTTGTCGAAAATTAGCGTCTTTTTTTTTAAAACTTTTTTTATAAAAGACAATATGATTGTCATTAAAATTCATAACTAGACTACTTGGTACAAGGTATGGAGATATCCTCCTCAATTAGATCAAATAGGGTGTTTCATCAAACCAAGATCAAATATGGAGATATCCTCCTTAAAGGTGAGAAATTTTTTATTGTGATCAGAACACGAATAATACATTATGTGTTTTTATGGAAGTAGTGAGAAAATTTATTTTATAAATTATTAATTTTTTAATACACATATCCCACAATTTATATAGTGACACGTAATGTACATCATGTGTACTGAAAAATCTCTCCTTGCGCGCAAAGCGCTGGATGGTGATGGTGACGTGGGTTAATGAGAACGCGAGTTGATTAACGATTACGTAGGTCGGCAAGTGCCGCAGCCGCTTTCTTCTTTTTTCTCCGTGAATAATAATTCACGAGTCGGAAAAAACAAACTATAAAAAAAACACCTTCACAAGCATCATTGTCTTCCACTTGTCACACTCTCTCTCTCTCTCCTCTCTCACAGATTGTGAAGCCCTGCAAATTCACCTTCGAGAAACGAAACCCTAGATTCCCCATCACTTTCCCGAGAAAATCTTCAGGAAAAGATTGAATCTTTCTCTATCCTAAAGTCCCAAATCTCTCATTTCCGCATCCAATTTTATCCGAATTCCACATTTCTCATTAAACCCTAGATCCCAAATCCAAGTAATTCAATTGGGTGATGGGTAGGGTTCTCATAGAAACCTCCAGGAACTCGTCGTCTTCGTCTTCCCCAGCCTCTTCGCCGCCTCCGACCACCACCGCGTCGACGTCGATCACCGAGACCGTCAACGGGACCCACCATTTCAAGATCAACGGCTATTCGCTGTCCAAGGGGATTGGGATTGGGAAGTACATAGCGTCCGATACGTTTAATGTGGGTGGGTTTTCGTGGGCCATCTATTTCTACCCGGACGGCAAGAGCGTTGAGGACAATGCCGCCTACGTCTCGCTGTTCATCGCGCTTGCGAGCGAAGGAGCCGATGTGAGAGCGCTGTTCGAATTGACGCTTTTGGATCAGAGCGGGAACGAGAGGCACAAGGTGCATAGCCATTTCGGGAGGACATTGGATAGCGGTCCGTACACGCTCAAGTATCGCGGAAGCATGTGGTGGGTTTGCCCAATTTTCGAGTTCTTGGTTTATTGTGTATTTGTGGGAATCTTGCTTTTCTGAGTTCTTTCTTTTGTGATGAAAGTGTATTGCTGTATGCTAGTTGGTAACTTTGGTTTTCCATGTTTGTTTTCTGAAAAAAAAGAAGCGTGGTTCAATTGTTCTCGGTTGGCTCTGATTGTTGCAGTCGATGTGAAATATATCGAAAACTGGCCATTTTGATTAAGAAATGTGAAGCAATCAGTTGACGTGGGGGTTGAAAAGTTTTGATTGCTTTTCTTTGGCTTGTCAAAACGTTAGAATTTGTGTATGAAATATCTATAACTTGATTTCTATGTGGTGGATCTTGAGTTATGTTCTTCGGTGTATGGGTAAAGGTAGGAATGAACATGCAAATCTGTTTCAGGCGCTTAGAGAATAAATTCACTGTTTTTGTTAATCATGTTAATGCTCCATTTGTTGTTTAAAGTAACTGCCCGGGAGTGTGATTGATTACTTCTTTTGATGCCGTGAATGTATTAGATAACAATGTAATGTGAAAAGAATATAATGGTTGCAAATCTGTCCGATAGTATCAATCATGTCGTGTGATGTTCACGGATCTAGCTTAATTTTAGCTCTCTGTATTATTTATGGTATCCATTTTTATAATAGTTTACGTGTAGCAACAATTTAATGGTTTCTTTGGATGCTGCAGGGGTTACAAACGTTTTTTCAAAAGAACTTCTCTGGAGACATCAGACTACCTTAAAGATGATTGCCTATCAGTTAACTGTATGGTTGGCGTTGTGAAGTCACATACACAGGGACCAAAAATTTACTCTATACCAATTCCACCATCCAGCATGGTCCATCAGTTTGGCAAGCTACTGGAAACCGGAAAGGGAACTGATATTAGTTTTGAAGTTGACGAGGAGATTTTCTCTGCTCACAAGTTGGTACTAGCAGCTCGATCACCTGTATTCTGGGCCCAACTATTTGGTCCTATGAAAGATCAGAACACTTGTTGCATAAAAGTTGAGGACATAGAGGCTCCAGTCTTCAAGGTTTGTTGCATTTCTTCTTTTCTTTGGTTACTGACACTGATAAATGTTTGCACTTAGTGTTTTAAGTTGGTTACCATATTTATTTGGTATCCATGAGTATAATCTCATGTTTACTGTGCTTTAGCTGCAATATCGCTAGCGGATTGCATGATTGATGTAAGTAATCTGTATTGCATTGCAGTAGTGATTTGTTTTGTTTGGTATTAAGTAGTATAATGTGGCCTAGCAAGAAGTAGTAAGATTCAGTTTTTCATGGGGTTTATTATGCTTTACATGTGGTGCTTATCCTCCTTCATTAGAAATGTAAGATAGGTTGACGATGTGGTTTTCTTCTCTAATTTTGTGGTTCTTGTGATGTCATGTGAAATTAGAGAATTGGTGAATCATAACCATCCTCTTGGGACCGTTTTCATGTTTATTTTATTTGCGCTCTCCCTTTAAGTTTTCTTTACCCACCCATTGTCTGAAAGACTAATACGAAATATACAACTAGTTTCAAGCATATCCTTAGCCACTCATTAATTTTGTCCTTCTGCAGGCGTTACTTCATTTTATATACTGGGACTCACTGCCTGACATAGAAGAGCTTACTGGAATTAACTCCAATGGGGCTTCCACTTTGATGGCTCAGCATCTGCTTGCAGCAGCAGATCGATATGGCTTGGACAGGCTCAGGTTGATATGTGAGGCAAATCTCTGCCAGGATGTCGCTATAAACAATGTGGCAACGACAATAGCTTTGGCAGAACAACATCACTGCTCCCAGCTGAAACCTGTGTGTCTCAGATTCATCGCAACTCCCGGAAATCTATTAGGTAAGCCCATTTCTCTATGAAACTTTGTTTTACAATACTATGAAAACAAAATTTTTGTATGTAATTTGCAAAGGAAAACTGTTATCATCATGAATTCCAGATGTGATTGTCCATGATGATTATGGATGATAATTTGGTTATATGGAAGATAATTTCGTATTACTTCTGGTGTCGTTTTGGTCCTTGTGTAGTCTTTGTTTAATCAATGGGTTCTGAACCGAAATGCTATGTAACTCACTAAACGATACGTAATTCTTTTTGCTGCAGGTGTGATGCAAACAGATGGTTACAAACACTTAAAGGAAAGCTGCCCATCCGTTCTGACTGAACTCCTGGAATACGTAGCTAGTGCTAGTGAGCATTCTGCATCCTTAGGCAGGCACGGAAATGAAGCTATTCTCGATGGCAGTGACATCCATGGCAGGCGGGTGAAGCAAAGGCTATAGTCAAGTGAACTTTCTAAACGTTTTCTCTGTAGACAATGGAAAAGAAGAAAGAACGAATTGAAAAGAAACAAAAAAATTGTGAGGAGAGAATAGTTCTAGGTTTAGAAATAACTGCTAGTGTTTTTAGCCTTGTGTAATTCAAAAGGATGTTGATGTCCACGTTGGCTTGTAATGTGAAAGTTGTAGTACTTACTCTACTGATTGATAAAATGTAAAATTCAATTCTTTGCTTTGTAACTCTCCCTTTCTCGCTCTTAAGTGAAAGTTGTAGCAAAAATTCGTTTCTCTCTCATTTGAACTTTCATGCAACGAGATGCCATGATACTGTGGTGACATTTCTAGCCAAACACGTACAGCCATGTGAGAAACTAAAAGCGCAAGTCATTGCGGCATGTCCTAAGTTTGAAGAGGCTGAAATGACTTTGTGAATTTTCTCGACTTTCAGAAAGGTAAACTGATATGACAAAGCCAGCTGGTCCATTTTTTAAGGGGGAAAAAAAAAGCAAATACACAGAATTCCAAGAGTCTTAACATGGATGTAAAATCACACAATTTCATTGATAAAATTTATGATGCAACAAAAAAGAATGAATGCTGGCCAATATTTGTTCAAGTAAAAATCTAAAACACAGCAGATATTAACAAGAAGAATGTCAATATTAATCTCCCAATTGTAAAAGTGGAAGCTGAAGAAATATTATGAGCACCAATTGTATCTTCTCCTCCTGTCTTCTCGTTCCCCACTTTGATGCTTGATGAGCAGTTGTAATCGGCCCAACCAATCGTCTGTTTCTCCAGATCATAAATCACCAGCTTGTTCGACAGCACCAAATCTCCCAGAAGCGTCATGGAGTCTCCACCTTTCGATTTCAGCCCGCTGCTCTGCCAGCCGGAACACCACACATCTTCCTTCAGCTGGAACAGATAGTCATGGGGATAAACCGTCAGGGAAGCCGAATTCTTGAAGTGGAACGTCACCGATGGAAATCCATCGTCTACATTGCTGGAAAATTGGAAGCATGAGAACTGGTCGTCAACTGTGTGCAAGTTCAAGTCAGGCTGCTTGGCTAAAACATTCTTCATCACCGGGTCGAAAACCTCTTGGGGTAGATAGGCCAGGGTTGTTCCGCTGTCGATGATCGTCCCAACATCCGAGGCAAGCTGCAGGACATCGCCTCCTACCTCAATTGCCTCCATTACAACATTGTAATGGGCCTGATTTGCCACCAACGGAGTTGTGTTGTTCACTTGGGGCTCCACAACTTCGCCAAAGGCGAAAATCCCACCTCCGCGGACATTGTCCAAACAATGTGCAAATTGTTTCTTCACCTTCCCGGAAGCAGCCAACTGGGAAAACACAGACGAATTTGCCTGCCCGAATCCGAGAATCCCATCAAGCGCCTCGGAAGTCTTTCCCAGCTGCCCGGACTGCTTAGCACCGCAACCAAACACAACACTGCCATTAGTCCCCTCATCAAATTGAATAGTGTCCTGCACAAAGTATCCGGCCGTCTCACTTCCGTCGCCATATGTCACGTCGTATTGGCAGAGCAAGTCCGGCTGGCAGCCCGGCAGTTGACCGTTGTATTTCGACGTGCAAAATTCCTGATCACAAGTAACAGAACTCGAAGTCGATGAGCTTTTCGGATCATACAATGTGAGCTTCACGCCGATGTCACTTTTCTTGGGACAGTTTGTGCAGCCTACGCAATTGACCCACAGGATATCACTCCCCGTATCCACCTGGACAAAATAGTCCTTCGACGGCGACCCAATCCCGAGCTTGGCGAAGTATAGTCCGGTTTCAGACGGATGGCCATTGCCGCCGAGCTGCAGATCCACCGCAGAAGCAGAGCCGGCGAGAATCCGGCCGTGGCGGCGGAAATCGTGGGCTTTGAGCTCGCTCAACGACCGCCCGTCACGGCCCTTGAACTTGTGGCTAACGGAGAACACCAAGTTTGCCGACGCATCGGAAAACAACGTGGAGAGAATCAGAAAACAACCCAGAACGGCGGCTCTTGAATTTTTGTGAAGATCCATCTGAAATTAAAGAAAGCAGAAATCTTTGGGGCCGGAATCGAAATTGAAAACAACCCAAAGACTCAATTTTTGGATTTTGGATTTTGGATTGGTGGTCCCGAATTTTGAAGCTTCTAAGATCTGGATTATTAGGATCCAGCAGGGAAAGCAGCTGGTTCTTTTGGGGGAAAACCCGGATTCGAAAACGATTCCTGGATTGGATTCTGGGGGAAAACCCGGATTCGAAAACGATTCCTGGATTGGATTCTGGGGATTTAGAGAGGTGGGTTTTGTGGGGAATTCATTGGCGAGTTAGGTGGAGAAAGAACAACAAGGTCGTCGAGGTAGGAGGGAAAGGCATGTGTAGAGAGAGAGAGGAGAGGGAAAGGAAGAAGAAAGACGAAGTAAAACCGCAAAGCAAGACGGCAAAGAGACGTCAGAAGACTTTGGACCGAGAGAGTGCGCGTTTTCTTGAAGGTTGGCTTTAACACTAATCAAACACTAATTAGGAACGAGTTCATCTCAACTTTAAACTCATATTTTAATTAATTAATTACTTTAATCAACAAATTAAGATTGACAACAAGCCAATAAAAAAAAGAGATAATAACTAAGTCAAGATCGTAATATATACACAGTAGTTGTATACGCCAGTTCGTCTTTAACCATTCTTAATACAAGTATGGTTTGGAAAAAAATTAAAATAAAATTGTAAACTACAAGTCTTATACAATAACATTTTGAGAGCTCGATTGGATGAAAAAAAAATCTTATATATCCAGTTGTCACGCTTTAATTGATCTTTAGCTGCCGGTTATCGAGTTAGTTGAGTTTTTCCTTAAGCTATTGAGTTAGAAGCGTTTTTTTTTTTTTTTTTAATTTTTTTTTAAGTGTTATCGACTAGTTACTGGATTATTGATATATTAAAATGTCTGAATTAAAAACTTGCACCCTTTTCAGAAAATTCGGAAAAGTAATCATATTTTAGAACCCATATAAAATTATAGCCACCATTTTAGTTTTATGATAATTCTAACCAAAACTTGATGTAAAAGTACTAATATACCCTTAATATTAGGGTTTCTCACAACAAAAACAAAACCTTCTTTAAACTCTCTCATAACCTTCTGGTTTCTCATCTTAAACCAGAAGAGCACTCTTGGCCAATTTTGCATAATTAAGCAGCAGGGATGTTCTAACCATAAAAAAAGGCAGCAGGACGCAGCAACCTTTTCAAATTGTCCAAGAAACAACGGTATGGTTGGTCAATTATAGCTTCTAATTCCTAAATCAACTTTTTGATATTTCATATCACTGTTTTAATCAAAATTTTAATGATTTTCATGTTCCAATGTAGGTGAATATATTATGAATCCTTCGACAAATCAACAAGTTGATTTAAGAATTAGAATCTCCAATAAAGCAACCATATCAGTGTTTCTTTAGCACTTATTGTAAGCAAGTTAGTTATATGTGCTAATTAATTTTTCTCTAAAACTTTTTCCTAATTTTAATATATTTGCAGGTTAGTTAGATGCGCTAAAAACCTCACACAAATTTTAGCGTAAAAGGGTTTTTGCTCCTCTATTTTTAGATTCAAATTTTGCTTCGGAGATGCAGTTTCTGATTAATTTTTATGTTTAGTTTACTGGGTTATCTTCAATTTTCATTACATTTGAATACCTATATCTACTATATATAAATTGATAAATGTTGATACACAAAATCAGTAGGGACTTTGGTACAACAGAAAGTGTTAAGTTTGTGACCTTCGCTAGATTGCTCCGGTCACTAGTGTGGATAAGTATGTAAATGGATAGAGACAGGAAAGCAAACACAAGATGTACATGGTTCACCCATATTGGCTACGTTCACGGAGTAGAGGAGTTCTCATTAATTGTGAAGGGTTTACACAAGTACATAGGTTCAAGCTCTCCTTTTATGAGAACTAGTGAATGATTTAGTACAAATGACATTAGGAAATATTGTGAGAGAATTATCTCTATTTATAGAAGAGAGTTTCTAGTTTCATTCTGACATTGACACGTGTCGTGTTGTGATTAGCTTCTGATGTTGACATGTGTCGCGCTATGATTGGCTTCTGATGTCGACGCGTGTCGCGTTGTGATTGGCCTCTTGGTTAGAGGGAAACTCTTCTGGGTCCTTGACGGTATAACGTTGACCGGTACTCAGTAGTTTTGGGATTGGTCAAGTATGGTACAAACAATGCTCCCTTAAGTTCCCGAGTGAGGGAAGTTCCTCGATTGAGGACTTGCAAGATCTAGGTCATTGAGTAATCACGAAACTTCTAAGTACCGAAGTATGGTATCATTTTCACTTGCCTTATCTGTCTCATATGTAGATGTGGCATCTTCTCTGGAAGTACTTTTCCTCTATCAAGGGGTGGTATCTTTAACCGATGAAGATGCACAAGGTAATGTATCAATTTCAATTGAAGCTTACTTGTAGTTTCGGGCTTGGTCAAGTGCGATACAAACCCTATAGTAGGAGTCCCCCAAGTCGCCGAGCTAGGAGATTTGCCGAATGAGGTAACAGACAAGGTAAGCAATCAGACTTCCAAGTAAGCAACCTGGATCGGAGGTTCGACTTCGGCTTCCGGTTGATTGTTCTCATTCTCGTTGTGTCGTAAACAGCAACAAGGATAAGGAGAAGCAAATGGAGAAGAGATGATATGAGATAATTTTGCTTTTGAAGAAGTAACTTTCCACAGGCTTATCCTTTAACTGGGCTGAAGGGTTTTCTGGTTTCCTCCAGAGTATAAGGCTGACTCAAGAATTTGAGGGTCAAAACAAGTCCAACAAATCTAGAGTACGTTTAACCCTGATGATATGAGATACTTTTTCTGTTGACAAAGTAGTGGATGTATCATCATGTGTTCTGTTACGCTTGTCTCCACGTGCTTTCTTGTATCCTTCTCACTTGCCCTATCTGTTCCTCAGGCAGATGTGGTATCTTCTCTGGAAGCATAAAATGTTGAAGATGAGTACTCGAGAGCAATGCCAGATAAGTAATCAGGCAAGAGGTTCCAGGCAGTCAGTTCCTGACTGGAAGCTTGATTTCAAGTGCTGACTGATTGCTCTCTTTCTCCTTGTCTTACAGGTAAGAACAAGGCCAAAGGAAAAGATAGGAAAAAAGCATGATATGGGATACTCTTGCTTTTAACCCTGACGATATGAGATACTCTTGCTCTGGTGTGTCTTGTTTGCAGAGATATTATCGGGAGGAAAAGAAGCTGAGTATTTCGAGAGACTTTGCTGAGAGTGCCCTCTAGGATGTGTAGAAAAGTTGAGCATTTTTTTTATTTGCAGGTCTGCCTGGCTATGAAGGATGGAGGTTGACATATATAGGAGTCTCCCTAACAATAAGTAGTAGTGCTATTCCTTTACCCTTATTGGTCATAGTAATGTAGTGGGAGCTGCAAGCTTCACATCTTTTAACTTTGTCAGAGCACTTTGAAAAAGTGGTATGTGGTATCTGGAAAACTGATGTTGCGTGTGAAGATTGCAAACAAGCTTTATCTAAGGAAATCTGGCTCTCGAAGTTCGGAGAGCGGTGCCTCTTCGGTTTTCGAACAAGCAATCCTGTCGGGGATCTGGCTCTCGAGATTTAGAGAACGGTGCCTCTTCGATTTTTGAGAAAGCAATCTTGTTGGGAGTCTGACTCTTGAGATTCGAAGAGCAGTGTCTCTTCGATTTTTGAGAAAGTAATCCTGTTGGGAGTCTGGATCTCGAGATTCAGAAGGCGGTGCTTCTTCGATTTTTGAGCACGTAATCATGTTGGGAGTCTGGCTCTCGAGATTCGGAAAGCAGTGTCTCTTTGATTTTTGAGAAAGTTATCCTGTTAAGAGTCTGGCTCTCGAGATTCGGAGGGCGGTGTCTCTTTGATTTTTGAGCACGTAATCCTGTTCGGAGTCTAACTCTCGAGATTCAAATAGCGGTGCCTCTTCGATTTTTGAGCAAGCAATATTGTTGGGAGTGTTTTCTCGAATGTGAGTAAAGGTTGGGCATTTTTGCCAGTCTGCCTTGCAACGAAGCATGAAGGTTGACACATATTGGGACTTTCTAGTTATCACGCAGTGGTGCTGTTCCTTTACCCTTGTGGGTAATAGTAGGGTAGCTGGACCTTCAAAATTTATGTGTCTAAACTTTGTCAGAGATCTTTGGCAAAGTTATCTGTGGTACCCGAGGAGTTGATGTTGCGTGTGGAAAGTGGTGCCTTTTCGGAATCCGAAGAGTGGTGCCTCTTCGATTTTTGAACCAATTGCCATGTTGCCTTTTCTTTTATAAGGGCACCAATTGTATGCAAGAAGTACATTCAGAGAGTTATTGCTTGTAGGAATTTCCCCCTTACTTCAGAGATTTATTGCACCTCATTTTTCCTTCATCATTTCCGAGAATGTCTGGCCTATCTGACCGTCATTTTGACTTGAACTTTGGTGAAGAGGCAGTCATGCCTTCTCAAGACAACATATGGCGCCCATCATTCTTATCCCCTACTGGTCATTTTACCGTTGAGGGACTCTGTGATGAAGAATGATATGACCGCTGCGGTGGTGGCCATGAACCTTCTCACTCCCAAAGATAACAGACTACTTTCCAAACGATCTGATGAGTTGGCTGTTAAGGATTCTTTGGCTCTCAGTGTTCAGTATGCAGGTTCTGTGTCTAATATGGCCTAATGCCTATTTGCTCGAATCCGCCAAGTTGAATCACTGGCGGCTGAAGTGATAAGTCTCAAACAGGAGATCAAAGAGCTCAAGCATGAGAATAAACAGTTGCACAGGCTCGCACATGACTATACTACAAACATGAAGAGGAAGCTCGACCAGCTGCAAGAATCTGATGGTCAGATTTTACTTGATCATCAGAGGTTTGTGGGTTTGTTCCAAAGACATTTATTGCCTTCGTCTTCTAGGGCTGTACCGTGTAATAAAGCTCCAAACGATCAACCTTCGGTTTCTCCTCCTTCTAGGGTTCTGCATAGTACTGATGCTCCGAATAATCACCCTTTGGTGCCTCTTCTTTCTAGGGCTCTGCCGACTACTGAGACTTTTCCTGAGTAACCTTTGTGAAGGCTTCCTCTTGTTTGTTTATTTTGATTCATGTATATGTACATATTTGTAACTTATCAGAGATATCAATAAACAAGTTTTGCTTCATTTCAACGTATTGTGTTAAATACACCAAGGCCTTCTTCACTAAGTTCTTTGAATTTTTCCTTTTGTTGAAGCTTGTATGTTGAAGCTTTGTGAGTAAAGCATGTAGGTTGATGTAATGCTCCCTTAATTTCCCGAGTGAGAAAAACTTCTCGTTTGGAGACTTGAAAAATCCAAGTCATTGAGTGGTCGTAAGACTTCCGAGTATCAAGGTGCAGTAGCTTATGGTAGGAGTCCCCCAAGTCTCAGGTCGAGGGAGTTAACTAATGAGGCATTTCCATTCTAAGTGGTAGCCCAAAACTCATTCTTCATATATATTTGTTATGAAAGTTGTTAGGCCCAAAGAAGCGGAGGCTTAGGCAACTTTTTTTATTGATTTCTTTTTTGAAATATTTTTTTTCGATTTTTTTTTCTTCGAATTTTTAAATTTTTGAATTTTCGAATTTCCGAATATATATATATATATATATATATATATTTTAAAGCTTTGTAGGTGAAGTTTTGTTGGGTACCATGAATTGATTTTGCTTCACACTATCTTGATCAAGATCGTGTGAAGCTTTTGTAGGTGAAGCTTTGTAGGTGAAGCTTTTGTGGGTGAAGCTATTGTGGTGGGTGAAGCTTTTGTGGTGGGTGAAGCTTTTATGGGTGAAGCTTTTGTGGTGGGGGAAGCTTTTATGGGTGAAGCTTTTGTTAGTGAAGTTTTTGTGGTATGTGAAGCTTTTGTGGGTGAAGCTTTTGTTGGTGTGAAGCTTTTGTGGTGAGTGAAGCTTTTGTGGTGAGTGAAGCTTTTGTTGGTGAAACTTTTATGAGTGAAGCTTTTGTAGGTGAAACTTTTATGGGTGAAACTTTTGTAAGTGAAGCTATTGTGGGTGAAGCTTTTGTTGGTGAAACTTTTATGAGTGAAGCTTTTGTAGGTGAAACTTTTATGGGTGAAACTTTTGTAAGTGAAGCTATTGTGGGTGAAGCTTTTATAGGTGAAGCTTTGGAGTTGAAGTTTTGTAGGTGAAGCTTTTGTTGGTTACCCTGAATTGATTTTGCTTCACACTATCTTGATCAAGATAGTGTGAAGCTTTTGAGAATTTGTAGTTGTCCTCCATTGATAAGATAGTGTGAAGCTTTTGAGAATTTGTAGTTGTTCTCCATTGATGAAGCTTTTGTGGTGAAGCTTTGTTGGGTATCACGAATTGATTTTGCTTCACACTATTTTGATCAAGATAGTGTGAAGCTTTTGATAGGTACTATGAATTGATTTTGCTTCACACTATCTTAATCAAGATAGTGTGAAGTTTTTGAGAATTTGTAGTTGTCATTTATTGATGAAGCTTTGTTGAATTTCCCTTTTTTTTTTTTTTTTTTGGAAAACTAGAAATTTGAAAATGTGGGAGAGACAACATATACAAATTTTGCTTCCACACTGTTGAGCAAAAGATTGTGATGCAAGCCACACCTTGTAGTAGTCGAAAGTTTGGATGAACCATATAAATTGAATTTGCTTCGAACAGTCTTGAATTTGCTTCGAAGGTTTGAGAATTGTAGTTGCCCTCCATTGATGAAGATTTTGTTGGCACCATAAACTGGTTTTGCTTCACACTGTCTTGATCAAGAGTGTGTGAAGCTTTTGAGAATTGTGGTTGAACTCCTTTGATGAAGCTTTTGTTGGCACCATAAATTGGTTTTGCTTCACACTGTCTTAATCAAGAGTGTGTGAAGCTTTTGAGAATTGTGGTGGCCCTCCATTGATGAAGCTCTTGTTGGCACCATAAATTGGTTTTGTTTCACACTGTCTTGATCAAGAGTGTGTGACGCTTTCTACGAGTTGTAGTGTTTGCATTGTTATAGAGGGGAAATGTTTGAAGCAGATGCAAGATGGCTAAATAGCTTGATCTTCGTATGCCATGCACTGAAGTTGTTGTTGGCTTGCAATAAGACTTTGTTGGTGACTATAACTTTTGTTGGGCATAAGTGTTCCCCTAGTTGAGTTGTCAAGCTTGAAGGTTTTTGATTATTTATGAATGCTAGGAGTTCACATGTACAAGTTGTACCACTCATCTTCTGGTAGGTAGAATGAATGGTGAGTTGCTTTCATCACTTGGTTGGTGGTACGAATGTGAGTTCCTTCATCACCTTTCATCACATTTCATCACCTGGTTGGTGGCACGAGAATGAGTTCATTCTTCACCTGGTTGGTGGCATGAATGGCAAGTTGCCAAATGATATTAGAGTACGGGTTGTACATTTCATCACTTAGTTGGTGGCATGAATGTGAGTTCCTTCTTCACCTGGTTGGTGGCATGAGTGGCAAGTTGCCAAATGATATTAGAGTACTGGTTGTACATTTTATCACCTGGTTGGTGGCATGAAGGAGAGTACAGGTTGTACATTTCATCACCTAGTTTGTGGCATAAAGATGAGTTCATTCTTCACCTGGTTGGTGGCATGAGTGGCAAGTTACCAAATGATATTAGAGTATGGGTTATACATTTCATCACCTGGTTGGTGGCATGAAGAAGAGTACGGGTTGTACATTTCATCACCTGGTTAGTGGCACGAAGATGAGTTCATTCTTCACCTGGTTGGTGGCATGAGTGGCAAGTTGTCAAATGATATTAGAGTACGGGTTGTACATTTCATCACCTGGTTGGTGGCATGAAGGAGAGTACGGGTTGTACATTTCATCATCTGGTTGGTGGCATGAAGATGAGTTCATTCTTTACCTGGTTGGTGGCATGAGTGGCAAGTTGTCAAATGATATTAGAGTACGGGTTGTACATTTCATCACCTGGTTGGTGGCATGAAGATGAGTTCCTTCTTCATATTTCATCACCTGGTTGGTGAGAATAAGGGCAATGTGTCGAGGCACATTGTAGCAAGTGTCAAAGACACAAAGTATGTTGAACCCTTTCGAAGCACAGTTGGCCTATGTATAGATGTGTTGGAATGTATGATGTTTATGTATGAATGTGTTGGAATGTATGATGTTTATGTATGAATGTGTTGTAATGTATAATGTTTATGTTGATTGATATGAGTGATGCTTATGAATGTTTTGCTATGCATAAAGGGATCCATGCTTTTGATATGTGAACCATGTTGGTTGTAACACTTAGTATCACATACTTTGTGTCAAAGTACGCATGTTGAAGCTCTGAGTTGGAGTATAAGGGTAGGTCAGCGTAGACCAAGTATTCCAGTGCTAGGAACCCAAAAAACTCAGAAGAAGTTGTCTGAATTCCCTTTTCTTTAAATATTTGCCAAATGGCTTGTGTGACAAAAGATCTCAAGCGGTTGAAAGTCAAAACATTTGTAATGTGTATGTCTTCTTATAATAGCATTTCCTTCAGTACCTAGTCCTCCACTTTGAAAGAGTGAGGCTTGGCCCCATAGTCATAATAGTCAACGGTACGTTCACCCCTGGTTGTCTTGATACGAACTTTTATCCCTCTTGTTGTAATGGGCTTGCTGAGAGTAAAAATCTTTCCTCTTACCAAGAGACAGATACGTTTGGTGACTTAGCGAGTAGCTAAATAAGGCAGGAGATGATACAATAGGTGTCTGAATGGCTAATATCTCATCACTTGGTAGAACTTGACTTCCACTTCCTATTTGTTGATAGGGGTTAACCATATGGGGGTTCCCTTGGTATGTCCTTACTTCAGCGAATGCGTGGTTGTAAGCATGTGCCATCACCTCAGAGTAAGTATTCCAAGTGTTGACATTGATCATGTACTTAAACAAACAATCACGTAGGCCTGTCGTGATGGCCTTGAGTACGGTCTTGTCATCTACCTCAGCGCAGCGAGAATACTCTTGGCTGAAGCGACCGGCATACTCTCGTAGTGACTCGTCCGGCTTTTGGCGAATAGTGTACAAGTCATCTGCAGAATGTAAGTGATCGGTTTAGAAGGTGTGTTGAGAGAAAAACAGTTTCCTCAATTCCTCAGATGAGTCTACTGTCTCAGGTGAAAGACGGCAATACCAGTTTAGAGCTCCGCTAGAGAGGGTGGAGGGGAAGAGAAGACATCGTTCTTCGTCGGTATGCATCTGATATGCCATGGTGGACTCAAAGAGGTTAACGTGTTCAATTGGGTCATCCATTCCAGTATAGAGTTGTAAACCAAGCTTTTGTTTTGTCTTCGCTTGAAGGGGGTGTCGATGATCCTTCTTGTGAGAGGGCCAGGCATATGTTTGTTCCAGTCAGGTATCTCGGCCTAACGTTCGACCTTTAACTTGTTTACTTCCTCAATGAGCTGTAGGACAAGGGGGTATTGAGTGGAGTCATGTACCACTAGAATTTTCTTTAGTAAGTCTCCATCGCCTCTTGTAAGTAGGAAAGTTTGAGCAAGGGCGTGTGGTTTTTTCTTGGACTCGTCGTACTGACTTCTAGGGCGAGTCTGTCGGAATACCTCAGAGTCCTCCGTACCTTTAGTTCCTCTGGGACCTGTCGTTCCTTCCCTAGATTGGCAGCTGGCCTGGGTCGTGGGAAGGGACCGAGTCTTTCAGAAACCCTTGGGTCATTGATCTTCGAGCATATGTGGAAGGGATTCTCTCGATGTTGCTTTAGGAAGTCTTGGCAGTCACGATAAACGGCTTTCGATCCTTCCAACCCTTCTGTAAGGAGATGTCTTCCTCCATTTCTTCTACTTCGGGTCGAAGCATCTGGGGTTGAGAGAAGTCTCATGTTGATCAATGTTTTAATGATTAGCTCGCTCCTCATCAGGGATACCCATGTCGAATGGAGGTGACCTTCCGTGTTAAGGAGCACCCAGATGATGGTTGATGTCCACAAGGGCAACATGCTCGTGTGTTTGAGTACGCCTAGTTTCGTGGAGCGTCTCAAAGAGCTTCTCATACTGCTCCTGGATGACCTCATTCTTTATTGCTATCTTATTGTTTTGAGTTTCTAGCTCATCGACTTTAGCTTGAAGAGCAACCTTTTTTCCTTCATTCTTTCGTTGCTTAGCACTAGGTGCAAGAGGGGTGTCATTCTGTGCGTTGTGGCTTCCTTAGCTCCCCATGTTGAAGATGGATGCTTGGTCAAAAGAGAGTGTACGAATGGTGGAAACCAGCTTGGCAAAGCTGAAGAGAGTGGGAATAAGTGTCGTTCTCACAGACGACGCCAAATGGTGATGCACAAAATCAGTAGGGACTTTGGTACAACAGAAAATGTTAAATTTGTGATCTTCGCTAAATTGCTCCGGTCACTAATGTGGATAAGTATGTAAATGGATAGAGACAGGGAAGCAAACACAAGAAGTACGTGGTTCACCCAGATTGGCTACATCCACGGAGTAGAGGAGTTCTCATTAATTGTGAAGGGTTTACACAAGTACATAGGTTCAAGCTCTCCTTTTGTGAGTACTAGTGAATGATTTAGTACAAATGACATTAGGAATATTGTGAGAGAATGATCTCTATTTATAGAAGAGAGTTTCTAGTTTCATTTTGATATTGACACGTGTCGTGTTGTGATTGACTTCTGTTGTTGACACGTGTCACACTATGATTGGCTTCTGATGTCGACACATGTCGCGCTGTGATTGGCCTCCTGGTTAAAGGGAAACTCTTTTGGGTTCTTGACGGTATAACATTGATCGGTGCTCAGTAGTTTCGGAATTGGTCAAGTATGGTACAAACAATAAATAAATAAATAAAAAGAGTGTAGGAAATTGAGGGGTTCGAGAGTAGGGGTATTGTGTAGTATTCAAGAGGCTACCTCTTTTATGCTTCAAGATCTCAACTAATTGTAGTTTTTTCATGGTTAAGAGCAATGAGGAATTTTTTTGTCATTAAAGGTATATTAGTACTTTTACATTAAGTTTTGGTTAGAATTATCATAAAACTAAATGATGGCTATAATTCTATATGGAGTCTAAAATATGGTTAATTTTCTAAATTTCCCACTCTTTTCTCCAATTTGTTTCGTTGTATTTTAGAATATGACATGCAACATTGAATTGCCAATTTGATATTTCTTGCCCATTACATGGAGTTTAATACAAACTCTCTCTCTCCCTTCTTGTTGTTGGTCATTTGCTACGTTCTTCGGATACTGTTTTTTGGCCGGCAACGTTGTTTGATTTGGACCGGGTCTTAAAATTTGAAAGTTTTAAGGCGAGCCTTTAAAGTTGGACCTTATAATAAACAAGGGTGTTTAAATTTTGGTGTTTATTTGGGAATGCGGACAAAAGGCCAAAAGGTTTAGTTGTTTAGGGTTTGGTGGTTTAGTTTGGGGAGTGCGACAAAAAAGTAAACAAGTTTGTTTTTCAAGTCAATAAGAACGGGTTTGAGTTGCTTAGCGTTTCACCTTTCACGTACAAAACATGGTAGTTGTTTTTCCCTTACAAATGTTTGGCTCAGCCGTTCAGCTTAATGGTCTATTATATTTAAACAAAAACACAAAGTCTGTAAACTTCTTATTTGACTAAAAAATTGGAGGCCCCTTTGGTATATGGCTCTAGAAGAGCCACTACTCCGGCTACCCTCATGACTGATCTTATACTTGATATCAAAAGGAGTTGATAAAGTTGACCAAAAATCCATATGAATTCACAAAAGAGAATATTTGCATCTAAAAAACAAAGAGACGATGAATCCAATGGAAAATGTGAATCTAATAAGCATGTTTATTATGTAGAGGTATTGTCTAACATTCAACTAGACAAACTTCCAAAGCTTTTAACAATATATGGGTCTCTAATTATGTAATTGTTTTGAGGATTGATATATTATCAAAACTTAGATATGACTACTTGAACATGCGAGGTACGGAAAAACTTTAACCGACCCATACTATCGTCAAGTCGATCTTTATCATCTCCTTTCCATTTATCAGATTGTTGGAAAGTGATTTAGATAGATCTTTTATAGAGCATAGGACTGAAAATCCTTGTCAGTGTCAATTTTATAGATACAAAAACCAAATTAAAGATTTTTCTTTTTAATTATTCAAAAGAATTATAACTGTTTTTTATATTATTGTGTTATTGTGAAAAATCAATAAAAAAATGTCTGGTAGTAAAAATTCGCCGTCATTAACCCTAACAAAATGTACCTACAAAACAATTAAACACCTTTGAAAAGAGTGAGAGTTTAGGACTTAATTGTGTAAAAAAAGTTTACCAGAAAATTGGTGTAGAATGGGTTATTTATAGGAGCTAGGGTCGGCAATGAGGGATCTCATGTTATGTTCGACATCTAATTGGCCAAAGTATGTCATCCATTGGATGAAGTAGGAAATTTTTCCAAAGATATTATTAAGTAATAATATCTTGAAATTATCACGTAGAATCTTTGATTGGATTTGATTCTGATTCCTTGCTCGAAAGAATATACAAGTCTTTGATAAGGAAAGCTTAAAAATATGAATTAGCTATTAATTCTATCTTTAATTCCCCTATCTTACCTCCCTGCCACGGGCAGAGGAGCTTGCAACTCAAGTCATATGGGTCTCGACAACTTAGAAAAGGGCATTCTCGTCAGCCTGACAGCTCTAAAATTTTCTAAATTATTTTTTGCTCCCTCCACCAACTATACTGCATGGATGTGCATGAGTTGTAGAGAATACTCAATTCGCACTCAGTCAAAGTGCCTATTTTCCCTTTTGTTGTTATGAAATAGGAGTACTCTCGGACAGCTTCAGTTTATTTACACAGTACCATAAAAAATGAATCTTATGTACAAACTTCTCAATGATCACTATACTTCCGTAATATTTGCTTCAAAGTGTTATTTCGTCAACAAATTATTATGGGTTTATTGATACACCTATTTGACCTTCCACACATTCTCTTAATTTTTAATCGTCGGATTAAATGAATTGAAGAATATCAAAGAACGATATTAACAAATGCTGTGTGGGAGATAAAAATGAGTATGTGGATAACACTGACCATTATTAATTTGGACGTACATTTTATTCCCTTAGAATCATGTCTAAACATGTGATCATGATTCTAAATTAGCAAATTCATAACATATCTGTGACTACATATGTCCAAAATAAAACCAAGCACGAGATTAGCAACAATAACACATGCAACCACCTTACATTATCGTGCAAGCACTACTAGTGTTATCGTCGCTGAAATAATGGATCATGGAGTTACCAACTGGGGGATCCTTTGGCCGATGATAATAAGGATACATCTGTGGCGGCGGCAGCGGACGTGGCATCGGAATCATATTCGAGCGATAATCATAACCGTACTCTTGTGGTTGCATTGGTGGCGGTCGTGACATCAGAACCATATTCGAGCGATAATCATAACCGTATCCATGTGGTTGCATTGGCGGTGGCAATTGCAATACCGGTGGTGGACCTGGCGGTGGCCTCCCATGCATCATCCCTTGTGCCCAATGGTTTTGAAGGCCATATGGCCTCGGAGGTCCAAATTCTGCTCTTGGCTTGGGAAAATAGCCCTTGCCGTGGGGTGCAAGAATTGGACCATTCATTTTGTGCTTACTACTTTTATGTGCGCTATGATCATCGTGACATTCATCAGTATCATCATCATCTGAATTTGAATGTGATTTTGATTTCGAATCGTGATGATCGTGATGATCAATCTTTTTGGCGTCGTTGGCTTCGTGTTTGTGATGATTTTGAGTTTTCTTCAATTCTTGTGCTTGCTTTTTCTTTTTGGTACCGCGAGGGTCCTTCATGTAAGACACAAGCTCCGTCATTATCTTAAGCTTTGAAATCGTCACTAAGATTGTTGCCGGATCCACTGCACCAGAAACTGCCACCATCCCTTTTTCATAATCTATGGTGACGGAATTTACTCCTTCATACAAAACCAACGCACCCAAAAATTAACTGTTAAAATTCAGAAACAAACTAATACCATAAGAACAAACAAAATCAATTACAAAGTTCTAATCAAATCGTTTCGTAGTTTAATTTTTGTTAAGAATTTTTAACCGGTTTTATCTATGCGGATATTCCTAATTTGATGATCAACTGCAAGAGGGAAGTAAAAAACAGATTTTGTACCGTTAAGTTTCTGCAATTTCTTCTTCATTTTGTGAGCACATCCTTTGCAACATGTAATAGCCGTCTTTGTTTTTATGAACTTGGGAGGCCACAACTTAGTGAAGTGGGGTGGCCACAGCTTGGAACCCCCTAAACAACATGTGCTCACCTTCAAAATACAAGTCTGCAAAAACAATATACTAGATTTAACATTCCAGATTAATCAATACGATCAATGTAAAATGACTAATTAGTAATCATATAATCGTAAAATTAAAGAGGAGGTAGCTATATATATACATACAGGACCATCGTCATGGTGGTTTTCCATTGCAAGAGCAAAGTCTTTTGAGAGAGTTTGAAACCCTAGCTAGCTTATAGTAAAAAGTAGGGCTGATTAGACGGCAAAAACTTGACAGTTGGTAAGGACTGATCATGAAAATGGATTTTGATGAACAATATAAGATGATATTTATATAATAACTCGATTACAAATTAAGCAAGTATTGATCATGATGATCTCCACTAATGACAACTTTTTTAAATTAGCATATTTTTGCTATTTTTTTTTTCATCATTTAAATATCGTATGCCACACAGATATGTGTATATGTGAAATGCGAGAGAAATTTTCATGAAATATGTTTTATCTCTCTCTCTCTCTCTCTTTCTCTTTTCACAACCACAAAATATGACATGTGATTTGTATTCTAGCGTTTCTCTTAAAACGGGTGCGTAAGAATCAACTGCAAACAAGGAAATTAG
Source organism: Malus sylvestris (assembly GCF_916048215.2). NCBI lineage: Eukaryota > Viridiplantae > Streptophyta > Magnoliopsida > Rosales > Rosaceae > Malus > Malus sylvestris. Next base: position 39,271,160 of record NC_062270.1, on the reverse strand, counting down.
AATAATCCAATTGCAAATGCCAAATTGTTTTTATTTTTATTTTTTTAATTATTATTATTAAGGGAAGGGAAGAGGATTCAAAATTATTATAATAATTTAGGAAGAAGGTTTCGAATCCAACACCTTATCCACTAGGATATTAGACCACATACAAATGTCAAATTGTTTTAATTATTTCATAATGCGTGTAAGGAAATATAATTTGGATCTTATATTTAAGAAATCAATTACTACGACGAAATCTTTTGAGATTTTAACTAGTTTAGCTGAACTTTATATCTTGGATTAATTGAATTGATAGGGATAAGATGCATATACAGCAGCGACGTTATACTTGAAATTCTTGTGTTATATGCCCATAGTTTATACGTTTCTACCTATTGATCAGTATTCTACTGATCTTCCAGAGCATTATACACCTAATATCTTGCACACTTGTACAGATTAGTACGAGAAAATAAGGAAATTAAAGGTCGCAGCAAATAAATGGTAGAAATGCACTTTTCTTGTTATTGCAGATGTATATATAGCTCAGTTGGTAGAGCTATTTGGGTTAATATTTGAACGTTGGACTTAGATGAAGAAAAGCGTAAGGGTGCCAACTAAAAAGGGATTTGCCAGAAGCCCAGCACCAAGCCTAAAGGCAAATTGAAACCTTCTTAGCCAAAATGCAAGTCATGTGCTTACTATTTAAGTGACAAGTGATAGAGACTAACCTACTACCAGCCAAAGAACACTTTCTAGTGGCATTCCAAGTAAAAAGCTAATGACTCACTACCCTCCAAGTGCTTTCGGATAAGAACAAAGTTACAACAGTCGGGCTAATCTGCCTATAAAAGAAGGAAGAGGCCCCAAAGACAAAGACACTCAACCAATCAAACAAACAAACATACAAACTTTGCTCTCAAGCCAGATTTGCATCCAAAAGCTGAAATCAACCCAGATTCAGTCATTTTTAGCGACAAGCTATCTCTTGTCCAGTTTAAAGCTCTGCTATCTCCCTTAGTGGCGTAGCATCAATTCCCTTGTGTAAACTTGTTTACCACTCATCCCCTTTTAGCATATAAACCCATGTTAATTCAAAAAGAAGTGATTGCAAAAGGTTCAACCTTGACAGACAAGGTGAAATCTTGCCCGATTTCCACCTATTTTTCTACTTTAAGAGTCTCATTTGTATCTGGATCTGGCTAGTTTAATGAATATGTTATCATTAAAAGCAATCTAGAACCAAACAAATGACTTAAGGGGATTTGGACTCCCTTCATTCAAACATACAAGACTATGAACTAAAAGTCCTTGTTTACAAGGCAAGAAAAAGAACTTAATGTAGACTTAACCCATCTGCGACAATCATTTGATAACAAGATGTCCGAGTAACTTGGGGCGCAAGTAATCAACTTAAAACACTCTTGTTCTACATCTGCTATACTGAGATAGCAGTGGCACGCGTAGCACTCAATTAGTTTTGATTGCGAGCCTCAAGGCCTACACCTAAGGCCCCACAAAGGCATCTTTCAGAACTAACTTTGTCCTCTTCTTGTAGCACATCAACAAGCAAGAGCTCGACTATACATCAAAAGTACCAATCCCTTGGGGAGCTGTGTTGAGGTCCAAGGATCATTCTCTAGAGAAATCTTCGCTTGAACAAGAGCATTGGGCTTTTAACCTAACGGTCGCAGTATTTCTGCATCCTTAACGATTGTCTGGGTAAATTTTGATTAATCTACAAGTTCACAACAAACTGTTATATTCCCTTTATGAACATTCGTTTTACGATACATACCCGAAGTTTCAAACCATTAATTAGTAATAAAACCGAGTAGATACGATTACCATGCAACGAATACACAATTATAAAAAGTTCGTTAATGAACTTGTACCGCTAAATTTCTTCAAATTTCAAGGAATGGCACAGATACATACGGGACCAACATCAGGAGAATGGTTCTCCATTGATGAATTGTACTCGACAGCATCGTCATGGTGGTGGTATTGATCAGGGATAAGTGCAAGAGAAGTAGTTCTGTTGGGATGAACATCACGTTCCCTTGCTGCAAGATTGCGTTTGACATGCCTAGTTCACAAACCCTAGCTAGCTTATAGGCTGAGAACCTTTTGCTCATCAATAATTAGTTAGTCGTATAAATTACAGTTAATTAATGTTCTTTGAAGAAAGTAAATTTGGAGTGTGATTTTGAGATTTTATATATACATGCATGGAATACTTTGTAAATCAAGTAAATATGTCGATCGATATTTGACAATCTTGTGAACTTTTGGGTATGTTAATTAACATTAGATTTAAATTTGAAACTCTTTCCCTCTTTTTTCTAGATACAATGTAATTCGGGATAGAGATTTAGGTTTAGCAGACAGTGAGCCAATCATAATTTAGTACCAACTAAGGTAGTCATTCATGAGAATCGAACTCAAACCCTAATACTAGGGGCATAACTCTTTCCTTAGACAATCTTATGATTTAACCCCGCACATGCATGACACACGTAGTGGTGGCAAAATAACTAATTGGGACTCATTAGATAGTTTGGTTTTACATTACACTATCATCACCACTACCAATTTCACCTCTATATATATTATGGTGATACCAAATTAAATGAATCTTAACGCATACTCATAAACAATCAAATTGATTGATTTGCCACCTCTAGCCACACGTAGGATTCATTATAATTAGCCATCAAATCCTTTTTGAGATTTTACCTATGTATGTAATTAATTGAATCGTTAAATGGATAGGGACAAAATATATTAATACTTTCAAGGAAAAGTATTTATTTTAGGAAAGAAAACTCGGCTGAATTCTAAAATCTTGAATTCCCACCACTTAAAATTTAGGACCTCTTGTACATAATCAAATCAGGATTTTGAGCTTCCTTCCCTCTTAAGCCCCAATTTCAATTAATCCTAGTGCCAAAAAAAGGTAACCCTAATTACCGCCATATCTTATCATTTTTGAATAAGTATTTTCCTTTGAACTACTCTTGAGAATGCAGTGAATTGCGTTACATCCAAAACATATAAATTCTACCACACATAACTTTATATTCCCTATAAATTAAACGACATATCCTTTAAGTAGTACGTAGCTATCCAAAACATATATTCGTCTCAAATTATCATCATTTTGAAGCCACTCCAATGGAACAACATGGAGCAACCTCTCCGGTATGTATTTCTTCTCTCTCTTAATAATAATACATGACCACCGCTCGCACATGTGCTTCCCTCTAGGTGAACACTTCCCTACCGATGCATTTTTACAATGTATAACGGAATCCTTGCTAAAAAGCTGCTTGTATACATATCTATACTCTTTATAATCATTTTGCTCTTAATCATCTCATGTTTCTATCTAATAATTTTCTTGGACAATTTTCCTGCAGATTTGTACTATAAAAATGAAATATCTCCGATGTTGTGCTAAGTGTCCACTAAAAGTGAAAGAAAAGTTGCAGAAACTAGACGGTAAATATTATATGTTTTAACGTTCTGTATATATAATATATATATATATATATATATAATTTTTTTTCTTCGAAGCGAATTGCACACAACCCTTTTTTTTTCATTTGAAAGTCTCGTTTGTTTTTATCTTCGAATTGAATAAATAAAAAAAGAAATCAATCAACAGAATTAAACAAGGGTTTGCATTTTGCAGAACGAGGGAAAATGTGTACAGCAATCGTTTTCCATTTCTTTATCCTCGTTTATATATCAGTTTATAATTTTGTTTTTTTTTTTCACGTATTATTTATCTTTAGGAGTGGAAGATATAAACGTAGATCCAGAACAAGGGTTGCTAAGAGTTCAAGGTAAAATAGACCCTATGGTTCTCACAAGGGCAGTCCAAACTATGGACAAAAAGGCAGAACTTTGGTCCTTTCAGAAAGAACCCTTCCCAAGTAATATTGGTAAATCTTCTAAGTACAACTTCCAAATTGGCAAAGAGTGTTCATGCGATGGCGGTTGTGATGATCATGAAAGCAGCTCCGATGATGAAAGCCCTAGTAGCAGTAAAGTTGTACCCAAGAAGCAATATGGTATTCTCAGTTGGATCAAAAAGGACAAGACGAAGAAGAATGGTAATAATAAGGCAACTTCTAGCACGGCCATGCCTATGCCTCGGCCGAGACCTGGACTTCGGCCGCCTATGGTTCCACCCATGGGCATTCCAGCAAATAGGAACTTTTATGGCCCTCCAAGGCACAGTTATTGGCCACTAAACCCATACTATCAACCTGTTGCGTACCATAGGCCACCACCGCCACCATATAGTTACTATGGACAAATGCAGCAGCCGCCCTATTCATATTTCCGGTCAAGGTCCCCACCGAAAGTTAACCCTGTCGTCCACTACACCAGTTATGCGGACAACTATCGTTATCCATGAGCCCTCGCATTGTGTATGTTAATTGATCATGCCTAGCCACAAAATTTTCAATGTTGTTAGGTTAAATTATGTATACATGCATGAACTTCTGAGAGTATCTTGTCTATCTTTGTCAGACGATATATCTTGTTAATTTCTCTTTGATTGGGATTCCAGTTATTGTTATTTCAATAGTCTTGATTCATTCTCTTTCAAGAGTAAATTACGTAATCACAATACAATAGTATATAATATAATCTTTGTGCAATTTTCTTTTCAAAGATACGTAACATTGAGCGGTACATGAAATAAATCGCTGAGTTTTATAAAAAAAATAGCACTGAAGCATTAAATCCACACCCATCTTTGTGGTAAGAAAATACTTTCAAAATGTAACTTTGTCATTAGAAAATGAGAAAAAAAATAACTCAACTATGACCTACGATTGAAAAGTAATAGGAATCGTGTGAAGAAAACTTAGAAAAGTGACTTTTGCACATTGTTTTTCTTTAGATATACATTTATGTTTCCATGTAAATATAATGAATAATTGAAGAATCAAATAACAAAACATGGTACCATCGGGGTACCACATAACAAAGGAGAGGAAACTTGCAGGGTAATTTCCTTCCTCGTTTGTACTCCTCGTCCCTTGCGGATCACCTACAGTTTCTGCGCAATTTCTCACACTGCAATTTTCGCGCCAATCTTGGAGCTCCATAGGTGTTTCGCAGAGAACAGCTCCGGGATCCATGAATTTCGAACCAGACTTTCCTAATACCAAATATACAAGGTTCGATCACTCTCTCTGTGTGAAATTTGTGAGCTTTATGGCATTTTCTTTCACATTTCCACAAGGACTTGCTTGGTTGCTGAGAAATTGAACGTAAATTGTGTTTTGGTGGGCTATTTATAAACTTTCCTCATGTTACGGATGTTCTTCATGTTACAAGCAGTACAGGCAAAAGGAACATCTTTTCGAGCACACCAAGGGCTCATTCCACTCAGTTCATCAGCTGAGATGTGGAGTGTGTAAAAAGCACTTCATGTCTTTTCATTCACTGAGGGAACATCTCTCGCTGGTGAGATTTAGTTCCATCGTCATTTGTATTGATTAGACCATTGCGTACTCGTTCTCATTCGTCTATAAGATTGCTTGTTGTTTGATTTCTTTTCCATGGTTCCTATGATTTAGGCTCACTGGCAAAAGAATTTTGCAAGACAATTTTCACTGAACAAGATTGTCATCTATGTCTAAAGCTTTTTGATAGCGCTACTCCTCGGAGTGAGCATAGAAACATGTTTTGCATATCTGCACCTGCCCTTATGGTACGTTGATTAGTTGAACGAGTTGCCATTACGCAAACTAGCTTTCTGTCTTCAAATATACCAACCATATTATCTCCAAATATGACGCGTCCCAACCCAGATATCCAAGTGACACCTGGATGACACGTGCTGGCCGACACTCGAGAATGACGAAAGCCATAAATATGTGAAAGTGCAAGTATAAAAAGGGAACATGAAATTCGAGAATCATATAGCAAATAACAATCATAGGGAAAAATACCAACGCAAGAAAGGCAATAATAACATTCCAAAATAAACATGAATGAAAGCAATGTCCGATGGTTTCAATATCCGAAATAAAAGATGCACGAATATATTCAAGGCATATTTCAAAATGAACGTGCTAACGAAATGAAGGACAATGAGTTACAATCAATCATAAGGAAGCCATACACAAGTAGAAGAACGCGAGATCACTGGTACGGAAATGCCTCGATGCTCGGGGTCGTACTCCTCGTCACTAAGTCCTAAAGGGGGCACAAAAACAAAAGGGTGAGTGGACCATAATTTATAATAATACTAATAATATGAAAACCGTTTTTTTTTTCTAAACATACTAACCCCCTGTTTTGAAAACCCATATAATACTACATAATAGTTTTTCCGAAAACTCTAACATGCTAAAAATGTTCGTAACTGTAAAATCATCTTTGAAAATCGTATCATAACGCCCCAAAGGAAAATCTGAGAATCTCATAAATCAACTCTGTGGTATACTCAACTAGGAGTATCATAGTCGCCCGAAGGCATAACCATCACCCGAAGGTAAAGCTGTACGACACTGGGTTATGCCAGTGAAGAAATGTGGTAGGTCCCATCACCCAAAGGTGAAGCTGTATGACTCCAGGTTACGCCAGATAAGAAAATATAACTATAAACATAACACACCGACATTAGTCGTGGCTAGTGAAGCTGTCCTACACTGGTTTCACTAGTAAAGCTAGAAGTATGTCATAAATATCTTCAACTATGTCCTATGGCCATAGACGTATACATACTTAGGTTGTGTGTACATGTTGTATGATAACTCACTAGGTAAGTATAGAAAACATATCTCAAAATCTCATACCAACCTTAAAACTATCAATCATAAATACTTCATAAAAGCCATTAAGATAATTCATAAGTTCTCCAAAATCAGAGAATTTCATAAATAATTCGTAAGAGCAATATACATCAATTAAAACCATAAACTTAGAAATTAAATAACTCATTATAAAACATGAATAATTCGTAAAACTCAGAATTCTAGAAGTATGCTTTCCATGATTGCAAGCCTAATGGTTATAAAAACATGCAATTTGATAAGGGGTCCACTCACAAATACTTCGCTATTGGTGAGACGTTCAAATTTAGGAGTACTGGATCACTTTCAACCTACGCACCTATACACAAATAGAGATCATTTAATAAAACTCTACTAAAACAGTCAAATTTGGGAAAATGGACAACAACTTCGAATTCAGCACGTCGAAAAACCTAAAGAATGACCTCGGGTTCCTTCACGCGCCACCACGAGGCGATGGCTCAGGTCGCCACACGTCGTCAAGGGGCAGGAGCCCGGGTCGCCAGAAAAGTCACCAGCGTCACTGTGGACGGCTGCGGAGTACAGTACCTCCGGCAGTGGCACGTGCACTCCACACGCCGGCCAAGCCCTTAAGTACGGTCGTACTCGCCACTTTCGAATTTTCTGGAATTTTTCCAGATTTTCGGCCAACTTCGAGAGCCCATTCCGAGCTTGATACAAGCCCGAATTGAGTGATTCAAAAGCCAAAATATAGTTAGGAATGTCGGCAAGAGATTCATACCTTGGAAGGCTCGACGGGACACGGGGTCAGCCGGAAAAGTGGCTAAAAGAAGGCTAAACAACCACAGTTTGAATTTCTAGATTTTCTAGGAAAAGCTTCCTGAGGTATTTTTTGTGCTGAAACCTTGACCAAAGCCATTTTTAGTCACTAACCAAGTAATATATGGTACGAGGAAGGAATATCGAATGAGTCTCGAAGCTTACTTTCACCGGATACGGCGATATGTTGTTGAAAAACGTATGCACAGTGACTGGGCCGAGCGATGTGGAGGAGGAGAGGAGTTGTCCTTGCTTAGTGGAGGACTCATAATGAAGGTTATTTGATGATGTTTTTTATGGAGAGATAAGGTGGTTGTGATGGGGGTTAAAGGCTGCACGGGGAGGGAAAATGAGGGCTGCGATGAATGGTGTTTGTGTGATGGTGTTGGCAGTGCAGAGAGATATAAGAGAGCTAAGGTGAGGGGAAATGGCGCGGCAGAGAAAAGATGAGGGCGAGAAAGTGATAAGAAGGGTTGTCGGCCAAGGGGAAACAAAATATGATGTGTGTATGTGTTGCAGCAAAGGGGAGAATTAATAGAGGAATGAGGAGGAGTCACAGGCACATAGAAAAGGAACCCACCAAAAAATAGGGGAGAATTTGCCACGTGGCCGCCCAAGAGTGGTCCAAGGGTGGGATAAAGATCTCCACATGTGAAATTACCAAAATACCTTTGCATTTAAAAATTCGTAGAAGCTTCGTTTTAACTCCAAATTCAAATTCGCTCGTGCCTATGTGTTCATATCGACCAATGCGACATGAATAAATTAATAGAAAAATTCATACATGTCAACGAACGAGAGTCAACGAAAGTCAACATTTTCGTCGCTAGGGTTAATTTTGTAAAATTAAGTAATTAAAATGTAAAATTTAAAGACGGGTTGTTACAAAATAGCATAAAGTTGCTGAACCATTTGACCAATACTCAACAAGTTTTCATACCAACCATACTTCTAGAGTTTAGGTCATATTTGGTTTCATACCATCCATACTAGATCTTTAATATATCTAGTTCATATTTGGCTTCGGTCACCAAAGCTCTCTTTCTTGTAGCCTGAACCAATTCTCCATTTCCCATTTTCACTTTGAATATCACATTCTTGTCAATATTGATCAGCAAAGATTCTTGTGATTACTACATCCACTGTCAATGTACCAGACACTGGGCTTGTTCTTTACAATCTTAGCATCATGACAAGCATAGAACATAGATGCTTCTTCCTTCACATGCTTAGCATGGTGAACAAGTTGATTCAGCTTGCTATTGCAGTTCTTAGCTGTGTCCAACTTTGTTAGACTTATGACATTTTGGTTTATCTTTGAACCAACAAATGTCATCGTGTAGTTTATCACAGTATTTGCACACCTCCTTGACATTTTCCTTATTTGCACCCTGCTTCACAAATGGCACATTAGATTCTAAACCTCCCTTCTTCTGATTATTTTACCATTGTTTCTTCCGTTTGAAACTACTTCCTTGAGATCCATCCCTAGAACCAATACTAAATGTCTTCTCAGTCACTTCATTCTCCTCAGCATGCCGAAGCAATCTTTGCTCAAACCCTATCAAGGTAGCAAGCAACAACCTCAGTGGGATTGATTTCATCCAATTTCGTAGTCCCCTCAGTCATAGAGACCAAATTATCATAGCTAAGAGCTACGCTAATCAGCAATTTCTCAACAATTCTCTTGTTTAACAATTCCTCTCCATACATTTTTATTTTGTTAATCAAATTAAGCAATCTAGTCAAGTAATCAGAAAACAAATAATCATTTCTCATATGCACATATTCAAAATCTCTTTTAATACCTTGTAGCTTCACAACTCGTACCTGAGAATCACTCGTTATACTCTTGCTTCAGAGTGTCCCAAGCTTCCCTGGCAGTTTCATGATTTGCAATTCTTGGAAAATTTTCATCCGAGACTACATTTTGAATCAAGCCAAGAGCTCTAGCATCTCGAGCAATTAGATCTTGAGCTGCAATTTATTTCTTTCCACCTTGCTCACCTTCAGTTACTGTAGGTAGCTTATAACCCTTTTCAACAATCTTCCACATATTGTGTGATTTGAAGATTGTCTTCATTTTAATACAGCAAAAATCATAATTAATTCCAGTGAACACTGGAGCTCGAATACCAGCTCCAGATCCAACCATTTTTCAGCTGGATTCAACTAATTCTTTGTTAGAACTCAGCTGAAATGCCAAATCACAGTAAACGCCCGTTGATTCAAGGTGAACCAAGCTCTAAGGCCAATTTTTTTTTTTTTTTTTTTTTTTTTTTTTTTTTGTAAATGTGTATAGTTTTATGTAGGATTTCTGGAAAAATTATAAAGAAGCAAGAAGAAAGATGAACTCAGCAGCAATGGGAGTACGTTGCTCCATTATTTCATTCATCTCTCTTAGATCCGATTACACAGCAAAACAATCACACATATAGTGATGTTAGCAAAGGACAAAAGAAAGCTGTTGGGATTTCACACTGTTCCCACGTGTAAGAGAGGTCATGTGCACTACATTGTTTAGATGTTCTAATCTCAACCATTCAATACATTCAAATACAACCTTCAAACATATGCAAACTAAAAACTCAGAACTTCATGTTGGATTGCATTGTGATGCAATCCTTCCTGATCCATTGATCTTCATCAGCAACATCCTTACGCTGCAACACTCATTGCTTATCGTATAACATGTTTTCTGAGATAGAAAAAATGCTTTATGTATTTCATTTCTTAGTCAGGAAGTAATACAGGAGCGTTTATATACACTTTGCTGAATAAGCTTAGTAACTAATGACACCAAATTAACCACTGACATTGTGATTAACAACAAAACACTTGTAACTAATTTACAGCTGTTACATAACAGAAAATGTGTAAGAGTGAGGTGTCCTTTTACCTTCCCTCAAGCTAAACGGAGGAGACCCGAGAGAAAGCTTGGACTATAACAACTTGAATATGGCCTTGGAAAGTGCCTTGGTGTGAATATCTGCAATTTAATGATGAGTACTGACATGTTGAACTCGAATCAGATTAGCTAGGACAAGTTCTCTTATATAATGGTGATCAATCTCCACATGTTTCTTTTGAGCATGAAACACGAGATTGGATGCCAAAGAAATGGCAGAAACATTGTCATACCAAAGTTGGGGTACCTATCGAAGTGGGAAGGTGATGTCTTTAAAATTTTTGCAGATCCATGTCAATTCTGTAGCGATGTGGGCAAGAGAGCGATATTCAGCTTCTGTGGATGATCGAGCAACTGTGTGTTACTTCTTTGCACTCCAGCTAATCAAGTTAGGACCTAGATACACACAATAACCATTGGTTGATCGTCTGTCAAAGATGCAACCAGCCCAATCAGCAACTGAAAAGGTTGTAAGGGACCTTTCTTGAACCACAGACCTTGATGAACTGAACCTTTAAGAAAACGTAAAATTCTTTTGACTACTTGAAAATGGGATGCTCTCGGATAGTGAAGGAATTGACACACTTGGTTTACAACAAACGAAATATTTGGTCTCGTCCAAGTAAGGTACTGTAAGCATCTACAATTGATCTGTATTCTTTGGGATTATCTAGTAAGGGACCAGTATGATCCAACTTAGTTGTTCCAAGTGGAGTAGAACATGATTTGCAGCCATCCATGTTAGTTTTGACAAGCAGATCATAGGCATATTTACCATGAGATAAGAATAGACCTTCAGCAGTTCTTTGAACTTATAGACCAAGGAAAAAATAGAGAGGTCCCAAATCTTTGGCAGGAAATTGACTACTAAGCTGATGAATAAATGCTTGATAGGAAGATGCATTTGGACCAGTCACTAGTATGTCATCAACATACACTAGGACTATAACCAGATAAGGCTTTTGTTGAACAAATAGAGAGCAATCAGATTTAGAGTTTTCAAATCCAAGAGAGGTTAAAGTATGAAAAAGTTTATCATACCATGCTCTAAGAACCTATTTCAAGCCGTAAAGAGACTTGCAAAGCTTGCAAACATATGATGATTTGATTGAATCAATAAAACCAGGAGGTTGATGCATAAAGACCTCTTCCTGAAGATTACCATGAAGAAAGACATTACTTATGTCCAATTGATTAAGAAACCAATTGTTTTGGACTGCAAGAGTCAACAAAATTTGGATGGTGACTGGTTTTGCAACAGGACTGAATGTCTCCTGAAAATCAACTCATTTTTGCTGACGAAATCCCTTAACCACAAGGCGAGCTTTGTACCTATCAATGGTACCATCAGGCTTTCTTTTGATTTTAAAAACCCATTTGCACCCTACAATATTCTGATGAGGAGAGGGAGGTATGAGAGTCTAAGTACCATTAGTTTGTAAGGCTTGAAACTTTTCAGCCATTGCTTGTTTCCAATGATCATGTTTGGAAGCCTGTAGGTAAGTTGAAGGAACAAAACTGCTAGAATCAATTGGATGTTTGGTGGCAGCCAATACCTTGGGTTTAAAAATTCCAGCTTTTGACCTTGTTACCATTGGATGGGTATTAGTGGAGACAACATGCACTTAAGAAGTAACAAGGACTTGTGAATCAACAGGTACTTGTGAGTGATTTGAGTTTGGAGAGGATAAGTGCTGTGAAAACTAATCTGGAATAAGCACAGGTGCAGTTTTGCTCAAGGATGAAAGAGCTGGAAGAGAAGAACTTGTGTGAGAAACTGGAAATGGAAGTGTGAAAGTTGATGAAAAACTTAATGGAGTGATTGTGGATGTAGATTCCAATGGTGTAGTGCCCTGTGACCATTGAGAATGTTGAAAGGGGAAATGATCTTCATTGAAAATAACATGTCTTGAGATGTACAAGTGTTGTGTTTGAACATTTAAGCACATGTAGCCATTGTGCTGTAAACTGTAACCAAGAAAAACACAGAAAGTACTTTTACCATCAAGCTTGGAATATACATATGGTTTGAGCCATGGGTAACAACTGCAACCAAAAGTCTTAAGCTTTGAATAATTTGGAGCCTTGTTGAATAGTAACTCATAAGGAGATTTGTCCAAATTTGATAAAGGCAGTCGATTAATAAGATATCAAGCTGTGGAGAAAGGTTCAACCCAGGATTTGTGAGGAACAGTTGAAGTGACTAAAAGAGTTCTGGCAGTTTCTGTGAGATGTCTGTGTTTACGCTCAACACACCCATTTTGCTCGGAAGTGTGAGGACAGTTATATTGATGAGAAATACCATGATGGACAAGAAAAGAATTGAATGCCAAACTTGTGAATTCACCACCAGAGTCTGATCTAAAAGTTTTGATTTTATTGCCAACCAAATTTTCAACATATGCTTTAAAACTGACAAATACAGAGAAAACCTCAGATTTTACCTTCAGAGGAAACAACCCCAAGTGTATTTAGTAAACTCATCTACAAAGAGGATATAGTATTTGTAGCCACTAATAGAGAGCACTGGAACTGGCCCCCAAACATCACAGTGAATCAACTCAAGACTGGCAAATACAATACTATGACTAGAAGAAAAGGGAAACTTGTGATTTTTGCCTATGGCACAATCTGTGCAAAAGAAATTTACAAACTTGTCACCATTGTGAGTAAGTGAAGCTTTATTTAAAATCTTCCTAAACATTGCTATAGAAGGATGCCCAAGCCTCCTATGCCATGTTTGAAGTGTAGCTTTAGTACTGAAAAGGGCTGAATGTGCAGAAGTGGAGGGAATGCCTTGGAGAAGATAGAAACCTTCTCTAACTGGTCCTTGAAAAAGCATCATCCCTGTAGAGCGATCCTTGATTGTAGAACCATCAGAATCAAGGGTTAAAGCACAGTTATTATCTTTTAAAAACTAATAAGCAGAGAGAAGATTGAACTTCATCATGGGAACATGCAGAACATTATTCAATTGAAATGTAGCTGATGGTGTTTTAAGCACAAAATTGCCAGAGTGATGAATAGACATACCATGCCCATCACCAATGTACACATTCTCTTCTCCAGAGTAGGGAATAGGGGAATGAATAGCAGAGATATCGTTGGTGATATGGGATGTGGCGCCAGAGTCAATAAGCCAAGTAGGAGAGGTAGCTGTGGAATTGGTATGCACACACATAACAGCTAATTTGGCAAGAGGTATTTTACCAGCAAAAGCATGATTCATCCTTTCGTAACAATCAATTGCTTCATGCTCAAAGGAATGACAGATTTGGCAAGGATTTTTACCACCAGAATAGTAGTTATTGCGAGGAAATCCACCGGATTGAGAATGATTACCAGAGTTAGTGCGAAATTGGCCAGAAACATTGCCAGGATTATGAAAATTACCACGAAAATTGTTGAAGTTCTTAGAAAAGTTACCTCGATAGTTACGCTGAAATGATATTTTTCCGCAATTGTTCTGAAATCTGGGAGGAGCATTAAACTGCACTGCAGAAGCTTGTGGAAAGGGAGAGTACTGTGGTGTAGGAAGGAGAGGGCCCTGATATTGAGCAACAAAGGCCTGAAAAGGTTCTTGAGCGGAAGAGACAGTGCCTTTCTTTTTGCGATTCATGAATAATTCCTTGTTGATCAACAGACCATGAAGTCCATAGAAAGAATGTTTTTTGTATTTCATTTCTTAATCAGGAAGTAATACATGAGGGTTTATATACACTTTGCTAAATAAGCTTAGTAACTAATGAAACCAGATTAACCACTAACATTGTGATTAACAACAAAACACTTGTAACTAATTTATAGCTGTTACATATCAGAAAATGTCTAAGAGTGAGGTGTCCTTTTATTCTGATGCCGTTATGATTCCTCTTGCTCTTATATGAAAGGTTAATTATTAAGTTATACTAGCTCTTCCTAATCAATATTTGCCTTATGTCACTACCCCAGAATATAAGGCTTGGCCTATACTACTATATTTAACAGTTTTTGCGACAACAACTTTGCCATGTAAAGATACTTCACTCGGCGAATTTTTCAGATGGAAGTGCAAAGCTAGTGAACATTTTGGGTTTACTCAAAATGAAACGTAATATCTCAAGGTTTGCCGGACAAAACTTGTGTTCGTCTGCTAGTTTTTCTTTGCCCGACGGGCCTTGTTGTCGGCCCTAGCTTTCGTGTCGTTGGGCAAAGGCCCACGACCCACGATAACCGTGTGGTACGTAGGTGGTGACGTGGGAACTACCAAAGAAGCCAGCAGCACCGAGAGCTCTTAAATCTCTCAATTTCAATCAATTCCATAATTTATTTCTTTTACTACTCAAACCCTCTCTCTCTCTCTCTCTCTCTCTCTCTCTAAGTGTGTGTGATATTGGTGATCGATGGCGATGGGTACTGGTCGGATATGTAATGCTCTGCATGGGTTGAAGCCAGTGTTGTTAATGGTGGTGGTTCAGTTTGCATTTGCAGGAGTTAATGTTCTCTACAAACTGGCCGCTAACGATGGAATGAACTTAAGTATTCTTGTTGCATATCGCTTCATTTTTGGAACCGCCTTCCTTCTTCCTATTGCTCTTTTCTTTGAAAGGTGATCATTTGCAATTTTGCACCTCTCTCCTTTCTTCTTATACATAACATAACTTATTATTTTTTGTTTTTCCATAGAAATATTCAGTGCCATATAATACCTATTTTTTGTTATTTTGTGAATCTTTTTTCTACTTACAGAAAAAATAAAAATAATATTATTGTCTAGTTATTAGTTCTCTCTCTCTCTCTCTCTCTCTCTCTCTCTCTCTCTCTCTCTCTCTCTCTCTCTGTGTGTGTAAAGTAGCTGCATAATCTTCTGATGTATTTACAGTAATGTTTGAGAACATTCAAAAAGTTCATCATATATGCACGTACGAGAAGTATCATTGACTTTAAACCCCGTGCAAATTCCAAAACAAAAAGGAGAAAAGAGAGATAGCAAGCAAACCCTATCTGCTACTTTTTTAAAACAGTTAATTGGTGTTTATTTTTGCATGCAGGAAGAACAGGCCAAAACTCACATGGATGGTACTCCTGCAAGGATTTTTGTCTGGCTTGTTCGGGTAAGAACCGTATCCATGTGCATTGTGCAATTGTCTTTCTTCCAAATCTTGATCTTCTCCTACGTTAGAATTGGAAATAATATTTGTTTGGGGAGTAAGTAATTGTAATCGTACGTATAAGCTATATTTATATTTATTGGTACGTATATATTGGTTGTGCATGCTGTAGATATTTGAAACGGATCCCCTCCAGATCCATTGTGTGGGGATCCTAAGAATTCCCACATCTCAGCCGTTCATCGTAAATCGTGCTGTCATAAATAATCTTATTTTTATTATTTTAAATTAAATACGAATAATACCTGACGAAAACTGACCGTACGATTCACAATGAACGGCTGAGATATGGGGATAGGATCCCCACATAATGGATCCGGAGGGGATCCGTGTTCGTAGATATTAGTGCTTATAGGGGTGGTCCACTATAAATGGAATTGCCAACTGTATATCTCTGTAAATACGCACGTCCACAACATTTTTACGTAACTCTTGCGCCAATATATATTTGATCTTTCTAGTGCTCAAAAGGCAGCATCCACAGTTTTTTCATTTTCAAAAAATAAAAATAAAATAAAAAATGAAAAGAGAAGAACTTATCTGATATGTACATAGACTACAGCAGTGTCGTTCCATGCTAATAAAATAAAAATATGCGTTAATTGTTTATTTCAATGAAATGAGATGCCACGCGTGTTTTCCAAATAAATAGAAGAAAAAAAGGCAGATATGCTAAAATCGTCTTTAATGACTATATATATATTTTCCATGTATACTATTAATTAATTAACATTAATATTGCAGTGGATCGTTATCACAAAATTTGTACATTGAAAGCTTAGCCTTAACATCGGCCACATTTGCTTCTGCCATAGCCCAACTCATCCCGGCTATTACTTTCATCTTGGCAATCACCTTCAGGTAAATACATATATATTTTCCAGCTTTATTATTATTTTGAAAAAAAATTATAGTATTAGTCTTTGAAGTTAAGCCTAATTGAAGCTTTGGCCTTCAAATTAAAAGTTTGTGAGTATTGTTATTGTACTTGTCTGAATGTGGAGCAATAATTCATTTTAGTAACACATTAGGACATTTGTCTCAGTTAACAACTTTTAAAAGATAAATAAGGGATGAAGTTCTGACTAAGTGATCTAAAACAATCACCAGATACATTGACCTAAATGGATCCAAGAGAATGAGCAATGAAACTAAGAAAAGTAATATGAAAAGTCAAAAGTACAATCAAGGAGAATTGAAGGCAAAATTAAGCATGAAGATGTAGATAATTGATGATATTTAACATTTTTATTATTAACATTAATCATGATCATTTTTCTTAGGCTGGAGAAGTTGAATTTGAGAAGCCTAACAGGGAAGGCAAAGGTGGTGGGAACATTGATGGGAATAGGTGGAGCAATGCTTCTGGCATTTTATGAGGGTGTGGAAATCAACATATGGTCCACGCATGTTGACCTTTTACATACTAGTCAGCAACAACACAGCCACTTGGCATCGTCACCGCATACAGATTCTGGTGATCGACTATTGGGTTGTCTACTGGCCTTCGGAAGCTGTATTTGTTACGCTATATGGCTCATTATCCTGGTGATTCTCTTACCAATGTTTTTTTTCTTGACGGCATCTTACTAAAGCTTCTAATCACCATTTAATTTTGGCTATATTTTTAGGTAACCTTTAACTAATGAAGGCTTTTTATTTTTCTTTCTAAAAATTTGAGTTTTCCCTTTGAAACTAATATTTTATCAACTTTAATTAATCCGTCTCATTGTCACTTAATACTATGATCTAGTGATATTCCTCTTCACTTGTAAGTAAGAGATCTTAGGTTCGATTCAATTCCTATCAAAAGCGAATTTGAACCATATTATTACTAGTCAATTGTGAGGCTAATCTCACCCCCTCCCTTAGTGTAGATAATATCGTTTGTTCAAAATAATAATAATAATAATCATAATCCGTCTCATTTCTTTTTCTAGAGTTAAACCCAATAACTAGAATCCAACTAAGCAAATTTTCATTTATGGCTTAGTGACTCATATTCTATAAACTTTTCATCCTAAAATGCCCCTCATTATTTTAAAACAAATTTGGTGGAATATATTGCAAATCTGGTAACGATTTCATAAATGGTCTTTACATATGTTTGTGTTTGAAAATTAATTTACTTGTATTTTCTTGTAGCTAGGTAAATTATTGAACAAGCAAATATAGATAAATTAATATACATTTAAGGTAGGTGATTAGTATAAATATAATTGTAGGTAAATCAATTATATCAAAAGAATGTAGGTAAATTATTGAATTTTTAAAATATAGGTAAATTAATCTATATGTGGATATATTATATAGTATAATATATTAGTATTTATAGATATTATTTATATTTGTAATACGTGGTTTTAAAACAGGAGCTCATCGCTCATGAATGCTACTAAACTCACCATATTGTCTTATTTTCCCACCCACTATATAATTCTATTCATTGTAATTAGAAGTTTAAAAATTAAAATCTTATTTCTTCACCCATTGTTATTTCTAAAATATCCTCTTTTTTTTTAACAAACGATATTATCTACACTAAGGGAGATGAGGTGGGCTAAGCCTTACAATATGCTAGCAATAGTGTGGTTCAAATGCGCTTTTGACAAGAATCGAACATAAAACCTCTCACTTACAAATGAAGAGGAATATCATTAGACCGTAGTACTAAGCGGTTCCTTTAATTTATATCTAAACTAATTCTATTTTAATTTTTCAGAATGTCATTACCCTAGCCGTACCAACCCCCTCAAAACGTCACCCACCACTATCAGCAACCAAAACCTTTAACACTTGATTGGCGGCATCTCCTTTGGGAAGAGAGAAAAACGGGAGAGGGAAGTGGAGAGAGAAATGGAAGTGGGAGAAGAGAGAGAACAGGGGAGAGAGAGGATGAAGCATGCATGGGGAGCGGTGGGGTGGGGGTTATAGAGTGGTGGTGCATGATGAGAAGGGAGATTTTATTGCGGTGATGACTGGGAAAAATGAAGGGATCAGTGTCCATTTCAAGCGGAGTTTGTGGCCATGAGGGAATTAGTTAAATTGGTAAGAAGTTGGGATAGCTCTCTTTGTTGGCATTGGTGGCTCAAGTTATTGTCCTATTTCAGTTTTTCCAATTTCCACAAAGAGAGAGATGGAGAGACGGTTGGGGCGAAAGGAACGGGGTGGGGGTAGGGGAAAGGTAGCTGGGTTTTTTCCAGGTTTTTTTATTTGTTTTTGTTAGCTATAATAACATGAATTATAATGAAATAAATAAGGGTTTAAAAGTCGTTTTCAAAAGGATAAATATGTCATTAATATTTTTATTAAAATGTGAGTGAAAAAATAGGACAATAAGATGAGTTTATCAACACTCTTGCTCATTGATCATAATTAAGGGTGAGTAATAATAATATTTATTGACATATTTGGGGCGTTATGGCATTAGGTGTAAATATTTTATAACAATAGGTGATTTAGGTGATTAAAATAAATATAATCTTAGGTAAATCATTTAAATCAAAAGAATGTAGGTAAATGATTGAATTTTTAAAATATAGGTAAATTAGTCTATATGTAGATATATTACATAGTATAATATATTAGTAGTTATAGATATTATTTATATTTGTAAGAGTAAACTGTCGGTTTACCCCCTGAACTTTCACCTCACTTTCGATTTCCCCCCAGAACTTTTCCATTGGAAAATTAAGGACTCAAACTAATTTTTTTAGCCAATTTGCCCCCTACCGTTAGTTTTTCATATATTCCATCCATATTTCCGTTAAGTGAGACCATGTGCACAACATGTGAGGGTAGTTAAGTTATTTCACTCTTAAAAATGATTAAAAAACTGAAAATAATAAAAAAAGCAAAACTTTCCCTCTATTTTTTCCCGCTAATTCCTATCCTCGATTTTATTTTTCCCTCTCATTCCTATGCATGAGAAATGACATATGGTGTTATTGTCTACAATTTTTATTTTCTCTAACAAATTAATAATTTGACAAATGCTAATGGTGCTATTGTCTCCAAAGCAGTGCATTAATATAAGAAACCCTAGTCTTTTTTATGGACATGTTTCTTATATTAATGCACTGCTTTGGAGACAA
The DNA here is from genome assembly GCF_916048215.2 of Malus sylvestris. Lineage (NCBI taxonomy): Eukaryota > Viridiplantae > Streptophyta > Magnoliopsida > Rosales > Rosaceae > Malus > Malus sylvestris. The sequence goes on along the minus strand of NC_062270.1, from coordinate 39,251,419 downwards.
TAACACCATTAGCATTTGTCAAATTATTAATTTGTTAGAGAAAATAAAAATGGTAGTACATGCTTCAAAAAAAAGATTAACTTAGCTACTTATGAAGACAATAACATCATATATTATTTCTCATGCATAGGAATGAGAGGGAAAATTAAAATTGAGGATAGGAATTAGCGGGAAAAAATAGAGGGAAAATTATTATTATTATTTATTTTCAGTTTTTAATCATTTTTAAATTGAAATGACTTACTATCCTCACATGTTATGCACATGATCTCACTTAACGGAAATATGGATGGAATATATGAAAAACTAACGGTAGGGGGCAAATTGGCTAAAAAAATTAGTTTGAGTCCTTAATTTTCCAATAGAAAAGTTTAGGGGGGAAATCGAAAGTTAGGTGAAAGTTCAGGGGGTAAACCGACAGTTTACCCGTATTTGTAATACCTGGTTTTAAAACAGGAGCTCATTGCTCATTTATCATAATTAAGGGTAAGTAATAATAACACTTATTGTTCGACCAAAACAAAACACTTATTGACATATTTAGGGTATTGTGGCATGAGTCGTAAATATTTTATAATAATATGTCATTTATTTGCCTACATAGCTACATAGTAGACTATTTGAATTTTGGATTTTATTTGGATGTTTAACACTAGGTGGGTTTTTATCTACTAAAAAAGAGTTACAAGGGTCTATCTTTTTGCCAACGAGGGTTGGCTCAGTTGGCAAGGTGCTTACCTTGTGTGTCGTCCCACCAAGGTTCAAGTTCCGCTACTAGCAGTCCTTATTGGTGTGTGATCTGTAAATTCCTATGTAAAAATATATACTAGTGGCAATGATGATTAGGTGTCACGCGTAATTCCTTTCGGTTTGAGGTTGTGAGTATGTCTTGGCATTGATGGACACAATATTATTAGGAGTCCGTTTGATATGCTTGTGACGCACGCCAATCGCGTTAATATAGAGATTTCCTAGATATTCAAGATGCATTACTAACTGGGATTCAATTATATTTTCATTTTTTTGAAGAACAAGTTTGTTTGTCCCGATAAGATGGGTCTCGCCTTCCAGTTCGAAGATATCAGAATCACTTGTTTTGATACCATGGTCAGAGGAGTCCAATCTGAGGAGCCTAATCATCTGCTCCGAGCCACACACTCCGAAGCTTGCTGGCCATTTCGACCACTCTGAGCACCATGTGGAGTCCCCAAAATCATTGTCCCACAATATTAGTCTCGTATTTAATAAAAATCATTATTGAATCTGTCAATTCAATGAAAAGGACAATTTATAAAGTCAAAGCTAATGTCTATGCAACAGATTTGCAATTCAAGTAATTAAGAGCACTCATCATTGTACTGAGGTTTTTCATCTATCAAATTTCCCCTCCTTCAACATCTATTGTGAAAAAAAAAAAAAAAAAAAAAAAAAAAAACTCGTCTTCCTATAAATAAATTAATGAAGAAGAAGCTTTTCGTTTATAAATAAATTAGCATTTGTCTTCCTATTAATTTCCGTTTCATCTTTTCACAAGATGATGATAGTAGCTAGTATTTACATTTTGGATTTATTTAGCTAATTATTTGTTTTGTGCAATTCATAGACTAAAATGAGTGCGACATACCCTTGCTATTATTCAAGCACTGCTCTAATGTCAGCAATGGGGTCAATCCAGGCCGTTGGTTTTGCCCTCTGCAAGGAGAGTGAGTGGAGCCAATGGATGCTAGGTTGGAATATTAGGCTTCTAACAGTGGCATACTCGGTACGTCACACCCTCCTTCTACTAGCTATTTATTGTTTTTACATTTAATTTTGGGAGTCTTAACGAAAAGTCCACGGTATTGTTCACTTTAACGAAAAACCATATTTTTACACTAAAAAGTCAAACCTACTACTATTCACTTTACCCTTTATTTTGTCCTTATAGTTAAAACTCAAAGTTTTCAAGCCATTTTCATTAGTTTTCATATATATTAATAATTGGATCTATCTATATATGTTGGTGATTTTATGCTGTAGGGAATTATGGTCACTGGGCTAAGTGCTGCAATTATTGCTTTGTGCATAGGCATGAGAGGCCCTTTGTTTGTATCTGTTTTCAACCCTCTCATGTTGGTGCTCGTTGCCATCGTTGGGTCTTTGGTATTAGATGATAAGTTGCATCTTGGAAGGTATGTACGTACTCTTGACTGAAAAACTTGATTTTCGCATTCTAACATGGTCATCTTGCATTTTCTCGAATAATAACGGTTCTCTAAAATATGTATATTGTTGAGAATGAATTATACATTAATGGGAAGAGGGACCTTGCATGATTTGGTCCCTCACCATTTTGGGACTTTGTCGTCACATTCTCATATATATTCTTAAATATACATGTCCTTGCTTGTCTTTGATTTTAATTATTTACGTGGTGTTTGTTTAACTGGAAAATTATAACAGCGTTTTGGGAGCAGTGTTGATAGTGTGTGGCTTATATGCGGTGCTGTGGGGTAAGGGCAAAGAAATAGACAAGATGAGTAATTCAGTACCGTCAACAAGCTTTCATCATCAGGATTCTGGCTCAATTGACATTGTGATAATGCCTCCAGATAACAATAAAGGCAACAGCAACAACATTGAGAGCCTTACAAATAACAGTGCTTTAAAGGCTACTAGTTCTGCAGTCAGCATGATTCATTGATTCAAGGAGAGGGGAGGAATAAAAGAGACTTTTAAATCGAACTAGCAAAAACAAGTGATAAAGGCATTTATAATTTAGATTATCTTTGGACGACATTGTATATAAATATTCATATACATGTATGCAGTCCAACATTCTAGCGAATAGGATGTTGAGTTTCTACCCAAGTATTTCATGTTCGAAACTCTCTCATCCCTTAAATTAATGTAATAATTTCAAATTCTCCCCACTCTCCATTACGTATCTTCAAATTAAAAGGCATAACTTGTATGTGTGTGTGTGTGTGTGTGTGTATATATATATATATTATATAGAAAACTTCATTTTAGTACTTAGAAAAAATCAAGTTTTCAATAATACCGTATATAAGATGAAAAACTAAAAATAGTCCTTTGACTCGTGTCCACGTCACCTTATATATTACTTTTTTTTTATGAATTTATTGTATTTTTAGTTTGTCTATATTACCCTTAGATAGAATTGCTTTAGGGAATCAAACATAAAAAAAAAAGGGAAATTTTATTTAAACCCATTAATCCTCTTTCTACACCCAACTTAGAAATTTTGTCCCACAAACTTACCATTTTACCCTCAAATACAAAATTTACAAACTTGAAAAACTACACAAACACATAAACCCACCCAACCACCTACCATGGCAACAACCGGACTTGATTATGGTCGTCATCAAGCAACCAATCGACAACCTTGCTAGGCTGGTTAAGACCAAGCCTTTCTTGAAGATCATACAATTGGATTGCAGTGGGTACCAATAGCCTCACCCGCCGATCTCGAAGCCCTCTTATGGTTCAAACCTTGCTATGCCTGTCCTTTCCTCCAAAAGCTCGGGACGCACGCACAATCCTTGGATCCTTCCACCTTGGCCATGGAGTTGATGAACGAGATAAATTAGGGTTTGATGAGATTTTATTAGCTTCTCTGGCGACACATTCTCTTGATGTCGTCGAAGACCACAACCGCCCTCCACTATATTTTTGTTGTTCTTCTCCACCCTCCGACAATCCATTTTCCAATTTCCGGCAGCCAATTGTGGCTAGATTTTTCACCAGTTGATAATATCTTTCTACACCCATATTTTCTTTAGGGCATAATTGGAATATAAAATTTAACAAAAATTTAATGGGTGTAGAAATAAGTTTATTGGGTCCAAATAAAATTTCTCTAAAAAAAAATTGAAAAGCATTAGGTTTGCAAATCATAACTAACGTATGAGGCTTAATGAGTAATAATGCAAAAATTATCGGACCTAATAAACTAAAATATAAAAATACAAACCGTACAAATTGACCCTACCTAATGAAGAACTTAAACATAAAACATACAAACCGTACCGATCAATGTACCTAATGAACTAAAACATAAAAATATAAACTATACCAAATTGATCGTATCGAATCTATTGGACCTAATAACCTAAACGTTAGAAAATACAAATTGTACCGATTTGACTGTACTTAATCGATCGGACCTAAACTATAAAATGTACCTAATTGAAATCACAAATTGATTGTATCGAAACTATCGGAAGTAAACTAGTACAAAGTACCTAGTTGTTATTTACAACACATAACCAAACGTACCGAACCAACCAACTGAACCAAACAATGCAAATCCCCACAAAGGCCTTTCAACAAACACATGGTATGCATTGTAAAGTAATCAAGTCTTTGCCAAGATAATTTTGGGACCTAAATTAGTGCATTTCCACACAATATCATTATGAGAGCTTTCAAAAGTATGACAATGAAATTGGTTATACAATATTCCAAAGTTGAATATGTATCAAAACAAAATAAAAAAAATAGGTACGTGATGACATTCTTTTAGACAATGATGATGGATGTTACACTGATTGTTGATAATGAATTTACGGTTACATTTTTTAAACTTTGATGGTGGAGGTTACATTGTAGACAATAAATATGGCATTCTTGTAAATAGTAGTAAAATATGTGATTTTGTTATATGTGACGTGTCCCGGTGCGTTACAATAAAGATCTATTTAGATATATATAGAAAACCTTTCATGTTATATTCTAAAAATCATCTTATTTAAGCCCTTATCTTTAAAACCTCATTTTTTTTATTACAAGCAATATTTTTACTTAAGCTACATTAGGGGACGAGAGATGTCCAAACTCGGGACACAATGAGTATTTTTTTTTCTTAATTTTTTTTTTTACCAACGGGCCACAATGAGCTAAAGAAGAAGATTTTGTCCACCATCATAATCCACCACTTGTTAAAGCAACTCCACCCTTGGAGTCCTCCCCCCAGGCAATCCACTATTCAATCCATCCTGTGAACAGTAACTGCCATAATGAACAATAACTGTCTTTTGCATCTCCGCCCTTGCACTTGAATAGCCCTGGCAATAGGCAATAAAATATTAGTATTTTTTTATTTATAATTAATATTATATTATTTACTTTGTATAAATTAATATTATATTATTAATTATATTAATATTATAAGGGAATCCAACACTATCTCCAACAGTTCACCACAACTAAAAACAATAAAAAAATAAAAACGTCGATACGGAAGCTGCGAGACAGAAACCATGAGTGCCTAATTGCGCGAACACGACGACGAGTCGTCGAAGCTGCGAGACGGCGCGAACGATGACGAAGCCAACTGCCTGCTGCAGTCGCAGTCCCTATCGTTGTCGTCGTCGACATGGGACGACGAGGAGGAGGTCGCGTTCGAGGCGCGGGAGAAGATCCTGATCTTCGACGATGCCGTCGACGACGAGTCCACGGTGGTCCCACCTTTTTCGTGGAAGAAGATGTGGCTGTTCACCGGACCGGGTTTCCTGATGAGTATAGCGTTCCTGGATCCGGGCAATTTAGAAGGGGATCTCAATCGTTACAAATGAGATGATGGCTGACGTGGCCCAGACGTCAACCTTGCATCATATGGCCCTCGGGCTATCGGGCTGGCAATCGCTGCTGGGCCTGTCGCTCGGGCTTGGCCTGTCCCTCGGGCTCCCAAATGCTGGAGCATGTCCACCGAGCAACAGCCCACTGTTCAATCCACTATCCCCTGAGCAAATGCTCCCGCTGAAGCTGCTCTTATATCATTTCTCACAATGATCACAACCTTATTTATGAATAGTCAAAATTCATCAAGTATCATTTTCAAATAAAATGATTTAATTCAAATTGTAATAAAATTTTCAACACCGGATGAATGGAGTGATGTAGAGTACCATACATTACAAATCTTAATTATCAGTTCCAAATCCGTTCCTGATATGAATTATGGGAATCCGATTATTGAAATTCACAAAGGTTAACCTGTGTGGTGAGGGCACAAAGTGATAGGTATGAGTATGTTAAATTCAAAAATTCGAAACTTGTCAATATAAACAAAAAGAGTAATGCTAGGTAGTAGGTAGACTAAATTTGCAATTTAAATGATATGTTACTAATAAGAAATAAGCACGCACCAAGACTTAAGTAATAATCCAATCATCAACTTTCATGTCATTTAGTTTACAAAATTTAGTCTACACATGTAGTCTCTCTAGTATTACCCAAACAAAAAATTATTAAAAACTTCACCTCTTAATCAGAGTTTATTATGAAAATTTTTATTTGAATCCAATAAACTTTCTGCCACTTGTAAATGAAAAGTCGTAGGGTTGATTCTTGCTAAAGATGAATTTGAACCACATTATTGCTAATCCATTAGACAATCTCCAACCCTTGGGTTAAAACCTAAAATTTTTAGCCTAGAAAATTTAGGTTTTAATCTAGAAACAGCTTTTTTGCTCCAACCCTTATGGGTTAAAATTTTAGACCCAAATCATTAAAGAATTAATTTAGGCTAATTTTTTTTTTCTTAAAGTAACATTTTTAAAAGAAAAAATTATGTAGACTATCCTAATTTAATTTTATGAACATTTTAACCTAAAAATATTTAGATTCTGACAAATATTGAAAAATGACTAACCGACATCATGAAACTCGTGAAACATTATGAAAGAATATGAAACACATAAAAGAAATGTTTTTTTTAATTACTTTAGCCGTTGAATTTAAATTTGGACCGTTAGATATTTTTTTTACAATTGAATTTCATCAAATTAGATATTAACAGTTAGATTCAATGAATTTATATAAAACTAAAAAAAAATATACATATATGGTGGACTAGCCCCACTAATCCAGGAGGGAATTCTGGGCTAAATTTGGCCCATAAATGAGTTTTGAGTTTTAACTCATATTTTCTCCAAGGGTTAGAGCAAGTTGGGGTAAGTTTAGAACCTAAAATTTGAGTTTTACTCCAAAGCTGTAGTAGGTCTTAGTGCTGATAATATTTTAAATTAACATCTTTCCATGCTCAACTTCAAAAAATATATATTTCACCCTTGAATAAAACTGAAGAAAGGAAAAACAAAAATAAAATCTCTTTCCACATCAAATGGAATTCTCTTCATCCTAAAACCCAATGGCAATTTCAAATCAAACCCCTTTAGCATAAAGATCCACCTTTCAAGGCAGCCGCGTTTGTCCTCCACATCACAATCTTTGACTTCGAACAGCGTTCATACAACATGAAGGCTTCCTCTTCATCTCAATACCTTCCCTTCCGACGCCTCTACAACCCATTGGTGTTAACTTTTGTAAAAATTGAATTCGATAAAACTGGAAAAATGGTTGAAAGAATTTGATGAAGCAGGCAAAAGGAATTTTGAGAAATCTTGCAGAGCGAGTTCGTTGCTCTCTCAATGAATTGGATTCACTGTTCACACGAGTCTATGAGCTAACAAACCCCAAGTGAGCAGCACATGCTTCACTTAAACCTTCTAACAGAAAAGACAGGTGGTACAATACAAGCCTTTAAGATGTTTTAATCTTAGTTGTGCATGGCGGCCAAGTGTTCAAGCTATAACTATAAGAGTTTTACAAAAATCTTGAAATCCAAGCAATATACAAAAATCTTGAAATCCAAGCAATCTTCATCAACAAGCTTATTCTCCAACGATTGGATGAAGTCATCAAATGCCAATTCATGACTAAATGGAAAATTATGAAGTAGAAACGCCTGTACCTTTTTCAATCATCTGAATTCGACTCCACCATATCCTATATTCAATTTTGCAACTAATTTCAATCGCTTGAAGTAGGGTTGACAATTTCTCTTTGGAAATTCCAATATGTATGCTCTCCATGTCCCTTAAGAATTGATCAGTCCTCCACCCGTGCATTTAACTTAATTATAAATACTAAACTTCTAATGGAAAACAAAAAGAACTATCTAAAAGGTAGAGGAGGAGATGGAGAGGAGATGCCGGCAACAAAAGACCCCAGCGGTGAATAAGCCGTTGGAAAATGGTAACCTTCGATGTAGTTGGGGCTTATATAAGGTCATTTTCTTCCATATTATAAGGGCAAAATAGAGAATTCAGTAACAAAAATATTACGGTTAGGTGTGAAAAGAGATTTTTCCGAATAAAATTTTTCATTTATTAGCCAATCAATTTTTTTTTTCTCACAGGAGCTCTTCCTTTTCGAGCCAAGTTGCCCTTTATAGTTTGGGTTTTACCGTTTTAGAATGTGTTAATAATTGCCCCAATTTTATTTAGGCCCAAAATTTAGTTTCTTTTTTCCTTTTTTTTGGGAAATAGCCCTTAATAGTAGGGGAGAAAAATCGATAAATGGGATGGAGTTATGACCATTCATGGTCCTACATGTGTAATTAAGGGTCGGTTTGAAAAAACTAAAAATTGAAGAAAAAACCAAACAGAATATCGAATCAAAGTTGAAAACTGAAAAAAAAAAACCAATTGAATTAAAAAAACCAAATCGAACTGAATTCCATTGGTTCGGTTTCGGTTTCAAAGGTTTGGAAACCGAACTAAACCTAACCGAACCGAAATTTATAAAACGGCGTCGTTTTGCAATTCTACTCAGCCTCATGTATACAATTGTTTACGACGTGCACAATTTTCATGCAAGTATAAACGGTGTGATTCCAATAATTCTACTCAACCCCTTGTGTACACGGTGTGATACCAACAAATTTCATGCAAGTATTACTTTTTACTGAAATCTAATATATCTATGATTTTTTATTACCCACGGCAAGTACTTGCATAAAATTTATGTATTTTGTTAATTGAAAGTTCCCGGTATGTGAATTCCTCACTTGATTAATTATTAATCATATAGCAAATTAAGATCCCTTGTAGCTGCTGTTCAATGAATAGCTTTGCTTTTTGAGTGATTAGAATTGCTGTAAGCTTCCATGGCAGATTCACCGCCAGTGTTATGTCCATAGGGCATTCTCAACTTTTTCTGCCCTTGTCAAATTGTCCTCGACTACTGTTAGCCTTCAGTTCAATTCAGATAAAATTCTCAAAACAAAACAAAAAGATAGTGATGGTAGGGGTTTCTTTGAGATGGGAACTTAAGCATTAGTACTGTTAGCACTCTAAGAAGTTAGAAAAACAGAAATAAGTAGAATTATTGTGAGGTATGAGGTTTAATTTGTTTGATCTTCGAACAAATTAATCAATACTATTGTTAATTTGTTCTGTGATCGATATTATTGTTCTATTTTCATTTATGAATTAATGAAGTGGACATCTTTCCACTCCTATAGAAATAAAGCTTATGTTTGCAAAACAATGTATATACTGATTACTCAGTTTGTATCTCTCTCTCTCTCTCTCTCTCTCTCTCTCTCTCTCTCTCTATGTATAGTCTGATAAAATCGAGCCGAAAAGAAGGAAAAAAAAAAAAACCAAGTCGAATAGTAAATTTGGTTCGGTTTTCAGTTTCGGTTAATAACTAAACAGAACCCACTTCTATGTGTAATTTAAGAGAAGAAGATTACGTGCATGGCTTTGGTCCCAAGCGTACTAATGGGCCGACAGTCGACAAAACAACACCATCAGGTGTTGGGGGAGCGCTACATTCCAGTTTCACATCCTAAAAGGAGCTCTCACAACTGAAAAATAATCAAACCAAATCCACAAATTCTCTCTCTCTCTCTCTCTCTCTCTCTCCAAAAACGCAGATTGCATGAAGTAGGTCACTTACATTTTATTCTCCCAAGTTTGTGAAAATCAACTAGTAGAAGGAAATTATTAGCTAATTTTAGTATTTTACAAATGTTCCAAAGCAGCATTAAGAGAGAAAATTGAAAGTGAAATACATTTTATCCAGTATTAAAGTAGAGTATTGTCCATGTTTTTGTGTCATGCGATGCAGGAAGTTGTGGAAACTAGACTCGTAGTGACTCTGATGTCATGGTTTGTACATTTATGTGGGTCATCGTTTGTATCAACTTTTAACCTATCGTCACTTTTGCTGGTTGTACTTGTTGTGTCTTTGTTGCAAGATGAGAAATTATATGTGGGAAGGTATATATGGTTTTTTTTATTAAATGTTGGGAATTGTCATTGGCACTTCAAAAATCTCATTTTGCACTTTAAATTTTTTATAATTAGAAAGAAAAATATACTTGTGAGAAGTGTAAAATGAAATTTTTAGAGTGTTAATAACAATTCCTTAAATTTTTTGTTTTGTTCTGTAATCTCTTTTCTTTATTTTTTCCAGTCACATTTCCGTCCGTGTAGTTCTTTTGTTACATTTCAATCCTTGTAGTTTCATTCCATTAGCTCTGTTGGTTCAATCCCTCAAATGAGGAAAAATATCTTTCTCTAATTTTGGTTTTTAAAATGAGAATATGAGCACGAATATGGATGGATCAAGTTGGTTGACAAATTGGACAAAAGTTCAGGCGGTGAAATGCTCTAAGAGTAAAAATTGAATGATGAAGAGTAGATTTTTTTTTTTTTGTAAATGCTAAATAATACCATCTGCTTGTGGCACGATAAAAAACAACTTATGATAGGGTTTAGAAAACTAATACCATGTAAAACTATAGGGTTATAATTGGATGATTTATAGGTAGAATAAGTAATTAATTAGTTGATGGCGAGCCTTGGAGCAACATAAAGGTTCTATTTAACTTATTTATGTGTTTGCTTACGTACTGGGGTTATATGATGATGATGATTCAATTTCCACAATCACCACCAAGAGGGTCCCAAGATCCGACCTGTTCCATCCAATCCGCCAATGTGACTGTCAATAGAGATGCTGGTCCTAGTGAGCTTTCAATCTCACTTGCTGCTATATGGATACACAAATTAAGAAAAGATTAATATTTTTTTCCAAAAAATAAATCAATAATGAAGCCTGCCTCTGGGTTAAAGGAGAAACTCCTTTTAGAAAACTTACCTGTTGCAAAGCCAGTGTACAATGTGAACTTTATGAGATCATTTTCCTGTAATGCTTTGTGCAATTGGGTCCTTACATTTAATCACACCTTTAGGTTTAGTCTAAGGAAGGCTTTAATATGCCATAGGTGAGAATCCTGCCAAATTGTTATGAATACACATTTAAAGATTAATTATGTCTCTCTGCACTAAAAAAGAGCCAACATCGGAAGGTTTTAAAAAGAATTAATCACAACCACGTGGTTCTTATCTCAAAGGTAGCTAGACCGGTTAATTAAAATGATGCAGTTTCGTCCTATTTCATTGTGCAATGTAATCTATAAGGTGATATAAAAAATAAGAGAGTATCCTTAGCATTTCTTTAAAAAAATGACTAGCCGGCTTAAGAGGATCATGCCAAGTAGGGGTGGAAAATTTCCCCTTTAATTTGCCAAATTTAATTACGGTTTGGGATTCTGAATAGAGATTAGGTTTCAAATTAGGGTTTTTAAAATTGGGGTTTTAATTAGGATTTTGATTTGGGAATTCTCAAGTAGAAGCCCATTTTGTTTATAGATGTAATAACTAACTGTTTTTGTTGTATCGTTTATTGAACATTGTTTGGAAATTGAGAAAATCTTTTCAGACCAAGTAGCAATAATTTATGATGGTTAATTATTAATTATATTTCATGGGTAACATAATATGTTCTGACTTTTTAGTGACTAATGGAATATTATTGCTGGTGTAAAACATTGGTCTACACTAAACAGTTTGATTCAAATCTGTTTTGTAGGAATTTTCTTATTTAAACTTTCAAGGGGACAAGGGGCAAGAGTCGCCTAGCTATCAAAAGTTTTTCCCTCAAAGTAGTACTGTATTAGCAAGAACTAGGATCTTGATATGTAGTAGCTTTGTCACAGCTTAAAGACGGTCAAAGAAATAACATTTTGTTCGATTGATTGATTTAGCTCGGCTTTGTTTTTTTCGTTGGTTTTATACCAAGTAATAATATTCTGGCTTCCATATACCTAGGCTTCAAAACTGTTGCTCATGCATTTAACAATTTTACTTTGGTTTTTTCTCTTTTATAAGCAGAAAGAATTACTTTAACTTAGATGTGGATGAGGGAATGGTGGTTCATATATATATATATAGATATAGATATAGATATATATATCTATAGATATATATATCTATATATATTTATCTTGTAAACTTTAACATCAGGTTTTGTTGGAACCAAATTCGCACATCACCGTGTTTAGTGGAGGTGTGCAAACTCGACTACTTGTAAAATAGTAAACAACCCAATTAACACTATAGAGGTACAACCAAATGCTCTCCGACGACCAAATTAGTAACAACCTAAAACTCAAGTAATTGGTAAGAGAATAGGCAAAGTGAGTAAATCCCACTAAAAAATTGTTTATCTCATCGTCATTCTTTCTCATCTTTTACCAAGTAATTGGGTAAACATGCCCTCAAACTATAAATACGAGCTTTCCACCTAGCTGTAATGGCCACTTATCTCTCTCTTCGGCAGTGGTCACAGTATACATTTATCTGAATTACTATCATAACACATTAGATAAGAAGATTAAGGCAACCATTGAGGAGGATATATATATCTGAATTATTATCGTTCACTAGTTTAAATTGAATCTTATAGAATGGAACTTGAGACCTTCCAAATTTGACAGAAGGGTATTCAAATTATTATTTGTCTCTGGAAAGGTTTTTCCAAATTAAATGAACACAAGTTAAGAAACCTTTTCAATTATTAAGATTGGAAAATGGACGAGTTGAAAATTCATCCATCGTAAAAACTTATGGAACCCCGTATTTCGAACACACTGAAAATTTTCTCTTATAAAAAAGCTTTAATACGATACTACGAAAAAGTAGAGAGTTGTTACACGACGTAAAAATAACTGTGACCATCAGTATAATACACGCGCAATCTTTGAGAAGGAATTCACTTTGCATGGTTCTTTCAGCAATACAAGTGGGTCCAACACTGGCATCTGTCAGATAATTCACCCTTATAACACAGAGCTAGCTAGCTAGTTCTCACGACTCCAATACTCTCAATTCGGAAATGTAGAAAGGATTTGAAACTTGGCTGGGTTAGCAGGATATCTTAGATAGATAGAGGGACGGCGAGAGAGAGAGAGAGAGAGAGAGAGAGAGAGAGAGAGAGAGAGAGTAGGATGGGGCAGAAACTGATGTGTTGTAGTACTAGTGTAGTGCAAGGGTTGAAGCCAGTGATGATGATGCTGGTGGTTCAGGAGTCATATGTAGGGATGAATATATCTTACAAACTGGTAGCAGAGGTTGGAATGAATTTCACCATCCTTGTTGCCTACCGTAACATGTTTTCTGCAGCCCTTATGCTTCCTCTTGCCCTTATATTTGAAAGGTTCATCAATGATCATGATCTCTTCGAAATTAATATATGATAATATGCTCTCTATCTCTGTCTCTCTCTCTCTCTCCTCATTTCATTTAGCTAATTGTTGTTATTTAACTTATAAAATAACAGGAAGACGCCCAAACTTACCTTAGGTATCCTGTTTCAAGGTTTTATCTCCGGATTATTGGGGTAAGAATGCTAAAACATATTCAAAAGTTAAATTTCCCTTTTGTGTTTCTTTATTAATCACATATCTTACTCTATTTAGGTTATTTTATATTTCCGAGCATGATTTTTTTTTTTTTTTTTTTTTGCTCTTTTATAATATACCTTGGAGATAAACAAGAATTTCTAACATTAAAGTTTAGTTTGATGTGTTTTAGTCATAATTAGTGTATTTCAGTTTTTATTTTTTATTTTTATTTTTACTGCTATATACGTTGAATTATTGCAGGGCAACCATGGCACAAAACTTTTACATAGAGAGCTTAGGCTTAACATCGGCAACATATGCCGTAGCCTTCAATAACCTTATTCCAGTCATCACGTTCCTCATAGCATTATGTTTTAGGTACGTACTTGTACAGAAGTAATTACTTAATTAATTAAACATACTTGTACATAAGTAATTACTTAATTAATTAAACAGCAGTTTCATATTCAAATATGTAGATTTAGACTAATATGAAAATTCGGGTTAAAATTAAATCTCAGAATGGAGAAGTTAGCCCTTGGGACACACGCGGGTAGGGCAAAAGTTGTGGGTACATTGGTTTGTGTAGGAGGGACAATGATCTTCACTTTCTACAAAGGCCACGAGATTGTCATTTGGTCGACGGACGTAAACCTTTTACGTAAATATTCCCACCAAAGCAGCCAGGTCTTGCACAGAAACACTCGCACTCAGTTGCTGGGCTCCGTCTTAGCACTCTGCAGTAGCATCTCTTTTGCACTGTGGCTGATATTTCAGGTTATTACTATATTAATATGTATAACAGTAACCAGCCATGGATTCATAAATTAATCCGTATGATTTGTTTAACTTGTGTTGTAATATTAACTTGGTATATATACAATACAGAAAAAAATGACTAGGGATTACCCTTGCCAGTACTCAAGTACGGCCCTGATGTCTATCATGGCATCAATCCAGTCTACTGCTTTTGCCCTCTGCAAGGAGAGGGACTGGAGTCAGTGGAAGTTGGGCTGGGACATCAAACTTTTCACGGCAGTGTATTCGGTAATATGACTGACTAAGCAATTATTCTTTGCACCATCTGTATTTAGCTTAGCATGCCCTGCCTTATCTGTATTTAGCCATAAGCAATTTTCTGCTGCGAATCCTTGTGAGCTACAGTTTCTCCATATCCTGCCTTATCTCTGTATTTAGCTTAGCATCCTCAGTTTGTCAAGACTATAGGTTAAGCTGTTCCACACCTGTGTTTTATATGATGTAGGGAGTCATTACTTCGGGATTGGTTCTTACTCTGACCGCATGGTGTGTGCTCATGCGAGGGCCTTTGTTTGTGGCTATTTTCAACCCTCTTGGCCTTCTGCTGGTGGCCTTAGCTGCGACTTTGTTGTTAGATGAGAAGTTACACTTAGGAAGGTATTTTACTTTGTTCTATTTTCTGGTTAAATTATAAGGGAGAAAAAAAAAACAGAAAACTGCATGAGAAATATTTCTAATATCTCTATATTTTTTTTATGCCCTGCAGCATATTAGGAGGGGTTTTAATCATCTGTGGGTTATATATGGTTTTGTGGAGTCAAAGAGAGGAACTGAAGACGATGATAGAACAGCCACCATCACTACTTGAAGAGTCCCATTCTATTGATGTAGCAACATTGCCAGTGAGCAGTGATAGTACTTGTGATGAAATCAATTAGTTTTTTGTTAAGAGTGATTATGTTAGTTGGATTTCCATTAAGAGAGGTTGTTAGTTTTCTATTAAGAGAGCTTCTGTAGCAACTCTTGGACAAAAGTTTGTAATGCTCATTCAGTTGAGCTTAACGTGGATGATAAACAACTCTTTCTCATCTACAATCCTGCATTTCTTTTCTTCGGTTGTTCATCTGCTTTTCTGTTTCTTCTGCAAATTAATGTTCAAACCTTCATAAAAAACTAGAACTTTTGTTTACCAACTTTACTGGAAAATTTTGGTAGAATGACAGAATACAAGATTGATATGTGTTTTAGTGGTAAGCGCAGGCCCTTCTATTCAATTCAAGACACGTGTTCTCTAAAGCTTCCATCTCTACTCCACAACAATGTAAAGGCAACCGGTGACATCTTCAATTTAGATAAACAGCATTGTTGCTGTAGAGTCAGCCGATCACGGAGCACCTTCAGTTTGGATAAACAGCACTGCTTCGAAGTCGACTGATTACCTATCCAAGTCTTGGTCGACAAGGATTTTCGAGTCCTTGTTGGTAGAGGTCATCTTATCAGCCTTCTCAGTGAAGTGAGATGTTACCAGGTTACTACATTCGGCACATTGAAAGCAGAATCTGATATTGAACTTCGCAAAACTAGCAGCCTTATCTTCAGGCTCTGGAACCCGAAAGCCGAGACGTGTTCCTTCCTTGGTCATAGTCGCAAGATCAAGAAGTCAGCAACGCGCTCAACTCAACATCAACACATTTTACTCATCGGCAGTCGAGTTGGCACGCCCCGCACATAACCAAATGATGTAGTTAGCTCATTAGTTACTCGGCCTGTACGCCACGTAGGCTTGGTTGTTTTTAGGGTCAACATTTTGGCATGCCCAGTAGGACCCAGTGCTAAAACTACGAAGTTCATATGATATATCAAGATTCCTATCCGGCTTCATGTAGCCGATTGTACGAGCTCCTAGGGCAATTGGAAAAACACAATGAGGAAAGTAAAAGATCTTTGGAAGTGGAGAAAGTTCTTTATGGCCATAGAGAGATGCAAAAGTCATCCACTTACATGTTGAGAATAAAAGCTCATGTTACCTGCAAGAGCAATGGGTAAATGAAGACAGGGCTCGATTTAATGTCTGGCTAGATGGAGAACATTTTCCTCACGTTCCCCACTACAAATCAATTCTATTTGAGGAATGGTTGGATTAGAAGGTCGAGGGGCAATTTTTCGCTCCGGCCACAATCAAAATTCGACCTAAGAAAATTGTCAAGACGGTTGAAGAAAAACCTAGGCCACCTGTTTTTTTGGTCGAGACTAAAAGTGTGGTTGGCCTAGAAGAAAAGGTTCAAGTTTCTAAGTCAAAAATCGACTTAGAAAGTGATTCGTCGGAGGAATGTTCCAATAACGAATAAGTCTGATACACGGCTCCAGACCATAAAACCACATCAGTTGATATGGTAATTGGTGACATGGTCTTAGACGCTGAAACTACGCCAATCGACATGATTATTGGCGATAAAGCTAATATGGAGAAACCTCGTTCAGCTAAGTTGTTTGAGTTAAAAGCCGAAATTGGCGAAATTATTATGCCTGGGGGGCTTAATAATTGTCCAACACATTCGGCGACCGATAATGAAAAATATTTCACCAAGTCAAAAGTATTTGAAGATGATTCTTTATTCGGCCTAGAGCGAAATCAAATTGAGAATTTTGATATAAAAAGATCTTAGCTCGGAATAAAGCATCGTTGGCCTCCTCCTTGTTGAAGTTTGGTCACTTTTATTTTCATATGCTAATATATATATATATATGAATAAATTATTTTCTTGACCATTCGGCTTTATGGGCCGATACTTAAGAAAATAAAGGGGCGACCATGTGATATAATCGGCGTTTAAAATTTGTTTTTAACCTCGTCGAGTTGTCTTAGCATGTGGATTAGATGGCTTAAGTTCGGTGAAGGCAGTACATGTCAAAAGCCAAAAAGAAAAGGGACCAAATACATCAGGATGTTTTTCGCCAAATAAATATTTGTGTTTAGCGGTGAGGTTTGTTGGTTGGTATTCGGTCGTAGTGATCGTGTCATTCTCTTTAGTCTTCAAAATCACATTCGGTCGAGTCCCACACGTTTGGAAACATGATTATTAGGTCTTTGTGTATAGGTGCACTTATTGAGAGGACGACGAAGAGCCACCTTGGGTGCCTCTTGAAGGATTCGTTCGGCAGAGTTGTTTTCGCCGAGTTATGTTTGTACTTGTCAAGCTCGACAGCTGCTTTCGATGACAACTTAGGAAGATGTGAATGTTCTTGCTATTTGTACGCACCGACTCGGTGGCGGTTTGGTTAAGCTTGAGAAGCTCAGCAGGGTAGGCAAAGACGCTGATAGTATTAAGGGGAATTGATGGAACTTTGCATATGGAATCAGTGGGATTTGTCTTTCTTCCCAATCATCAACAACGATGTATGAGGTGTGCATAATGGCCTTGGACTTCAACATGCAATCAGTGGGATTTGTCTGTGCCTTGTTAAAAAAAAAAAAAAAAAAAAAAAAAAGAGGAAAATCAAATTTTCATAGCACATGGAATCACATGAGAGAGTTGGAAGCTCCTTATGTAACAAGATCAAGAGCAAGGGTAACAGGAGGACCATGTTCGCAGAGGGCAACGTGTGGTACGAACGGAAAGATATATGCAGCATATATTTGTACTGCAAGTCAGCATGCGATGTGGCATTTTTTGTTTACTGTCTACTGCAGAAAAGTAGGGAAAATGAGGCAAAAAGCAGTAGTCACTGAAGCGATGGCCGATAATTGATGGTAGACCGAGCTACTGAGTATCAAGTTTTTCTCAATCCCGTTTTCTTTATCCTATTCGACCAGATGGAGATGACGGTCTAAAGGTGCTGCCTCACCATGATCTCGGTGCTGATGGTGTTTTAGGTTAGCTAAATAGCCGACGGTGGTTCTAGCTGGCAGTAAGTGGTTCAATGGTGAAGTGGTACCCATCAATTTCACAAGTTTTTAAGGTAGAGTCTTGGCCAGTTGTTATCTCTTGGCCGAGGATCTTTTCATCAGCATTTGGTCCACTCAGTGGCATTTGTCAGGAAGAGAAAATTTTGGTGGAATCATATTTTTTATGGCCAAAAGAGATGGCATGCAAAATATTATATGATTTTAGGAGATAAGGGCAGGTTCGTGATATAAATAAAAGCCACCCATTTCAAGTGGTAGGCTTTCACGTGGGATATCCTTCTTTGGTGAAACAGTCATTAGCTGGAGTTTGTCAAGGATCTTAAACTCAGATGCTGTCTTGCAATCAAGGTCGAGCAATGAAAGGCCACCATGGAACAAAATGCCGATAATATCGGCAATATATCGTCGATATTATCGATTTTTCGCCGGACCGATATTTTAATAGGTATCCAAAGGGTTTTCGTCAAAATATCGCGATATTATCGATAATATCGCAATATTTCTGAAATTATCGCGATATTTTTGGAATTGGGCTACTCGGAGAAGAACGCCGGAAATGGGTGTGCCGATTCCCGAGCCGATTTCGTCCCAAAAACCTTGCAAAAACATGATTAAGATCAAGATCTAAGCTACATAGCGATTGAAAACACAACCACAATTCATATGCATGAATCAATCGAAGAGGTAAGAAGGTGAGGGACCGGGAGTTGACCTGACCACCGACGGCGATGGCGACGATGGCGATGACGAATGTGCTACCTTCGCCATAGTTCCCTAGAGCAGTACAAGCTCCCTGTCTGTTCTTTCTGCGGTGGTGAACGAAGGGCAGTGCAACAGATCACACTAACACGGAGAGAGAGATCCGAGACTTACCTAACCGGAAAATCAAAGAAGATTCGCCGGAGAGTTATGGGCTCCGCCATTCTCGCAGAGGCGGGAGAGAGAAGACTGATGATGTGTGATGATGGTGGTGTCCTCGATCTGCTCGAGTCGAGCAGATGGTGCTGCTGCGTGTGTGTGTGGTCACGGCAAGAGAGGGAAAGAGGTAAGAGGGTTTCGAACTTTCGATAGAGGAAGACAGTGCAGAGAAGAGAGAGAGAGAGACAGTGCAGAAAAGAGAGTGAGAGAAGGAAATGGGGTCTCGGGGTAGGGGAGAGACCCACGTATGGGTTCTTTGTATTTTAAAAAGTTGTGGTCATGTTTTAATTATGAAAACCCACGTAGTGGGTTCTTTGTATTTTAAAAAGTTGTCCAAGTTTGAGATCCACCCACACTACGTGGGTGTTTTATAATTTTAAAAGTTTGAGATATATTATATATATATATATATATATATATATATATATATATATATAAAGGTTATATAAATTTAACTATGAATTATTTAGTTGAAAAGCAGGAGAAAAGAAAAGAAAAAAAGGAAAAGGAAAAGAAAATAAGAAAGAAAAAAAAAACACCAGGGGATTCAAACCCCTCCCTTTGTCAACTACACACCTAGACCTTATCCAACTCGCTATAGATATGTTTGTAATTACATATTCAGCCTGTAATATTTATATGGTTGTTAATATGTCTGCAAGGCTTGCAAGCTAATATTTATTATCTAGGATAAATTTCTATATTTAAAAAAACACCAAGAGGATTCGAACCCTCCCATTTTACTCCTTCAACACCTTGACCACCATATCACTTATGTTTTTGTGAAAATATGCTAAAATACACTTACTCTACACATAGAGATGACGAAGATAGTGAAAATTTTGAACCTCATAGAAACTCTATGTGGTACTAAGTCACTCATGTATCTTACCATGCAATGTATAAAGTGTAAAATATTGTACTAATTCATTATATATAAATGATTATGGTGTGTTTAAACTTCTTTCATTAATTACTACATATTTTTTACACTTACAATGTTTGCCAGCTCGCTATATAATCAACTTAAATCAATTAAATCCATCATGCAATGCATTTCCTTCCAATTTTTTGTGATAAACTAATAGATAATTGACTAAATAAACATCCTGCAAAGTTTCAATAAAAATTTCCAAGTTTTTCTTACAATTTCCGTGGTTTCCATATTATTTTTATCGATATCGATAATATCCCGATATTTCCATCGATATTTCCGTGTTTCTAGATTACCGATATTTCCGATATTACCGATATTTAATTCCTTGGAGGCCACCATCGGAGAGGTTCGGTCGAAGTAACACTCAGCAATGAAAAGGCCAATATCAATTTAGTAATTGATTGGTTGGCCATTTAAAAGTGAGGTGGTGGTGCATTTGTGAGAGAGAGATATATATATATATCTCAAATGGGTTAAAGGGTTAACTAGGGCTAAGGGCTTAGGAAAAGGGCGGGGCCTGGTCAATTGGGATGCTTGGCCCAAAGGATTTAGCCTGGAGTTGGGTTGGGTTCCTAGATTGTGGGTCACAATCGGCCCGATTACTTTCACCGGCCACCGGACCCATCAAAGGAGAAAACAGCCAAAATGTTCCGAGCTCCGATAGAGCTCCAAACTCAAGTAAAAGTCACCAAATAAAATACCAAAATGAAGCCCATGAAGCAAGGGTCATGGCCAGAATATGATCGGAAAACGTCTGCAAGTCACGGCACCTCGTCGAAAAATGGGAATATAAACCTCCAAGTTGTCTCTACCTTCAAACCACCCCAAAAATGCCTCAAAACACCCTAAACTACTCAAAAACAAAATCTAAGAGATCTAGGGTGCTCACCTTGGTCGAAGTCGGCGAAGCTCGCTGGGAAAATCCAAGCACAGTCACTGTGCTACCATGACCAGAATGAGAGAGACAGAAGAGAGAAAAGATGATGGTGATTTGAGGCGTGGTTCATGGGTTTGCCAGAGATGGTGGGGTAGTGTGGTGGTGTTGTGTGTGTGTGTGTAGTTTGGGAGAATAAGAGAGAGTTGCAGAGATGGAGGGTGAAAGAGAGAGAGAGAGAGAGAGAGAGAGAGAGAGAGAGAGAGATATAGAGAGAAAGAGAGAGGAAAAGATGAATTCGCAGGAAGGGAAGAGAATAAGGGGAAGTGGGAGGAACTGCCACTTCGCAAAAAATTGATAAGGGAGGCCGGGAAACCAAAAGCAAATGGGTCTCACCTGCTCACAAAGTAAGGCCTAAAAGCAAAACCCAAAAAATCTTTCACCCGCGAAAAGTCCAATATACCTTCGTTTTGAAATTTCGTAAAATAAATCGGGATGGGTTGTCACGTGGCCACTATTTATAATAGATCAATCCTAGTTTACTGTCCTATTAGAATTATGATAGTTTTAAGCTTTTTAGCAAGACATTTCTATGTCAATTGAAACACTACAAACCTTCTATAATATTTAGTTTCCTACCTATATTCTAACATGTTCTTGTCGGGGAAATAAAATTGGGTAGTGCAAGCACCGGTGGTGGTTAATTCAAGCTCCAAGCAAAGCTTGCCGACGAGAGAGGGCAAAAACCAACTCCACATATGTAATGCAACTTTTTTCAAAAAAAAATATTTTATATTTATTAATTTAACCTTCGAAAATTAGAGAAACAAATCAAAAGCGTGGTTTTTTTTTTTCAATGATAGATGTTTGTACCATATTTAGGGCATCCGTATTTAGACCTCGTATAAATACTCAGGGGACTCAAATGTAATTATGTAATAAATGAAGGGGCAAATATGTAATAAGTGAGGAGCCTTATTCTATAAAAGGACTCCTCACTCTCCTCATTGGGAGAGGTCAAGGTTTAGGCCATAGGAAGAGAGAAAACATCTCAGAGAGGGCAAACACAGAAAATAGGCTAGAGAGCATACTGCCTCTAGCCTTCTTGTATATTCGCCATTCAGAGTGAAACAATATCAACATCAATGTGGACGTAGCCCAAACATTGGGGTGAACCACGATACATCTTGTGTTCTTTACTTTCTTGCAAATTCACGGTCGGAATTATGTTGTTATAAGACCTTTCGGTTTTGTGCATCAACATTTGGCGCCGTCTGTGGGAAACGACATGAAAAGCTTTGTCGGTTCTCTTTCATTTTTTCATCTTACCACAATATCCACTGTGAATTTGCAAAAAACCCAAGAAATCGAACTCCCAACGGTTCAGATCAATCATCGAATCATTTGCCTTCCTTAATCTCTTCCACTAATTGCTTTCCTATCACTCTTAAGTTCGTGGACATGTGTTACAAAGTGAAGATAGACAACAAATCAAAGTACAAATGGTGTTTGTTTGGTCACAAGGATAAGCCTAGACAAGAAAAACAAGAACGGACAATCCTGCATAGAATCACAAGAATGATGTCCCCCGGAGAAATCCTAGCCATTCTCGGCCCATCAAGAAACGGCAAATCAACGCTCCTCAATGCTCTGGCTGGTAGGCTCACCCACAAACATCAGGGCACTATCCTCGCCAACGATCGAGCCCTCACCAAAGTCGTCCTCCGTAGGATCGGCTTCGTCTCTCAAGACGACATTCTCTACCTTCACCTCACTGTCCGTGAAACCCTCGTCTTCTGCCGCATCGAATTCAGACTTTCCTAGCCCTTCAAGGGGGCCCGCATCACCGGATCCCTCCACATGACCATCTAGACCGCCGTCCTCATCAAACCCTTACCGTACTCCGCGCCGAGGTCCACTGGTGCTCCTGCAATATTTTCTCCACCCAGGACCACGCCGTCGTCATCACCCGCGACAACGCCGCCGTATTCGCCTGGAAGGGCGAGACCCTCCAAGAGTACTGGTGGTGTACTGAGCGCGCCCTCGACTAGGGCCCCAATGGTGAACCCGATCTGATCGTCGACGATGATGGTGACACCATCTACTGCCTTGCTCCCTAGTCATCGTCAACATCCAAAACCCAGGTGGCTCCCTCCAGTCTAGGGTTTTCATTTGCCGTTTCCAAGCCCATTAACCCTCTGAGAGCCAAAGCTACCGCGGCGGTATTGTCTCCGACATTAGCTCAGCTCTCAGAGCTTGCATGGTGTCACTGCCGTCCATTAAGTCCCATCATTCTCTCGATTTCGAGACCTCTGTTTTTACCAAGGAGAAGATCAACCTCGCTGGTCATGAGGAGTATATTGTGCGAGGAAGAAGAGATCTGTTCCATTTATTGCCCGATGCTTTCAAAGGTATTAAGCAAATTGGTGTTATTGGTTGGGGTTCTCAGCTGAGTGTTGTCTCTTCTCAATTTCTCATGAAGCACCATAATTAGGCTTAGAATTCACTGCAGCAACCAGGCAAGCCGTTGATGTTAGAAGCAGCCCCTTCTGATTTTGCCCAACCAAGCGACAATGACGGATGGAACGACCCTCCTAAGCCCCACTTTGCCCTCTCGATACTTGATGATGGATATAGATAGTGGGAGCAATGGGTTTTGGGAATCAAATCAAAGCGGTGCCAGCACTGATTCGTATTACCAGAAAATGATGAAACTTTAATGATACAACCCACTATCCTACTACCCACGGAAAGATTTAAGATAAGTACACTTTTATTATTAAGTCTCCACTTTTCACTTTGATATTGTCGGCTATGAAAGAAACCCATCATGATGTTACTTTTCACTTTGATATTGTCGGCCATGAAAGAAACCCATCATGATGTTTTCTCAATATGAAAGTACACAATCACATTCTTTCCTTCTCTCTCCTCTCACTAACCCACACAGAGACACAGACACACACTCTCTCTTAATCTCATCTATCTCTCTTCCATCCATCGAACCTTGCCTGAAAAAAAGAAAGAAAAAGCAAATGACTCATCAATTCATCACCATCTCAAATCTCTTCAATACTTGAACCACCTCAAATCCCTACAACCAGAGAAAATTAGTTGCCGTTTTTTTGTCGTTACTCTCACAAATCTCATAGCAGAAAGTCATGGGGAGTCTACCTCAATGGTTTGAAACATACAATGGGTTCTTACTTGAGAGACCATGCATGCTGACCAAACCTGCCTCCACTTAAAGGTTTCCTCCGACAGCTAGACCGCTGAGGTTGATGTTAAGGAAGAAATCTCGCTGTTACCAAGTCCCAGCAGCTTTTTTGAATGATGTGATTTACTTTTCTTATCTTTTGGAGACATCTGTATAACCCCACCAGAAGGTATTCATAAATAAAGAAAGAAGGCAGCATGCCAAAAAAAAAAAAGGGCAAAATGTCGGCAAGCCCAAAATAGTGGGCTGGAATGTTATGTGAAGGGTGAAGGCCCATATGCCCAAAAGAGTCAGGCCTTATGGCTTCAAACTCCAACCTCCATCCCTACACTTAAGGTTCACCCTCTATTATCGCCAATCAGGTCATCAAAAGTACGTCCAGTACTCCAAACTTATTCGGCAGCCTGCCGCTATTATCACCAACTAGGTGATCAAAAGTACGTCCAGTACTCCAAAATTATTCAGCAGCCTGCCGTTATTATCACCAACCAGGTGATTAAAAGTACAACCCATCCTCCAAAAAATCATACATGAGCATCACTTATGACAATCACCATCATACATGAGCATCATTCATGTTAATCATACATAAACATTCATGAGCATCACTCATGTCAATCATACATAAACATTCATGAGCATCACTCATGTCAACATTCATGAACATCACTCATGTTAACATCAATGAGCATCACTCATGTCAATCAACATAAACGTTCATGAGCATCACTCATGTCAATCAACTTCGAAAACTTCATTTACAAAGTTCTAGCTTCGAAAGCTTCATTTACAAAGCTCTAGCTTCAAAACCTTCATTTACAAAGCTCTAGCTTCGAAAGCTTCATTTACATAGCTCTAGCTTCGAAAGCTTCATTTATAGAGCTTCAGCTTCGAAAGCTTCATTTACATAGCTCTAGCTTCGAAAGCTTCATTTATAGAGCTCCAGCTTCGAGAGCTCCAGCTTCGAAAGCTTCATTTACATAGCTCTAGTTTCGAAAGCTTCATTTACAGAGCTCCAACTTCGAAAGCTTCATTTACAAAAGCTCCAGCTTCGAAAGCTTCATTTACAAAAGCTCCAGCTTCGAAAGCTTCATTTACAAAGCTCTGACTTCAAAGCTTCATTTACAAAGCTCCAACTTCAAAGCTTCATTTACAAAAGCTCCAGCTTTAAAGCTTCACTTTCAAGGCCTTACCTATAAAACTTCACTTTCAAAGTTTCACCTACAAAGCTTCAGTGCATGGTATACAAAGACCGCCTCCAAACAACTACCACTTCGGCCCATACATGGATTGAATTTGAAGTCTCCAGCCAGCAAACTCTATTGATTGAAGACTTAGGGGACTACACTATGTACCATATATTGGGTTTCCGCAACTGGGCCTCATGAAAAATACTTGGGGGACTTAGCCCATTATTTATGTATTGATGAGCGAACCCTTATTTTATAAAAGGGACTCCCTCACTTTCATTAGAAAACACCCATTATTCATGTATTGAGGAACGAACCCTTATTTTATAAAAGGGACTCCATCACCTTCATTAAAGAGAGACTCTTAGCCCATCACTTATGTATTAAGGAGCGAACCCTTATTCTATAAAAGGGACTCTTTCACCTTCATTAGCGAGCATCGACGCCAGCTGAGCAACCGCCTCGCCGCGAGCATCACTTCTAACCCATCACTTATGTATTGAGGAACGAACTCTTATTCTATAAAAGAGACTCCTTCACCATCATTAGAGAGCATCGCTGCCTGCTGAGCAACCGCCTCGCTGTGAGCATCAACTCTAGCCCATCATTTATGTATTAAGGAGTGAGCCCTTATTCTATAAAAGGGACTCTCTCACCTTCAACGCCACAAGCCGAGCCAACCAAGGCAACATAAGCCACAAGCCGAACAGCCTCGCAACATGTGCTACTTCTAGTTGAGCATCATTTCACATTGAGCAACGCCTCATATCGAGTATCAGTTTTAGACAACATCTAGTTACTTCGACCCACACATAGACTGAATTTTAAGTCTCCAACTAACATACTATATTGACTGAAGACTTAGGGGACTACTGTTTGTACCATATTTAGGGCCTCCGTATTTAGCCCTCATATAAATACTCGGGAGACTCAAATGTAATTATGTAATAAATGAATGGGCAAATATGTAATAAGTGAGGAGCCCTTATTCTATAAAAGGATTCCTCATTCTTCTCATTAGGAGAGGTCAAGGTTTATGCCATGGGAAGAGAGAAAACATCTCAGAGAGGGCAAACACAGAAAATAGGCTAGAGAGCACACTGCCTCTAGCCTTCTCGTATATTCGCCATTCAGAGTGAAACAATATCAATATCAGTGTGGACGTAGCCCAAACATTGGGGTGAACCACGATACATCTTGTATTCTTTACTTTCTTGTAGATTCACGGTCGGATTTTTGTTGTTCCAAGACCTTCCGGTTTTGTGCATCAACAATAGAGAATATTCATTAAGCGAAGCCTGAAACAAACAAATTATAGCTAAAGAGCGCTAAAAAGGACTGGCATAGAGAAATAAGATGTCACTTATGAAAACAAAGCATGTGTAATGGTTTCATTGTAGCAAATACAAAATATTACACAAATGGAAAAAACATAAACGAGCTTTGACCCAAAAAGAGATCCAAAGGTGGCTAGTAAAGAAACTCTAGCCTAGGTGACGGATGACTTGCCACAGTTTTCTGGAAACCAATAACGGTTGACAACCCACACCGTCAAGTCCGCACCACAAAAAACACTTATTCATCCCTACATCTTGCCATATACAGACTATTAAAAGACCCAAGTAATAAACAAAGCTAAACCCCAAACATACACCATCAAAATAGCCCAAATAAAATTGAAAAGTATCACCAATTAACCTTCAAACCAAAATGAGCAGCCAAACCTCACATCTATATCCACTGCATTGGGACATGCAAGAATACAGTTCCAACGCCGACAGAGTAGACATGAATTCAAAACCAATAAAGGAGGCAAGGCAAAGCTCCACTCCAAAACCAATCTCTTGGTTTCGCACACCTTCACCTGAATGAGCAATGATTTGCTTTCAGGGTGGCATCTGACATAGGAGCTTGGTTGGACTTCTCAATTGAAAGCAAGCAATTGATGACAACAAATAGTTTTGAGGGTTGAAATTGTAGTATGGGTTAGGGATTTGAGGTTCATTTGGGTCTAATGAAAATCTGGAACACAATAACAAGGAATAGGGAGAAATTAGAGGATCACCAAAAGAGAGGAAAACAAATTCCTAAATTGGAACGTTTCTCGAGCCCACAAATATCGACATTCGTGGACTGAGGCTCACCACATCTAAGAAGAGATGGGGTAGGCCATCACTTTTGGAGAGATGGAGCAAAGTCAGCCATCAAGGAGGGAAAATAAATGGGAGAGAGAAGGGAGACAAGAGGGAGGGAAAAGAAACAGGTGAGAGAAGTGGAGAATAATAGAAGAGGGAGCGCCAGGGGGGAAGAGGTAATGAAGCAGGTTGAAATTTCCCTAGTGGGTTCTCACAAGCAGTGCGAAAGATGGAAAGAGGAAAACAAAGGAAAGGAAGGAAGGAAGTCGCAGGGAATGAGGGGGAAGATGGAAGATGCAAAGAATGGAGGGTACTAAGCTTTCAGATTAGTTTCTGGGTGAGAAAAGACGGAAATGGATCCTCTCTGGATCCCTTCCACCAAATTCACCAAATCAATCAATCCGAGCCCTTGAAATTTAATCCAACGGCTACAAACAGGGGACTCATTTAAAAGTTATAATAACTTTAGCCGTTTAATTAAATTTCAAAGACCCGGATTAGATGATTGGATATATTTGGTGGAGGGAATCCGTAGAGGATCCCTTCCAAAAAAGACATGGGCTCTGCAGGTTGAAAAGACATTACATATGATTATTATTTTTCATTTCGCTACAAAAAAGAGTGTAATTTCCTCTCAAAAAACGTAATTATTATTTTTTTTTTGCAATTTTGGGTTGAAAATTATAGTCACAACTTAAAATATACGTTAAAAATAGAAACATTATGAGAAATTTTATTTGAACCCAGCTTTTTTTTATCTCTAAACCTAACTAAATAAATTTGTCTACCAAACTTCCAAACATGTCCTTGAATAAATAAAAAATAAAAAATAATTTTATACCCCTAAAACACAAACAACAATAATCTCTCTACACCTTTTTTATTTAATCCGGTGAACCCAACCCTAAGGATGGCAACTCTTCTCCGACATCATCAACAACCACGATCCCTCTCTAATATTCTTCATATGTCTCCTCTTATCTCTTGAATTCCTGGCTTACATCTTTGCTTTCTTTTAATTTCGATAAGTTATACACATTGGATTTTAGTGAAGAAAAAAAACAGTCAAACCCCCATAGCCGCAAGGCTTCTGTGCATTTTCACTCCAGCACCCATTTGTTGAACATTAAACCAAATTGAAAACGATATAAACTTTTAACGGTTACAGAAAAAACAAAGATCTAACAAGAAAAAAAAAAGAATTGTAAATTTCCGCTCAAAAACAATAAAACACCACCCAACATGTGCTTGTAAAAATAACCCAATCAAATGAAAAAACAAAAAGAAGGTACTTTCTTCATCATATAATAACAATAGAAAAAAAAAAGAGTGTAAGGGGATGGTGGGTGTTGACGGTTTTGGAGAGGGTTGCCGGCGTTAAGTTTAGGTTCACCGGATTAAATAAAATGGGTGTAGAGAGAGAGAGAGAGAAATTTTTGTTGTTTGCGTTTGGGTTTATAAAATTGTTTCTTCATTTTTATTTATTTAAGGGTGAATTTGGAAGTTTGGTAGACAAATTTTTTTAATTAGGTGTAAAGATAAGATAATTGAGTTCAAATAAAATTTCTCAAACATTATAATAGTGATATACATGGTCCTCTCATGTTACTCGCGTTCCATTTGAGAATTGTCCTTGACAATATACTATAGGCTTCGAAAGGAGATGCAAGTATTTTGCTTTGTTTCATCCCATGCTACTCTCGTTCGATTTGAGAAATGTCTAGGACAATTTTAACAAAGTTTCTCTTCTTATTAAGTCAAAATTCTGATGCTCTACGTTAAATAAAATTTAGAGACCAAAATTATAAAAATCCAAGGACCAATTTAAAAAGTTAATCGTAATATAATACTTTCATGTGGTCGGAGCCCCAGTCATTATTTTATTTTTGGTCCAACTTTTTCAACTATACCTTTTCATTACCGAGTCACTTGTCAATTAAGGGTGAAAGTTTAAGCAAATAGTAATCCCAAGACAAAATGTAGAGGCAATGGCATACAACGAAATAACAACGAAATTAAGTAAACACATATGCTTTAACTTTTATTTTATTTTTTTTGAAAGACCACATATGCTTTAACTTTGGCCGACAACCAGAGCTAGGGGAATTAAATTTGCCCTTCTAGTTTTATCTTATCTTTCTTCTTCTTTTTTTACTTATCGTTTCAATTTTGCAATGTCATATGATAATCGAAACTGTCATTATCTAGTAAATTCTAAAAATAATCATTACTTCTAAAAATAAAATAAAATAACTCAATTAGATTAGATTCGTTTGATTTTTCAATTAAAATTTTAATAAGAATGTTGTTATTGATATTCTAAAAATAAATATTATTCTGAAATCTAAATTTCTATGTTTTAAAAAATAAAATTATTGTGCACACTAGTAAACTTGGTTACCACAATATATTTATCTTCTTTTTCTTGCTTTTCTCTTGTTCTTCCAATTTTGCAATGTCATATGATAATCAAAATCGTCATTTTTGAGTAAATTTGTTAATAATCATTGTTTCTAAAAATAATATAAAAAATCTCAATCAAATGGAAAATCGTTTAGTCATTTAATTAACAATTCAATAAGGGTGGTGTTATCGTCATTCCAAAATCTTATCGTGCACTCCAACCTTTTTATACTTAAAAATAAAAATACGAAGATTGCACAATATCCCTTTTGTAGAAATGAAATGATATCTAAAATGGAGGGTTATCAAGTATTCGATTGTCAAACTACAATATTACAAGATGAGACCGCAGATTCAAGTGATACATACACATAAACAATATAATCTTACATTATTTTTATCCTAGCGATATTCTATTTTAACATACACAGAAGACTAGCACAAACATACCCTATACTCTTAAATTACGAAAAAGAGACATCGCTCTAATCAACTTAGCTGCACGATGAAGTGGCCTTTTTCAATTTGGAGAGTGATATTCACATTTTTGTTAATTTTTTATCATTGATATTCTTCAATTCGACGATCGAAAATTAATAATGTATGAGAGATGTAAAAATGGAGTGTGGACAATGGTAGCATCAACCTTTTGAGGTGTGATATCTACATACTTCTTTTTACTTCTCATTCACCTTTTATTAACTTCTGTTCTTTAGTATTCTTCAATTCATTAATTCCACGATCGGAAATTAAAAAAATATGAATGGCCTAAAAATAGATTGGTGAATAGTAGACCCCTACCTTTTTAGAAATGCACGTCACGGACGATTTTACCAGTCAAGTCAACGGAGAAAAATGTAATACCCGCCTCCAAAACTGACTTCAACCGCGCCTTCTGTACTCCTCCCTCACTCTCCAAATCATACACAAATTCGAAGTCGGAATATATTCTAATCCAATAAAGCAAAAGTTCCTCCGATTCTCTCTCTCTCTCTCTCTCTCTCTAATGCAACCCTAATTTCCTCCTACGACTACGACGACGACGACGACGACGACGATGGCCGTGTTCGTACAGCAGCCACCGCAGAGTCAGCTGTGGGACTCGGTGCTCCAGCTGACCAAGTCCGCGCAGGACAAGAACAGTGACCCGCTCCTCTGGGCGCTCCAGCTCAGCTCCAGCCTCACCTCCGCCTCCGTCTCCCTGCCCTCCGTCGAGCTCGCGCACCTCCTCGTCTCCCACATATGCTGGGCCAATCACGTGCCCATCACGTGGAAGTTCCTCGAGAAGGCCCTGACGGTCAAGATCGTCCCTCCCATGCTCGTCCTTTCCCTTCTCTCTACCAAGTACTCTCTCACTCCCTCATTACATTCGTTTTGATATATCGAATTACAATTTTTGGGTTAAAGTTACTATTTTTAGTATGTTGTTTATAGGAGAGCGAGAATCTGAGATTGTGAAGTATTTACAATTTACGATTTTGTGGGAGGTTGATTGTTGTAGGTGAAATATCTGATTCGTTTCGATGTTCGACTGTGTGGTTGTTCGGTTTGAATGGTTACTAAAATGCGCGTGCCGGGTAAATTTTGCGAATTGGTTAACCTGACTATATGGCACTAGGGGATCGGCTTTTGCGAAATGTCTGAGTTACTTGTAAAGTTATAGTCTTTGTACAAGTTCAAATGAAATTCTGGGGCTTTGTGGCATTATAGTTGGTAGTTTGTGGCTGAATTATGCATCATCATATGGCGGACGATGCTTTGAAAATGGTTCAGAAAGATATTGTTGAATGAATAATTATTTAGGCAGTTAAGGTCTTCATGCCTGTAGTTTCTTTACTGAGCTGGTGTTGGTCGACGAAAATTCATGCATGTGCCGTCTTGTGTGATGGATGATCTCCTTTAGAACTATGCTTAATCAGCTGTTGTTATTAAAATGTACTTTTACTGGTTAAAACTTACGTTTATTGTCGTCTTGTTTTATACAGGGTTGTTCCAAATCGACAGCTTCACCCTGCAGCATATAGGCTCTACATGGAACTTCTTAAAAGACATACATTTTTATTTGCTTCTCAATTGAGTGGACCAAATAGTCAGAAGTAAGTTTCAAATTTCTCTTTTTGTTGTATAATATTATTTCCCAATAAGCCTTCCTTGAACTTGTATTTTGTTTTACCATGTGCCATTATTGCAAAAGTTCTTGACAACAAAATCTTAATTCATGGCTTCATTTCAGGAGACAAAAAAGTCCTTGACAATGAGATATTGTGCTTAGTTGTTTTTCCTTGATTTTTTAGCTTGTATGCGCTCTTAGGTGCTACCAATCCTGCCAATACATAGGAATGCAAATTGCGTATTTTATTTGGTTTCTCAATAGTTAATAAGAGTTCAAGAATTTAATTTTTCGTTTAAACATGACAGTTTACACAAAGGTGTTCAGATCCCCCCTTTCCTCTGTTAAAGAAATTCTCCTTATTGATGAACTCTTTTGCCCCTTTTTCCTTTTCATTTCCCCCAAGTGCCCCTTTGAAAGAAACAATGACTCATAGAGAAGTTATTTGTATAATTTAATGTCATAAACCAATCGAAGTCTTTCAAGTTTCAACAGCATATACGTCTACTTTGTAATTTCTTTGGGTTTTTCTGTCTCGTGCTTTCTGATTCCCTGACCCTCTGTTGAAGAAATGCTCTTTACTGATGAACTTTTTTGCCTCCTTTGCCTTTCCATTTCCCCCATGTCCCCCATTTAAAGAAACAGCTCATCTTAGAGAAGTTAATTTTATAACTAATACCAACCAAACCAACCAAAGCCTTTCAACACCATCTATGTCAACTCAGTAATTTCTTCATTTTGCTGTCTCATGCTTGTATGATAATTTCTAATAATATCTTTTGATGCGATTGCAGGATCATAAAATCCATTGATGATGCTCTACATCTTTCCCAGCAGTATGGCCTTCAAGTGTCTGAACCTGGAGTTCTTATTGTTGAGTTTGTCTTTTCAATCATATGGCAGTTACTTGATGCATCCCTAGATGACGAAGGTTTGCTGGAACTTACCCCAGATAAGAAGCCTAGATGGCCGACCAGGCCACAAGATATGGAAATAGATGGTCACGGTTGCTTTAATGAGAAGAGAAGTGAGCAAAATGAAGGTTTGCAGAAAGCAAATACTGCAATGGCTATTGACATAATTGTGGAGTTTCTGCAAAACAAAGTAACTTCAAGGATTTTGTACTTGGCCCGTCGAAATATGTAAGGATCTTAACCTTTACTTTTCTTTTTTTAAATATATCCATTTACTTTTTTGGTTAGTGGGCATCTTTCTGTCACCATGCTTGTGGGGGAGAAGGGGGAAAACAGCAGTTTGGCCAAGTGCTGGTGTGATGCAATTTGACTAGTTTAAAATCTCATATTAGAGTCTGAAAAGCATCATTGGTGAAGATACCAAACATATCACCTCTTCTTTTCAGGCCATTGCACTGGGGAGGTTTCGTTCAGAAACTGCAAGTGCTTGCGGCAAACTCGTCAGCTTTGAGGACTATGAAACATATAACTCCAGAGGGTCTTCTACAGCTGACATCTGATAGCCGTCGACTTCTGACTCGGGAATGCAAAACAATTTCACAACAAGAATTTCATGCAGTCTTGTCTTCTGGGTCTTTAATGTCTTCAGCCTGTCAGTCTCACGGAGTGAGTTCATCTGCTTTTTGGCTTCCCATTGATCTGTATCTTGAAGATGCTATGGATGGATCAGAAGTAGCTGAAATTAGTGCCGTCGAATCCCTTACTGGTGTGGGCCGACTTTTTGTATTTAAATTATTCTATCGTACATACCTAGAGTTGATAAGATTCTAGTACTCCTAGCCAGGAATATTGATCTGAGTTAACCTTGCAGGTTTAGTGAAGGCTCTGCAAGCAGTTAATGCCACCACATGGCACAATGCATTTTTAGGTTTATGGATTTCAGCTCTTCGGCTTGTTCAAAGGGTAAGAATTGATGCGAACAATTTGGAAATTTCCATATCTAATGATTGATTGCACAGAAAAATTCCTCAAAAGTGTTAGTCCAATTGACCTTTTATCCCCTTTTCCCTCTTGATTGGTTTTATAGGAAAGGGATCCTAGAGAAGGACCTGTCCCTCGTCTTGATACCTGCTTATGCATGCTGTTGTGTATTACAACACTTGCGGTTACTAATATTATTGAAGAAGAGGAAGCTGAATTGATGGAGGAAATGGAAGGGGATCATACTAACCAAAGGAAGGAACAAGCTCCTGGAAAGCGCCGCAGAGATTTAATTACCTCCTTACAGCGATTGGGTGATTATGAGACCTTGTTGACTCCACCTCAGTCTGTTTGTTCAGTGGCAAATCAAGCTGCAGCTAAGGCTATAATGTTCAGATCCGGCCTTACAGTCAGTAATGGATACCATGAATCTATTAGCGTGAACGAAATGCCAATAAATTGTGGTAAGAAACTAATTTTTCCTTCAGCCCAGCAATTTGATGTATGATGGAGTTTTTTATTGAGAAGGTATAAGATAGCTCTCAATTTGGTGTTTAAGACCTTTCATTTGTCTACCATTATTATTATGCTTTTGTCTAATTCTGCTTTCAGGATCAATTGTGTTTTCCTTTCTTATTCTTCAGAGGGTTTTGTTCTGTTTTAACATCTATAGTTTTCCTTTTGGTCCTGTTTATGTTTCTTCCCATCATGGTTATCTCGCATTCATGCTTTCCTTAATTCTTTTATGGGGGCTTGATACTTTTTATCTATATTTCCTTGAACCTATCCTAATATTTTGCACTTGCAGTGGGAAACTTGCGGCATCTGATTGTTGAAGCTTGTATTGCGCGGAATATCGTAGATACATCAGCATATTTTTGGCCAGGCTATGTGAGTGTACGCAGCAACCAAGTGCTACGCAATGTTCCAGGCCAAGTGCCTGCTTGGTCTTCAATAATGAAGGGGTCACCTCTAACTCCATCACTGGCAAATGCTTTAGTTGCCACTCCAGCTTCTAGGTATGCTATAGTATCATTGCTACAATTTGTCTGTTTGTATGTTTAGCCATAACAAAGTAAGTAGGGCTGCGATTGATAGGCAGTGATAGTCACACTACATAAGCATGAATTCCAAGTGGGAATCATCTATTTTGGGTCCATGATTTTTGAGTTGGTAGCGCTGTTTAGCTCATATCTTTAGGTACCAAATAATGACTAGAACATATCTTTAGGTACCCCCCTTATTTTTCCTGAAGCCAGGTATATCAGATGCTCTATTTTGTAAATTTACCCAGTGGTATGGCAACTGAATTTAAGCTCATGGTTTGATGGAAGCTTAGCAGAGATCGAGAAAATATATGAGATTGCAGTCAATGGTTCAGATGAAGAGAAGATATCTACTGCTACCATTCTTTGCGGGGCTTCTCTTGTTCGTGGATGGAATATACAGGTGGCACTCTCTTTCTCTCTTCTCCTTCCCTTACTCCTTCCTGCTGGCCTCTACTGCATGTTAGTCTTATTCAATTCTTTGTCCTTCGCAGGAGCACACCTGTCTTTTTATTATAAAATTGCTGTCACCTCCAGTTCCTGCAGATTACTCAGGGAGTGATAGCCATTTGATCGGCTATGCTTCATTCTTTAATGTCCTTCTGGTTGGCGCATCATCTATAGATACTGTACAGATTTTCTCCTTATTGGGATTGGTATGTGGATCCCTTGTTGAAATAGATAAAATTGAAAAGGGTCTTTGTGTTATGAAATGAAACTTTCCCTAGGCCTTCATGCTTTCCTAAAACTAACGTTATTTGTCATTCACTTCTAGGTTCCACTACTTGCAGCTGCATTGATGCCTATTTGCGAAGTTTTTGGCTCAAGTGTTCCCAATATCTCATGGACACCTACAACAGGGGACGAACTCTCATGTCATGCGGTGTTCTCAAATGCTTTTACACTTCTATTGAGGTTGTGGAGATTTGATCATCCGCCTCTGGAACACATAATGGGTGACTACCCAACTGTGGGAAGCCAAAGTGGTCCAGAATACCTCTTGTTGCTGCGAAACTGTCGATTAGCATCCTTTGGTAATTCAGCCATGGATCGAATAAAAAGCAGAAGAGTTTCAAAATTTATCACCTTCCCTTCAGGTACCATTACCCTGGATTTCTTTCCGAAACTGAAACTCTGGTACCAGCAACATCAAAAGTGTATTTGCTCTACCCTATCTGGGCTTGTACCTGGGACTCCCGTTCATCAGATTGTTGATACACTCCTGACCCTGATGTTTAGAAAAATAAATAGAAGTAGTCAGCCCTTGACTCCAGCAACTTCAGGTAGTAGTAATTCATCTGCATCGGGAACTGATGAGTCCACTATTAGACTCAAGGTACCGGCATGGGATATCCTTGAAGCAACTCCATTTGTCCTTGATGCTGCTCTTACTGCATGTGCCCATGGAAGACTCTCTCCCCGTGAACTGGCTACAGGTTTGTTGAATCCCCTTTATGCATTGATAGAAAAGCAGAACTGAAAGCTCCCCTTTGAGAAAGATGCGGAGTTAAGGTTTGTTAACTTCATTGCATGCTTCATCTCAGGACTGAAAGATCTTGCCGATTATCTTCCAGCAACTTTGGGAACCATGGTAAGCTATTTTTCAGCTGAAGTAACACGGGGAATATGGAAGCCAGCTTGTATGAATGGAACTGATTGGCCAAGCCCTGCTGCAAATTTATTACTTGTTGAGCAGCAGATAAAGAAAATTCTAGCTGCCACTGGTGTTGATGTGCCTAGCCTCACAGTTGGTATGTCCTTATATTCAACTTTGTGAAATAACTTTTTTGTTTTTCAAGATGTCTTATATTGTTGTAATATGAAAAATCATGACATATTGCCTCTGAAGTTCGAGCCAACTTCTTTCAGCCGTCACTCATGATCTAAAGTGAATGTGTTCTGTCGATATTTGAATTGACCAACAAATTTTAGACTAGTGAAATTGGAGCTTTGAGTTTATGCTGTAAACTTCTAATAGTTGTCATGTTAACACTGTTAGGCCTTCAATTTATTGCTTGCAGGTGGGAGCGCCCCAGCTATGCTTCCCTTACCATTTGCTGCTCTCATAAGTCTCACAATAACTTATAAACTTGATAGAGCCTCTGAACGTGCCCTCACCCTGATTGGACCAGCCCTGAACTCTCTAGCTGCTGGTTGCCCATGGCCATGCAATCCGATCGTAGCCTCATTGTGGGCCCAGAAGGTAAAGCGCTGGAGTGACTACCTGGTTTTTTCTGCTTCTCAAACTGTCTTCCACCACAACAGCGATGCTGTGGTCCAGCTTCTTAAGAGCTGCTTTACATCTACTCTCGGACTAAGCTCCTCTCGTGCTTACAGCAACGGCAGTGTGGGTGCCCTCCTTGGTCATGGCTTTGGTTCCCATTTCTCTGGTGGGATTTCTCCTGTTGCCCCCGGAATTCTATACTTGCGTGTGCATCGATCTGTCAGAGATGTAATGTTCCTGACAGAAGAGGTGCTCTCTCTTCTAATGTATTCTGTTAGAGATATCGCAAATTGCGGGTTACCCAGAGAGAGGGCGGAGAAATTGAGGAAGACCAAGCACGGGATGAGGTTTGGACAGGTTTCTCTTGCTGCCGCAATGGCACGTGTCAGGATTGCAGCTACACTTGGGGCCACCTTAGTTTGGATATCTGGTGGATCGAGTTTAGTTCAGTCTTTGATCAGAGAAACTTTGCCTTCTTGGTTTATATCGACCCGTGGTTTGGATCAGGAAGGCAAAGAACCTGGTGGCATGGTTGCCATGTTGGGTGGTTATGCCCTTGCCTACTTTGCAGTGCTTTGTGGGACATTTGCTTGGGGTGTGGACTCGGCATCACCATCATCAAAGCGGCGACCAAAGATTCTCGGGCGGCATTTGGGATTTATTGCAAGCGCACTCGACGGGAAAATATCACTGGGTTGTGATTGGGCTATGTGGCGAGCCTATGTAGCTGGATTTGTGAGCTTGATGGTGGCATGCACGCAAAAGTGGGTACTGGAAGTTGATGTGGAAATATTGAAGATGCTGAGCAAGGGACTTCGACAGTGGAATGAGGAGGAATTGGCTCTGGCCCTTCTGGGACTCGGTGGCGTTGAGGCCATGGGCGCAGCAGCTGAACTAGTACTTGAATGTGAGGTCTGAATGTTGCCAAGGCACGGAGGAGTCCGTCAGAGGAAAACTTACATACAACGGGGATGCTGCTGTCCGTTGCAGAGAAGTTTTTCTCAGTCAAGAGGCGACTAACGGACATGTATGTCTTGTACGCACTGTTTGAGAAAGCGGCCTAGGCACTAGGTGGAGGCCGAGCACCCCAATTAGGGGCTAGGCGTTTAGGAAATCAGTGAAGTCTCTAGGCGGCAGCATAGGCGGCCTAGGCGTTTTTATTTATTTGATTTTTTTTTGGTTAAGGGTTTGAATATAATATTCTATCTTGTAAAATAAGTGTGTACTTTCTTTCTTGTAAAATAACTTATAGTACATTATTCATTTTATGTATTCAATCAACATTGTAGCACTTTATGATTTATAAATCCTTCTATTTTGCATTTATGTTCTCAAATACAAGTGTGTGTGTGTGAAAATACTATATATTTTAAGTATAACTGTATAAATAGTAACTTATTTATATGTTTTTATTGTTACATATAAATTTAATAAAAATAAAAGAACTCGCTTAGGCTCCTGCTCGTTGTCCGGTTTGTGCTTAGCGTTTTTTAGAACTTTTTTGCTTGTACGATATTCCTTGTTGAGGTTTTTGGAGAAATATAGCTCATTCAAGTAAACTGCACGACTCTTTCTTTTGAATAATAAAGAGTTTTTGTGCTCAACATTTTGATTACTTGAAATAGTCAAAAGTTTTTTTTCTTCAAAAATAGAAAATAAAACAACATTTAACACTCATCTCTCAAGCAAAAAAATAACCAAATAAATCAACTATGAGAAGAAGTGGTACATGATGATGATTTTGAAGTGTTAATAATACGACACATAAATTATTTCACCCACTTTTATCTTACTTGCGAGTTTTCTTTTGAAACAATGAAGCGGAATTATAAAAAGAATTTTCTACAATCCTATTATCAAGTTGATCAAAGTTAAAATCTACGAGTAATAAATGAAGAAAATTACTAAACCAAATAGACGATTGATTAGTAGCAAAAATAACTAATCACTTTTTTTATCTTATAAAAAAGGGTATGCTATACACACATCCCTTTTTACTTCATACACACCCTTTTAATTTGCGGCCGTCGGGTCAATTGAATTAAAGAAGATCAAAGTGCAAAAATTAACAAAAGGTGTGTGAGAAGTAAAAAGAAGTGTGTGAATAGCACATCCCATAAAAAAATGGAAAAAAAAAAAAGGTAATACATTTCACACCCTTCATGGTTGGGGTAATTTTCAAAACGGACCATGAGATTTTAAATATCTCACGTTACCCCTAAGGTTTTGAAATTGTATAAATTTACACCTCATGTCTAATGAATTATTTCAATACTCATCAAACCGATGACACGATAATCATGAAATCGGTAATTACAGTAACATGTAAATCACATTTGCATCAAATTGACTTAAAAACTTATCAATTTAACAAACATTTAAATATTTAAAATCCGTAAATTGATAAAATTTCAAAACCTTAAAAATTACTGTGGGAAAATTGAAATCTCACTGCCTATTTTTAATATTATCTCAAATCCTCCCCTGTCGTGAGCTTCCAACATAAAGTTGGTAAACACGAATTAAGATCTTCGTCAAATTCTTTTTGCGAAGATTTCAGATATCTGTCAATTCTATCAATTTATTATTATAAATTATTTTAAATATTTTTATTTAAATTAAACATAAACAATAATCGTAAATACACGACGATTCGCTGTCTCGCCCAGTTAAACACTCAGCAAGTGAAAACAAGAGAAAATGGAAGCGAGGGGGTTCCCGCTAACGTGCACGGCGCTGCCACTCTCACAGACGCCATCGTCATCTTCCTCGCATGCAAGGCTCTGGCCCTCTTGGTTGAAGCCAAAACATGTTTCAGGTGCATAGCACAACCTTTCAGCACTCTCACGTCACTTGATTTTTCAAATTTGAATTTTATTTCTAATAAGTTTGTATGCTTTCTGGGTTTTTTGTTGGAGCTTTGAACATTTTCTCTCTGAATTTTGATGCTTTTTTCTGGGTTTTTTATGGCAGTGTTGAACTTGTTATTTTCTGAATTTGTATGCTTTTTTCTGGGTTTTTGGTGGCAGTTTTGAGGAAGAGCATGAAAAAGGAAGAACCAGTACTTGAAGGTCTTCCCAAAGAGTACTACGACGATGTGAGTGTCCTTTTTCCTTTAATTTGTTCTTTAATTGTCCAAATGGGTACTCAAATTTCAAGTTTTTCTGTAATTATATGCGTAAAGTTTTGTATTTTACTCATGTTGGAAGTGGAAGTAAGCTTTTTTTTTTTTTTTTTTCTGAATTAGGAATGGCAAGCTCAGCAAAGGGAGAAAACAAGGGAGCTGCATCGAAGGCGTCAAGAGGAGGACGAAGAGGAGGAAAGAAAGGTTGAAGAGTATAGGGAGATTGGCATGAGATTGAAGGATTATCCCGAAGAAGATGTCCGAAATGCTCGGAAGCTGATTTCGAGCTTTATCAGAGCTGCTGAAGAAGTGGAAGAGGTGATATCAGAAAACCCGTTGTGCTAAAATTGGTCTTAGTCTTTAGGAAGACATTCAGTTTTCACCTGTGATGGCTTGCCTTCAGTTTCTTATGTTTGCTTTATTGCATTTTGTTTTTGTACTTGTACTTAATTGAGGTTCATGATTTATATGCAGAAAATTGAGGAAGCTGCTGAGAAAGGGGAACTGACTGAACTTGTTTTGATGGTCATATGGAATCGCCTTGACCTCGCTCGACGTGATGTGAGTTGATGAGACTATAACAATTTCCTAAAGAAACTGATTTAGATTGGTAAAAAATGATTGTTAAGGAAACTGATTTAGAGATATAGAAATGAAGTTTTGCAACCAGAAAGTCAGTAGCTGCCATCTACAAACTGGCCGCGGTTACTGATTGCTCCAGATCAACAAACTCAACCTATTAAGTTGATTGGATCAGTCTAATGTTATACATAACCTATCACATTTTCGTCGTCACTCTCTCTCTCTCTCTCTCTCCAGCTTATTGGTTTTGGGTATTTATGACCTTTTTACACGATGAAAAGGATGTTATTAGAAGTCTTGATTTGCTATACAGAAGGGTCGAGGTACGAGCTGCTCTCATCCTATTCTAAGTTCTAGCCATGAAATTGTTCATTTTAGCATTTTGGAACCCGCTGTCAACCTATTTATACTTTGATTTCATAACCGGTGGGAGAATTTAAGCTTTTGCTATTACTCAATGGTTTCATATGAGAATATCTTACAAAATTAGTTTAGATTAGCCTTGATACCCCCTAAATACAACAACAACAACAACAACAACAACAAAGCCTTTTCCCACTAAGTGGGGTCGGCTATATGAATCCTAGAACGCCATTGCGCTCGGTTTTGTGTCATGTCCTCCGTTAGATCCAAGTACTCTAGGTCTTTTCTTAGAGTCTCTTTCAAAGTTTTCCTAGGTCTTCCTCTACCCCTTCGGCCCTGAACCTCTGTCCAGTAGTGACATCTTCGAACCGAAGCGTCAGTAGGCCTTCTTTGCACATGTCCAAATCACCGGAACCGATTTTCTCTCATCTTTCCTTCAATTTCGGCTACTCCTACTTTACCTCGGATATCCTCATTCCCAATCTTATCCTTTCTCGTGTGCCCACACATCCCACGAAGCATCCTCATCTCCGCCACACCCATTTTTTGTACGTGTTGATGCTTCACCGCCCAATATTCTGTGCCATACAACATTGCTGGCCTTATTGCCGTCCTATAAAATTTTCCTTTGAGCTTCAGTGACCTATGACGGTCACACAACACGCCGGATGCACTCTTACACTTCATCCATCCAGCTTGTATTCTATGGTTGAGATCTCCATCTAATTCTCCGTTCTCTTGCACGATAGATCTTAGGTAGCGAAAACGGTCGCTTTTTGTGATCTTCGCTAGATTGCTCCGGTCATTAGTATGGATAAGTATATAAATGGATAGAGATAGGAAAGCGAACACAAGATATACGTGGTTCACCCAGATTGGCTACGTCCACGGAATAGAGGAGTTCTCATTAATTGTGAAGGGTTTACACAAGTACATAGGTTCAAGCTCTCCTTTAGTGAGTACAAGTGAATGATTTAGTACAAAAGACATTAGGAAATATTGTGGGAGAATGATCTCGTAATTACGAAACTTAAGTATCGGAGTGTGGTATCGTCTTGACGTGCCTTATCTGTCTCATAGGTAGATGGGGCATCTTCTCTGGAAGTACTCTTCCTCCATCCAGGGGTGGTATCTTTAACTGGTGGAGATGCACAAGGTAATGTATCAATTTCACTTGAAGCTTACTTGTAGTTTCAGGCTTGGTCAAGCGCGATACAAACCATGTAGTAGGAGTCCCCCAAGTCGCCGAGCTAGGGGATCTGCTGAAAGAGGTGACAGACAAGGTAAGCAATCATAGCTCTGGCTGATTGTTCACAGTCTCCCTATCTTGCAGGCAGCATGAAGGATAAAGAGAAGAAAATGAGAAGAGATGATATGGGATACTTTTGCTTTTGAAGAAGTAACTTTCCACAGGCTTATTCTTGAACTGAGCTGGAGGGTTTTCTGGTTTCCTCCAGAGTATAAGGCCGACTGAAGAATTTGAGGGTCAAAACAAGTCCATCAAATCTAGAGTACGTTCGACCCTGCTGATATGGGATACTTTTGCTTTGACAGAGTAATGGATGTATCGGCACGTGTGCTGTTACGCTTATCTCCACATGCTTCCTTGTATCCTTCTCCCTTGCCCTATCTGTTCCTCAGGCAGATGCGGTATCTTCCCTGGAAGCATAAGATGTTGAAGATGAGTACTCGAGAGCAATGTCAGGTAAGTAATCAGGTAAGGGGTTCCAGGCAGTCAGTTCCTGGCTGGAAGCTTAATTCCAAGTACTGACTGATTGCTCTCTTTCTCCTTGTCTTGCAGGTAAGAACAAGGTCAAAGGAAAAGACAGGGAAAAAGCATGATATGGGATACTCTTGCTTTTAACCCTGATGATATGAGATATTCTTGCTCTAGTATAGCTTGTTTGCAGAGGGATTATCGGGGGGAAAGAAAGCTGAATATTTCGAAAGGCTTCGTTGGGAGTGCCCTCTCAGATATGAGGAAGGGTTGAGCATTTTTGCAGGTTTGCCTGTCCGTTGGGGATGGAGGTCGACATATATAGGAGTCTCCTTAACAACAAGTAGTAATGCTATTCCTTTACCCTACTTGGTCATAGCACGGTAGTGGGAGCTGTCAGCTTCACATGTTTTAACGCTGTCAGAGCACTTTGAAAAAGTGGTTTGTGGTATCTGGAAAGCTGATGTTGCGTGTGAAGATTACAGACAGCTTTATCCAAGGAGATCTGGCTCTTGAAGTTGGGAAAGTGTTGCCTCTTCGGTTTTCGAACAAGCAATCCTATCGGGGATCTGGCTCTCGAGATTCGGAGAACGATGCCTCTTCGATTTTTGAGAAAGCAATCATGCTGAGGGTCTGGCTCTCGAGATTCGGAGAGCGGTGTCTCTTCGATTTTTGAGAAAGTAATCATGTTGGGAGTCTGGCTCTCGAGATTCGGAGGGCGGTGCCTCTTCGATTTTGGAGCAAGCAATCTTGTTGGGAGTGTTTTCTCGAATGTGAGTAAAGGTTGGGCATGTTTGCTAGTCTACCTTGCCACGAAGCACAGAGGTTGACACACAGGGACTTTCTAATTATCCAGCAATGGTACTGTTCATTTACCCTCTTCGATTTTTGAGAAAGTAGTCATGTTGGGAGTCTGGCTCTCGAGATTCGGAGGACGGTGCCTCTTCGATTTTGGAGCAAGCAATCTTGTTGGGAGTGTTTTCTCGAATGTGATTAAAGGTTGGGCATGTTTGCTAGTCTACCTTGCCACGAAGCACAGAGGTTGACACACAGGGACTTTCCAATTATCCAGCAGTGGTACTGTTCCTTTACCCTTGTGGGTAATAATATGGTAGCTAGACCTTCAAAATTTATGTGTCTAAACTTTGTTAGTGTTGTTTCTTTGCTATTCTTTTACCCTTCTTGGTCAGAGCGATGTAGTGGGAGCTGCAAGCTTCACGTGTTCAACTTTGGCAGAGAACTTTGGCAAAGTTATCTGTGGTACCCATGAGCTACTGTTGCGTGTGGGAAGTGGGTGATTGAACAGTAAGACTCATGTGCTTTCTACTTCACCAGAAGTCTTCGACC
Organism: Malus sylvestris; assembly: GCF_916048215.2. Taxonomy (NCBI): domain Eukaryota; kingdom Viridiplantae; phylum Streptophyta; class Magnoliopsida; order Rosales; family Rosaceae; genus Malus; species Malus sylvestris. The sequence continues at coordinate 39,207,122 of NC_062270.1, read as the reverse complement.
GAATGCCCATAATTTCCGCAAAGCTGAGTGTGCGTGTGACAGGTGCTGACAAGGCTGGAAAAGTAGGTGCCTCTTCGATTTCTGAGATCGGCCTCGTGATCTCTGAGTAGCCCAGCTTTTGAGAAAGCAAGCTCCTCTTCGATTTCTGAGATCGGCCTTCGTGGTCTTTGCGCAGCCCAGCTTTTGAGAAAGCAAACGCCTCTTCGATTTCTGAGATCGACCCTCGTGGTATCTAAGCAGCCTTGCTTTTGAGAAAGCAAACGCCTCTTCGATTTCTGAGCAGGCGCCTCTTCGATTTCTGAAGCTCCGTCGAGTGCAGATTTTTATAGGGGCTGGCATTAAGTTCCAAAGCACACTTGAATCTCCACCAGTAGAAGCTCCATTCTTGCACTTCTAAGATCTTGATTTGTCCGACCTCTTCTCTCTTCAACACCTTTGAAAATGTCTGGCCCCTCCGACCGTCGTTTTGACTTGAACCTTGTTGAAGAGGCAGCCCCGCCTTCTCCTGACAACATATGGCGTCCATCCTTCGTCTCCCCTACTGGTCCTCTTACCGTTGGGGATTCCGTGATGAAGAATGATATGACCGCTGCGGTGGTGGCCAGGAACTTTCTCACTCCCAAAGATAACAGACTACTTTCCAAACGGTCTGATGAGTTAGCTGTTAAGGATTCTCTGGCTCTCAGTGTTCAGTGTGCAGGTTCTGTGTCTAATATGGCCCAACGCCTATTTGCTCGAACCCGCCAAGTTGAATCATTGGCGGCTGAAGTGATGAGTCTCAAACAGGAGATTAGAGGGCTCAAGCATGAGAATAAACAGTTGCACCGGCTCGCACATGACTATGCAACAAACATGAAGAGGAAGCTTGACCAGATGAAGGAATCTGATGGTCAGGTTTTACTTGATCATCAGAGATTTGTGGGTTTATTCCAAAGGCATTTATTGCCTTCGTCTTCTGGGGCTGTACCGCGTAATGAAGCTCCAAATGATCAACCTCTGATGCCTCCTCCTTCTAGGGTTCTGTCCAGTACTGAGGCTCCGAATGATCCCCCTCCGGTGCCTTCTCTTTCTGGGGCTCTACCGACTGCTGAGACTTCTCCTAAGCAACCTTTGTGAAGGCTCCCTCTTGTTTGTTTATTTTGACTTATGTATATGTACATATTTGTAGCTTATCGGGGATATCAATAAATAAGCTTTCCTTCATTTCAACGTATTGTGTTAAATACACCAAAGCCTTCTTCGCTAAGTTCTTTGAATTTTCTTTTGTTGAGGTAGTGTTCCCTTAATTTCCTGAGTGAGGAAAACTTCTCGGTTGGAGACTTGGAAAATCCAAGTCACTGAGTTGGATCGGCTATATGAATCTTAGAACGCCATTGTGCTCGGTCCTGTGTCATGTCCTTCGTTAGATCCAAGTACTCTAAGTCTTTTCTTAGAGTCTCTTCCAAAGTTTTCCTAGGTCTTCCTCTACCCCTTCGGCCCTGAACCTCTGTCCCATAGTCGCATCTTCTAATCGGAGCGTCAGTAGGCCTTCTTTGCACATGTCCAAACCACCGTAACCGATTTTCTCTCATCTTTCCTTCAATTTCGGTTACTCCTACTTTACCCCGGATATCCTCATTCCTAATCTTATCCTTTCTCGTGTGCCCACACATCCAACGAAGCATTCTCATCTCCGCTACACCCATTTTGTGTACGTGTTGATGCTTCACCGCCCAACATTCTGTGCCATACAGCATCGCCGGCCTTATTGCCGTCCTATAAAATTTTCCCTTGAGCTTCAGTGGCATACGGCGGTCACACAACACGCCAGATGCACTCTTCCACTTCATCCATCCCGCTTGTATTCTATGGTTGAGATCTCCATCTAATTCTCCGTTCTTTTGCAAGATAGATCCTAGGTAACGAAAACGGTCGCTCTTTGGTATTTCTTGATCTCCGATCCTCACCCCTAACTCGTTTTGACCTCCATTTGCACTGAACTTGCACTCCATATATTCTGTCTTTGATCGGCTTAGACGAAGACCTTTAGATTCCAACTCTTCTCTCCAAAGGTTAAGATTCTGAAACGGGAGGCTACTCCTGCCATGAGACTGCTCAATGATCTTTTGAATATGCATGATGGCTTCGACGGTGAAGGGTGGCTGAAGGAATGCAAAAAGCGCATGATTGAAACTTTCCCCCGGGAGGATCCCTTTAGCATTCTTGTTCCAGCAGGATTTGACATCGATAAGGTATGTTGGGAATATGCAGATTGAGATTTATGTTGGAAGTCATGATTTGTAACTATTTATAAGTCAAGTTTATCCTTTCTGACTTCTTAATTCGGTCATATTTCTTCTCGATCAGCATGAAGGACAACTCCGGCTACCAGTTGAAGCTGATGATGCTCTACTGAGGGTAGACTTTGTCAGGGAGGTCAATGCATTGCTACAAGAGATTCGGGCGGAGCAAATTGAGGTACAAAATGCACAAGGGCTTGATCCTGAAGCCATTGCAAGTAGGTTGAAGCAGCAGGAAAAGCAGCGTGCCATACGCTTGGTAGAATCGATACTAGACCTGGCCATTAATTTGCAGTGGTAGCAAAATTGTGTTCCTTGTTTTTTGTAGTTTTTGTAGCCTTTTCTTTTTCCTTGCTAAAGGAGTGAAGGGTTTTTCTTTAACTTCAAAAGACCAAAGATTGGACACATGAAGGGAAGACCTACAGATGCTCCTGTTAGAAGGTGCGACTCTGAGATGGAGGGTTAGGGCAAAATGGGTAGAGGAAGAGTAGGAAGACTCGAAAAGAGACTAAGAAAATATATAAAGTACTTAAGAGCTAACGGAAGACTTAGTGCAAAACTGAGCGCAAGGCGTTCTAGGATTTATACAGCCGACCCTATTTAGTGAGATATAGCTCAATGGTGGTTGTATTCAAAAGATCAAAGATTATTCAATAAAAATTACTTTATTGCTTTAAACAAAAATTTACATGGAATTTACAGCAGTGACTTATGTGCTACTTTACTGCACTGCAATGTCTTATTGTCCAAGTATCCTATTAAAAGTTTACCAACAAAATCATTATATGGATCAACTAATAAAGCTACAAGCATCTGGCTTCAAACAGAGCACAACTGTGAGACTTCATTTGGTACGCAAACAAACCCGCCATTTGTTCCGGAACTGGCTCGCCGTCGGTTGAGAAAAAACCTGGAAATGGAAGAGCCGTGTCGACCAAACGGAACCATCCCATACCTTCCGGAGGCGGAGGCAGAATGACAGTCTCTGAACGAGCTGCTGCACTGAAGGCAACAAACAAGTCACCCCATATAGGGGGAGAAACATCTCCTGGTTCGGTCGCTTCCTCTTCGTCTGGTTTCAGCTTCATGGCAAGGAATTTGCAGGACGGATCTTCCCATTTTGGAGAAGATTGATCACTCCCGTACCAGTCTATGTTTTCTTCTTTCAAGAAGTTCCTCTCCTGAAGTAGGTCGCTCCGCCTTATCCTAAACGAACTTAAAAACGCAATGAATTGTGTGGTTTGAGTAGCAAAACCTGTTCCCAGTGCGTTCCAATCGAAAGCTTTTCTGTCACTGTATGCAGGGGAACCACCTGTAGATTGTCCACACTCATCTCCCATGTTAAGAACAGGAACGCCGAGTGAAACAAACAAGATGAAGAGAAAATTACGAATTTGTTTAAGTCGCCTTTCAAGTACAGCGGTTTTATCTGTAGGCCCTTCTTCCCCGCAATTCCAACTCAGCTCTGAAGCTAACTTAACACCACTGAAACTAACAAGGTCCACGAGAGGAAGTCCGGAATTCCGGGAAATAAAGTTGAAAGCGAATGCTGGCCCTCGTCCATCCGAGAAGATGTCCCCGTTCCCACAGAGCCGTGTAGCAAGGTCACTAAGAAGGCCCTCACCCCTCAAAAATTTCCTCACATCTTTAGAGAATTTCGAATTCACTTCTGCCCATCTCTTCCAATGAGGAAAGCGAGTTTCTTTTGGTACCGAGCCATGAGGATCCCAGCGGTCTGCAATGATCTTGGTCTTCGAGAGTAGCGGATCAAAAGCAATTGCTTCGACCAAAGGTGGGCGAGATAAGTATTCACCTTTAGACCCTCGCAACAGAGATGATGCATTTATAAAACAAAAGCCATCAACGTGAAACTCAGTCACCCAGTATCGAAGACTATCCAATACCATTTGTTGCACAACAGGATAGTTACAATTCAAAGCATTTCTGGCTTTCAAATCCGCAACCCCGTTTGTGTGATAATAAGATGAGATATCGATTCCTTGCAGAGCTTCGCCCTCAGCGGTATGGGTGAAAACAACTTCCAGTAGGACCTCTATTCCGTCGGCATGAAATTTTTTCACCATGTCTTTCATAGAATTGACAGCTGATACAGGCCCTCTAGAAGGTCCAAACCAATTCATAGGTGAAAAGAAATGGATAGGGAAATATGGACCCTTTTGCTCGTCAAATGGGAAAATAGGCTCTAATAAAACTGCATTCACACCCAGGTGTTTTAAATGCTCCAACTTCTCTGTCAAACCCGAAAAAGTGCCTGCTATATTAGTTGGTAGATTACTAGACTTATGCTCTGTAAAACGCGTCACGTTCAACCGATAAACCACAAGTTTTTCCATTGCTAAGTCAGGTCGAACGTCACCAGCCCAGTTGAAAGCAGGTTCCTCACATAGCCTTCCAAGATACTTCAACCCTGTCCCATGAGGAACAGATTTGGAAATGATCTTAGCGTATGGATCCAGCAAGACATTCCCTTCATCAAATCTATAACCATAGCTCACAAAATCCCATCCACTTTCAAATGACGCATGCCAGATGTCACCTGATCGATTAACATATGGATCTAGATCGAGCTCCAACACAGGTTTTTCAGCTGTGGTCTCACCATACAAGCATAAAACTACACTTTCTGCATTTCTTGAAAAGATGGCAAAGTTCATGGAACCATCATTAGAAAAAGAGAGACCCAATGGAGCGGGATAGCCTCGACCAAAACCAACCGGGAAACAGAAATTTGTCTTCCTATGACTTCTTATGTCCAAGTCACTCGAATCAGCATCTGCGGGGGCTTTCAAAATAAACGAGAGGTAGAAGGGGATTTGTTTAGCCTCAAACTCCAATTCGAGAGTAAACCTGCCGGAAGAAGTCTCAGTGAATGGAGTTTCTAGGGTGGTGGTTCTGTCAGCTGGGGTCGAACTTCTGAAATTCGAAGGCATGAAACTAGATGAATCAGATCTATAAATTCCCCAACTCAGTACCAGTAATCTATCATTACTAGACAGGTGCAACGATGAAACTTCAATATTCACAATGCATTTGGCATTCTTCATTCTAACAAAAACTTTTACCATATCCCCAGTTTCTGTTCTAAATCGATAAGTTGATACCTTGCCTGCTTCTTCAGTTTCAGTACTGGTGTAGACTCTTTGCTCCATTGGCTCAACAGAAACTCGGGATGTAGCATACACTTTCAAGTCACGGTCCCTTAGAGGCGTTTCCTTGAAGTTCTGCACAACTTCTCCGAAAACTAGATTTCTCTCTATACCCAGTTTTACAGAACCACGCAGACCATTGTGCCTGTGTCTATAACGATTTGCAGCAGTCAGCTTAGACAATTCAGTGGTTCCACAATTCAAACAACAGGAGGCCTGCATGGCGATTGACAGCGGAAGAGTTGCCATCCTAGAGCGCAAACACGATGGTCTCCTACTCAAATGTCCAGAGGCATTCTGTTCAAGAGAAAGCAAATTAATTTTCGTTAAAAACAAACAAATTTTCCACATCTCCCTAATATATTTGGATCCTAGAAAATCATCATCTCATGAACAAACTTCTTCAATCACCGGCATTCGATAAAGAAGCATATAATTTCCAAATTTTTCATGCTGCAACATACAATTGCAATGACAACACAGATACACATCATAAACCCATCAAATCAAAGAAAGAACAGGATCCATGGGAGTTGGTTGAACCCAGTTTCAAATCTGAGAAAATCTAAGATGGGTTGCTCATAATTCGAGTATAAACAACAACAAAAATCCAGATGGGTTGTTCATAATTCAAGTTTAAAAACTAAAATTGATAAAAAAAAAAAAAATCAAATGCATCAGCAGGTAAGCAACTAGACAGAAGATCATAAGCATTAACAAAATGAGAGATTTGGTGACAACAAAGAGGGAGATACGAACTTACATCATTGGACCTGCTCAGTTAGAATCAGACTAATGCAGAAACAGCAGGAGAGAGAGAGAGAGAGAGAGAGAAAGAGAAGCAGAGAGTTGTTGGGATTTCGTTCTCTGAAAAGTTGTCAGGATTTTATGTGCCGCACAACGCAGCAAAGATGATCGAGATCGAGATGGGTGAGAGTGACTTGAACTGTTCTTACGAAAATGCTCGACCGTCCGATTTTGCTAAACTTCAAACTTTGTTATGATTAATAATATTTTTAAGGGGTTTTAATCACAAATGGTCCATAAATTGAACGACTCGATAGTTCCCGTAATTGAACATCGATGAATGTAGTCAAATTACTATGGTCATTATGTCACAATTTTGTCAAAAATTCTGTTTTGTGTTGACGTGTCACACAACTTGTCTTACAAATTTTATTGATTATAAAAAAATGAGTGTTCATTATCTTATTTCCATCCCACCCGAGCAACACCCTGTATAGTCAATATTTTCACAAATTTGTATATCAATAGTTTTAACGATAATTATATTTAAAGCACAGATCTCACCCCATCTGGTCGCCTGTATGAGAAAAGAAAATTCTAAAACGGCTACTCTCTCGAATATAATATTATCAGAAGAAAAATTATGGGGTCTCAAACTAGAGTCCAAGAATAGGTACTAAACCAGCAAGCCCGATTAGTTTAATGAGTAATTATGAAAGCAAATGTTAACCACAATAATAATTTAATGTGAATTGAAACTTTTATGTATATGCTCGGTTACACTTAAGAATTTCTTCCATATCACACGGTGAATTGCTGGTAAATAAAAAATAATCATGTTTAAACATACAGATTAGGCTCCATTGCTACATTGACTTTCTAATATGTCTGCATCTCCCCCTATTATCCACAGAATGAACACTATAAAATCCATGATCCTCGTGCATTTACAAGAGGGAAGGGCTTTGAACCTAAAAGATGTGTCTGCCGGAAAGAAAAACTAACTGCGAATTTCAGGACCGGCATCGGACTCGTGTTTACTTCCCATTTGAGACGTTCTCTTTGTAACAACAAGAGGACTGCTCTCCTCCTCGTCAACGTCTACTTCGTGATTCTGCATCTGCCCTCCCTTGAAAACGGGATGCACGTAAGCGTCCTTCAGATAGTTCAACAGATTCAGGTTTGGTTCCGTTGCACGCTCGACCGTATCCTTCACCATTGCCTCCTGTTTGTTGCCAAACCAAGCACATTGAGAATATGGTATTGCTAAGAATACGGTATAGTAACGGCATTCAGAATGCGAGAGCCGCACATTTTTATGACTCCGTGTGTGTTAGTAAACGCATGAGAACTCAAGAAATGTGCCGTTATGGTAATGGCATTCTATACATAACTAACAAAACTTTGTACCGGGAACTTCAACCTAATTACCTGTAGTGGGAATTTTAGGAATGCTGATTCGAATCGCCCCTTGCAGACTCTATGGAACCAGAGTGTCAAAATAGGTTGCGGGATGAGAATGAACGTTGATTTCGCAACGCCTAATGTGCTAAACAACCCCATTAGTAGAACTTGTGCTATGATTAGACCGATAATTACACGAAGATGCACCTGTGGCCAGAAGGCCGCGCCACTCTCATATTTCTGGTCATAGACATTAATAATCTGGCAGCAAAAAGGAACCATTAGAGCCACCTAACAATGAGCTAATCTGCATTTACTAATGGCATAATGCTGGTATTAGATAGCATACCTGATGACGATAAACCACGTAGGCGAAAGCGAAGAATATGAGAATGAAAGGAAGTAGTATAGGTGTGACAACAGAATAAACAAGACCCAGCAGAAAATATAATTGTGTCCTAGGTTCGTTTGTAGCGAAATTCAAGGAACCGGGATCAGTTGCCTGCTCCCGATCTTGTTCTGTCTTAACCAGAAATGTGTTCTTGAGGTGAAACAAAATTAACGGCACCAATCTGAGGATTTCTGCAGCGATTCCACTCCAACCATCAACCATGACATAAGTGATGAAGAATGTACCTTTCATTGGGATGGACCTCCCAACAGTTTTTGTGAACCTGCAAAAGCAATCGTACATTTCCTGTCATATTATCCCATCATTGATTAAGAAAGTTTGAAAATTTCAAGTCTGTACACACAAATGCCAATGCCAACATTACTACTAAGTTGTGGAAAATTATGACATTACTCGGTTGAGGGCTCGTTCATAAGTTTCTCAAGCTGCTGAAGTGCCGTTCCAGTAACAATGCTTCCTAGGAACACATTGATAAGTATGAACAAATGATACTTCGCTGCAGATCTCCTATCCAGATGTGAGAGTGATGTTAAGCCCTCAATCTTTGACATAAGCATAAGAATCATGGGAAGTATAGCGAGAAATATCTTCAATGCAATTCCCGGAAGAAACCCTTGGACAACAGACTTGACAGAACTTCTGCAAGAGAAAAACAAACGAAAAGAAGGGATAGGATTTAAAACCTTTTTTGTATTAGTTAAAACCACATACAAGAAATCAATACTAATAGAATGAAACAGGGACACACATCTGAAGAAGTGGCTTCAAGAAAGGAAGGGCCTTCTGAATCCCCTCGATGTTAGCTAAAGATTGGACGAACGCAATTGGAATCATGAAGAAGAAAGTAAGGAAGAAAAAGGCAACACCCATGAGCAATTTTCGCACGTTGAGTTCAACGTATGGAATTGCAAGGTTATTCCAATAGATGTCGCGTGGCTCAGGAGCCCACTCCGTCAACCAGATGGTAGGATTACGTGACTGCTGAGTTTGAGCACACACAGCTGCTCCCCATCGCGTTTTGAATGAAACAAATGCTGCAGGCATTATGGCATCAGGATCACTTATAACCTTTTCTCGTTCTTGCTTTTCCTGCATGAAATCTACATTATTATGCATCTAGAACGCACGAACGAAACAAACACAGACTGTCCAACATATCATTGTGTGACAAGAAAGAAAACATGCTCCTTAAAAATACTCACTTCTTCGACCAATTTCTTGATCGTATCATTGTAGTAATCAATCGCGTCGACTCTATCTCCCCATAGGCCCAAGAAACCTGTCTAATGGGATATGAGATGACGAACTCAACGGAATCAAAACATTAACAAATGACTCTCACAAGAACATAAAAATCAAGTTAAGCAAAGAAAGAAACCTTTGTAGTAGGCTTTGCCTTGGGATTTCTCTCAAACTTGTTTTGGTAGTACACAAGCCAATTTTTCGTACTCTTCTTCTTGTCGACCACCTGTGCAAGTTTATTTGCATTGTATACAACCTACAAGCATTTAAAGTAACACAATTGATTTCAATGTCGGTTTATAGTTTAATATATGTTCTTTAAATTTGTTTTTCAGTAGTATATATATGCTGATTCCTTCGCAGATCAAACTAGTAAAACTAACCAAGTTCAGCAACTTGCTTACTTGATGTGTAAGATAGTGACCGGGATGGTTTACACAGAAGAAATGTTCGATATGCTCACTGACTGATTCATCAGGATCTGGGGGTACATTCCTCACAAGAACCTGTTAGGGACGTAGAGTTAACGTAAACAATTGCAAACTAAAAAACTAACCCAGCTATGAGTAAACAGATGCCTCAAAGTATAAAAACAGATAACTGAAAAAACTAAACAGACCACCATGGGGATGCCTCACCGTGAACTGATCAGGACGACGCTTTTCAGATGCTAAAAATTGAAGCCGTTTAGTAGCCACTGTCTTGTACTCATGGTATAAAACAAAGCATGTCCAAAAGGTAAATACATAAGACATCACGAGATGTGCGAAAAACCTATAAGACCGAAAACAAAAGAGAACTCAGATTTGGATTGTATAAAAGTAATGAACTTTTGAGGGCAGAAAAACTATGGTAGCACTAAGTATTAAGATCATCTCTTGTCACTCCTGTCTACGATACGAAAAAAACTTGGGTCTGAGACCACGACGTCTGTAGGGTACCTCTCACAAAGAAGAAGAAAACATGGGGAAATGGAAATGGAGATGAAAAACTTACTTGGGAGATCCAGAAGGAATATTGGATATTGAGAGTTTATCAATGTCGCTGAATACTACTTCACGGCTCCTTTCCAGCGTATTGCTCATATAATTGACAGGCACCAAAACACCAAGCGCAAGCGCGGTTATGGGGACGAATATCTTCAAGCTGTGTGAAATGAGTATCATTAAGTCATTTACTGAGTTAATCAGCAAGAGTTTCGAAAACATGTAACATGTTATGTGCACTCCGAGTGTTTTAACACGATGTGTTCTGAACAAACTAGCTCTTACTCTAGCGGTACCTCTCTTAACAGTTGGAAGAGGTCTAACTTCAAAATAATAGGCGATTTTCCTCTCACGACACATTGAATTTCAAATGGGATTCGGTAATTCTGTGACATACAACGAACTAAAGAGAGCTAATTGCAAAATACACCTTAGGTTCGAGGTCAATTTCAAGGGATATGCCATTGCAGTTTCCTTACATTACTAAGAGCTCGTTTGGATGTGCTTTTAAAATGAATGAAAGCGCTTTTAGAAAAAAAAATTTGGGTTTCAAAAGCACTTTAAGTGCTTTTTGCAAGAATCACCAGTTATGCGCTTCTTTCAAGAAGCATTTTAAGTACTTTTTCACGATTTACTTGCATATTTATTAATGATTGATTCTAAAAATATTTTCACCAAAAACGCTTTCAGTCATTTCAAAACACACATTCAAACGAGCTCTAAATATTTGAACTGTTAACAATTCAAACCTCTTGTGTCTAGACATCTTCCCCTCCGTACAATTTCTCACATTACGACCTTAAAGTATTAAACTGTTGAGTAATTAGAACGGCGTCGTATCTAACCATCTAGGCCTCCATGCACGTCTACATACACAGGTGCCTCATACCAACTCTTTTTGTCTCGTTCAATTTCGGTCAGACACAAAAATGATTTGAATCGTTAATACTTTAGTAACCCTACAAAATTGACATTTTGGGTCCCTCTTTGAAAGTGACCCCAAATCTCAAAGACGTATATCGTAATTAGCTCAAAAAATTTAAATTTGCAAAAGCATGAAGGAAGTTGGCTACCCGAGCACATAAATCCGAATGTAAGCGGCGGAATCAAGGCCGGCGTGATCAATGAGCTCCGGTTCGGGCATCCGCAGCGCGGCAGGCATCCAATTGAGGAACTTGAAGTAGGTTTTGGCGTCCAGATTGACGAATTTCCTAACGGTGGCGCCGGAGCTCGTGGGGCTTCCCCTCATCCCCTTGAGGTACCATTTCGGAAAGTAGACTCTGTCGTTGAACGGCTGCAGCCGCAGCAGACCAAACGCCACCAGAAATCCGAATGCAGACAGAATGTTGATGGCTGCTGACATCATAATATCTTGAAAATTCGCCATTTTTATGAATTAATTTTGACACAGCGGAAGTTACAGGTTAAGGGATCACGAACGAACGGCCTTTCTAGTCAGAAAGACGAAAGCTTTTCGGATTCCGTGACGGCGACGGTGGTTGGTGGTGAGATTACGGGTGGAGACTCGAAATTTGGGCTGAGAATTGCGAAGTTTTGGGATTTTTTGGGTGGAAATGTTTGGAAATGGGTGGCAGAAGAGAGAGAGAGCGGTTGGATGGCGCCAACAAGCTCGGAGGCGTGTTTGGCCTCGCTGGACTCACGCTTCTGAACGTTGGCAGGGGATATTTGAATTTGTTCTTTGACCGATATACCCTTCAATTACTTTGCATTCTTTTTTTCTTTTTCTGGAAAATATATGATTTCTTAAAAACAAATTAAAAAATGAAGAAAATGATTTTTATACGCTTATTTTTCTTTTCTGCGCATACTCTTGTTCACTTGCGTTTATTCTTTTCTCATTTATTCAAATATAGGTGACAAAATAGTCACCAATAGCTGTGAGAAAATACCCATATATTCTCTCCTCTCTCTCCTTCTCTTTGTTCTTATTCTTCTTACTTCGTTCCATCATTAACTTAGAATTATAGTAAAGTTGTACTTTTTTTTCCTTCGTTATGGTTTTTTTTCTACTGGGTTTTTCCAAGCAATGTTTTAACGAGGTAACTGATATTGATATGTGGGTATTCAAGGGGGAATGTTGTAATCAGTGGGAATGTTTGCCCACATGTATACAGTAAAGATTCATATGCTAAATAGTGAAGTTTTTGTAAGTTTTCATGGTAGTTGCTTTGTAAATAGAGCACTACTAGTGCTCAAAACATACAATACAAAAGCAATAAGAAAAGAAAGACAAGTCATAATATTTTTTGCATTCTCCTATTTCTCTTTTTCCTGCAATCTTTCTATAGTTAATAAACAAAACAGTCTGATATATTACATCCGATTCGCTCTCGCTCTGAACAAATGTTATTTATCTAATTTTTGCTTATTTATAACAATTTAGTTTTTTTCATCAAAATAAAATTATGAGCAGTAATACAATTTCACACAATCTAATTTTGCTATTTCTTTTAACCACTAGCTGATGACCCAGTGATAAATGACAGATTAATAGGCTTCCTTAAAACTAAAAAATGGAGGCCTCGTGTTTGAAACTCGCTGCTGGTGTGGAAGCTACACTTGTGGCTAGGAGGAGGCTGAAATGTCTTTGTGAGTCTTCCCAGCCTCTGAAAGAGGTCGATAACCGTAACTTACCACCAGTTGTCCCCATTTTTAAAAAGAAAAAAAATAATTTTGCTGTTTCTTTTCTCCAACCTCACACATGTCATCATAAAGAAAAATAATAATTTTTTTTAATATATACACACATAATGCGTGGGCTTCATCGTAAAATAAAAATAGAATACTTGTTTTAAAGAAAAATATGTATTGGGCCTTCTATGCATACATATTCGGGTCGGCCCATTTCCAACAGAACACTTGGAAGCATGGCCTGCTGGATTTCGGATATGACTGAACTGATTTGTCAGTCGGTGGGTCACGTGTTATTCGCACGTCAGTGCCCTTGCGATACCCGAAATCTTATACCCCCAGCGTACGTTAGCACACTCCACCACTAGGCCCAAAACAAAACTTACACTACGCACCCCATGCGCACGTTAGTCACCCCTTCGCCTAACCAACTCATCATCTCTCTGTTTGCCCTTCTTCCACATAAAAACTCTTTTCTTCTATCATACTGTTTCTCTCTCCTCCCCCTCCCTCCCTCCCCGACCCTCTCTCTCTCTAGAATTAGGGTTTCGACTGAGTCACTCCCTCTATCTCTCTGTTGCCGATCGATCTTCGTGCTTCAATGCCTGCGAATCTCCGCCGGAGATTTTCCGCGAAGTGCCAGATTGTTCAATTCGTTGGGCGCTTGCGGCACGCCGCCGTCCCGGAGTTCGTCGTGTGTTCATTTCAGTTCAAATAGCGGTTTCCCGATTAGATTGGAGCGGCGTGCGGTAGTTCTTCAATGGCGCCCAGCCGGAGGAAAGGAGCTAGCAAGGCCGCTCAGGCCGCCGCTGCTCGCCGCCAATGGAAGGTCGGCGATCTTGTTCTTGCTAAAGTCAAAGGCTTCCCTGCTTGGCCGGCTACCGTAAGTCTTTTTCCAAAAAAATTGAACTATTTCTCGCTTCATTTATGCCATATGCCGAGGTAAGGCGACTACCCAGTAGAGGAATATGCTCTGGTTAGGGTTTTTGTGCTTTTTGCAAGCTTAGTTAGTTTGATACTGTGTTGAATACTTCTTGGATGGGTGGTTTTCTTTCTGGATCTGAAAATTTCAGTTTCAATTTCTATGTTTAATTTCATTGAGTAAATATTTCGGTTTGGCAATTCTATTGTTTGGGATTTTGTTATTTTTCTTTATTTTTGGTATTCGGAGTTGGAAGCTCCCTTCATCCTATATATATAATTGTGATTCTTCTGCACAGTGGCTATGAAAGTGTAGCCTTTGCATTGGTTTTGATTCTTCGCATGCTTTGGTCACCGGACTTGCTTTCCGTGAATCCAAATGGGAATGCAGAAAATGGTGTCTGTGTTTATGTTCAGTGCGAATGCTTATCGATTTAGTTTCTGATTGCAGGTAAGTGAACCGGAGAAGTGGGGCTACTCTGCTGATTGGAAGAAAGTACTAGTCTTCTTCTTTGGAACCCAACAGATGCAAGTCCTTAATGCTTTCTTGATTAACTTTAACTAACATCAATGGTGGTGGTTTCCACTGTTGTGCAAGTCTATAATTGATTGGTTATGACTTTCCTTTCAGATCAGACTTACTGATGGAAGTTAACTTTGTACTTTATGATAATATGATGTCATGTTGTTTGAGTAAGGTATGATTACTATGTTTGTATTGTGTTTTTAAGAATGAAGCTGATTACATCGTTCTTGTCTTTTAAAATTGGTACTTGGTATCCTAACTTGTGTTGCTAGACTAGACTGTATATATGTATTTGGTGAATTTAAAATCACTACCACTGTTATTGTGCCTGTCCTTCATTTTGGTCCTCCTTGTTTAATTAGTAGTACGTGAAGATGGTGTACTAGACTCTAGTTGTGGAAATTTTTCTGTAGACTGCCTCTGACTAAAAAGGGATGGCACTAGAAAATGGTGTGTAATAACAGCCAAAACCTGTTCGTTACTTGGGATTTATTGTTATTAGTTATGGACCTTATCCTATTCCATTAAGTCAGGATAAAACATGGTCATTTGGATAGGTACAGTGACAAGGTCAATAAGTAACTTTTAATTCGTCATTCCTTTGAATGCACCAACAATGTTCTGCAAAAGATGAGAGTATAATTAATTATTTAATTAAGCTGACGCATTATAGTAAAGTGGTTTAGTTGATTCGAATTTTTTCTCTTACTTTCTTTAGCATGTAGTTTCTCTCTCTTGTTTTCAGTTGGTTTATTTAATTGGTTTCATATCATAATTAAACCTTAAAATAAGAATTATTTAACATATATCGATAGAAATGGGATGGATTTAGTGGTTGGTTTAATTCACGATCTGAGGTTTTATTGTTATGCCAAAATTCAAAGATGGGTTGCTTATACTGGTTTAGTCACCAGTAAGTTGAAGAGTTTCTGAATCTTACTAGTCTCTTTGTCTTTTATACCCTATGTCTAATGATACAAATAGTTGGTAAAACTTGCAAATATTGGACTAAAATGAGAAAGTTTCATATTCACCCTCCAAGGATAGAAACCTTTACTCAATAGTCCCACATTGGGGAAAACAAAGCTTTTGGAGGACTATTGTTTACTGATATTGTGGGTTACGGTATATCTTGTCAGTTTTGAGTGGCATAGTTTGAGGCCGTGAGTTGAATTCTAGATTTGATTGTGATAATTTATTGGATGGACTCCAGTATATGTTGCATCTACTGTTTTGATACATGTAAATACTGTGTAATCTACTTTCCTGGATTTAGTTCTCCCACTGAGAATATTTCATTCTGTTTCCTATTTTTCCACAAATGTAGAAATATGCATGTAGAATTGGCTGAATAGCAGTTACAATGACCACACTTGAAATTGCTGTCCACACCTTTGAATTATGCTTGGAAAAATCTGCCTTTGAAATAAAAATAACATAACAAATCTGCTAGTAATTATTACATTATGATGGTAATAGGGCAAGATGTTTTCCATAATGAATGCTTGTTAGTTTCTGATTGGTTTTTAAATCTGTAGTAAATTTTATTGTTTGGCACTGAATGATGTAAGGTGGGTGTGATTTTCTGTACCCATTGTTAGAGCGATAAGTGAGGATTTGTTTGGGACCTTACTGTTTTTTTTTCTCTCCTTGCTTTGAGGTGAAGCTTTTGAAAGGAGGAAGAATTTCTATTTTAATTTATATCATATATAGGGTAATGTTCTCTTGTCAAATATCCTATGTTGCAAGACTTTTAATCTGAACTGCACAATCAAGTAACAACCTGATCGGTCCCTGTTGACAATCTAGCAGCAAACATGCTGGACATTCTGGAAAGACGATATTTCCCTATATATATGTTTATAGGCATTTAACTTGGGTGGGTTGAGCTACGGGAGATGTTAGTGATGAATGCTGTTCCTTTTGGGTAAGACTGGAATGTAATATACTCTATCCAGGGTTCACTCTTGGACTTCTGGTAATAAATTGTAAAGCATGTTTGATACCGGGTGTATTTGTTCCTATCTTAATTGTGTCGTAACATGCAAGACTTGCGTAAATATGTTTCCATAGCCTTTGATGATGAAGGATGAGTTAATTTATCTACTTGTTGCATATAATTATATTTGATACACTAGCATAGTATCTCTTCTTTCCCTTTACTTGTATTGTTCATGTGGATGTACACAGGAGTATCCTTGCATTTATGTGCGTGTGTGCATTTTTTTTCATCCCAGAGGGCTTTGTGAATTGTGGGTGAATGATTGTAAGCTCAGATTCTGGCCTTTAAAGTTGTGGATCCTGAGAACTCCATATGCTCTGGTTACATACAAAAGGGAATACCGGTAAAGATTATGGGAATGATGGAAATTATCTTAAAAACATGGAAATTGTGAGGCTTAATAAATGCTAAATCAATCAATAATGAAATATGAATATCATAAACTAGTACATTCTTGGTTAATATAAGGTTGCTCACCAATATATATCAATATATGTTGCATCACATGCCCTTTTGATTGTGTTGATGTTGACCTAACTAATCCAACTGATTCTGTATCTGTGCACTATGAGTCTGATTTGGTATTAGCTTGCTGTTTGTCTTATTCTATTGAGTGTTTTTGTTATGCAGAGCGTTCTGCCACCCTGCAGACGTCGAGGCATTTACCGATGAGAAGAAACAGTCTCTTCTGGGCAAGCGTCACGGAGCTGATTTTGTTCGTGCAGTCCAAGAGATTATTGATATTTATGATAAAATGAAGAAAGCGGACCAAGTTGATGACTTCAAATCCACTGCAAATGGAAGGAACACAGTGGACTCTTTGTCGAACTTGTGTGCAAAGGATCAGTCAGAAGCTCCTGAAGCAATTCTGGATTCACATTCTAAATCTTCACAGTCAACAAATAGAAATGAGCCAAGTGTTTCTGTACAGGACGCTTCAGCAACTGAACAAGTAGATGCTATGCACGATAAGGAAGCCTTAATCAAGGAACCTGCTGCAACAGCAATGGTTACTGAAACACCTCTTCCAGTGACCTACTCTTCAAGAAAGAGATCAAGAGACTTGCGATCACGGAGTTGTGTCTCACTGAAAAAGGAAGCACCAGCTCGTAGGTCAAGACATTCATCCAGGATGGAATCACGTAGAGTACGCAACTCAAGAATGTCATGTGATGATGATGACAAGAATGCTGGGGAAGTATCTGGTAACGTAGTTCGGGATAGATGTCTAAGAAGGAATAAACGAATACGGAAATCACCTGATGCCTCTGAGTGTGATGATGTGAATTCAGCTGCTTTTGTTTCAAATGGTTGTATTGAATATAATGGTTCTGAAGTTGTGCCAGTTGATTCTGACACATTTAGTCTAAATGAAGGCAGTGCTATTGATTCTGGTTGTAAAGGTGAACACTCAGAGGCTGTTGCCAAATTCTTGGATGGCGATGCTGAGTTGGTCAAAGCACTTGATCTCCAAATAAAGGCAGTTGTTATCAAGAAGAAAAGGAAGCCAAACAGAAAACGAATTTCTAATGATGCAGCTGACCCTATTGCTATGGTGGACAAGGAAACAATTTTGGAGGTAAAGCAAAGTAGTAATCAAACTATGCAGAATGATTGTGGGAAGATGAATGGAAATTCCTCCAAGGAAGATGGAGATGAGCACCTACCATTAGTGAAACGAGCCAGGGTGCGAATGGGCAAACCATGTTCTGCTCACGAGGAAGTAGATAGCTTTGCACACACTGAAGAAAGTCAGAAGGAAGTTGTACTCAATCCACTGGGGCCAGTCAGCACATCATCAAATTGTGAGGAAAATTGTCCTTCTGATAGGGACTTATCTGTGGTAAATGAAGTTTTGGATAATATTTCACCTTCCGGAGGTTGCACTCACATTTTGGGAAACGAACCTCAGCTATGGAACACCAAGAAAGACCAATCATTTAGTTGCTCAGTTGATGGCGAAGCTGTTTTACCTCCATCTAAGCGTCTTCATCGCGCTCTAGAAGCCATGTCAGCTAATGTTGCTGAAGATGATAGATGTAATTATGAATCTTCAGTTGCCAAGACGTCTACTGTTGGTTGTCATCTTTCTTTCACAAGTACATGCCCTGCTATTACTGTAGAAAGTAATACAGGGACTGGATTGGTACTGCAGAGTGAAGACTCTTTGGGCAATAAAGCTTCAGGGGTTGATGCTTCTGGATTCTCTACCAGTTTAAATCCTGTAGTCTTGGAGGAAAATGCTAAATTGGTTGTGGAAGTGGTTGCTGATAAAAAAAATGAGAGTCCGAACACCCAAAATCATGAATGTTCTATTGATGAATCACCAGATTTTGGATACCATGTTGCTGGTAAAGATCTTGGTGGTGGTGCTTCTGGTTGTCACATTATGGGAAGTCCAGGGCATTTATCGCCTAATATGGACAGAGGAGAGGCTGGTATTCGGCATATTGAAAGTTCAATTGATGAGTTGCCTACGAAGGACAAAAGCAAAGACAAAGATGAATTGAGCCACTGTGAAGCAGAAAATCCTGATATTGAATGTGATACTTCGGAGCATACTTTGAAGAGCATAAATCCTCCTGTATCAGGCACCATCCATGATATTTCTGAAGTTTCACCTTTCAACGAGGCTAGTCCACTTCATTATGGTGGAGAGGGCTGCAGTGAGAAAGTTGAGGCTTTGGAACCCCGTGTTCAAGATGCTAGAGAAATCAATGACATGTAAGCTTTTGTTCAGCAGTATAGTTTTGCCATAGAATTTGATAGTTCATTGTTTCTTGTTCATATTTCACGAGTCCCCTCCACCTTTTCCTATTTTGTAAGTTAATGCCTTGTTTCTTAATTTGTATATTCTTTTTTTTTCCTTCCATTATTATAGAGGTGTTTTGGTACTGATTTTTGCACTCAGTGTCTTTACCTGATGGACTTTTAGGCAAGTACTTTTCTTAATCTCTATTGCTCTGTATTTCTTTGTCTTAGGTTTGATGTGGTGAAAGAGGTTGAAAATAAAAAAACAGAGAATGATCCAAGTTCAATTTCCTATCCAAATGAATACTTGGGTGAAAAAAATGCCTCTGGTATCCGGTCATGTCCATCTCTAACAGATGGAGGAGATTCTCTCGCACATGCATCACCTCCCAATACCTCAGGCTGTCACATGTCAACTTCAGATAGTAGTAATATTCTTCAGAACAATGGCAGTTGTAGTCCAGATGGTGATTTGCAGAACAAGAGAACTGCATCTACTATACTTGGTGAGGACGGAAAGTCTGAATCAGTTGTCAGTCAAAGACCAAAATCTGTGGGCAGGTATGCAGAAGTACATGCAACCCTCTTATCATTTGAGACAATGCTTGGAACATTGACAAGGACCAAGGAGAGCATTGGTCGAGCAACTCGTGTTGCTATGGACTGTGGAAAGCTTGGTGTAGCTGCTAAGGTAGGTGAAATCTAATCTCTAACGTAGGTTCAAAAAATTGTACCTTATTTCCCCTCCGGGCTTTCTTTTTTAAGTTCAATTTTCTATGCCAAATTTTTGTAAAACATTTTAGATATATGAATGCTTTCATGATAACTAAGTGGAGACCGGTAATAACTCGTCATTGTAGTTGTATATGAATGCTTTCTTGATGATTAGATGGAGACCAGGAACATCACTCCTTGTAGTTGTAGAGGATACATAAAACTTCTTTTTGCTATTTCTTGTTGTACTTAAAATAATGTTGAAATATTGGCGGAGGAAAAATATGCATCCTTTTATAATTTCTCTTCTTTAAAACTCAGGTATTGGAGATTCTTGCCCATTATTTGGAAACTGAGTCAAGCTTACACCGGAGGGTAGACTTATTCTTCCTGGTGGATTCAATTGCTCAATGCACCCGAGGGTTGAAGGGTAATACATCTATGTTGTTTATCAGAGCTAATCCTCTCGCACAAATAGAATTAAGGGAATTACAAATATACTATGTGTTGGATTTCGTTGTCTTGATATTGATTTTGAAAAATAGGTGATGGCTGTGGTATGTACCCTTCTGCAATCCAAGCAATCCTGCCACGGTTATTGTCAGCTGCTGCTCCTCCTGGAAGTTCTGCACATGAAAATCGTAGACAATGTTTAAAGGTAAGCCAAGTACTTTTCCTTTTAGGGTCTTTTTTTTTTTGTTGCCCATTCATAGCATGTTGTAATAGCATCCCACTCTTCATTATTGCTTAATACTCCGTAAATTTCGGACCTTACAATGTCATATGCGTTGTGCTAAATGCCTTGCCTGTTTCTCTTCTTTTGTATAAGGTTTTGAAACTTTGGTCAGAGAGAAGGATTGTTCCAGAGTCCATAATTCATCGCCATATGCGAGAACTAGATACTCATGGTGTGTCTTCTTCTTCTGGTGCATATGGCAGGCGCTCCGCGAGAACGGAAAGGTCTTTGGATGATCCTCTTAGAGAAATGGAGGGTATGCTTGTTGACGAATATGGAAGGTTTGAATTGGCTGGACCTTACTACTAGATTTTCTCAGATTCTCGTATCAAATTGTTTATTGAGTTCTTTTTTTGCTACAGCAATTCAAGTTTTCAACTTCCGGGACTTTGTATGCCCCGCATGCTCAAGGATGAAGATGATGGATGTGATTCTGATGGGGAAAGTTTTGAGGCTGTCACTCCTGAGCACAATCCTCAGGCCCATGAAGAACAAGAAGAAACCACACCTGCCACTGAAAGACATAGGCATATCTTGGAAGATGTGGATGGAGAGCTTGAAATGGAGGATGTGGCACCTTCTTGTGATGTTAACATGAGTTCATCTTGTGGTGTTGCTGGAGCCAATGGTGTGCAGGCTTCACATAATCAGTTTGAACAGAATTATCAACCGTCCCTTGCCCCTCCACTACCTCGAGATGTGCCACCGTCATCTCCTCCACTACCATCTTCTCCTCCGCCTCCACCACCACTGCCTCCACCTCATGTGATCCATCATCCATGCGCTCTGCCCGATGCCTATATGATTGGTGTTGATTCAAAGTCCTACACTGTTACACATGTGCGTATTTGCCATACTTCTCTTGTTTTCTTTAAATCTGTATAAAAATTGTCATGATATTGCTTTTCTTCTAACTTTTGGATGTGCATTTGCAGAATGTGCATGACAACAGAGTTCAACCTCCACCTCAGCAGTTGAATGCACCAAGAGTCAACCAAACAATTCCCGATGCCATGCATTATTGTGCCTCTGAATGCAGAGATCATCAGAAACAGATGCCTGATTCTACATCGTGCTCTTATAGTAGTTTTCCTACATATTCAGATAGAAATGTGCCGCACTCTGATGGTGATACCTTCCACAATAAAGGTTACCCTTTACTACCACCTCGTGCTCCACCATCCAGTCAGTTCTCATATGTTCAAGGAGACCAACAGGTAAAGCCTCGACGTGAGGCTCCGCCTCCTTATCATCACAACAGATTTGACTATGGGGACAGGGAAAACTGTTACAATAACCATGAAAGAATGAAACCTGGCCCGTATGAGCCCCGCGATAGCTGGAGATTTCATTCACATTCTTTTTCAGGTAAGTTTTTAGAGTACAAATAATTTTATGATAGCAACGCTTTGTATTTAATTGCAATATTTTGATTTCAGAATTGTTGGCCCTCTTTTTGCAATAGGTCCTCGATATCCTGATAAAGGCAAAACTTCTTATGGAACTGACCCATATTCTGGCCCTCCATGTGAAACAACAAGAGGACCTGGCCAAGGTTGGAGATATCCTCCCCGCTCGATGAGCCACAGAGACTCTATGCCCTTTAGACCACCTTTTGAAGGTCCCATACCCGTCACAGGCAGAGGTGTGTGAATTTTCTGTAATAACTCGCTTTGTGCCTGGAGAAAATTATCCCCTAATATATTCGTGTTCATCTGTTTTAGGCTGGGAAAAATTGGTGTTTTGGATTTCCATTATAATATATAGGGACGTTAAAATCGTTGGCTAAGCGACTCTTGTTTATGCTTCAGGTCCAAGCTATTGGCGGCCAAGATGATCGAAATGTAGCAAGTTGTCGTCAGGACTGGTGTGTTGCAGCTACAATGTGCTTTAATTTACCCTTTTCTAATAGTTGTTAGTTAACGCTAAACACTCTTGCTAATTCTATAACGGTTCATGAATTTTAGGTAATGATCCATTTTTGATCTTGCTCCTGCCCCGCTTATTCAAGAGCGTCGGTCATCTTGACGCCGCGAGGCACAGACGTTTAGAAAGAAGAGGAGGCTACAAGGCACCGAAGACCGAGCGTTGGAATATAATGCTTTCGGTCTTGTACATATGTAATTCTATCATCCTTCCTCCTGCAAACGCAGATCAGGGAAGACGGTCATTTGCAGAGACGATTGAATTGATGAGAGGCCGTCAGTGACTAACTCTTAGGGTTGGCATTGTATCATTTCTTTCCTCTTTTTTTTTTAGCCAATTTTATCTCAAAATGTTTAGAGTAATTTAGTTATTGAAAGCCCTTTCGTAGGAATTTTGTGACATTTGTTGACAGAAACTCGTCGGTTCGGAGCAACTTTTATGTGCTCGATTTTTCTTTTTATACAAGTACCAAGATGATGCAACAATTTGAAACCTTGAAGTAACTTTGTATGTTTGCATGTGGTTGATTGCCTTTGCGGTTGGAGCCTTCATTTAAGCTCATGGCACCCGGGTTCGAAAGGAGTAGGGTTCTCTTCCCTTTTTTTTTTCCTCTCCTTTCCTCCCTTCCTATTTGAACGGTTACGGTTAAGTCATGTTAATATCTTATATTACGTTTTTATAAGAAAGACAAAATAGAGAATGTGAGGGGAGGGGATGGAAGGGAATGTAAAGAGGAAGTCGGAGAATCCTAGTCCGGTTCGAAAACCTCCCCCATCACCCCAAGTTTGCACCAGGTTCACAATTTAGAGTATAGTTTAGGGTTCATTTGATTGTTTTTTTTAAATTACTAAAAGCGTTTTTTGTGAAAATATTTTTAGAACCAATCGTTCGTAAACATGAAAAAAAGCACTTGAAGCTTCTTATGAGAAGTACATAATTGATGTTTTTTGTAGGAAATACTTCAAGTACTTTGGAACTCCAAAGCATTTTTTTTAAAATGCTTTCAATCATTTTAAAAACATTTCCAAACAAGGTCTTAATTAACAATTTTTGGTGTGATTGACGAGGGAAGTTGTTGAGAATCTCAATCATGCAAGTGAATGCGGCTTTATTTCTCAATTGCTTTGTTCAAAGCGTGACCCTCACCAAGGTACATGAGCTGTTTTTCATTTTTTCGGTCTCATGCCCTGTTTGTCTTTAAAAAAGAAGAAAAAGACTAGTTCTTTGTTGGGTAGATATACAAATATAAGATACCAAACTGGTTTCAAAATAAGGGTTTTCTATTTCTTGGGGAAGGGTTAACGTTTCTGAATGCTTTAGACAAAATAAAATTTAAAAATGCTTGTAACTAATATAAACATTTTCTAAATATTTTCATCATATCATTTTTAAAATTTCAATTGTTGAAATTATTGGTTTTTAGTATGTCGTCGATATTTGATTATGTGTCTTTAATAATTGATATTTCATTGACATGTAATCTAAATTTAGTTTTGTATAGTTGCCCAATTTTTAATAAAATTCAACATTTAAAAAAAAATCAATTTTCCTAATAGTTTAGTCCTTGGGCCTAGGAAGCCTTTGGGATGCCCTTGACTAATTCTAGGATTGGTTTGGTATTGATGTACTGTGGAAAAAAAATTGTTTCTGATGTGCTGTGAGAATAAGCTCATTTTTGCTGCTTCACGTTTTCAACTTTTTTTTTTCACCTAAAACTGTGAAAATAAGCTATTTTTAAGTATTTACTAAACACCTTTTTAAACTCAACTTTTTTTTATATCTACTTTTTATTAAAGGACCCAGTACTAAACCAGTACCTAATCATCGAAGAACTTAAAAAATATTACCAGCCAAGACAATTCTTACGAAAAAAAAAAACAGTTAAAACGAGCCATAAATGGTTTTAAATAACCGAAAACGCTGTATTACACTCATGACATGAGTAGGAGTTGACCCGTAGAGAAAACCTGTTAGAACCGGAATTGTAGAAAGACAACAACACATTACTGGCTGGACCAGCAAACAGACTCCTCAATGATTCATCACCCAACAAGAAACTGGAAACTGAAAATTTTAAACCCAATTGCCTCTAAATTAAGAAACTTTTGAAACTCTTGCCTGCCATGGGATCGATTGATGACAAATAAGGCAACTGTCCAACCCTTTCCTCCTCCTCCTTCCTCCCACAGTTTCTCAGTTTATTGTTTTTCCTTGTAAAAGTCAGCTAGAGAGAGAAACAGGGCGTCTAGAGGGAGAAACAGGGAAAATGGGTGGCTTCCAATCTGTCTCTGAACAATCCATCCATGAATTCACAGTGAAGGTAGAAAACCCATCTCAAAATGATGGCTTTTCTTCTCCAAGTCTGTCATTTGGTTCAGAAAATCTTGATAAAGTTTGGTTTTTTGTGTTCTTTCTGAATTTTCTCTGGGTGGTGGTGGCAGGATAGCAGAGGGAAGGAGGTGGACCTCGGCGTTTACAAGGGGAAGGTCGTCCTCGTCGTCAACGTTGCTTCCAAATGGTTCTTCTTCTTCCACTTTTTTCCTTCACTTTTTTTTTTTTTTTTTTAAATTTTAAATTTGGTTTAATTTCTATTGATTAATTCTTGTATTTTTTTTCTTCAGTGGGTTTACTGATACGAATTATACCCAGTTGACTGAGATTTACAGCAAATGCAAAGAGAAAGGTTAATTTTTTTTTCTTTCCTTTTTAATTACTTTTTTCACTGCTGCAGCTCTATATGTATGAACTTGTTATTCAGAATTGAGTTTGAGTTATGGTTAAATAATAAATGATATTGTCCCATTTAAAAACTCTGTTTTGTTTCATTTTCCATAAACCAAATGTTATGATTTCATTGCTAATTTCCAACTACTGGTGCGAAATCCGTTTATCGAAATTGTTGGGATTGTCATTTTAGAATTGAGCGCAAAACCGAGTGCAGTGGCGTTCTAGGATTCATACAGCCGGCCCCACTTGGTGGAAGCTTTGTTGTTGTTGTATCATTTTAGAATTGAGTTTCTGGGACGTAGCTTTAATTCTTGAATGAAGTTCTGGGTTTTATTTCTGTTTTGTAAACCAAATGTTATATTTTGTTTGTGTTGCTGGTTTCCAAGTTCTTGTAGAAATCCGTGTATTGAAATTGTTCGTGTGATTTATCCCTCGCCATGCTACCCTTGTACTTCTAAGTTTAGGTGATGCCATTTGCCCGTTAAGACTTCGAGCGAATATTTGTTTAGTTTTGTCTTTTGATTTGGTTTGGACATGAGTGATTGCAGGTTTTGAGATCTTGGCATTTCCGTGCAATCAGTTTCTAAAGCAAGAGCCCGGGACAAGTCAGGATGCTGAACAATTTGCATGTACAAGATACAAGGCTGAATATCCAATATTCAAGAAGGTAACCGAGTAACTTTTACCCCATTACTATCTGCTAATCAATCAGATTATCTTAACCGTATAAGGTGCTTGTACTGTTCTGAGCTTTGAAAAAAGACGATTACTGATGTGATATTATTAGCGGCTCATGGATTTTGCCATTAATCTCTCTTCCATGTTGAAATTCTGGACAGAAAAATACTGCTCAGTGCTACCTTCTGCCTATTTATCCCGAGCTGTTAGAGAACGTTTTCTCTCAAACAGCTTTTCGAGGAAGGCATGATCAACAACTTGATACTGATATAGAATTCTCTTACTCTTGCTGGATACCAATCCTCGTTTGTTTTGATTTCTGAGAAAAGGAAATCCCAAGTAAATTTGGCCTATTCACATAATTCGTAGGCAGGGCTGCAGGGGCTGGCTAAGCCTAATGCTACCCTCTACTCACGAGATTATGGGGTTCCTTCCCCACTACAACATGTTTTAGAAAACAAACAACAAACCTTGCCACCCTTCGAGGTCACGACTTCTGAAACAATTTTCTTTTTCTGTGGAACTCGGAAACCTTTCACTTCTCAATTCCTAAGATGATGCGCTTCAAGCTGAGTGCAAAAGTAAAGTACAACCATTGACAGGAAACAAACCATGAAATCAAACAAGCTAATCGATTAAATATTTATTTATTAACCAGAGGAACTGTTACTGGTTTTAAATTTGGCTTGCCCTACATCCAGGAGAAAGCAGCGGAAATTGACTGTTGATGTCTCACATCAGTTTAAGATACTCTTATCTTATCTTATGCTATCTCCATAACGAGTGTTAATCCAGTTGATTGCTGTCTGAGCACTGAGCAGTGTATCTTATTTTAAGATCTTTAGTTCTGTGGCGCGATTTGTAAACTAAATCTGGCTGTTCAAAATAAATTCCGTACTCCTTTCTGTATGTAGGTACGTGTCAATGGGCCGGATACAGAACCTGTGTACAAATTCCTCAAAGCAAGTAAATCTGGATTTCTGGGGAATAGTATAAAGTGGAACTTCACCAAGTTCTTAGTTGACAAGGATGGCCATGTCATTGAACGGTACGCCCCAACCACCTCCCCCTTGAGCATTGAGGTACTCTCTCTCTCTCTCTCTCTCTCTCTCTCTGTGTATTCACAGAGAAGCATTACTCTGATCATGGCTTAAAACTTATCTTTGGCACAGGCCGATATCAAGAAAGCGCTAGGGGAGGCGTGATGTTATCAGGCAGTTCATCTTCAGACAACAGTGAAAGAGCATAGGAGTTCTTAGTGTCTCTCTTCCCTGTTCGTTATCTTTCCTCCCGGTGTCTTCGCTAGTTCTCCCCATTCCCGTCTGTGTAACCATTCTCCGTTTTTTGTTTTCGATGGGAACCCTTCTCTTTTAGTACTTATCGGTGATTTAATGGAGTCACGTTTCTGTTTATTCTTTCCTGTAATCCACATTTATGTAGAAAGCATATGGAATCAGCAGTATCCAGAACTATAAAGGGCAACACCAAGCCAACAAGGCTCTCCGTTTTGCGAGGGTTATGTCAACAAGAGCTGCTGGAGCTGCTATTGTCAACAAAAGAAGCTGCTGTCTGTCAACATGGACATGGCAGTAATTACTCCTCACATTAAATGTTGTCAAGTGAGGTGGGAACATGTAGTTAAGGGTATTAGATATTAGATGTATAGTTTGTAATATAAAGAGCTCCTTACGCTTACGGAGCCAATGTAGTACAATGAAACAAGAAAATTGACCCACAAACCCATTATTTCTGAGATGGTATCGGGGCAGTCGATCATGACTGACTCTTGAACCTCAAAACCAGAAAAAGCTTTCGCCAAAGTCATATCTCGATTACCATCATAAGCAAATTATTCTTCATTTTTTCCCATATCAGTTTCATCTTTTATTTCAACTTCACTGATCTTAAGCCTATACAATGGCTAGTGATGATGAAGTTCTATTTCTGATGAGATCATACCTAAGTCAAGTCAAATTGAGTCCACTAAATATCAACTTCCCCCTCGAAAATCTTGAGGGATTCCTAAACAGTTGTATGATCTTGATCCTAGAGCCAAGGTTAAATACCCAATTGCTAACCATGTGTCTTTCCATAGGCTATCTACATCATGTGAGGCATTTGTAAATCAATTATCCACTGTATCTATTCCTTGTAGTGTAGAGGATGCTATGAATGATCCTAGGGGGACTCGTGCAATGAATGAAGAAATGGAAGCACTCCAGAAAAATT
This sequence comes from Malus sylvestris, assembly GCF_916048215.2. Classification (NCBI taxonomy): domain Eukaryota; kingdom Viridiplantae; phylum Streptophyta; class Magnoliopsida; order Rosales; family Rosaceae; genus Malus; species Malus sylvestris. Next base: position 39,179,023 of record NC_062270.1, on the reverse strand, counting down.
CTACTTGGGAGTTAACTAACCTACCCAAGGGGAAGAGAGCAATTGGTTGCAAGTGGATATACAATGTAAAATTCAATGCAGATGGCACTATTGAGCGATACAAAGCAAGATTAGTGGCAAAAGGCTACACGCAAACATACGACATTGACTACGAAGAGACTTTTGCCTTGTAGCTAAGATCAGCATTATTCGTGTACTCTTATCCCTAGCAGCAAACCTTGACTGGCCTTTGCAACAATTTGATGTCAAAAATGCTTTCCTGCATGGAGATTTAGAAGAAGAAGTTTACATGGAGCTTCCCCCAGGATGCAAGCTGGATCCCAATCAGACCAACAACGTTTGTAAACTAAAAAAGTCGTTGTATGGTTTAAAACAATCACCAAGAGCTTGGTTTGTGAAATTTACCAAATCGATGAAAATCTTTAGATACAAGCAAAGCAACTCAGATCATACTCTTTTCTTAAAGCATAAGAAATATAAAATCATTGCTCTTATTGTATATGTGGATGACATGGTGGTTATAGGAAATGATCCAAAAGAGAAGCCAGCACTGCAAAAGTATCTAGCAAGTGAATTTGAGATGAAAGATCTCGGTGCCTTAAAGTATTTCTTGGGCATTGATGTGGCCCGCTCACAACAAGGAATATTTCTATCACAACGGAAATATGTTCTTGATATTTTGACGGAAACCGGGATGCTATCATGCAAACCAGTAGATACCCCAATTGAGTTGTGTTGATGCACAAAATCAGCGAAGACTTTGGTACAACAGAAAGTGTCAGGTTTTGTGACCTTCGCTTGGTTGCTTGGTTGCTTCAGTCACTAGTGAGGATAAGTACGTAAATGAATAGAGACAGAGAAGCAAACACAGGATGTACGTGGTTCACCCAGATTGGCTACGTCCACGGAGTAGAGGAGTTCTTATTAGTAGTGAAGGGCTTACACAAGTACAAAGGATCAAGCTCTCAATTTAGTGAGTTCTTGTGAATGATTTAACACAAAATGGCATTAGGCAATATTGTGGGGGGGATGACCCCTATTTATAGAAAAACTTGTAGCTTTGTCACATTGACATGTGTCATGTTATGATTGGTTCTTGATGTTGACACGTGCTGCGCTCTGATTGGCTTCTAATCTTGACACGTGTCGAGTAGTGATTGGCCTCCTGGTCGGAGGGGAACTCTTCTGGGTCCTTGACAGTATAGCGTTGGCCGGTGCTCGGTAGTTTCGGGATTGGTCAAGTATGGTACAAACAGTGCTCCCCTAAGTTCCCGAGTGAGGGAAACTCCTCGGTTGGGGACTTGCAAGATCCAATCCCTTGAGTAATCACGAAACTTCTAAGTACCGAAGTGTGGTCTGATCTTCATCTGCCCTTCTCTGGAAATACCTTTCCTCCATCCGGGAATGGTGTACTTAGCTGATGTTGACGCACAAGGTAATGTATCAATTTCACTTAAAGCTTAGTTGTAGTTTCGGGCTTAGTCAAGTGTGATACAAACCCTATAGTAGGAGTCCCCCAAGTCGCCGAGCTAGGAGATCTGCCGAAAGAGGTGACAGACAAGGTAAGCAGTCAAACTTCCAAGTAAGCAACCCAGGATCAGAGGTTTGACTTCGGCTTCCGGTTGATTGTTCTCATTCTCCTTGTCTCTCATTCAACTGCCAGGATAAGGAGAAGCAAATGGATAAGAGATGATATGAGATACTTTTGCTTTTGAAGAAGTAACTTTCCACAAGCTTATTCTTGAACTGTGCTGGAGGGTTTTCTGGTGCCCTTCAGAGTATAAGGCCGACTCAAAAATTTGAGGGTCAAAACAAGTCCATCAAATCTAGAGTACGTTCGACCTTGATGATATGGGATACTTTTGCTGTTGACGGAATAATGAATGTGGTATGGAAAGGTGTCGTGCTGTAGTGATCTGTTTCAGCTCACCGTTTGAACCTTCTGCTTCAATCTTTTGCATGGCAAAAGTGGTGTGCAACCTTTGCATTTAAATGGTCCTTCAGAACATTCCTTCATAGTGACTCATCCACGCTTGGCAGCTTCAGTGTAAAGAGCCAATATCTGATCAACTGTCATGAGGTATTTGCCGGTGGAATTCGTGACCTTGACAGCAGTTGAGGATGAGTACTCGAGAGCAATGCTAAGTAAGCAACCAGGCAAAGGCTCCAGGCAGTCAGTTCCAAATTGGAGGTTTGATTTCAGGTTCCGACTGACTGCTCTCTTTCTCCTTGTCCTGCAGGTGTGGACAAGGACAAAGACAAAGACAGGGAGAAAGCATGATATGGGATACTCTTGCTTTCGACCCTGATGATATGAGATACTCTTGTTCTTGGTGTGGCTTATTTGCTGAGGTATTATCGGGGGGAAATAAAGCTGAGTATTTCGAGAGGTTATGTTGAGGGTGCCTTTTCGAATGCGAGAAAGGGTTGAGCATTTTTGCAGGTTTGCCTGTCCGTTGAGGAGGGAGGTCAATGTATATAGGGATTTCCCAATAACAAGTAGTAATGCTATTCCTTTACCCTTCTTGGTCACAGCAATGTAGTGGGAGCTGCCAGCTTCACGTGTTTTAATTTTGTCAGAGCACTTTGAAAAAGTGGTATGTGGTATCTGGAAAGCTGATATTACGTGTGAAGATTACAGACAAGCTTTATCTAAGGAAATCTGGCTCTCGAAGTTCTGAGAGTTGTGCCTCTTCGGTTTTCGAACAAGCAATCCCGTCGAGGATCTGACTCTCGAGATTCGGAAAGCGGTGCTACTCCGGTTTTTGAGAAAGTAATTATGTTGGGAGTCTTTTCTCGAATGTGAGTAAAGGTTGGACGTTCTTGCCAACCTGTCTTGCCGCAAAACACGGAGGTCGACACACATAGGGACTTTCCAGTTGTCAAGCAGTGGTGCTGTTCCTTTACCCTTATGGGTAATAGTAGGGTAGCTGGAACTTCGAAATTCTCGTGCCTAAACTTTGTTAGAGATCTTTGACAAAGTTATATGTGGTACCCGAGGAGTTGATGGTGCATATGGAGAGCGGTGATTGAACAGTAAGATTCACGTGCTTTCTACTTCACCAGAAATCTTCGACAGATTGCCCGTAATTTCCGCAAAGCTGAGTGTGCATGTGACAGGTGCTGACGAGGCTGAAAAAGCAGGTGCTTCTTCGATTTCTGAGATCGGCCCTCGTGGTCTCTGAGCAGCCCAGCTTTTGAGAAAGCAAACGCCTCTTCGATTTCTGAAGCTCCGTCGAGTGCAGATTTTTATAGAGGCTGGCATTAAGTTCCACAGCACACTTGAATCTCTACCAGTAGAAGCTCATTTCTTGCACTTCTAAGATCTTGATTTGTCTGACCTCTTCCCTCTTCAACACATTTGAAAATGTCTGGACCCTCCGACCGTCGTTTTGACCTGAACCTTGGAGAAGAGACAGCCACGCCTTCTCCAGACAACATATGGCGCCCATCCTTCATATCCCCTACTGGTCCTCTTACCGTTGGGGATTCTGTGATGAAGAATGATATGACCGCTGCAGTGGTGGCCAGGAACCTTCTCACTCCCAAAGATAACAGACTACTTTCCAAACGGTCTGATGAGTTGGCTGTTAAGGACTCTCTGGCTCTTAGTGTTCAGTGTGCAGGTTCTGTGTCTAATATGGCCCAACGCCTATTTGCTAGAACCCGCCAAGTTGAATCATTGGCTGCTGAAGTGATGAGTCTCAAACAGGAGATTAGAGGGCTCAAGCATGAGAATAAGCAGTTGCACCGGCTCGCCCATGACTATGCTACAAACATGAAGAGGAAGCTTGACCAGATGAAGGAATCTGATGGTAAGGTTTTACTTGATCATCAGCGGTTTGTGGGTTTGTTCCAAAGGCATTTATTGCCTTCGTCCTCTGGGGCTGTACCTGGTAATGAAGCTTCAAATGATGAACCTCCAATGCCTCCTCCTTCTGGGGTTTTGTCAAGTACTGAGGCTCCGGATAACCACCCTCCGGTGCTTTCTCTTTCTGGGGCTCTACCGACTGCTGAGACTTCCCCTAAGCAACCTTTGTGAAGGCTCCCTTTTGTTTGTTTATTTTGACTCATGTATATGTACATATTTGTGGCTTATCGAAAATATTAATAAATAAGCTTTGCTTCATTTCAACATATTGTGTTAAATACACCAAAGCCTTCTTCATAAAGTTCTTTGAATTTTTGCTTTTGTTGAAACCTGTATTGTTGAAGCTTTGTGAGTGAAGCATGTAGTTTGAGGTAGTGTTCCCTTAATTTCCCGAGTGAGGAAAACTTCTCGGTTGGAGACTTGAAAAATCCAAGTCACTGAGTGGTTGTGAGACTGCCGAGTATCAAGGTGCAGTAGCATATGGTGGAAGTCCCCCAAGTCTTCAGGCGAAGAGAGTTGCCGAATGAGGTGTCTCGCGTGTTACTAATTTGTCAAAGTAACGAATTCTTGTTTCGATGTCACACATTCGTATATGCTTTATCTAAAAATATTTCCAACTTTTGTGTGCTTGATGCTGCATGCTATTGACTAGACAAGATCAAGTGCAATTAGTAGCTTTTCTCTCTTTTTCATCTTTTCTTTGGTGGAATTGCTTTTCGTTTCCACTAATCAGCCTGAGTGGATGCAAGATAACACCTTTCTCTATAGCTCAGATTGCAAAGTCGTCTTCATGAAAGTTTTTCCTTATCTTGTGAACTACAACATATCCAAATTTGAGATCCATCGGAGTAGTACAACTTCAGAAATTCAAGTATGATGAGTAACTGTTCATCAATGTTCTGTTAATCCGTCAGACTTGTTGTGAGCTTCAAAACTCCATTTTCTCTTGTTCAGATCAACATACTTTCTTCATCGAAGTTGTTCCTCAGCTTGTGAACTACAACATATCCAAATTTGAGATCCCTCGGAGCAGTATAACTCCAGAAATCCAGGTATGATGAATGACTGGTTATTATTTTTCTGTCAACCCGTCAGATTTGTTGTGAGCTTCGAAACTCCATTTTCTCTTGTTCAGATCGGTATGCTTTCTTCATTGAAGTTGTTCCTCAGCTCGTGAACTACAACATATCAAAATTTGAGATCCCTCGGAGCAGTATAACTCCAGAAATCCAGGTATGATGAATGACTGGTTATTATTTTTCTGTCAACCCGTCAGATTTGTTGTGAGCTTCGAAACTCCATTTTCTATTGTTCAGATCGGCATGCTTTCTTCATTGAAGTTGTTCCTCATCGTCTCTTTCATAACATATCAAAAATTCAGAATGAACTAATGGTTAAATATTTCCAGATCTTCGAAACATCACAGCAGCTTCGAAATCTGCAAGAATCCGACTGTCATGTTTGGAGCTTCAACACTTTAATTTCCGTCGCTCAAACAGAAATGGTTCCTTCTTGAAAGTTGTTCATATGCTCAAGAACTATAGGGTGTCCAAAATTCAGCTCTATTGGAGAAGAGCAGAGGTTGCAGAAATTTGATAGATGAAAGGAGGCGGAAGAGGGAGAGAGAGAAAAAGTCTCTTGGGTTGGATTTCTATTTTGGGGCAGATTCCAATTTTTGTAGCACCTTAATTATTGATGAATTGCTTGTACTTTTGTCCATTATGAAACTTGGGACTTTGGCTTGTTGTTGGATCTATTATAATATGTTTGGGAACATATATAAGTGAATAAATAAGAAGGAAAATTTTGGGCCCTTGTGGGTGTAAAACAAAAAATGTTTATGTTTACCCAAGTGTTTTTGTACAAGTTCAAGGGCATCTTGGGTTTTGTGAACAAAATTTGTTGATTTGGAGCAAGGTTTTGTGTTGAAGCTTTGTAGGTGAAGCTTTGGTGTTGAAGCTTTGTAGATGAAGCTTTCTGGGTGAAACTTTGATGGTGAAGCTTTGTAGATGAAGCTTTGTAGATGAAGCTTTGTAGATGAAGCTTTCTAGGTGAAGCTTTGTAGATGAAAGTATGTAGAGGGAGCTTTCTAGGTGAAGATTTTTTAGGTGAAGCTTTGTAGGTGAAGCTTTTTTAAGTGAAGCTTTTCGGGTGAAGTTTTTTTTTTTTTGGGTGAAGCTTTGTGGGTGAAGCTTTTTAGGTGAAGCTTTGTGGGTGAAGCTTTGGAGGTGAAGCTTTTCGGGTGAAGCTTGTTGGGTGAAGCTTTTTAGGTGAAGCTTTGTGGGTGAAGCTTTTTAGGTGAAGCTTTGTGGGTGAAGCTTTGGAGGTGAAGCTTTTCGGGTGAAGCTTTTTGGGTGAAGTTTTTTAGGTGAAGCTTTGTGGGTGAAGCTTTGGAGGTGAAGCTTTTCGGGTGAAGCTTTTTGGATGAAGCTGTTTTTTTTTTTTTTTTTTTTTTTGGCGCTTGACACGGTCTTCATTTGCTTGTTTTGTAGTGACTGTGGAAGACGGATTGCTTTCTGATTGAGAAGGGTTCTGGCATCGCTTGCTATGAATGTAAAAGAGTGAGGGCTGAGTTGGCTAAATTACCTCTTTATTGAATTCATTGCCAAATGGCCTTCATTACATAGGATGCCGAACGGCTATAGCTCAACACTTGTACATCGTGAGTCTATTTGTAGTAGTACTTCAAGTGATCAGCGTTCCATGGATGGCCAAGGGTCTTGCCATCAGAGCTTCTAAGTGTGTAAGAGCCAGGGCGACTGATGCCAATGACTTCATACGGTCCATCCCAGTTTGGACTAAGTGTGCCTTCACTCGGGACTCTGTCGCAGAGTAATCTTTTCTTTAAGACCCAGTCTCCTATTTTGAAAGAACGAGGCTTGACCCTAGAGTCATAATAGTTGGAGATGCGCTGCTTGTAGGCGACATTCCTCAAGTGAGCTTGGTTTCTGTGTTCCTCGACTAAATCCAAGTTGAGGGTGAGTTGTTTGTCATTTTCACTTTGAATGTAGTTCTGGACTCGGAATGTTGCTTGCTCGAGCTCAACAGGGACAACCGCCTCTGTGCCAAAGGCAAGTGAGAATGGAGTTTCTCCTGTTGAAGTCCGATATGAAGTGCGATATGACCAAAGAACTTGGGGTACAAATTCTGGCCAACAGCCTTTAGCTTTGTCCAAGCTGGTTTTCAAAGTGCGCTTGATTATTTTGTTGATGGCCTCAACTTGTCCATTAGACTGGGGATGAGCTGGAGAGGCAAAGCATAAGTTGATGTTGAACTTAGATCAGAACAACCTGAACTTCTTGTTGTCAAACTGTCGCCCATTGTCAGTGACTATCGCATTGGGAATGCCGAATCTACAAAGGATGTTCTTCCACACGAAGTCTTCTATCTTTGCCTCAGTAATGGTTGCCAAGGGTTCTACTTCGGCCCACTTTGTGAAGTAGTCCACTGCAACGACTGCGTAACAGACTTTGCCCTTCCCTGCCGGCATTGGGCCGATCAAATCAAGTCCCCACTGGGCGAAGGGCCAAGGGCTGATCATAGGAGTAAGAGGCTCTGGAGGGGAATGAGGAATAGTTGCATATCGTTGACATTTGTCACATGAGCGGGATACTTTGATGGCATCCTGGTGGAGTGTTGGCCAGTAATATCCTTGGCGAAAAGTCTTGTGTGCTAGGGACCGAGATCCAGCATGATCTCCACAGACTCCCTCATGTATTTCCCGAAGGACGATTTCCGCCTCGGCAGGCGTAAGACACCTTAAGTATGGCAGGCCAAAACCTCGCTATTGTGGCGATACCCTTGACGCGGGTTTGACCCACTGCATTGACTGCCTGGGGGCGAGCGCTATTGTGGCGATACCCTTGGTTATCGGGATAGTGTCCCTTACTCTTTTTACTGAAAGGAGAGTGGTGAGGATGGAAATCCTTCCTCTTGCCTTGAAATTGATATGTCTGTTGATTCGGTGAAGCATTATGCAAGGCATGGGAAGGTGCCACTGCTGTTTGGAAAGTCGAGGTCTTCTCATTTAGGTGAGTCTGGCTTCCACCTCCCACTTGTTGATAAAGGATGGTTGTAGGGGGTTTCTCCTGATATGTCTTTGCCTCGGCGGAGGCATGGTTATAAGCCTGCGCCATCACCTCAGAGTAAGTCTTCCAAGTATTGGCATTGATCATGTATTTAAAGAAACAATCACGTAGGCCTGCCGTGAAGGCTTTGAGGGCAGTCTTGTCATCTGCTTCGGCACACCGGGAGTATTCATGGCTGAAGCGGCCAGCATACATACGTAATGACTCGTCTGGCTTCTGGTGGATAGTGTACAAGTCATCTGCAGAGTGCAAGCGATCGGTTTGGAAAATGTGTTGGGAAACAAATAGTTTCCTCAATTCCTCAAATGAGTCTACCGTCTCAGGTGTAAGACGACAATACCAATTTAGAGCTCCACCAGAGAGGGTGGAGGGGAAGAGAAGACATCGCTCTTCGTCGGTGTGCATCCGGTATGCCATGGTGGACTCAAAGAGGTTAAGGTGCTCAATCGGGTCCTCTTTTCCAGTATAAAGTTGCAAGCCAAGCTTTTGCTTTGTCTTTGCTTGAAGGGGGGTGTTGAGGATCCTCCTTGTAAGAGGGCCAGGCCTGGGTTGGTTCCAGTCAGGTATTTCAGCCTGACGTTCAGCCTTCAACTTGTTTACTTCCTCAAGAAGTTGTAGGACAAGGGGGTCCTGAGCGGAGTTATGTGTCACTGGAGCTTTCTTTCGTAAATCTCCATCTCCTCTTGGAATTAGGAAGGTTTGATCAAGGGCATGTGATTTTTCCCTGGACTCGCTGTACTGGCTTCCAGGGTATGTCTGTCGGAACACCTCTGAGTCCCCTGTACCCTCATGTCTCTCTGGGACTTGTTGCCCCTTCCCCAAATTGGTGGCCGGCTTGGGCCGTGGCAGGGGACCGAGTCTCTCAGAAATCCTTGGGTCATTAATCTTTGAGCTTATATGGATGGAATTCTCTCGACGTTGCTTCAGGAAATCCCGACAATCGCGAAAGACGGCTTTCGATCCTTCTGCCCCTTCAGCAAAGAGGTGTCTCCCTCCACTTCTCATGGTTCGGGTCGAAGCAACTGGGTTAAGAGAAGCCTCATGTTGATTATCAAGTCGAGGGGTAATCTGTTCCCTATCAGGGATATCTATGTCGAATGCATGTGACCCTCCATGTTGGAGGGCACCCAGTTGATGGTTGACTTCCACGGGGGCAACAAGCTCGCGTGTCTGAGCTTGCCTAGCTTCGTGGAGTGTCTCGAAGAGCTTCTCATATTGCTCCTGGAGGACCTCATTCCTCATTGCTATCTTGTTGTTCTGAGCTTCCAACTCATCGACTTTAGCTTGAAGAAGAACTCGTTTTCCTTCATTCTTTCGTTGTTTCGCACTATGTGCAAGGGGGGTGTCATTCTGTGTGCTGTGGCTTCCTTCGCTTCCCATGCTGGAGAGGGATGCCTGATCAAAAGAAAGTGTACGAATGATAGAAACCAGCTTGACACAGCTGAAGAGAGTAGGAATAAGTGTCGTTTCCCACAGACGGCGCCAAATGTTGATGCACAAAATCCGCGAAGACTTTGGTACAACAGAAAGTGTCAGGTTTTGTGACCTTCGCTTGGTTGCTTGGTTGCTTCAGTCACTAGTGAGGATAAGTACGTAAATGAATAGAGACAGAGAAGCAAACACAGGATGTACGTGGTTCACCCAGATTGGCTACGTCCACGGAGTAGAGGAGTTCTTATTAGTAGTGAAGGGCTTACACAAGTACAAAGGATCAAGCTCTCAATTTAGTGAGTTCTTGTGAATGATTTAACACAAAATGGCATTAGGCAATATTGTGGGGGGGATGACCCCTATTTATAGAAAAACTTGTAGCTTTGTCACATTGACATGTGTCATGTTATGATTGGTTCTTGATGTTGACACGTGCTGCGCTCTGATTGGCTTCTAATCTTGACACGTGTCGAGTAGTGATTGGCCTCCTGGTCGGAGGGGAACTCTTCTGGGTCCTTGACAGTATAGCGTTGGCCGGTGCTCGGTAGTTTCGGGATTGGTCAAGTATGGTACAAACAAGTTGAATCACAAACTTGTGAATATCCTAATCAGATACCTACCAACAAAGAGAGATATCATCGACTTGTTGGTAAACTAATATATCTTGCACATACTAGACTAGATATAGCATATGCAGTTAGCATGGTGAGCCAGTTTATGCATGCACCAAGCGAAACACACATGGATGCTGTAAACTGTATCTTGAGATATTTAAAGTCAGCTCATGGGAAATGATTAATGTTTTCAAAACATGATCATCTAGACGTTAAAGGCTACACTGATGCTGATTGGGCTGGTGATGTAACTAACAGACGATCAACATCAGGATACTTTGTTATTGTTGGTGGAAATCTAGTCTCTTGGGTAGTAAGAAACAAAAGGTCGTTGCTATATCAAGTGCTGAAGCAGAATACTAGAGCATGGCACATAGAGTATGTGAACTGCTTTGGGTGAGGAACTTACTGAGAGTTTGGGATTTAGGCCCAAGCATGTTATGCGTCTACATTGTGACAACAAGGCTCCGATTGACATTGCTTACATACCGATTCAACATGATCGAACTAAACATGTGGAGGTGGATAGACATTTTATTAAAGAAAAACTTGAGGCAAGACTCATTGAAGTTCCATTCGTAAATTTGAAGATCAATTAGCAGACATGCTCACCAAAGCAGTCACAAGTACAGTATTTCACAGCTCATTGAGCAAGTTGGGCATTCACGACATCTATGCACCAACTCGAGGGGACGTGTCAACAAGAGTTGCTATTGTCAATAAAAGAAGTTGTTGTCTGTCAACATGGACATGGCAATTGTCAATGTTAATTACTCCTCACATTAAATGTTGTCAAGTGAGGTGGGAACATGTAGTTAAGGGTATTAGATATTAGTTGTATAGTTTGTAATATAAAGAGAGCTTCTTACGCTTACGGGCCAATGTAATACAATGAAACAATAAAATTGACCCACAAACCCATTATTTTTTAGAGGTTATACGCAACCTTACCCTTACTTTGCAAAGCGGTTGTTTTCACAACTCGAACTCGTGACATTTCGGTTACAAAGGAGCAACATTTCCGTTGCTCCAATGCTCACTCTTAGTATCCAGAACTATCCAGATGAAAAATAATAGTTGTTCCATCAAGTGTGCAGAATGGAATTGTGAATCTGGTCTGTTTGGTCGGAAAATATCCAATGCTGATAATGTACTTGCGCTCTTCCTTCGTTTCTTCATCCGACAAGTTGGATTTTTATTAAGACTTTGTGGAAGCAAAAACATTCTCATTGGTTTTTGTACAATGGTTCTGAAGCCCCCTTCATCCTTCCCACGTGAGCGTCTCCTAATTATCATATTATGGAAGAAGGACTTGGGTAGCACTCGTGCATTGATATTTTATAGGTGGCATGAAAGAATCAGTCCAACTGTAGTTGGGTGGTATATTATCCGATCATATGTCTTAGTGATATAAAAGAGTTGCCCCTCAACCTATGTGTATGACGTGTTTGCTTACATGGGATGGGTGCTAGAATCAATCGATTCTTGACCAGGGTTTACGAAAACTTAAGTATCATGACTGTTTTAATTCGCAACTCCCCTTCTATTTACTAATCCTTTAAATCAAAAAACAAACTTTGAGTTCTACATTAAAATTCGTTTTGATCTGATACTTAAAAAATCAAGAATCAGATTAGTTAGCCTCCTAATTGATCCCATGGCGATCCCTTCTGTCGCTTTCTTGACTCATGATTTTTTCGTTTCAATTAAGTAAAACATGCCATCTGATGTGGAATTCTGTCAAGCATCAATAATTATCTCTTGAATGTTTTCATCCATTGAGAGATAAGGTTGCAAGTGTTTTCTCTCACTGCATGAAGTGTCCCCTGAGACAATTAGGTATCTCTCTCAGACCAACTTGTGGTGCGTCAAAGCCACTAATTTAAAGGGGTGCCCCCCAAGTTGTCCATTCGTAGGGTTCACATTCGCACGTGGAATGCAGGTTTTGTAAGGTCGTTGTTGTTGAAGGCGAATGATCGTCCTTACTGTTCCTTAAAGTCCATACAAGTAGGGCTTCAACTTCTGCTTCAAGTCATTGAAGATTATCTTTTTGAATTCCTAAGGTTTACGAATCTTAACAAGCATATAGTACATGTATCTTGTGACAAAACTAGAATTTAAAAAAAAAACAAATACAACTATTGTTATCACACCGACAATCTTTTAAGATTTAAGGATCTTAATGTACGTATAATCATAATACATGAATTTTATGATAAACTTAAACTTTTATGAAAACTAAAAGCAATTATTACGATACTGATTATGCTTACTAATTTCTTGCACGGCCTGTTAACCTGACACGAAACGACACAGAAATAATAGGTTTCGGATGAACCCGTTAACTATTCGGATTATTATCAGGTCACCTATTCAGAATGCGTTAGCAAATCATATCGTTATCGGGTCACCCATTAAGAACATGTTAACGAATCGGATCGTTATCGGGTCACCCATTGAAATACCCTTTAAGCAACGGGTATAACACGTAAACGACACGAACATGACCTATTTGCAAGGTCTAGACATTATAAATGGCAATTTCTTTAACTAATTTACCTGACACAAAACTACATGACTCTAATGAGTCAGGTCATTATCCGGTCATCTGTTAAGAACCTCTTAAGACAACAAATTTAGCACGACATAATCCGTTAAGATAACAAATATGACATGAAAATAACACAAACAAACACGATCTATTTGTCAAATCTAATACTAACGTGCATCCGTTATCATGTTAGCCTCTAAAAATAATATGTGAGAAACGATATTCGTAAAAAGTTAAAAACTTGTTTCACGAGATGAAGTCGAAGATAATGTTTACATGTGATTGTATTTGGTTTTTGCTGAAGATAAAGTGGATGGCATGTCGGTTTGACCAACATAATTTGGAGTCGAACATAGCACGACATGTTGCACGTGATTATTTAGCCGTGGGAGGGTGTGGCTGGCCCCATTGTACTAGTCCTTATCCGAGACGTGGAGTCTTGGTAGTGGTTACAAAATGTAGTTACTGGCCAGTCTGAACTTGAAGAATGTCATATGCTCTAGTACATGCAGATTCTTTAATCATATTCACAATGATCTAGAGCTGGTTTTGGGTTAGAGAGCTTAGTTAGGTGGGTTGGGTTGGCAACTTGGAAGTGTTGAAATAGAAGATATTTGAAGTTCGATTCTCACCCTCCATAATGTTAAGTACTTATTGTTCGACTGGAGTTTTGTTGGTAGGAGGATCGGTTATGAACTGTAAAGGTTAGGGGGCTGTTGATTTACTCGTTGTATTAATTCTGGAGTCAGTTTGTGTGATCGAGCTTGTCTTCTTTCTATTTTGGTGCACACAAGTGTTTGTTGAGAGTGTGAATCAAAATGAAAAAAAGAAGTAAAGTCTTGCCTAATTTGTTTAAGCGATTTTTGAGCATTTCAATCGTATTTCCAATTACTTTCATGTTCGAAGCTAACATTAGTTTGGAAGTGATTTAATAGCTGATAGCGCTTTTAGAGAGAACTTAGTTGTGTTCCAAAAGTATTATCACCAAAAGTGTTCTTAGTTTTGAAAGTACTTTAGTTATTTTGAATGCACCTTCAAATGAGCCTTAAGAGTTGGTCGAAAATGTGGAGTTATAGTGGGATTTATTGTCGTAAAAAGAAAGAAAGCATAACTAAGCAATTTGAATTCTTCGAACATACAAAAACTTCCTTAAACTTTATAATATGAACATACTTTTTTTATTCACTCCACATAATGTTGAATACACTTCATATTAAATTATATTAAATAACTTATATACTCTAATATGAAATGACAATTTCGATATCATAAGGTAAAAAAAAAAAACAATAAAAAAATACACCCCCATCACTTTTAGTATGCATATCCCAATATTATTTATCTTCCTTAACTCTCAAAACCACTCTCATCCTCCATTGTAGAACAAAACCATAACCAATGAGATTACAAACACGTTGATTGAAAAAAATATTTTTGACGAATGGAACATGAAATTGACATTTCGAAAGCTTTACATGAGGTGAGACATCATGTTTTTCATTATTTTAATGATTTCAATGATGTTGGCATTCTTATAGTTGCGCTACGAATGATATCCCTTGTAAAAAGCATGGTTGATGATGAGTATCACACAGTTAATTAATAAGCCCTAGCCCATATCTGATCACAAAACTCCGGCTATTGTGTTGGTACTTCTAGTGCGGAGGAGTACTTAAAGAATAATTGGCATGCCTTTGAATCCAAACTTAGTTCGTTTGATGAAGATATTGATTACCATCATGGTCTAAAATATCCATAATATCCTGATATTTTCATCGAAATTTCCGTGTTTTTGGACTACCGATATTTTTTTGAACTACCGATATTTCCAATATCATCGATATTTTAGACCTTGCTAAGTCACTCATGTATCTTACCATGCAATGGATAAAGTGTAAAATATTGTACTAATTCATTATATATAAATGATTATGGTGTGTTTAAACTTCTTTCATTAATTACTACATATTTTCTACACTCACAATGTTTGCCAGTTTGCTATATAATCAACTTAAATCAGTTATATCTATCATGCAATGCATTTCCTTCCAATTTTTTGTGATAAACTAATAGATAATTGACTAAATAAACATCCTGCAAAGTTTCAATAAAAATTTCCAAGTTTTTCTTACAATTTCCGTGGTTTTTATTTAATTTTTATCGATATCGATAATATCCCGATATTTCCATCGAAATTTCCGTGTTTTTGAACTACCGATATTTCCGATATCATCGATATTTAATACCTTGATTACCATGAAAACTACATGGTTGAATGAGCTCAAAGAAAAATTTGTGGTTGCGTAGATTGACACTTGTATGCATTTTGGTACAAAAACAAATTAATGGTTGAATTGTTTTATCTAAGACTGAAGAGTGGAGTGTATGCACAAAATGTGGGATGTATGTTGAAAGTGTAGAGTGTGAGCGTACTATGGGAAAATATGTGAGATGTATTAAGATAATTGAAAAAACATATATATGGTGTATTAAGTATGTGAAGTTTATTCATCAATACGTAAGCTATTAAGAAAACAAGCTTTTCACAATGATATTAAACATCTTACCTTGACAAAAAATAAAAAATAAAAAAATAAAAAAAAAATAAACAAAACATCTTACCTTGACATTTAAATCTCTATATGAATAAAAATATTGTCGTTTCGACTAAAAAACTGAATTATTATTGTGATATGATCAAGTAATGATAACTAATATATAGATTAATTAATTCTTATGCCACTAACCAAGGTATAATACGTGTACAATCTTTTTTTATAATAAATGTCTATTTGCACTATTAATTCCTCACACCCTTTGCTTATTTTTCTTAAAGAAAACCATATAATATTAATTGTAAAAGAATTATAGTGCCCAGGTAATAAAATATGAGAACACATAAATAGATTAATTGTAAAAAATATCGATACGAAGAGCAAACATAACAAGGTTTTAAGCTTGATTGGACTTTAGAGGTTTATATCTAATTCTCTATTGGTTGACTTTTACACTATAAAACTATAGAAATCAATCTTTAGCCTTAACAATTGGAACCCTAATTTACAGTAAACCTCAATTACATAGCACATTAGCTTTTTCCATTTATTCGATCCATTAAGTTCTTCAATTTGTTTAAAGAAGAAACGAGAGACGAATAGAAGTTTAGGGTCGAATATCCCCCCTCGACTATTATTTAAGTGTATTATCTTCGGGTATAACAAACAAATAATAGTCTTAAAACAATATAATCCCAAATCAAATCTCTTTCTTTGTGTTTTCAATTTTGTATTAGTTTTCTCTAATATTTTAATTATCTTAATCACGATTCTAATAATTCTCTTAGGTCATTGAAAAGAACATGCATGCAAGCAGGTTGGTTTATGAAGGTCAGACAGAGACGGGGATGAGTCGGGGATGAGTCGGATGACCCCTCCAATGGAAGGAAGAGTCGATGACGACGATGAGAGGTCCCTTTTGAGGGTGTAAGCAACGAGCAGACAAGCTAATCGGAGGGCCCCACCCCTGTCTTATTGGCCCAACCAGGGGCCAAAATTTGTCAACTACCACCACATATTTTTGTTCCCCTCTCTCATATCTTCTTCCTCCTCCTCCCTCCTCCTTCCTCCTCTCCATTTTCTCTATTTAAACCACTTTTGTCCCTAAAAACCACCATCAAGTTCAAACCCGCCACCACCACAAGTCTTCCAAACTTCTTCAAAGTCTCTTCCAATTTCAATCACTCCCACTCTCTCAGTCTCAACCGCTTTAAGAATTTAGTCGATAACTATCTAGTTTTCAGTTTCAAATATTCCTTGTTTTCTGCATGGACATGGAAGCCAAGGCGATTCCAACAAGGACGAGGAGTTCTAGTTCGAAGGTTCGGCCATGGGGACGGTGTTCGAAGCAGATACGAGAGCAGCGGGCGCGGCTTTACATCATATGGAGATGTAGTGTGATGCTCTTATGCTGGCATGAGTAATTAAGAGGTTAATTATAATCATAATTAGCACTGGTTGGCCAAGTTTGAGATTACTCAGTATTAGGGTGACTAATTAACCATAGGGGTATTGTGGTTTTCTCTGTATAATAATTAGGCAAAGGTGACCACTTTTTGGATACATGGTAGGTTTAATTAGTATGTAGACAATTAAAGCTCCAAATGTCTTGATGAACAGAAATTTTTAGGATGCTCGGAATACAAGATGGTACACTATATGTCATTATATAAGTGGAGAAAAGTTTTATTTTTCAAGTGTCTTTCTACTTATATAATGACATGTGTTGTAACACTTCGTGTTCCGAACAAACTGAAAAAATCTCTCATATTTGACATTGTAAATATACGATAGTTTAATGTACTCTTATTTTCTTAGTTTGTTGATAGTAATGATCATTCTATATATTTGTGTGAAAAATACTTGGCTCCTTACCTTTTTGATACAAAAATATATTTACACTATGAAGGTGAGAGAGCAAATTGGTTCCGATCTCATTATTCACAAGATTCAAATCTAATTTTTTTCATTTACAAGTACAAGTAAATATTACTAGACCACGTTATATGTGAGGATTGAGAGACAAACAAATGTTCTACTATAATTTCCACGACTAGCACAAATATTTGAGTCCAAATTCAAGAGTGTCACAAAAAGCATAAGTCATGGTGCCCGAAATTTTTTCCTTTGGAAAAAATATATTTGGTATCAAACTAACCATCTATCTGAGTTGAACCTCGGACTTTTCAAAGAATAAAACCGTTAGACCATTTATTATTTACGTGCCCAAATTGAAATGTTAAACCTTACTATCATTGACTGGAGTCAAAACCGACCAATCTGGCAATGTTTCTAATTGCTGAATGTGTAAGAAAATGATTTGCTTATCCCCAAAAGCCATTTGACTTCACTTTTTCTTAAGATTAACCGGATGTACATTCATTAACCATCTGGACATTTTAATTTATAGCTCTCATATTTTTGAACCACCAACAGTGTTCCAGAAATATATCTCTGTACATCACGTGTTATGAGATAAGTGAATGTGAGTTTTTTTATTCAAAGATCCCATACTTTTATCGCACATAATGTACTTGTTCATATCTCAAGTACACTTAAAAATTTCTCCACCAGCACACCATCATCATGCATTGTTTGGCTGAATTGAGTTCGCCAAAATCACATAATGACGAGATTAGTCAACGGAACTGGACAGATTTTTTCATGTCACTTTCGTGTCGCACTATAAGCTTCTTAAAATTCATACAAGCAATTTTGGATATGTACGCATCAACAATAGTACTCCATTCTAGTACAACTTCAAAATTGAGTTTTTATCATTAATAATCAAAATTTAGCCGTTAAATTTATAAATATAATTTTTTATAAATAATTTCAAATATATCCAAAATTCTACTTAAATATACCCATTTTCCCTCAAAATTAAAACCTAATTACAACTAAAAGCCAATTGTCTTTTAAATTGTATTCATCTTTGTTCATGAGGAAGGGAGTGGCAAATGGGGATATTGAAGGCCTTTTGGAACAAGACGAACACCATGAATGTATGTCGGCTGCACCATTGTGAAATCAAAACACATTATAAATATAAAAATTGAAGTAGAAATTGATATATTAGAATATATGGGGAGCAATCAAAACAACAATTAGATCGATAAAAAGTGTGTTCCTCAAATTAATATTATATATGCATAATACCATGGAACCGTATACTAGAGATTTCCATCCAAACGAAGACATGAAAAATTCTATTTTGAAAATATGCAGAAGTTCCGGGTCTATGAAATTTACAGAAAAAATATCAGATGATTATCATGCAAAAATATACAGTTTTAGGTGTTCGTCAATTAATATATGAAGGGTAAATTACCTAATATTCCCTCATGTTTGAGGTTTATTATAACCCCATATAATATCTTTAAAACATTTCACTTTCATAGCTCACGTATTATTTTATTTCAAAATAATACATTCCTTAGATTTTACATTCATTGGTTTGTTAAATGCTGACGTGACTGCCACATTTGTACTGGTATGGTTGCCATGTGGCAAAAATAATAATTTTTTATATATTTAAAATATTATAATATTAACCCTATTAAAAAATAAAAAACCAGAAAAACCCAAACCCATAAATCATTCCCCGCAACCCCACATCCCACCCCCACCCCCTTACCCATCTCTTCCTTCCCGTCCGTCCATCCCTTCCACCCCTCCATCGCCTCCACCTGAGCACCCTTTAGCGTAGGTCCCACCTCGACCTCTCCCTCTCCCTCTCTCTCTCTCCCTCCCTCTCTCTCTCTGAGAAATCCTTCCCCGCAACCCCACATCCCACCCCTACCCCTTACCCATCTTTTCCTTCCCGTTCGTCTATCTCCTCCACCCCTCCATCCCTTCCACCCGAGCACCCCTCAGCGTAGGTCCCACCTCGACCTCTCTCTCTCTCTCTCCCTCCCTCTCCCTCCTAGAAATCATTCCCCGCAACCCTACATCCCACCCCCACCCCCTTACCCATCGCTTCCTTCTCGTCTATCCATCTCATCCACCCCTCCATCAATCCCTTCCACCCCTTCATCCCATCCACCCGAGCATCCCTCAGCGCGGGTCCCACCTTGACCTCTCTCTCCCATAAATCCTTCCCCGCAACCCCACATCCCACCCCCACCCTCTTACCTATCTCTTCCTTCCCGTCCATCCATCCTAACTTTGACGACCTCCTCTTCTTCGACCTTTCCAACCTCGACCTCTCCTGCCTCGCCTCCCCTAACCTCCTGCCATGTTTCTCGAGTCCGACCACTCCTTAGAGGGCCAACCACCTAACCCCTTCTCCTCGACCCCCAAGCCCACCGCTTCCTTCGGTTCCACCGCCACTGCTACCCACCTTCAGAGCTTCTCCGTCAACTCTGACTTTTTCGACGGTCTGGGCAGGACTCTCTACGAGTTTGGGGGTTAGGTTATTAGGGTTTCGGAGTGGGGATTTTGTAAATGGGTTGGTTGGTGGGTAGAATTAGGTATGGAAGTGCTTCAATGGGGATGAACCGTGGGCTGAGTGGTGGATTTTGTGAATGGGAGTTACAGAAAGGTGAGGGGGAAGGAAGGGGATCTGGGTTCGGGTTTTTCTGTTTTTTTTTTTTTAAATTTAAATAGGGTTAATATTATAATATTTTTAATGTATAAAAAAATATATTTTTTGCCACGTGGCAGCCACGTCAGCATTTAACAGACTAATGGATGGAAAATCTAACGGAGGTATTATTTTGAAATAAAATAGTTCGTGAGGTATGAAAGTGAAATGTTTTAAAGATGTTGTATGAGGTTGTAATAGACCTCAAACCTTGGGGGTTATTATGTAATTTACCCATAAATGAATTTGACAAGTTGATTGCTCATTCTCTTTTTTATTCTTTCCACTTATTGGATTGGAATATATGGAAATAATCAAAACCCCTAAAAAAAATAAAAATAAATAAGAGTAGAAGGAAATCCCATCCGTATATGTGAATTGAACAATTACTAGGTATAGAGAGAAAAAATCCCAAGAGCTCAAATGCGATGAGGGTATTTTAGTCTTTTAAAGTTTATTTTTGGCTATATATGATTTTTTTTATTTATAAAAACTGATATTTTTGAAATTAAAGGTCAAATTCTAGCTATATTTAATAAATACTCTTAAAAATTAACCAAAAAATACTTGTGTGACTCACCATTTCCACATGGGGCCTAGAATTCGGAGACGACATTTGGAGGCGACTAGGAGTCATTATTGGAGATGGCGCAGTCAAGAGGAAGCAAGGGAACGATCCTAGCAATCCCATGGTTCTTGAGGGGTCTCGCTAAGACTGTTTAGTGAGCCCGTTAGTCTAGGCAAGTGAGACTTTATCCCATTAAAGTTAGTCCTAGTGAGAAACAAGCATTAGACTACCTTACCCTTTAATCTAGTCTAATCTAGTGAGAGCTAAAGTCAAACAAACACACCCTTAAGGATAAAATCGTTCCAGTATTGGATGTCAACAGGCCCAGGAACATTTCACTGTCAGGAATAAAATATGTGTACATATATAATATTCTAATAAACTCATCAAGTCCAAATTATGATTGTTTTGAGGACAAGGATTGTCTGCCCTCCAGTTCCGATGCCCTCCTCGTGCCTTCCTGTTTGTATGGTCACGGTTAAATCACGTCAACATTTTATATTGTTTTTTTTTATAGATATAATAAAACAAAAATAAATAGTAATATAAAATATTGACATGGCTTAATCGTGACCACACAAAATAGAAGGGCACGGGGAGATCACCGGAAGTGGAGGGCAGACAATCCTTGTCCTTGTTTTAAGTCTCCACTATACAAAATCATATAAATACTTGCAGGCTATAGCAAAATATATAAATCCTCCTTAATTTGAAACAAAAATTGCATCTGTCTTCGAAGTTGATCCTGTTCATATTCACAGCATATGATATGCAGTAGAAGGCTTAGACATCCAATTCTTCGTCGAAGACGACATCCCATCCACCGTCGATAAGTTCCTTTTGATCGGCCTTGGTTCTTTCCCGTTCGAGTATGCTTTTTGGTGATAGGCCGTCAACTGAAGGAGCGGGGCTTGCCTTCTCTGGCGACTTTGGTAACTCAAGTCGTTCTGGAACTAAATCGAATGCCACGCTTTTCATGGATGAGCCTGAAGAAGCTAGGATGCAGCTCGTCTGGCTCGAGGATACTGACTCGCTTAGCGGAACCCGCTCATCAAACTTCTCTTTCAGAAGCCTGACATCGTGACAAATAACAGAAATTTCTCCTCTGCACATGTATGGAAAGACTATTATCGTCTCCTCAAACGCATAAAAACGCATGCTGCAAATAAAAGCATTGAACAGAAACAAAATTCTCGAGGAATAAATAAATTGCAATAGAACAAAATATTACCAGATAGCGAATAATTTGAGGTATCGGATTAGATTGCGACATAACAGACAACTAGGAGATGAGATTATATTGATAATGCTTAAAAAGTAACCTAATTCATTTAGATGTGGATGATTTAAAATTGCTGGAGGAGACAAGATGAAATAAAAAGGGTAACTTTACTATATCTAAGGTTAACTGCAAAAACGATCTCAACGTAACTAAAGTTCCTCATACACATATATCAAGTCTAATATAAGGCAGGAGAGGATGCAAAATTGGTAATGGAGTTCTCCGAAATCAAGAGCAATACGTACTATACTTGCAAGTTGCTTGGCATCAGCCACTTTACATAGGTAATAGAGACCTCGATGGTCTAAACTGTAAACCAAACTTTAGAGCTTATAATATGAAAGCAATGGAGACAAAATCACTTACTGTAGCATATCAACAATGCGGCCACGATCCATCAGAAACTCCCGTAACTGCAAAAAGAAAAATTTGAGTAATTATATTATCGGTTATCTTACTTTAATATGTCCATGGTCACTGGAAATAGTTGTTACCTTCGAATTTTCCTCCGCCTGTTGTTGCAATATTTTCGACTCCTGAACAACTTTCTCCATCTCCGCTTCTTGTTCAGCAAGAGCTTTCCGGGCACATTCTTCCTTTTCTAGCTTGTCCTGCTCGGCCAGTCTCCTTGCCTCCGCTGCCGCATCTAGCCGTTCCTCAAGGGTTCCACGCATCTGCAATGACAAAACAAATAATGAACTAAGAAAAAGGATTGTCTTTGTATCAACTGCCCCACATCATTCGAAGACAAATATAATTGTTGCAAGTAGTCACAAATAAGATTTTCCAATATCTTTACTCTGTGAATACTTAACATCTTTTGTGATGATATTGTTTGATAAATAAATATAACGAAACAGATCATACAATTGTTGTTTTTGAAGAATACAATATGAAAAAGACAGCATAAAAATGAGGCAATCTAAAGATCAATGGAGAAATTAGTGAAATAGAGCATGCACCAACAGTAATGCAGTGCAATAAGCAACTCAATGAAGTGGAGTCAACCTCATTAAGAATCGCAAGTGATTTATCTCTCTCATCTGATAAGTTGAGCAATCGAGACTGAAGCTCCCTCGCTTCAGTTGCTAAAATTGCTTTCTCCCCAAAGACTTCTCCAGCATGCTACACAGAAAGAATATAACCTCAGTTATAATGCACCCTTAATTAAAATTAGCAGAACTCAGAATCCATTAACTTCAAACTTTAATCACATTTCACAATATACAACCATGTCATTTGCGTCTTTTGCATGTGCCAACATCTGTTTAAGCTCCTCCACCTTGACCATGATATCCAAACCTCCCCTAGAAGCTTCCTCTTGAACAATATCCACCGCTTTCTCCTGGACCTCCACTTCTCTCATCATGCTGATGACCGATTCCATGGCTGAAAACAGGGTTTTCTGCAACATTGTCAAACGATTAGGAACTCTATCATCAGGGAGGAGGGAAAAAATGGTGCCACCAAAAACTAACTCCATGACAATGGTGGGTCAGCAAAATAACACAAACAAAACATTAAGAATATGCTTTCAAATATCATAACAAGATTTATTATCCCAAGATAATACATATTATTGGTAAAAAAAAAAAACGAACCGAAGCACATAAACCAAAAGTCCAAATCCATGAACACGTTATCATTGGATCCTAACCCGAAATCAGATGGTACTTGTATCACACAGAGGAATTAAAAGACACTTAAAAAAACCCCAACGAAATACAGAACATCATCACATAGAAAAGATTAAGATTATATAACTATTCTGACCAAATAGGGCCAGGTTTATTTAGAGTCTGAGAGAATTGAACAAACCAACAGTTAAGTTTTAAATTTATAGCAAGAGAATCATCTTCTGAATTGCAACCCTAAATCTACCAAGTCATAAACCCATTAGTACCTTGTTATGTTTAGAATCTTCAATGATCTCTTCCAGAACATCAATATTGCATACGCTGTTTGTGGCGGTCTCCTCAATGTCATTATCAACCATTTCCCTTGGAGAACAGTCTTTCTCAGAAGTATGATCCAAAGGACCAGATGCCTGTAAGTTGTCATCAGCAAGAAGAGGGCCTGAACTAAACTCTGGACGAATGTCACACTGTGGAGCATTGGGTGCATGTTCTGGGAAAGAAGAATCAACTGCCAATGATTCTACTTCATCATCAGCAAGAAGAGGGCCTGAACTAAACTCTGGAGGAATGTCAGACTGTGGAGCATTGGGTGCATGCTCTGGAGGAATGTCACACTGTGGAGCATTGGGTGCATGTTCTGGGAAAGAAGAATCAACTGCAAATGATTCTACTTCATCATCAGCAAGAAGAGGGCCTGAACTAAACTCTGGAGGAATGTCACACTGTGGAGCATTGGGTGCATGTTCTGGGAAAGAAGAATCAACCGCAAATGATTCTACTTTATCACGTGTTTCATGGAGAACCGATTCGTAATCACAATTCACAGGGAAATAAAAACTTTTCCACTTAGGAAGCACATCAACCAAGGTGCCATTTACTGCATCTTTTTCAGGCATTGAAAGACTCGTCATGCCAGATGCAGACTGCTGCTGCCCAACTTGGACATCAAAATTCATACCCTTTACATCAGAAATCACTGCTTCACTTCCAGTACTTGTATCCGCATCTGATTGAACAGGACCATTCTGCAATGAGTCCACTTGCTTCACCAGCGTGGGGTTGCCATGAGAGGAACCACTTGTGTGATCATCACCAGCTGCCGGTCCAGGTTCTGGAACCCCTGATTCCTTAATTACCTGCTGGTGCATCAATAGTTTACCCTTCTCCTTCTGTTGAGCTGCAAGTTCAGCATGCAACATACAAATAAAAACCTTAGACGAAATACCAATTTAAAAGAAAAAATGGAACACTTTTGTGTTGCAAGTAATTATCAATAATTATGGAATGACATGAAAGAGGAAAAAGAATGTGGCATCAATAACAGAACAAATCCAGGAACGAAAGAAGGTTCTCTTGAGAAGCTACAGAATACCTGCTTGTACCGGTGGAG
Organism: Malus sylvestris; assembly: GCF_916048215.2. Taxonomy (NCBI): domain Eukaryota; kingdom Viridiplantae; phylum Streptophyta; class Magnoliopsida; order Rosales; family Rosaceae; genus Malus; species Malus sylvestris. The sequence continues at coordinate 39,154,451 of NC_062270.1, read as the reverse complement.
TCCCAGAACTCTGAACCTGCACAGGACTGACAGCCAAAAACGATTGTGTAGCCAAGTTAGGGAACTCACTAAGAACATCGAGGACAGCTGCATCGGCATCAAAGGGATGTTCAATAGCAATAGCCCTCAGAATGCGAAAATCAACCTGAGCCGAATCAGAAGAAATAATATGGATGGTCAGTTAGAGTCAAAAGTAAACATTTTAACCAAATAGACAACCCAAGCATCCTAGAACATACAGAATCAATTAAGTTACAGCCTTTACCTTAACGAAAAATCAAAGAAATCCATTTTTTCACCTATAATCTTAGGCAACACAATTTATGTATATTCCATAAAATCAAACTCTCAAAATCATTAGAATCTGCTGGAACAATATAAACTTAACAAAGATACAAAGGCGAAAAAAATCAGAATAGGTGTTCCCCAAACCCCAATTATTCAGATTAAATTCCATGAAATCATTTTCCAAATTGTTAAGCTTAATACCATGCAAGTTTGACAAGATTTATACATACGAAATTTTATAAAGCCAAAATATTTAAATGGAAAACATAATTACACAACATAACAATTTATAATTCAATCCCGAAATATATTTCGAGGTAAAGAATCATACCTGTGGAAAAACTTCCTTTAAGCAGCCAAAAACCGCATTGAAACCCATCTCCAAGAGCTACGATTCTGCATATTTAAAACATAATACAAAATTACAAACAAAATTCATCCACTTGAGAGCCCCAAAGCTGCATTTATATTTATCTTATAAAAATTCTACACGAAAATTAGGTCAAGATCCAAGATTATTTTTTTTCTTCACTTTCGAAACCCAATAATCTTCCGGATTAAACTTAAAAAATAAGAATTTTCATCGAAAACTCAAGAGAAATTCAGAGCCAATGATACCAAATTAATCATAATGCAAAAAACACACATGCGATGAAATTAAAAATCACAATCGCTCCGTTTGGCTGCCGAGAAAATAAGAAAAACTAAAACTAAAACTAAAAACGAAAGATGATTTTTTTCTTCATACAATTCAGAACCTAGGATTAAAAAGATCGAAATTTGCGAAAATTGAACACTTTCTCGGCGTTTCTCGTCCTTTTCTCGGCAGCCAAACAGAAAAAATAAGAAGAGGAAGATGAAAAGACTGACCGTTTAGGCAGGGGAGAAGAGAAAGTTAGAGTGGGAAAGGTGGAAGGTGGAGGAGAAAAAGGTTTTGTGGTTTTTTGTTTGCGTTCGACTCTCGGGAATTAATAACTCGGTTTAGGCTGGGATGGGCCGGACTCGGCCGAGTTGACTTGACCCATGCAGCTAAGGAAACGGGTACACTCGTTAATTGAGCTAGTGTGCGAGGGTGATTTCGTCAATTTGAGATTTTTTTTTAAAGAAAACTAATGAAAAACTTTGAAAACCTTGAGTTTTAACGATAAATACAAAATAAATGATAAAATGAATAGTATCATGATTGATTTTTTAATTTAAAATAAACAGTATCGAGAGTTTTATGTTAAAGTTCTCTTTTTTGTTTTTTTTTTTTTTTTAACAGTTGGGCCGCTATCCTAGACAGGGGTAATCTTGGTACACGAGTTTTTACTCCTCGTCATGGGCCCGGGAACGGTTAGCTGACGTGGAACTTGGGAAGTTTCCCACTGCTTTTCCAGTTTACTCGCCAACTTGTTTGGCAACCTGGGATCTGGCCCCCAATTGGTGAGAAATCAACGTCTGAAAATGGAGGGAGAGAGAGAGAGTTACGTACACAGTTCACTATCGCGGCGTCTTAAATTAATGATATGATGTTATGTGTATATATTTACGTAAATGTAACCGCATTATTAGTTTAGATGTCATGGTGGTAGTTTGGAGGTGTGGGTAAGTTTTGAAAAATGAGAAAGACTTGGGTCGTATATCCTAACTAACCAACAAGATAATGCCATTATGCCACATCAGAATCGCCTATGAGATTTCGGAGACCCAGTGCGGAATTTATAAAATGGCTCATTTTTAAGATAGTTTTTATTTTAAAAAAGTAGGACAATATATTGGAACTAGAAAATAATAACTTAAATCAAAACAACCTTTAGGACTCATTAATTGTAAATTTACAAATGTCATTAGGTAAGTAAAAAGAGTTATAAATATAGCCTTCACTAAATAATAAAAAATATTTCAATCTTAAGCAACTAAATAAAGAAAAAAAAAGCTTCAAAAAACTTTAAAGTTTCACTTGAATATATAGCATTATTATATAATAAAATTGAAATAAAAATCTTTTTTTTTAAGGTGTTGTTATTGGCACTCATACTATCTCATTGTGCACTCCAAATTAGTATATTTAGAAAGAAAAAAATTTACACTTATAAAAAGTACACTATAAGATTTCAAAGTGCTAATAAAAGTATATTTTTAATATAAAACATTATTACATATAAATATAAGATACCAAATTTTTTTGGGGGCCCCTCAAATTTAAGGACCCTCTACGATTGAACATTTCGCTCTCCCTCAACGCCGCCTCTGTGCCACATCATCAGTTACTTTCCACTTGGACTTCACCGACAAGCATATTGACACAATTTCAACGAACAGTATTTGAAGTGAACAATATCGATAATATGAACAATATGTCAAAAGTCGATGCGGTTACAAATGTTGAGCAGTCCTACACGCTATGTGGTCGTATGCCCTGACCTGAAAAAATGTCAGCTGACATAACAATGCACGCGCGTTGTATCCAAGTTCAACTCCCTCTTTGTAGTACATAATATCTTAATTTTTTTTCCCCTTTAATAAAATGCAAGAGCCTCCAAATAATCAAACGTAAAAGACAACTCTTGAGAGTTTGTGGGGAAAATGAACATAGAATATTTAGGGTTATGCTATCTACATGCTTATTTTTATCTCTCACACAACCCTCTCAATTTCCGGCCGTCGTTATTCAATCTAAATCCTCATGATTTTTTGGAACCCAAATAGGTTTGATGTAGTAGTAGGACACATCTAGTTTTCTAGCCCTAGAAATGGACAGACTCCCAAAACTTGGACAGAAATTACATGCACGCACTATAATCTACAAACCCTAGCTTCTGGATAAAACTGTAATATCCGCAAGCGGCTGATCGCAACTTCGTACCCAATTTTTCCAACCGGAAGTCTGGAGCTACTTTGAAGTCTGTCATCTCCTACTGCCTAGAAGAGGCTCTCGTGGAGACCCTGAAAACCTCGTCGAATGCCCATCATCTTCGGCAGACTTCCTTGGGGTTTGCCCGTGCTTGCTTAGAGCTCCCTGAAGGATAACAAGTATATAATTAGACAAAACAACTTCTATCTTCAGAACAGACATACAAATGACACACAGCTTGTTATTCAATCCAAAATACGCATTCGGTAAAGAAGCACAAAAGTTTGATATTTCAGCTGCTTTTGGCTACTGGGTATACAGTTACTCTACGATTTCCTTCTTATATCACTCAGCTGTATATAGTTACTATACTCTTCAAAACTTTTGTGTGAATTACTCCTTCCGAGTCATAAACATATTTTAAAGCATGAGGAATGCACATCAAGAGAACAAGGACTTTTGAGGATACTTTCAGATAAATTCTGTTGACCTGCAGCGAGATACAAGTTTGAAAATCACAGATTTGGTGAAAGCTTCGGTTACTGGAAAACTTGTGCTTTTTCAGATATATTGGTTTATGACTTCATGTTCAAATGACTTAGCAAAAGACTGACAAGTAAATGATGTTAACTTACTGCAAGCAACTTCCGAGTTGATGGAGCTCTTGCCATGGATGAAGCAGCTGCTGCAGCAGCCACACGTATCCTACACAAATCACACATTCCAATTTAATCAAGGAACTTGACCGAGAGAGAGAGAGAGAGAGAGAGAGAGAGAGAGAGAGAGAGAGAGAGAGAGCGATAGAGAGTTTAGATCCCATCATACCTCCTATGTACATCGATATATACATCTGTCTCATCTACAATTTCCTCCTGCGTTGAAAAGGGGATCAGGACAATCGTCATAAAACAGTGGGCACATGAAAAGAAATAGAATGGGAATACTTGTAGCGGAACACATAATATCACACTGACTGAGCCACTGACAGATTAAATTAAGGTAGGAGATTGGATAGAAGCAGAGCATACTTGCAGCAGTTCTTCAAAAACATCCTCCAGGGTGATGATTCCTATGACCTCCCCGGCTTCAATGTCCTCTGATGAATTTGGAATTGTAGCATTTGGCTGAACGGTTGGGTTGTTTATCAGAGACCTTGGAGCTTTATCTATGTCAAGAGAAACACTCCCTGATTTTTCATCTTGCTTGGTTGGCAAGGAGGCAGCTAGTTGAGATTTTAACTTTGCCAGTTTATCCTCGAAATTCTCTATGTCAGGAATTGCCAGAAGGTTGCTCTTTCCTTTGCTCTTCACTACAGCTGCCAGGTGACTGCTTCCTTTTTGAAACTCATTAAGTATATCATACAGCGGCATATCTGCAGGAACCCTGGGATATCCATGCATATGTATTTAAAGTTTTCCCACATACAACAGACGTCGATATATGCATAAAAGATAATATGGAGAAAGAAAATGACAAACCTAGGCATTCTTCGAATTGAAATGGCACTGACTGGAATCTCTGCTTCTGCTCGTACAGTGAGAAGACTTTTCACCTAAGTCCATTACAGAATAAATAAATAAATAAGTCTAAAAATGACTTGCGAGTCCTACAATCAGCTGTGACATACCAATTCTATAATTAGCTGTTATCAATGGTAGGAATCAACAGGCAAAAGTTTTCACACTCACCAGAAGAAGGCCGATAATGTTTTTCGGATTTTCATAATAGACAGGGACTCGACTATGACCTCGTGCAAGAATTTTCCCAATTGCTTCCCTGCATTAGGAGACAGACATCAGTTTAAAAATGAATCTTTCCCTCTACAACAGAAAACACAAAGAAGACCAAGACCCATCTCTATTACCACCAGATGATCCCCACAATTCCTTCTCAATACCTAGTTTCTACTCTATTCAGCCCAAAATAGCAGAAATACAAGAAGAAGAAAAAAGTACGATCAAGAGATGTCACTGCAATTTCAATGTCACAAAAAAATGCACCAAATAAAGAATATAAAGAATATGTAGAAGAGTCCGAAGGCAAACACACCAGTCTAAGTTTGAATTAACATCCAAGGAAAATGTTGATTCAATAGGTGTCATAGCTTCCTCTGCGGTCTGGACAACAAAAGAAACTTTAGTATTATGAATCCTTTGCAGATTGGAGAAAATGCAACACGCAGACGTGGTTTTTGGTGTTATCTCAATACTTAAAAGGCATGCAGAAGCCTGAAAATTGTAACTAAAAATAAAACACCCAGGAAGCATCAAAATAGTTTGGGAACAAGTATCAGAAATACAGCAAGAAGATAAAAAATGCACATAGAAGGCAAGAAAATTGGTAAATAATAGAGAACTGAGGAACATGTACAGGAAATAACACTATAAAAGATTGGACATGCCTTATACAGTCAAATTATCTCCCCTCAAATTGCTCTGTAACGTCTCATAAATTTTCCAACAAATCAAAGCTTAAATAAATCTGAAGACAATGGGTACCTTTTCAGTTAAATCCAGGGCTCCGCTGATGATCGTTGTCTCATCATGCGTGAGTTCACCTCCCTTACCAGCCTAAAATGGATAGAAATAACAAGTCAAGAAAAACAGAAAACAATTTGAATCCGGAAAACTGTAACTGTTGTGGAACTTCAGCAGCTAGTAGCCAGGAACAAACTGTGGACAAATGCAAGCGATGTCATACACACTTACAACCTAAACAGCTTACCTCTTGGCCATGAATAGAGACGAGGGCCTTCAACTGAGCCCGCCTAAACAAATCATCACTATGTCCAAGTACCTTATCAAGAACCTGAAACAATGGGTCACACATAAAAGCTATAATATCAATATCCGAATCTGAAACATATTGAACTTCCGTCCATACTATGTTTTACTAAAACAGGAAACATACTTTGTGATCCAAATATGAAAATTATAACGAGTATGGTATTAAAACATCATTGCCTAATAAGAACTCTTCTCAGTGTTGATGTGATATCTTAACTGTGTCTCATAACCACAAAAAGCAATTTAATTAAGCAGATGACTATCAAAGTTAATAACTTGAAAACAAAATGAAATTCGATCCAGTACAAACTATAATTACATACCTTTGCAATTGGGTATGCAATCGGATAACAGATGACCATAAGAATGCGAACAAGCCAAATGAAATTGGCACCAACCGAAAGTCCATATTTTGAGCATATAGATTGTGGAATAACCTAGTCCAACATGAAAAGGCACAAGTCTGTCACACTCCCATATAACACTAAACACTCTATCCATCTGCAGTCCAATAATTAATAACAACCCGGAAAGGCCCGTACCTCTCCGAATAACAGAACAAAAGTTACAGACAGCACAACAGCAACAACTGGGTTAAAGATTTTATCAAGGTATAAAGGAAGCGCCTGCACAAGCAAAATTCAATTGCGGTTAAATTAGTGGGACTTAATCTACTAATCATACAAATCTCGAAATTTAAATTTATCTAACAAAAATCAATGTTTTATCTATTACACAAATCTCGAAATTTAAACTTACGGAAATCAATGTTTTATTTATTACACAAATCTCGAAATTTAAACTTAACAGAAATCAATGTTTTATCTATTACACAAATCTCGAAATTTAAACGTAACGGATCTCAAAATTTAATCTTAACAGAAATCAATGTTCGTTGGTAAACCCAAAACGCATAAATTATCATTAAAGTAAACTATTAAAAGTACCTCCATGGCACAAGCATTGCAGAGAAGCAGAGTGACCAAAAGCTGGTGCTGCTTTTGCACAACGGGCAGTATCTTAGCTGCGTACAATGACGGATCAACATCAAACCACCAAAACTAATCACATAATTAAGCTCAATTAAGTATAATTAAACACCAATTCGTTAATCCAATCTAAATTTTCCAAAAAACCGACCGGCTTGCTTCTTCTCGGTGGAGCTACCGCTGCGCTGGAGGATTTCGAGGTCGACGAGATTGAGCGACATCAATCCCAAGGTGAGGCCAGACATGATCCCGGCGAATAGGACGAGCAGGCACGAGACGCCGGCGTAGAGATACCACGACCCCGTCCCGAACGGGATGTCGTCCAACGTGGTCACCAGGTCCCTGGCGCCGTTCCACGACATCATTTTCGCCGTCGTATTCGGCGGCTAGATTAGGATGCTAGGGCGATCGGCGGAAGCGGCATCGGGAGGGAGTCAGAGAGTCCGAATCGAATCGTACTATCGGTCTTTGACTTGCTGCTACAAGCGCGACTGGTCCTCATAAAATAACGATATTATCCGATATTTTTATCCAAATTTTTGTAGAGTTGGACTACCATATTTTAGACTTTGATAGGAAATTTATGCGATACTAACTTATCTTACCATGCAATATATAAACAATATATAAAGTGTAAAATATTATACTAATTCATTATATATAAATGATGATTATACGTTTAAACTTCTTTAATTAATTACTACATATTTTATACGCTCACAATATTTGACAGCTCATTATATAATCAATTTAAATCAGTTAAATCAATGCATTTTCTTCTAATTTTTTATCATAAACTAATAGATAATTGATTAAATAAATATCCTGCAAAGTTTCAATAAAAATTTCTATATTTTTCTTACAATTTTCGTGATTTTTATTCAATTTTTATCGATATCGATAATATCCCGATATTTTCATCAAAATTTCTATATTTTTGAACTAACGAAATTTTGGATATCTTCGAAATTTTATACGTAAGCACAGCGTGGCTCCTATTTATACCCCTGCTACGTTTGCAAACTTTGCATTATTACATTTTTGACACGCGGACAAAAATGCCCCGCACTCTCCTCTTTCCTCGTGATTTGCCCCCCTCTCTCTCTCACTGTGTCGAGTGACTGAGTCAGCTGGGTGTCCGATTGCAGCTATGCTTTCCAAAACGCGGTCAATCTCTTCCTATCTGCACACCCGCAAACCCACTCTCACACCCAGCACCCACCCAGCAACCCACCTCCAATCCCAATCAATCTCGAGCCTCAAAGTCGTATGGCGCAAGGACCAGAAGCTGGACCAGGCAATCGAAAACGACAAGCCCTACAAGCTCTGCGCCCGCGTCGTCAAGGAGGTCCACAACGAACCGGGTCGGGTCATCCCGCTCCGGTACCTTGAAAAACGGCGCGAGAGGCTGCGGCTCAACATCAAAGTCAAGACCTTTCTTAGGAGAAACCCAGGTTTGTTTGATGTTTACTATGATAGGATTAAACCCAAATCGGAACCGGTTCAGTTTCTTCGATTTAGCGATAGGTTAAGGATGTTTCTCGAGGAGGAGGAGAGGATTTTTAAGGAAAATGAGCCGTTGATTGTGTCTAAATTGTGTAAATTGCTGATGATGTGTAGGGATAGGGTTGTTAGTGTTGATAAATTGGTTCATGTGAAGAGGGAATTCGGGTTTCCGAACGATTTCTTGGTTAGCTTGGTGCCCAAGTATCCGCAGTATTTTCGGATACTTGGGTGCCCCGGAGAGGAGAAATGTTATCTGGAATTGGTTTCTTGGAACCCCGAGTTTGCGAAATCAGTGATTGAGAGGAGGGCAGAAGAGGACTCGAATTTGACAGGGATTCGGGTTCGGCCTAATTTTAACTATAGGCTGCCATCAGGATTTTTCTTGAAGAAGGAAATGAGGGAGTGGGTTAGGGATTGGGTGGAAATGGATTACATTTCTCCGTATGAGGATGTATCGAAATTGGATCAAGCTTCGCAGGAAATGGAGAAGAGGACGGTTGGAGTTTTTCATGAGTTGTTGTCGTTGTCTTTATTTAAGAGGATTCCTGTGCCGATATTGGGGAAATTTAGTGACGAGTATAGATTTTCGAATGCATTCTCAAATGCCTTCACAAGGCACGCGGGGATATTCTATCTGTCGTTGAAGGGAGGGATTAAGACGGCGGTGCTGAGGGAAGCGTACAAGGATGATCAGTTGATTGACCGGGATCCATTGCTAGAGATAAAGGACAAGTTTGCAGAGCTATTGGAGGAGGGATGGAGGGGGAGACGAGAGCAGTTGCGGTTGCAAAGGGAAGAGGTTGAGAAGGACAAGGAGATGATGACAGGTAATGATTCTTAATCAATAACATGTATTGATGTTGAGCTGCAAATAGTGTTGAAAGTATCGGATGATCTTGGTTGTGTGGGATTATTGAATTTGTAATCCACCACATTCATCTCAAATTTTGTAGTGATTCTTGGTGTACCTGAATATCTTTAATGGAGGATGTAACTAGTTTTTTTGGTTCCATATTGTATTCGTGTTTCTTTTTATTGGACTTTACAACAATTCATGAAATTGAAATTATATATGGAATCCTAAGACCGTTGTGATGCTTGTTGGTGATTTGTGTAGTTGATAAATTATAAAACGGTGATAGTTAACGGTGAAAATATTCATCTTTTTAGCATCCCCATTTTTGAAGTTTGCCTATGTCACTGTCACTATGACAATTTGTGATGCTTGCTCGTAAAGTGCATGATTGATATAACATAAAAACAATGGTGATAATTATGTGACCTTCATGGACAGTTGGACTCATGCTCAATGTGTTTCTCACATTCAGCTCCGTCCCAACACTTATCATATTCGCACTATGACACAATTTTAGCAAATAGTGATCTTATTATTGTGCAGTCAAAGTGCAACTATAGTATCGGTGTATTAATGCTGGTGATTGATTTCTTAGACAATGAACACATTCTGACAAGTAACTTTTAAAGGGAATATCCACTGAAAATGGTTATGATGAATTTGCTTCTGTTCAGAGCATTAGTTAGTTTATACCCCCTTTCAAATGAATGCTACTCCGTTTACCAATCGTAGTTGAATTGATGTACTTTTGAGCTTTCCTATGCTGCATTGCTTTTGGATGGCCTTCCGTAATGAACTGGAGGTTCGATTTGAGCTTTTAGCTGTAACCGTTTCATTTCTTTGAAATGATTCTGCAAACTGGGGGATGATGGCCTTGTATCGGATTCTTACATATTTCACAATCTCTATGTTGTGATCGAACAGGATGGTAGTGTTTATATTACTGATGTCTGCTAAATTTACAGGGCAATGACACGTCAGATTGTCTTGGCAGTGGTAGAAAGGTCGGAGCAATGACACGTCAGATTGAATTACAACGAAAAGATATATGTTTAACAATTTTCGAATAATGTAATTTCTGTTCTTGCAGTTTGGTAGGCGCAAGGTCGGTTGTGGAAACACCATTTGGGAGAGTTTGCACTTCACCTAACACAAACAGAGTCTTCACACCAAATGAATGGGAATCAGTAAACCATTCAGAACCTGAAGCTCATTCCCTTGGTAATCTCCATTACTTTTTTAATTAGTATAATTGTTATAATTATTACCCACAAAGAGAGCCTAACAACTAAGAAAACAAGAACCTTATGAAACCACAACAGTGTATAAATAGACGGATTAGCCGAAAACACCTAAAAACCATCCATATTTCTTCTCTTTCACATCACATGTGATAGCAGAAGAAGAAGATAGCTGAAATGGTCATGGAGAGAGTCAAGATTCTTACTTTAACCTTGTTTGCAGCTTCCCTACTCTACCTGCCGAAGATGGAGGCGCAGCCTCTATTCCCACCTGTCCGCCCTCTCTGTAGATCACAGTTTGCCCTTGCTAACTATGCTTGCTCGATACTCCCCTTTACTCCGATGCCCCTGCCAACACCCCCCTCTCCTCCTCCCCCTTCTCCTCCCAATGATGATGGACAGGAAGAGCAACATGGCCATGGACACGGACATGATCACGGGCATAGACATGTCCATCATAGGCACAGGCATCATGTGCATGATTCCATATCTGCAGAAGATAATTGTTGTAGGTGGTTAACCCAGCTGGATAATCAATGTGTGTGTGAGCTGCTGGCTCACCTGCCTAACTTCCTCGTTAGGCCTGCTCATGTGTACTCTGTGGTTATCGGAGAAACTTGCACCGTTACCTACACGTGCGGAACCCCGGTCAGGATAAAGATATGAAGAATAAAGCGTAATTACTTAACAGCGTACGAAAAATTTTATTTACACTCCTTGTTTATATTTGGTGTTACATGAGGTTGGGTGTTGTTTATTTAACTGCTCATTATGTTTTCATTCCAATTCATAAAACTTGCGATTGAATTAGACTTTACTAAAGTTGTATCACATTTGATGAATATATATTTTCCACTATTAAAACTCGACGGCCAATCCAAACCAATCCAATTATATGAAATGGATTGGATTGGTTTGGATTGAAAATCCACAATCCGATCTATCTTGGATCGGTCAGATGTGGATTGGCTAGATTTTTTGAACCGACGAGCACCCCTAATTGATTTAGTTTTCATGTCGGATGTGATGCAACAATTTTACCGTTGAGAATATGAATCTCACGTTGGAGAAGTAAAGCTTTACATTTAGATGCGGGTTGGCTACGTTTTTGTGAGCAGACGAGCACCCCTAGCTGTTTAACCACAACAAGTGACTGAGCGGAAAAGTGCGGACACGCTCCCTAAAGGAAAAAAACGGGAGGTATAGGATTTCAATGCATTGTAAGTTGTGAATCTACTTAATTGTGATCACGAGTAGAGTGCAATTTTCAACTAGCCTTCTTCAGGTCCTCTTCTTTTTTTATTTTTTTACTTTAAAAAAATAAAAATAAAAATAAACATCCGCTTTAGTTTTTGTACGGGAAGTGATGCAACGGTTTTCATGTTGTGAAATGAATCCCACATCAGAAAAGTAAAGCTTCTCACGTACAAGCTGATGCGATCTCGAGTCTTTTCATACTATCAAACAATTTTTCGTTTACTCTAATAACCTGATCTAATTAACATGATATTAGATCCACCTTATTCACCACACGTTTATACGTTGCATAAGATATGAATATGATTCTTTGTTACTTTATTTTTATTTTTGTTGCAAGAGAGATTCATTTATCTCAAGATAAAGTAACATGGTCATGAATCCAAGAGTTCTTAAATCAAACAAGAAATGAGGTATAAATTTTATTTTTATATTTTTAAAGGATCAATTAGTGGCAAAGCCACGTTAGTTGACCCTTGTGGAGGCCGGAAAAACTCACAGACACATTTCACCTTCTCATGAATACCATTGTGTGGTTCACCAGCGTTAGGAATCGAATCCAGAAACCAGCTATGCGAAATACAGGTTTAAAATTTACCCCAACCACTGGGATTCTCTTGTTCTGACGTATAAATTAGGGTTATCTTCTTGCTCATACAGTTGTAGAATCTAAGATAATATATGATGTATCTTAGGCTCTATGAATGAAAAGTTTCCAAGTGTCTGCAAATGCGACAAGAACAGAAAATGGAGATTGTATATATGCTGATAACACCCCCAATAATAAAATGTTCCAATCTAAAGGATGGTGACTTTTTTTTATATTTTTAATTTGGCCGTAAAGTCTATCCCACTCCAACATTGCTATCATGGGAAGAGACTTTGAGGAGAATTTATTGATAAATAAGAAAAATCCAGTATGTCAGGGGAGACATAAGGCCAAACCCAGACCATTAAAGAATTCATAACAACAATTCAAAACCTCTTTCAGCAAAAGATACAACATGAATAACAGCTCGTAGTTCGGCATCCAAAGAAGATGCCAAGCCTATTGAACCCGCAAAACAACCAAGAGAATTACTCGTAAAATCCCGAAAGATACCACCAAATGCAGCCACACTAGGGGAACCTCTTGCAGCACCATCAATATTCACTTTGATCCAAGACTGAGAAGGCGGGTGCCACAACACCTCAATAATTTTTGGAGCCTTAGCAAGACATCCACGAACACCAATAGAATGAAGAATGCAAATCTCTTCCACAGAATTCTTCATACAGCCGGAATTGAGAGAATCAATTTCAAGGAGTTGACATTTAATGGACCTTACAACATAATTAATGGAAACAACCTCCTCATGAAAATGAACAGCGTTGCGAGCATGCCAAATAGAATAAAAACCAACTCCAATCATACCCCACCAAAGCAGTTGCACTTGGGTACCAAAACCTTGTTGTAAAGGATAATGGAAAAACTAAAAATATCTTGAAATAAATATTGAACTCTGAATAATTCCAAAACAGTAGACCAAATTTTACGTGCAAAAGAGCACTCAAAGAAAATATGTGAAGCAGTCTCCCTACCTTCATAACAAAGAGAGCACATAGATGCTATAGCAAAGCCTCTTTGCTACAAGAGATCATCAGTTAACATCTTACCATGTAAATACTTCCACAATGTAACCAAATTACGAGGGCGAAAGCAAGATTGCCAAACCCATCGATCCCATTGAACCACTGGTTGTTTATTACGCTTAAAATCATAAGCCAAAGAGAAGGAAAGGTCACCATTTGAAGCAGACAACCAAACTATTTTGTCATCAATCCCATACTTTGAAGGAAGCCCAATAGAAGAAATATCATCCCAAATGGGCGCTAGCCATGAATGTAAAGTAGGTGGGGGAATCCACAACCATCCACAATAAAATCAGAAAAGGGCGTAAACCAGGCCAAATAAAGGAACTCTTGTATGTAGAACACGGTTGTCCAAGACAATTAAAAAACCGACCTTGAAAGAAACGTGAAGCCATAGATGAGGTAACCAAAATATCCCAAAACTTTTTCAACAAAAAGGCCTTATTTAAAGCTGAAAAATTACTTAGTTGAAGAGAGTTTATTCGAAATTTAACTTTATTTTCCAGAAAGAATAATTGACTATATATACAAACTGGTTGTACTGGTGGGTATCAATCAACTCGTTCTTGTTGAATATAAGTTCCACGTGGAAAACTGAGAAAATAAAATACAATATATATGTGTATAGTTTCACTCCGAATACACATAGATCTTTTATGATAAAACTCAACACCTAATAATAGGTGGTTAAATTTTGATATTATCGGTGTGATTAGGATATAAGAATATGAGCATGAGTATGAACCTGTAAACTTGGTTATAGGATTAGAGATTTAGTAGGAAGCCTTGTTGAGAATGGATTTGTGAATCCATATTATGCTGAAGTACTATTTAGAAGGAATTAGTTTTCTATAAGGATCTTAATAGGGAAATCCTTGTAGAATTTGGCTTGGATTATATGGTATATATATGGTGGCCTCTGCTCTCACAGTGTGTACTCAATTTAAGACTAAGACCTATTATTAGTTGAGAGTCTCGTTCACTGAAGAGAGGAGAAGGTGCGCCACGACTTTGCTGCAAAAATCAGATACGGCAACATCTTAGAGTTCTTTTGCAGGTATGTTTTCTCTCTGTGCATTGCTTTATGGTTTATGGTCATATGTTTTGACCACGGTAACTTGCTTTGCATGATCTTGGTGTTGTGTTTATGCTAACATGTGGTATCATAGCTTTAGGTTCATAAATTATAAGTTCTGTGATTAAAACCAGTAGGTTCCAAAAACATAAATAATGTTTGAGAAAAATATATTTTCATTGCCACTTTGGGGAATCGAACACAGGTTCTAGTATAAATGTTTTACGAATAAAGACAAAACATGATTAAATATAACCGTTGGGATTTAAAGGGATGTTACCCTTGGATTTTTTGCAAATCCATGGGAACGGGTTTTCTTTCCAATTGGGGCTTTTCGATTATGAACATCATTCAACAAAACATGCTTCTAGGTTATAATTTCATCAATCTTGCAACTGATATGATCGATTTGAATGGTTATTCTGCTACACTGTTTCATAAAATTGGATATGTGTAAGGTATGTTTTTATTCTTGCCTGCTTAACAGTTCTTCTGCATATTGAGTCGAGGGTTTATGTTAGATCTTAAAGGATAAGACTTTGAAATAACAAAATCTATATGGATTCAATTTAATTGAAACTGTTCAGCAGAAATTTTAGACCTTGGGTGTTCGATCATGTATTATCCACAATTATTTTGAAATCTACAGAATTCTAATGCACCTTTATGTTTTCTGTTAAACCATGAATGATGGTTATCATGCATGAGACATCTCTTGACTGTCTGTTGTTGCATATCTTGTCATAAATTTGCTTAAGTTATTATAAGTCAATTTTTCTATGTATGCTTATCAACTATATGTTGTTAAGTCTACATGTATGATTTATTTATGAGAGTTGTGATGTGCTAAACTGCAAAAGGAAATCAGGAACCTAACTGGTTCATGTTTGTGATTTCTTTTGCAGCATCCGCCATGTCTCTCGAGACTTTGAACTTAGCTAATATACCAATTCTCACTGGAGGGAGTAACTACAAAAAATGGAGGAGATAGATATGATTACTGTTGACAATCAATGAGTATGATATAGCCTTTGATACTCTAAGACCAGTGATCATAGAACAAAGCACTAGAGTAGAAAAGGGAGATTATGAGAAGTGGACAAGAGCAAACAAATTTGCACTTTCAATTCTTGAAAGTGGGATGACTGATACAGTTCGAGGAGGGATCAGAAAACATGAATTAGCTACAGAGTATTTAAAGGCAATCAAGAAAAAGTTCAAGGAGTCACAAAAAGCAAAGATCAGTCAATATATGTCACTTTTGACAACTTACAAGATTGACAACACTGGTTCAATTTGGGATCGTATTATGAAGATGACTGATGCTGCAGAAAAGTTAAACTCCATGGATGTCAACATTGGTGAGAAACAGCTAGTCTTCATGATCCTCCAAGCCCTGCCAAACAAGTTTTCTCAACTGAAGGTGTTCTATAACACACAAGTCAAGAGTTGGGATGTAGATGAGCTTATTGGACAGTGTGTTCAAGAAGAAACTCGACATAGACAAGAGAGGGGCAAAGACATCGAAACTGTGAACTTTGTGCAATGAGGGAAAGGAAGGAAGTTTAACAATGTTGGAAATAATCCAGGTAAGAACTTCAAATACCCTAAACCTCATGATAAGACTACTGTTTCTGCTAAGATATTTGAAACTTCTAAAGGATCTAACAATCTTAAACCAAAGGTTAAAAATGTTGCTAAACTTAAGTGTTTTTCTGCAAAACTCGAGGTCATTTAAGAAATCAATCTGAACTTTTTACAGATTATTTGAGAGCCAATGGAAAAGATATAGCTAATGTCTATGTAGAGTCAAACTTGTTTGAAGTTTCTACTTATTCATGGTGGTTTGACATTGGTTGCACAGTGCAGATAACCAATTCACTACATGGTTTTGAAAAACAAAAGGATTCCAGCTTTAACTGTTATAATGTTTTTGTGAGGGAAGGATCAAAAGTGGCAGTTAAGGCTGTTGGGACAGTCAAGTTAAAATTGTCTTCTGGTTTTGTTTTACAATTGCATGATGTCCTCTATGTGCCAAAGATGAGGATAAACCTAATTTCAGGCTCTAGATTTGTGAAACATGGGATTTCATTCCTAGGTGATAATGACTGTTTGAAAGTTTTTCAAAAGGGTTGTCTTGATTCGGTTTTAGGTACTGCTAATTTGGTTGACAGTCTATGTCAATTAGAATGTAGTGTGATTTTAAATGAGCATCATGCATTGCACACAGGCACTAAGAGAATGCTAGACATTGATAGTTCTTACATCCTTTGGCACAAGAGATTAGGCCACATCTCAAAAGAAAGAATTACTAAGTTATCAAAAGAAAAGTTGATTCCACTACTTGATTTATCAACTGAAATAGATTGTGTCAATTGTTTCAAAGGAAAACTCACTAATTTTTGAAACCTTGAAGCCAAAAGGAGTAAAAGTTATCTTCAGATAATTCATACAAATGTTTGTGATCCTTTTCCAACTAAAACAATTTGTGGAAATAGTTCTTTTGTTAACTTTATTGATGATTTTTCAAGATTTGCACCTTTCTCATAAATGAAAAGTTAGCAGTCCTCAAATATTTCAAAATCTTTAAGACTAAGGTATAAAAGTAACTAAACAAGACCATTAAAATTGTTAGATTAGATAGGGGTGGAGAGTATTTTGGCAGGTACACAGAGTCTGGCCAACAGAAGGGTCCATTTGCCCTATACCTTAAAGAACAAGGCATTGTGTCTCAGTATACAACACATGGCACATCATAACAAAATGGTGTGTCAGAACGAAGGAATAGAATATTGATTGGCATGGTAAGAAGTATGATGTCAAGATCAAGATTACCTGGATTCCTTTGGGGTGAAGCTATCAAGACTGCAAATTACATACTTAACAAAGTCCCTAGCAAATCAGTTTCATCTACCCCATTTGAAATCTGGTATGGAATAATGCCAAGTTATAAGCATTTTCATGTTTAGGGGTGCAATGCAGAGGCTAGGTTCTATAATCCAAAAGAAAGAAAGTTGGACCCGAGGATAGAATCATGCTATTTCATTGGTTACTCTGAGAAATCAAAAGGCTTCAAGTTATAATGTGCACAAGCTCACACAAGAATTAAAGAAACTCATAATGCAAGGTTTTTTAAAAGATCAAGATGTCTCACACTTCACAATTGAAAATTTCATTTTTGAAGAAATTAAACAACATCAATCTGAAGAACCTTCAATTGAATATTGTCCAAGGATCAAGTCACAGATCTTGAGTTGCCTGATTAATTAGAAGAGCATCAAGAGACCACTAAAATGAAAGATATGGAAACTGAAACAAATCAACCTATACTAGATCATACTGAAACTGTGCAAGTTTAACCTGAGACAAGGAAGTCTATAAAGGCAAGAAAACCTCCAATTTCGAAGGATTTTCTTTGTTATCTTCAAGAAAGTGATTACAATATTGGAGACATTGATGATCCAATAACTTATTCACAAGAAATGAAGAGTTCATAGTTAGTTTGGTGGCTTAATGCAATGAATGAGGAGCTGGAATCAATGTACAAGAATTAAGTCTGGTTGTTAATGGAACCAAGGTTTGATATAAAGCCTATAGGGTGTAAATGGGCATATAAGATTAAGAGGGATGCACAATGACAAATTAAAAGGTATAAAGCTTGATCGGTTGCTAAAGGGTTCACTCAGAGAGAATGAATTGACTATAATGACACCTTCTCACCCGTATCCTCTAAATATTCACTAAGACTCAATATGGCAATAACTGCACATTTTGATCTAGAATTACATCAAATGGATGTAAAAACAACTTTCCTCAATGGTGATCTTTACGAAGAGATTTACATGGTTCAACCCCTTGGATTTATTAAAATGAGGAAGGAGAATATGGTTTGTAAGTTGAAGAAGTCAATCTATGGTCTCAAGCAATCTTCCAAACAATGGTACTTAAAGTTTGATCAAGTGGTAACTTCTAATAGCTTTGTTGAGAACAAACTCGATGATTGCATCTATATCAAGTTCAAAATGGACAAAGTTTATAATTCTAGTCATGTATGTTGATGACATATTACTTGCTAGTTCTTGCATTCATGTGTTAAAAGAAACAAAGACATTACTTAGTGCAAATTTCGAAATGAAGGACTTTGGTGAAGTACATTTTATTATGGGAATTAAGATTGCTAGAGACAGAAACATGAAATTGTTAGGGCTCTCACAGAAAGGTTACATTGAAAGAATTTTGACCAGATTCAATATAGAAAGCTGCAATGGTTGCCATGTACCAGTGAACAAAAAAGATCGGTTGTCAAATGAACAATGTCCTAGAACTGATATTGAAGTAAAAAAGATGTCTAAAAAGCCATATGCATCACTTTTTGGAAGCTTGATGCATGCAAATATTTGTACAAGGCCTGACATTACATATATAGTAGGGATTTTGGGAAGATTTCAATCTAATCCAGGGGAAATACACTAAAGTGCTACCAAGAAAGTTCTAAGGTATCTACAACAAACCAAAGGCTATATGCTTGTGTATGGTAGAGAAGAAGAACTTGAATTAAAAAGGTACACCGATTCTGACTCGGTAGGTGATTTAGATGACAAAAAATCAACTGGTGCATATGTTTTTTTGTTTGGTGGAGGTGCAGTATCTTGGAAGAGTGCCAAACAAACTGTCATTGCAACTTCTATCATGGAGGTAGAATTCGTGGCATGCTTTGAAGGAATGAAGCAGGGAGTTTGGTTGAAGAATTTTGAGGAAGAATTGAGGATTGTGAGATCAATACAAAAACCTTTAAATATGTATCGTGACAATAATTCTGCAGTTTTCTTTGCAAAGAACAACAAAATGACTTTTGCTTTAAGGTTGATGGATGTTTAGTTTCTGAAAGTAAGGGAAAAAGTCAAGCAAGGAACCATTGATGTGCAGCATATCAGCACAAGTTTAATGGTTGCTGATACTTTGACCAAAGTCTTGCCTGTTGGTTTATTCAAGATACAAATCTCAAGAATGGGTGTGCTCGAGCTGGTATAGCAGTGATGTTCTTCTCTTGAGTTAAGTTTTCTGGTTTAGCTAGTTATTGACAGTTAGTATAATTATGAGCTAGTTTTAATTGTATTCAGAGATTCAATTTTTGTAATTGATTCATCTGATATATATATACATATGTGTGATTGAGTATTCAGTTAAATGCTTTGAGAATCTTTATGATTTGACTTAAGCAATTGTTTGAATTCATGTGAATCACAAGAAGACGGTTTTGATATCTATGATGAACTTGATTTAAGATATAGTAGGAGTGGATATTCAAGTCCACTAAAGTCAGTTTGATCATAATGTTATAAGTGCATATTGAACATAAGGAATCTGAAAGCATTAGTTACATTTTGGTTGTGATTATAAGCTTTCAAATTTTATGTTTTGAAATGCACAGATAGATTGATTATGATGTAGCTCAATGGGGCTTAGTGATCACCATATTATAATCTTAATCGAACAAAGTTTCTTGGTTGATACTTGCTCAAGTGGGAGAATGTAAGAATATGAGCATGAGTATGAACCCGTAAACTTGGTTATAGGATTAAAGATTAAGTAGGAAGCCTTGTTGAGAATGGATTTGTGAATCCATATTATGTTGAACTACTATTTAGAAGGAATTAGTTTTCTATAAAGATTTTAATAGGGAAATCCTTGTAGAATTTGGCTTGAATTATATAGTAAATATATGGTGGCCTCTGCTCTCACAATGTGTACTCAATTTAAGACTAAGACCTATTATTAGTTGAGAGTCTTGTTCGCTGAAGAGATGAGAAGGTGCGCCACGACTTTGCTGCAGAAATCAGATATAGCAACATCTTCGAGTTCTTCTGCAGGTATGTTTTCTTTATGTGCATTGCTTTATGGTTTATGGTTCTGTGTTTTGACCTCAGCAACTTTCTTTGCATGATCTTGGTGTTGTGTTTATGCTAAAATAAGAGTGGGTCAATGAGTCGTCTCTCTGAATATCTAACAGTTCTTCCTCCCTTTTCACCCAAAACTTTATTCTTTGCTTTTTTTTTTCTTTCTTCTATGAATTTTATGCAACAATATGCTCTGCATTTAAATATTGAAATCTACATTGACCATATACCACATTTACAAACTTAAAAACTTCCGTACAAGGAAGAACTTTATGAGCCAAAATGTGTATGTATATGTGTGTATGTATATGTGATCTTATAAATAAAAAGTTGAAATTGTTATCAAAGTGTTGACCCTAAAAACTACCAAGCCTACGTGATGCCCAAACCGAATAACTAATTAGCTAATTACGTCATTCGGTTATGTGCGGAATTATCAGGCCACAAATAATTTTGACTTTTCAATCAAAATAAAAGGGCTTTTTAGATAAAATGGTCCCTGAGATTTGCATAACTCCTCACTTTAGTCCTTGAGATTTCAAATCAATAGAAGTGGTCCCTGAGATTGTCCACCATCCATCATTTTGGTCATTCCGTTAAAAACTCCGTTAAGTGTTTCAGAGCTCTCGCCCGGAAGTTTGGGCAATTTTTAAAGTTTCGTAACTCAATCATTTCTTAACCAAATTCAATCCATAATATATCAAAATGAAGATAGGAAAGTGTAGAATAATATTGTACCTATTATGATTCCAGAGATGGTTGGAAAATAGCTTCAAAGTTGACTGGTCCAAGAAAAAACTGGAAAACTCGCTGGAAACTAAGTAAACTTTAAACGTTCATAACTTCTTCAATACTCAACGAAATCAAGTGATTCAAAAACAAAAATCATTCTTCTCAATGAGATGAAGAGAATGGTACCTTTTTTAGCTGCTAACTAGGCTTGGTTTGGCCGGAAAACTGCTCGAAAGTGGTTGTCTTGGTCTTGAGTTTGCCAATTTCGAGCTATTTTCCAGTCAAATCATGGTGATTTAGTTGTCAAAAAGGTACCATTCTCTTCATCTCATTGAGAAGTATGATTTTTATTTTTGAATCACTTAATTTCGTTGAGTATTGAAGAAGTTATGAACGTTTAAATTTTACCCAGTGTCCAGCGAGTTTTCCAGTTTTCCTTCGGACCAGTCAACTTTGAGGCTATTTTCCAACCATCTCTGGCAACCATTGGGCTTCTATAATCTTATTTTACACTTTCCTATCTTCACTTTGATATATTACGGGTCGAATTTGGTTAAGAAACGATTGAGTTACGAAACTTTGAAAATTGCCCAAACTTTCGGCCAAGAGCTCAGGGACACTTAACGAAGTTTTTAACGAAATGACCAAAATGATGGATGGTGGATGTGGATGCAAATTTCTTCCTCCTCGATCTTGGACGATTTTGCACCTACAAACAATTAACACCTTAGGTTAAGGCCAAGAGCCTCACGCGCCCACGATGAATGGGGGGGGCTTTGGCCGAAGAACCTCCGATGCCAAAGTTAGAATTTAGAGAGAAAGAGTGTTTAGAGAATTTTGGGATTTTTGCCAAAGTGTTGGAATTGATTTTTTGATGAGAATAGGTGTCTATTTATAGAGTTAGGAGGTGGCTAGGGTTTTTAGGTTTAATTAGCCAATTTATTTGGCTATTTAAACATAAAATGAATGTTTTGGTGGTTTTTGGAATTAATTGGCTAGTTAATTAGGGTAATTAAAAAGGGAAAATGGTGGAAAAGGTAGAGAATATGATAGGCTCTTTTTGAATGGGAATGGCCGGACCTTGGTGTGATTTTGGGGTGATTTGGTGATGTAAATAGCCTTTAATATATTGATTATATTAATTGGTTGAGGATGTTATGGAATGTTTGAAATAAATGGCTAATTGAATAAGGAAAAAATGAGGTAAAAACATATATGAAATAGGTTTTGAATTGTTACCCATTTTGGGTACTTCTGACTTGGTTGATGGATGATTCTCCACTGCTCGCGTGTAGGAGACCCGGTATGCCTCGAGGGTATTTTTGTCATTTTTGTCCAAAAAACCCACGTGTCGCCTTGTGAATATTTTTGGCTCCACAGTGGACAATCTCAGGGACCACTTCTATTGATTTGAAATCTCAGGGACCAAAGTGAGGAGTTATGCAAATCTCATAGACCATTTTGACTACAAAGCCAAATAAAAGCCCATCTAGGCTTATCCCATCATGACCAAAAGCCTAGCCTACCTAGGCTTCTTATCTCAGCATCATAATTTCATCAAATCACTTCACCATTTGAATCCATCATGCACATTTGCCCTGACGAAGACCATGTACATGCATGATGGTTCCTTTACCAAATTAAAATCTGAAAAGTAATTGTAATTGATGAAATATAATCACCATATCTCAAGATAAAGCCACATGCTACAACCCCATTCACTCCAGCACTTCCATGAATTCCAAGCCAATTTGAATTGTACCACCCACTTCAATATCAGAGATAGGATTTGAAGCGATAAGACTTGGTTTTGATAATACTTAGCCACGTAGGAGATTGCATGCACCTGGGGCTTTGATATGATGAGCCCATTCGAAATGTCTTTGTGCAATCATTTGAAGACGGATCAGATCACCTCTTTTCAAAACAACCAATTGGGTAGACCTAATATTAGGTTTAGATATCCTAATATATATTAAGAGATAATATCATAATTAAAATCATAATATTATTTCTCAATGATAATTGAAAATCATTTCAACTTCTTTGTTATTCAACGGTCTAAAATTCTGCTCATTCAACGACGTCGATTACTTGGATCGATGGTGTAACTTTGAGTCCAAACACAAAGATAACTTTTTGTATATGAAGGGACATAACCTTTTTTTTTTCCTTGTAAAAAGGCTAACAAGAATAGAATCTTACATATACATATGGGTATAAATTGACTTTGTTTGGACATATTATAGCTCAAATAGAAGAAATTTTTAGATGTCATCGATGAACATTCATGCGATAAGAGACATAATACATGATTGTATAAATCTAGTGAGAGAGCGTTTTGACTTTGTTGGAACCGAGCTAGTTATTTTGGTCAAAATTTGAGAGATAGTGGATGTCACGGATATATGAAATAGATAAATACATGATTGTATGTAGTTGCAATAAGGCATGTTTTCTCTTTAAGTACTGGTTTGGTACTGAGATACTTTTATAAAAGGTGGGTATAAAAAAAAACTGAGCTCAAAAAAATATTTGGTAAACACTTAAAAACAACTTATTTTCACAATTTTGGATAAAAAAAAAACTGAAAATATGAAGCAGCAAAATAAATTTATTCTCACAACACAGCAAAAACAGTTTTTTTTTTCAAAATACAGCAATACCAAACCAGCTCTAAGTAGAGCAGTGCATTTTGTCTTCTTGCTGTGTTGTGGGTATTTTCCTAAGTGGGTCCTGAGCATTTCATTTTCCAGTTGGGTGTGCTTGATGAATAAGAACCAGAATAATGCAGCATCATGCATCGTGCATGAAAATGACAACAGCTAGTGAGTGGTTTTCGAATAAATATAAATTTGTTTCCATTTTCGTCGTTATAGTATTTTCCCTTTTGGGTCAGAAATCCAAGAAATACAAACGACATGACAGGGCAGCAAGTTATCAGAATATTTAGTGCTAATAATACAACGATATGCAAAAGTTTCTCTTCATATGTAGTTGTACCATTGATATATAAAACATTACAATAATACACGTGTTATATTAATGAAGAAAGTTAAAATTTCACTACAAAATTCATTATAAATATGAACCATGTAAAATTTTATTCCATCATGACCAAAAGCCTAGCCTACCTAGGCTTCTTATCTCAGCATCATAATTCCATCAAATCACTTCACCAATTGAATCCATCGTGCACATTTCCTCCGACGAAGACCATGTACATGCATGATGGTTCCTTCATCAAATTAAACTCACTTCACCAATTGAATCCATCATGCACATTTCTCCTGACGAATGAGAAATTTTGAGTTGTGACGGAAACACGGATGATACACCATATATTTTTATGTAAGTGGTGAACTTTTTTAATTTTTAAGTTATTAACCTTTTAACACACATAACCCACCATTTATATAGGGTCATATGATGTACCACCTCGTGTGACGATCACACTGAAAAATCTCTCCTGACGAAGACCATGCACATGCATGATGGTTCCTTCACCAAATTAAACTCTGAAAAGTAATTGTAATTGATGAAATATAATCACCATATCTCAAGATAAAGCCATGTGCTACAATCCCATTCACTCCAACACTTAGATGAATTCCAAGCCAATTTGAATTGTACCACCCACTTCAATTTCAGAGATAGGATTTGAAGGGATAGGACTTGATTTTGATAATAATTAGCCATGTAGGAGATTGCATGCACCTGGGGCTTTGATATGATGAGCCCATTCGAAATGTCTTCGTGCAATCCTTCGAAGACGGATCAGATCATCTCTTTTCAAAACAACCAACTACCTAATATTAGGTTTAGATATCCTAATATATATTAAGAGATAATATCATAATTAAAATCATAATATTATTTCTCAATAATAATTGAAAATCATTTCAACCTCTTTGTCATCCAACAGTTTAAAATTCTGCCCATTCAACGGCGTCGATTACTTAGATCGATGTTGTAATTTTGAGTCCAAACACAAAGATATAACTTTTTGTATATGAAAGGACATAACCATTTTTTTTTTCCTTGTAAAAAGGCTAACAAGAATAGAATCTTACATATACATATAAGTATAAATTGACTTTGTTTGGACATATTATAGCTCAAATAGAAGAAATTTTTAGATGTCACCGATGAACATTCATGTGATAAGCATAATACATGATTGTATAAATCTGGTGAGAGAGCGTTTTGACTTTGTTGGAACCGAGCTAGTTATTTTGGACGAAATTTGAGAGACAGTGGATGTCACGGATATATGAAATAAATAAACATATGATTGTATACAGTTGCAATAAGGCATGTTTTCTCTTTAAGTACTGGTATGGTACTGAGGTGTTTTTATAAAAAGTGGGTATAAAAAAAACTGAGCTCAAAAAAGTATTTGGGAAACACTTAAAAACAACTTATTTTCACATTTTTTTGGTGAAAAAAAAAGCTGAAAATGTGAAGCAATAAAAATGAGCTTATTCTCACAGCACAGCAGAAGCAGTTTTTTTTTTTCAAAGCACAGCAATACCAAATCATCGATCAGCGCATTTTGTCTTCTTGTTGTGTTGTGGGTATTTTCCTAAGTGGGTCCTAAGCATTTCATTTTCCAGCTTGGTGTGCTTGATGAATAAGAACCAAAATAATGCAGCATCATGCATCGTACTTGAAAATGACAACAGCTAGTGAGTGGTTTCCGAATATCTATAATTTGTTTCCATTTTCGTGGTTTTAGTATTTTCCTTTTTGGGTCAAAAATCCAAGACATACAAATGACATGACAGGGCAGCAAGTTATCGGAATGTTTCGTGCTAATAATACAACAACATGTAAAAGTTTCTCTTCATTTGTAATTGTATCATTGATATATAAAACATTACAATAATACACATGTTATATTAATAAAGAAAGTTAAGATTTCACAATAAAATTCATTACAAATATGAACCATGTAAAATTTTATACTCTCGACAATGTGAAATTCATACAGTCAACAATCCATTACTTTTTTATAATATCTATAGGCACACAAAAACAAAAGCTAAAAAACCCAAAGCCAATTGTGGGACTAGGTTCTCATACTTCTTGTACCTCTACAACTACAATATAGAACACAAGAGGCCCGCCCATCTGGGCAAGTTTACCATAAAACAGTAAGTAATTAATGAGAACAAACTAGATTAGGGTTTTGAGTGTTGGACAAAAATGGTGAGCCTACCCAAAGTAATGCATTAGGGTTTTGAGTATTGGACAAAATGGACAGGTAACAAGATTGAGCTTTGAGTCATGTATATTATGCTCTATGTACGTACGAGCTTGAGACAAAGTATCCCTGAGCACCAAACATCGACCATGAATTTTGGCTAATTAAATTGGACTTGAACAACTAGTTTGCAGAACAAGGTTTTTATATATTTATTAGGGAATGCTAATGATCTTCGCAGTTTGAACTTTTTCATGTTATCTTCTCGATCTTGCAATTTCACTATATGATTCGAACTGTTTATTTCTAAATCAGTCTTTAAAGACAATCTTTACAAAATATTAACTAAATCTGAAATCTCTTGATCGAATAACGATTATTCAATTATTAATAAACAAACAATATTTTTCCCTAAAACAATGAATTTTGATGCAGCAGCATGACATAATTAATAGGAAATTAAATGAAATGCCTTAAGTTAGAATCCACTACACTACCAAATTGGAATTCATCATGAAGTGGGAAAAGCCTCATAGTTAACTTATGAATGATATGAAAGATTACAACCCTGCACCTTAGAGGTCGCTTATATAGTGCCTCTTAATCCTAGGTTATCTAGGAGTACAAATAAAAAACGAATTAAACAAATAACAAAATTCCTACATGTCCTAAAAACTCCCATTTTTGGCTAGTAATTAAACAAACGAACTTGGCAAAAAAATGGCCATGCGTCAGGACAAAGCGCTGAGTTTGATTCATCTTGTTGTTACGGCGAGTTGTGGGCTCAAATCGAACATCGGAGCACCAATTTTTAATGTTTGGGTCTTGCTGCCATTATGCATTCTCACATGTTCTTTGATCGTTTCAATCATTTGTTCTACATCAAATTTTGACAATGTTAATTGAACAGTAAAATAATTTCTAATTTTGATGATTTTTTTATAATTCATCTTAAAAAAATGACCTATATATTTTCGATCATGAAACAACATTTAAAATAAAAAAGGAAGAATATTTGGGTACTCAAAGATGAGTAGGAGCTCCTATATTGGGTACTCAAAGATGAGTAGGAGCTCCTACTCAAAACTCTTAATATTTTAATCACAGAGATTTGTGCATATAATTAGAAACGTTCTGAATCACACTGTAAAGATCATTTATGCAAAAAATAAATTAAAACAAATGTCGTTTAGTCAATTTATTTTAGCAAATACATGGATGGTTCGTAATGTTTTTACCAATACTGTTCATTTGTTTTCAAACAATTTGATGACCAAACAACCTTATTTTTAATTGATTTTTTGTAAAGACGATATTTAAAGGGCGATTTATAATTTGAATGATTCTGATTATAAACACGAAGTTCTATAAATTGATAATGAATAATTTTGAAAAGTTTTTAGTAAAATTTTCTACTCATCTTAGTTAATTATTGTTCAGAGTGTCAAAAATGGACAAGGATTGTCTGCCCTCCTTGTTCTCATGCCCTCTTGTTTGTGTGATCATGGTTAGGCCTCGTCAACATTTTATATTACTATTCATTTTTGTCTTATTATCTCTATAAAAAAACAATATAAAATGTTGACGTGGCTTAACTGTGACCACACAAAATAGGAGGGCATGGGAGGGCACGAGAACAAGGAGTAGGGGTGGGCACGGGCCGAGTAGGGCCCAAATTTGGAGGGACCAGACCGGACCCGCTTAAAAAGAAAACGGGCCGGTTATTGCAAATCTGATTACTGGAACCCGACCTAACCCGGCCCGTTTCAAACGGGCCGGGTCGGGACGGATCCACATGTCCCTTTTTTTTCCGGTTTTGATCGCCTTCCGGACTCGCCATCCTCCAGATCTTCGACTCGGTCTCTGACATCAAGACCCACATCCGCTTGCCGCGCCGTTTCCAAATCTGGCACAAAACCATAAACCCAATTGATTCACCATGAAAATTCTATTTTCTCAATAGCCAAACAGAAAACAAGAAGGGACGACCATCGATGGTGACCATTCGCGCTCCGAACTCGACATCGATGATAAAATCATGCACAGGCTGGAACCTCTTATCCGTGAATTGCAAGATCTTCCGACACCTACAAATCCAAACCAAAAACCCAAAACCAAAACCCAATTGTTTTAAAACCTCAAATCTCAAACCAAACAAAAATAAATAAATAAAAAATCAGAAGGCTGGGGGAGAGAGAGATCGAGAGGGAGGAGGTCGAGAATCGACAGATCCAAGGTGTGAGAAACCGAAGACAGAGGTGTTGGGAGAGAGAGAGAATGGGAGAGAGAGAAAGAGGGAGGGAGGAGACTGAGGAGAGGAGAGAGTCTTCGAGAAGGTGTGAGAAACTGTGGTGGAGGTCGCGGTGGGGTGTGTCTGCTCCAGGAAAGAGAGTTGCAGAGATAGGGAAAAAGAAACAAGGAGAGGAATGAGGGAGAAGGATCGAGAGATTGGGGTGTGTGTGTGTGTGTGTGTGTTCTCCGAGAGGGAGAAAAAGCATCGAGATTGAGAATCCCTGGCTCTACCACACACAGTAGCCGGTAGGTGAACTTAAAGAGAAAGAGATCAATTTTTTTTTTTTTTAATATGTTGATGCAATTATGAACTTGTAGGACTTTTGTAGTTGATAAGTACAAGCAAGTGCGAAAAGTGGGGGTGGGTGTCTGACAATGTTCTCAGTTCTCGAGAGTGAGAACTCACGGGAAGCCTCAGAGAGTGAGACAGTAATGTTTTTAAATTGGGATGTTACCCAAACGGGTCCCCGGGTACCCTTTTTTTTATTCTTCTAGACCTGGCCCGCCCTTAAAATTCTAAAGCCCCGACCCGGCCTGGCTCGTTTCTCTTTTTAAAAATTAGGAACCGGCCTGTACCCGCCTCGAACCTTGATTACCCACCCCGACTTGCGGTTCCTGTACCCGTTTGCCCACCCCTAACAAGGAGGGCAGACAATCCTTGTCCCACATAGACCAAAAAAATCCAAACCTTTCTCATTTATTATTTGGGGGACAAGGATTGTCTGCCCTCCACTTTTGGTGCCCTCCCCGTGCCCTCCTGTTTGCGTGATCACGGTTAAGCCACGTCAACATTTTATATTACTATTCATTTTTGTTTTATTATATCTATTAAAAAATAATATAAAATGTTGACGTGACTTAACCGTGATCACATAAAACAGGAGGGCACGAAGAAGACACCAGAAGTGGAGGGCAGACAATCCTTGTCCTTATTTGGTAGTCTGGGACAAGTGTGGGGCGCTGCATTTGTCTTATCATTTGGACCTTGTATTTCATGCTCCACATTGCATACGTGCAAACTAATCGACAAAGGGTGTTGTGTGTGATGCGTGAAAAGAAAGCAAAGTCCATAGTGTTTCAACCATTTTCTGTATTTGCTTTTTATGAGAAGATGTATCGTCTATTCGCATCCAACTAGCCAAGCTTTTGATTTCTTATTAAGAAATCATATCCAAAAACCAATTATATTAATTTAATTATCTTGATTTGACCTAACAACTTTACTATCGTAAGCCATATTATTATCCTTCCTTATCATTTCAAGATTCTGATTCTATAAAGCAACGCATGACAAAAACTAAAAGTGATATGAGGGTATGACAAAAATGTACACTTAGGTTGTACCTGAAAAATCATCATAATTAACCCTACTTTTTCATGATCAAATACCTCTAAAAATCTAGTTAAAGACAAATTCCTCTTGCTCAAAAAGAACATTAATACTGTATACACATTCGAAAGGCTAGTTGAGAGATAGGAATAGCCAAAGTTCATTTCAAATATGCTCTCGACCTTTCTAGCACCTGAAGTAAACTAATCAATGAACCGCTAAACCTACTTTTTTTCTACTTAGTGTTCCGGTTACAAGGAGTTCTACATAAGAGCCAATTGGTATTAATCTTGAGGAAAAAGAGAGATTACTATAGACTTTGTTGATTTGCTACGTGATGATTTTGTTGAAATTAAAAGATCGAAGCTGTGGTATTTATTTCACTAAAGATTTAGAGTTTTGCTCATCCCTCACTTTAAGAATATCATTAAGAAAGCTAAAAAACTATAATCATATCATGCATGATATTGAATAGTTGATTATCAGAATGTGCAACAAACAAGACTACAAAATAATAAGAATATTATTAAACAAACTGAGAATGTCGAAATGGCTACAAAATCACAAGAGGTTACATCGTGACTAACATATTCAAGATTGATAACAAACATGCTATTTATAATAAACTAACCCTAACCCTAAAAGGTAAGAAATCGAAACCCTAATGTTAACGGGCTAAGCCCAAAAAACCAAGCATTCAACTAAACCTAAATACTCATGGCGGTATACGACATGGGTTTGCAAACAAACAGATGCGGACTGGCTCCATTAGGCGGACTGGCTCCATTAGGCGGACTAGCAGGCATACAAACTTGACTTAACTTGATTGGCAAACTTGACTTGATTGGTGAACTTGACTTGAATTGATTGGCGAACTTGCGAGCTCGACTTAAACTTGCAAAGTGATTCTGATTCTTACATGCTAATGTGAAAGTATGAAAATAAAGCACATGAGTGCTCCTTGTCACTAGAAGGATGAGATTTTCATATCTCAATTGTACCAACAAACGAACAAACACAAACACTAACACTTAGATAGTGACAACATGCCACATTGCCCATGTGGGCCTCTCAGAAACTCAAAAACTAACAATTTTTCTCCTTGCCCGTGGGGGCCTGTCTCACTTTTTCTCTGTTTTTTCTTTTCATTTTCTTTTCTCTATTCTTTTTCTCTCTTTTTTTTTCTTCAAACATCACCTCTTTTTTTCTTTTTCCTGAATCTTCTTCCTTCTCTTCTGTGCATCTGCAAACTAGTGCAGCAATCATCAAACTGCATTGGAACTCCAGTGCAATCGTCGGACCAAAAAGAACAGCAAGAATTAGGTTTTCAAACTAGCAACGGCAGGGTTGCATTGGTTGACAGTGTTAGACGAAGTCAACCTCAGTATAATTCCACCGTGCATTGAGGAGTCCAGCGTCCTTCCAGAAGTTTGTTTCTGTTTTGAACTCCTCACTGATTAGGTTTCCTTGTTTCTAGGATGTATATCTATAATCTTGTAATCCGTAGTTTTCTGTTATGGATTCCTTGACGTTTTGAAACTCCTTGTAAATAGGGTTTTCAAACCCTCAATTGTTATCTTATTGAGATTATAAATATAGGCAACCCATAGTTGAATGGGTATGCAAACAAAGTGAAATACCTACGATCTTAAGTTTTATATGGTCTCTAGAGCCTTTTTTGTCTAACGACAAAGATCCTAGTCCTGTCATATTTCCCAACACCGCTTCCATGGCTGAAAACAATGTTCCAGTTGTTCCTGTGGTCCATCCCAACCCCCAAACTCCTACCTTCCAGCCATTCTCCACTGTCGTCAATATCAAATTAGATAGGACCAACTACCTACTGTGGTTGGCATAAATTCTCCCTATTCTGAAAAGTAGGGATCTGATGGGCTACATTGACGGCACGATGCTATGTCCTGCAAAACATGTTGATGGTTCAGCTACTGTCAATCCTGCGTACACAACTTGGGTGTAGCATGATCAAATGATTCTTAGTTGGATTAATGGCTCTCTCACTGCTTCTATCTTGTCTGTGGTGGCAAGCAAACGAACGGCTCGAGCTACCTGGGAAGCTCTTGAGCAAAGGTATGCATCCACGTCTCAAAATCGAATTTTGTTTCTGAGAAATCCGTTGTTGCAGACAAAAAAAGGTGATCTATCTGTGGCGGATTACCTGGATCGAATGAATGCACTAGCTGACAACTTGTGAGTGACGACGAACTGGTTCAGATTGTGTTGAATAATCTTGGGCCAGTGTTCGAGATGACTGTGAGTGCTGCACAAGCTCGTGACACTCCTATCACTTATCCAACTCTTGAATCCTTGCTGCTGACTACGGAGAGGAGACTGGCAGAACACACTGTTCATTCGGTTGAAGGCACTGCTGTCAATGCCTTTGTAACTTCACGTGGACGTGGTGGTGGACGTTCTCGTGGTGGAGGACGCGACAACTTCTCCAACCGTGGTGCAGCTCCGAGAGGGAATAACCTTCGCAACAACAATGCTCCGCAGAACAACCACGGTAATGGAGACATGTTTGTTTCTTGTGGAGACAGAATCGTTTGTCAAATCTGTGGTAAACCAGGACATCCTGCTCTTGACTGTTACCACCACATGAACACTGCATTCGAATGCCACATACCAGCTGCACGTCTTTCAGCGATGACGTCCTCACCTATCACCCTGAACAAACAACAGAATGGCTCTTGGCTCCTTGACACTGGTGCCAATGCACACATCACTCCTGATCTTCAGAACTTGATCAATCCCAAAGAATACAATGGTAATGAAGGCGTGGGAGGTGTAGGTAATAATGCAGGTATCTCGATTGCACACTATGGTTCAAATACACTTGAAACTAATGCTTGCTCTTTTATTCTACGAGATGTCCTTCACTGTCCAAATGCATCCACTAATATACTCTCTGCCCATAGGTTTACCCTAGATAATGACTGTTACCTAATCATTTTTCCACATTTTTTCCTTGTCAAGGACCTAAAGACACGAAAGACGCTTTTTCGAGGGAGATGTGAGAATGGGTTGTACCCATTTTCAGATGGCAGCGGACATTTCAAGCATTCTGTATCTGCTTGTGTGGGAGTAAGGGTCTCAGCACAACAGTGGCATGCTCGTCTTGGTCACCCTGCCACACCAATAATTAAATTTTTAGTTTCAAATAAAATGGTACCTATTGATGGTGCCTGTGATGTAACCTTTTGTGAGTCATGCCCTCTAGGTAAAAGCACTAGGTTACCTTTCAATATTTCCGAGTCTATGTCTGAATTTCCTTTGCAACTTTTACATTCTGATGTGTGGTGTTCTCCAGTTATTTCTAATGTAGGTTTTCGTTATTATGTTTTGTTTGTTGATGATTTTTCGCGATATTCTTGGATTTTTCCCATGAAACAAAAATCTGAAGTGTTTGAAATTTTTGTCAAGTTTAAAGCCAAAGTTGAAAATATGTTTAACTGCAAAATAAAAACTCTTCAATGCGATGAAGGTGGTGAATACAAAAGTCATGTTTTCCAACAATTTCTTGATGTTCATGGTATTTCACAACGCTTTTCATGCCCTAAACATCCTGAACAAAATGGTTTAGCAGAACGCAAACATCGCCACATTGTTGAAACTGCCATTGTCATGCTTTCCAAATCTTCCATGTCCAATAAATTTTGGGTTGATGCTTGTTTAACTGCTACATACCTAATCAATCGCTTGCCAACGCGTGTGCTTTCAAACACTTCACCATTTGAGAAAAATTTCAGAAGAAACCATCTTATGACATGTTGAAAGTTTTTGGGTGTCGTTGTTTCCCTTGGTTAACACCATACAATCAACATAAATTGCAACCAAAATCCAAACCATGTGTTTTTCTCGGGTACTCACTCAATCATCAAGGATACAAATGCTTGGATCTGTCCACGAGACGAGTTTATTTGTCTCGCCATGTCCTATTCGATGAGGACTTCTTCCCTTTTAAGGGACTCACATCTTCTTCTGAACGTGTTGATCCTCCAGGTAACCATTCTTTACCCCCGTTATTCTTTACTTTTCCCTTCTCTAGTAACCCTACGCTATCTGCTTTGCCTCCTTCTAGCCCCACTGTTTCTTGTTCTTTCCCACACGTCACGACCTCCACCCCATGTTTCGACTTCCCTAATACTACCATAAGTCCCGAGCATCCCACCACCGTGCCAAATACGACCTTGTCCACTGTTGCACCTAGTCGGCCTTTAGAACCATCTCTTCCATCCAATGAGCAAGTATTAGTGGATTCTCGACCTGTGCATTTTGATGAGCCTCGTGATACGGGTCATTCCATGACTACACGTTTCAAGTCAGGGGTTATCAAACCTAACACTAAGTATGCTATGCATGTTGAAGTTGATTATGTTTCTGTTGAACCTACTTGTTACAGTCAGGCAGTTAAGCATGAGGAATGGCGACATGCAATGGTCCAGGAGTTCAATGCTTTACAACGGTGTGGGACGTGGACTTTAGTTCCATATCATCATACCATGAATGTGCTTCCCAATAAGTGGGTGTTCAAGATTAAACGCAGAGCCGATGGTACTATAGAGCGTTACAAAGCTCGTTTAGTAGCCAACGGATTTCACCAGAAAGCTGGAGTGGATTATAATGAGACGTTCAGTCCAGTTGTTAAGCACACCATAATTCGGCTTGTGTTGAGTCTTGCCGTGTCCAAGCAATGGCATGTGAGCCAACTCGACGTGCAAAATGCGTTTTTGCATGGCCATTTAACTGAAGATGTGTTCATGCGCCAACCATCAGGATTCATTGATCAACAGTTTCCAAACCATGTCTGTAAGTTGCAACGTTCACTTTATGGTTTAAAACAAGCGTCTCGGGCTTGGTTTCAACGGTTTTTGGACTTCTTACTTCAACTAGGTTTTGAAGAATCCACATGTGACTATAGTTTGTTTATCTTCAATCAACGGGGTGTATATCTTATTCTGTTAGTCTATGTCGATGACATTTTAATTACAGGAAATAGTTCTACTCAAATGGCTCATTTGATCAAGAAACTTGGCAGTTTGTTTTCCATGAAGGACTTGGGGCCCTTGCATTATTTCCTGGGTATTGAGGTCCAATATAATGGTGATTCCATGCATCTCAGTCAGTCTAAGTATGCCTTAGACTTACTCACTCGCTCTAAATTCATTGACGCCAAACCTATTTCTACTCCGGTGGTGACTGGTCAGAAATTAAGTGCCTATGTTGGTGATCCCCATGAGCATCCAGACATGTATCGTAGTGTCGTTGGTGCTTTACAGTATCTCACACTAACTCGGCCTGATCTGTCGTATGCTGTAAAACAGGTGTGCCAGTTCATGCACTCCCCAAAGAACACATATTGGGCAGTGGTTAAACGCATACTTCGTTCCTTAAAAGCCACGTTTAATCATGGCTTATTGTATCGACCTGGAGATGCCACGTTAACAGCTTACTCTGATGCAGACTATGCGGGTAACCCTGATACTCGTCATTCTACTGGAGGATTTTGTATCTATTTGGGTTCAAATCTTGTTTCCTGGAGCTCGAAGAAGCAGAAGACTGTCTCAAGATCGAGTGCCGAGGCGGAGTACTGTCAATTGGCTTATACTGCTGCTGAGATATCGTGGTTCCGGTCGTTATACCGAGATCTCCATTTGCCTTTGGTTCGACCAGTTATATGGTGTGACAATGTCTCCTCGATTGCACTTGCTTCCAATCCTGTTTTTCATTCCAGAACCAAGCATTTGGAAGTTGATTTTCATTATGTTCGTGAGAAAGTTGTTCGTGGGCAGCTTTTGGTTCATTATGTTTGTTCTCAGAACCAACTGGCTGACATTTTCACTAAAGGGTTATCTTCGTCCAGGTTTAAATTTCTAGTTTCCAAGCTTCCGGTTGTTTCCCAACCAGTTAGCTTGCGGGGGGCTGTTAGACGAAGTCAACCTCAGGATAATTCCACCGTGCATTGTGGAGTCCAGCGTCCTTCCAGAAGTTTGTTTCTGTTTTGAACTCCTCACTGATTAGGTTTCCTTGTTTCTAGGATGTATATCTGTAATCTTGTAATCCGTAGTTTTCTGTTATGGATTCCTTGACGTTTTGAAACTCCTTGTAAATAGGGTTTTCAAACCCTCAGTTGTTATCTTGTTGAGATTATAAATACAGGCAACCCATAGTTGAATGGGTATGCAAACAAAGTGAAATACCTACGATCTTAAGTTTTATAAACAGATCCGACTCATGGGAGTCGACTGCGTGTACAAGTGCAGGCAGCAATGGAAATGAAGCGGGGAGTGATGGGTTGGGTTCGTCAGGCAGGTGGTTCCAGGCGACAGCGAGATGGTGATGGCCTGGTACGATGACCAAGCGGCGACGGGGCAGAAATCGAGTTACAGCGACAGCAAATAGCAGCGCATGGCTCCGGTGTGGCGGCTCCGGCGGATTGGTGAAACAAAGGTTCATTTTCCTTTTTTATTCCTTTTTCCAAACTATAAAACCCTAATCCAGGGCACAACGACTGAACAAACCACAACGAACAAGAGAACGTGACTAGACAAACAAACTAGTTACCAAGAACAGATTCAACCCAAAAGATCAAACTCTGCTCTGATACCAAGTTGATTATCAAAGTGTGCAATAAATAAAACTACAAAATAATAAGAATATTATTAAACAAACTGGGAATGCCAAAACGGCTACAAAATCTCAAGATGCTACATCGTGACTAACATATTCAAGACTGATAACAAACAAATATTTATAATAAACTAACTCTAACTCTAAAAGGTAAGAAACCGAAACCCTAATACTAACGGGTTAAGCTCAAAAAACCAAGCATTTAAATAAACCTAAATATTAATATTTTCCAATGGAAATGATACGATACAATAAATTAATGCTTAAGAAATGTCCATGACACAGACAATATTATTTTCTTTATTTTACAATGATGAAATTAGATTAACCAAAAGTTATTGCATAAGAAAATTATAATGTCTAAGCCTCTAGTGAGTTGCAGCTGCAAGTGCTGCAGGAACCCTAAGACTTCCAATATGTGGAGGAACCTCAGCTGTCATATTGTAAAGAAACTGGCCAACGATCATAGCACCTGGCCCCGACACAAGCTTTTCCCAGGCCTCGTCAGCGTCCTTGCCGCGCTTTCGGAACACCTCGGTGGCATCCAACGGGTGCAGATTCCACCCTTTGTTATTTCTAAGTCCATGAATCTTCTCCAATTGTCGGCATGCCAATTTGCACGTATTGTCCTTAATTTTGTCCACTGCTTGTTGTAGTAACCTGGCACGAGTTTCTTCATCCAAAAGTGGCCCATACCTGAAGTACTTATCGAATTCAGGGACCCCAATTGCCCTTCGAATCCCTTTCATGTAATCTGCATTGGGATCAAAGAACTCTCTCGCCTCATCCACCATTCCATTTTGAACCATGTGGTCAACCCGTCCTGACACAAACGAGTGCATAACGGGTACAGAAACATCCACCCATAAAAAGCAACATTCGTACTTAGACCGAAATTTATAGTCATGGTCATCGACTAACGCCTCGATGTAGGAGTTGGAGCCTCCGACGATGATTGGAAGCCGATCACGGCCTAAAACAGATTCAATGGCAAGTGAGGTTAGGTCACAAAAATCCCTGGCTGTAAAATCTTCATTAGGATCTAGTATCCCTAGCAAATGGTGCGGTACACCACGTTGCTCTTCTTTGGTTATTTTGTTGGTGACTATATCAAGGCCTTCGTAGACTTGCATTTTGTCGGAGTTTATGATTTCTGCCGGGAAACAGGTGGCTAGGTCGATGGAGAGCCTTGATTTTCCGGTCCCCGTTGCCCCCATTACGATCACCACCTTCTCCTTCTGCCGGCGGGGATTGAACACATCCATTCTATGATTATGGCCACTAGAATGGAACATGTAATGTTTGTATTATTTTGCACGTTGGCATCATGTTGGTGATGATCAAATACTTTATCCGCAAAAAGTTAAGAAACATAAGCAAAACATAAAATTATGAAATCAAAACTTTAAAACAAATCAAATTTGTTCCAAATTTTGGATTTGGTTTTAATAATTACCTTTTAAATTGGTCTATGAGACGCAACGAACCAAAGAAGCTAGAGAGAGAAGTTGGCAGACGGCACGGCACACGCGTATTTGCCCTTTTGATATAACTAGCGAGATAGAGAGAGAATGGATGTCACTAGTAATCAAAGTTCTGAGCAAACAAAAAATTTCTCAAAAAGTTGAAGCAACTCCTTTACACCTCGTGTATGAAAGGGGAGGTTTTCATTGTTTATATACGGGGGAAATTGGCAATTTGGTCAATTGGCTATGTACTTGGAATTAGAAGTAGTCAACTATATATTTTTGGGGAAGAGAAAAAGGAAATTAAAAGAAGTGGTCTTGTAATATATTCCCTCCGCAAAAGTTTGATTATTTATTGATTTGATTTGATTACCACTTGATGCAGGGAAGACAAGCTAAAGGAGTCTAGAGGAGACGCTGGATGATAACCTGTGAATAGCTCAACCAGGAGGGATGAAATCACTCACGTCTTTACGTGGATAGAACCTGAAATCACTTGACCAAAATCAACGGTATCACTCATGTCGTTAATCATGGATTCACTCACACGACCAAGCCTCACACTTGATTTAAAAAAGGAGAAAACTCTCTTCTTAGATTACTTTTAATTTACTCAATTGGCTTCCTTTTGAGTACATAAGGATCCCTTTAAATAAGGATCCCTTTAAATAGGGAGATTACAAAGCATTGGTAGGGTAAATATTTAATAGTAGGATAGTTACTAGGCAACTCAATTAAAAGAGAAGGTGACAAAGATTTTGAGAGATGAGAAGTCACTACAACCTTAAATATATATGTTCCCCATGCACTGCATCACTAGCTCCATAAAGAATATGGCTTACAAAATTCATGAACAAAAACAATAAACAATAGCACGTTAAGAGTTGCAAAGACTAGTTAGACCAGTGAAACAGAGTAGTGTGAACACTCCAGTTATACCCGAGTTTGATGCTCTTATAGATTAGAATAGGTCGTGTCAAAACGAAAAACAAGACAAAACATGATCGGTGGTTTTATGCATGAGTAGTAGCAGTACTGTAAGGTAAGTACGTACCACTTCAGATTTCAACCTCAAGTTGAAAATGTTCTTGCATGACATTGCAGTTGCAGAAAGTTTATGGATTTGGATCCTCACCAGATCCCCTTCCTGGGGATGTTAGGGATCAACAAACACGGATTGTTGATAAAAAATCGTACTGTCATAATTTTTTCTGTTTTTATATTTTTCATGTAAAACGATGTTGTTTTACTTCTAAAAATATAGAAAGCATTTAATTAGGACCCTACAATTTTTTATCAACAGTTCATGTTCGTTGATCCTTAAGATCTCCAGAAAATGAATCCGGCGAGGATCCAAATCCAAAGATTATGATTCTTAAAACGACATGTACTGACTATTACTCTAATTGGACTCTTCTGTAAATGCTTACATTGTAGTAAGCAAGATCTCATTCCTCGCATACAAGTGGATTTGACAAAACCAATGTCTGGCCCTGAATCCGAAACCCTAATATGAATTTCGATGTGATTAATCCCAAGGGCTTAACTAACTAGGTTTATATGGCACCTAAAGTTAATTATATATATATACATATATATTATATACAGAAATGGGAGAATTTTCATTAGACATAACAATTAAAAAAAGAGGATGAGTCTTGGCGCAACATAAATATTATTTTTTTGTAATAAAAAAACCACGGGTTCAAGCCGTGGGAACAATTTTTTTGCAACATAAAAGTAAGATTACTTACAATAAACATTTTTTTCGATCCTCGTAAAGTGAGGAGCTTCATTGGTTTGAGGTCCTCCTTTATAAAATTAAAAACAAGCAAATTAGATTAAATAAAGTGTTCCAATATCAGGGTGTCGTTTTAGGGATGGTCAAATCAATGGCCACTTTTCTCATACGGGTTTAAAAGAATAGGAGGCAGATTCTCTACCGCCCCACATCCGGTGTCCTCCTATGCTTTCTCGTTTGTATGGTCACGCTTAAGATACGTCAACATTTTATATTACTATTTATTTTTGTCTTATTATCTTTATAAAAAATAATATAAAATGTTGACGTGGCTTAACCGTGACCACACAAAACAGAAGAGCACAGGAGGGCACCGGAAGTGGGAGGGCAGAAAATCTGCCTCCAAAAGAATAACCCACTTTATTGTGTAAAAATTTAGGAAAACTAACGAAGTCTTTAAAAAATTTAGTTTTAATCAAAAAGATAAATTAAAGATGTAAGTAAATAATATTATGAGTGACTTTTTAGGCTAAAAATATCTTTAACGTTAAAAATGAACAGTACCATAAGTGTTTCTTTAAATCTCTCCAAAAAATTTATTGGGACTCCACTGAATCTACTTAGTTTGGTCCTATATATGATCACAAAGTAACTTGTAAAAGTTTAATATAATTGTTTCCAAAAAAAAAAAGTTTAATATAATTTATAACACGGGTAACTAATTCATCATTAGGTTCCATTAAATAATTTTGTCTAGGGTTTTTGATTCGTAGAACTTTCTAGTTATGATGTAACATATATATGTGTGTGTGTGTGTCTGTGTCTGTGTCTGTGTCTGTGTCTGTAAACAAACTGCAGGATAGTGAGGATAAGTATATCAGATTGGTGCTATGAACAGATCTTTGGCACGCATTTGAAATGATTTGTCTAATCATACAATATATATGATCAGTATATAGGATAGGGTTTGCTAGCTTGGTTTCCACTAAGAGAAACTGAAAACGATTTATGTCATGCTTGATTAGTACATGCTAATAACAGTTTAAATCACTAGAGATCGACTAATAGTCTAATATACAGAAATATTCTCACGGTTCAAGATTTAAGGTTTATGACAACCAATCATGTATGTTACACATGCATTAACAACTAGAAGTCCACTTGCGCATGCGCATGGATTCTCAACTCATTATTATATAAGATAAATAGGTCAATTATATGCACTAAATAAATTATAAGAAATATTGTCAATAGTAATCATTCAAATGCATATGATATGAACTCAATTTGGAGCTTAATGTAGAGGTCGACTCTCAACCATGTGAGTTACACATGCATTAGTGGTTAAAAGTCATTTACTCTCACCTAGACTCTCCCACTCATTATTATGAAATATATATGGTCAATCACATACGAACACTGATAAATATATAGGGTTGTAAACATCTTACATGTCTTGTACTCATTTCACATCGATCGAGACCACCTGGTTTAAATCAGATCACACGCCCGGCCGGGACTTGAGGGATGATGGGATGAAGTTGAAAACAAAAAAAAGCAAAGCTTTTTAATCATCATGGATGAGAAACCTTTCTATATATACTGTATTAGTTCCATTCCAGACAGATATAGTTGCATCGACCATTAATTCATTGACACCCCATCCATCGATCAGTTAGATATAGTTGCATCGACCATTAGTTCATTGACACCCCATCGATCGACCATTAATTCATTGACACCCCATCGATCGATTAGCTTATTAGTGGCCAGATATCGAGTTGAAAATTGTTCAGAGTTGTTTCACATTTGTAAGGAACAAGATTTGTTATGTGTTTATATAATTTTGGATTACTCCTTATATTACCAATTAGTTTTATGGTGAAATCTCAATTTTATCATGGTATCAGAGCAGATTGTCCTTCGTGTGAAAGCCCAAGAGCCACACGTGCTTATGAGTCACCCACTTGTTGTAGCCCAAAGGCCACAAGTGCTCACATATCACATACTTGTTGTTCACGTGTAGGCTTGAAAATCAACCATACATGCGGGGTCGTGTTGAGAGTTGTCCCACATCGATGAGGAACAATATTTGCTATGTGTTTATATGGTCTTGGGCTACTCTCATATTACCAATTGATTTTATGGTGGAACCTCAGTTTCATCAAACAATATCGGTATTGTTGGAGTAGGCCCTTAGCCCGTCGACCTAAAAATTCTACATGGTATCAGAGCTAGGGGAAGGGCTCGTACTGCCACGTGATTGGGTGGGTCTTGTTGTCCATGTGTAGGCTTGAAAATCTGTCACATGTGCGGGGGCGTATCTTGTCCCACGTTGATGAGGGACAAGATTTGCTATGTACTTATATGGTCTTGGGCTACTCTCATATTGTCGATTGGTTTTATGATGGAACCTCAATTTCATCAGACAGTATCGGTGTTGTTGGAGTGAGCCCTCGACTCGTCGACATGAAAAATTTACATGGTATCAGAGTTAGAGGAAGGGCTTGTACTGCCACATGATTGGATGGGTCTCCTTTGGCCCTATGCTATGGGTGAGTCTCGACATGGATTCATGTAGGCCAAAGTTGCCACGTGATTGAGTGAGTCCCAATTTGACCCCGCATGTTGGGTGAGCCCCAACTTGGCTCTACGTGATTGCCGATGCGGATCTTCATGTGTGACCCACAAAGTGGATCTCATGTGCAAGGACGTGTTGGAATCTCA
The DNA here is from genome assembly GCF_916048215.2 of Malus sylvestris. Taxonomy (NCBI): domain Eukaryota; kingdom Viridiplantae; phylum Streptophyta; class Magnoliopsida; order Rosales; family Rosaceae; genus Malus; species Malus sylvestris. The sequence continues at coordinate 39,111,946 of NC_062270.1, read as the reverse complement.
TTTATCCCACATCGGTCAAAGGGAAGGAGAAAAAGCAATTTATATAGAATTACTCTACTTTAATTAAAACCGAGACATTTTGTGATAAAATATCACACATGACGAATTAAGCAAGTAATAAAGTAAATATAAAATCAGTGTTGTTAAAGTGAACTATCGGCCAGTCGACCTAAATATCTACAAAAATGGCCTACGTAACTGCAAATTATTTGCTGCGGGTGGTGGCTGGCTCCTACCAACGTCACAGCTAGCATGCTAGCTCGGTCAAATACCAATAAAAAGGACTGCAATGATACTGTTGAAGCAGTGTGTAGGTAAAGGCGCCATTATTGGAGTATGACTAGCTAGCTCGACGTGCTCAAACGTCAAATAAAGCTTCATTTTGTACCCTTTGCAGAGATATATGTAGCCCTAGCTGACACGTTTCACGAAGATATTTTAAGTCAATCACGCTATAAGTTTTAGGATTTAGCTAGCTGGGTGAGGTTGAAGATTGTACTTGAGAATTGAGAGTACTTCAAGTCAGTAACGCAAATAGGGTTTTTGGGGAGATGCTGCTAAATGCATGGCTCGCGTGACGAGTGAACAGCTTGAAAAGAAACTTCAGTAGGCTACCCTGTAGACATATCGGATGGGATGAACTTGTCATCTAGTGAGACCAACATTGAGGGAGGTTCTCATATTTTTATGAGAAATGACTTATGACTAAGGTAATCGGAGTGTTCCTACCTACGTAGAGTTTTTCTCATATAATTAAGATATTGCCACAATGAAAACCCATTTCGGCATAGTTCTTTCTTGCAGGGAGATGAACTTATTATAGTCAATTGAAAATACCTTAGTTCTGTGCAAATGGGCTTAATTGTTGCAGAGGACCACATGATCCTACACCTGTAAATTAAAATTCAAAGGGGGGCATCAAGAAGTGCTTGGTATTTTGTCGTATGAACCTTTTATTTGGAGGACCACATTTTGCTGGCCAACTATCTGTTGTGGAATTTTTCAGGTCGACGGGCCGAGAGCTTACTCCAACAACACCGATACTATCCCCACTTAATCATCTGCACAATCCTCAAGTGTGGGGTTTTATCACAAAAGGTCTTAGTATTATTTAGAGTGAGGTAATTCTATTTAAATTGCTTTGCTTTCCTTCCCCTAGCCGGTGTGGGACAAACAGGGGGCTCCAACATTTGTCACGCCTAGGGATGGGCAACGGTTATGGCGGGCGGGTAACCGTAGTTATTTACCCATAACCGTTTAAGCTTTTACCCGTATAACTGTTTACCCGTTGGGTATTTACATAAATGAGTATACCCATACTCATAACTGTTTATAAACGGTTAACCATATTCATAACCGCATACCCATTTACCTATAACTGCATACCCATTTAATCAACCCATTTACCCATTTACCCATTTTTAACCCCGTTTACTCTTTTTTTTTTCACCCGTCTACCTTTTTTTTAACAATTTGAAAATTAAAAAGAAATTTGTCATAATTTTTTTTAACAATTAAATACCGTTATAAATACATTTAACATGAATTTTTGTATTAACAACAATATTATTTATGAATATATGCGATGCCTCTCAATTATTTGATGGTCAATTTATTACAAGAATCATGCATGGTTGTAGGTTAATTAATATTTTTGTATACATACATACATACATACATACATACATACATACATACATACATACATACATACATACATATATATATGTATGTATGTAAGTACGTATCAGTCTGCTAATAAGCTAATTTGATAAATATTTGGATTTTCATTTAGAAACATATGTTCATCGATCCAAGCCATTTAATTGATTTCTAATTTTTGGGTCAAATATTTATTGAAAACTCAAGGCCAATTAAATATATATATGCATCAGTCGACAATAACATGTTTTTAAAAGATCAAGGTAATCATTATCTTGAATTGACCAAAGCTTCAAAAGACCCTAAAACAAAACTATCCAACACTCTAATACTTTAGCACATTCAATCACATATATTAAACATTGGCCCATTCTATCAATTATATTTTTCTCTTAAGTGAGGCATGTGTGAGTGTATATATATATATTATATGGCCTTTTATAATCAAATATGTCTCGGGATACTAAACTTAGCTAGAACTAATTTTTTTTTTGTTTTACATATATTAAAATAAATGGTTAAATGGGTACCCGTTTATAACCACGGGTAATACTCATAACCGTCCATTTAAATTTCATAAATAAACGGTTATACCCATAACCGGTTATTTATCTAAACGGTTACCTATAACCGTAACCGTCAAAACTAAATGGACGGATAATCATGGTTACCTATAACCAATGGATATTTGTCCATCCCTAGTCACGCCCTTGACCATGCCTTTTACCACTCCTCCTGCAATTTAGTACCAGATACCCTTTATGCTTGAAAACTGAAAAATTGTTCTCAAGGTCCAGCATTGCTTTACTAGTTATTTGATCAATTTAAAATAAATTTAAAAAAAAAAATGTAAGCCAGGCTCAATGATGAGGATTGTTTTCGAGCGGAGGTGATGAAGAAGCTAGCCCTTATTGACAGAGTATGTTGAGCCATGAATCAGATTTTCCAAAGTGCATTGGGAGTTGGGAGGGTCTTCGCTTGTGTGCCAGACCGCGCCTGCGAAAACCCTCTCAATGCACCAGCTTTCTTTTCAGTTTGTTTTAGGTCCAGTGGGTTAAGATTAGGGCTGTGGATTGATGGAAGTGCCCAAAACTTTGTTTAGCGACGGTACTTGGGTAGAATTTTCAACCCAGACTAAAGAAAATGGCCAAAAGGTACAGCCCACTCTTGCCACCAGGTTGGGTATGGATACAGCATAAGGGATCTGATCTACATAAAACCGGTTTGGCAATTGGAACCCTTTTTTATTTGAACAAACGATATTTAGGTTGGATATTTATACAATGTATTCGGAGCTATGAGCATACAGTTGAACGTTTTTAATCACTTGAGTTAAAAACTCTTTGTGACCATTTATCTCATTAGTTTCGAGCTTTTAGTCTCAATGGGACTCGAATGATAAAGAACTTGAGGGCTTATAAGTTTGTCTCATCTTCTTGATGTGTGATTTTCTTTTTCATCTAATTTTTTTAGATTTTTCTTTTTGTTTGTAATTTGTCTTGCTGGATCTTACCTTATAAGTTTTATAGAGGAGTTTAGTCTTATGTGCAAACAATCTTTTTCTTGTATTTTCTTTTTCAAGAGAGGTACGGTCTATGTCCTCCCTCTCTTTCTTGTATGGAAAATACTAGGAAAACTAAATTTCTAAATCAAATGATGTGGATGATAATAATTAGATTATTACTTAAGTGTTGATTAATGTGCTTATTTTTTATTGGTGACATATCATTTGGTTTGCAAATTTGGTTTAAAATTTTGAAATCTCTAGCATTATCCTGTAGTATTTTCTTTTACAAGATGCGTAGGTGTATGTCCTCTCTCTTTTCTTGTATTTTATTTTTCTTATAGAAGGTTTTATATCCCGTATAATGCCAACAATGTGTTTTACTGGACCCTTTCGTACGTCTTGTCGCATGCAGCTCTTACCTGACAAATGTGGCACTCGAGCATGACCGTCTAGTATATAGTGTACGTGTAGTCGCACAATCACATGGAATAACGAATGAACTTTAGAATTTGTTATCTTATAGGAGCGAAATTCAATAGAGCTAACTTGAACTCAATTCCAATCTTGTTTAATCTTAATCACTAAACAATCCCTAAGATAACAATAATTAATTACATAATCCTAATTGGTAATTAGTACAATGTATGTGAAATCTGGACCGTTTTGTGTGTGTGTATATATATATGTATATGTATATGTGTATATGTATGTGTATATGTATATGTGTATGATATTCAAATAGTACATTCCTCAAACATTTGTCTAATTATCTATTTCATATTTTGGTTTGGGAAATTGCAGGGCTGTTGCATACATTCCTCTCATAGATTCAGAGTCCTATCAGTTCCAGCTTCTGTTCTTACAGTAAGCCACAATTTCTAATTTCCTGTTGCCACACATCTAAAATTTTGTTATAAAGCTAACAAATCAAACATGGGTATGAATGTTATGTAGTCTGTAGCACGTCCAAATTCGACATTTAGTGCATTATGTAGTGTCCGCTTTTCGTTATGTTTAGGACTTATCTTAGTTTTGACATTTTTCGTGCTAACCCCTGTTGTTGAAAGATGAGGGGATCCTGTTTTGTGATTGACTTGTTTTTCGTTTCCAGCTTGGTGGAGCTTATCTTTATGGCTTGCCTGTTTGATTCGTTGCTGATTCTGTAGGTGCAACATTAGGTGCCACAGCTTCATTTTTCCTAGGAAGAACAGTGAGTCTCTTAGGCCATTAATTTTATCAGTTCTTCTGTATGTGTGCTTGGATGCGTATGCGTTTGTCATTTTTCCTTGGATTTGATAGCATATTGTCATTAACAGCTTTGTACGCTTACGCTTATCTTACCTTTTTATCTTGTGCAGATTGGAAGATCTTATGTCACTTCCAAACTCAAGAATTATCCAAAGTTTCAAGCTGTTGCTATTGCATTTCACAGATCTGGTTTCAAGGCATGGGTTCTGAACTTTTTGGACATAGTATGCTGGGATGTGATATAATTGTTGGAAATTTGAATAGTTTGAGTAGAAATTTCTTTGTTCCACATTGACAATTTCCAAAAGATTTTATCACTTTATAAGGCTTTGTCCTTTATAGAAAGTGATTGGAGTAATAGGCCTGAAAAATAAAATTGAGCTTATCAAACGATGGGCCTTGGGGCTCTGAAAATTAAATTCTTTAATTAATTTCGAATTTAATTAAATTAATTTTTATTTGAACAGACTCATCTTTTCAGATGAAGTCTGAAGTCAATAAAAACGCAGAAAGCACTGCACCCTATCTGAAGAGATGTCTCCCAATAGTCATATTCCATTCTTATACCTATTGCGAACAGATATAATCCTTCTATATATACATCCGTCTGCATGGCATTTAGGATACAGAAAAACAAAAATATCCTTCTATAATCCATAGCATTCTTACTGAGAGTACCACAAAGAAATTCGCCAGAAGTTAAGTTTTCCGATGCTGGAATTCTAACTTAGATCGTTGAATCCTGGTGAAGCAGACGTCTGTAGAACTACAAGCACTGAGTAGGGACGAAATTTTGTTTCAAGGACATTGCGGTACGCAAGCCTCGATCTTCAAGTTGTTTGTTTTATATTTTTGTTTATTGATACTCTGTTAATTTTTTATATTTGCATTTATTGTTTATTAGCATATATATTTAAATCACAGATTGTTGACTTATATCCAACAATAATGTGTGGCTGGAAGAAAGGAAATTCTTGCAGCCATAGAGACCAATACCAATACCAATACCATTGACATATTATTTATTCAAAAGCGTGAGATGGGTAAATGTCACAGATGATTAATTGATTTCTAAGTAAAATTATATTTTAGAATTTGACAGAGCCGTATCCGTAGCACATAATAGTTAACCGAGGGTGATAAAACTGTACACATATGACCATGTGAGAGTTCTTATCTCATGTGAACTTAGAAACCCCAGCATATATAGAGTAGTTTATCAAGGAGAAAATTCCCCCCTTGCAATCTTGAGACCTTCTAAGTAGTGTTAACTTCCTGTAGGACGAAGTTAAAGTGATGTGAGCCAATGTGGTGTAAGCGGGTTGTGTAAGCGGGTTTTGCCCCCACTTACATTTGATTATATTAGTAAGTTTAAAATTATGTTAGTCGATGTATCTGTTACCTTTAACTTATATATAAACATTTTATAAAAAACTGATCTGAGCTAATATTTTTGCTTCTGTGGTTTTCATTCTTCTTTTGGTGTTTGTCTAACAGACAGTTCTACTACTTCGGCTTGCTCCTTTGCTTTCATTTAACATGATGAACTACCTCATCTCGATGACTTCTGTTAATGTAGGGGACTATGTGCTGGCATCTTGGTTGGGGATGATGGTGTTCACTCACTTTATTTAAATACTGATTTAGCCTTGAAGATCATTTTTTTTTTATCAGAGCTCATAATTTACTCATCTATCCAAATTTTAAATCCAAAAAGTTCAGCGCCTAGAGCAAATTGGTTTTAGAAACACAATTCTATTAGAGTACTTACAAAGTTTGCACTGGTCGCTTTTATATATTAGCCCATCATGTTTGCACTGGTGTATTTTAGTACAACACTTGAGAGCAAGTCGAGCGGGGCATGGTTGATGTCAGGATGACGTCAGCCACATTATAAAATTAATAAAAAATGTAAAAAAGCAATAATATTTTTTCTCAAATAGTATAACGAGACCGATTAAAAATTATATCCGAAATTTAAAATAAAATAATTTTTTATTATTTTATAAAATAAAAAATATTAATATTTTATTGCATATTACTTCATTAAAGACAGTTAATATTCACTGGAGACTATTCAATAGGAAGTTGCCCTAGGGAGCCTTGATACGTTGGAGTTGCTCTGAGGACGTTTCAGACATTACAGACGGTTGGAATGAGGTTTCAACCACTCATTGGGTAAGTGCTACATGACCGTTAGAGCTCGAAAATTTTGTCAGGAGTGCAACACACTCAAAGTTCCTGATCTGCATGGAACTACGTGACTACTGCATCCTTTCCGCTTCTTCAATTGATATCAGTATCCGCTCGTGGTTGCAGGTGTTTATCTCGAATTGTGAATTACATAATTTTCTTGCGGTTAACATGATATCTCATTCTTCGAACAGTATATTTTGTTTGAGAATGAGATCATTTCTTTTCCATTCGAGTATTCATTGCGAAATTTCGAGTTCCTTGGTGTTACTTGCACTGTGATTCTAAGGGTTTGCATTCCTAAAGTTGCAAAGGCTTCATATATTGGACAAAGCAGTGGCTGAACATGCTGACACATAGAAGGCATATTGTCCCCTTCAACGCTACCCATCGTAGCAGATTCATCCTTGGATCTTCAGAAGCCTCTCATAGTCCGGATAGACTCAGAGCCCGTAAGATAGTATCACGAAAAGAAGCTGCAAATTCGATGTAAAATTTTCATCTCGTTTACGTATAGATGTGATAGTTTTGTTTAGGAATGAAGTGTAATTGTGCATAAGAGAAGAAGGTTTTCTTCTCTAGCATTCATGTACATTGTACAGCACCCGAAATGATTTGTTTTCAAATTTACACAGCAATAACAAGGTTCTCGAAGCTCACCAAACTCGTTGCAGTTTGCAAGTATTCACATCGATATATAAGTTGAACGGTCTTTTTTCTGCATCGACCAATTTGCTTTGATCCCATAAGCTTGGATAGAACGTTCGACGTGGTGCCCTGCAGCTTCCTTTTCCAGTTGAGTAGAGTATCTCTTAAATGTCTCTAGAGTAACAAAAGTCATGGTGATGCTCGCCACCCACGCCCAACCCCGTCAAGCCACCAGCCATCTTGCCGCAGGCAAACTCTCCTTCTCTCCGTCTCTCTGCCTTTGAGATAGATGCTACCTTGTCAATTATTTTCTATCCAAACTTTCACCAACGGGTCAGTATTAATGTGTTCATATTATGTGGTTGGACATGCCAAAGTGACGGTAGTTTGATCTCAAAATTTTCGTGAACTAGAACAGATCAAGTGTACCATGAGAAGCCACTTTAACAGCTTCAACCAATTAACAACGCAAAATAATTTTATTTTTTTACGTGACATCGCATGATTAGTTTAAAACGCATTACTTTGGCGACCCAGCACACCCCTTGAGGTGCCACGTGCCCAGTGACAATTTAACAAGAGTTCCAAGTAAAATTGGATGGAAAGAGATTATCTCCGGATCCCTTCTACCTAATCTACCAAATTTAGGGATCAGATCATTAAAATTTGATCTAACGGCTAAAGTTATTATATTTTTTAAAGTGAGCCCCTCTTTGTAGCCGTTGAATCAAATTTTAATAATTCAGATCTTCGAACTTAATGGATTAGGAAGAAGAGATTTGGAGAGGATCCCTTCCAAATTGGATTACCATGTGCCGTGTGGCATCTCCACAAAGTACAAGTATATTCTGGTGTGGGTTCTCTCCTTCCCACTCTTCCGTATTTGTTGCGTCCCTCTTATTTCTCAGCGCCTTTGAAAGGAACGTTTCGTCGCCCTTTATCTCTCTCATCTCTTTTCTCAAAATCTATCGCCGCAGAAAAAACCCAGAAGCCCAGAAGAAGAAGAAGAAGAATCAAAGCCGCAAGCTTTCAGATCAGATTTGCATCCAATCAATCATGGCGACTCCCGGCGTTCTCAACAGAGAAGACGGCTTTTTCCTCAACTCTCCAATCCTCGAACCTCTAAATGGTACCCCTCTGTCTCTCTCTCCTATTTTATGGAAACGATTTCTAGCTCGTAGTCTGTAAAGTTTTAGACTTTGGCCGTTTTGGTGATTTGGGTGGAGTGAAATACCGTTTGGGGATTTGGGGTTTTGATGGGATTTGATTAAATTTCTAGGTTTTTGTGTAAGTTTGATTACCCAGATAGTGGAATGATAGTATCCTTCAAGATTACTGTTTAGTCTTTGATTAGTTTTGTAAATTGATTGTTAATGTTGGAATGCTGGATTTTAAGTGGTGTTTTTGGACAGGAGAGAGTGTCAAATCCCGTGGAATGTCGATTGAGAAGAAGATTGAGCAGCTTGAGAGCATGGCTGGAACGGTACTATTGTTATTTGTTTTTATTGAGCATTGATTTAAATTGAATTGTGATTGTTATTGTGTGATAAAAATTGGTTTGGATACAGAGTTAAACAATATTATCTACCCTTATGGGGGGGTGGGCTTGGCCTCACAATGGGCTAGGAATAATGTGGTTCAAATTTTCCTTTGGCGATAATCGAACCAATGACCTCTCACTTACAAGTGAAATCAATACCACTAGACGGTAGTACTAAGTGACAACTGATTACATTTAATTACATAAGGACTTAATACTGTTTTGTGAAGCTAGACGAATGTAGTGTGTATTGGTTAGCCAACAAATCTTATTTTGCTTTAATACTTTGTAAAAAAGTACGAGCTTGAAGAGCGATTAATTTTCTGCAAGCATGATAAATGATTCTTTGAATTCAATTCGTGTTATGACAATTCTTTTCTTCTGGCAGGTTAGCAACCGACGGTCTCGAAGATGGGTAAATGATCGGATTTTGTTGGAACTTGTTCCTCGTCTAAATGCAGAAGAAATCAGAGGCTTGTTTGCTCCACCACCTTGGGGTACTCATATAGAATCTTCTCTTAATATAGCTGTTTGATGCGTAGTAAATTCTATTCTATATGCATTGCTTATCCACAAGTACAAATGTATTTATCATATGAAGAAACTGTTGGAAGTTCTGTGATTATTTGCACTCACCTACATTTACTCTACCTTGATATTTATGGTTACTGGCTTACTGCTTTTTGAAAGGATAGTGCTATTCACACACCCATTTTCACCTCCCAGACACCCTTGTTAATTTTTGGCCATTGATTTTCTTCAATTCATTCGATCTGACAGCCAAAAATTGAGAGGTGTGTATGGATAGCACTACCCTTTTGAAAAATCTCATATCAAAATTGGCTTTGGTTTGAATTACAGGTGATGATGTACCGCTGTCAGCATTTTGCATGACTAATGTGCGAGAGTGGGATACATTTAGGAATATAGACATGGATAAGCAGGTCCTTCATCCACTCTCTTCATCAAAAGCATGTTTCAATCTTTAATTTCCTGCAATCCAATGATTTCAGATGCCATTAAGTGTTGGTAGAATTTGAATTAAGAAAATTATCCTAGCAGTTATATGAATGCACAACTTTATTCAGATTAGCGTTTTAAATTGTGTCATACCATTTACGTAGCAAATAATGTGCCTCTATTTATTTATAACCAGTATGTATATCTGCATATGTCGTTATAGGATCATTTTAGAGGTTTCGGTGTTGCACGCCCTGACTCTAGCCTTCATTTCATTTTGACAGGCTAATGTGATTGATTCCATGAAGGGCCCAAGTGCAAAGAAGAAGAGTCCTGTTGATGCTGATAAAACGGCCGTCTTGAATGCATGGCGTAGGGTTGATTGTCGAACAAGAGAGGCACTTCGCCGTGGCGTCTTTGCAGAACTTGTTGAGTTCTATGAGGTAATTGTAGTTCCTTATGTTGATCTCATATGGGTTCCTTTATTTGTCTAGACACTTTTTGTCATCACACTTTTCTCTTCAGCATCTTTGGCATTCCGTTTTCCATATTCATCTTTCTCTAAATCAAATTGTAACCTGACAAAATCTTTTATTGTCATTGAGTATAAATTCCCTTCTCTTTTCAGGAGCGTGTACGGGCTTTTGTTACAGAGACTGAAGATGGAGGTGGAGATGTTCTCATCCTGCAGGTCCAAGATCCTCTCCGTCGATTGTTGCTACATGGTGTTTGTGAGGTACATTTTCTCATTTATCTTTTCATATGTATTTTCAACCATTAATTCATGCCGGATCATGGAGCTGTGCATTGAGACATCCACTAAAAGTATTGCACGACGAGATTACCCATTCTGCACGTCATCAAAATCACTGTTGGAAGTAATCTAATATGCATAAACGGATGTTTGAAACAGTTCTACAACTTGGTCTCGGTGACGGTTGCTGAATCGGAGAATGGGGAGTCAACTAAGATGACCAAGATAACGAAGAAAAAAGGGCGTCCGATCGAACTTCCAAAGATCACTCTCTCCCATTTCTTGAAGATGAACAAACAAGGAATGTGGTGATCCCATCTCCATCTGGTTAATGTGTTAATAAAGTTGGGCATCATGTGTTGTATGTAACCTTGTGAATTACACCTTGTAAATTACTCACTCACATTGCCCTGATCGTCTCCTACAACTAGTTCATTGATCTCTCTAGGGTTTGTACTCTGTAAAGATTATGTCAGAATGTACTATTTCCGTCGCTCAACGAATGAAGTTGATTACAAGAACTCGATTTTTCGCTTTGCGTGTCGTATTTTCAACAGCAAAACTGATTGGCGAAGGCAAAAGTGTTCATACAGTTTGAAACAATCATAAAAGGAATTAACGTGGCTTCTCGATGGATGATGATGATTTCCTCCTCGAAGTAATTTGTGATTGAATCACGGAATTTCATACTTACGGTTGGAACTGTTCTTATTATAAGTAACTCTGTAATATAAAAAATCAATAAAAGATGAGATCAGCCACCTTGTCTCTTGCATCTCAGGTTTTAATCTTCATCTCGTGTTGGACTGTGATTTGTCAGCAAAGAAAGAAAGGTTCTTACACGTAATGTGCCTACTATTTTCCACATAAAAAACAAATCTTAGGATATGATATGAAGGAAGAAAAATGCCATACGTCTTGAGATGCCAACTGTTTTCCACATGGAATTCATTGTATCTGTTGGGCTACGGTTTGAAAATGCTTTAGCATTTCTACTTAAACGTGCTTTGTGATTTGCTTTTACCAAAAGCGCTTTTGTATTGAAACTCTTTACCCACCCGCGAAGAGTAATATATATATATAGAGAGAGAGAGAGAGAGAGAGAGAGAGCTACTTTCCAGGTCTTTGCTCCACAATCATTTCGATTTTCCATTCCAATTCCATGGCGAAGAAAGCTGTGAAATACTCTGTGGTACTCTCTCTCTCTCCCCCCCTCTCTCTCTCTCTTCTGTGTGTATGAATTGAATGTTTGAATTTGCTGGTTGCAGGTGGACGCGTTCACAGACTCGGCTTTCAAAGGGAACCCAGCAGCGGTTTGCTTGCTGGAGGAAGAAAGAGACGACCAGTGGTTACAAGCCGTGGCCGCCGAGTTCAACCTCTCCGAGACATGTTACTTGACTCGGCTCACTGAGTCTGACTCAACCCCTCGGTTCGGTGTCAGATGGTTCACCCCTTCCAATGAGGTATGAGCTCACCTCCCTTCAATTCAACGCTTTCCATTCATATCATATCTGTTCGTCTGGAGGAATATCCAGTGGGGACGTTTCCTGCCTAACGAGCACACAGCTCCCCGAGAGGTTGGCGCAGGTTGATATTGTCTGTCGGGTTTTTACTTATTGGCGGGCGGGCTGTAAGAAAATGACATAGTTAATTCTGAAAGGTGCCTTTGTAGGGCCTTAGGCGTAGGCCTTGAGGCTCGTAATCAAAATTAACTTTAAGTGTTCATGTGTGCCACTGCCATCTTTAACATAACAAATGTAAAACAGATGTTCAGTTGTTTGATTATATATGCCCGAAAGACCAAGTTAATTCTGATAGGTGCTTTTGTGGGGCCTTAGGTGTAGGCCTTGAGGCTTCTAACCAGAACTAACCAAGTACTAGAACATATATTGGTTGTTTCATTGTTGCGAAAGTATCACAACCGTTATAATTTAATCGCTCGAGCCCGCAGAGCAGAACGAACTCAAATAGGTGCCTTTGTCGGGCCTTAGGTATAGGCCTTGGGGCTTCCCATCAGAATTAATTCTATTCTCAAGCGTTCTGTGGTAATCATGATATAACAGAAGTAAAACTAAGAAAATAGGCTAATTACTTGCGCCCCAAGTAACTTCGGACTTCTTGTTATCAAGGACTGTCGTGGATGGGTTAAGTCCACATAAAGTTTTTTTTTATGCCTTGAGACCAAGGACTTTTAATTGATCAATCTTATCTGCCCGAATGGTTAGAACTTAGAAGTCTTTTAATCATAAACTGGCTAGAAATAACTTGGATGCAGATGGAAATATACATTATATTACTAGATTTATGAATGAAAAGACTAAAACAAAGGAGGTCGGGCAAGGCTGATCGTTTTGCAACTTCCTCTCTTTGTGATTTACAAAGGGTTTAAGGGCTAGAAGGGGAGATTGGGAGATGAGTTTATAAGAGAGAATCGATACTACAACAAGATTTAAATAAGGTAGCAGAGCTTTTACAAAGGCTTTTCTGGTGAAGGTTGATCCCGAAAAGGATGAAGGCTTGGTGCTGACTACAGCTTCGTATGCAAATCTGGCTTGAGCAGAGTTTGTGTATTTGTTTGTTTGATTGAGTGTCCTTATCTCTGATTTTTCTTTCTCATTTTATAGACGATTTGGCTTGGCTGCCTGCAGTATTAATCTTGCCTGAATGCCTCTGAAGGGTAGTGACTTATCAACTTTTTACTTGTCCTGCCATTGTAAAGTACTTTTGGGCTGATTAGCTGGCTAGTCTACACCACTTGACCTGTTAAACCCCACCCCCATATTTTCATTCTATTTCTATTTTCCCCTAGAACATATTTGTTTTCTATCAATTTAGTCCCTTATTCTCTTTTAATCCTAACCCTTGATCTAGAAAGGCTATTGATCTTAAACTGCCATGTGGCAGCTCTCAGATCCCTCTTTCCTTTCATCTCTGCCCGAAACTCATCTCAGAATCTCAGTGCTCTCTTTCTTTCGGTTTCTTCTCTCTCTTTCTCACACTTTCTAAGCTCCGAGAGCTTCTCTCTAGCTTTCACCTCACTTCCCTTACAAATCAAACCCAAAAAACCATATATTTGGGATCCTTGAGACTTAACGAACTCAACGATACCCTTGCATGCGCCATCAGAGCACCGTGGGTTTTTCTGCCATTGAAGCTGAGAGCTTCAAAACTCTAAAACTCGAACCCAGGTGAGAATGGTGTTCCTTCTTCAAATTTCTGGGTAAGTTCTTATGTATATTTGTGAAGTTTTAGAACCCTTTATTCAAGCCCTAACCATTGCCATCCTTTGTACATGCATGTCCGGTTCCGACGACGAACTCCGATGAGTTCGTGAGTGTGTCTGTGCGCAGGTTTGTATGTTTGTCCGTGTGTGTGTAGGTGTGTAAGTATTTGTGATGGTGTATGGTGCAGGTGTGTGTGTGTGTGTGAACTGGGTGTGTGTGTTGTGCGGTGCAGGTGTGTGTGTGTGTACCGTGTGCATCTGTGTGTGCAGTGCATGCATATGCAGACTATGCATGTGTGTGTGTTTATATATGTATATATACATATACATGCATGTGTGTGTGCAGCGCATGCTTATGCATACTGTGCGTGTGTGTGTGTGTGTATATATATATATATATGTGCATGTGTGGGTGCAGCGCATGCTAATGCATTCTGTGTGTGTGTGTGTGTGTTTATATATGTATATGTATATATATATGCAGGTGTGTGTGTGCATGCGTGGGAGTGTGTGTGTGTGTGCTGGTGTGTAAGTATATGTATGTGTGTCCGTGTGTGAGTGTGTGTGTAGGTGTGAGTGTGTGTGTATGTAGGTTTGGGCCCGAGCCCAAACCACCATTTTACCCTAAACCCTTAGGACCCAAAACCCAATATGTCCTAACGTTATTTAACTTAAACTTAAACCTTAATCCGGATCCAAACCTAAAACCCATTTCCATTTCTTAAAATTCTATCTTTTGGGTAGTTTATTAAATTGTACATTTTCGTGTTTAGGTGAAGTTGCTAGTGGAGACTTCCTTAATCATTTTCCGCACAATTCTGCTACTTCGGAGTATCTGTGAGTGGACCACCTTTGAAAATTGCATGTTTTATTGATAGAATTGCATAATTTAATAGCATGCCTTGCAGAATTATTGATTTGAGGAATTCTTTACAGAAAGCATGATGATTTGATTATGATTGATTATATATATTTTGAACTAATTTCATTATATTGTATTTTCTATAGAACCCTCATTCTGGTAGACTATCTGATCGATGACGATAGGATGCTAAGAATGTGTTTCAAATGACTTTCAAACACCTCTTCGTAGTATAGAGGATCGATGAATTTATGCTACGAAGTTGTATTTTAGAGATGAATTATGTTTTGTGCGTACCTAGTGAACACTATGCCGCCTGGGGCGAGGATCTGGTGTTGGCATTGAGGCCGGGAGAAATAATCCCTAGCGAAAGGCTGAGGGACACGGAGACAGGCATTGGGCCGGGAGGGAGATATCTCTGGCTACGGGCACAGAGACTGAGGTGCAGGCATTGGGTCGGGAGTATTATTATTCAGTGCACTCACTAGCAGCACAACTTGTGTTATGCTTCCTGATACGATTTCTGATACGATTTCT
The DNA here is from genome assembly GCF_916048215.2 of Malus sylvestris. Lineage (NCBI taxonomy): Eukaryota > Viridiplantae > Streptophyta > Magnoliopsida > Rosales > Rosaceae > Malus > Malus sylvestris. The sequence goes on along the minus strand of NC_062270.1, from coordinate 39,096,812 downwards.
GATACGATTCCTGATATGATTTCTGATATGATTTTCTGAGATTGTTTTGCAGAGAGATATATGAATTGTTTTATGGCATGCTAGAGTTTTCTGAAAAGCTTATCACTTATTATTCTAGTAGTTTTCATTATTAAACTGTGGGGGTTAGTATGTTCATAACTGTTTTCGTACTATGTATGTATATAAACTTGGTCCACTCACCCTTGTTTTGCGCCCCCATTCAGGTCTTAGAAACAAGGCATAGAATCCCGGCATCAAGGCACTTCCGCAGCAGCATCTTCGAGTCCTCTCCGGGTAGGACCTACTCCTTGTTCATTCAATCTTATCTTAATTCTTGTTAGTGACTAGGTTTAGTTGTATGCTCTGAACACGTTCCTAAATTGTTAATTCATTGTTTTTTTTTTAATTCATAACCCGTATTTATTTCTTATCCCTAGCTTTTGTATCAATTAATGGCTTTCGTCACCCTCGGGTGTCGGCCAGCACGTGCCTATCCTGGTATTCGGGGAATATCGGGGTCGGGGTTTGTCATGACCTTTAGGTAGGTGAGCAGGTGACTTGAGTGATCTGCACTTAGTCGGGAAAAAGGCCTTTTCCGCCTTCTGGGCTTTGGCTGAGCCTCGGGCTTCCTTTCTTCTAGACCTCCTTTTGGGCTAACTCCCTTTTAAGTCCAAAGTTCAAGTTTTAACCCAAACAATATCTTTACACGTTCCTTGGTTTCCAAGTGTTCAACTTTTATCTGGGTCGATATGGAATCCACCAAAAGATTTGAGTGTATCGAAAACAGCCAGGAACTTTAAATTTGTTCTCTTTAGGCTTTTAGCATACGAGTTTATTTGAAAGTGTAACTGGGTAGTTAAAGCAGTTGGAAAAGTGCTTCTGGGTTGTAAAAGCACTTGGATTTTATTAAAATTTGGACGTGCTTCTACTAATTGCGCTTCGAGCAAAAAGGTTTATGGGTGGAAGTGTTTTCTAGATAAGCATTTCAAACGGGCTTTTAACTCAATTTTCTTTAAATTAGATATTTAGAAATTCTTAAATCTTAATCTTAACCAATGTATGAAGCAGAAAGTTCAAAATTGTTAATCTTTAGAGTTTCCTTGGTTTCAAGTGTTTAACTTTTAAATGCACACGCTAACAAGGTTGAAATTTTAAATTTACCCCAAAGTTTGATTTATTAGAAAGTAAAAATAGAAAACTTCATTTTAATCCCTAAATAAGATTGCTTTTTCAATAATACCGTATGTAAGATTAAAAACTAAAAATAGTCCTTCATGTCAGATTATAGTGTTCCATGTCACATTTAATCATTTTTTAATAAATTTATTGCATTTTTAGTTTCCCTATTTACCCTTATTACTCTCTTAAAACCAATTAAAGAAACAATTATATAATTAATTTTTCAAGAATGCTTAATTAACTAGATCCATAATTAACATGTTTGTTATAACATAAATCTCCATGTGTTATTCCTATCAAAGAACCCAGAAAACTTAGAAACCATGATCAAACAAAAAAAGCCATAAAACTTAAAGACCAAAAATCTCGTTGTATGCGGAAGAAAGAAGAAAAAAGGGGCTTTTAGATGCCAAATTGATGGTGAATCCAGAGATAAATGAAAAACAAAAAAAAATACAAATTGAGAAAATAGAATGTGAAATCACAACTTAATTGACCGTACCAAATTAATCGGACATACACTATATAGTACCTAACCGACTATACTGAATGGATAAGACCTAATTGATAGTACCTAAATGATTAAGGTGCATTCATATAGGTACTATGATTTAGGTGCATTCATATAGGTACCATGATTTAGGTGCATTCATATAGGTACCATGGTTTAGGTGCATTCATATAAGTACCATGGTTTAGGTGCATTTGACTTGGTACTATGATTTATGTGCATTTGACTTGGTACTATGATTTATGTGCATTCGACTAGGTTATATGATTTAAGTACATTAGGACATGGTTTAAGTGCATTCGATTATGTAAAATATATGATTTGGCTATTTATATTTCCTCTATGCTTTGAATGGTGATAATGAATAATTTGAATTAGGTATTTGTTAATTCTTGTAACGTATCACTAATATTTTTTGAATTATGTTTATCATTTTAGAAAGTCAGACAATAATCAATGCCAAAAAATATGGAGCAAATTAAAATCAAATATTTAATAGGAGCATTATAGGAACCAAAAAAATGCATTAAATATTTAAAAACAAGAAAATATAAATTTTAATATTTATGCTGACATGGAAATTTAGTCAAAGGACTATAATGAATATATAATCTAACATAAGGTTTTAATTGAATTTCAATCTTTATCAAGGATTAAAATGGAGAAACCCCAAGTAAAAATGGTTCCTTTTTGGCATATGGATTTATTTAAAACTGGTTCCTAAAGACGCTTTCTAACAACGTTTGATGGAAAAGGTTGAAATTGCCTATGGGTTGAAAAAAAAACACTTGGAAGAGGTTTTATTTAAAAAAAAAAGTTGGACGTGCTTCTAATAATAATGCTTATGAGCATAAGTACTTTCTAGAAAAGCATCTCCAAACGAGCCCTCACTCAGGTTTCTCTAAATTTTGATGTGATTACGTGGCACTCGACTGAAGTGGTATTGCCAATGTCTTGATTTTGTCACCAGTGTATGAAGTAGCACATGCTTTCTTAATTGATCTTGAAAATTTGATTGCCTTTTGTGCAGGTTGAGCTTTGTGGTCATGCAACATTAGCAGCTGCATACACTCTCTTTAACTCTGGTTTGGTAAAGTCCGACATTGTTGAGTTTGCCACATTATCGGGAATCCTAAAAGCTAAAAAGGTTCCAGATGTTAAGACAGCCAACGGTTTGAATACTCACAATGGGGAAGCACAAGAGTCCTATTTTGTTGAAATGAATTTTCCTGCCGACCCGTCTAATGAATTCAACTCTGGTGATGTTTCGGTAATCTCTAAGGCCTTAGATGGTGCTTCTATGGTTGAAATAAGGAGGACAACTGTCACAGATGATTTACTTGTAAGTTCTACAATCCTTCCAGAAACCTACCTTTTCAATTCCCTATTATGCTTTTGATTGATAGAAACATAAAAAACAGCGGAAAAACTTTTTATTTTATTGGATTGCCTGTGCAGTCTAGCATGCACTCTAAAGTGATACTGGTTTCATTTTTCAAGGTTGTGCTTCCATCAGCAAAAGCTGTCACAGATTTACAGCCGCAGTTTGATGCAATTCGACAATGTCCAGGGTCGAGCGGAGTGATCATTACGGGGATTGCTCCTCCGGAATCAGGATATGATTTTTACAGTAGATACTTTTGTCCCAAACATGGGATTGATGAGGTAAGCAGCTTGCATTGTTCTCTCAGCAAGTTTCTCTCAAGTGCCTGATACCTGGTGCCAACTGTGTTGCTATGTTAGATGAGGAGATTATGTATCTGCATCAATAAGCCTTTCCCTTTTTTTATTTTTTTTTTCTTCTGCTAAAGTGGATTTAAAACATTTGGATAACCTGATTGGCCTTTTCCTGTGTCTTTCTTTTCCACACGATCTTTGTCAGTTTCATTATTCTAAGCTAAAGTATTGGAATATATCTGACTTAACCTGCTAACATGGATTTAAACCATTTGTTACATAAGTCTGAATACTGCTAACTGTTGTGTCAGGATCCCGTTACTGGGAGCGCACATTGTGCCCTTGCATCATACTGGTGCAAAAAACTTGGAAAGTCTGATGTTTTTGCTTATCAGGCACTCTCTCTCTCTCTCTCGCTCTCTCTCTCTGTGGTATTATAAATCTCAATCCCCTCATACGTTGATGTTTACTTTCAGGCATCACCTCGAGGGGGAGCAATAAACGTTCATCCAGATGAGCAAAATCAAAGGGTACTGCTGCGAGGAAAAGCTGTTATGGTGATGGAAGGAACTGTTTTAGCTTGAAGTTGGAGTTATTTTTACCTTGAAGTATAAACATTTGAAATAAATGACTCAATTTTATGGGGAAAGAACCATTATATTTGAATTAAATAAATTTGAGCAAATTAGTTAGGTGTGCCTTTATTTTTCATTTCGAAATTTGTATCCCGAGTTCTTCATCTTGGCATCTTGAAAGGTGCTACTGCTGCTCAACTTTCTTCTCAGCCGAGCTGCTGAAGTCTCTCTCTCTCTCTCTCTCTCTCTCTCTCTCTCTCACATATTCTTCCTGTGTGTATATGATGCGTGCAAGTAGTGTTTGAATTTATTGCTGAAATGGATGAGTGCCGGTGGATGCTTTCACCGACTGACTTAGCTGTCAAGGGGAACCCAGCAGCAGTTTGCTTGCTGGAGGAAGACAGAGACGACCGGTAGTTGCAGGCAGCGGCCTCTTCTCCGAGACATGTTACTTGACTCAGCTCATTGACTCGGACACAGCTCCTAGGTTCGGTGTTTCCTTCCAATTTCCACACCTTCCAATTTCCACTCATAAAACAACGTTATAGTTTCTCTGGTTTTAAGTTTTAAACTCATATCACAGTTTATAATAACGAGGTTGAAATATAAAATCCACGCAATAATTCGAGTGTCTAAGATCCAAATCTTGGGCAGCCACGAATTCAGTAAAATTGGTCCTTTTACTCTTGCGGTGTATAGATTTACTTGAAAAGCAAACTTTTCATGTAACTCAGGTTTCTCCAAGTTTGATATCAAGCTATCTAGTCTGAAAACTTGATTCCTTTTTGCAGGTTGAGCTTTGTGGCCATGCAACATTAGCTGCTTCATATACTCTCTTTAAGTCTGGTTTGATATTTTCCGACATTATCGCGTTTTCAACTTTGTCTGGAATCCTAACAGCTAAAAAGGTTCTAGATGTTAAGACAGCCAATGATGAAGCACAAGAATCCTCCTATTTCATTGAACTGCACTTTCCTGCTGCCCCGTCTAATGAATTCAACTCTGATGAGGTTTCAGTTTATCTCCACGCCTTGAATGGCGCTTTTCTATTATTGAAAGAAGGAGGGCAACTGTCACAGGATGATCTACTTGTAGGTCATGCAATCCTTCTAGGAACCTGCATTTTCGGTTCCATATTATCAGTTCAATCAATATAAGCTTATAACTTTTCCTTTCTGATGGTTCTGTTTCCTTCTTGTTTCATTTTCCGCAAGGCTGTGCTTCCATCAGCAAAAGCGGTTGCAGATTTACAGCCCAGGGCGGAGCCACCAAGGGACTAGGTAGTCCCTGGCCCATCCTAACTTCATCTGAGGTGTGAACCTCATGGAAGAAGATGAAGCAAATGACGTCGTTAAACTGTTTTGATTTTAAATCGTTTCGGCTGTCTAATGAAACGACAAGTTTGGCAGGAGAGTTTTAAAAGAGATGTGCAATTTTAAATGGAAAAAGCAACCCCACTTCTGGTTCGATCTTCTCACCTAACAGTAATATACATCCTATAATTTTCTTAAGCAACCCACCTTCTTTATTTGCGACCTCTCCCCCTTTTCCGTCTTTTTCTACATCTTTGTATTTTCTTTAGTCTTCCACAACCTACCTCTTACTTGGTTGTCTTGGTTTTTACATTTTTTTCTTCTTAGTATTGAATTTAAGAGAATTTTTTCAGTTTTGTGAGGATTACACAAATTGCATATGTCAACATGTTATGAATTAAACTTTTTACACACACTCGTATATATATATATATACACATATTTGTGAAAAGCCCATTCTCATTCAGAATTCTGGCTCCGCCAGCCACAGCCTGATGGAATAAAGTCCGGGGTGTAGGGGAGTCCTTGCAACAGCGATTGCTCCCCCAGAGTCCGGGTATGATTTTACAGTAAATTCTTTGCCCCTAAACACGGTGTGAATGAGGTATGCTGCTTGCTCACTTATCATTTTCCGGTGTTGTGACAAAACTACAACTGATAAAAATCTGGATGCTGCTTCTTTGTTTATGTCAGGATCCTGTTTGTGGGAGCGCACATTGTGTCGTAGCATCATACTGGTGCAAAAAACTTGGAAAATCTGATGTTGTTGGATACGTGGTACTCTCTCTCGCACTCTATAGCTCTCTTTCTCGCTCTTCATTCTTATCATAAACTTACAACCCCGTATATTGATACATTATCGCGTATGTTTAGGCATCACATGGAGGAGGAAGAGTACGCATTCATCTAGACGAGCAGAATCAAAGGGTGCTGCGTCGAGGGAAAGCGGTTACTGTGTGATGGAAAGAACTGTTTTAGTTTCAAATTCAATCTATTGTGTTTGGTTATCCTGCAGTTTTCTTCAAAAAAATCTGTATTCTGACTTGTTAGTTCTCCATTTGGCATGAAATGGTGCAACTTTGGACTTGTTTCCAAAATGAACATACTCAAGCAAGCTGTATGTGAAACTTGCTAGTTCAAGGTGTAGTTTTCGCTCAATTATTTAGTGTGCATGAAACACGGTCACATAGTGTTACTATTCCACTCAAATTATAACACGTGAATTTGTTTATTTATTTATTAAGACATATCGATCATTTCGTCCACTTGATTATAAAACATTGAATGGCACACCATGTAGCATGTGCAACAACATATCAACCGTGTCGCATCATACTGAAATGTATAGTCTGGGTGAAATAAACTCAGATTATTGTATTTCAGAGCAAATAATCTTCGCACATGAGCCGTTGATCTATTTGTAATAAGCTCGGTACAAAATTGTGACTAAGTTAACCGCCATTTATAAATTTGTAAATATTGTGAAAATAATTTAACGGGTACGTAGCCATTTACTTGGATTTTTAAGTTATCAATTTGGAAATCATTTTGGTTCAATTCGGGGGATTCAAATCCCTCACTCTTCATGCAGATATCTTATGCACATGAATTCTTGATATTTCTCTTTTAATCTGCACTTTCACAAAATATTTTCTGCATATAAAAAATCATTAATACACTAAATCAAGACATAATTACATCCAATTTAAGATAATTACATCCAATTTAAGATAAAGGATACTATATATATATGTCTGCAATTATAAATACCCTTCTCATATTCCTCATAAACTGCAAGAAACCTCCACCATCTGAGCAGAAATCTCACTCTTGATTTCAGGGCTATATTCCAAAGCCACCATCAATGGCCCACAATCACATTCCTCAGGTACTTTCCCATTCCCATCATTCCAAATGAACTTATTTGTATATATATATATACACATAAACATACACACACACACACACACACACACACATATATATATATGTTGTTGCATGCTGTATAGAACTTTGTGTACATAAGTACCCTTTGAACTATATCATTGCAGACAGAGATTACAAAAATTAACATAGAATGTCGCAAATTATCCTAGCAGTCATATGAATGCAGACTTTATTCAGATTAGCGTTTTAAATTGTGTCATAGCATTTACGTAGCAAATAATGTGCCTCTATTTATTTATAACCAGTATGTATATCTGCATATGTCGTTATAGGATCATTTTAGAGGTTTCGGTGTTGCACGCCCCGACTCTAGCCTTCATTTCATTTTGACAGGCTAATGTGATTGATTCCATGAAGGGCCCAAGTGCAAAGAAGAAGAGTCCTGTTGATGCTGATAAAGCGGCCGTCTTGAATGCATGGCGTAGGGTTGATTGTCGAACAAGAAAGGCACTTCGCCGTGGCGTTTTTGCAGAACTTGTTGAGTTCTATGAGGTAATTGTAATTCCTTATGTTGATCTCATATTGGTTCCGTTATTTGTCTGGACACTTTTTGTCATCACACTTTTCTCTTCAGCATCTTTGGCATTCCGTTTTCCATATTCATCTTTCTCTAAATCAAATTGTAACCTTGAAAGTCCTAGGATGAGTACTAATTTAACCTATAACTAAATTTCAACTTAAAACTGATCCAAATTATGGTTTAAACTAATCAGTTATGCAAACTAAATCCTACACGAATATTCAGAATAAATATAAGGAGTACGCACATGATGTAGGATTTAACGAGGCAAAACCCACCAAATGCAATCAGATAAATCCCACCAAATACAATCAGATTATCTTGAAAGCATGTTTTAATAATTAATATAGAAAGGATAAGTCATTTTAAAGAGATAAAGCACACAATAGATAAGAGACCTATCCCAAATACAAAAACATGAGATATCAGATAAATGTAGTTAGATGCATGCGTACCATGCTTCTTGATTCTTTTAACGAACAAGGTTTTGTCAACAGCTCCTCGAGTATATCCTTTCCTTAACAAATGAGTTGAGAGTTTTTTCATACCATGCTCTAGAAGGCCTGATATCTCTTATAGTGTCGGTGCTTGTGCCAGATATCAAGCTGATCCAAAAGAATCGCATCTGGAAGCTATCAAAAGAATCATCAGATATGTGAGTGGCACGGTTGATTTTGGATTACATTATTCCTTTGAAACCAATTCTGAAATTGCTGGATTTTCAGATCCCGATTGGGCAGGAAATGCTGATGATCGAAAAAGTACTCCAGGAGGATGTTTCTATGTTGGAAATAATCGTGTTGCTTGGCATAGTAAGAAACAAAACTGTGTTTCTTTATCCACTACCGAAGCTGAATACATCGCTGCTGGTGGCTGTTGTACACAATTGCTTTGGATGAAGCAAATGATTAGTGATTATGGCATTAATCAAGGCACTTTTTCTGTTTTTTGTGATAACACTAGTGCTATAAACATTTCCAAGAATCATGTTCAACATTCTCGTACCAAACATATTGACATTCGTCACCACTTTATTTGTGTCTTGGTTGAAGAGAAGGTTTTAATGTTGGAGTTGATTGCCACTGAACATCAACTTGTAGACTTGTTTACTAAGCCTTTAGACACTCATCGTTTCGAAACTCTTCGAAAGGCATTAGGAATCTGTTGTGTCCTTTAAATTTTTTTTTTCATTTTTCATGTTTTTTTACTGGGATGTGCCATCCACACACCCCATTTTACTTTTCACACACCCTTTGTTAATTTCTGTTTATTGATCTTCTTCAATTCATCCAATCCGACAACCGAAAATTAGAAGGGTGTGTGAGAAGTAAAAAAAATGTGTGTGGATATCACATCCCTTTTAACTTAGTTGTTTCTTCCTCAAAATATTGAAAACGAAGTCCATTATTTTTTTTTAGTTTGCAAAACTTTTGTCCACTACATTATTTGCTTTGTGCTAAACATAATATGTTTTGCTTTGGTGGTTGATACTATATGTATGTTTTCTGATTAAACATGTCTACTTGCCTGAAACTCCGCCCCCTATGAGCTTTTGAGCCTCCAGTTAGTGTATGCATTTTTCATACACTTTTAAATCGTTTATGTGTGCTCTATCTTATGTGATTTTTAACTCTCTAGAACTTGCTTTGAGATCTCTCGAGGCTTTGTATTGCTCCTTACTCTCTTTTTGAGATGAAAATAGGAATTAAGTGGTTCCATCATTATCATATACGCCAGTGTCTTTTTTTTTTGGGAACTTTAACGAAAAGCACCCGGTACTGTTCACTTTAACGAAAAACCACATTTTTACACTAAAAAGTCAATCCTGCTACTATTCACTTTACCCTTTATTTTGTCATTATCATTAAAACTTAAAGTTTTCAAGCCCGTTTTCCTTTTTTTTTTTTCCCTTGTCCACGGTATTGCGCCTCTCCTTCAGTATATACTATCTTCCTCACCTTTTATACTCTAGTTCTCACCTCCGTTGCCCCATCCACATTTATTTACGGAGAGAGTCCACGATTGGTTCACCATTGAAGAATTAATATCGTGATAACAGTAACTTCCCAAGTCAAGAAACGATACTTTTCAAGAAAAAAAAAACAAAAAAAAAACAAGATTCGTGTGTATAACACACATGGTGGTTGTTTATCTCTGAAAAAAAATCAAAGGTACAGTTGTCCATGAAGACCACAATATATCAAATGTGCAAAGCACTTTTTATTGCTCCAGTGGTTCTCTCTGTCTCAACCTCTCTCCAGTTTTATTTCTAAAGGACTCTATAGCTTCTCGGACTTCTGTCCTCCTTATTCTCCTTTATCTTAATCGAGTGCCTACGTCCTGTTATACCTCTTCGTACGAACCTATTTCATCTCTTGAGGGTAAATTGTTGATGTGTGGAGATGAGATTGATCTGCAAGCCTATGGTAGAGTATTCACATAATGATCTTTTTGAGTGTAAACACTTCACCCAAAACACTTTGAGTGACATTTGAGAATATTCCTTGTGAGTTTAGGGGTTGCTGTTGAGTTGGCTTGTTTAATCAGATTGCATTTCTATAGTCTCGATTGTTTTGGCTTTCTCTAGTTCGTATTATGTTTTTGTGGACATTCCATAAAAAAATTATTAAAAAAAAAATCGTCATTATCCTTATCTTTGCTATATCCTTTCAAATTTTAGATAATGTTGATTGTTTTATTTTTTGATTATCTTTTTGGTCTTTTAGTTGTTTTGCATTTGGACTCAACTTTTGTTCTTCTCTTATTTATTGTCGTGCTTTCAATTGCTGTCCATAACATCTTTTTCATCATGGTTTCCTCACGCAAGTCTGCATGTCCCCATGCTTTGAAAGGCAAGACTCCTATTATCACTCCTTCATTCTCTTATCCCTGTACCCGTTCTATGACTCGTAAATAGTTTTCTTCCTCATGTGCTCCTTCAACTTTTCCTGCCGTTGATTTTTCCAACGAGATCTTCAAACACATTCTTGATCTGCGCCAGCAATTCTCTCTGTTGGAGCATTTCATTAAGATTTCTACCAATGATCTCAGCCATCGAATTTCTCAATTGGAGCATTGTCTCCAACGCATCCCAAACCACATTCTTGTGCCTCTTATCCATCTTTCATCCTCTAATGACGATTCTGGATTCAGTCTCGCTTGTGTTACACCGCCTTCCCGTATTCCTTGTTCACTTGTTCTGGAACATACATCGCTGCCAACTCCTACTCCAGAGGATGATCCTGAGGAGGATCCTGAAGAGGATCCAGAGGAAGATCTCTACTGGGTTACCTATGAAGACTCGCTGCCCAAGCATGATTGATTCTATGACTTCTTTGGCTTTTCCTATGACAAAAAGGGGGAGAGACTTTAGCTAGGGGGAGAGATTTTAGCTAGGAGAGTATTTTAGTTTAGTGAGAGTTTTAGCTAGGAGATTATCTTAGTGAGAGATTCTTTTAGTTTCTTATATTTGGAGAATAAACGATCTTTGAATGATTATCTTTATTTCTTAATAAAGTATATTTTTATTGCAACATCTATCGTTTGTATCTCACGGGTATTTTGTTTAATGTGTGCAGATTACAGCCTTCAGTGCATAAGTTTTAATATTTTTTTTCTTTTCTAAATTGTTGCAAGTGAGGGTTTTGTCTAGGAAATTCCTAAAAGGGAGATTACAGCCTTAGGTATTTTGCTAGGAATTGCCAATTTTACACTAACAATCTCCCCCTTTGACATTTCCTAGACAAAACCCTCACTCGCAACAATTTAGAAAAGAAAAAAAATATTAAAACTTATGCACTGAAGGCTGTAATCTGCACACATTAAACAAAATACCCGTGACATACAAACGATAGATGTTGCAATAAAAATAGACTTTATTAAAAAATAAAGATAATCATTCAAACATCGTTTATTCTCCAAATATAAGAAACTAAAAGAAACTCTCGCTAAGATACTCTCCTAGCTAAAACTCTCACTAAACTAAAATACTCTCCTAGCTAAAGTCTCTCCCCCTTTTTGTCATAGGAAAAGCCAAAGAAGTCATAGAATCAATCATGCTTGGGCAGCAAGTCTTCATAGGTAACCCATTAGAGATCTTCCTCAGGATCCTCCTCAGGATCATCCTCTGGAGTAGGAGTTGGCAGCGGTGTATGTTCCAGAACAGGTGAACAAGGAATACGGGAAGGCGGTGTAACATAATCGGGGACTGAATCCAGAATCGTCATCAGAGGATGAAAGATGGATAAGAGGCACAAGCATGTGGTTTGGGATGCGTTGGAGACAGTGCTCCAATTGAGAAATTCGATGGCTGAGATCATTGGTAGAAATCTTAATGAAATGCTCCAACAGAGAGAATTACTGGCGCAGATCAAGAATATGTTTGAAGATCTCGTTGGAAAAATCAACAGTAAGAAAAGTTGAAGGAGCAGATGAGGAAGAAAACAATTGACGAGTCACAGAACAGGTACAGGGATAAGATAATGAATGAGTGATAAAAGGAGTCTTGCCTTTCAGAGCATGGGGACTTGCAGACTTGCGTGAGGAAACCATGATGAAAAAGATGTTATGGACAACAATTGAAAGCACGACAATAAATAAGAGAAGAACAAAAGTTGAGTCCAAATTATGGTTTAAACTAATCAGTTATGCAAACTAAATCCTACACGAATATTCAGAATAAATATAAAGAGTACGCACATGATGTAGGATTTAACGAGGCAAAACCCACCAAATACAATCAGATAAGTTCCACCAAATACAATCAGATTATCTTGAAAACGTGTTTTAATAATTAATATAGAAAGGATAAGTCATTTTAAAGAGATAAATAGGTAAGAGACCTATCCCAAATACAAAAGGGAAATTTTATTTGAATCCATATAACTTATCTCTACACCCAGCTTACTCTTTACACCCATATTATTTTTTATCAAACTATTATTCTCTCTTTATACCCAATTTACTACCAATACTACCCTCACATACTCAATTCAATATGCAAATTTATACACCCATGTTTTCACATTAGAAGCTACCCGGATCAATCTCATGAAGATCCATGCTAATTAAATCCATTAATCTAATTAAACACAGTTGCCATGTGACTATGAGAGTCAAACCAAATTAATCAAACCCTAGTTAGTTTAACAAATGCATGCATATATTGCAATCTGACTTGCAGTACTGGGAATAATAGCTAGCAAGCATGCACGGAAGTTAGAAACTGAGAAACTATTTCAGAATATATAAAATAAAATAATAATAAGATCACATGACTAATTATAAACACTGAACAGTGCACAAACAAAATGAAATGAAGTGCAATGATTATCATGTTCTCACATGTTTGCAATGCATCTACATAGCAAGACTACTAATTAAATATGAGTAACATCTGAACGTGTTAATTAAAGAATTAAAAGAATTTTAATTACTTAATTAAACGGGATAGTTAAAATTGAAGAAAAACACTTGATTTAAAACTAGGTGTTGATCTTGATCAGTTGCTGCTTGTTGTTTTAGTAGTAGCATAAGTAAAAGCAGGTTTATGCAGGTGATGAGTAGTGTTGGAGACGGTGATGGTGATGGTGGTTGTGAGGTTGGTGGATGGTAGTGGTGGTAGTGATGATGACGATGATAAAGGTCTATGAAAGCGTCTTAGGATTTTTGCCAGGAAAGAACGTAAGACAAAGATTACGTGATGGTTAGGGTTTGATTACTGGGTGGGTTTATTGATACATTTTATTTTTATTGTTAATTTCATCTTGTATTTAATGGTAATAGTTAGATGCATGCGTGCAAACGTACCTAAATAAGTATCGGTAAGTATCTTATTTACGTAACATCTTTGCATCGAAAGTGTGAGAGACATCCTTAGACTTAAACAATTACAATGGAAAATATGTAACAAATCTAAGCTATTATTACAGACTTAGGCATTTTGCTAGGAATTACCAATTTTACACTAACAAACCTGACAACATCTTTTATTGTCATTGAGTATAAATTCCCTTCTCTTTTCAGGAGCGCGTACGGGCTTTTGTTATAGAGACTGAAGAGGAAGATGGAGATGTTCTCATCCTGTAGGTCCAAGATCCTCTCCGTCGATTGTTGCTCCATGGTGTTTGTGAGGTACATTTTCTCATTTATCTTTTCATATGTATTTTCAATCATTAATTCATGCCGGATCTTGGAGCTGTGCATTGAGACATCCACTAAAAGTATTGCACGATGAGATTACCCATTCTTCACGTCATTAAAATCACTTTTGGAAGTAATCTAATATGCATAAACGGATGTTTGAAACAGTTCTACAACTTGGTCTTGGTGACGGTTGCTGAATTGGAGAATGGGGAGTCAACTAAGATGACCAAGATAACGAAGAAAAAAGGGTGTTGTTTGGGATAAAACTTGAACTTTGGGTTAAAAAGGGATTAGCCCAAAAGAAGGTCCAGAATGAGGAAAAGTCCAAGGCCCAGCCGAAGCCCAGAAGAAAGAATGAGCCTTTTTCCCGACCAAATGCAGATCATTCAAACCACCTGCTCACCTACCTAGAGGTCAAGTGGTGTAGACCAGCCAGCTAATCAGCCCAAAAGTACTTTACAATGGTAGTACAAGTAAAAAGTTGACGAGTCACTGCCCTTCAGATGCATTCGGGCAAAATCAATACTGCAGGCAGCCAAGCCAAATCTTCTATAAAAGGAGGAAGAAAAATCAGAGACAAGGACACTTAATCAAACAAACAAATACACAAACTCTGCTCAAGCCAGATTTGCATACGAAACTGTAGTCAGCACCAAGCCTTCATCTCTTTCGGGATCAACCTTCACCAGAAAGCCTTTGTAAAAACTCTGCTACCCTGTCTAAATCTTGCTGTAGTATAGATTCCCTCATGTAAACTCATCTTCCAATCTCCCCTTCTAGCACTCAAACCCTTTGTAAATCACAAAGAGAGGAAGTTGCAAGACGATCAGCCTTGCCCGACAAGGTGAAACCTTGCCCGACCTCCTTTGTTTTTGTCTTTCATTCATAAATCTAGTAATATGATGTATATTTCCATCTGCATCCAAGTTATTTCTAGCCAGTTTATGATTAAAAGACTTATAAGTTCTAACCATTCGGGCAGGCAAGCTTGATCAATTAAAAGTCTTTGGTCTCAAGGCATAAAAAAGAACCTATGTGGACTTAACCCATCCATGACAGTCCTTGATAACAAGATGTCTGAAGTTACTTGGGGCGCAAGTAATTGGCCTATTTTCTAGTTTTACTTCTGTTATATCATGATTGCTACATAACGCTTGAGTATAGAATTAATTCTGATAGGAAGCCTCAAGGCCTATATCTAAGGCCTGACAAAGGCACCTATATGAGTTCGTTCTGCTCTGCAGGCTTGGGCGATTAAAGTATAACGGTTGTAATACTTCTGCAACAATGAAACAACCAATATATGTTCAAGTATTTGGTTAGTTTTGACGGGAAACCTCAAGGCCTACACCTAAGGCCCCACAAAGGCACCTTTCATAACTAACTTGGTCTCTCGGACATATATATATAATAAAACTTAACATCTGTTTTACATCTATCATGCTAAAGATGGCAGTGGCACGCCTGGGTACTTAAAGTTGATTTTGATTGCGAGCCTCAAGGTCTACACCTAAGGCCCTACAAAGGCACATTTCAGAATTAACTCTGTCATTCTCTTACAACCCGCCAATAAGCAGAAGCCCGACAGACGATATCAACCGGCGCCAACCTCTCGGGGAGCTGTGTGCTCGTTGGCCAGGAAACGTCCTTATTGGATATTCCCCAAGACGAACATAGTTTTGGCATACCCAGTGAGATTCACTTTTTCAATCTCGCATGTCAAAGAAGAAAAGCCATAAACCTTGCAAAAAGAGTACAAAGTACGAATCATCTCAACCTTTGCTACAAATGACAGAACAATCAGGAAATTCTTTTTCTCCATTAGGACATGTGGTCTTGGAAAGCCCAACTTCATCTGGAAGGTCTGAAGGAAAAGGAACTAATGAAGAATTGCAGACTAGTATGATACAAGTGTTGAAGAGCATGGAAATAATCTCTTTGGAAACTAAGGGAGAAGTAAGTAGACTTTGTACCTTAACAGGGAATCTACAGAGGAGACTAGATCTGGAGTTCTCTACTTCAAAAGGTGTTCAAGGAAGTATGATGAGCCAGGCTACCGCCAAAAGTGAACCAGTTATTCCCCTATTTCCGTTATTGGAAGAAAAAAAGGATAAGGGAAAGGAAAATGAAGTTCTTGAGGGAAGTCAGTCCATAATTGAACCGGTTCTAGAAAAAGAATTCCCTAGCTTCCTATTATTATCATTTAATAATAGGAAGCAGAGCGAACAAGAAATGACGAGGTATGGGATGCCCATAATAACCGGAGAACCCAGCGAAAAAGAAGGCTTTATCACCTCAGATAAGCTTCCTCTTTATAGGCCACCTCCGTTGGCTAATAAGGGAGGAGGAGCCAACTGGAGAAAGCCCGAGTCAAAAAAGGAAGCAGGTACGGGCAATGACCAAAGCCCAAAGAATGAAGCTGCTCTTATCTTCCATAATAATAATACAGCTACTCAACAACTGAAGGAAGAACTGGCTGAATTAAGGAGGACGGTGGCCTATAATGCTCAACCACAAGCTCGTCCAATATTCAGGGTTACCTATAAAAAACCTTATCCTAAATATATTGATGAGCAGAACCCATTTCCTATCAACTTTAAAATGCCTGCATTCCCAACATTCACGGGAGAAGATGGAAGTGTGTCCTCTAGAGATCATATTTTCAAATTCTCCAATCATTATGTGGTATATGAAGACAACCCGAACTACAAGTTGAGGTTGTTTGGAAATTCATTGGTAGGGCTAACATCTTAGTGGTACTTTCTATTGCCCCCTAACTCTATTGCCAACTGGGGGCAGATGGAGATGGCCTTCTATGAATAGTTTTACAGAATAGAACCAGAAATGACTATCAATGACCTGGTTGAAGTCAAACAATACGACCATGAGATCGTAGAAGATTTCATGATGGGGTTCAGAAAGATAAGAATGAGATGCCAATTCCCTGTTAACTAAGCTCAGCTTATATCAATTGCTCAGAGGGCTTTAAGATTACCTCTGAGGAAAAGGTTCTATGATACACAATTCAATGAGTTACAGGAGTTGGTAATCGCCGCCATAAAGTATGAAAGATTGCTGCTAGAAGAACAACAAGTGAAGCATACTTTAAAGACTCTTCCCTTTTACAAAAACAAAGCTGTAATTCATCGTGTGGATGTGGAAAAAGCAAAGCCATAGCATGAAGATGGCCATGATAGAGAGGAAATTGATGTTTGTGCTGCTGAGATGACCACGCCTTTCAAACTATTAATGGTGAAAGGGTTGGTTCAACCCATCAAAGACCAGAAAATCGTAATGAATGATGTAGGGTTCGTCTCTATGAAACCTCCCAAGTACTAGAGTTATTCATTTGACTTGGCCAAAGCTCCCGAGATCTATGAAGAACTGGTGCGGGCAAGAATAATTTTACCCGACAATACTAAGAAGATGCCTAAGCCAGAAAAACTAAGGGGGAAGAAGTATTGCAAGTTGCACTATACCTTCAACCATTCTATAACCAATTATGTCCAGTTCATAGATTGGATACAAGACCTTATAGTGAAGGGAAAAATGTTGCTTGACAAGCCCTAAACCAGTATGATGGTTGATACAAACCCGTTCCCGGAGGCCCCTATCAATACGATCAACATTTGTTATGAAAGAAGAGGGAAATAGATCCCATGTTGCCCCAACACCTCCACGTCAATAATAGTATTAGAAGGAGGACCAATTGATCATGATTAGGTCCTGAAATTGGTATTGGTAAGGGAAGCAGAAAAGAAAATAAAAAGGGGGGCAAGGAGTTGCCCGAAGATATAACATAGGATTTACAATGCAAATGGGGCCATGAGCGAGACAAGCAGAGGCAAAACACATGTTCATTTTGATAAAAGAAGGGTTACAAGTGATTCTAGTCTAACAAATTTACATCTTCACTCAGAGTAATTATTCGGGAATGATAAGTCTACATGATTGTAAAAATTCTACCAAGTTCGGCTAGAACAATGTTGCTATTAGCAAGTTGAGATCTAGTGTGTTCTAGCTCTAAGTTTGACTTCTTCACTTCTTCAATTTGATGTTTAAGGGTACCAAGAAGGGTTGTTTGCTCAGCCTTAAGAACAATAAGTTGTTCTTCCAACTTCTGGATTTCAAAAGTTACCACTCCAATCCTTTCTTTTGTCAGCAAGCCCTCATCCATTAACTGTTCGACCTGAGCAGAAATACTCGATTCCTTCTCCCTGAAGCATTTTACACGATTGGCTTGTCTTTCAACTCTCTGATGTTGATCCCTGAGAGCCCTCAAGTTCTCAAAGAAAGAAAAAAAGGAATCATGTTGGGTTTTGGATAACTGGCCGGCCTTGAAGAGCTTTATCGTAACCTTCTCTATGTCATGAAGAGCCTTAAGGCTGAACGAAGCTGAGAAGTCTTTTTTCACCCAATCTTGGAAAGCTCGACGTTGCTCTTGAAAGCCAGAAGGTTCAGAAGAACGCTTTAAAGATTTCAGCCTTGTTTCAAGTTGCCCGAATTCTTCAAAAAGTTCGGGCAAATCAGCAGTTGTTGAAAATGAAAAAGAAGGGAGAGGGGTTCATACTCCAGTTTCTTCTGATGGAGTAGTAACTGTTGATAAGGCGACTTCAGTCCCGGTCATCTCAATTCTAGGGAAGGAAATCCCTGTATCTCCAGAAGTTGAAGAAGGCCGGGGGAACTCCATTTTATACACCACACATGGGGGAGACTTGCCCGAAGCCTCTCTTATGGCCTGCTGCGAGAACCAAAGAAGACTAGATTAAAAGAACCAAAGAAGACTAGATTAAGGCAAGAAAACAGTTAAATAGTTTAAAGTAGAAAGAAACTTTGGGAAGAAGAAATATGCCTGAATGGGCCCTAGGGTTTTAAAAGAAAGAGTTTCAGCTCCTGTTTGAGGATGAGAATCACTACCACCAACAGGGGAAGAAAAAGCTGTGCCCGAACCTTCACCAATGCCCTAAGAGCATCCAGGTATTATAGCAATTGTTAGTAAACAGGTATGAGAAGATAACAGAAAGAAAAATATATCTATACCTGAGTGAGGGGAGAAGAAGGGGGTTCATCGATAGTAGCCATTGGGCAAGGAAACACTTGCAAAATAGCTACCCTTGGAGTCATAGGAATTTCAGGGGTTACGGGTTCTTTAAGTGTTACCACTGATGGTCGTCGTGATTCATGTATTGGAGATGGCTGGAGGAAATGTAAATGGAAAGTTAGTACGGGCACAATGTATAGAAGTTCAATATCAAAACAACTGCTCACCAAACTGCTGTCTTCATTTACAAAATGCAACATAACTTCTGTTGTTAGATTAAATTGAGAAGATGGAGTTACATCCAGAGCAGAAGGAGAAATAGAAGACTTTGGAGGGGAACCTTGGCTAGGCAAGGGGGCAGATACCCCAACCTGGATAAAAAGAAATGAAGAAAAAAGTTCGGTCATCTATTCCAGAAACCTCGGGCAGAAGAATCTTTTCTTCATTTACGGCCTAATCAGGCAATCATGTTCAAAGTTTAAAGAAAAGTAAGGGAGATCATGCAGATGAAAATACAAGTAAATACCTCACGCTCCCTGATGATGGTCTTCTGCAGATCTTCAGCTCTTTAATGCGTTTCAGTTCCTAGTGGACCCTCTATGGGTGCGATAGTTGGTTTCTTAGAAGTATGAGGCCCTGATTTAGAAGAGAGTAGGGACAATCAGATAAGGAACAAGGGTGGCAGTCTGATTAAATGAAAGCAAAAAAAACTTACTTGAAGACTTTTGCTTCATTATGCATGCCTTAGAAACTGGAGCTTAGGAGGTTGAAGATTTGGAAGCTTGGATAGTCCTCGCTTTCTTACTCCTTCTAGTGAGAGTTGGCCGTTTAGGTTTGGGTGGTGATGCAAGTTCAGATTCTGAGGTCTCGACCACAACTACTTTTCTCCGCTTAGACGCCTTGATGTTTACTTCGGGTACTTCTTCAACATCTGAATCTCCAAAAGATTTTGAAACATCTCCGCCTACTCCAGCTTTTCACCTTTGAGCTTCTACTATGGCTCCATGAAGAACTGCTGCATCAGCTGAATCATCATCTGATTCAATGGATGCCGTTTCGACATCTACTTGAGCTGCAAGATCAAGGAAAATAAGACTAAATAACTTTAACTTCAAAGGAAGGCAGAGTCGAGGCGGGGAGAGAAATACTTATCAAAAGTAACCAGTTCTTTTGCTGAATCATTTCCTTCCAGTTTCCAAGTTCGCCCGAAATTAGGTATGACTTGAGGGAAAGTTGACAAAAGAGACGGTCGTAAGTTTCTCGCAAATCTCCTCCATATTTCTTGGTCCATTTGGCTTCCCACTAGGTGGAGAAAAGTGAAGTACATTCGAAGTTCAGAATTATAGACTTTCGGGCAACCTGATTCATAACTTCAAGACTTTGTCGGGCAACTCGAAAGGTCACCTCTGAAGGGGATGATAACCGGAAGGAAGTGCCACAATGGACAGAGTAAAAAAAGGGGATAGGAATGGCTTGCCTAAAGCCTAATTATTTGCTACAAAAATTAGGGTGATACAATTCTAATCGCGATCATAACGGTTGCCACGAACTTCCCAGGCTATGTCTCTTTGTTGAATACAACTGATGAATTTCTCCTTGCAAAATGAGATGGCATCTTCTCCGGGAGTGTCTTGGAATGCTTGATTAGAGAACCAAGGATATCTCCTCAAAACTGAAGTGCCCCACTCCAGGTATGATCGGGTTCTACAAACCTTGAAGAAATAAAAACAGGCAAAAGTAGAGTGACTTGGGGCGCAAAGCATAAAAAAAAACCCTATGTGGACTTAACCCATCCACGATAGTCCTTGATAACAAGAAGTCCGAAGTTACTTGGGGCGCAAGTAATTGGCCTATTTTCTAGTTTTACTTCTGTTATATCATGATTGCTACATAACGCTTGAGTATAGAATTAATTCTGATAGGAATCCTTAAGGCCTATATCTAAGGCCCGACAAAGGCACCTATCTGAGTTCGTTCTGCTCTGCGGGCTCGGACGATTAAAGTATAACGGTTGTAATACTTCTGCAACAATGAAACAACCAATATATGTTCAAGTATTTGGTTAGTTTTGACGGGAAGCCTCAAGGCCTACACCTAAGGCCCCACAAAGGCACCTTTCATAACTAACTTGGTCTCTCGAACATATATATATAATAAAACTTAATATCTGTTTTACATCTGTCATGCTAAAGATGACAGTGGCATGCCTGGGTACTTAAAGTTGATTTTGATTGCGAGCCTCAATGCCTACACCTAAGGCCCTACAAAGGCACATTTCAAAATTAACTGTCCTTCTCTTACAGCCCGCCAATAAGCAGAAGCCCGACATACGATATCAACCGGCGCCAACCTCTTGGGGAGCTGTGTGCTCGTTGGCCAGGAAACGTCCTCACTAGATATTCCTCAAGATGAACAGGCGTCCGATCAAACTTCCAAAGATCACTCTGTCCCATTTCTGGAAGATGAACAAACAAGGAATGTGGTGATTTCATTTCCATCTGGTTAATGTGTTAATAAAGTTAGGCATCATGTGTTGTATGTAACCTTGTGAATTACACCATGTAAATTACTCACTCACATTGCCCTGATCGTCTCCTACAACTAGTTCATTGATCTCTCAAGGGTTTGTACTTTGTAAAGATTATGTCATAATGTACTATTTCCGTCGCTCAACGAATGAAGTTGATTGCAAGAAACTGATTGGAGAAAGCTAAAGTGTTCATATAGTTTGAAACGACCCATGAACCAATACAATCATAAAAGGAATTAACTTGGCTCCTCGATGGACGATGATGAGTTCCTCCTCAAAGTAATTTGTGATTAAATCACGGAATTTCAAACTTACGGGCGTAACTGTTCTTATTATAAATAACTCTGAAATATAAAAAATCAATAAAAGATGAGATCGGCCACCTTGTCTCTTGTCTCTTGCATCTTAGGTTTTAATCTTCATCTCGTGTTGGACTGTGATTTGTTAGTATGGAAAGAAAGGTTCTCACACGCAATGTGCTTGCTATTTTCTGTTGGAACTTGTGAGGGATTCCCAATCCCACGTCGCCCAAACCTTTTTCAAAACATCTCTTTATAATTAAGTTCACTCACTTATGATTTGAAAAGAATTGGGCCAAGGCCATGGGATCTTGGTCTCTAGACTTGGAGGGTTTGGGTGCATATATTAAATGTCAAAGATGGGCATTGGGGCTCTTGGGCTCGGATGGATGAAAAACACAAGTATCATTTTTATGTTTTTGATTTTTGCATTCAGTTTTTTTCTAAAAGGATAAAACTGATTACGTGAACAGTTACAATTAGGGCTGGGCATGGGCCGGGCCGGGCCCAAATTCGAAGGAACCGGACCTACCCGTTTTAAAATGTAACGGGGCCGAGCCGAGTCGGGTAGAGAGATTTTAAGTTTGAGAACCGGACCTAACCAGGCCCGTTTCAAACGGGCCGGTTCGGGACGGGTCCATGGGTCCAATTACTTTTTTTTTTTTTGGGTCTGACATTGGGCTCCTTTTTTTATTACCAACAACTCACATATTTACATTTACAAGAGAGGCCCATACAAACACAACAACAAAAGTATGGACCTGATAACAAAACCAAGCCCAACAGAAAAAACCCTAACAGCTTGCATCCTCCGCCGCTGCATCCTCTGCCGCTGCTGCATACGAAAGAGTAGCGCTTTTCCAATCGGCACTCCACCTTGTAAGACTGAGTCTTGTTCTACAATCGAAAACTAAATTCAGAAGACAAAGCTTGAGCAATCAAATTTACAATACAAACAAAAAATGACAAAGCTTGAACAAATAAACAAATCTCAACCAAAATCAAATTGTTGGTCATATAAATTTCAGAAGTTATATACAACTCTAAATTACTGAAAGATTAGCAGATTACTGAAAGCTCAAGCTTGACAACTTCATCTTCATATGCAGCTTACTAAAAGATTCAAAATTTATGCAACTTCATCCAATTTCCCCACCAACCCAGAAAATAAAAAATTCGAATACTCCCCATAACCTAGAAATTTCAAAAATCCTAATTCAAAAGTCCTAAATCCCTGAACTAAAAAACCCAGATAATTCAAAAACCCTAATCTAGAAATTACCTTAATTTGAGCGAAGATGACATGATATTTCGAATCGCAGGATGATGGTGCTGTTTTCGACGGCGGTGATGGGTGGTCACATTTGGGAGAAGTGTCAGGAGACGATGGCGATGGTGGTGTTCACAAGAGGACTCGACTCGAGTGGGAGATGGGACTGAGAATCGAGAGGGTGGACTCTAGGAAAGAGAGATCAAGAAGGAAGGACGAAGGAGAGGGGACTGAGAATCGGGAGGAAGGATTCTGGGAAAGAGAGATCGAGAGGGACGAATATGGGGGAGAGAGATCGAGATGGAGGACTCGGGGAGGGCTCGGGAGTCTTCGAGAAAGATGTGATATGTGCGAGATTTGAGTGTGTGTGTGTGTGTGTGAGAGAGAGATTTGAGTGCGCGCGTGTGTGTGTGTGATACGGTTCGGGCCGGGGGCCCGTCACTTTGGAAAATTGGAACCGGTCCGCCCCTTTGTTTACTTGGACCCGCCCCGCCCCGCCTCGTTTTGTACATAAAATATTATGGACCCGCCCCGTACCCGCCCCGAACCGCCAATACCCGCCTCTACCCGCGGGCCCAGGGCCCGTTTGCCCAGCCCTAGTTACAATCGTTCTTAAAGATAAACATGAACGACTTTAACTGCTCCATTACGCCATTATAAATATGGCCGTCAGATCAGAAACCAAAACAACAAGTCCATCTCTTCCTTTTTCCACATATTCACAGATAAACACCACAATCAATTCGCCAAGAATCCAAGTTCGAGTGCAAAAACTTGGATTAGATAGTTGTATCATGCAAGATAGGCATCCATTGAACTACTGCACTAGTGTATGGCAAATTTATGTCTTAGGAAATTGCTTTTGCAAGCCTCTATCTTCAAAGAACAAGTCAGTGATTTGTGATTGTATATGTAATTTCATTAAGTGTTTATATTTCGATATATTGTATTTGTTGTTCAAGTTGTCATTCAAAAATAAACCATGCAAATTATTTTATATTGTATAAGTGACATTTGATTGGTTCTAACATTTTCCACATAAAAAATCATAGGATATGATATGAAGGAAGAAAGATCCCATACGTGCTTTAGCATTTTCCACATGGAATTCATTGTATATGTTGGGTTGCGGTTTGAAACTGCTTTAGCATTTCTTCTTAAAAGTGCTTTGTGATTTGCTTTTACCAAAAGCGCTTTTGTTTTGAAACTCTTTACCCACCCGCGAAGAGTAATATATATATATATATATAGAGAGAGAGAGAGAGAGAGAGCTACTTTCCAGGTCTTTGCTCCACAATCATTTCGATTTTCCATTCCAATTCCATGGCGAAGAAAGCTGTGAAATACTCTGTGGTACACTCTCTCTCTCTCCCCCCCCCCCCTCTCTCTCTCTCTTCTGTGTGTATGAATTGAGTGTTTGAACTTGCTTGTTGCAGGTGGACGCGTTCACAGACTCGGCTTTCAAAGGGAACCCAGCAGCGGTTTGCTTGCTGGAGGAAGAAAGAGACGACCAGTGGTTACAAGCCGTGGCCTCCGAGTTCAACCTCTCCGAGACATGTTACTTGACTCGGCTCACTGAGTCTGACTCAAGTCCTCGGTTCGGTCTCAGATGGTTCACTCCTTCCAATGAGGTATGAGCTCACCTCCCTTCAATTCAACGCTTTCCATTCATATCATATCAATCTTTACACGTTCCTTGGTTTCCAATTGTTCAACTTTTATCTGGGTCGATATGGAATCCACCAAAAGATTTGAGTGTATCGATAACAGCCAGGAATTCTTTAAATTTGTTCCTTTTAGGCTTTTAGCATAAGGGTTTATTTGAAAGTGTAACTGGGTAGTTAAAGCAGTTGGAAAAGTGCTTCTGGCTTGTAAAAGCACTTGGACTTTATTAAAATTTGGACGTGCTTCTACTAATTGCGCTTCGAGCAAAAAGGTTTATGAGTGGAAGTGTTTTCTAGATAAGCATTTCAAACGGGCCTTTAACTCAATTTTTTTTTTAAAATTAGATATTTAGAAATTCTTAAATCTTAATCTTAACCAATATATGAAGTAGAAAGTTCAAAATTGTTGATCTCTAGAGTTTCCTTAGTTTCAAGTGTTTAACTTTTAAATGCACACGCTAACAAGGTTGAAATTTTAAATTTACCCCATGATTTATTAGAAAGTAAAAATGGTTCCTTTTTGGCATATGGATAATTTAAAACTGGTTCCTAAAGACGCTTTCTAACAGAAAAAGTTGAAATTGCCTATGGGTTGAACCAAAAATACTTGGAAGAGGTTTTTTTTTTTTTTTTTTTTTTTAAAGTTGGACGTGCTTCTAACAATAATGCTTATGAGCATAAGTACTTTCTAGAAAAGAATCTCCAAACGAGCCCTCACTCAGATTTCCCTAAATTTTGATGTGATTATGTGGCACTCTACTGAAGTGGTATTGCTAATGTCTTGATTTTGTCACCAGTGTATGAAGTAGCTATGCTTTCTTCATTGATCTTGAAAATTTGATTGCCTTTTGTGCAGGTTGAGCTTTGTGGTCATGCAACATTAGCAGCTGCATACACTCTCTTTAACTCTGGTTTGGTAAAGTCCGACATTGTTGAGTTTGCCACATTATCCGGAATCCTAAAAGCTAAAAAGGTTCCAGATGTTAAGACAGCCAACGGTTTGAATACTCACAATGGGGAAGCACAAGAGTCCTATTTTGTTGAACTGAATTTTCCTGCCGACCCGTCTAATGAATTCAACTCTGGTGATGTTTCGGTAATCTCTAAGGCCTTAGATGGTGCTTCTATGGTTGAAATAAGGAGGACAACTGTCACAGATGATTTACTTGTAAGTCCTACAATCCTTCTAGAAACCTACATTTTCAATTCCCTATTATGCTTTCGATTGATAGAAGCGTATAAAACAACGGACAAATTTTTATTTTACTGGATTGCCTGTGCAGTCTAGCATGCACTCTTAAGTGATACTGGTTTCATTTTTCAAGGTTGTGCTTCCATCAGCAAAAGCTGTCACAGATTTACAGCCGCAGATTGATGCAATTCGACAGTGTCCAGGGTCTAGGGGAGTGATTGTTACGGGGATTGCTCCTCCGGAATCTGGATATGATTTTTACAGTAGATTCTTCTGTCCCAAACATGGAATTGATGAGGTAAGCAGCTTGCATTGTTCTCTCAGCAAGTTTCTCTCAAGTGCCTGATACCTGGTGCCAAATGCTGTTGCTATGTTAGATGAGGAGATTATGTATCTGCATCAATAAGCCTTCCTTTTTTCTATTTTCTTCTTTTTTTCTTTCTGCTAAAGTGGATTTAAAAC
This sequence comes from Malus sylvestris, assembly GCF_916048215.2. Classification (NCBI taxonomy): domain Eukaryota; kingdom Viridiplantae; phylum Streptophyta; class Magnoliopsida; order Rosales; family Rosaceae; genus Malus; species Malus sylvestris. The sequence continues at coordinate 39,070,488 of NC_062270.1, read as the reverse complement.
ATTTGAATAACCTGATTGGCCTTTTCCTGTGTCTTTCTTTTTCCGCACGATCTTTGTCAGTTTCATTATCCCAAGCTAAAGTATTGGAATATATCCGACTTAACCTGCTCACATGGATTTAAACCATTTGATACATAAGTCTGAATACTGCTAAATGTTTATGTCAGGATCCTGTTTGTGGGAGCGCACATTGTGCCCTTGCATCATACTGGTGCAAAAAACTTGGAAAGTCTGATGTTTTTGCTTATCAGGCACACTCTCACTCTCTCTCTCTCTCTCTCTCTCTCTCTCTCTCTCTCTCTCTCTCTCTCTCTCTCTCTCTGTGGTATTATAAAAATCTCAATCCCCTCATACGTTGATGTTTACTTTCAGGCATCACCTCGAGGGGGAGCAATAAACATTCATCTAGATGAGCAAAATCAAAGGGTACTGCTGCGAGGAAAAGCTGTTATGGTGATGGAAGGAACTGTTTTAGCTTGAAGTTGGAGTTAATTTTACTTTGAAGTATAAACATTTGAAATAAATAACTCAATTTGATGGGGAAAGAACCATTATATTTGAATTAAATAAATTTGAGCAAATTAGTTAGGTGTGCCTTTATTTTTCATTTCGAAATGTGTATCCCGAGTTCTTCATCTTGGCATCTTGAAAGGTGCTACTGCTGCTCAACTTTCTTCTCAGCCGAGCTGCTGAAGTCTCTCTCTCTCTCTCTCTCTCTCTCTCTCTCTCTCTCTCTCTCTCTCTCTCTCTCTCTCACATATTCTTCCTGTGTGTATATGATGCGTGCAAGTAGTGTTTGAATTTATTGCTGAAATGGATGAGTGCCGGTGGATGCTTTCACCGACTGACTTAGCTGTCAAGGGGAACCCAGCAGCAGTTTGCTTGCTGGAGGAAGACAGAGACGACCGGTAGTTGCAGGCAGCGGCCTCTTCTCCGAGACATGTTACTTGACTCAGCTCGTTGACTCGGACACAGCTCCTAGGTTCGGTGTTTCCTTCCAATTTCCGCTCATAAAACATCGTTATAGCTTCTCTGGTTTTAAGTTTTAAACTCATATCACAGTTTATAATAACAAGGTTGAAATATAAAATATCTAAGATCCAAATCTTAGGCAGCCACGAATTCAGTAAAATTGGTCCTTTTACTCTTGCAGTGTATAGATTTACTTGAAAAGCAAACTTTTCATGTAACTCAGGTTTCTCCTAGTTTGATATCAAGCTATCTAGTCTGAAAACTTGATTCCTTTTTGCAGGTTGAGCTTTGTGGCCATGCAACATTAGCTGCTTCATACACTCTCTTTAAGTCTGGTTTGATATTTTCCGACATTATCGAGTTTTCAACTTTGTCTGGAATCCTCACAGCTAAAAAGTTCTAGATGTTAAGACAGCCAATGATGAAGCACAAGAATCCTCCTATTTCATTGAACTGCACTTTCCTGCTGCCCCGTCTAATGAATTCAACTCTGATGAGGTTTCGGTTTATCTCCACGCCTTGAATGGCGCTTTTCTATTAATGAAAGGAGGGCAACTGTCACAGGTTTATCTCCACGCCTTGAATGGCGCTTTTCTATTAATGAAAGAAGGAGGGCAACTGTCACAGGATGATCTACTTGTAGGTCATGCAATCCTTCTAGGAACCTACATTTTCGGTTCCATATTATCGGTTCAATCAATATAAGCTTATAACTTTTCCTTTCTGATGGTTCTGGTTCCTTCTTGTTTCATTTTCCACAAGGCTGTGCTTCCATCAGCAAATGCGGTTGCAGATTTACAGCCACAGCCTGATGCAATAAAAAAATGTCCGGTGTCTAGGGGAGTCCTTGCAACAGCAATTGCTCCCCCAGAGTCCGGGTATGATTCTACAGTAAATTCTTTGCTCCTAAACAGTGTGAATGAGGTATGCTGCTTGCTCACTTATCATTTTCCGGTATTGTGACAAAACTACAATTGATAAAAATCTGAATGCTGCTTCTTTGTTTATGTCAGGATCCTTTTTGCGGGAGCGCACATTGTGTCTTAGCATCATACTGGTGCAAAAAACTTGGAAAATCTTATGTTGTTGGATACGTGGTACTCTCTCTCGCACTCTATAGCTCTCTTTCTCGCTCTTCATTCTTATCATAAACTTCCAACCCCGTATATTGATACGTTATCGCGTATGTTTAGGCATCACAACAAGGAGGAAGAGTACGCATTCATCTAGACGAGCAGAATCAAAGGGTGCTGCGTCGAGGGAAAGCGGTTACTGTGTGATGGAAAGAACTGTTTTAGTTTCAAATTCAATCTATTGTGTTTGGTTATCCTGCAGTTTTCTTCAAAAAAATCTGTATTCTGATTTGTTAGTTCTCCATTTGGCATGAAATGGTGCAACTTTGGACTTGTTTCCAAAATGAACATATTCAAGTAAGCTGTATGTGAAACTTGCTAGTTCAAGGTTTAGTTTTCGTTCAATTATTTAGTGCATGGGTGGTTCGGTATGGGATCCCATACCGAAATCCTTGTCCCGATTCCCAAACCAAATTTTTCGAGAATCCCAATTTGAATACCGATCCCAAACCAAATTTTCGGGAATCCCAATTTTCGGAAATCCCAAAATAGTTTCGGGATTTTGGGACAAATCGGGAATCCCAAAATGGTTTTGGGCTTTTGGACTAAAATTTGACATATTATGCTTATGTAACTCATTGAATGAAATGTTAGATTGTGCAAATATATCAAGTCTCATTCACATTCTTGGAAGTGATAGATTGTGCAGGCTGGTTAGTCTGAGACTGAGAATCTATTGCATCTCTTGCTAGTTTAAATGCAAATAAATGCAAATATAATCTCATATCGGGGCACAAGCAATGGATTGCAAACTGTAAACTTTACTTGAAAGCTCTTAACTTGACTGACAAGCATTGCTACCTTGCGTTGCTTTGCTGTCCATTTACGAGTAATCTGCATATGTAAAATACATATTTACAATGCCAACAATCTCCATTTATTGGTGTAAACAGTAAAGAGACTCAAGCATAGTAACTAGCTGATTCAACATTCTTGGTTTCGACATAAATAAAACAACATTGCTTACGTCATATCATAATTCATAACATATTCCATTCTCTGTAATAAGTTCAAACCATAAAGTCCATAATCAATTATAAAAGAATAATATATATGTATAAATATATATATATATATAATAATTAATAATATATATTTTCGGTTCGGTATGGGATTCCTGAAATATCGAGAAGCCAATCCCGAATCCCGTACCAAAATTTCGGGATCAGTTCGGGATAGCATCCCAAAAATTTCGGGAATTTCGGTTTGGGAAATTTTTGGTTTGGGATCGGGATTTTTTCGGTTCGGTTCAGGATTTTTGGGAATTTTTTCCACCACTAATTTAGTATGCATGAAATACGGTCACATAGTGTTATTATTTTACTCAAATTATAACATGTGAATTTGTTTTTCTATTTATTAAGACATCGATCATTTCGTCCACCTGATTATAAAACATTGAATGGCACACCATGTAGCATGTGCAACAACATATCAACCGTGTCGCATCCTACTGAAATGTATAGTCTGGGTGAAATAAACTCTGATTATTGTATTTCTGAGCAAATAATCTTCGCACATGAGCCGTTGATCTATTTGTAATAAGCTCGGTATAAAATTGTGATTGAGTTAACCGCCATTTATAAATTTGTAAATATTGTGAAAATAATTTAACGGGTACGTAGCCATTTACTTGGATTTTTAAGTTACCAATTTGGAAATCATTTTGGTTCAATTCGGGGGATTCAAATCCCTCACTCTTCATGCAGATATCTTATGCACATGAATTCTTGATATTTCTCTTTTAATCTGCACTTTCACAAAATATTTTCTGCATATAAAAAATCATTAATACACTAAATCAAGACATAATTACATCCAATTTAAGACAAAGGATACTATATATACATATATATATATATATATATATATATATATATGTCTGCAATTATAAATACCCTTCTCATATTCCTCATAAACCGCAAGAAACCTCCACCATCTGAGCAGAAATCTCACTCTTGATTCCAGGGCTATATTCCAAAGCCACCATCAATGGTCCACAATCACATTCCTCAGGTACTTTCCCATTCCCACCATTCCAAATGAACTTTTTGTGTATGTATACACATAAACATACATACATACATACATACACACACACACACATATATATGTTGTTGCATGCTGTATAGACTTGTACTTTGTATACATAAGTACCCTTTGGATTATATCATTGCAGACAGAGATTACAAAAATTAACATAGAATGTCGCAAATGTCAAGAGAAGCTCAAGAGATTCCTCTCAAAATTTCAGGGTAACTTTTTATTATAATTTTGTATTTTTGATGAACTGATTCTGGGAACATATACGAATTTCGTATTTTATTTATCTTTTTTATATCATATTTTTCCCTAGGAACCTATTCTGTTAAGTTCGACCCGGAATCCGGAAGATTAACAGTTGAATCCACGGTAGACAAGAACACGATCAATGAGGCCGTAGAGCATGCTAGGTTTTCTGCGGGGCTCATGTGTGAGGATAATACTCTGCCGCCCTCCCACAACAGTTTCTTACAACCCAAGGCAACCGCCAGCCACGAGTTGAACGGAGCACAAGATCAAGGGCTTGAGGTAATAAGATGGGCTCAAATGGGAGAGCTCCAAAAACTTCCCAACATCCACAGGCTGAAGAAGTTGGAGCTGACTCAATCTGGAAGCAATCGAAGAATCAAACTCACATTTTTCGACAAGAAACCTCAGCCTCAGCCACAACCTCAGCCCCATGCTAGGGTTAATGTCATTGATGTTAAGGATGATGAGCAAAATGTGCCCCATGGCGAAGGAAGCGGTGGCAATAGCTGGCCGGCGGACAAAGTTTGTGGAGATCATGAAGGTGGCGAAGGAAGCAGCACCACAAGTTGTGATGGTGGTAGCCACCACAACTTTGAGTTTCAATACGTTCATACTCCTGAGGCAGCAGGCAATAATAATAATCATCATGTGCCACATGATACTTATTTGCCTCCGACGTACCGTGACCATGTGACGGTGGAACGCACTGCGGTCCGGTGCGAGGAGGCCATTGCAAACAGATGCACCATCTTGTGATGGATACCGACCGTCCAGCATCTCCATTGCCAAATGCCATGACTGATCATTGACTTGTTTCTATGCTTGTCTTCTGATTTTACAGCTTTGAGAAATAAACACTAGCTAGCTAGGTAGCTAAAGGTGTACTTTTTGTGATTTTTTGTCTCATTTATTTTTGTTTAATAAGTTATCGTCAGTGATCTCAAATAATGTGATAATATTTTTTTCGGAAGTAGGATTCTCTCTCATTTCCTCTTCTCCTCTCTCAATTTTTTTTTTCTTTCTCTCTGTGTAAACAAGTCAGCAGACGATGTTGATATTGCTTAATCGTGACCGTTCAAATAGAAGGGGAGTGGAGGGGAGGAAAATTTGAAAAAGTGATAATCCTACTCCTAATTTTTTTGCATTCCTAAGTAATGTGGTTTTGTCAACCATTTTCAGAAACTTGGAATGATGAGCCACAAATTTACAACAAACCAAACAGTAGATAAGACCTTCTTTTTCAACTCACTATCTCTCAAGTTTAAATCTTTTGCCTCTTTTTAGCGTAACTTAAGAGTCGTACCATCATTTGTAATCAACAAAATTTACAAACAAAAACAAAATAAAAAACCTCACCATGGTTTTCTCATCTATCACTTTTATTTTCGTGCAGTAAATGTCTTGTCATACTACAACAAAAATGAGCTTTGGGTACAAAGCAAAGGGCATAATTGAGAATTTTGTGTCACCTTACCCACCAAAAAGCTTAAACAGTTCTCATTCCATAGAGGGCACCATCTATTGTGCCCAATGTTAAAAAAAGCAGACACAAAACAGTAATGGGCACGGAAATCATGCAGAGTGGGGTTAGATGACAACTTTTTGACTGAAGATGGGCACAAAAAACATTTTGTGTCTATAAAAATTGTTTGTCAGCAACACTTTATGTGTTTTTCGTTTGTCTTTACCTCTACCACACCAACAACAACAACAACAAAGCCTTTTCCCACTAAGTGGGGTCGGCTATATGAATCCTAGAACGCCATTGCGCTCGGTTTTGTGTCATGTCCTCCGTTAGATCCAAGTACTCAAGTCTTTTTTTAGGGTCTCTTCCAAAGTTTTCCTAGGTCTTCCTCTACCCCTTCGGCCCTGAACCTCTGTCCCGTAGTCACATTTTCGAACCGGAGCATCAGTAGGCCTTCTTTGCACATGTCCAAACCACCGGAACCGATTTTCTCTCAAATTTCCTTCAATTTTGGCTACTCCTACGTTACCTCGGATATCCTCATTCCCAATCTTATCCTTTATCGTGTGCCCATACATCCCACGAAGCATCATCATCTCCGCTACACCCATTTTGTGTACGTGTTGATGCTTCACCGCCCAACATTCTGTGCCATACAACATCGCTGGCCTTATTGCCGTCCTATAAAATTTTCCCTTGAGCTTCAGTGGCCTACGACGGTCACACAACACGCCGGATGCACTCTTACACTTCATCCATCCAGCTTGTATTCTATGGTTGAGATCTCCATCTAATTCTCCGTTCTCTTGCAAGATAGATCCTAGGTAGCGAAAACGGTCACTTTTTGTGATCTTCGCTAGATTGCTCCGGTCATTAGTGTGGATAAGTATATAAATGGATAGAGATAGGAAAGCAAACACAAGATGTACGTGGTTCACCCATATTGGCTACGTCCACGGAATAGAGGAGTTCTCATTAATTGTGAAGGGTTTACACAAGTACATAGGTTCAAGCTCTCCTTTAGTGAGTACAAGTGAATGATTTAGTACAAATGACATTAGGAAATATTGTGGGAGAATGATCTCGTAACCACGAAACTTCTAAGTACCGGAGTGTGGTATCGTTTTGACTTGCCTTATCTGTCTCATAGGTAAATGTGGCATCTTCTTTGGAAGTACTCTTCCTCCATCCATGGGTGGTATCTGTAACTGGTGGAGATGCACAAGGTAATGTATCAATTTCACTTGAAGCTTACTTGTAGTTTCAGGCTTGGTCAAGCGCGATACAAACCATGTAGTAGGAGTCCCCCAAGTCGCCGGGCTAAGGGATCTGCTGAAGGAGGTGACAGACAAGGTAAGCAATCAGAGCTCCGGCTGATTGTTCACATTCTCTCTATCTTGCAGGCAGCATGAAGGATAAAGAGAAGAAAAATGAGAAGATATGATATGAGATATTTTTACTTTTGAAGAAGTAACTTTCCACAGGCTTATTCTTGAACTGGGCTGGAGGGTTTTCTGGTTTCCTCCAGAGTATAAGGCCGACTGAAGAATTTAAGGGTCAAAACAAGTCCATCAAATCTAGAGTACGTTCAACCCTACTGATATGGGATACTTTTGCTTTTGACAGAGTAGTGGATATATCGGCACGTGTGCTGTTACGCTTGTCTCCACATGCTTCCTTGTATCCTTCTCACTTGCCCTATCTGTTCCTCAGGCAGATGCGGTATCTTCCCTGGAAGCATAAGATGTTGAAGATGAGTACTCGAGAGCAATGCCAGGTAAGTAATCAGGTAAGGGGTTCCATGCAGTCAGTTCCTGGCTGGAAGCTTGATTCCAAGTGCTGACTGATTGCTCTTTTTCTCCTTGTCTTGCAGGTAAGAACAAGGCCAAAGGAAAAGACAGGGAAAAAGCATGATATGTGATACTCTTGCTTTTAACCCTGATGATATGAGATATTCTTGCTCTAGTATAGCTTGTTTACAGAGGTATTATCGGGGGGAAAGAAAGCTGAATATTTCGAAAGGCTTCGTTGGGAGTGCCCTCTCAGATAAGAGAAAGGGTTGAGCATTTTTGCAGGTCTGCCTGTCCGTTAGGGATGAAGGTCGACATATCCTAACATCAAGTAATAATGCTATTCCTTTACCCTGCTTGGTCATAGCACGGTAGTGGGAGCTGCTAGCTTCACATGTTTTAACTCTGTCAGAGCACTTTGAAAAAGTGGTCTGTGGTATTTGGAAAGCTGATGTTGCGTGCGAAGATTACAGACAAGCTTTATCCAAGGAGATCCAGCTCTTGAAGTTGGGAAAGTGGTGCCTCTTCGGTTTTCGAACAAGCAATCCTGTAGGGGATCTGGCTCTCGAGATTCGGAGAACGATGCCTCTTCGATTTTTGAGAAAGCAATCCTGCTGGGGGTCTGGCTCTCGAGATTCGGAGAGTGGTGTCTCTTCGATTTTTGAGAAAGTAATCATGTTGGGAGTCTGGCTCTCGAGATTCGGAGGGCGGTGCCTCTTCGATTTTGGAGCAAGCAATCTTGTTGGGAGTGTTTTCTCGAATGTGAGTAAAGGTTGGGCATGTTTGCTAGTCTACCTTGCCACGAAGCACAGAGGTTGACACACAGGGACTTTCTAATTATCCAACAGTGGTACTGTTCCTTTACCCTCTCTTCGATTTTTGAGAAAGTAATCATGTTGGGAGTCTGGCTCTCGAGATTCGGAGGGCGGTGCCTCTTCGATTTTGGAGCAAGCAATCTTGTTGGGAATGTTTTCTCGAATGTGAGTAAAGGTTGGGCATGTTTGCTAGTCTACCTTGCCACGAAGCACAAAGGTTGACACACAGGGACTTTCCAATTATCCAGCAGTGGTACTGTTCATTTACCCTCTCTTCGATTTTTGAGAAAGTAATCATGTTGGGAGTCTGGCTCTCTAGATTCGAAGGGCGGTGCCTCTTCGATTTTGGAGCAAGCAATCCTGTTGGGAGTGTTTTCTCGAATGTGAGTAAATGTTGGGCATGTTTGCTAGTCTACCTTGCCACGAAGCACAGAGGTTGACACACCGGGACTTTCCAATTATCCAGCAGTGGTACTGTTCCTTTACCTTTGTGGGTAATAATATGGTAGCTAGACCTTTAAAATTTATGTGTCTAAACTTTGTTAGCGTTGTTTCTTTGCAATTCTTTTACCCTTCTTGGTCAGAGCGATGTAGCGGGAGCTGCAAGCTTCACGTGTCTCAACTTTGTCAGAGAACTTTGGAAAAGTTATCTGTGGTACCCATGAGTTACTGTTGCGTGTGGGAAGTGGGTGATTGAACAGTACGATTCATGTGCTTTCTATTTCGCCAGAAATCTTCGACAGAATGCCCATAATTTCCGTAAAGCTGAGTGTGCGTGTGACAGGTGCTGACAAGGCTGGAAAAGTAGGTGCCTCTTCGATTTCTGAGATCGGCCCTCGTGGTCTCTTAGCAGCCCAGCTTTTGAGAAAGCAAGCCTCTTCGATTTCTGAGATCGGCCTTCGTGGTCTTTGAGCAGCCCAGCTTTTGAGAAAGCAAACGCCTCTTCGATTTCTGAGATCGACCCTCGTGGTCTCTGAGCAGCCCAGCTTTTGAGAAAGCAAACGCCTCTTCGATTTCTGAGCAGACGCCTCTTCGATTTCTGAAGCTTCGTCGATTACAGATTTTTATAGGGGCTGACATTAAGTTCCAAAGCACACTTGAATATCCACCAGTAGAAGCTCCATTCTTGCACTTCTAAGATCTTGATTTGTCCGACCTCTTCTCTTTTCAACACCTTTGAAAATGTCTAGCCCCTCCGACCGTCGTTTTGACTTGAACCTTGTTGAAGAGGCAGCCCCGCCTTCTCCAGACAACATATGGCGCCCATCCTTCGTCTCCCCTACTGGTCCTCTTACCGTTGGGGATTTCGTGATGAAGAATGATATGACCGCTGCGGTAGTGGCCAGGAACCTTCTCACTCCCAAAGATAACAGACTACTTTCCAAACGGTCTGATGAGTTGGCTGTTAAGGATTCTCTGGCTCTCAGTGTTCAGTGTGCAGGTTCTGTGTCTAATATGGCCCAACGCCTATTTGCTCGAACCCGCCAAGTTGAATCATTGGCGGCTGAAGTGATGAGTCTCAAACAGGAGATTAGAGGGCTCAAGCATGAGAATAAACAGTTGCACCGGCTCGCACATGACTATGCTACAAACATGAAGAGGAAGCTTGACCAGATGAAGGAATCTGATGGTCAGGTTTTACTTGATCATCAGAGATTTGTGGGTTTGTTCCAAAGACATTTATTGCCTTCGTCTTCTGGGGCTGTACCGCGTAATGAAGCTCCAAATGATCAATCTCTGATGCCTCCTCCTTCTAGGGTTTTGTCTAGTACTGAGGCTCCGAATGATCCCCCTCCGGTGCCTTCTCTTTCTGGGGCTCTACCGACTGCTGAGACTTCTCCTAAGCAACCTTTGTGAAGGCTCCCTCTTGTTTGTTTATTTTGACTCAAGTATATGTACATATTTGTAACTTATCGGGGATATCAATAAATAAGCTTTCCTTCATTTCAACGTATTGTGTTAAATACACCAAAGCCTTCTTCGCCAAGTTCTTTGAATTTTCTTTTGTTGAAGCTTGTATGTTGAAGCTTTGTGAGTGGAGCATGTAGGTTGAGGTAGTGTTCCCTTAATTTTCCGAGTGAGGAAAACTTCTCGGTTGGAGACTTGGAAAATCCAAGTCACTGAGTGGGATCGGCTATATGAATCTTAGAACGCCATTGTGTTCTGTCCTGTGTCATGTCCTCCGTTAGATCCAAGTACTCTAAGTCTTTTCTTAGGGTCTTTTCCAAAGTTTTCCTAGGTCTTCCTCTACCCCTTCGGCCCTGAACCTCTGTCCTATAGTCGCATCTTCTAATCGGAGCGTCAGTAGGCCTTCTTTGCACATGTCCAAACCACCGTAACCGATTTTCTCTCATCTTTCCTTCAATTTTGGCTACTCCTACTTTACCCCGGATATCCTCATTCCTAATATTATCCTTTCTCGTGTGCCCACACATCCAACGAAGCATCCTCATCTCCGCTACACCCATTTTGTGTACGTGTTGATGCTTCACCGCCCAACATTCTGTGCCATACAGCATCGTCGGCCTTATTGCCGTCCTATAAAATTTTCCCTTGAGCTTCAGTGGCATACGGCGGTCACACAACACGCCGGATGCACTCTTCCACTTCATCCATCCAGCTTGTATTCTATGGTTGAGATCTCCATCTAATTCTCCGTTCTTTTGCAAGATAGATCCTAGGTAACGAAAACGGTCGCTCTTTGGTATTTCTTGATCTCCGATCCTCACCCCTAACTCGTTTTGGCCTCCATTTGCACTGAACTTGCACTCCATATATTCTGTCTTTGATCGGCTTAGGCGAAGACCTTTAGATTCCAACACTTCCCTCCAAAGGTTAAGCTTTGCATTTACCCCTTCCTGAGTTTCATCTATCAACACTATATCGTCTGCGAAAAGCATACACCAAGGAATATCATCTTGAATATGTCCTGTTAACTCATCCATTACCAACGCAAAAAGGTAAGGACTTAAGGATGAGCCTTGATGTAATCCTACAGTTATGGGAAAGCTTTCGGTTTGTCTTTCATGAGTTCTTGCGGCAGTCTTTGCTCCTTCATACATATCCTGTATAGCTTGGATATATGCTACTCGTACTTCTTTCTTCTCTAAAATCCTCCAAAGAATGTCTCTTGGGACCCTATCATACGCTTTTTCCAAATCTATAAAGACCATGTGTAAATCATTTTTCCCATCTCTATATCTTTCCATCAATCTTCATAAGAGATAGATTGCCTCCATGGTTGAGCGCCCTGGCATGAACCCGAATTGGTTGTCCGAAACCCGTGTCTTTTGCCTCAATCTATGCTCAATGACTCTTTCCCAAAGCTTCATTGTATGACTCATTAGCTTAATACACCTATAGTTCATGCAATTTTGTACATCGCCCTTATTCTTGTAGATAGGCACCAAAGTGCTCATTCGCCACTCATTTGGCATCTTCTTAGTTTTCAAAATCCTATTGATAAGGTCAGTGAGCCATGTTATACCTGTCTCTCCCAAAACTTTCCACACTTCGATTGGTATATCGTCTGGGCCTACTGCTTTTCTATGCTTCATCTTATTCAAAGCTACAACCACTTCTTCCTTCCGGATTCTACGATAAAAAGAGTAGTTTCTACACTCTTCTGAGTTACTCAACTCCCCTAAAGAAGCACTCCTTTCATGTCCTTCATTGAAAAGATTATGAAAATAACATTTCCATCTGTCTTTAATCGCGTTCTCTGTAGCAAGAACCTTTCCATCCTCATCCTTGATGCACCTCACTTGGTTTAGGTCCATTGTCTTCTTTTCCCTTGCTCTAGCTAGTTTATAGATATCCAACTCTCCTTCTTTGGTATCTAGTCGCTTATACATATCGTCATAAGCCGCTAACTTAGCTTATCTCACAGCTTTCTTCGCCTCTTGCTTCGCTTTTCTATACCTTTCACCATTTTCATCGGTCCTATCCTTGTATAAGGCTTTACAACATTCCTTCTTAGCCTTCACCTTTGTTTGTACCTCCTCATTCCACCACCAAGATTCCTTTTGGTGTGGGGCAAAGCCCTTGGACTCTCCTAATACCTCTTTTGCTACTTTTCGGATACAACTAGCCATGGAATCCCACATTTGGTTAGCTTCCCCCTCTCTATCCCACACACACTGGGTGATTACTTTCTCTTTGAAAATGGCTTGTTTTTCTTCTTTTAGATTCCACCATCTAGTCCTTGGGCACTTCCAAGTCTTGTTCTTTTTTCTCACTCTTTTGATATGTACATCCATCACCAACAAGCGATGTTGATTAGCCACGCTCTCTCCTGGTATAACTTTGCAATCCTTACAAGTTATACGATCCCCTTTCCTCATTAGAAGAAAATCTATTTGTGTTTTTGACGACCCACTCTTGTAGGTGATTACATGTTCTTCTCTCTTCTTAAAGAAGGTGTTGGTTAAGAAGAGATCATATGCCATTGCAAAATCCAAGATAGCTTCCCCATCCTCGTTTCTCTCCCCAAAACCATGGCCACCATGAAAACCTCCATAGTTGCCTGTCTCCCTGCCCACGTGTCCATTTAAATCTCCTCCTATAAATAACTTCTCCGTCTGAGCAATTCCTTGCACCAAGTCTCCAAGGTCTTCCCAAAATTTCTCCTTCGAACTCGTATCCAACCCTACTTGAGGTGCGTACGCACTAATCACATTGATAAGTTCTTGTCCTATTACAATCTTGATTGCCATGATTCTATCTCCTACCCTCTTGACATCTACAACATCTTGTGTCAAGGTCTTGTCCACGATGATGCCAACACCGTTTCTCGTTCTATTTGTGCCCGAATACCATAGTTTAAACCCTGAGTTTTCTAGATCCTTTGCCTTACGACCAACCCACTTAGTTTCTTGTAGGCACATAATATTTATCCTTCTCCTCACCATAACTTCTACTACTTCCATATATTTTCCCGTCAAGGTTCCTATATTCCACGTTCCTAAACGTATTTTGCTCTCTTGAACTCTACCCTTATGTCCTAGCTTCTTCACCCTTCCCCGTCTAATAGGATCAAAGTACTTCTTTTGTGTGTCCCGTGTAAAGTTGATAGGAGCATATGCTCCCAAACAACTTTGAGTGGAGTCGTTCGAAAAGAAGTTTCTATAGCCCCCTTGCTCATTTAACACTGCATCAGGGTGCCGATAGAGATACAGCGACCCTTGCTCACTTATCACTGTGCTCGGGCCACACAGCGCGCCACTTACGGGTGACACCCTAGCTTTAGCGCGATTTCGTTCTGGATTCATTTTCATAAGGATTCGACGTGATCATGGAGTGCCGGCTGTCGACTACCTGACGCCCTCCCCCTTCTCCTTTATCCGGGCTTGGGACCGGCAATGTAAGATAAACTTACACGGCGGAGTTTTTACCTCTACCACACCAAAAAAGTAAATTTATAAAATTGTGTTAAATAATGGTATGAAGCTGTTTATTATTGTGCAATGTTTTAGCTTCAAAATAAGTTAACAATAATGTTGTTCAAATTCGGTTTTGACGAGAACCGAACCTCATATCTCTCACTTACACATAGGGATGAGGATATGGTTCAAACAAGGCCAAATGTTGCATAAATTGTTATTGCGGAACGATTATCATACTTGTAATGATCAGGAACTTATATCTACTATGTAGCTTGGTCATGTATTTTGTTATTTAAGCTATTACATTAAGACCAACTCCAATGGTAGGCTAAAAGCCAAATTACCTCCCAAAATTTCCCCCCAAACCCACTCCAACCCAAGGGAAAAATTTGGACTAAATGCTAAATGCTAAACTAAGGCCAGATTCCTCCCGAAATTTAGCCCATAAATCGAAATTTAAAATTTTCAATATTTATCGGAATTTAAATTTTTTTAGATTAAAATATTCATAAAATTAATTTACGATAGTCTACATATATTTTTTTTTAATTTAATTTAACAAAAAAAAATAGCCTAAGTTCATTCTTTAATAATCTCAGGCTAAAATTTTATGCTTTAACAATTGGAGTAGAAAAGCTGTTTCTGGGCTAAAAGCTAAATTTTCTGGGCTAAAATATTGGGCTTTTAGCTCAACCATTGGAGATGGTCTAAGGAAAAATGGGTTTAAACGGTTTATTTATTTATTTATTTATTTTTCTCCTTGGACTTAGTCAATTTAAGGGTAAATTTGGCAAGAGAATATAAATAAGCTTATGTGGATGATGAATCACTGGACCCCACCCAAAAATTAAAATAAAATTGGACTATAACTAATAATGACTTATAAAATTGGACTCCTCCAAATTGGACTTCTCCCTCCCTCTATTTTATGGTACGTGTTTGGGTTTCCCACCACCAAATTCAGAAGCTTGGGTTTCCCACCATCTATTTTTTATTTTAAACTCACAACATTACAAAATTGTGCCCACTAACTGTTATAAAAAATATTTAAAAAAAGGTTTTGTGCCCACAAACTATTATAATAATAATTTTAAAAAAGGTGTTATAATAAAGGGTGAGAAGCTGGGAAGCTTCTATTCTAACTTTTCTCCCACTTTCATCAAACAAAGGCAATCCCTAATTCTATCTCTCAGTCTGTCTCACCCTCAGTCTCCAAAAAATCAAACGATGCCCCTCCCCGCTCCTCCATCCAATTCGAGCCCACTCTTCCGTCGAGTACGTTCACTTAAATGCCGCTCCTCTATCCAGTTCAAAAGCACTCCTTCGGCGACACACATAGAGACACAGGAGGCCCAAAATACAGGTAAGGTTATCGAATCTCAAATTTTCAATGGGTGTTTGTTCTTTAGGGTTTAGGGTCAAATTGGATGTTTATTTTGTCGAATATGGTTTATGGTTTGAGGACAGTGGGTTTAGGATTAAGAATCTAGGATGGGTGCAGGCCTTTGGGATTGGAAGGGTTTCAAGTTTGGTGTGCTCCGGTTTAGGGTGATTGCAGGACCTGCATGCCATTGGGAAGGTGGGTGGTTAACGGTTCATAGGTTTAGGTTGGATAAATCAAGTCTTGCATAGACTTGATTAAATAGGTTTCATATAAATTGTAGTTAATAGTTAGATTGGATAAAACAAACCAAAACAACATATATTATTAAATAGGTTTCGTATAAGTTTGCTCGAGATCGAGCAGTGGTCCAAAGAAACTTAAGTTATGGTATAGAGCCTAGGACAAGATTAGGCAGATTAGCTGGCCTGGAACTGTAAAAGACCAGTTTAGGACCCTTGTGTCACATCTTGAAACTATCCAGACCAAGAATGAAATGAGAGGATCAAATGTATGTACATGATAACTAGTTTATCCACGGAACTAATTCAAGTGGAAGTAATAATTCAATACTTTATGCCAATTTCTTGACAAAAGAAAAAGGGAGAGAAATTATGTGAATTTCAAATTGATGCGAATCAGTTTGACGGACAATCCAATTGGAAATTAGGTAGTTATTCTTCTGTTTATCCAAAATCCCTTTGTGAAACCATATGGCACAATGCTTGAGGATGTGTCCCGTGTGGTGTATTATCAACCAAAGAGAAAATGGCACTTCTCTTATTGTAAACCTAAATTTAATTAAAATTCAATTAGTTTGGATGCGATAAAATGCCTTGATAACTATCATAATTCACTAAGTGCCTTGCTGAAGTATACGTAAGTCTTGCTTGCATTTTGCAAGTCTCTTATACTTTTTCTTTTGATGCTTATGATACTCGATGCTCATTAGCGAGAATAAAAGCCACATATTGTCACCAACGTTTCATCATTGTTTCTTATCTACCCCCGGCTAGTACTCCTCTTTATAATTCAGTTGAAATTCAAGCTTTGATGTGGTACGAAATTAAATCATGTGAAGAAATTAACTACAATGGCATCAAGAATTCACTATTCTGTGTGTTAAGAGTTTTCTGTCCATAGCATTCCATTTTCTTGTAATCATTTCCATATAGTTCCCCTCCCTTTCCTATGACTGCAGTTTTAACCGTGTAGCATAGAATTCATTGGTCATACTAAAGCTGATGGTGCAGAACAATCTCATAAACCTGTAAGTGTTGGCTTAACAGAAGCAGGGGAATTGGAGAAGTATATCACCATTAGATAAGAGGTGTATAAGAAGCTAAAGAGTTCGGTTCTAAAATCATTAGTTTTGAAACAGCTATTAGGAGGCCTTACTTTCACGTGCGGCCTTTCAATTCTGTAGAGCTTGAAAATTGGACCAGCTACCTAGACTTTATAGAAAGGGAAGGCGACTTGAGCAAGGTATTTTCAGTGAATTTGATTTCATTTTTTGATTTATGGCTTGAAGTTTTTAGTTGCCCTGCTTGTTATGCATTAACTCGCAATCGAGTAATATTTGTTGCACTATGCTTTATTGGCTAAATTGTTGGATGAAGCAACTTTTATAACATGAATTTGAATTGAGACTAAAGCATGGGCCTTCGATTTGGTTTCTTTGAGGCTAAGTATTTCAAACTCTCATTTGTCAGTGCACGTTCTAAGTTCATGACACGTTAATAAATTTTATTGTTTTTAAAGTTCCAATGTTATGCATGCAGGTATCTTCTTATCTTCCTAACCATTTGTCTGTCAGGCAAGGATGGTCCCTCCTTTCCTAATTGAGGGGCCTTTCTGTTCTACTAATGGAGTATTTCTTGGGCATATATCCTTTGTGTTTTGTTTAACCATTCGTTCTTTTATGGTTAATGAATGCGCCTTTTTTATTTTATTTTTTTGAAGGTTGTCAAGCTATATGAAAGGTGCCTAATTGCTTGTGCTAATTATCCTGAATATTGGATTCGATATGTTCTATGCATGGAGGCCAGTGGAAGTATGGATATTGCCAATAATACTCTTGCACGTGCAACCCAGGTTCTTGTGAAGGTATTTCCTTGTAATTTATTTACTTGCATGCTATCAACTTAGACATGATTTTGTGGTGAATGAACTTCAATGATTCTTTATTTTGGAAGAGATAATGATGATAAAAACCATGTCTTCCTTTTTTCTAACTAATCTCGTATCCTCATAAATTGTAGTTTGTGGACTGAAAATGAATCAGTTAATGAGTTAGTTTGTGTGGACTGGAGTCCAATGTTGTGCATGCGTTTATCAAGATTGGTCTAGAAAGCTGTATATATTACATGTCACAGCACAACAGTCACAAACATGATTATGAACTTAGATTTTAAAGTATTGAAACTATTGTAGATTATTGACCATTGAACCCTTAAAGTGAGTTGGGCAGATACAGAATATGATCAAACAATCATCCATGGCATTTTCTTCTCTCTATCTTTCCCCTGTGTTATGTTTGTTAACCTTGCCTCTTCCAGTTGAAGAATAGGAAATTTCTATTTCTTTTTTTACCCTACGCTAGATACAGAATTACAGATACATAGCTTTAAGCGACATTACTACCAGCCTTTCATACGAGATGCACTCGTGTTCCTTATATTGAAGTTAGTGGTATATTATCATATGCTGATTTAGTTTAATTATGTGTTGAATTGGAGATATTGCTTATAACTGAACAAAATTTTGGGAACATGCCTTCTTTATGTTATCATTATGTTGAGTAAAGTTTTTTTTTTTATTTATTTTTATTTTATTTTATGGTAACGTTGCATGTTTGACCTGTTTGTCTTGAAATTACAGAGAGCCGGAGATTCACCTTTTTACTGCTTGAGCGGAGTGGGGATATATTTGGTGCTCAAGCTGCCTATCAACTTGCACATTCTGAACTCCCACCGGAGGTTCACCGTTTGTTTTTGGTGTTTCCTTTAATATGTATGTGTATGTGTTTTTCCTCTGAATTATCACTTACATTTTTTTTCTCAATAATCAGAATATGAAAAAATAATTTTTTGTTTAGCCTAAAGATTTGTAGGTGGTTTCGGTTTTTAATTTGTTTTTTTTTAAATAGTTTACATATTGGGCACAATAACAATAAATGTGCTAACATGGGTGGCAACAACATCTGATAACTTTGTCAGAACTGGGCACAAAAAGACCTTTATTTGTGCTTACACTTTTCAGCACAACATACCTTATTATGCTCTTTGATCAAAGGTGACGCCCATAGAGGGCACATATAAAAACTTAGTTGCTGCACTTTTGCTATTGGTCTATGGGCACATATGTTGGTGCTTTTTGGTCTCAATGGGCACATATTATTTATTATGTGCAGTGGCCATTTTTGTTGTAGTGTCACATGCGTAGCAACTTGACTTCCTAATAAGTTTAAGAAAATCGTCATAGTTAAGCACACAATTAGGGAAGGTTATGCATTGACACTAAAAAAATAAAAAAATGGCCTTTGGGTACAAAATTAAAGACACAAAGTATAATTCATGAAGAGAATACAACAATTATCTTTTTACACCCAACATCAAAAGTCGCTAAATTGTTCCTCCAAAACAAGTACTGCATTTGAAGAAAAATTTTGAATCTCATAGTCACACTACTGCACACAAAAATTAGTTGATATGTGATGTACACATAACATAATTTTAATAAATAAATCTACTTAAAACTCTATTTTAGTAATTGAACTTGAGATCTTTCTTCAATAGTAACATGAATATGTTATATAATATATTATTATTTTTATCCAAAGAAATAAGGCATCCGAAAAAACTGATTGAGATCCTCTTCGAATCTCACACTTCTAAGCTTACAAGTTGAAAATTTCAAATTGAGTGGTCCGGATTTTTCAATTAGTGTAAGGTAGGCCAAAGAAATAAGCTAATGAAAATTGTAAAATTTAGATTCAACAGTCGAAATTTCTTGGTTCTTAGACTCCGGAGCATGAGATCCGATGAGGATCAATCCCAAAAAAAACATGAATTTTTCCATTTTGGCTGATGGAAAGCATCAGCCATCTGTGGTAAACTGACAACTCACAGTACATCCAGAAGCTTACATCTTTTGACTTTCACTTTCAGCCGACCATGGATCATCCATCGTTTAATTATTCAGCGGTCAACACAAAGATGCACTTTGACTTTGCTATCATGCTTCTATTATCTATTTGCAAACATAACATATAACAGTCATAATAATCTTTTAGTAATATGTATTACTGTTAAGAAGGTTAGTTTAATCGAAGAATATGAAGGGTAAACGTACGAGATTGTCTAATTAATTAGACAGTCAATTAATTCAACTTGATTATCTTTTCAATGTCATGCTAGCTACAACCATATTATTCCTCAATAATTAAAAACTAATTTGAATTTGGAAGACCCGTACTTTGGCAATGCCAGCAATATCCAGATCAGTTTGAAGATGAATGTAGTAAAAGCTAAAGTTCGAAGACAATATTAACGTTGTTTTTTATTCAAATATCGAACAAGCTTTCGAGAAGCAGAAAAGCTGAACTCGTTTGAAATTGTTTTCAAAATAACTGAAAGTGTTTTATGCGAAAATATTTTTAGGATCAATCTTTAGTAAAAATGCAATTAAATCTTGAAAAGACTTTTGAAGTGATTCCTACAAGAAGCACATAATTGATTGTTCTTGCAAAGCACTTTAGTGCTTTTAGTAACTCAAAAATATTTTCTCTAAAAATGCTTTCATTCATTTAAAAGTATTATGGTCAAATAATATTTCTCTTCACTTGTAAGTAAGAGGTCTTAGTTTGATTCTCGCTAAATGCGAATTTGAACCACATTATTGCTAGCCCATTGTGACACTAAGCTAACCATCCTCTCCTTAATGTAGATAATATCGATTGTTCAAAAAAAAAAAAAATTCAAACAAGCCCATAACTAGACCATTGGCAACAAGCAAAAATCAATTTCAGATCAAATCCAAAACACTATATATATATAATTTAAGTGGATGAGCATTGTTACGAGTTTATACGGAAACATGAGAACGACAACTATGCCTATATAGACAGAGAAGTCCTCAACAATCAACCTCCAAAGTCAATGATGTTACAAGCTCCCTTTGCCACCTTGATCGAGCTTACCAGATCTATGCATAAAACCAGCATCATCCTTTGACATCAACCTTTTCGGTCCCTTATCCTCTTACGTATACATATATATCCAAAGAGATTTTTGATGATGGCTAGTCTTAATTTAAGGCATAAAAAACTTTTAGTCATATAAATTGTTTTTTTTTTCATTGGATGTTAGCAACATTCTCGTTCATACTTTTTTTTTTATGATCGAAACTATCTAATTTCTATGTCACTTTTAAAAATTAACTTTGCACAAAATTAATTATTAAATTAGAAATTGTTTGACTGTTCGATTAACGTTGTCAAATTTCAGTGTGTAAACAAGAAATACATAGTTCATCTATTTATTGAAGCAATTAGATGACTAATGATTTTAATTTTAATCAATTTTTTTTTTGTAAAATTGATCTTTATATGACGATTTGAAAAATAGACGATTCATCGTGCAACTTTACAAATTGAAAAGCATAGCCGAGAAGGTAGAACGAGAAGTTCAAATGGCATATTCCCCTTTTTTGTCTGTTAATAATTAAACACCATGACATAAGCACACATGCTACCATACCCACAGCAACAACTATAAATACACCTTGTGTTTCTCATACAATCCTTCAACTCAGCCATGGCTTCCTATATCGTCTTTTCCACGCTTCTCCTCTTCTTCTTCAACCCCTCTTCCACCTTCGCCCAACAATCTTTCCGGCCAAAAGCCCTCGTCGTCCCAGTATCAAAAGACGCTTCTACCCTCCAATACACCACCCGCATTTCCCAAAGAACCCCTCTCGTCCCCATAAACCTAGTCCTCGACTTAGGCGGCCAGTACCTGTGGGTCGACTGCGAACAAAACTACGTGTCCTCCACGTACCGCCCCGCGCGTTGCCACTCAGCCCAGTGCTCGCTCGCCAAAGCCACCGGCTGCGGCGATTGCTTCTCCTCCCCGAAACCCGGATGCAACAACAACACCTGCGGCCTCACCCCCGGCAACACCGTCACGCACACAGCGACAGGCGGTGAGCTCGCATCCGATGTCGTTTCAGTCCAGTCAACAACCGGTTCCAACCCGGGACCCAACGTCACCGTTTCGCAGTTCCTTTTCGCTTGCGCGCCGACTTTCTTATTACAAGGCCTTGCTGCGGGGGTATCGGGGATGGCTGGACTCGGCCGCACCAGAATATCTCTACCTTCGCAATTCGCATCCGCGTTCAGCTTCGACAGGACGTTCGCCATCTGTCTGTCGTCCTCCACGCGTACTGACATAAACGGCGTTGTCTTTTTCGGGGACGGTCCCTACGTGTTCCTCCCGAGAAACGTCGACGTTTCGCAGTCCCTGATCTACACCCGGCTGTACATTAATCCAGTCAGCACGGCGTCGGCTTTCTCCCAAGGCGATCCCTCGTCCGAATACTTCATCCAAGTCAACGCCATTAACGTCAACGAGAAACCCGTCGCCATCAACACGACGCTTCTGTCGATCGACGGTGAGGGCGTCGGTGGGACCAAGATCAGCACCGTCAATCCCTACACGGTCCTCGAGGCCTCCATATTCAAGGCTGTGACCGAGATGTTCATCAGCGAAGCTAAAGCCAGGAACATCACTCAAACAGGCGCTACTGGCCCGTTTGAGGTGTGCTTCAGCACAGAAAATGTGTTGAGCACGCGCGTGGGGCCGTCCGTGCCCAGCATTGACTTTGTGTTCCAGAACAACAGCACGTTCTGGAGGGTGTTCGGGGCGAACTCGATGGTGCAGGTGAACGACAACGTTTTGTGCCTTGGGATTGTGAACGGCGGCGAGAATCCGAGAACTTCGATCGTGATCGGAGGGCTCCAGCTGGAGGATAATCTGCTGCAGTTCGATTTGGCCAAGTCGAGGCTAGGGTTCAGCTCATCGCTTCTGTTTACGCAAACTACGTGTGCCAACTTCAACTTCACGTCCATTAATTAATCAGTTGATTAATTAATGTTTAGCTACTTAATTTTATGTTGAAATTTGAATAATGTATCACACTTTTTATTATTATTAAGTGGCCAGATATGGTTGCACCAATATTATTGGCCTCAAATAGTTTTTGTTTGTTTGATAAAATAATGTTTGTTGGAATATACCCATCAAAATATTAGACGATATAAAAATTCACCCCTTGTTTGAGCGGGACTTTCTTTTTAAAAATAGAATATTGTATTAAATATGAATCGAAGTGCTTACACATTTGGCCAATACATTAAACAACATTCATCAACAAACAATTACAAGGGGTGTCAATTGTGTACATTGCTTCAGTTACGAATAAATTGATCTGGTGATCAATAAATTTTTGTGGAGTGAAAATGTGCACATACACACAAATTGAGTAAAACTTCTATATGATAACTATACAGGCACAACCGTCCAATCGGCACCATTACAGATTTCGTTACAAATGATAGATGCAAGATACGTATATAAGTGCACACATTGGTCACCATTGAATAGTGAGACCACATAAAATCATCATAAAAGAGTGAGACCACATAACTCATTGCTCACAAGCAAAGACCGCATACAACCGCCGCAAAAGTACAACCACAACACTCGCTATTACAGGTGATCAGTTCCACATACAATGGTAAAAGGTCACGTCTATATTAGAGAATGTATCAGCAAGCGTGTCAGTTTTGTATGTTCAAAGTTAAATTATTGTTAGATATAAGTAAATGCTAAAGAGACACCCTAGGCCTGATGAAACAAAAAGAGTAATGCTATAGTTATATATATGCTTGTACGTACCAATTATATATGTATCTAAAAAATATTGGACATAGCATACTGCAAGGACTCTGGCCAGACTGAAAACGCCAATGCCTCCGGACGTTTGGATACCTTTGGTTGATGAACGTGAGTTAAATCCCTACCCCATGAGCTAATTAGGGTTTGTGGTGAATTAATAACACTGCCAACATTGACATTATTATTCTCAGCACAGCTTTCAAATCCCATCAAATTAGCAGCAAGGTTGTCCGCTGCCTCAAAATCTGATTGATTCTCACTGTAAATATTGGAGCTTTGAGCAAAAGAGCCCAACAATGGAGGATTATTATTGTTGTTAATCTTCTCCCCCATCTCACCAAAATCCCCATTAAAATCATCCCCTAAATCAAAATAATTCCCCCATGAATTATAACCACAAGCATTATCGAGATCGCCGCAACCATCACTCCCAACTTCAGAAGAAAATCCGACATTATCAACACTAACAATACGATTCTCGTCGTGATAATTATATCCGGAAATTGGCAGCTTTGGACCGGCTGGTACAGAATCTACTGAGAAATTTTGAGTGGTGGCCATAACATTGTTGAAATTATAAGGCTGAATAGCTTTGTCCCCAAGTAATGATTGAACCATCTCATCCGCAGTTTGTATACGGCTCTTCATAAACCTAGTTATACACCACCACGAATCCCTATGCAACTCACCCAGCTGCCCTAAATCCTCATCATCCCACATTGCAAAACCCTTCTCGCCACGGTCTTCAAAACCCTCAAAACCCTTCTCGCCGCGATCATCAAAACCTTCGAAATCCTTCTTTTTTCCTTCCATCTCACCCTTCTTTTTTCCCTTCATCTTATTTATCTTGCCTCCCAACATATCCGAAATCCTGACCTCCGATCCACGCATTCGTGATAACTTTGCTCTCTTATCAGCTTCATTGAACTGCATCATGATGGCTCGAGCCTCGCGCTCGTCTTCCGGCCAGAGCCCCAAATTACCATCGATATCATAAGAAACAATGCAAACCTTCACATCGATCTCCTCGAGCTCCTCAGCTTTCTTATGCAGCGTCTGGTGCCTTTTGTGGCACAGCGAACTGATTTCGCAGGGTTATTTGCGCTTCCGGTTCTCCTTCTGTCCCGCCATTGACTTCGCCGGCAATGGAACGAAGAGAAAGTGATCGAAAACCGAGGAAAACAGAGAACAGAGAGATTTAAATTTGAGGAGCTGAATAGTTGAAGAGCTTGTTGAAAAAAACAAGGAAGGTTATGGTAAATATATAGATTGATAGGGTTCCTAGTGAACTTTTGAAAATCTCTCTAGATCTTCCTAATGCGAAAAGTGAAAAAAAAAAAAGAATTTTCTCCTAATCTCCCCTCGTTTGGCAACTCGGACTGTACTGACTATTTCAATCGGATAGGATAAATAGTCATCGGATAGTACTGACTAAATTAGTCGGACGTTTGGTGTAATATCGGATTATAACCGTATTATTTATATTGTGTTTGGTACTACACCGGATTAAAAAAAATAACAAAAATTTGACAGGAAGCAAATCATATCTTCATGATAGGAAGCAAATCATATCTTCACGATAGGAAGCAAATAAAAAAACCCCCAAATTAGAGCAAAACCTAATTTGAAAAAAAAGGTAAATTAAGGATTTTTCTTTGGCAGCCTTCGTCCCCAATGGTCTACAGTGGTTCAAGGCAATAGGGTCTGGTACGATGCGGGGGCAAGGCTATGGATTTGGTGCTTTCTGGGTTTGGGTTCGTGCAGTGGTTCAAGGCGGCAATAGTTTGCAACCACAGGACCTTGTTTCAATATACAACAGCAGTGGCTATGTCAGGCAGACGGTGCAGAACATATTCGCGTGCAAGACGATGGTGCAAGCAGTCATAGAGAAGCAGTGGATCATGGGCAGTGACGATGAGGCTTCTGAGAACGAGTTGATTATACGGTGATGACGGCTCTGGAGTAGCGCAGCTCTCCGATTCTAGTTCAACCCACCACCATGGATGTCTGAATAGGGACGCCATGGCATGGGTTTAATTTGCCACCTATGATTTTCTGTTTGTATATGCTTGATGTTGATCGGAGGTGGGGAAGGAGAAAGAGAGAAGGAATATTTGGATGAAGATTTCGCAATGCGCAGGAGAGCGGAGAGGTTGGAGAAGGCGAGCTTGATTTGGGACCCGACTAAATTATACGGAGGTTTTGGAGGGTATAAATTAGCGGGTGTGAGGGGTATTAAAATGGTGGGACCGGTTTAATTTATTCGGTGCTTAATTAGTACAGATAAGCACCAAACAACTGCTGCCGTATTATTAATACTATCCGATCCTTAATACGACGTGCCAAACGAAGCCCGGTGTCATTTCACTGACTAAAGCAAATTAATTAAGCTTGTTCTTATGGTTCCGATGTTAATTTGTTATAAGAAAATAAGGGAATAAAATATTAATTTTTGAACTCCATCGCAGGAAAAATATTTCTGTGCACCCGAAACATAACTAGGTACATCAATTGTTATAATATAAGTGCTTAGAATTTTTTTTCAAGTATCTAACCATTTGTATTATGACACTATATTTACCGAACCGTGTTTCTGACAAACTAAAAAAATCTCTCCCATTGCAGCAGGAGAAGAGTAGTTAATTTAACCAATCGGATTCGTAGAACCCAAACCCAAACCATCAACACTTGCCCTTTATATTTTGTCTCATTCGTTTCTCTTATTAATTGAGCGCGCTGGTTCTAATTTATTCCCCCTTTTTATCTGTTTTCTTTTACTTGAAATTTTTCTTTTATTGCTCTATTGAAAAAAAAAAATTATGATCATTTTGGTTCCTATATCTAGTTAATTCATTTGTTAGAATGAAATCATGTTTGTTTAAATATTTTGGTTGAAATCCTTAGAATCATTGTAACTCCTGTATTTATGGATTCAGTATCTATCAAATTATGACATTTAAAAAAAATTCAAATAAAAGTAAATAATATTTTGAAAATATAATAATTAATTAGTTAATATTTTCTTCACATAGTTCTTGCAAAAAATTAATGTACCCATGCAATTATTAATATTTTTTTTTAGAAAACTGTTGATATATTTTAGAACCTCAAACAAATACATGTAATTAGTATGAGTATATTCAGCACAAAAATAAATTTCGGCACAAATTAAATTAATACATATTAAAAATTAAAATTATGGAGAACAAATAAAAAAATTAAATAAATATGGGCACAAAAAATTGAAATGGGTACTAATTAAAACTAAAATGAATATTGGTACAAATTAAAAAAAAAGCTACAAACTAAAAATAGAAATATATGGAAAATACTAAAGAATATATTTAGAAGAGTGATTAAATAAGTTTTTTTATTTTAAAATTGAAATAGGTTGACATATAAATGATTTAATATTCAAATAATGATGTAAAAAAAAGTCGAATGACCTTAATAAAAAATGAAAAAAAAATTCAATTAATGAGAAAGTAAAATGAGGGATGATAACCTAATTTGGATTCTTTTTTTTAAAAAAAAATATATATTTTGATGTTATCATCTACACTAACGGTTGAGAGTGGGCTAAACCTTACAATGTGCTAACAATGTTAATTTGGTTTGAATTCGTCTTTAACGAGAATCAAATCACTAGACTGTAGTACTAAGTGGCAATTGGTACATACATTAACAAATTAATGAAAACTTTACCAAGATTTTGAACCCCAATTACACTATCTATCAAACGCTTTTATTTTTGGTACAACGATATATTTTATACTATGGAGAGGGGGGCGTTCGGCTAAGCCACACAATAGGCAACCTAATTTGGTATCGAATTAACCATCCACGAGATTTAAACTTAAAACATCTCACTTACAAATGAAAACGGATACCACCAAATCGTAGTACTGAATGACCTTTTTTTTTTAAAAGTACTATAGTCATCAACATAGCAAATACAACTAGAATATGGTGCATTTATGTAGGTCTAGATAAAACTTTTTCCAAGATTTCAACCCGAAGAAAAGAAAAAAGAATTTCATGCACCAAACTACAGATTATGACTCGTTTGTCCAATAAAAAACTACAGATTATGACTATCCTCTAATAACAAATCACTAATAAAATCGGATGGGTCCTCAAATCCACCGTCAATCCATGCCGGGCGAGTCTATGAGTAACCCCATTAATTAGCCTCGCGTTTAGCTTACATGTTGGAGCTTCACCGGAGAAACTGAATTGAGAATGAACTGGTATCATTTAAGAATTGGAGGACCAAACCAATCTGAGGAAAGTCCTCTCCCTCCTGAGCCTTTGGCCCAAAAAGCCACCATGTCTAGCTAGCTTCCAAACCTTCAATCTTTGAAGCACAAGCCCCCCAAGAAATTCCCCCTTCCATCTCGAAACAACTCATGCATAAGGAAAAAAAGGGATTAAGGAAAAACAACATATTTTTCCAACAATTCACCAACATCTTCGCGGTTTTCAACTCCATCGGGACTCTCGTTGCTGTTGGAATTATCAAACAATTCCGTCAAGTAATCGGCAATAACGTTGTCCATCAATGCCTCAAAGCTTGGCGACGATGAGTCCGCAGTAGCAGCATCAACCCCGTCAAAACTAACGTTGCTAAAGATGTCGTCCGCCATGAAATCGATGTTGTCGGACAGAACCTTATCAATACCGTCATCTGCAGCGGCTTCAACGATTCGATCCATCACTTTAGGAGCAGGTTGTTCTTCTTCCAAACCCTCACGCAACTCCGGCAGAAACTCCTCAAGATTAAACATTATTTCAAAACCCACACTGTCGTTCTCAAAACCCTCAAAACCCTTGCTGGATTCCCTCGTCTTCTTGAACGATTTTCTTTGATACGGCTTCAAAGAAGTTTCGGGTCGACTGTTTTTCTGCTCCTCGTTCTCCCTGCTTGGAACTGACTTCACCATTGTCGTCGAATACTTCTTCTTCGGAACGCGCTCAACAAAAAACACACAAAGACGTGAGTCTCAAGTAACAGAAAGACTTGCCAAGTTTTGCCAAAAGCACAAAACAGGTAGCTCGTTTAGGAATATATATATAGGGATCGGTTCCTAGTGCTTATAGGATGTGGTTTTAGGGAAGGAAAAGGGATTCTAATTTACGGACGGTCGTTTTACTGAAAGTTAAACAATAAAAAAAATAATAATTAAGTGGCCGAATTCCATTTTTTCAATTAATATATTGGGTTTTATTTGTAATTTCATTTCTATGGTTTTCCTAGGTGATGACACAATATACTAAAGATTCAACATTGCCATTACATTTTCAATTTATAGGTAAATATTTTTCACCCAATTTTTACCTGAAACTGATTTTCCTTATTTTTCTCCCTCTACACAGTTTAGTTATTTTTTTCAAATTTAATAAATCAAAGATTGATGTTCGAAAATCACTCTCTTTTTCTTTCCTACTCATGTGACATCCTAATATTATTGGAATAAGTCAATATTTAGAAGAAAATGAATGTAAATATCTTGTAATTATTAGTCATGTTTTAGGAAGGATATTGTGTCATTTACTTTGTTTCGTTTTGTAACAAGGATTGTATGTACTATTTATTCAGAATATGCAATACATGAAAATTAAGCCATAAATTTCAATTTGGCAGCAGAGCCAAGCTGTCGTAACCCTAGAAACTGTAAAACTTTTTCCGTCCGCTGCTGTGTCGGTCGAATTGGTTCCTGCGCAGTTGTTGCAAAAATCAATTTAGGCCGTGCATTCTTGTATTGCAGGCTGTGATCCTGCTACTACTTCAAAGTACAAACTGTGTCGTGCTTCCGTGCTGCTGGTGTTGTGAGGAACGAAGGAGAACAACTGCTGTGCACTGCAGTTTTTGTTTCTTTTTTTTTTTCCGCTGCATACCTGTAGGAAGAGACAACTGTTGTGCCGTGTGTCGTGCACAATTGCAAGTGTGCTTTTCTTGTTGCTTTCTAAGTTGCTGCGTTAAAAAAAAGAAAAAGGAATTGTCTTTTTTGTTTATGACGTGTGTTGTTGGTCATAACGAAGGGAAAATAAGGGATTGAAAGTGTAATTTGGTTTTCAAGTGCTGCTCTCTGTGTCTCTTGCAACTTGTGGTTCCGTAATTTGTTTGGTACTATAATTACTGTGTATCGGTGTCTCGTGAGTTATTACAATGGTGAATATAGGTTGGATTTTGGATTCCGGTGCAATCGATCATATGACTTTTGATAACAATTTATTTACTAGTATGACAACCAGTTCACGGAAGTGTATTGCAACTGCTAATGGAACAACATCACCAGTTTTGGGGGCCGGCACTGTGAACCTCACGCCAGCCCTTCCCCTTCATCACTGCCTACTTGTTCCCTCGTTGTCTCATAATTTTTTATCTATTCCTCAAGTTACTGAGCAATTAGATTGTGTTGTACTTATGTATCCAATGTTTTGTTTGCTTCAGGATATTCAGACCAAGGACATAATTGGGCGTGGCACTAAGAGAGAGGGGTTATATTATGTGGATGATGTCGTTCCTGGCAGAGCTAATGCAGTTCGAGCATCCCATACCAATAATTTACAAGAAGTTTGGTTATTGCATTGTCAGTTAGGACATGCTTCGTTTGGTTATTTGAGGCGTATGTTGCCTAATTTATTTCATGAAATAAAAGTATCAGACTTACATTGTGAGGTATGTATTCTCGCGGAGAGTCATCGCGCTTCGTTTCCTCCTAGTATGAATAAAAGATTATTTCCTTTTGAACTTGTGCACTCTGATGTTTGGGGTCCCTCTCCTATTAGTAGTTTGTCTGGAATTAAATGGTTTGTTACCTTCGTTGATGATTGCACTCGTATGACTTGGATTTATGTGATGAAGAATAAAAGTGATGTGGGTATGGTGTTTCGATCATTCTCTCAAATGGTTGCAACACAATATTCCTTTGTTATTAAGGTTTTCCGCTTTGATAATGAAGGTGAGTATATTGGTTCCGAGTTGTCCGGCTTTCTTCGGGATCAAGGAATTCTACATGAGACTACTTGTCCTAATACCCCCACAACAAAATAGGGTTGCTGAAAGAAAGAACCGTCATATCTTGGAAACTGCCCGTGCCTTGCTCATTGGTGCATCTGTACCTAAACAGTTCTGGCCTGAAGCTGTCACCTATGTCGTGTATGTGATTAACCGTATGTCATCCCGGGTTGTGGATTTTCGTACACCTCTCCAAGTATTGAAAGAGTTTGTTCCAGTAGTGTCAACTAATACTCTTTCTCCTCGTGTATTTGGGTGTGTAGCCTATGTTCACATTCACAAGATTCATCATAGTAAGCTCGATCCATGTGCTCACCGGTGTGTTTTTCTAGGATTTGCTCCTCATCAGAAATGGTATAAGTGCTACCACCTTGAAACTTGTCATATGTATGTAACTATAGATGTTACCTTTTTCTGAATCCGAGTTCTTTTATGCTTCGACTCCATCACCTTCCGATCACCCGGGGGAGAATATGAGTGGTGATCTTGGGTGGTTGGAAATATGTAGCTCATGGGGAGTATTTATTGACAAAATAAGCTGTGAAAGTTCTCGGCAAGACACTGCCGAGAATGGAGACAGTGAATCTCCGCAAGACACTGCCGAGAATGTGAGTATCATTCAACCAAGTAGCACTGCACCATTTTAGTCTTCTCGGCAATGTGCTGCCGAGTGTGATGCAAAGTGTCAGCAGGGAGTTATCGAACTAGTTTCACTGCTCAGCAACCATTAGATACCGAACCTGCAACTCCCTCTCTCTCAAGCTTAATAGTTCCACCCAATATGTCTTCTCTGAATATTCCTGAGGTAAGTACTACTGATGCTCATGTAACTAATCCAGATAATGTTATGAGTACATATAAGTTGCTGCCAAGGCAAAATCGTGGTGTTCCTCCTGACAGGTTTTCTCCTGAAGGAAAAGTGAAGTATCCAATAGCTAATTATGTGTCATGCCCAAACCTTGCACCAGAACGTTAAGCCTGGGTAAACAATGTGGAAGCAATCCAAGCACCAACCCGAGTTGAGGAGGCCTTGAGGGATCCTAAATGGGCTGCTGCGATGGATGAGGAAATGATGGCACTACATAAGAATAATACATGGGAGGTAATTGAGCTACCTAAAGGGAAGAAACCAGTTGGGTGTAGATGGGTCCTACGATCAAATACAAGGCAGACGAATCGGTAGACAGGTATAAAGCAAGGTTAGTAGCAAAAGGCTATACTCAAACTTATGGTGTTGATTATTAGGAAACTTTTTCTCCAGTAGCGAAGATAAATACAGTACGAGTTTTGATTTCTTTAACTGCAAACTTGAATTGGCCACTAAAACAGTTTGAAGTGAAAAATGCTTTTCTTCATGGGCACTTGGAAAAAGAGGTATTTATGGATTTTCCTCCTGGGTACAATGCTAGAGGGAAAATCGGAGTATGTAGGTTGCAAAAGTCACTCTACGGACTTAAGCAATCGTCTCGTGCGTGGTTTGGTAGATTAACCCAAGTTATGAGGCGGATTGGGTATTATCATAGTCACTCAGATCATACATTATTTGTGAAACGGGAAAGTGGTAAAGTGACAGCCTTAATTATTTATGTGGATGACATGATAATAACAGGTGATGATTCAGAAGATATGATGAAGCTAGAACAAAACCTTGTTGCCGAGTTCGAGATGAAGAATTTAGGAGATTTGAAATATTTTCTTGGCGTAGAAATTGCTCAGTCGTCTAAAGGTATTTTCTTGTCTCAACGTAAATATGTTCTGAATTTATTAAAGGAAACAGGAATGCTGGGATGTAAGCCTGTGGACACTCCTATCGTAGAGAAACATTATTTGGGGATTTATCCAGATCAGGAACCGGTTGACAGAGGTAGATATCAAAGACTAGTAGGGAGGCTGATTTATATTTCTCACACTCGTCTAGATATTTCCTATGCTGTAAGTGTGGTTAGTCAGTTTATGCAGTCACCAAGTGTGGATCATATGGCGGCAGTAATGAGAATCTTGGCATATTTAAAGTCTGCCCCTGGTAAAGGAATTTTGTATGAATGTCATGGACATATGAGGTTTGAGGGATTTACTGATGCTAATTGGGCAAGTGATGTGACTGGTAGACGGTCTACATCTGGGTATTTTACTTTTGTTGGAGGTAATTTGGTTACATGGCGAAGCAAGAAGCAGAATGTGGTATCACAGTCTTCTACCGAAGCCGAGTATAGGGGTATGGCACATGGTGTGTGTGAGATTCTTTGGCTACGAAAGTTACTTTGGAGTCTTGGTTTTAAGCAGGAGGCAATGAAGTTGTATTGTGATAATAAGTTTGTCAGGGAAATAGCCGAGAATTCAGTACAGCATGACAGGACTAAGCATGTTGAGGTTGATAGACATTTTATCAAAGAAAAACTGGAGAAAAAGAGTATGTCAATACCGTTTGTGAATTCAAAAGAACAACTTGCAGATATCCTTACCCATGCCGTGTGTAGTAGAAGATTTGGTAATTCACTTGTCAAGTTGGGCATGAGTAATATCTATGCTCCAACTTGAGGGGGAGTATTGGAATAAGTCAATATTTAGAAGAAAAGGAATGTAAATATTTTGTAATTATTAGAGTCATGTTTTAGGAAGGATATTGTGTCCTTTACTTTGTTTGCTTTTGTAACAAAGATTGTATGTACTATTTATTCAGAATATGCAATACATGAAAATTAAGCTGTAAATTTCAATTAATATGTCGTTTGTTGATACATTGACAATGTCAAATAATAGCACTCCTATTGTAATAACGAGACCAAAACTCTTAATTGCTCACCTTAAGTGAAGAGGGTTTAGGAAAACGACGCAATTGGAGGCCACTACAACGCTAGAATTTGGTTTTGAATTAGTCGACTAGCTAGATTTGGGTGCCCCAAGGCTCACCCGCGATCGGAGTTGAAAGAATGGGGAGTTGTGGTGACGCTGGTTCCACTGCAAGAGAGATATCAAGAAGGAAGGTTTGTGTTCGTGGCGGGAATTCCCGCGGGGGATGCTTCCTGTCCGACGATCAGACAGCTCCCCGAGAGGTCGGCGCCGGTTGATGCTTTCTGTCGGGCTCCTGCTTTACTGGCGGGCTTGTCGGGCAAGTCTGAAAGAGAAGGACAGAGTTAACTTTGAAAGGTGCCTTTGTGAGGCCTTAGGTGTAGGCCTTGAGGCTTCACAATCAAGATTAACCTTTAAGTGCTCAGGTGTGCCACTGCCATCTTCAGCATGGCAGATGTAGAACGGATGTTTGAGTTTAATTATATATTCAAGAGACTACGTTTAGTTATTGACAGGTGCCTTTGTGGGGCCTTAGGTGTAGGCCTTGAGGCTTCCCATAAATAACTAACCAAGTACTCGAACACATAAAGTTCCTTTTCTTGGTTATATGGGTCTTATAACCATCATACTTCTTATTACCAGCGTACACAGAGCAGAATGAATCCAAATGGGTGCCTTTGTGGGGCCTTGAATAGGCCTTGAGGCTTCCCATCAGAATCCCTTCTATACTCAATGTTCTTGTTCGAGAAACAGGATGAATCCAAATAGGTGCCTTTGTGGGGCCTTAGGTGTAGGCCTTGAGGCTTCCCATCAGAATTCATCCCGTCCCTGAACGTTATATGGTAATCATAATATAACAGCAATAAAACTAAGTGACAGGTCGATTACTTGCGCCCCAAGTAACTTCGGACTTCTTGTTATCAAAGCTTGTAGCGAATGGGTTAAGTCCACATCAGGTTCTTTTTTATGCCTTGAGGCCAAGGACTTTTAAGGTGATCAAATCTTATATGCCCGAGGGCTTAAAACTTAGATCTAACTTGAACTGTGGAAACATATTCAAATCGGATTCAAGCACTGAGAGAACATTTTAATAGCCATATTACTAGAAATAACTTGGATACAATTTGTAGTATATAACATATTGCTAGGTTAATGAATAAAAAGATAAAAACAAAGAGGGTCGGGCAAGGTTTAACCTTGTCGGGCAATGCTGATCGTCTTGCAAGAGGTTTGAAAGCTTAGAAAAAGGACTGGGAGGTGAGTTTACAGAAAAGAGATCGATACTATAGCAAGAGTTGAGCAGGGTAGCAGAGCTATTACAAAAAGGGTTATCCCGAAATGGATGAAGGCTTGGGCTGACTACAGCTTCGTTCTGAAGGCAAATCTGGCTTTGAGCAGAGTTTGTGCTTGTATTTGTTTGTTTGAGTGTCTTTGATTCTGGACCTCTCTTTCTCCTTTTATAGACACCTTGGCTTGGCCTCATGTAGCAACAACCTTGCCCGAATGCAGTTTTGAAGGGTAGTGACTCATCAGCTATTTTACTTGCACTGCCATCTAAAAGTACTTTTTGGGCTGTATAGCTGGCTGGTCTATACCACTTGTTCTTTGGGTAGATGAGCAAGTGGTCTGCATGGCCTGCACCTGGTCGAAAATGAGCTTCTCCTATCTTTTAGACTTTGGCTGGGTTTTAACTGGGCCTCCGAGTTCCTTTCCCCTTTAGGCTGCTCTTTAGGCCAACTTCCCCCAAGCCCAAAGTTTAAGTTTTGATCCAAATAGTGCCCCCTTCAATTGATATTTAGCCTGGAATTCCAGGCGCCAATATTAATTGAATATCTGCATGCGTCTGCGCCCTTACTCTTGGAACTTGTACCTTCTGATTGAAATTAACGCCATCCAGAGTCTTTCGATCTTCCCACGACCTTTAAACTACCTTCTGACATTCCTATAAATTCTGGTTCTCCCCACAAATCATCATCGACCTTATCTTTTATCCGCTCCAAGTGTTTCTGCTTCCTTAGTTTTCTTCCAAAACTGTGAAATGAGTTCTTCAGAGTTTAAGTGGGGTTTCTTAAAACTCCTTTTTCGTGAGAAAAAGATTTCTCATCAGACAACTACTATCCCCAACACCTTTGGTCGATCACCCCGCTATCTCCAACACCCTTGGTCAGGCGGTTTCCTCACGACGGCTTGCCTTCCTGCTTGCCGTCATGATAAATCAGGCTTCACCATCACATGTGGTGGTGATTCTGCCTGAGGATCCCCTACCAGGCACGTCTTGGCCGCACAACCCGATCACCTGATCAGGTCCTATCCAGGAAGACATCGGAAGACCAATCAAGAATAACATTGTATCAGAAGAAATCAAATGTAGTACTTAGGATTTGGATCTGTTTGTAAATATCACCAATTTGTCGAAATGAAATAAACATTGTCTTAGCAGCTTTTTGTTTTTCTGTCTTCTTTTGAATGGTTGGTGATCATACACTGCACCTTGATATTCCGACATCTGCTTTACCTTGCATCCTCTTCAATGTAACAATCTCTAACATCCCATAATGTAGGACAATATTTTTTCAAGAATTTAACATTAATGGGATGTTTCTGCCGATTTCCTTCGAGATCCGCCAAGTAATACCCCCCTTTGTTTAACACTTGACTAATTATGAAAGGACCCTCCCATGTCGGGCTCCACTTTCCAAAGCCCCTAAGCTGAGCTCCTAGAGGGAGGACTGTCTTCCATACTAAATCTCCCTCCCTAAAAGACTTCATCTTCACCTTCTTGTTATAAGCTCGGGCAACAGCTTTCTTTCCTTCTTGAATCTGATTCAAGGCTTCAATTCAGGCTACATCTAAGTCTTCAATTCCTTGACACATGGCTTCGATGTATTCCTCCCTGTGTAACCCAAACTGATTTTGAATTCTGACAGAACTTACGTTGATCTCCATGGGAAGCACTGCATCTTGCCCGAAGGTTAAAGCATAAGGAGTTGTGCCTGTTCCTGCCCTCCTGGAAGTTCTGTATGCCCACAAAGTGTT
The DNA here is from genome assembly GCF_916048215.2 of Malus sylvestris. Taxonomy (NCBI): domain Eukaryota; kingdom Viridiplantae; phylum Streptophyta; class Magnoliopsida; order Rosales; family Rosaceae; genus Malus; species Malus sylvestris. The sequence continues at coordinate 39,034,451 of NC_062270.1, read as the reverse complement.
TCCCAGCCTTTCATGCCACTTTTCTGGACTCTCAATCACCATTCTTTTAATAATGTTTACCAAAATCTTGTTGCTGGATTCTGCCTGGCCATTTGACTGTGGGTAGTAAGGACTGGACTGAATCATCTTTATTTTGTATTTTCTTGCAAATTCTTCAACTTCCTTTGAGATAAAAGATGGCCCTCGATCAGTCACAATAGTTTTCGGCACCCAAAATCTATGCAGAATCTTGGTCTCAATGAAATTCTTGACTGTGGCTGAGGTTATGGATTTTACCGCCGATGCTTCTACCCATTTGGTGAAGTAATCTGTTGCCACAATTATGAAAGTGTGCCCCTTACTAGAAGCTGGATATATCTGCCTGATGAAATCCATCGCCCATCCTCGGAAGGGCCATGGCTTGACTACTGGATTCAAAGGTACAGGGGGTACATGTTGGAGATGACCGTGCCTTTGACATTCCTCACACCCTCGGGCATAAGACTTGCAATCCTTTTCCATGTTGGGCCAAAAATAACCATATCGCCTAAGCAACCACCTCATCTTTGTCCCCGCCTGATGTGCTCCACATACTCCTTCATGTACTTCAGCCATTACTCTCATAGACTCTTCTTGGCCTAAGCATTTTAGTAATAACCCGTCTGGAGTTTTCCTTAGTAAGTCTTTCGCCCATAAGACATACTTAGTTGCTTGCTGTCGGTTCGTCTTGCTGGTAGGTGAAGAGGGATCATTCAAATGAAGGATGATGGGCGATCTCCAATCTTCTTCCTCAATCTCCTGAACCATTATATCCAGGCTGAATCCCTTTTCCAAGATAGAAGGAAGATTTCTCCTTTGAATCTCAACATCTAACCCACATCTTCTCTCCTGTATTGGTATGCCTAAGGCTAATTGTGCCATCTCATTGGCTGCTAAGTTGGCTCCCCGGGGAACATGACTCACCGATATCTCGGAATCCCAATAACTCAGCAATTGCGTAGCCATCAAATAATATCCGGCCATAGTGATATGTCTGCACTTGAACTCCCCATTTAGCTGGTTTATTACCAATTCTGAATCACCAAACACCTCAACTTCCATTGCCCCCAGATCCATCAAGATTTCCAAACCAATTATTAAGGCCTCGTACTCTGCCCGATTGTTGGTATTCCCTTGATAATCCAAGAGAAATGAGTAATGATGATAAATCCCCTGAGGGTTGATAATCACAACCCCAGCTCCTGAAGCCTTCTGAGTATAAGAACCATCAAAATACAGCTTCCAAGGAGTAATCCACAAACCAGCCACTCTTCTTATCTCCTGCTGGATCCATTCCTCTTTGCCCGATATCCCTTTGCCTGGCAGGATCCATACATTAGTAACTTCCAAGGTTCCTGGTATATTGATTATCTCATCTCGGGATTCTTGATGCTCCACCAAGAAGTCAGCAATTGCTTGGCCTTTTACTGCCCTTTGGGGAACATACTGGAAGCTGAACTCTAATAATGCTAGAATCCATTTCCCAATCCTCCCTGTTAACATTGGCTTTGACAACATGTACTTTATCACATCTGTCTTGGCGATGATGTGCACGTGACAAGGTAACATGTAATGCATTAGCTTATTAGCAGTAAAATACAGAGCTAAGCATAATTTCTCTACTGGAGAATACCTTGTTTCTACCTCGGTTAGAATTCTACTGAGGTAATACACTGCCTGCTCTTTCCCGCCTTTATTATTCTGAGCCAGCAAACTCCCAATTGATTTATCTGAGGCTGAGATATAGAGCTTTAAGGGTTTTCCTCTCTGAGGTGGTACCAATACTAGAGGAGAAGTCAAATAAGCTTTGATACCATCAAAAGCCTCTTGATGCGGTGGTCCCCACTTGAAATTATCTTTATCCTTCAATCTTAATAAAGGAGTCAGCGGCTGGATCTTGCCCGCCAGGTTGGCAATGAATCTTCTTAAGAAATTAATTTTTCCCAACAGCCTCTGAAGTTGCACTTTGTTGGTGGGTGAAGGTGACTCCATTATTGCCCGATCTTTATTCTTGTCCACTTCTACCCCTCGTTAATGAACCAAGAATCCCAAGAAATTGCCCGCTCTTACTCCAAACGCACACTTCTTTGGATTCATCTTCAATTTGTGGACCCTCATTCTTGTTAGTGCCTGCCTGAGGTCCCTCAGATGTTGTTCTTCTGTCTTAGATTTCACCACGATGTCATCAATATACACCTCCATATTATGGCCAATCAGATCATGAAAGATGGCATTCATCGCCCTTTGGTAGGTTGCACCAGCGTTCTTGAGCCCGAAAGGCATGACCAGATATTCATATGCCCCCCACATGCCCGAGGCACCTAAAAACTGTTTTATGTATATCTTCCGGAGCCATCTTTATCTGATTATACCCGGAATTTCCATTCATAAAAGATAAAACTTTGTGTTTTGCTACTGCATCTATGGACAGATCAGTCATAGGCATAGGATATTCATCTTTAGGTGTAGCGCCATTAATATTTCTGTAATCAACATAACATCGTACTGCTTTTGTTACAGCTTTTAAAACGGGTACAATGTTGGCTAACCACTCCACATATTTGGCTGGCCTGATAAATCCGGCTTTTACAAGCCTCTCAATTTCTTCTTTAACCTTCTCTTCTATCTCTTTCGACATCCTTTGTGGTGCTTGCTTAACCGGCTTATATCCTTCGTTGATGGGCATTCTATGTTCCACCAAGGTTGCATCTAAACTTGGCATTTCAGTGTAATGCCAAGCAAAATAATCTCTAAATTCTTGCAAGAGACAGATAATTTATGCCCGATCTTCTCTCTCCAATAAACCACTAATTTATATTGGTCTCGGGTCCTCCTTTGTTCCTAGCTTAATAACTTCCAAAGGATCTTGGACCTCCGGTGGTGGCTTATCAGGTTCTGCACACAAAAATTCAACTAGCTTCGGGCTCTTGGGCAAGTCGTCTGGCTCATCTAGGTCATATATACACTCGGCCATTTGAATGGCCCTTTTCCAATTCTTTTTGACAAGATTCCTCACTGCTTTCGTCCTGGCTGGTTGAAGCTTCCACCTGCCATTCATGCTCTTCTCTGTCTAAGAGCTCATTTTCTTGTCTTCTTTCTTTCTCATACACCAACAGTCGTTTAATCAGGGATCTGACTGCCATTACCTGATCTTTCTTTTTTTGTTCTATCATTGATGGTGTAAGGGTGTTGGGATAATAAAGGGTCTATCCCACTCCTCTCTAGTAAGGAGTATCCCTTGTTCTAGAAGCTTTTGGGCCGTCACCTTGGTAGGCCGGCCGTTCTCATATGCTCCCAAACACTTCAAGATTCCTACGTTGGGATTGTCGAAACTTGCTTCCGCTATATTAGCTGTGGGAAGAAATGGTCGTGATTCTGCCTCTACCATCTCCCAAAAGCCTGGCTCTTCTGCACTTGCCTCATTATACACAGCCACTTGTTGATGTAGGGTGGAGGGTGGATGGTACAGCAAGACTTTGGTGGATCCAATCCCTTCCAAGTAAGGCTCCATAGGTGGAGGTGCAGTCCACCATAAAGAACGCAAGCATAATCTGTTTAGACCTCAGATCTACTTCCAAAGGCAATATCCCAAGAGTCTTGGTGATAGCGCCCGAGAAACTAGAAACTGTGAGGTTTGTAGGAGTAAGATCCTTTGTGCCTCTCCCCAACTTTTTCATCTGCTTAGCTGGTAACACATTAACAGCTGCCCCTCCATCAATCAAAATCCTTCTGAAGGGCACCTCCTCCAGATGAGTTGTTACATATATGGGTTTCAAATGATTGGCAAGTGAAATGGTCGGGCGGCTGAACACCATTTTGTCTGTGTAGATCCTTAAAGGACCCTCTTTGGATGCTTCAGATGATGCATCTTTTCCCAACTCTCATTTTTCCGTTACCTCCATATTAACATGAGTCATCATTGGCTCAGTTGTTACATAATCTCCTTCCATGGCGGCGGGCTGATCGGGTTGGGCAACAAACATAGCAAATAGCACATATGCCATGTTTATATAAAAGTTGCTAGGCTCTGGCAGTTCCTCTTTTCTGCTCCCAATCTGGTCCATGAACTCATCCAACCATGCCATAGCATCTGGTGGAAGCAGTGGTTCTGGTGCCCCCTCCAAATGATTCACACTTGGGCATGGTGTTTGTTTTGGAACTTCCCCGAAGGGGTCCCCTAATGACGGAGAAGGTTGTTTTTTCTTAGGGGAGACAGTTCCAAAGCAAATAGGCTGCTCTGCCGTCCATCCGGGAGTTGGCACCAGAACCATATCTTTTTAAGCTCTCTTCAAGATTCTATATTTCCCAGGGTACAAGCTTGGTGGCACATGATTTCCTTCGCCCTCAATCTTGATGTTAGCCCTTTCCACCGCCTTCTTACTTCTCCAGCGGAGCTGACTGCTCCCTCTAGACGACGTTTTCTCTAACTTTTGATTTTTGGAAGCTTCCGACGCCGCTGGGGTTTTCAAGGAATTCATGTAGGCTTTATGTTGCCTCTGAACCCTTCTGACCATAGAGGCCCCCATTTGCTTAACGGGCTGTCCATTCTTTCCGACCACATACCATTTTCGTCTGAGGCGGGCAGGATTATCCTTTGTGACAGGGTTTGTTTTCCTGTCACTCCTCCTGACTTCTCTTCCCATATGGCCGTACTGAGAGTGCCCTACACTTCTTTCTTTTGGCTTCTTGGCATCTTTATCCTCTGCTTCCTCAGAAACCTCATGGTTACGAAAGATTTCTGATAAAGCCCTTGGTTGGGAATCACCTCCTAGCCGCTGAAAGACACTTCGGGAGGTATCCCTTCCTGTAATCCGCCGAGCCTTCTCTTGTGCCTCTTTTCTCTTTTGCTCTTCATTTCTTCTGATCAGTTCATGATCTATGAAGGCTCCTGTGGGTGGTATTTCGAGCTCACACTCGCATTGGCACTTACTGCACAGCACTCTTCCTTTGAATATGGCAGCTTTTGGATATTCGGGCAAGTTAACCACCCTCTTTATGGGTTTTTCAACCAGTCTTCTTTCTTCTTCTCTGGTGACCTTCTCTTTTCCCTTCTCTGCCCAGGCCATACTGATCATATTGATAGGGGCTTCTGAGAAGGGATCCGTATGTTTATCCATCACCGCAGCTTCTTCTAGTTGATTGATTTTAAGCCCCCCCTTTTTCCCTATCACTTTTCTCCCCAAGATGAGGTAAATTCATAGGAATAAGTGGTCTTAGAACCGGGTCATCTTCTTTTCTGGAGCCTGCAGAGGTGTTCTCCAGTCTTTGTAGCATGTGCAACAAAGCAGTTTGGAAATCTTCTGATCCTTTTGACATATTGCTTTGATCTGAAAGTCCCACTGGGAGTGCCAAAACTATGTTCGTGGTGGGAATTCCCGCGGGGGATGCTTCCTGTCCGACGAGCACACAGCTCCCCGAGAGGTTGACGCCGGTTGATGTTTTCTGTCGGGCTCCTGCTTTACTGGCGGGCTTGTCGGGCAAGGCTTGTCGGGCAAGTCTGAAAGAGAAGAACAGAGTTAACTTTGAAATGTGCCTTTGTGAGGCCTTAGGTGTAGGCCTTGAGGCTTCACAATCAAGATTAACCTTTAAATGCTCAGGCATGCCACTGCCATCTTCAGCATGGCAGATGTAGAACGGATGTTTGAGTTTAATTATATATTCGAGAGACTACGTTTAGTTATTGACAGGTGCCTTTGTGGGGCCTTAAGTGTAGGCCTTGAGGCTTCCCATAAATAACTAACCAAGTACTCGAACACATAAAGTTCCTTTTCTTGGTTATATGGGTCTTATAACCATCATACTTCTTATTACCAGCGTACACAGAGCAGAATGAATCCAAATGGGTGCCTTTGTGGGGCCTTGAATAGGCCTTGAGGCTTCCCATCAAAATCCCTTCTATACTCAATGTTCTTGTCCGAGAAACAGGATGAATCCAAATAGGTGCCTTTGTGGGGCCTTAGGTATAGGCCTTGAGGCTTCCCATCAGAATTCATCTCGTCCCCAAACGTTATATGGTAATCATAATATAACAGCAATAAAACTAAGTGACAGGTCGATTACTTGCGCCCCAAGTAACTTCGGACTTCTTGTTATCAAAGCTTGTAGTGGATGGGTTAAGTCCACATCAGGTTCTTTTTTATGCCTTGAGGCCAAGGACTTTTAGGGTGATCAAATCTTATATGCCCAAGGGCTTAGAACTTAGATCTAACTTGAACTGTGGAAACATATTCAAATCGGATTCAAGCACTGAGAGAACCTTTTAATAGCCATATTACTAGAAATAACTTGGATACAATTTGTAGTATATAACATATTGCTAGGTTAATGAATAAAAAGATAAAAACAAAGAGGGTCGGGCAAGGCTGATCGTCTTGCAAGAGGTTTGAAAGCTTAGAAAAAGGATTGGGAGGTGAGTTTACAGAAAAGAGATCGATACTACAGCAAGAGTTGAGCAGGGTAACAGAGCTATTACAAAAAGGGTTATCCAGAAAGGGATGAAGGCTTAGGATGACTACAGCTTCGTTCCGAAGGCAAATCTGGCTTTAAGCAGAGTTTGTGCTTTTATTTGTTTGTTTGAGTGTCTTTGATTCTGACCTCTCTTTCTCCTTTTATAGGCACCTTGGCTTAGCCTTCTGTAGCAACAACCTTGCCCGAATGCAGTTTTGAAAGGTAGTGACTCATCAACTATTTTACTTGCACTGCCATCTAAAAGTACTTTTTGGGCTGTATAGCTGGCTGGTCTATACCACTTGGCCTTTGGGTAGATGAGCAAGTGGTCTGCATGGCCTGCACCTGGTCGGAAATGAGCTTCTCCTATCTTCTGGACTTTGGCTGGGTTTTGACTGGGCCTCCGAGTTCCTTTCCCCTTTAGGCTGCTCTTTAGGCCAACTTCCCCCAAGCCCAAAGTTTAAGTTTTGATCCAAACAGTTTGCAGGTGAAAAAGGGCGAGGAAGAGAGAGGGTTGGTGCTGTTGTTCTCTCTTTCTGACAGCTGAAGAGCTCAATATCAGATACTTAACACATATGGCCGATGGGCACTATCGTATTTCCACTGTACAGGACCAAAAAAAATAGAGGAGAGAAATATTAAAATTGGAGCAAAAAACATAAAATTATGGTTCTTAGGAACACTGACACCTAAATTGAGTTTTAGTATATATAGAATTAGCACACAATTGTAAACTTTCTAGAAAGGAAAAGGTCTTGACTAGTTTGGAAAAAAAAATCAAAAGTACTGCGACACTTGTCCATTTGTTTTAAACGGATTTGGATCCTCTTCGAGGCAACTGGTCGGGATTCTCCTTACCAGTGTTCGTGGACTGTTGAATTTTTATCCAACGGTTATAATTATTATAACTTTTAGAGGACCCCCTGTTTGTAGTCGTTGAATAAAAATCCGACGGTCCACGAACACTGATCAGGAGGATCCTGACCAATTGCCTCGGAGGATCCTAACCAATTGCCTCGGAAAGGATCCAAATCCTTTTTAAATTATTCTAGTAAATGTAAAAAACTGTACTTGTTTAGTACTCGTTAGGAAGTGTTTTCAAAATAGTTAAAAAAAATTTTTATGAAAAAATTTTTGAAACCAATATTTAGTAAAAATGCATGTGAATCTTGAAAAAGCATTTGAAAACACTTGAAGACACTTTTAATATTTTTGGAACGGGTAATGCTAGGTAGACTGAATTTGCAAATTAAATGATGTATCATCAATAAGAAATAAGTACGTTAATTAACACTTAAGTAATAATCCAATCATTAACTTCTATGTCATTTAGTTTGCAAAATTTTGTTTTCAAATGTAGGATCCCTAGCATTACCCTTTTGGAACACAACAATATTTTCTCTAAAAGCATTTTAATCATTTTAAAAACACTTCTAAGTAAATGGTCACTTGTTGCAGTATTATTGGTCCATTTTGGACAAAAATTAGGGCTTGGCTACTGAAAACCCAAGCCTTTTTGGAGACATTCGACCCCGAAAATAATGTCTATCGAATACACCTAAGAATCTCCACTTCGTTAAATCAATTAACAAAGTAAAATGAGAATGGACCAATAATGAATCAACATTACACCCACTAATTCGAAACGAGTAATCAATAGAATAAAAATGGGTAAAGTACAAAAAAATACTTCATCTTTAGAATTTGGTCCAATGTTATACCTTCCGTTACTTGGCCGTTTACCTTTCAGTTAAATACTGACGTGGCTTAATTCATGACCCATTTTCTATTAAAAAAATCAATAAATTTTTATTAAAAACTAAAAAAACTTTATTTAATATTTTTAAAAATAATAAAGAAAAATTAAAAAAAAATCCCTTTGTTCGTCCCTTTTCCCCCCCCCTCCCAAAACCCCCTGCAACCCAAAAAGGAGGAAGAAGGAAAAAAAAAAATCCCCAACCCAACCCAGTTCGTCCACCCCTCCCCCCTCAGGAACCCAAAAAGAAGGAGAAGAAAAAGAAAAAAAAATTCCAATGCGAACCACCCCCCCCCCTCCCAAAACCCCCTGCAACCCAAAAAGGAGGAAGAAGGAAAAAAAAAAATCCCCAACCCAACCCAGTTCGTCCACCCCTCCCCCCTCGGGAACCCAAAAAGGAGAAGAAAAAGAAAAAAAAATTCCAATGCGAACCACCCCCCCCCTCCAAAAAAAACTGAACCCCCTGCCAACCCCATATCCACCACTCTCATCCATTCTCCACATCCTCTTCTGCACCCATCCTCCACCTTCTTCGCGCACCCATCTTCTCGCCGACGGGATTTGGGTTTATTTTTTATTTTATTTCTAGGTTGCAGAAGGGAGAAGAGGGGGTGGGGGAAGACAAATTGGAATTTGTTTTTTTGTTTCTTTGTTTTTTGTTGGGGGTTGCAAGTGGGGGGAAGAAGATGAAGATGAGGAGAAGAGAGAGGAGGGGAGGGGAGGGACGAACTGAGAGTTGTTTTTTATTTTTATTTTTTACTTTTCTTTATTATTTTAATATTTAAAAAATAGTAAATAATTTTTTTTAGTTTTTAATAATATTTTAATGATTTTTTAATAGAAAGTGGGCTCCGAATCAACCCACAGCATTCAACTAAAAAGTAAACAACCAAGTAACGGAAGCCAAGTAACGAAAGGTATAACATTGGACCAAATTCTAAAGATGAGGTATGACATTCTCAATTGAGGTATGAAAGTGTCGTGACACTAATAGTTGAGGTAGTTTTTTGTACTTTACCCAATAAAAATTGATTGATCAACACATTGCTAATGTACATTGTACACTACGGATCTATAACAACAAAAACTATGATGCTTTTTGCTAATCATGATTACAAATTAATTATGTGATGTGACGGCAAAAACATAAACCACATGACTAGGCGGTTGATGAAATTAGGGTTCAACTGAATCCGCGTTGATTGGTGGTATGTTTATTTGGCACCCCAAATCACCGGCGCTGGGAAGACGATGTGTGCTCGTGCGCCTTAATGTCGTTGCGTATTCGGTCAGCGTACATGGGTAGACGGACAATCTCCTCAATCTCCTTCAACAGCACTTCCTCCGTAATATTATCGTTTATGCTTCGCATTACCTGCTTGGGATGAGAACATAGTTTCACCAGTCCTAAACAAAAGCTGATTTCAGGGGGAAAAAAGAACAAAACAAAACATAGCAACATGATATTGGTACCTTCTTATAGGTATTGAACTCATTCGGGGTTGATTTGTCCGGCCTAGTCCGCATACACACCCATACATTTCGCTCGGCATCCCACGCGCACTCTATAATCTTCCCCGAACAAAAAGCAGGATCCAGTTCATCTGCAAGTTGAATTTGGAACACCAAGGTATTAGATCCAAGCTAATCCGACAACTAGAGAGCTACGAAAGTGTGGAGTTATGATTGTCGAGAATGCAGAATCCTGCAGTTCAGCACAAGCCACCCGACATTTGGTGCTGGAACTAAAACTTCATCCGTCATGCATGTCTAATCTTGACAATTACGTTAAACAAAACCGGATGGTAAATATAAAAGAAATAGAGAAATGTAAAAAATTCGACCTTTAAAAACAACCCTATAGCCTCCCATTAGCTTCTTCCTTCCGCGCTCATTCAGAAAAAGTAGCTCGCGGCCATCAACTCCTAACTGTCAACACAAAACTCATTTTAGCTTATTGTCTGCAAGTTCGTACAGATGAGAGTGGAAGAGAAAACCGTAACCTGCAAGGCTGCAACTGAGAAACTAAATTAAAATAAGACAAGGTGCAGTTTGAAAGAAAAAGTCATCGTACAACCTCAAGGAGAAAATCAACTGAATTCATTTCAGGAAACTTCCACTTCAAAAGACCTTCATGCGTTCGGGGTACATATGCATCGTCCCAGCCCTGAAAAAGATGGATCATCAACAGGTTGTTCTCTAGAATCTAGTGATATCTCATCATAGGAGAATCAATTTTTGAATTGAAACAATTTTGACGTATAGCAGAACGAACAAATTACTTCACAGGAGCACAAATCAGCTCAGCTAGTCCCAAACAGTAACCAAAAGGTTATTGTAAGAAAACAAAACAGGCAATTCAGTGTCAAACACAATTTTGCACCTTTCTAAATTTACCAAATTACTCGTTTCCATTGTTCCTCATCCACATATAATCACATAGCTTCTTTTTATAACACGACATAACCACAAAAACACCCCTCAATCACCTGGAATATCAGACCGTCTGATGCATGTGAAAGCCCAGGAATGAATTTCCTCAAAAGCTTGGTAACCGTAGACAGCAACCAAAAACCCTTCCTCCTCACCTGATGAACATCTATAACAAAGTAAATCACCAATCATAACAGAATATGCACAATTAAAAACGTCTGGTGTAATCTCTAATTGTTAGTATACATACACTGAACAGTTCCAAGTCGTATCTGTAATAAGGCTCTACACTCTTGGAAAGAGTATCACGTTCCATATTTCGAGGCTCAATCACTTCTTTTTCAAGCATCTTCCACCGTTCATGGAATTGCAGCTGGACCATTTTTGGTTACAAACTTATCAGCATATTGAAGTATCCTTATAATGAAATTCATTAAAAAAGAAAATCTTAACTTAAAGCAGACACATTATGTAACAAACCAAAAAATTTACATAAAGCCTAATGGGATTGGAAAATAAACAGAAAAGGGGAGTTCAATGTATGAGACTCCCAGAAATGCGGGGACTAGAAAATAAACAATCGAAACAAAAAGAAGCGGGAAGGGGCCCTTTCAAGACAGACTCCCACAGCATTATCATATATCTAACCTCTACGAGAGAGACTTGGTTGATTGCAATGACGTCATAAATGAGGTATCTTCGGTCTTGCTTTTGAGTATTTGGGTCAGTGTCAATTATCATCTCTCCATCAAGTAAAGTGAAGTTGTGGGTCTTCTCAGGTATAACCTTATGAAGAACAATTACAAAAATAGGAGGGAGTCAATTGCAGATAACTTCACATGAAACTAGACGTGTTCCATGTATCAAAACTGCAAGCACATACACACCTTATTTGAGAATTTGCACGGGAACCGCATCTGGACCCGTCGGAAAAAAAATTTCCTATCAATCAAATAACAGCCGTCCCATGTAATTAGCATCATATAACGTGTTCCATCGGCTTTCCATGTGGCATAGTAATAGCGCTGTCGTAATAGTTGTTGGTTGTCCCTACAGAGTACAAAGTGATATAAAAACCTTGGAAATGGAGGCAAGATCAGCTTAAAGTACTGAATTTAGTGTTGAATGAACCATAAAACAAGTAGGTTTAAAATGATACCGTGCCTTTAATACTTAACGCAATTAGTCTCCAGGCTGAACCAACTAAAAAGTAAAATCTGGAAACCCATATCGCGCAGATATTATTCACTACAAAACCATAACACATTCTATATCTGTTTAATCTATAGACTGCATTGCAAACAGGTTAGCAAAGATAAGTGCTGAAAAATTAGTAGAACTGAATTTATCAGCATCCGTCCAGTTAAATTACGTACTGAAAAGAAAATACCATCTTCAGTTTATAATGCTAAAAGCAAAAGAGTCAAAACCACTAGAAGTACAGAACTATCATTGATATGGCTATTGTTGGAACAAACCTGTTGAGCGAAACAGGATGCGACCCAGGAAATTGTAAATTCCCGTTACCCTGAAAACATAGCCAGAAATAAATTTATCAGAATATAATAACAGCAACATCATGAAGAAGGTGAAGCAATAAAATGTTCACGTTACATCTTAATATACAAATCATAACACAACGAACTAGACTTGAGTACCTACCCTTTTCTCCATCTTGAGTAAATCATAAACAGCTTCTTGCATCGATTTTTGCTGGTTATAAGGTATTCGTTCACCCAAAACATCATCAATCGTCATTGCTTCATTTCTCGCATGATACTCCTAATACATTCAAAAAATAAAAATAAAAAAATAAACAAAAGGAAAAATCCACTTTCAGTCGCAATCAGCAAAAGTGGCAGGTGCAATTTGTTTTCCGGGCAAAGAACTTAGAAGTGTTTAACTGCAACTAGTTCTTTAAGAGCAAGTCCACCCCTAAGGACTTTGCGCCAATACCCAGCACATTTATCCAGTCAAGTGAACAGTAATAGACTGGAGTGAACAATAATAGGCCAAGGTATCTCCACCCCTAAAAAAATGCGCTGGCACCCAACGCATTTATTTGGTGTGTTTTTTTTTTTTTAAGTTTATTTCGGATAAGATTTTTAACCAATTTCCGATAAAATTTCAAATAAACTTAAAAAAAATACACACTAAAATAAAATTACATACTCATCAAATAAACTTAAAAAAAAACACACTAAAATAAAATTACATAAACTCATCAAATAAACTATAAAAAAAACACACTCATCAAATAAACTATAAAAAAAACACACTAAAATGAAATTACATAAACTTATCAAATACACTTTATTCTTCAACCACAAACTTTATTATTTATACAAAAAAAAAAAACATTTTTAAAAATTTCTGTATTTTTTTTTAAATTTTCTGTATTTTTAAATAAATTTTCTGTATTTTTTTATAATTTTTAATAATTTTTAATATAGTTAATTAATATGGACCGTTGGATTTGAAAAATATTCAAATCCAAGAGCCAGGGAGTTGCCACGTGGCCACTTGCCCAGCTTCTTGGTCAGTCAGTTTTGAGCTGGCCCAGAGACCAGCATGGGCTGGGCCCCAGGCTGTTGCGCGGGCTGGGCCCCAGGTTGTTGCGCGGGCTGGAGGTAATGGACAGAGTGCTGGGCTGTTTTTTGGACTGAGTGCTGGGCAATGTCCACTCCGGTGGACTTGCTCTAAGGGTACTATTATTGGCACTCCAAAAATCTCATTGTGCACTCCTCTCTTTCTAAATATAGATAGATTGGACTGCCAATAGCAGCACCCATGTTTCAATGCATCACTAACAAAACCACTCAGAAGAATCATAACCAACTAAAAAGACAGCCAACAACAACGTAATGCTTCCAGTTCGCGACAATTAAGTGTGAGTATTAAACCATAAAAAATCTACGTAGGCTTCCCTTCTAATTACATTATCCTAAAGTATTTAGAAAAAGGAAAAATCATTGCTAAATTTATTTGTCATGTGTCACTACAATTCCCCAAGCTTGAGCCATTTTGCATTACCAAGCAAATGCAATCTCAATTCATGCAGACACATACACAACTACTAGTGTATTATTATTGCCTGTACTGCAATTTGAATTTCATCATCAAAAAATATCACAACCGCGGTTTCTAACAAATAATCTGCATATAAGTTAAACAATACATACATTGTCCTGATGCATCACAGCTTCTGCTTTTTCATCAAGATGGGAAACTCTCTTCCACTCAGGAGTTTGAGGGCAAACAACTGATTCCGGCTTTCTTTCTTGATAAAACTTGTACAGTTCATCAATATAGTCCTGTTTGTATATCCCTGGAGGATGTAATGAAAATTTCTTGAATCATAGCATAGATTCAATCAGAACAAAAGTAACTAACACACAACCAAGTACTTACCTCGGTAACTGAAATTGATTCGTTGCGTACAAGAAAATGAACAATCATGAAACCTGTGCGGTTATGCCCGTGCGTACAGTGAACAAGTATATACCTCATTGGGTCTGTTCTATTGGAGAAAAATTGTGATACCTATGCGAACAAAAAAATCACAAATCAGACATATTCCTTCTTGACTTTCAATTGGGGGTCCCATGAAATCGTAAAACTAGTGCAGGCAGCTCACCTCATAAAGAAATATATCTACAGCTGCATTATCGGGCACGGAATCCCTTCCTCTGCATTGTATCTGGCGCAAACAAATTTGAGGACGTAAGTAAAGAAGTAAACTTACCTCACTAACTAGGACCAGAAAACACACATACACTTGCCTTAACATGCCGAATGCCTTCTTTTGTCCAATCCGAAAGGGGATAGTAACGAGTAGTGTTCGTTAAATCAATCACTAAACCGAGCTGGAAACGTAAAAATCAATCAGCATAACAACTTCATACAAGATAAAAGTACAGTACTTTACGGAAAAAGGAATATAATTACTTCTCTTCCTAGCAGTCTTTGCTGATGAATGACTTGCTTTGGAGTGTATGTTTCACCAGCAATATGGTCATTGAAAGACTCACCAAGTGGTACTTTTGATGGAATTATACAGCTTATTTCTCCACCATATGAAGGGCAACCAACCCAACCTACACCGCGAGCGAAAGCCCGAAAACCCAATTAACTACTAATACTATATGATTAATCCATGATTACCAATAACAGTAATCCAATCACTAATCGGTGTTAGCATTGCCTACCTTCAGGGAGCATGTGTTGATCAAAAGCTTGATGATGATTTCTGTTCTGAAACCCAGAATCCTGATATGGGTTTTTTCTCTTGAATCCCAATCTTATATCTTCTCCATCCTAATTGAAAATCAAGCACAACCCAACAAATGAACCAATTAACAAATCCAAATGATGTGATTACACAATTAAATCCCAATTTTCGTTTTTTTTGTATTCAATTTTTTTTTCCACTTTTTGGGATTGGGATTTTGAAGATAGAGCATAATTAAAGAGTGATGTGGATCTGTGTGTGTTACCATTTGACTAGGGTTTCTTCAATCTGCTGAATCGATGGGACTCAGACAGTAATTAGGGTTTTGGGTTTGGATAGATCAGACTGACTTGAGAGAGAAATTGAGAGAGAGAAAAACAGGAGAGAGAGAGAGAGAAACAAATTAAGATCTCGTTTGGATATTTTTTAAAATAATTGGAGCCAACAAATTAAGATCTTGTTTGGATATTCTTTTAAAATAATTGAAAGTGTTTTTAATAAAAATATTTTTGGAACTAATTTTTAATAAAAATGCAAGTAAATTATAGAAAAGCACTTAAAGTGCTTATCGCAGAAAACATTTAAAGTGCTTTTGAAATCTAAAAACATTTTATCTAAAAGCACTTTCAGCTATTTTAAAACCATTTTTCTCTATTTTAAAAGCAAATGAATCTAAAATGCTTACATTGAAACGCTGCGTTTATAAGGCTTGAGGAACCGCCATTATGTCCCCCCCTTTGGAAGACCGTACTACATTAATGATTTAAAAAATAAAAAATCATCATCGAATTGTACCCGAAGTAAAACATTGTTAAGATAATTAACTTACTCTACTACCAGTGAAATGGATAGATGGTCTCACGAATCATCTTTGTGACGCGACGTGAATAATACGTCACTTTTATTCATGTACAATTTTTATCATAAATAATGTCTGAAATTGACTTAACTCATTATTTTGGCAACTCAATCTAAAAATCGATCAATGTTGTTCCAGAAAAAGTGAAAGTGTATTTTTCAACCAAATTTAAAAGAATATAAAAAAATACTTACATGTATTTAACACAATCATCATCTTAATAATAATTTCATTAAATACATGTATCTTCACATGAATTATATATTAACGAGGAAAAAAAACCAAATTTTGAGTTATTCATGTTTTGGGCTTGAATTTCATGAATCAACTTAACAATAATGGGTCCACATAAGCCCATCTTGCTGGCTGGTCCAGTCGTTAAGGTATCTTACAAAGCGCACCGTATCATGTGCAGTAAAGGACCTTTGCCACGATCTCGAGCCCTAAAGTTAAATCTTCCTGTGCGGCACACAGACAGATCCCCCTCTCCCTCTCCCGCTTCGTTTGTTTGGTTGAAGCTTCGGAAGCCCTAGCTGTCATTTCTCTCTCTCTCGCCACAATGAAGCTCGTCAGGTTCGTCTTCCTCCTAAAACCCTAATTCCTCTTCTTCCTCAGTTAACTGCGCCGTTGATTTTGTACTGATATGCTTTTTTTTTTTGGGGGGGGGGGGGGGAATTTTGCAGGTTTTTGATGAAGTTGAACAACGAGACAGTGTCGATCGAGCTCAAAAACGGCACCGTTGTGAACGGAACCATCACGGGTACTTCTCATTTCCTCGCTTTACTCTCTTTCTTTCTAATTTGTTGAATTAAGTGAGGTATTTGGATAATAGGGTTTTTATTTGGTTTGGATTTTGATTTTCTTGTTTATAGAAGAAGTGGGTCTTGTTTAGGTTTCATTTCGTATCAGTTATACTGCGTACGAAGACTTCGATTTTTATAGTGAAACATGGAATGCATAATTTGTTTTTGTTTTTTTCTCCTTGTGGAGCATCTCCAGTGGACGAAGCCGGGAGCTTTGTTTCCTCTGGAGATTTCTAGAAATATGGTATTGCTCATCCGGTGCTACCATTTCGTATAAATGGACTATGTGGAAGCATTGCTCAAACATTGAGTCGGTGCGAGTTTAAAGTATACCAGGGATGCAATTAAGTCTAATTTTGTTGAGTTGGTAATGTCTTATTCAGTAATTATAGTTTTTCTGCTTGCCTAAATTACTCGGTGATCTGGATATCTAGAGTTCGAGACTACTAGAATGATTTTCTTGGTATTATGAAGTAGTTGTAGCACACAAAATTGACAGGTTTCCACAATTGATTATTATAGTATATATGTTCATTTTCCGGGCATCTATATCATTGTGATTTCCAACGGATAGAATTCCTGGGGAATTCTTATCCTTTATGCGGAGAACAAATATATGTCAAAATCTGTTGTGTACTGCAACATGCTTCTATTTTCCTTTTAAAGTTGCTGGCTCAGAGAGTCCGGAGATTCAAAGCTTAGAAGTGTGCTCAGCATTGCATTCCTGAGAGTTGGGATGTAGTTTTGCTTTATCTCTAAACTATGGATGCCATTTTCAGCACATAATCTGCACGAGCACCCATGATTACTTCCGTTTATTGCATGATAATCAATTCCTTATCTCAGCAGAAGCTTCAGAATATCTGCACAACATTTGAGTTTAAAATGTGGACTGGCAAGAATATGCTTTTAAGTTTGATGCTCACGTTACAGACACTGAAAGCTTATTATGGCTTTTCAAACATTAGACAATGTTTGTAATGAAAAGTATGACCATTTCTGTACATGCGTAGTATAAATACATCTGCGAAACAGCTCTGGTTGTGTTATTAGTCACCAAAGAAGATCACTGTGTAGTGAGTAATATCATCCGGTAAAGGTTGAAGAAGCTTCAGCTTTCTGCAACTGGACTGCCTTGTGGAGATAAATTTAGAGTTTTTAACTTAAACTTCATAAATAGATTGTAATCTTGATTTGGATGCACGCTTCCACATGGGTTGTTTTCAACTACTTAACAGGGACGGAAAAGTAGCTATTCTGATTGGTAACTTTGCTTATTGTTACAGGTGTGGATATCAGTATGAATACTCATTTGAAGACGGTGAAACTTACACTCAAGGGGAAGAACCCAGTGACTCTGGATCATCTCAGCGTGAGGGGTAACAACATTCGATACTATATCCTTCCTGACAGCCTGAATCTCGAGACTTTGCTGGTTGAAGAGACACCTAGGGTCAAGCCCAAGAAGCCAACTGCAGGTACTGCAGACTTGTGTTTATCATAAAAACTTTCTAAATGTATTCATTCCTCTGCTATCACGCTTGAACTTGCCATTAATCATGTAAATATATTTCCTTTGTTTATTTTCAATTACAGGGAGGCCTATGGGACGGGGACGTGGCCGTGGACGTGGTCGCGGACGTGGCCGCGGACGTTAATTTTTGTTGCACCTGGTTATGTAGACACAACCTCTGTAGGAAGGAACTTGTCATTGTGATCTTGTTGCGGTACTGTACTTTAATTTGTTGTCTATGCCGAGTGAATTCTTTAAGTTTTGTTAAGAAGCTGATCAAATATGCTTTTGACATCTCATATCTAGTTCTTCATTTTCAATTTGGGTGTCGACTGTCGAGGCATTGTGTGAAGTTGATGAATGTTTACTGAGATTTGATAGCATATGAATATAAAATGTTGGCTTAGCTGCTGTTTTTGCTTGGGTTAAAATTCGTAACGAATCCTGATAGTGTAAAAACTACTGTTAATTTTGTTATGATTGTGTTTGACTGTAGAATCTCGGATGACCGACGAAGTGTCTTTTAACCATTTGAATTACAAGTTCTTAAGCGGACTACTCAAAAGCCATTTGTAGTCTGAAAACAGTTGGCTATTTATACGCAATGACTCAGAGTATGTTTAGAAGTACATTTAAAACAATTAAATGTATTTTTAGATCACCATAAGTGGTTTTTGCCATGTTTGACAGAAAAAGTTACAATCCTAAAACACTTTTTTGAGTAAGCACTTAATTAAGTGTTTGTCCAGTGAGCACTTGCTTTTTTATGCAAAATTTCATAGTGCTTCTAATAGAAGTGCTTTGCCTGATAGTGATTCTGAGCATAAGTGTATTTTCAAGAAGCAATTCCAAAACGAACCAAAAGTGTTTTACAAAATGGCTAGTAGTGTTCTTTAGATTTGGCTTTTCTTTATAAATATGAGCAATTTGTTAGTGACTAAACCTAATAGTTCCTCTTTAGCGTAAGCATTAAGTAAGCAAGCTTCATTTCTCTATGGTCGGCAAGTAAACTACCTTCTTGTTCGGGCATGTTTTCGACTGTTTTTATAGAAGTGTTTTTTGAAGCATGTGCTTCTGTATAAAACTCTCCTGATTCTGACAATTTGGTCAAACGCATTTAGAAGCACCTAAAAATTTTAAGGCACTTTTACTCCATAAGCAGTCCAAACAAGCCCTTAAAAAAAGAGAGAGAGTAAGTAACTTGACATCGTATTCCTATCCTGGTTTACTGATCCACTTGTTACCAAACACGGGACCTCGACATCGTATTCCTATCCTGGTTTTATTGATCCACTTGTCACCAAACACGGGGCCATAACCCCAAAATCCGAACAAACATTTTACATATACACATATATATATATATATATATATATATATAATATCCACACATCTATTTTTACTTTTCTTGTACTTTTTTAATTTTCGACCGTTGGATCGAATAAATTAAAGAAAATCAAAGGATAAAAATTAACAAGGTATAAGAGAAGTAAAAAATGATGTGTGAATAACACATCCCATATATATATATATATATATATATATATATTTGTATGTATTAAACTCAATATTCTCAGGCACCTGCAACGAGACCCGAGAGATCAACGCCACAAATATTTCAAATTCGTCAAACTTTTTCAACAGAAGAAAAAGAAACCGGCGATGGGAAAAGCGTCGGGAGCGAAGCAAGCGGCGGTGGTGTTCGGAGCCCTAGCCGTCGGATGGCTGGCCATAGAGCTCGCCTTCAAGCCCTTCCTCGACAAAGCCCGCTCCGCCATGAACAAGTCCGACCCGGCCCGCGATCCCGACGAAGACGATGTCGTCAAGGCTGCCGAGGCCACCGTTAAAGCTGCCGAGGCCACGGTTAAAGCTGCCCAGGCCACCGTTAAAGCTGCCGAGATCGCCGTCGACGAAGCCTCTGCACCTCTGTAAGGTAGCGGACTCGAACACTACTACTACTGGTACAATCTACACCGAATCGATAGGCAATAACGATGGGGGTTTTGGAATATTACGATCTCGGATTAATCAAATTTTAAGAGCTTTGTTACTGTTTACTGTGTGAATTCGTAAATTGTTGGAATTTTAGAATCGAGGGACTTACTGGCTTTTGAATTTTTCTTTCTGTTTAATCACTATTAATTAATGCTTGTTAATTATAATTAGATTCTAAATTTTAGATTTTAGGGTTTTGGATTTGTTTGCTGTATGTAATTGCAATTTTTACTGAAGGAGGAGTCGAGGGCGTCTTTTCGTGGAAGAGACGTAGATTGTTCTAGAAACCCATGGTTTTACAGAAATCCCTGGGTTGTTTGGACTCAGTTGACTTGGGTATATGTTTGGGCCCTCTGTGATGATGGGCTTGTTGTACTGAGGCCCACGTCTCGTCACACTATCCCTAAAGCCCATAAGAACCTGGAGCCGAGTTGGGATGGGGACTCGAACACGGACATTTCCATACATCTTTTAGGCCATTTCTAGCCCAAGGGTTATGTTTAGCTCTCTTCTAGATTATAGTTCTGTAAGAAATTATTTTTTAATGAACGATATCATATCATATTTATATGTTATCTTCAATTGAATAGGCAAAACATAATCCTTTAATAATTTATTAATTTTAAATTTATTCTTGAAATTGATTAATTAATTTAATTAAACTACGAATAATTTTTCGGAACAGTCCCAAGTACATGACAAAAACCTATGCTTGCTCTGCTCCCCAGAACACTCTTAAACAAATAATATAACATAAATGTAAATTATAGTACCAATTGGTACCAACCCTGGTCGTTGGATCTGTCCAACTCGTTGCAGCTGCAGCTGCAGCTGTTGGATGGAGCCCATAAAACGGGTTGGGTACTA
Organism: Malus sylvestris; assembly: GCF_916048215.2. Lineage (NCBI taxonomy): Eukaryota > Viridiplantae > Streptophyta > Magnoliopsida > Rosales > Rosaceae > Malus > Malus sylvestris. The sequence continues at coordinate 39,013,529 of NC_062270.1, read as the reverse complement.
GGCCAACTTAGGCCAACTCGATAGCCCTCTGGCAAAGTTTTAGCCTTGTGGGCTTCACTTTGGAGATGACTTTAGTCGCTTGGGTTACAAGTTCGTTGAACAAAACCAATTACTTTCACGACATTTACTTTCACTATATAGGTGTTGAAATTTATTGTCTAAAAGTTATGTTTGAGTTACTCAATTTATCGTAGATAAGAAATTGATTGGAAAAATTGGCTTTGGCGCAAACCTATGATCTAATTCCTATTTGGCAACTCAACTTCTGAGCCTTCTAATCTTTTAAAACGTGTCAATTCCTCTTATCCCTTCCTCCTCGCATCAAGTGTTAAAAGTGGTTGAATTTTCAGTCGTTTCTATCGGCAATGCCATTCGTAAGGACGAGTATAACCCTTATTTTCAAGATAGCTGGACAAATTAGACGATAGGGACAAATCTACACATTTTGAAAGATTATGGAGCTCATGACAAAATTGAAAATCCAAGGTAAATAGGAAGAAATCAAGTGGGAATTGATGACTAACTTAAGAGCATGTTTACTTACTTGAAATGAGTTCATGCATGGAATAAACTACTATGACGATTTGATACCAGATTATATAGATATAGGATAACTAATATTAATGTGAGTCATGCCTCATGTGATAGTAAACACATGATATCTCAGGTGAAGAATCTTATATAGGAGAGCCGCATAATTAGGCTTGCAGCTACGTTGGCACGAGTGAGGTCAGATTTACTTAAGAGCAGGAGGGGGTTAGTGTTTTTGGAAAAGTGAGTTAGGGCAAGGAAGAGACGCAATGAAATTTCTTTCCTATGTCAGGAATGAGATGTGAGGATATGATGAGAAGAGAGAAAATTGATTAATTTGGTTTGGACATATGAAACGAAGACTTAGAGATGCTTTGGTTTGAAAATTTGATTATGTGACAGAGGCTTAGGGCAAAAGGGAGGGAAAAAGACTTTAAAAAAATAAATGGAATATTGAGAACTAACTGAAGACTTGGCACAAAATCAAATGGAATACTGAGAACTAACTGAAGACTTGGCACAAAATCAAGTCTAATGGTGTTATTCAATTCATAGCACTATTTTCTGGCATAACTACATGAAAGTTTAATTTTGTACGCCAATTACATGGAGCTAAGCGAAGGTTGAAGGGGACCATAACAATCTCTACGCTCAACCCTCGAAACGGAAAACGTAATCATCCGTTATTATATGTCCTTCCTGCAATCTGAGCTTAGGGCATTTTCAAGCAAATAAAGATCGATGTCACTATACCAACTGATGATGTTCGGTACATTAAATTTCTTTTAAATAAGGATAAAATGACAAAAATTGAGGGTATTTTTGTCTCATTGTTTATTAAATTGAGGGTATTTTTGTTATTTTGATTCTTAATTAACAATTTTTTTTTATGGAATTACTAATATGATTGATGATGGACAATGACAAAGTGATTTCAGCAGTAACCTTCCACCAAAAACATATGAAAATTGTTAACATGGAAAGTGACGCACAAACCGGTTCGATTTGATTAACAAGATATTATCGGATTCTGCCATCTGGGTTCCTCAAATGTTCCTGCCTTTCTCACGTTAGAAACCTCAAAAAAATTAAAGGTTGAATCTTTGATTATGTTTGGAGCTTCTTTGTTGTTCGTGTGAGCTCATGGCTGATCAGTGAAGTTAGTAAAACAAAACCCAGTTCCTCTCTCTCTGTTTCTTAATGTTGATTAGGCAAATGATTAGTTTCTTACGATGCATAGACACATACACGGAGACAGGACACGATATAGTAAGGATACGATATAAAAGCATCTGAAAGGCATTGAAATTTTAACTTATTTAACAAAAGGGAGCAACAAGAAAGCATAGAACTGATCAAAACACGAGAAAGCATAGAAAGCATCGAGATTATAACTTGGTACTTTGTCTGAAGGACCAGAGCTGTTTTCTTGCCCCTCAAGATTTCCACCCTGTCCACCTTCTAATTGGGTTTGGTCTTTACTAGTTGTAGTACACCTGCCCAATCCGTCAGATGTGGGGTTTTACCACAAAAGGCCTCGGTATTAGTTAGAGTGGGGTAATACTATTTAAACCTCTTTGGTTTTCTTCACCCCACCGATGTGGGACAGTTTAACACTCCCCCTCACGTGTAACCTCATTTAGTGGTTCACACGGAGATCCACATCGGTAATTGAAACTCAGAGATCGGTTCATGTTGGGCCCACTTGTTTTCAATGGAACTCAGCGGTCGTCTCTATATTAACAGCTCAGACTTGTTTCCTTCCAGGTGGTGACAAGCTCGTTGGCTTGCAATTAACAGCTCAGACTTGTTTCCTTCCAGGTGGTGACAAGCTCGTTGGCTTGCACACAAGCTCGTTGGCTTGCAAGGGCCCGCAACCGTGGGCTCTGATACCATGTTGGAATTTTTGAATCGCCGGGCCCGCCCCACTCTAACGACACCGATATTGTCCCCAACTTAACCACCTGCCCAATCCGTCAGGTGTGGGGTTTTACCACAAAAGGCCTCGGTATTAGTTAGAGTGGGGTAATACTATTTAAACCCCTTTGGTTTTCTTCACCCCACCGATGTGGGACAGTTTAACACGAATGACGTTCCCGCAGTGTAGATTAGTTTAAAGTAAAATATCACACGCATAAAAATGATGAAGTAGATGCCTCATGTGCCCGAGATATGATCAAATCCATGTTGTTCTTGTTTCTCCTTATATTTTAGGTCATGAACCTTTAAAAGCTAAAGAACAAAATGTTATTGGGTTACTTCTTGTTCCAAATTTTAGTTCATTGCAACTGATCGTGATTGTGAATGTGTACGTGCATCTTTAGAGGCTTTGGTGATGAAGAACAGTATTTTCGATAGAGACATTTCATGATTTTTGTTCTTCCCTAAATCCGGATTTGTAATGTTTGGCGACTCTATGGCTACACTTAATCGCACAACAACGTCCCTCGTTCAATATGCAAGTATTTTCTTTCCTAAAGCTTGTAATCACTTGCACGTTGGCAACTTAGGCACTAACATCTACTTATCCTCATAACCCCTTAACCTTGTTGCTTTACTGTTTTCATGATTGGTTTGTAATACGATCTATGTAAGTGGTCTTGGCTCCTCTCTTGTACCTCCGTCGTTTTTACTTCACTTTCGAGAGTGAAGAGAACAACGGTTGGATATTAGATTTAGTCGGGGAGTTCTTAATATTGAAAGGAATGTAATTCTTGGTTACAAAGCTTCTGCTTAAAGAACTTTCAGGCTTGAAACTCTTGAGTATGTTTGAAGATGTGTGTGATTTCCTGTTTTCTCCTTTTCTTGTTGTCTAGTTTCTTTGTTTTTCGATGCTTCTTTTTTCGGCAGCACTTCAATTACAACTAGACGAGGTTACTCGTAGTCATAGAACCTGTAACGAGTCCCATGGTGGTTGTTGATTAGCTCTCGTTACTTTCCGAAAACTACTCTACGTGAAGCACATTATGTTTTGCCCCTTGATTTTTATGGCAATTGATGATACAGCTTGTCTAACTATCGTGTCGGATAGAACATAAACTGTGATTGTCTCGAGAGATCTTGTTGAATTTAACATTTGCTTTGTTTCCGTGATGATCAGAGATCTGTTGCAAATGTCAGTTGCACAAGTCGAGAAAATGGCATCTTTGAACGCAGACCTTTTCTACGAAGTACTGAAGCGTCTTGACGGACCAACTTTGGCTAGTGCAGCGTTCTGTTCCATCTCAAAGGAAGAAAGATTGTGGGAATATGTCTGCTCTTCCAAGTGGCCTTCCACTAATCGGGAAGACGTCAAGGTTTGATTCTATCCATTGGTGGATTCCGAAAGTTTTATGCAGATTGTTTTCCCCCTTAGGCTGGTTTGGTATTGTTGTGCTTTGAAAAAAAAGCTGTTGTGAGAATAAGCGGCTGTGAAATAAATCAGCAGAGTATTCGGTAAACTTTTTTGTAAAAGTACTTTTGGAAAAAAAAAAACAGTCTGATAATGGGTCTTTTCATTAAAGGAGCACTGTAGCTCCGTGTGCTTTGAAAAAAAAGCCAGTTTTCCAAAGCTGCAAATAGCAGCTTCAGCTTTTTCCTTTGATTTCAGCTTATTCTCACAGCAGCTTCCAAAATAAACCATTTTTTTTCAGTTTACCAAACACCTAAAACCCTCACAGCTTTTTTTCATGAGTGCTTTTTTATTAAGTACCTCACTCCCAAACCACCCCTTATTGTAACGAGGAAATTTCCAAGTATCGACGGAATGACTACCTCGAGTATCCTGAAGAATGGACTCAGTCTGAATACTACGGTGACATGGATGAATTCGAAAGTATTTCACCATCGGATTTTGGTTCTCTTGTGGACATCAGGTATAGGACAAAATAATCGGCTCAATGGTTCTCTTCCATGCAGATGGCTTCAATGGTTGTTTCTATAACTGCGATCTTCTAACTCATGCAGATACAGATTATGACAACGATGGTGAAGTTTTCCTCTCCGCTGCTAATGGTCTACCACCGATCACATCAATGGAGACAGAAAAGAGGGATGGGAAGTTATGGAGGGGGCTGCGAGATGGACTCTGGCTTAGTTGGATTGTTGCAAATGGAAAAATAAAGCAAGCCGCTAATCTTGCTTGCTGTTACCCTCTTGGCGGTCAAAGACATTGGCCAACGGACAAGGATTTCGTGATGCTCTTTGGATCCATTCTTCCCGCCATAGACATCCTTCCTTGTCAAGTGGTAGAATGCATCCTCAGTTTGAAGCTCAGAGTGATTTGCACCGAAGGTGAAGGTGTTCAGACAACTCTTAAGTTAACGGAACTAAGCATGCAGTTCGAAGACATGGAAGGCAACTGCTTCAACGGAAGAAACAGTTTGCTTATGCTCAAGGAAGCGCTGAGCCAGGGCCGGCCCTGAGAAATTGGGGGCCTAGGCGAGGCTTCGAGTGGGGGCCCTAAAGTTGTTTGATACCTGACTCGTTGTACATTTATATGTATAAGATAAGGTTTCGTTAAATACATGAAAAGGTTCATTTCTACATAAAAAATCATTAGAATTCATATCCAAAGAAGAAAGATAGCAAACATTACTTACACATCTCGCGTTTTTAGATGCAAATGTACTCATTAAGTTTACATAATCTAACTTTTCAGCCAATTCTTTTTCAATTGACAAAATAGCTAACCCATTCAATCTTTCTTGTGACATAGTTGATCGAAGATACGATTTGATCAACTTTAATTTTGAGAAGCTTCTTTCTGCAGAGGCAACTGTAACTGGTATGGTTAACAAAATACGATAAGCAACCCATGCATTCGGGAAACGACCATCCATTTGTCTTATATATTTCAACACTTCCATTGCCCGATTTATTTCCTTCAGCAAAGTTTCTCTCAAGATCATTCTTAGCTCTATAAATAAGTCTTTTCCATCAATATCAGAATGTTCACCATGTTTCAGAAATCCTTCAAGATTAATACAAAAACCCTTCAAGCTATCATTGTCTACATCTTTTAACTTCTTCAAATTATACAAAAGCCCAAAAGTTTCTTTGTGTTTTTGAAATTGTTCAAACCTGATATGAAGTGAAGTACGAGCTTGATCAATTATATAAATGAAATAATCAACTCTAAAAGCTTAAATTGCTGATTGTGTTGCCGCTTCACTAACACTCTCATCAAACTGTTTCTTTCTTTGAATGATATGTTTTTCACGAAAAACAGGCTCAATCCCCATCTCACTTGCCATTTTCTTAGCTTCATTCATTGCCTCATCAAATCCAGTTTCTCTATACTGATCAAGAATGGATATAAGCCCTTTCAATTGATCAATAGCAACATCAATATGCATGTCTTCTTTTTGAAGAGTTTTGCTAACAGTATTAGTAGCAAACAACAATTCATGCCAAATAACCATATACCTAACAAGAACTCAAAATTCTCCAACTCATGGATTGCTAAGGATTCGGCTTCACTCTTTGACTTAGGATCTTCACTAGTATTTGCTAAGTGAATCAAAGCATCACTTATCTGTTGAGCGCTTTCTCTTATGGGTTTAACACTTTCAATATGACTTTTCCCAACGAGTTTGTGACAACGGCTTGAGGGTGTAACTTCCTTGCACATGATATGTAAAAAATTTCCATCGCTTTGTTGAGGATGAGAACAATGTATATATACGTTGTATCACTCCAAAAAAAGACATAGCTTTAGGACAATAGTTGACCATATCACAAAGTGCAAGATTAAGGCTATGACAGCCACATGGAGTGTAGAATTTATTTTTGCCTTTCATATTTGAACCATTGTCATAAACTTGTTCCCTTATGTCATCCACATCAAGTTTAAGAGTGTTCAATGCACCTAAAAGCACATCAAATAGTGCACGCCCTATTGAGTCATGTACATTAAGAAATTCTAAAAAGAATTCTTCAAACTTTATTGGAGTTTTTGTAACATCCACACACCATATTATAAGAAACATTTGATATTCATGACTAGCATCAGGGGTGCAATCAATTATCATTGAAAAATACTTTGCTTCTCTGATTCTTGCTATGATTTCACTTTTGACCTCACTTGCCAACAGTTGTATCAATTCATTTTGAATCTTGTGACCAAGATAATGGTAATGAGTCTCATGTGTATCAATACGCTGAATGTGCTCTTGCATTGTAGGATCAAATTCAACAATCGTTTCAATCACATTTAAAAAATTTCCATTATTCTCTTCATACAACATTTCATTGTCTCCACGAAATGGCAAAGTAACTTTTGCAAGTCTTTTCACAACAGCAATTATCCTCCATAACACTTGTCTCCAATGTTCTTTCTCTTTACTGATTTGTTGTTGCACACTTTCATCAATTGCTTTACATTTTTGCAATCTTTTTTTCCAATTCAATCCATTCACTCATGTAGTGAATGTGTTTCTTGCTAGTTTCATAAGTTGTAAGCCTATGGCCAATATTCTTCCAATCTTTAAAATCCTTATTATCTAGGTAAATCTTGATTCCAATTTGTTTGAATAACTTGCAACAAAAATAAAATACTACATCCAAAGAACATGAGTACACTAGCCACTTCCTATCTTGCGTCTCCCTATTAGGCAATTTTCTAATGTAATGTACAGAAGAAAAATGCCTATCTGAATTATCTTTCGGAAATGCAACATCATCAACTCTTTTAGGACTTTTTTCCGCTAACATGTCCCTAGGATTTTGATCAATCTTATCCCAATTCCCTGGATCATCAATATTCAAAGGAAAGACAATTTCATTATCTTTACCATTCTCATTAGCTTGATCATGTTCTTCAATGTCAGTCTCAATCAGAGGTTCATCTTCTTGCTCTTTACTACCATCGTCAGATATAGGCTCATATCGCTCATCTTGCACTTCGTTATCAGTCTTAGTTGTAAAATTCATCTTTCTCCCCATTACTGTCATGATTCCCTTGTTCCTCATTCACTGAACTATCATCTTGTTTCTTGAAAAACTTACTAAGAGATCTAGCTTGAGACCTTATTAATGCTTCTTCCTTTTCCTTATTTCTTCTTTTTTTGAGACCCAGAGAGATACTTTATGTTTCTGTTAGTGGGCTTACTATTTCTAATAGGAGGCATGATAACCAACTCTTTTTCAATCACGAAATCACAACCCCACAGTCAACAATCAACTCAATATTCTGTAAACAACAAATTGACAGAGAAACAAACTAAAATTCAAATTTCACCCACTACCCAACACAAAAGTTTGATACAATACAAAATGAGGCGCATAAAAAATATGGTAAAATTCAACATCTATCGAAACTTTGAATTATCTTGAACCAAAACTAGTTAGGAAACAAAAGTAACCAACCTTGTTAAGTGCATCCATAATCCAATTATCTTCATGAAGAGATTTAACCACTTTGATAAGTGCATCCACAAGTTCGAATTTTATAACTGCAATATAGACACTTGACAAGTGAATACTCTGATTTCGCATAAACAATATGCATTAAAATAAACAAATCATAAACCCTAGAATCGAAAATCCTAATTATATTTACAAACACAGCACTCACAAATTAAATTATAGAAAAAAAAGCAGAAAAAGAAGAGAAGCATTGATCAGTGAGGTTACCTGACCTCTGTAAGTGGGAAAGAACCGATTCACAGGCGCAGGCTCACCTTACCACCAGTTTGCTGTGCGTTAAATTCCAAAAAAAAAAAAAAGTTGAATTGTTGCTAAAGTTGCACCCCACCCAAGGCACTTTGTATGCCAAGTTTCAAGACAGCGCTACACGGCAAGTTCCAAAAAAATATTTATAATTTCATATTTAGATATTTTAGTCAAACTATAAAATTATAATTGTTATTGGCACTTCAAAATTCTCATTCTACCTCCTGAAATGAGGGCCTTAGACGGGCGCCTGCTCAGACTACTCTCAAGACCGGCCCTGCGCTGAGCTGCAGCGGAACAAAAACTACAGCAAAATTCTCGAGTCCTGTCACTTGTACTGATAGTACAGAACGAGCTGAAAGAGGAGAAGATGAGGAACGAGAGCCGGTTAGATAGGCTTTGAATCTTGAGCGGCATTGCCGCGTTGGTATCGTTCTGTTACTATGTTTTGTGAACAAACAAAAGTGCTGCCTCTTTTGTTTCGGACATGTTTAACTGGAACTGCTCTAAGAAAACATTCCACGTTTGTACTCTTCGATTGAAATTTTGTTTCGATAAATGGAAGGTTTTTGTTCTTATAATTGTTCCTATGCATATGAACCTCGTGGTTTTCGTGCACATCGCGAGCAAAGGAAAAATAAGCATAAATAGACTCGTTCATAATAATCCAAAAATAAAATGAATGGACACTGAACTTCAATTTATATACGGTTTATTTTTTAGTTTATACTATTTCTGAGTTTTTTTTAATTAAAAGTCCATAACTAAGTTGGTTAAAGTAGTGTATTTTACTCTTCACTTGAGTTTGATTTTTGATTTTTTTATAGTTTAGATAAAGGAAAAATTAGTATCCGGTCCCTAGTTTTTACTGTTCATTGACTAAGAGCTTATTAATTCTCAAATTTTGATTCAAGTCCCTAGCATTACTGTGATAATGAATTTACATGTTTATTATATAATTTTTTAATATAAAAATTAGTAATTAATTTAGGGTTTAATACTCACACCTCTATTAAACTTCTAATTAATTTTCAATTCAAACATTTCCAAAATAATAAAAAATTAAATTAAACTAAGTTTGTACCTATTAGTTTTTTTTTATATATAAAAAGATTCTCAAATTTTTAATCGTAAATGTACCCATTCATATAATTTTTCAATTTTTTTAATCTTAAATGTACCCATTCTCAAATATATCAATTTGTTATATATAAAATGTACCCTTTTTTTAATATAAAATCCATTCAAATTTTTTAATCCATGTTTAAACTTATATGGGTACATTCTTTTTCGTTGATTTGAGAATGTATCCATGTTTTGGTACAATAACTTTTTTGTTAATTTTGGTTAATGTACCCATACATATATGTATATATATATATATACACAAACACAAACACAAACACACACACACACACACACAATATAATAGAGAGTATAATTTATAGTTTATTATTTTTAATCCCATAAATTATGGGTTTTATTTAAAATCTCATCAATATAAACAATTACAAATTTCAATTTTTAATTTTTAATTAAAAAATATAGTAACTTACTTTATTACATTAATATCAGGGACCTCAATCAAAAACTAAAAACTAATAAGGTTTCAATCAAAGAATACTGATAGTTAAGGACCGCATCCAAAGTGTCCCTTAGATAAATTTATTCTAGATTATCGCTCGTGTAAGAAAATACTAGTAGCACTAAGACCTACTTCAACCCTTGGAGCAAAACTCAAATTTTAGGTCCTAAACTAACCCTTGGACCAAATATGAGTTTTAACACAAAAATCATATTTGGGGCAAATTTAGGCAAATTCCTCCTGTGTTAGTGGACTGACCCACCATATATGTGTATTGTTTTTAGTTTTATGTTTATAGATTCAGTGAATCCAACGACAAAGATATAATTTAATCAAATCCAAAGGTAAAAAAAGATCTAATGGTCCAAAATTTAAATCTAACGGCTAAAATAATTTTAGAAAAAAATTATTTCATGGATTCCATATTCTTTCGCAGTGTTCCATGAGTTTCATGGTGTCGGTTTAGCGATTTTTCAATATTTATAGGAATATAAATATTTTTAGGTTAAAATGTTCATAAAATTAAATTATGATAGTTTACATAATTTTTTTTTTAAAGTTAGTTTAAGAAAATGATCCTAAATTCAATATTTAATAATCTAGGGCTAAAAATTTAACCAGAAAGTTTGGAGCAGAAAAATTATTTTTGAATTAAAACCTAAATTTTCTAATTTAAAATTTTAATCCAAAGATTGGATAGCGTCTTAAAGAACTTTGTGCCTATTTGTCTTGATTTTCTAGAGGAAAAATGAATGGGCTTTTGCAAGAAGATCAAACCCAATACATTTGGGCTTTTACCGTTTGCGGGGGCAATTCTCAATTTTTTGGGCTTTCGTTTTTTTTTCTTTTTCTCCAAAATTTTATTTTCTTTCAATTTAGTCGGTTATTTTTCCAAATTTATATGTGAAGGGGACAAAAGAAAGTGAGGGGGAAGTGCTGTTCAATTATTATCAAGAAAATGGAGTCCATTAAATAATTAATTAATTAATTAATTAATAACTAAGTGCAATTACACGTGTTGCGATAGAAGCTGTCTCCATGGTTGGACAGGTCATAAAATATATTCCTTTTTTTATTCCCCCGATCAGCGCCACATGCGGAGGCTATCGTGTCAATGTCACATCTCTCGTATTTTTTTCATAATATTTTAATATTAACGAGAGAATTAACATTAAATTATGAGATGACAAATAATTAATGAAGAGTCTTATTTTTTTGGAGAGCCCCTTAGCATTCCTTAATAATTGTATTTATTGTGAGATAATTTCAAACAAACCCTACGTAATCTCTACCGGGATTTTGGTTAAATGATAGAATGCTCTCTTAATTGTAAAACCATTAAACTTGTATTATGTAAGTTAAACTTAAGACTTTACACTTATAAATAGAAAAAACGGAGCTTATTTTACACTCCTGTTTAAGTCTTTTGTTCATATGCCCATCTTTAATGAGTTGAGTAATTAAAAACAAACCGAATAAGATTAAATATGAGTGGATAAGAAAGAAAATGTTTGTTTAGCTCGTAGGAATTCAATTAGTTTTTTGGGTGAAAGAACATTAGACATTTCATCTTTTGAAACCAACACTTTTGATGTTATTTGACATACAATAATTTCTATATGTCATTATGGATATGAACCCCCGAAGATCTATAAACCTTGTGAATCTTATTAACAAAAAAGATACGACTTTGCACTATATTTAACTCAACACCAATCATAAATCCCCAAGAATTTTTATTATACACTCGTTCCAACCCTCAAATCTCTATGCGTTTATCATTTCACACGAAAGAGTAACACTAAATTATTGAACATCAGTGATGAATTTGTAACATGTTGAATTTGTGCATATTATAATCAAATTCTTCTTTTCATTTTAAAAAGGGAATGTAAAGTATGTATTTTATTTATAGTCAAGGAATAATACTAGAAGTGCTCATAAATTAATATGCAGGCCTACATTCTTTAGGTGGTCAAGCAAAAAAAATGAAAGGCTGCATAATTTAATTATTTTTTTTGTCAAGCATACTTTAATTATTTGGGTTGGCCCCAATTTAAAAAAATGTGGGGGCATTAGAGCAAATAAACTATTTTGTCAATCTCACTCAGATCCTTCAATGCCACATCTCTTTCTTTTGTGTTCAGCTTTGTTCCCATCAAATTTGGATGCTGTCGTGTCCTGGCCTAAGACCAAGAAATTCAGGTCATTGGCTTGCCTGAAAGAAAAATTAGATACCTTAGTTTATGTGAGATGGATAAGTGAAATGAGTTAATAGGGATTATCGAATTCAATTTGAGTTGTTGGAATTATCTAGTCTTTGAGCTCCGGACAGTAAGATCCAGAATGAACCTTAATATGTTCTTACCTACTATTTATTTTTTAATGATGGTTTCAATCAAATTGTCATTTTATTTCTTTTTCAAATTGTCATTTTAATTTGTGAGTGTCCTAATTTGTCATCATTGTCCTTATTTGTCAATTTTTGAGAAAGACGGGTCCAATCACTATTATTGATAAAGTAGAAGGATGCCTAGACAATAAGAGAATCACATATTCACATGAATGAAAAGTCTCCATTCATGTCTAAAGTGGCCTCCACAGCTAAATTATCTTTTTATTTTTCATGAAATAAAATTTTAAGCGATTTTATCCTATTAATTTTTTGAAATTAATAATTTATCATATCATTTTGATACTGTTAAATTTTTTTTATCTAAAATACATCATGTGTCTTGTACATGATTTGTATTATTTTGAGCTTTTGACCTTCTTTGCACAAGTTATTTACTTCTCTTTAGTACAAACTCTTAAATTTTAGCTAATTAAAAAATATGTCGTTTTCGTTTGAAAAGCTTATGGTGAACTACTAAAAAGTATATTAGACTTAATAATATAGAGTTGTGGCTAATTGAAAACTTTGAAAATTCAACGTCAATCATGTCCATAAAAAACGTGAACAATCATGGCCATCTTTTTCATTTCATTGGTACCTTAAAAAAATATGTCCATTGCCTGATCGTGTTCAAAATCAAAGGCACTAAGTAATGAGAAAATCTTGTTTAAATGCACAACATTTTCTACCGATTTCCATCAAATTCCATGATTTTCAGAGATAATAAAATACAGTTAAGGTTATATGACAAATTAATTTTGAGCTTAACAGAGTAATGAGGTGTTGAAATGTTTAAAATAACCAACACATGTCATTACTTTTTTTGTTTGAACAAAACATCATTACTTACTTTAAATGAGAGATTTAACAGAATTAGAATGAGTTAATGAATTAGTGCCATAACGTTAATATGACAAATTGCTTAAAATTTCAATTTATATAACAAATTTAAAAAAAATTGTATAAATTCTTATGACATTTTAAAAAATTTCCCACCAACGTTACCAAGAATCTGAATTTCTGAAACTAATTCGTTAAAGAAAAGCATTTCTGCTTCTTGTCTACAACCCATTTCTTTCTCTCTCTAAACCAACCGGTAAAAAACCACCGCCACCATTTCAAACGCTTCAATCCTCCCATTCTTCCTGCAATAAGCTCAAAATATTAACTTTGATGTGATATCAGAAGAAAAACCAATTCGAAAAATGTCTTCTTTTAGCCACTAATGCATACTTTCTCAGTTTCTCTCTCCTCCTCCGTTTCAGACCCCACTTCTTCTTCCTTTCTCTCTCTAGAAGTCTAAAGCTCCCATCTTTTCAAAACCCCTTTTCTCATTGGACCATTTCTCCAACCCCCACCACGCCCACGAACTCTCAATGCTCCATTTTGCACAGAAATGGCGGATAACAATCCCACGCCTCCGCACCAAACAGAGGAAAACACAGTGACTCACTTGGACTTCTTAAAGAAACTCAAACGCTCCAACCCTCTGGACCCTTTTCTGGGAATTCTTGGGTTCTTCCTGGTCGCTCTTCTCTTCGTCAGCTGCTTCTCCTTCTTGGATTACCGTACAGTTTTCAGTGGGATTTTGGGGCTGCCATCAAAAGGGAATGGACGGTTTGGATTTCTTGAGGAAGGCGGCGATGGGTGTGATGTGTTTGATGGGAACTGGGTTTGGGATGAGAGCTATCCTTTGTACGAGTCACATAACTGTAGCTTTTTAGATGAGGGGTTCAGATGTTCTGAGAATGGCAGGCCTGATAATTTCTACACCAAGTGGCGTTGGCAGCCCAAAGATTGCACCTTGCCCAGGTACTACTTTACCATTCTGTTTCTTTAACTGTGTCCGAATCGCCTTATCGGATATCAGAGTAGTTTAGAATATCGCGTTGTCGGAAGATAAAAGAAAGAAAATTGATTAAGTATCATGTTTATGTTGGTTTTGGTGATGTTTAGATTAAAGGTTCAGTGCTCGTAGAAGCTTCCTGGATTTATCAGCAGCCTAATTGGAATTTAGTTCATTGATTTGGTGAACAGATAAATTTTATCAGTAACTGGAATTTAATTTATTCATTTGTCCATTACTAATTTGGAATTTTGGGTTGGTTCCTTGTTTATTTTTTGTTAATTTCTTTTAATCGAGCGATATTCTAATTAATCCAAACCACGCGGATGTGATTCGAACTTGGATTGGTTCCATTCGTAATTGACGTTCTTGTTATTTTCTGTGTGAATGAATTTGATTTTTTGTGGAGGTTGGTGGGTGTGCCTCTTTTGTTTACTAGCTGCTCACCCGTGAACCATTATTGCCCTTCGGCTTTGTCAACTTTTTCAGTGTTCAAACTGTTCAAGTTGTCATCTGGTTTCATTTTATGCTTTTCCAATTTGGAGGTTTTGTTTTCATCTGATTACAATTTGAATGAGTTGAAAAAGATTACAGAAGATTATATTAGATATTTTTGTCTATAATCGCGAAGTTTAATCATAACTACAACGATAATTGAGTGACCTTTAGTATTTAGGATGATGATAGTGATGATGGTACACCGAATGCTCTCTAACTGAGTACATTGTAGTTGTTCCGTTCGGTTTCATTAATGTTGCGGTTCAACTTCAATTTCAATTATAAGTACTATACTCTGTACTAATGGTTTCTTACTATGATCAACCTCTTGGTTCTTCAAACCAAGGGGTTTTTAATGCTTGTCTGTAATTTGAATGCTATTCTAACAAATTAGATTGGACAAGATCTTATGTTCGGTTTCTCTCTTGTCTTAAGAACAGATTCGATGCAGGGAAGATGTTGGACAAGCTTTGGAACCGGCGTGTTGTATTTGTTGGTGACTCAATTGGAAGGAACCAATGGGAGTCTCTTCTCTGCATGCTCTCCTCTGCAGTTACTAACAAGACTTCAATCTATGAAGTGAATGGGAGTCCAATCACAAAGCATTCGGGGTTCTTGGTATACAAGTTTGAGGACTTCAATTGCACTGTGGAATACTACAGAGCACCATTTTTAGTCTTTCAGGGCCACCCTCCTGCTGGCGCTCCGGAAAACGTGAAGATGACCTTAAGGGTGGATCGACTGGAAAGGACTTCCAGGCAGTGGAGAGATGCGGATGTGCTGATTCTCAACTCGGGGCATTGGTGGAATTATGAGAAGACCATACGAGAGTAAATCCTGATTACTTTCTCCTACAACTTTTTTGTTAGTTTTCATTACATTCTTGTTCTTATTGATAGCCTATGCAAACTTTTCACACAAACTCTATGAGGTAGAAAGCTTACGACTGATTTGTGATTTAAAGAACGTTTAATTATTTGGGATCATGTCTGATATTTGGAATTTCATGACTTGTCAGTGGTTGCTACTTCCAAGAAGGGGAGGAGGTGAAGATGAATATGACTGTTGAAACAGCATTTCGTAGATCGTTAGATACTGTGATTGATTGGATTGGCAATGAAGTGAACATGAGCAAGTCTTATGTCCTCTTTCGAACTTATGCTCCCGTGCATTTCAGGTTTGCTCCGTCACTTTTGTTGCCAGTCTCATTGATAGATCATTTTTTGCTTTCAGTTTGACTTTGCACTTTAGGGTTCTCTGTGTTTTTTCATTTGCTTGTATACGCTTTAGGCTTCAGAACATATAGCAATACCGTAAACCTTCACACATTTTCACTTAATGTGTTTAGGGAAATTGTTGCTTTTAGTTTTTACCGCATATGTATAACCGAGCACTAATCAATAGGATGTGGATGTAACAGTGGTGGTGATTGGAATACTGGTGGTGGTTGTCAGTTGGAGAAACTACCTGGATTAAGTTTGTCGCCCAATTCATCTGAAAGTGTTTACAAGACTATCTTTGATCTCATATCAGAGCGTTCAAATGAGTCACATGTTAGGAAACTGGATTTGCTCAAAGTGACGAACATGTCTTTGTGGAGAAAAGATGGCCATGCCTCTGTATACTATCTAGGGCCTGAGACTGGACCAGCCTCCGTCCACCATCAAGACTGCAGCCACTGGTGCCTCCCAGGTGTGCCTGATTCATGGAACGAGCTACTGTATGCACTCTTCCTTAAACGGGAATCCAGTCGCGCATGAAACTCAACCAACTCTTCGGAATTTACATTGTGAGTAGTATTAAAAACTTCCTGCGACGATGATCACATAAGGACTTCAGCGCACAAAAGGGTGGAAAAAACCGGAACATTTTGTTGACACTCCTGCTTTCACAATCACCGGAAGAACTCTGGCATGTAACGATGAGAGTTCGGTGGTACTGTTAGCATCTTCATTTTTCTTGAGCATTAGACGGGTTTTGCTTAACGAGGGGAAAATTAGAACACGAGATTACTGGATGTTTGCTAAGCTAACATGTAAAGCCGGGATTCATTGATCGGTAAGAATTCAAGTCACTTGGGATGCTTTTGTAGGATAATTGTTCGCAGTAGATGCGTCATCTCTGGACCCGAAGGACGGAAATTGATTTACGGAGCAGGCTAAACTCGCCGGATGCAAGTAGAAAGAGATGATGAGGCAAGCGTGATACTAGTTATACATGTACACATGGTTTTACTTGTATTCACAGAATGTAATTACACAAGTTTACAGCAAAATTTTTGAAATTTACAGCTCTCATTTTACTTAAACAGAAAATGAAGTTGCTTATAATATCTAAAGTCGATGAAAAGGATTTTATTTTGACTATGATTAAAACGCTTCTTGTACATGGGTTTTTGGTTGTTAAAAAAGCATTTTTGGTCACGTTTGGTGGAAACACTTAAAATGCTTTCGGAGTAAAAAATACGTTCTATGGCGAAGCTCGTGACTAGGGATGAAATTTTAATAAAATTCTCAAGGTTTTCATGTGGAGAGTACTACATGCCCATAACCTATAGGATGATTGATCTTTGGAATTGCATTCTGTTAGAGGTTGATACTTCCAAGAAGGAGATGAGGTGAAGATGAATATGAACCAGCCTCTATCCACCATCAAGAGTCCAAGACTGAAGCCACTGGTGCCTACCGGGTGTCCCCGATTCATGGAAATGAGCTTCTCTATGAGCTCTTCCTTGAACACGAGTCCATCGTGCAGCTTCCTGAGTACGCTAGCATGATAATCACCGAAAGGGCTGCCGAGGGAAATTTAACGGAACATTTTGTTCAACCATGATCTGCTCGAGAATTGGAGGGATTGTTCTTAACAAGAGGAACATGAGAAAGGAGGGTGAAATGATTTGAAATTTTGGACCTTCAAGTCATGGTGACAGGGTCTCGGACAATCAATTTGGGTTCATGTGAGGACGCTTAATCATGGAGGCAATCTATCTTTTACGAAGATCTATGGAAAGATATAGAGATATGAAATAGGATTTGCACATGGTATTTATAGATTTGGAAAAAACGTATGACAGGGTACCAAGAGAGATTCTTTGGAGGATTTTAGAGAAGAAATGAGTACAAGGAGCATTTATTCAAGCTATAAAGGATATGTATGATGGAGCAAAGACTGCTGTAAGAACTCATGAAGGATAAACCGAAAGTTTTCCCATAACTATAGGGTTACACCAAGTCTCATCTTTAAGTCCTTACCTTTTTGCATTGGTAATGGATGAACTAACGAGACATATTCAAGATGATATCCCTTTGTGTCTGCTTTTCGCAGACAATATAGTGTTGATAGATAAAACTTATGAGGGAGTAAATGCGAAGCTCAACCTTTGGTGGGAAGTGTTAGAATCTAAAGGACTTTGCCTAAGTAGGTCAAAGACATAGTAAATGGAGTGCAATTTCAGTGGGAATGAAGGTGCAAATGAGTTAAGGATGAGGATTGGAGATTAAGAAGTACCAAAGAATGAATCCTTTCGCTATCTTGGATATATCTTACAAAAGAAAGGAGAATTGGATGGAGACCTCAATCATAGGATACAAGTTAGATGGATGAAATGGAAGAGTGCATCGGGTGTGTTGTGCGACTGTTGTATGCCACTAAAGCCCAAGGAAAAATTTTATAGGACGGCAATAAGGTCGGCAATGTTTTATGGCACGGAATGTTAAGATGTGAAGCATCAACACGTACACATAATGAGTGTAGCGGAGATGAGAATGCTTTGTTGGATGTGTGGGTACACGAGAAAGGACAAGATTAGGAATGAGATATACGAGGCAAATTAGAAGTAGTTGAAATTGAAGATAAGATGAGAGAGAATCTGTTAAGGTGGTTTTGACATGTAAAACGAAGACCTACAAACGCTCCGTTTAGAAGATGAGAGTACAAGATAGAGGCACAAGACCAAAGGCATAAAGAAAGACCTAGGAAAACTTGGAAAGAGACTCTAAGAAAATATTTGGACTACTTAGATCTAATAGAAGACATAACATAGAACCGAGCGCTATGACATTTTAGAATTTATATAGCTGACTCCACTTAATAAGATAAGGCTTTGTTGTTGTTGTTAGAGTCGTGGTGACAAATTCGCTAGGCTAACACAGGTAAGGGGAACTCTTTGCAGCAAATTTATGATTGCCAGACACTGAAGCTAGAGAAAGCATGCCACGATTTGGGGATGCAAGTAGGCAGAGTTTGATGGCATGCCGACGGAACTCTGTTTTGATTATGTTATGAGCTCCACTAGTACGTATCTGCAAGTATGCACAAAGGAGACCGTTGAAGAAAGAGTCATTGAAGAGACAATTGAAGTATTTGGGAGCCATGATCATACTCTCTCTCATTCTCATCTCTCTTTTCCTACACTACTCACCCTCGTCTCTCAGCACTCCGCCTCTGCCTCTTGCACGCCGCCCCCTAAACTTTTAGTATTATTCCAAATTGGTGAGGTTTGTAGGTAAGAAAATGTCAAATCTGCTACGTTCCTTTCAAATCCGTGAGGTTCATAGGAAAGAAAAGATGTATATATATACACACACGTTGGATCAACGTTGGTTATTTACTATGTATATAACGTTGGAGAGTTAAAGAAATAATTGTCATAGTAATAATCAAATAAAGAGGAAAAAGGTTGCAAAAGTGCGCAACGTCCCAATTCTTCTGAAATTATGAGTAATAATGCCAACGTTATTGGCTAAAATTTTAATTCAATCAATAAATGGGATTTGAAGGCAAGTGGTCCTTTACTACAGTGATGGAGAGGAGTGTTGTTCTTGCACTATGACGTGGGTTTAAGTCATGTCGACTCCCTAATTTAACATCTAAGCTAACAAGTCTATCGTTTGACCCAAAAAAAAAAAGGATTTGAAGGAAAATGAATTGTCACAATGAGCATGGTTTATATTTTGAAACGCCCTATAAAATTCCAACAGAAAATCCGTTCTGGCTATATTCTAGACCCTACTACTAAGACATGTGCAAGTGCCGATCTCATTTCTGGTTTCTTTATGGAATAAATGTGCCTAAAAAAGAAATAAAAAATGGTGCCTTGATGTGTAGAACTCTACCAATCAGTGCATTCATGTCCAACAACCACAAACGCAGAATTGCAATCTCCAAAAGGTGAAGACTGAACCATGAAAAGCTAGCTATCCCATAATGCTTCACGAAAGGAAGATTTTTAGTACACTGAAATTATATAATGTTATTGCAGCAGCAACATTTAGTAGCTAGTGGAAATCAAACTATAGCTAATGGGTTGAGGCTGATCAGTCAGTAAATGGGTATTGCTCATACCGTACTGCACAATCAACCAGAACTGCACGACCGCCTATCGCATTTTGACACGTCACTGACATGTCTGTTTTTGCAGCACCAAGACAAGTAGTGCAATCTGGGGCTGTGATGTTTTTGTTACAAGAAGCATGGCCGTACGCAAACGCATTAGGGTAAGGAGATATGTTGTAGTAATCATAGTTCTTGTGAGCTGGTGCGGCAGTTTCCAATTCTTGAAGAACATAGGCTAGGCTTACAGCAAAAGGATCACCAGCTGTGTACAACCCTCCGTTGCATAGAACGCTTGTCACGTTTGTGTCTGGAGTGCATCTGACCACACTGCAGAAGAAAAACCCTACGAATCCGATTAGGGTTAGGGTCACTGCAATTTTCATGTTGTGATGTCTCCTGATCTTATCAGAGTTGAAGCTTTTCAACTTTGGATTCTCTTTTTTATCTTAATCATGATCACTGTAATTATATATGTTTCTCCGCCGGCATCCTTATTTTTGTACTTTTAGTTGTCTTACTTGAATGGTCTTATGTTGATTATCCTATTCCAATTGCTTATACATTTGTCTTCTTTTAACAGAAATTATCATGATATTATTTAAGAGCTGAGCTGGTGATCCAAAATATATACAAAATAGATCAATAGGTTTGTCCTTAATCTCTACCAAGGTCCCTTCACAAAGCTGCAGGCCAAATAAGATAAATACGATGATGACCACTCCATCCTATTTATCTTATTTGGCTTGCAGCTTTGTGAAGGGACCTTGGTAGAGATTAAGGCCAAACCTATTGATCTATTTTGTATATATTTTGCTATGGTGTGATGATCAAATCTAAGTTAGGAGAAAATTTTATGTGGGTGCAGCTGTTGTACACGGGAACACATTCATAAGGTGTGAAATTTTACACTGGATAAATCCTTAACCATTTCCCTTAATGAGACTAAAAAAATGTTCTTATAATTTATTGCCAATCAAAAGAATGATTTAAAATCCAGGGATTAAGCATACTAACTTTGGCAACTTTAGGCAAGGCAAATTTGTTTTTTTAGGGTGATAATAGAAAAAGTTGACAAATAAGCACCTTTACTTCACTACGCTCTATATATCCTGATAATATATGGGTCCCAACAATTCCATCTCTTATACCATCTCCAACACATAGGATAAAACTTAAAATATAAGCTTTAAACCCCCCCCCCACCCAAAACCATCTCCAGCCACGGGCTAAAATAAGCCATAGGGAGAAAATATATCTTTGGGTTAGATTTCTCCTAGGATTTAAGCTTGACCACTAAACTGTCATATTTCAAACCTTTTTTTATTTTTTACTTATAATCTAACGGCTATGATCAAATGAGATCAAATCTAAAAGTAAAAAAAAGATTTGACGGCCCAAAATTAAATCTAACGTCTAAAATAATTTAAGAAAATTATATAAATCAAATTTAACTTAAAATTTTATAAATACCTATGTATTTGTATGATTTTTAATTACTTATCGGAATTTAAATATATTTTAGACTAAATGTTGATAAAAATAAATTAAGATAATCTACATAAATTTAATTTTCAAAAAAACTTACCAAAAACAAAAAGTTAGGCTAAAATCATTATATAATCATTACGGGATAAAATTTTAAGCCACAAGGGTTGAAGGAGAAAAGCAGTTTCTGGCTTATGGCTTATGAGTGTGTTGCCGTATAAAAATTTCTCAAGTCCTAAGTTAGGCACAAATGTCCGAATCTAAATTCTCTTTATGTTGGTGCAATGAAAATGTTTGGCTTTCTTTCAAAAAACGTAGCTACTTTTTTAGTCATTAGATTTTTCTTGTTTTTTAAATTTACTCCCAATCTCATCTGTCCAAATGCATATAAAGTTATAAAACTCAAGTCCCTTTGCAATCTCTTTTTCTTTCAACTTCCCAATCTCTCCATTTCTATAGAATGTTTAAACCAATTATCACATGTCTTGACGATTGTACTTTAAGGTAATCAAAACTTTGAATTTATATTTTGCTTTTCAATAATTTTTTAGTGAATGAATTATTTTAATATTCAATTCGTTAGTGTGATGTTGATTTTAGAAAGAAAAAAAAACACAAGAGAAACAATTGGCGTTGTTTAATTTATTATACTTGTCAATTAAGTTTTATTGTTCTTTACTCTGTTGATCATCAAGTTTTATTGTTCTTCACTCTCAATCTTAGACTCTTGACTCATTTAATACATTTGTGTCTAAAAACTTGAAACGTGTAATGTTTAAGTAATGTTTTTATATTTATCTTCTTTTGATATTAATTTTTAATGATATTTGATGTGGAAATAGAATTTTTTATGTATTTAGCGAATTCTTTTTATACATATCAATGTACAAAGAACCAAAGATCAGAGAACTTTAGGACCCTACTTCGAAGGATTGCATAGAGCCCCCAAATTCTTAGGGTTGGCCTTAACAATATGCATGCATAAGATCACATCATATGATAAAGTAATCATAGTTTCAGTTACTCGATTAATTAATATATACCATACATCTAGCTACCTACGGATCCTCTCCAAACTCCCATAATTTCAAAACATACGTGGAGTTTTGTGTAAACCATTGTATATGTAACAAAGAAGGTTATGCAGAAAGAGAGACAAAAAGAAATGTTAAAGAATAAGATAGTTTAGAGAGAAGAGAGAGAATTCAGAAATGTATTTCTTTACTAGTTAGTTACAAATGACTATTACAAGATGTACATATTTGCAATGGTAGCTTACCCTCTAAGCTACACAATAACCATCTTAACTAACTCTTATTTCTCAACCATAGGATCTTAATACTCCTAACATCCCCCCTCAAGCTCAGGGGCAAAGAAATTGAGCCTGAGATTGGCACAATGAGTCTGAAAAAGTGGTGCAGAAAGACCTTTGGTGAGTAGATCAGCAAATTGCTCATTAGAAGATACAAAATGAACTTGTAGTTGCTGTTTTGCCACCCTTTCTCGAACAAAATGGACATCAACCTCAATGTGTTTTGTTCTTTGATGTTGAATTGGATTACAAGTCAGTGCTATAGTAGACAGGTTGTCACATAATAGTAATGGTGTCTCTGCAATAGGAATATGCAAGAAAGTCAACAGAGACTTTATCCAATCCAATTCAGCCGCTGTAATAGAGAGTGCCCGATATTCAGCCTCAGTTGATGATCTAGAGATAGTATTTTGTTTCTTGGACATTCATGAAATGGGATTAGAACCCAAGAACACCACCATTCCAGTTGTGGACGTCATATCATTTGGATTTCTAGCCCAATCGGCATCATTATATGCAGTTAGATCAAGTGAACCTCTGATATACTAAATACCACAGCCTTGAGTAGCCTTTAAGTACTTGAGAATCCTTTTGACAGCCATAAAGTGTGACTCCATAGGTCTTTGCATAAATTGGCAGACCTGATGCACTGCAAAAGCAATGTCAGATGGAGTAAAAGTCAAGTACTGTAGAGCACCAACCAAGCTCCTGTACAGTGTAGGATTATTGTAAGGCTTTCCATCATCGATGAGAAGTCGGTTGTAAAGCAAACATGGAGTAGCACACGGTTTGGACAATATCATGTCAGATTTAGTAAGCAGATCCGTAACATACTTGTCTTGGGAAAGAAACAAACCATCATTGTTCTGTACAATTTGAATGCCCAGGAAATAATGAAGTGGTCCCATATCTTTCATATCATACTCATGAGTAAGAGATTGAATAACCTCAGTGGTAGCTTGTGTATGACTTCCTGTTATGATAATATCATCAACATACAAAAGCAGAATCACCACATATTTGTCAACAGTTTTTACAAATAAGGATGAATCTGCAAATGTAGACTTGAACCCTAAGGATGGTAAAAAATTGGTGAACCTTTCATTCCATGCTCTTGGTGCCTGTTTCAACCCATATAGTGATTTATGTAATCTGCAAACATAGTCTTCATGTTTAAGATCAACAAACCCAGGTGGCTGTGCCATGTAGACTTCTTCTTGTAATATGCCATGGATGGAGGATTTCACATCTAATTGTCTCAATGTCCAACCAAAATGTGCTGATAAAGCTAGAACTAGTCTCATTATTGTGGGTTTAACAACAGGGCTAAAAGTCTCTGCATAGTCAATTCCCTCTTCTTGGTTAAAACATTTTGCCACCAGCCGTGCCTTATACCTCCCAATTGAGCCATCAACATTCTTTTTGATCTTATATACCCATTTACACCCAATTAAATTCTTGTTGATGGGCAATGGAACCAAGGACCATGTACCCTGATTGTGCAAAGCTGATATCTCATCTTTCATAGCATCATACCAAACTGGGAATTTCAATGTAGACTTATATGTTGCAGGTTCCACTTGTGTCAAATCAACCCCCCCCATTTTCATGAACTTCAGCAAGTAAAGCAATCTTCTTAATAATACCACTTTTGGATCGTGTCTGCATAGGATGTACGTTCACTGGGGGAACAGAGAGAACCACTTGTAGTTGTTCAGGTTGGAATTCAGGTACCACAGGAGGTGCAGATGAGAAATGCTGTGTTGTTGGAGAAGTAATGGATTGACTTTCAGATGAATTTTCTGCACTGTCACTTGAAAGTGTAACTGGAACTGTAGTAGAGTCTGCTGGAGATTGTTGAAGTACAGTATTTGGCATGACACTAGGTGTAGAATCTGAACCTAATGATGCAGGACTGGATAAAGAACTCATAGTGTAGTGATTGTGTGATTTTGGTAACACAAGAGCATTATTGTGATTGGGAACTGGAGTGGGTGCTTGTGTAGGTGATGGAGATGGTGAAATATTGTTACAGTGAGATGTAGGGACCAAAGAATGGTAAGGAAACTCTATCTCATCAAATAGAACATGTCTAGAGATATACATTTTGTTTTTAGAAGCATCATAACAGAGATAACCTTTATATTTAGATGCATACCCCAAAAAAATACATTTTGCAGTTCTGGGATCTAATTTGGTACGAGTATAGGGCCTTAACCAAGGATAACAAGAGCATCCAAATACTTTCAGATGTTGTATTACAGGTATGGAATTGTGTAGCAATTGAAATGGAGATTTATTTCCCAATGAAGAAGATGGCATTCTATTAATGAGGTACACTGAGGTTTGGCAAGCAAAAGACCAAAACAATGATGGTAAGGAAGCAAACTGTAACAAAGTGATGGAAGTTTCAATAATATGCCTGTGTTTTCGTTCAGCTATTCCATTCTGTTATGGTGTATAAGGACATGAGAGTTGATGCTTTATTCCTTTATCAGACAAAAACTGTTGAAATGCTTGTTTATGTATTCACCACCACCATCATTGTGGAGAGTTTTAATGGCTACTTGAAACTGGTTTAAGATGAAATTGTATAAGGAAACAAATATACTAGAAACATCACTTTTATTGCAAATGGGAAAAATCCAGCAATATTTTGTACAGTGGTCTGAAGGTGACATAATATCTGAATCCTTCTAGAGAAACACAAGTAGCAAGGCCTCACACATCACTGTGAACAAGATCAAAAGGTTTTACAGATTTGTCTACTGAAGAAGAAAATGGGAGTTTACTAAATTTGCCCTCTAAACATATGTGACACAGTGAATGTGCTTGATCAGCAACACAAGGAACATGTGAGGATTCTAAAATTTGAGAAACAATTGAATTAGAGGGATGACCTAATCTCTTATGCCAAATACTAGTTGTAACTTGTTTTCCTAGAAAAGCTGCAATTTTCCCTTTGTTGATAATTGCATGAGAACTTGGTACGATGATTGGATATAGTCCATTGTTACACAGCCCTTTGTAAAGCACCATCCCTGTGGCTTTGTCCTGAATCCAAAATGAAAAAGCATCGAAGATCAACCAACAATTATTATCCAAGCTATTCTTATGAACAGAAAATAAGTTTCGAGACAGTTTTGGCACATATAGAACAGAATTAAGCCTAATAGGTTGCATTGGAGTTCGAAGAAGAGTAGAACCAATGTGAGAGATAGCTAAACCTTCACCATTAGCAGTCTGAATGGTCTCATTAGATGGATATGGAGTTGACCATGAAAGATTTCCCAATTCTGAAGTCATATGATTATTTGCACCTGAATCAGTAAGCCAATTTTGTTGCTGTGGAGGAGCAGATGACACTGAGAGGGAATAAGTGGTACCATTGATTGTTGTAGCATGCATAACACTCATTTGAGAATTTGCATTCTTTTGAAAACATGTGTCTGCAGTATGATAAGAGTTCCCACAAATAAGACATCCTGAGGAAATCGACAGGTATCAGCCAGATGGTTGTGCTTACCACAGATTTGACAACCTTGTGAGAAATTTATGTTTCTGAATCGACATGTAGATGCCAAATGATTAAGTTTCCCATAGATTTGACAGAGTTGAGTTTGAAACCCATAATTCTGTATGCTTGGTGGAGATGTACGAATGATGCCAGGTGCAGGACTTGAGTGAAAGTTCTTGCTATTGCCATATCTTGGATTGAAATTGGATCCAAAACGATTTCTGCTTTTACCATTCTGATTAAAAGACCTGTATGCATTTGAATTGGGACTAGCATGATTTCCACCAGCACTTGAAAAATACTGATTCTTGGACGCTAAGTCATTGTTCTGTGCCATTAGTGCAGACAAAACAGGTGATGCAGGAATAGTTTCAATCAATCTTTCTTCAGCCAACAATTGAGATCGAAGATCTTTCAATGATATCATAGTTTCACGACCCTAAATCACAGATCTTATAGTATTAAATTCAGCAGGCAGACCATTCAGTGTAAGAATCACAATATCATCATCATCAAAGAATACACCAGCAGCAGATAATAAATCTCTTGCTTCTTTTATTTTCTGCAAATATACAGTGATAGAATCATTACCCTTCTTTATAGTTTGCAGTTCAGACTTAAGTTGAAAGATACTAGTTCTTGTGATGGTTGAGAACTGTTCTTTAAGTCGAGTCCACAACTCTTTGGAGCTGGTACTACCGATCGCATAAGAAATTCCAGCAGGAGACAAGGTTGCAGTGATCAACTGCATTAATGTTTTATCATGCATCTTCCACACTCTGTAGTCATCAGATTGAACTCTTGTAGTAGAATCCCCAGATGATGCTTGGCAAAATTGGTCAGGACAAAGGATTGAGCCATCAACAAAACCAATTATGCTATGGCCTTCAAGCAGTAGCTCCATCTGAAAATGCCAAGTTTAATAATTTGTTTCATCCAATTTCACATTAATTGAGCTTGAAACCGACGAGATCAAAGAAGCAATCAGAGACTGGAGAATCTGTAACTGAGCAGCGGTCACCATTGTTACCTATTATGAAGAAATCCCAAGAAATCTTGATAGAGGACTAACCACAAACACTTGGTGGGTATACTTTTGACAAGAACGAATCAGAAGAGGGAGAAGACGAAAAAAACCCCAATTTTACCAGAAGAAATCACAGTATGAAGAGAGAATATTGTAGAAGCGGAAGCAACCATAACCAGAATCAAAATCCGTCAAGCTTTCATGCTTGTTCCGGCGATGATACCATGTAAACCATTATATATGTAACAAAGAAGGTTATGCAGAAAGAGAGACAGAGAGAAATGTTAAAGAATAAGAGAGTTTAGAGAGAAGAGAGAGAATTCAGAAATGTATTTCTTTACTAGTTAGTTACAAATGACTATTACAAGATGTATATATTTGCATTGGTAGCTTACCCTCTAAGCTACACAATAACCATCTTAACTAACTCTTATTTCTCAACCATAGGATCTTAATACTCCTAACATTTGTAGGCCAAAAATGGGAAAATGTTTATGCACCATAGTTAAGAATAGTAAAGTCTATATTATAGCCATAGCTACAGCTATTTAGTATGAAAACCAGCAAGCTCTCCAAGTTCTTCAATCACCTTTGCCAATTCTTCCAACTTTTCGATCATCTCTGTCAACAAGAAGACAAAGCTTGCAATTGCAAGTCCATCAACATTCTCTATTGGTCCAAACTTGGAAGGAGAAACAATCGAGCTCAGCTCTAGTCTCATTGAGTTCAATTTGGGAACTATCACAGCCTCCTTGTTGCATCTTCTCATCTTCACAAGGCTCTCTCCAAGCTCTCTTAGGCTCCATGCAAGTGTCAATCCTACAGCTTCACTAGGCTCTTCGATCGACTGCATCAGACCTGACCACGGCTAAAATCACACATAATTTGAACCAGCTTCAGAATTTTCTTAGAAAGAAGATGAACCAAAATTCATTTAAGCAAAGGCCAAGTGTGCATGTTATATATGTATATATGTACCTGTCTAGGAGATTGAAGACAACCTTTGAGGGAAATGACAATGGTAGCTAGGTCTCGAAGAAGCTCTCCAACTTGTAGGTATTTTGTCCATGGGTAGTTGAGACCAAACTTTCCATGCCATGGTTCCCATTTCGCAAAATTTGCCTGAAATACATAATACATTATAGAACACCGTGAGCTCATGTTTTTGTTTATAAATTTAACAAGAATAGTGTTATTCGTATCATATTTGATGAACTACTTTTTTTTTTTTAATAATAAAAAGTGAATTACGTACATGTGAGTTATATTATTCCATTATTAGAGAGGTGGTCAATAACTATATGCTGTACAAATAACAACGTTCTCGCTAAAATGTGCATGAAACTATTATATATACCAGTGTCTCATCCTTTGACTTGGAGTTCAACACCGACTTGCAACTACTAGAAATGGAATCATCCTTCATATTTTCCTTGTCCAATCTGAAGTAATTTTCCAAGCATCCTGCAAATCAATCATTCAACAAATTAAGGTGGTTAATTATTCACTTAATTAGATGGTTCATGCGTTTACTTTAATCACTAACACAACTTAATACATGCTTTAATTTTTACCTTCAATTGAGTCAGCAAGGAGTTGAAATTTATGAGCTGTAGAGTCATGAAGTTCATCACTAGTCCATGTTGGGAAGACTAGCAAGCTTACGAATATGCATACTGCAAATCCCATTGCAATTGTTGAAAGACGATCACGAGCTATTTCCAACACTTTATCGGCACGTAAACCCGATACAATTACTAGGTTGAAGGTTAGGATAAAGATCAGGACTCCATAGTCGTATCTTTTCTTGATGCTAGGCACTAATCTAAAATATGTTGCAGTTGCACCTGAAATATAATAAAATGTAAGATTTACTTAGTAACTAGTTTATCTTTTTCGCTCTCATTCTTTCATTTTTCTTATTCAATAAATTTCTTCTTCATATTGTCCAAAAATTCTAATATATATGTATGTATGTGTATGTAGTAGTATTTGATCACAATTCATCATCAACCATTCAAATTCGTATAATGCACGGCACGTTGATAATGCGCCATAATCTTCTAGACTTCTAGGGATGGAAGTTCCAAATTCTTTGGGGGCCAATTTTGTACAATATTAGACTATATATGCATTATAAAAGTTGCTTTACGAAAATATATATGAGCATTACTCTTGAAAGATCAAAAGTAATGGATGGCTTAACATTATATATCTTACCCATGACAAACACCCAAGAACCGATCATTACCGCGTTGCCCTTGCCCATTCCACCAACTTCTTGAGCAAAAGTTGCAGCTGAACACCCCAATACACCTCCTAAAATTGTACCCATTCCACGGTTTAAGCCCTTACAAAGTGTAGCACCTGAAAACAAAAAAATGTTACCATACACAAAGTTAAAACATGTATTAGTAACTTAATGAATTTTATTTCGTTGGATAAAAAAAGCGAAACTCTCCAATGTAACCCAGAAAAGTAGAGCAAACCTGCATAGAACTCGAAAATGACGACGACGGTCATGATAGCCCACATGGCATTCTCTCCAACTTGTTCATAGAGAGGGTCGAGAAGATAGAGAAGTGAAACCAAAACTAGGGCAACTCCAACCTTGATGCTGTGAAGCAGCTTTCTCGTATCTTGCTTAGTTTTCTGATCAAGTACTCTAAGTGTAAGATTGGAAATAATTCCAAAAATAGAAAACTTCTGCCTCTCATCTTTGTTTTGAATATTTTTGGGAAGAGCAAGCTCCACATCTGCCGGAATAGTTATCACGGTCGAACCCATAATCACTAATAAGAAATATTAATAGAAATATTCTCTTAGTTTTTTTTTTCTTGTTTTAGCTAGACTGATTAATACAAATCACTCACTTTGTAGTTGTGAAACTTGGAAGGGAGATATCGTGTCTATATATACACGGCTTTCCCATGAAAAGTAGCCAAAGTGGGAACATATATCGTACCTATTGACCTAAAGTGGACCTAGCTACCAGGGATTTTGCACTTAATTTAATAGAAATACTAAGAAAACTCCCTCAAAAATAGATTCTCTATAAATTATTTGCTAACTCATGATTATGGCCAAAATTATAGTCGAGCACGCTTGCAGGCACGAGAGTACGTTCTATGCAATGTGCAATGCCAATTCAGCATATAATATATATGGAGAATTGTCTTTTGGCAACAACATATTTCTATATGCAATATATATTGTGCCAATGTGAAATGAATTGTTATCTCATTTTCATTGTGGTGGTTGATCACCAAGCTTAGTGCTCGCAGCTCACAGACACGTATGCATGGTTCTTTACCAAAGAAAAAAAAAACATGCATCATGCAGGGTTGATCAACAAATAGTGAATACATGTAGACTTGACAGTAAAATTCATGTATTCCTTTCACAAAAAGAAAAAACTCATGTATTATTTCAGAGTTATTATTTCTATCCACGAGTGTCTGTCATTGCATATATTATTATTTTATTTATAAAATTTATATTTGTATGCATTTGAACAGTAAAATACTTAAGAAAGTTAGGTTGGAATCAGAAAACGTGTGGCTGATCTTGTGATAAAGTATATTAATTGGATATCATGAATAAGGGGAGAAATAATGAACCATTTATTCTTAAAAAAATGTCTGAAAATGAGTAAAACAGGATAGAGAAACCGGAAAATCTGGAACATCTTAGATTTAAAAAAGGAAAAATTGGGTTGAAAAAAAAGAGAAGGAAAAATTAGATTTTCATCATCATTTTCATATTACATTAATTGAAACTTTATTGTTATTTTTAAAAAACTCCTCCATTCTTTTTCATCCCATCCCTCACGCACATCACCGCCAAACTCAGTTCATCATGCTTGTTCATCGTCTAGACGCCAAACCTACCTAGACTCTCTCCCTCTCTGAGCGTAGCAGCAGCGCCCCTAGACCAGTATATTTATGTAGTCAACTCTTTTCTTCTTTTTAATTTTTTCCCTTTATTATTGAATATTAATCTTTTTCTTTTTAAAGATTATTGAATATTAATCTTGATTGTTCAATATATAGTTGGCTATACATTTGTATTTCATGGGTACAATTTTATTCTACATGTTATTTCATTTTAATATATCTATTGGTACAATATATTTTGTGAGTACAATTTCGTTATACATATTGATATGGGTACATTTTTTTTTTTGGAGAAATTTAGGTAAAATGGTTGTGGTTGCTGCATTTTCTATGTACCATATGTATACTTACTAAACAATGTGGTACATTCTTTTCTTTGAGTTGAAACATGTACCCATGAGTTTTTTCTCTTATATTTATTTTTATTTGGGTACAAGTGTTAATTATAATTTTTTTTTGTAAATTTAGTAATATGTACACATTTGGTATTTATGTGTTGTGGGTACGTACATTTTTTTATGTTCGTTGGTACTTTTTTTTTTGTCAAGTTCATGGGTACATTGTTTTTGTATGTACCCATAATAAATGTGGGGAACTGTTATTAACACTCCAAAACTCTTATTCTACACTCCTCACAAGTGTAATTTTCTTACTAATTATAGAAAGTTTGGAGTGCAAAATAATATTTTTGGAGTGCCAATAACAATTCCCTAAATGTAATGGGGTACATTATTTCCCTTAATACTACTAGATAAAATTTGCATAAATATGGGCACTATTTTTTATTGTAGACATTTTTTTAGTCTCATAATCTGTAAGATTTATAGATCTATAATCCAGTAAATTTTGGGAATTTTAAATTTCATGATTTTTTAGATTTGATCTTGGATTTTTTTAACAAATGATATTATCTACATTAAGGAGGAGGGGGTGAGCTTAGCCTCACAATGGGCTAGCAATAATGTTGTTCAAACTCACCTTTGGCGAGAATTGAACCTAAGACCTCTAACTTATAAGTGAAGATGAATACTATTAGACCATAGTACAAAGTGGCTGATCTTGGATTTAAATCCTTTAAATCCCTGAGATATGAGTTACAATAATTATTTGATTTAAATCCCTTAAATATGTTTAATTAGAGCCACTTTCAAATAAAAAATCAACAGGAAAAAGTGTTTTAAATGTTGGACTCAATCAACAATTTTTAATTTAAAACAAAAAATGACATGGAAATATAAATAAATACTAAAATGTTGAGGTGTACAAAGTTAAAGGACTTTGATAAAAAAAAATTATAAAAACAATAAAGTTTCAATCTAACAATTGAGCTGACCAAAGACCAAAACCAAAATGACCATATAAAACATGCTAAAAACTAAGTCACCTGTGATGATTAAATAGAAAATGACACCACGTTATAGTGGAGATGCCACCCTCTATTGTCTATGGTTTTCTTATGGCATTTTTTTGGTAAACATCTTTTATTTTATTTATATTGGCCATGTACAATTTCGTTCTGTTGCATGATTGGCTAGCTTCTTCTAAGATGATTTGTTTACCTTCAAAATTAATGGAAACTATATATGTTATAGTTCATTTTATTTTCAGTTATATTGGTGGGTTTTGAATTCTGAACATAATCTACTCTTATGTATCATTTTACATACCTTTTCACCACTTAGCTTACCACAATGGTCTATCTTATTGTTTATATATATAGTTATTTCAGTATGTTCAAACCATATGAATTAAAATTCTCCCATGATTGAAGATCACTACGATTAATTTTCATAAGGTTGTAGGCTTGTAGCAATAGTTATACATAGTGCATGGGTTTGCACGCATCACGCATGCATGCTCAAAGTATCCCATGCATTCTCAAGAAAGTAGCAAGACACGAGAGAAGCAAAAAAACTAATAAATTTGGCTGGACAAAGAAAGGATGATGAAACTATGAATAAAAAGCTTGGAACTTAAATTAAGAAATGACTGACCTAATTTTTGTTAGATAACATGAACATTACCTAATTCAGTTATGGGTAAGCTCGACACATACATTTCAATGGTCAACAATTTGCTTACGTTGAGCTAGCCGCAAATTTTAATTTATGAATCTGTTCTTATACTTAATTACTATTTAAATTAGCATCACCTTGTCCAATTAATTCTTGTTAAATGGATCTTTCACTTAACAAACACCGTGTGTAGGATAGTATTTGTCGGAAAATATAAAGGAAAATATTGTAGAGATTTGATTTAAGTTTGATATGATTTAATTAAGTATTTGATATGATTTGGTCTAGGTTTTCTTTTGTGCACGAATGGTTGTTTTAATTTATTTCTTATTAGTGGCTGTGTTATTATAAATATCTTCTTATGGATAAGAATAAAGTTTAAAGTTGTTCTTAAGTTTATGAAATTTGCAGAGAATTCTAAATTTTTTGGAAGCCCTTTATTTTCAACTTGTCACGTGTTCTCATGATGGAAGGGAATATTGATCTGAAGAAGAAGAAGAAGAAGAAGGCAAAAAAAAAAAGAATTGTTGATTGCCGTTGCTATGAAGGAATAAAAAAAAGAAGAATGATAAGAAAAAGTGGTGTTGTGCCGAATTCTAAATTTTCTGGAAGCCCTTTATTTTCAACTTGTCACATGTTCTCATGATGGAAGGGAATATTGATCTGAAGAAGAAGAAGAAGAAGAAGAGGAAGAAAAAAAAAGAATTGTTGATTGCCGTTGCTATGAAGGAAGAAAAAAAAGAAGAATGATAAGAAAAAGTGGTGTTGTGCGAGAAAAAAAAAAAGAGAAGGTTTGGATGAAAAAAATAAATAAAGAAAAAAAATGATTTGGTAGTTGGGGCTTTTGAGGCTTTTGTTTTAGTTGGGCTCTCAAAAATATTGGCTCTAGTTTCAGCTGAGCATTTGAGAAGAGGTGTTAGTTCCGACGGATTGTACATTGCTTTACTTTTGTAAAGATTGGCATTAGTTTCAACATATTAGTGAAGATTTCCTGCATGTGTGGCTCACTTAAAGCATAGTCCCACATGAAGGGGGTATTGAATTTACAAAGTTTCAAATTAAATCTTATTTCCTTCTTGGCATCATGAGTTTGAGGGTGGGTGTTGAAAAATATAAAAGAAATATTTTAGAGATTTGATTTAATTAGGGATTTTATATGATTTAATTAGGGATTTGATTTCGACCAATTCTTTTTAAGGATTTGATATGATTTAATTTGATTTGGTCTAGGTTTTCTTGTCTCGTATTGCTCTGTTGTATTCTTATAAATACCTTGTTATGAAGAAGAGCTTTATTTTATTTTAACAAACGGTATTATCTACACTAAGGGAGATGGGAAGCTTAGGTCATCTCCAACCGAAGGGTCCAGAAGGCCATATGGCTGAAAATAGCTTGAAAACCGTCTCCAGCCGAGGGCTAGGCCAAAGGGATCGTGGACCCCACGAGACAAAAAATGGCCAAAGGGCCAACTTGCTGGCCCAACCCAGCCAGCCCTGGGCCGGGGTCACAAATTTGAATGCACGGCTCGTTGACGTCAACTAGCCGTTATATTTGATTTTTTTTTTACAAAATTATATTTTTCCCTATAACTTCTTAAGCCATTAAACAACATTAAATAACATTAAGTAACATGAAACAACATTAAACAATGTTAAATAACATTAAATAACATTAGACAACATAAAAAAAACATTTAACAACATGAAACTTAAACAACATTTTTTCCTATAAATTTAAGTTGTTGTAGTTTTTAGATTTAAGTTGTTGTGGTTTTTTAATTTAAATAATAAATTATGTTTGGCCCTATGAGCCTCGGTTGGAGATGGTAAGAAATATGGTATTGCACTGTTCATTAAAATATTAATTTCTTGGAGGGATGGCCCTCCTTTAGTTGGAGATGGCCTTAGTCTCACAATGGGCTAGCAATAATGTGATTCAAATTTGCCTTTAGCGAGAATCGAATTTATGATCTCTCACCTACAAGTAAAGAAGAATACCATTAGACCGTGATACTAAGTGACCATTATGGAAAATAATTAAGTGTTCAAGTTGTATTCCAAAATTTGTGAGATTATTAAAAAATTTTGAATTTTCGAAACCCCTTATTTTGAGCTGTATCATTTACTAAACGTCACTAAAAATTTGATTAATCAATTATAGACAAAACTGAAGTATCTTCTTGAATCGCATGGATTGAATTCATAGAGCCACTCAGTGTCTCTTTGATTGTAACTATACTAGTACGAGTTCTCAAGGGTCAAAACATATTTTGTTAACTTTTTGGACTAGGACACCTCTTGGCTAAAAATGGCAAGACAATGCGTGGAGCTCTTCCATTAAAGACTTGACCTCCACCAAATTAATTAAAATCGTTATTGTCCAGCACTAGAGGAGAGTAATGAGTGAAAGGGGGAAGATGGGGTAAATTTTGAAATGACCATGAGTTCAAAATTGAATTGATCATGTGCATTTTTCTTTTTTTAAGGTTGGAGGGTTTTCAAATTCTAGACCTAACATGCTCATACTCATCAACCACGAGCCTTTAATTACAATGTCATTTGAATGCACACTATCCTCTTTGTTGGATAATAGAATCTCACATCGAAAATTTAACAAAATGACATATATGAGAAATTTCACTCTTAATATCATCGAAGTTTTTTGTGATAATTAAAATCCTACACCTAGTAATAAGTGATTAAATTGGAAACAATATTGATAATGTTGATATTGAATCATATGCTGGGCCTAAAAATTTATCTCTCGTATAAATAATCTTAACATCCAACCACATATTATCACAGATGAATTGACTAAGGAACAAAAGGTAAAACTATATTTAACTCTAATTAATTAAGTTTTGGAACCATATTAGCACGATTGACGCTCTTCATTTAAAACTAGTTTTGTTGGAAAAGTTTGAACTTTGGTTGGAAAATGATGCATGCACCTTTGATCTTTGTTCAAGTACGATTGTTGTACCTTCCACAAAAAGTACTATCTTTATTGAAATCATGTCCCGAATTTGTATTCAAATTAACAAGAAATGTATGGCTTCCAATCATCACAAAGATTGATATATATTTCAAGGAATACACATCAGATATATCTTCATGTATTATGTATACATACTCATGAATATCAAATATACGGTATATACATCTTTGTGTTTATCGCTCTAATGTAATATAAGAATATAAACCTTATAATATAAGTTATTTCAAAGCTATTCAATTGAGTGAATATGAATCCTTAATCTTTTTTATTTGGGCATGTTTCAATCACTTACATTGTATACAACACAAAAAGAGCAAATGACGAGGGGCTGGAAAAGCTTATTCGAACAACAATTTCGGGCTATTTCGGGCTAGTTGCGGTGAATAGTCTTTTGGATTTTTGGTATCTGATTTGGACTCACTTTTTCGGTATTCAATTTTGACGTTTTAACAACGTATAAGGGTTAAAAACAGAGTTTATGTTAGGTGTTTTAAGACCTTTTGTAATATCCAGCAATTAGGATTTGGGAGACGTGATGAAGGGTTAAATTACTCTAATAAGTTTTGGTGGCGACAGGGGACATGAACCTACCAAATTACCACTAGGCTAACAACTTTTTATCTTTTAAGTCGCTGCCACGGAAACCATTAGCCGTACATTCGTTTGACTTGTACGTCAAACTCTTGTCTCTTTCTTTGCCTTTTGTTTTGATTTCCTCTTACTGGCACATCGTTATTGGATGGAAAGAGATCCTTTCCAGAGCTCTTCTATCAAAATCATTGGACCTTTGAAATTTGGTTCGACGGTTCATCTATTTTGATCTCTTAAAAATTATAATAATTTTTTATCGTTTGATGAAATTTTAAAGGTCCAAATCACTTGATCCGGTGATCTTGGTGGAAGAGATTTGGAGAGAATCTCTTTCCTTATTGAATGATGCACTATCATCCACCTTATACCCCACACTCTTGGACTTAGAAAAGAACGAAAGAAAGAAAGATAACCTAAGGTTATTTCTAGTATGCACACACCAAGATCCTTGATCGCTCGATTTTTCGTTATGAAATTCTTGAGCACACATCTCATAATATATTGCTCCAGGGCATGTCATATATTAGATGTATAAGATTTTCGATTAGCTTAAGCAGTTTTTATTTAGTATTGAATCATGAAAAAGTAACTTGAAGTTAAATTAATTGATTATCAGGTTGTTATTTTCGTTTTTTTTCTTGAAATAGAACTTGAATCTTAGGTTCAAATCTGTGAAGGGAACAGGAAAAAGTTTGTTTTATCTCTTTTTTTTATAATCTTTTTTGGTTACTCCGTTGGAAGGAAACAATGGGAGTCTCTTCTCACTATACTCTCCTCTGCAGTTCCTAACAAGAAAATCTTGGAAGGGAATCGAAGTCCAATCACAAAGCACTCGGGTTTCTTGGTGATCAAGTTTGAAGACTTCAACTGCCCTGTCGAATAATATAAATCACTGTTTCTAGTATGTTTTAATTAATTTTTCCCGTGGATTTAAGAATTATTTTGTTGAAATAAAACTCAAAGATGTCCTGTGGAGAGTATGAAATTACATTCTCTGTTGGGGGTTGATACTTCCAAGGAGAGGAGGTGAATATGTGAATATGACTGTTGAAAGTGCATACCACCAGGGTCGGTCCAAAGATTTTCGAGACCCGAGGCAACGTAAAAAAATATGCCCTCACTTCATATAAAAAATATATATTTGTTTTTACACGTAAGACATTGATAAAATTATATTTAGAAAAGAACTTCAAACTTAGTAATTTAAAAACACGGAAAATTAATTTATTTTGTATTGAGGAAAGGAAACAAAAAAACTTCAGGTTTACAAGCAGATAAATTATGAGTTTTGTCTTCCATCTGAACTTTTAAAGTGTTTTTGTATAAATCGTGAAATGTTTTTTTTTTATTTACTAACCTCGTCAATATAAGACTAAAAAAATAATGATATTTTCGAGTCTTTAAGGATATGTATAAGTAATGAATAGGCATCAAATTAAACCTTTTGATGACACATCATGTGATTTGCAAATTTGGTTTAAAAATTTAGTCTATGCATTACCATTTATTAAAGATTAGACTTGAATTGGAACGAATGTTTAAAAATAGAAACTCACATAGTTACTAGCTATTAATTAAAAATAAATTAACAACCAAACAAAAATTCGTAAAAATTGAAAAAAATAAACATGCACATAGCATTTCGAACTTAGGACCTCTCGTTAATTTTAACAAAAACCGTTGCTTCTAATTAAACTTCTAATTATTTAGCCAAATTTTATAAATTTATACTATTATGAAAAGAAATTTGTAAAAATTAGAATTTAAATAAGCACACATGGTGTTTTGAACCCAAGATCTCCTCATTAATTTTAAACAACAAAATCACCGGTTCTAGTTAAATTTATTCATCATTAAACCAAATTTTATAAATTTATACTCTTATAAAAACGTATATAAATATGTCACACTAATAATTTTGGTGCCCCTAATTTTTTTGGACCCCGGACGGTCACCCTGCCTGCACTGGGCCTGGCCGGCCCTGCATACCACAGATCAATCGAAACTGTGATTGATTGGATTAGCAGTGAAGTGAACATGAGCAACACTTATGTCCGTTTTCGAACTTATGCTCCTGTGTATTTCGGGTTTTCCAAATCACTTCTCCCTCTGATTTCATTGATATCTGTATTGTTTGCTGCTCGGCCACGCCAAGTTTCAGTTTGCTTTGCTCTTCAAAGGCCCTGTGTGTTTTTTCACATATTTCTATAGGCTTCACCACATACATGACACATCAATACCGTAGGTATTTACACGTTACATTATTCCACCGTTTGCTTCACCTGATATGTTCAAAGAATTTAGTTACCAAGTGGACAACTGAGCAACTAATAATAGGCTATGGATGTAACAAATGCGGCAATGGGAACAACTGCTGGTGATTGCCACTTGGAAACTCCACCTGACTTGGCTTCATTGCCTGTCTTTAGGCGAAAGCCATTATACGGACATTTTAACGCGGCCGAATGAGTCACATGTTAATAAATTGAGAACAGACATGCGTCTGTGTACTATACAGGACCTGAGAACAGACCAGCCTCTATCCGGTATCAAGACTGCACGCACTGGTGCCTACTGGGTGTCTCCGAACTAGCTTCTCTGTGCACTCTTCCTTGAACATGAATTCGTTCGTGCGGCTTCCCAAGTATGCCAGCATGATAATCACCGAAAGGCTTACCGAGGGAAAATTAACAGAACATCTTGTTCAACCATGTTCTGCTTAAGAACTGGAGGGATTGTAATGATATGAAATTTTGAACCTTTCGAGTCGTGATGACAGATTCGCTAGGCTAATACAGGCAACGGGAATTCCTTGCATCAAATTTATCATTGCAAGACACTGAAGCTAGAAAAGCATGCAACGATTTGTGGATGCAAGTAGGCAGAGGTGATGGCATGCCGACGAAACTCTGTTTTGGTTATGTTATGAGCTCCACTAGTGTATGTATCGATTTTTATGTTTCCAACTTAAAAATTCAATAAAAATTACTTATGTGACTAAATAAATGTTCCGTTTCTAATGACTTGTTACATTGTCCTTTTTGTTCACACAAGATATTATAAAAACTCAACTATCACATTTTTCACAAAAACTGTGAGCTACCTATGGTTTTTTATCAGTTTTAAGAAAATCTACCAAAACCCGTCAAAAACATTTTCCCTTGGTACTTTTGACCTGCAATTAGCTTCACAAAATTCATGTTAGACCATTTTTCGTGTTAGGATTGTATTTTGTGTAAGAACTGTAAGCTAACCCACAGGTTTTGATCGGTTTTGCTAAATTCTACAAAAAAAATGGAAAACTTGTATTCGTGTTTCTTTTGTTCCACCTTTTACATCTTAAAATGCATGTTGATTTTTCAAAGATGTTTTCGTTGACGAAAATCCGTTCTGGCTATAGTTTAGGCCCTGCTACTAAGACATATGCAAGTGCCGTTCTCATTTCTGGTTTCTTGATGGAATAAATGTGCCTAAAAAAGAACGGAAAAATGGTGCCTTGATTCTTGCAGCCAATCACTGCAACCATATATATCTTCATGTCCAACAACCACAAACGCAAAATAAAAACTAGCTATCCCATTCATTCTTCACAAAAGGAAGACTTTTAGTACGCCGAAATTATATAATGTCATTGCAGCGGCAGCATTTAGTAGCTAGTGGAAATCAAACTCATTGAACAGACAGTCTAACTATAGTTAATGTGTTGAGGCTGATAGGTCAGTAAATGGGTATTGCTCATACCTTACTGCACAATCACCATTAACTGCTCAACCGCCTATCGCATTTTGACACGTCACTGACATGTCTGTATTTGCAGCACCAAGACAAGTAGTAGTGTAAACTGGGGCTGTGATGTTTTGGTTACAAGCATGGCCGTGCGCAAACGCATTAGGGTAAGGAGATATGTTGTAGTAATCATAGTTCTTGTGTTCTGGTGCGGCAGTTTCCAATTCTTGAAGAACATAGGCTAGGCTTACAGCAAAAGGTGTTAACCTACAGAGATAGAGAGAGAGAGGAATTCGAGAGTTTCTAGAGAGAGAAGTAGAAATTCTGTATGTTTATTTCTTAGCACTTAAGCAAGACCATATCTCAGTATTTATACACATCTCAATCTCCTTAACAAACTAACAACCTGACTTTCTAATCTTCATACAAGTGGCAATATCTTAGTCATACAATATATCTCTATCATCCCCCCTCAATCTCATGTTTGGATGATCCTAACATGAGATTGGTACAATGAATACGAAATAATGGAGCACTAAGTCCTTTGGTTAATATGTGAGCAAATTGCTCCTTGGAGGATACAAACTGCACCAGAAGCTTCTTGTTGGCTAGTCTCTCCCGAACAAAATGCACATCTATTTCAATGTGTTTTGTCTGTTGATGTTGCACTGGATTGAATGACAATGCTATAGCAGAAAGATTATCACAGAATAGCACAGGGGTTGCAGGTATTGGAACATGCAGAAATTTAAGAATCTGTTGGATCCAATCAAGTTCAGCTGCAGTGGAAGATAGAGCACGATACTCAGCCTTAGTGGATGATCGTGATACTGTTTGCTGCTTTTTAGATGACCACGAGATATGATTGTTTCCTAAAAACACAACTAAACCTGTTGTAGATCGTCGATCAATTGGATCACTCGCCCAATCAGCATCACTAAAAGCATGTAGTGTCAAATCTCCTTTTGAGTAAGAGATGCCAAAATCCATAGTTCCTTTCAAATACAGCAAAATCCTTTTGATTGCAATGAAATGAGAAACCATTGGTTTTTACATGAATTGACATACTTGATGCATATAGAATGCAATATCAAGTCTGGTGAATGTGAGATATTGTAGGGCACCCACCATACTTCTTCTATATAAAGTGGAATTACAGTATGGCTCACCATCATCCATGAGTAACCTGTTATATGGGAGACAAGGTGTATCACATGCCTTTGAGTCAATCATTTCAGTTTTGACAAGTAAATCCTGCACATATTTCTGTTGTGACAGAAACAAACCATTGACAGTCTTGGAAATCTGAATTCCCAGAAAGAAGTGAAGATGACCTAAGTCTTTGATAACAAATTCAGAGGTGAAGTCCCTAATCACTTGGTGTATCGTAGTAGGTGCACTGTCGGTGATGATAATGTCATCGACATAGAGCAACAATATCACAATATTTGCACCAACAATTTTCACAAATATTGATGAATCATAATAAGAGTTATGAAATCCCAATTGAGGCAAGAATGAAGTGAACCTGTCATTCCACGCCCTTGGGGCCTACTTCAATCCATAAAGAGATTTATGCAATTTACACACCAAGGATGGATTCTGGGGATCCTAAAAAGCAAGTGGCTAAGCCATGTACACTTACTCATGCAAAATTCCATGGAGAAAAGCGTTCTTGACATCAAGTTGCCGGAGTGACAAATTAAAATGATCAGCTAGTGCTAAAACAATCCTCACTGTGGTGGGTTTAACAACCGAGCTGAAGGTTTCACTATAATCGAGACCAGGTTCTTGACTAAAGCCTTTGGCAACCAATATGGCCTTATGTCGTGCAATTGACCTATCAGAATGCCTCTTTATTTTGAAGATCCATTTACACCCCACTAAATTCTTATTTTCAGGTAAAGAGACTAAACTCCATGTCCCTTGATTATGCAAAGCATTGATTTCCTCCTGCATTGCTTGAGACCACATTGCACTCTGAAGAGCAGATTTGTATGATGATGGTTCACACAGAGACAAGTCAACATCCTTTGAGGCAGCAATTGTAGACAAGAAAACCTTTTTCTTAAAGATACCACTCTTACTCCTAGTCTCCATAGGATGTAAGTTTAATGGTGGTATTGAGAGAACCACTTGAAGATTATCTGGACTATTCACAGGGATAGAAGTTGTGTCTGAACCTGCCCCAGTAATGGACTGAGATGAACTTTGTGTATCAGGTGAGGGTGATTGGTTTGGGGATGTAGATGGAAACACTGCAACAGATGGAAAAGGTAGGGGTGAAGTAGGAAGATTGGAAGTATTGGAAGGGGATAATGAAGGAAAGACTTCACTTGAGTTAATAGCTTAAAATGGTAGGGTGACTACATCCTGTGAAGTAACAGGAAGAGAAGGAAGACCAGCAACCTGATTGGAACATGAAGACTTGTGTGTGGTTTGTGCCAATAAATATGTATAAGGAAACTCATATTCACTAAACACCCAATGTCTAGAAACAAAAAAATTATTTTGAGAAACTATATAACAAATATACCCTTTGTATTTGTGTATAGCCCAAGAATACACATTTTATAGTCTTAGCTTGAAGTTTGGTAGAGTTGTATGGCTTAATAAAGGGTAACATGCACAACCAAATGTTCTCAAGTGATGAATAACTGGGACAACACCAAATAAGGCTTCAAAGGGAGACTTATTAGACAAGGTAGGAGTAGGCATCCTATTAATGAGATAAATGGTTGTTTGACATGCAAAAGACCAAAATTGAGAGGGTATTTTAGCTGTTTGTAACAATTTGATTGTGGTTTCAATAACATGTCGATGCTTTCGTTCAGGCATGCCATTTTCTTCTCGAGTGTAAGGGCAAGATTTGGAATGGGAAATGTCTTTTTGGAGAAGAAATGACTGAAAAGATTTACTAGTATACTCACCACCATCACTTTGCAATATTTTTATGTTTGCAGAGAATTGAGTAAGAACATAAGCATGAAAACCAACAAAAGTGGCACAAAGATCAGATTTATTAACCAAAGGGAACATCTAGGAATACTTGGTACACTTATCAATGAAGACAACAAAGTACCTATACCCATCCACAAATTTATAAGGTGCAAGACCCCAAAGATCATTGTGCACCACTTCAAAGAGAATTACAGATTTATTGACACTGGATGAAAAAGGCAATTTGCAGAACTTGCTCTCTAAACAACTTTGACACATTACAAGACTAGAGTCTTTTGGAAATGCAACATTAGGTTTATGCAGCATAAGGGACACAATAGAAATAGATAGATGTCCTAATCTATTGTGCCAGGTAGTAGAGTTAACAAGCTGACCAATGAGAGATTTACTGGAGACATTACTTTGAGAGGTTGCAGGACACTTATTGGCTAGGGCAGAAATCGGGTAGAGTCTATTACTTCATATTCCTTTGTAAAGAATCATCCATCTGACTTTGTCCTGGATAAAAAAAAACATAGAAGGCATCAAAGATAAGCTAACAGTTATTGTCCAAACATATCTTATGTACTGATAGAAGATTCTGTGTTAATTTGGGAACATATAACACAGAGTTCAGTTTGATAGGATATATAAAAGGTTTGCGAATAGTGCTACCAATGTGAGATACATGCAAACCTTCACCATTTGCAGTTTGAATGACTTCAGTAGTAGGATAGGGTGATGCCAGAGATCAGCAGTCATATGATTCATTGCTCTTGAATCAGTGATCCACACTTGTGAATTAGATGTAGAAGTAGCTGAAGGGTTTTGTGGTGTTACCATAATATGGTAGGCTTGCATTGGAATTGGAGCTTGAAACTGTTGTCCAGGAACCTATAATGGAACCTTTGGTTGAGAAAATGAAGCCACCTAAGAGTATTGATACCCTTGTTGTGGATATGGAGTCATTGAGGAGTAAAAAGAATTGACTCCAGCACCAATATAGGTGGGACCCTTCTCATTATAAAAGCAAAACCATGTATTATGATTGAATCTCTCACAAAGCTTCTCGAGTAGGGCAAAAATATTATACTGATGTGTATTTGGAAATTAACTAAGTATACAAGGACTTGGAGTTTGAATGACATGTATTTGAGTAAGCA
This sequence comes from Malus sylvestris, assembly GCF_916048215.2. NCBI lineage: Eukaryota > Viridiplantae > Streptophyta > Magnoliopsida > Rosales > Rosaceae > Malus > Malus sylvestris. Next base: position 38,969,018 of record NC_062270.1, on the reverse strand, counting down.
TGTACTTTCGCGATGAAAAATTTCTTGGTTGTTGATTAAACCTGTCATTGCCCTTGTTCTTACTAGCATTGAAATGCTTGAAACCACCAGATATAACACTGGATTGATTAGGCCCTCTTTCAGTTGAATTATTAGCAATCATGGCTGACATAAACGATGCATTGACAGTTGACTATATAATTGCTTATTCAGCAAGTAACTGTGTTCGAAATTCTTTCAGAGAGATGACACTTTCACGCCACCGGATCACAGTTCTAAAGGTGTTATATTCTGCTGGCAAACCATTTAATGCAAGAATAACAATATCTTCATCAAGAAAGTAAACCCCAACAGCAGAGAGATAGTATCTAGCTTCCTTTATCTTCTGTAAGTACTGAGTAATAGAATCAGAGCCCTTTTTAATTGTTTGCAGATTTGATTTCATCTGAAAGATGCTAGTCTTCGAGACAGTTGAAAACTGTTCTTGTAATCTTATCCAAAGATCCCTCGAACTAGTACTCCTAATGGCACAAGACATAGCTACAAGACTCAAAGATGCTGTAAGTAATTGCATCAAGGGTTTATCATGCATCATCGAAACCAGATACTCATCACTATCAGCAAAAGAAGAGGAATTGGATGAATTAACACTAGATTCTCCAGAATGAGAGGTGAATCGAGCAGGACAAGGGTGAAAGCCATCAACAAACCCTAGAATTCCATTACTTTCAAGCAGTAATTTCATTTGGAAATTCCAATTTAGATAGTTCGAATCATTTAGTTTAACATTCATAGATGTAGAAATCGATGAAACCAATGCAGTTATCGGTGATTGAAGAAGCTGTAATTGAGAGGCAGTTACCATTGTTGCCGAATTACGAGTTATAAAACTTCTGAATGTTGCAAAAATATCTCTGGGAGAAAACAACAAACACCTGGAGGGCACGATTTGGAAAAGACGAAGTCACAACCAAAATCACAGTTGCAAAACCTTAGGGAGCAAGAAAGCCCTAGATTGTAGAGCAGACGAAGTGAATTCACTCAAGAAACACCAGCAAGAAGTAAGAAGATCAAAGAAGATGAAGAATCAGACCTGTGGAAGACTCGGATCGAAGGTCAAGCGTGAGCTTTCATGGTGATTAATAACATGTTAACCTACAGAAAGAGAGAAAGAGAGAGAGAGAGGGGAATTCGAGAGTTTCTAGAGAGAGAAGTAGAAATTTTGTATGTTTATTTCTTAGCACTTAAGCAAGACCATATCTTAGTATTTATGCACATCTCAATCTCCTTAACAAACTAACAACCTAACTGACTTTCTAATCTTCATACAAGTGGCAATATCTTAGCCATACAATATATCTCTATCAAAAGGATCACCAGCTGTGTATAGCCCTCCATTGCATAGAACGTTTGTCACGTTTGTGTCTGAAGTGCTTCTAGCCAGAGTCGGCCCTAAGGGTGTGCAAAATGTGCCACCGCACAGGCCCCCGATTGGGAAGGACCCCCAAATTTTCATTACATGTATACAGATGCATATAAGATATATTAAATGCGAATGATAATTTTCTAGCGCCAATGGTTCAGCCTTTCTATTTCATGGCCCATAAGCTGGGTTCGAATAGTAAATGCAATTGATAATATTAATCATGGTTCTAGCGCCAGTGGTTTGGCCTTTCTATTTCATGGCCCATGAGGTGTATCGAACTCAAGACCTTTAAAGATAAGGAAAAAACTCTAGGCCAAACAAACCAACTTTTTTTTGTTGCACTATCTTGTAATATTTTAATTTTATAGATAAATTGAAAAAAAAATTAATAAAGAAAATATGACCTGCATCTAAGTTTTGCACAGGGCCCCTAATTAAATACTCAGGGCCAACCCTGCTTCTGACCACACTGCAGAAGAAAAAAAACCCTACGAATCCGAATAGGGGTTAGGGTTACAGCAATTTTCATGAGATGAATGCCCTTTTTTTCTCCGTTTCTTCTTGTTGTGATGTCTCTTGATCTTATCCATTGTTCTAAAAATTCCTGCCAAGGCGCTAGGCGGCTGACCACTGCCTCGAGTAATCCTTAGGTGTTTGAAAATTAAGAAAGTACGCCTAGATCCCTTAGGCATCCACCTCGTGCCCGCCTAGGCACCATCTAGGTCTCGACTCCCACTTAGATAGAAAATCGATAACTTTCATTTTGCATTTTATTTTTTCTATAAAATGTAAGAGACTTTTTGAATACTTGGGTGAACATTCATTATATACTTGTTCCCTATTTTTCAATATATTCTAATACTTTATAACCTATATGTTATTTTATTTTGCAATTTATGTATACAATTATGTGTTTTTTTAAATATAAATAGGCACTTATTTATACAATATATAATAAATTATTTATCTACCAGATATTTCGTCTCAAATTATATGTATTGCTTCTGAAAACTGAATTTTATAAGAATCGTGACATTATTCAGACCTGAGCATGGATGCCGGTGGGAGTGGTCATCATTATGTCATCATCCTAGGGGTGGGTTCAAAAAACCGAAAACCGAAAAAAACCGACAACCGAACCGAACCGAGACCGAAAAAAACCGAACCGAAAAAAAACCGAACCGAAACTGTCAAACCGAACCGAACCGAATCTAACTGGTTCGGTTTCGGGTTTTAAGGTTCGAAAACTGAACCGAACCGAACCGATATATATATATTTAATTTTTTTTTTCAATATTATAAATAGTTTAGGCATACAATCATAACAAAACAGAACTTATTGCCAAGTTGGTTTAAGCGAAACTTTTCACGCTGGAGGTAATGGGTTCGAACCCTCATGCCTTTAGGATTTATGAGATTGTTTTTTAATTTTGTTGAGAAATCAACAAAATCCTTTAACCCTAACTTTTTTATTTTTCATTCCCCTCTTCTCTCTCTTGTTCCCTGCCTCCAGACTCCCTCCATGAACCCTAACCCAGTAACCCTCAAATTTCCCTAACCCCATTGCCGGCTGTAACATGTCGGTGTCATACCTAACTCCATTGCCGGCTGTTTGATTCCGTCGTCTGAATTCCGGTCTGGTCTGGTCGGAATCGAATTCCCAGTGCTTGAGTCAAAGCTTCAGCCTTGAGCCATGAATGTCTCCTTGTTCCTCTTCACCTCTCTCTGCTTCTTACTCGGTCTGTTCACCCAGAGGTAAAAACCCACTTTTACTTTTTACCATTTCATCATCTTCTGTTCTTCACTTGCTCGGTGTTTCCTGTTGATGATAAGCATGATCATCTACTCGACAACCCAGAATTTGTTTCAGTGTTTCTGCGAGATTCCATTTCGGAATTGTTAATTGCAACTTGCCCACTCATTTATTAGTATTTGCATTTGTGGCATTATTCTTTTGGGTTTCTGAGCTCAAATTTACTAATCTGAAAATTTGTGTGGAACTGAGGAATGTTGTGTGTAGAATTAAATGCTATCACTATTATTTTGTTTTTACCTTGTTTACTTTGGTTTTTTTTTTCTGTTGCTAATTTGTTTTATTTGATGATCTCAATGTTTCTGGTTTTGTGATGCATTGTGATGCAAATCGTGGTTGCAAATGTATGCTGATTTCAGGGTGTCATCACAAGATCGCGCCAGCACCCCGCCGAGAGGTTGGAACTCGTATGACTCGTTTATCTGGACTATTTCAGAGGAATAGTTCTCCCAAAATGCCGAAATTATGGCGAAGCAGCTCCTTCCTCATGGATATGAGGTGTTTGATGGAATACAATAGGAATTTGGTTTTTTTGTACTTCTGAATTTTGGGTATATTGTAAACGTATTTGTAAGGACCTACGTGCTGCCTATACTTTGATTTGGATATTTCTATTTAATCTAAATCTGTTCTGTCCCCCTTTTTTCCTAATCTACGGTGGTTGTTATGCCATGGCAGATGAAGAAATAGTAGGAGTTGGATGAAATTGGTAGAGAACAAGAAGGAAAGTTCAAGCATTATGTATCTGGTATTTCTTTTTCCATAACTGTGACTACGGTTCAAACTTTGTTGTTTATTTACTATCTTGCAGTTGCAGAGGAGTATATACAACATTTGCGAAATCAAAATGAGAGGTTGTGCTTGGAAGTTGATGAGCTGAGAAGTGAAGTGGCTTCTATTAGGCATGAAATTCTAAGTTCTGTTGGATCCATTAGAATTCCGATTAGGAGATCAAGATAACGGTTGCATTGTTAATCTGCAATGGTATAATAGTCCTAAAAAGGTTTCTGGTGGATCAAGTTCATGTGCTTCAGACATTTACCGATTAGGGGTTCTTCTTTTTGAGGTTCGTAAATAAAAGCTTTCAATTGTTTATCTGCAGTATAAGTTAAATAAGATCTTCAGATGCATTCAATTATCGTTTTATATAAATGGTAGGAATGCTTATGTTAAAATTTTAGATTTCAATTTTTATTCATTTTCAAAAAAAAAAAAAAAAAAAAAAACCGAAAAAAAACCGAAACCGAACCGAAAAAAACCGAAAAAAATTTGGGCCGAACCGAACCGAACCGAAATTTCGGTTTGGTTTCGGTTTTGGCAAAAAACCGAACCGATCAGAACCGAACCCAGCCCTACATCATCCTATTTATCTTACCTTGGCCTGCAGCCTTGTGAACGGACCTTGGTCAATTTTAAGGCCAAACCTATTGATCTATTTTGTAGATATTTTCTATGGTGTGATGATGAAATTAAGTTAGAAGAAAATTTTATATGCGTTCGGCTGTTGTGTACGACTACACATTTATAAGGTGTAAAATTTTACATTGGGCAAATCTTTAACCATTTCACCTCTTATATAATGGGACTACAAAGTGTTCTTATAATTTATTTGCCAATAACAAGAATGATTTAAAACCTAGAGGTTAAGCACACTTTGGCAACTCTAGGAAAGACAACGTTTGTTTTTTTAGGGTGATCATTACAAAAAAAGTTGACAAATAAGTCACTTTACTTCACTTCAGTCCATAAAACTTGATTTTATATGGGTCCCAACGATTTCAATCCCTATGAGTGTGTTGCCGTATAAAGATTTCTCGAGTACTAAGTTAGCTAGGCACAACATGTCTAGATCCAAATTCTCTTTATCTTTCCCACACAATGCATGCATAAGATCATAACATATCATGAAGTAATATCAACCATCTATTATATGAAAATCTGTCATAGTTTCAGTTACACGGCTGATTAACATATACACGTAAACCTAGGTAGCTACGCATCCTCTCCAAAGTCCCATAATTTTAGAACATACATGGAGATTTTTAGGCCAAAAATTGGAAAATGGCCGTAGTTAAGAATATTAAAGTGTATGTAGACTTGGCTATAGCTATTTAGTATGAAAACCAGCAAGCTCTCCAAGTTCTTCAATCTCCTTTCCCAATTCTTCCACCTTTTCAACCATCTCTGCCAACAAGAAGACAAAGCTTGCAATTGCAAGTCCATCAACATTCTCTATTGGTCCAAACTTGAAAGTAGAAACAATCGAGCTCATCTCTAGTTTCATTGACTTCAATTTGGGCACTATCACAGCCTCCCGGTTGCATCTTCTCATCTTTACAAGGCTCTCCCCAAGCTCTCTTAGGATCCATGCAAGTGTCAACCCTACAGCTTCACTGGGTTCTTCGATCGACTGCCTCAGACTCGACGACGGCTAAAATCACACATAATTTTGAACCAGCTTGAGAATTTTTCTTAGAAAGAAGATGAACCAAAATTAATTTAAGCAAATGCCAAAGAGTGCATGTTATATATGTATATATGTACCTGTCTAGGAGATTGAAGACAACCTTTGAGGGAAATGACAATGGTAGCTAGCTCTCGAAGAAGCTCTCCAACTTGTAGGTATTTTGTCCAGGGGTAGTTGAGACCAAACTTTCCGTGCCATGGTTCCCACTTCGCAAAATTTGCCTGACATACATAATATATTATAGAACACTGTGAGCACACTTTTTTGCTTATAATTTATACAAGAATAATATTATCTATATCATATTTGATGAACCACTACTTTTAATAAGAAGTGAATTACTATGCGGTACATACAACGCTCTCGATAAAATGTGCATGAAATAGTATTATACCAGTGTCTCATCCTTGGACCTGGAGTGCAACACCGACTTGCATCTACTAGAAATGGACCTAGGCTGGTCATCCTTCATAATTTCCTTGTCCAATCTGAAGTAATTCTCCAAGCATCCTGCAAATCAATTATGGGCGCACAATGGTTAATTGTTTACTTAATTAAATGGTTCATGCGTTTACTTTAATCACCAACACAAATTAATACATGTCTTAACTATTACCTTCAATTGAGTCTGCAAGGAGTTGAAATTTATGAGCTGTAGAGTCATGAAGTTCATCACTAGCCCATGTAGGGAAGACTAGCAAGCTTATGAATATGCATACGGCAAATCCCATTCCGATCGTTGAAAGACGATCACGAGCTAATTCCAACACTTTTTCGGCACGTAAACCCGATACGATTACTAGATTGAAGGTCAGGATGAAGATCATGACTCCATAGTCATATCTTTTCTTGATACTTGGTACTAATCTAAAATATGTCGCAGATGCACCTGAAATATAATAAAATGTAAGATTTACGTAGTAACCAGTTTATCTTTTCTGCCCTCATTTTTTTTTCTTATTCAATAAGATTTCTACTGTCCAAAATGTCATATATATATATATATATATATATATATATATATATGATGACAATTCGTCATCAACTACCATTTAAAATCTATAGTAATGCATGGCACGTGGTTAATGCGCCATGATCTTCTAGGTTAAGATGGAAGTTCCAAATTCTTTGGGGGCCAACTTTGTACAATATTAGACTATGCATTATAAAGGTTACGTCACGAAATTATATATGAGCATGGATGGCCGAGCACTATCTTACTGATGACAAACACCGAAGAACCGATAATCACGGCGTTGCCCTTGCCCATTCTACAAACTTCTTGGGCAAAAGTTGCAGCTGAACACCCCAATACACCTCCTAAAATTGTTCCGAATCCACGGTTTAAGCCCTTACTAAGTGTAGCACCTGAAAAAAAAATTGTTACCATACTTAATTATTAAATGTACACAAAGTTAATTAAAACATGAATTAGTAACTTAATGACATTTTTTTTTGTTGCATAAAGAAGAGCAAAACATTCCAAAGTAACCCAGAAAAGTAGAGCTAACCTGCATAGAACTCAAAAATGACGACGACGGTCATTATAGCCCACATGGCATTCTCTCCAACTTGCTCATAGAGAGGATCCAGAAGATAGAGAAGTGAAACCAATACTAGGGCAACTCCAACCTTGATGCTGTGAAGCAGCTTTCTCATATCTTGCTTGCTTTTCTGATCAAGTACTCTAAGTGTACGATTGGAAATAATTCCAAAAATGGAAAACTTCTGCCTCTCATCTTTGTCTTGAATATTTTTGGGACAAGCAAGCTCCCCATCTGCCGGAATAGTTATCACGGTTGAACCCATAAATCACTAATAAGAAATATTAATAGAAATATTCTGTGAGTTTTTTTTTCTTGTTTTAGCTAGACAAAATGACTCACTTTGTAGTTGTGAAATTCGGAAGGGAGATATCGTGTTTATATATACATGACTCTCCCTCGAACAGTAGCCAAAGTGGGAACATATATGGTATCTATTCACCTAAAGTGGACTTAGGGCTAGTTTGATATTGTTGTGTTTTGAAAAAAAATTGTTTCTGATGTTCTGTGAGAATAAGCAGCTGTAAAATAAAGCAGTAGAGTGGTTGGTAAACTTTTTTGTAAAAGTGCTTTTGAAAAAAAAAAACAGTATTATAATGCTTGGTAAACTTTTGTAAAACAATTGTAACTGTGTGAAATGACCAAAAAGGGTATAATATTAGATGTGCCATTAATTTAATTTTCTTAATAAATAAAGGTGAATTACTAAATATACTTTATTTTCAAAAGAAAAAATATTTATAAACTTTATCTTAAATATTAATTAGTATGACAAACTACTTCAATTGAAATATTTTAAACCAAATAGCTATGATTCATTAGTACAATATTGTTAATATACTTGAAAATATTGCATTCATCAATCGAGACTGGGGGGATTTTGAAGCAAGGCAGGTGACCTTCTCAAAGAGGAGAAGGGGGGATTTTGAAGAAAGCTGGAGAGTTGTCGATGAGATCGCCTCGCAGATGAAGGCGGTGCAGAAGGAGATGCCCACCACCGTCAGGTTGTCCAAGTACTTGAGGAAGGACGCCGAACCGGAGAACGCGACCTGAGGAACGAGAGAGATCGCTGGTAGAATGAGAGAGATCTGGGATTGAAGTTTTCTGGTTCGGGTTTTGCGAGTGCGTGCTGAATGCAAAAGGCGTTCTGAAAATGTAAGGAAATGAGGGCAATTTTGGGGTTATTGAAAAATTCATTAAAGATTTACTGTTCACCCGTGTTTTTGAAATAAGGTGGTTTTTGGAAGTTGCTATTTGCAGCTTCAAGTTTTGGGTTTATTTTCATCCAAAACTTTGAAATAGAGCTGATTTTGAGAGTTTACTGTGGATGCAATTTTCTTCCTCCTTGATCTTGGACAATTTTGCACCTACAAAACAATTAACACCTTAGGTTAAGGCCAAGAGCCTCACGCCCCCACGATGAATGAGGGGGGCTTTGGCCGAAGAACCTTCGATGCCAAAGTTAGAATTTAGAGAGAAAGAGTGTTTAGAGAATTTTGGGATTTTTGCCAAAGTGTTGGAATGAGTGTTTGGTGAAAATTGGAGCCTATTTATAGGGCTAGGCCATTCCACTTAAGAGAGAAAGTGGCCGGCCAACTTGTGGATTTTTTGTTGAATTTGTGGTTTAATTAGCCAATTTATTGGCTAATTGAATATGAAAGAAATAAATGGGGGGTTATCAAATTGAATGACTAACTTTATTTGGGTAATAAAGTGGAGAAAATCAGAAAGGTAAGGAACAAAGGGAGGTGGCCGGTTTTGACTAGCTTTTGGGATTAATTTGGGTGACTTATTTGATATAATGGGTGATTAAATTGGTGATTAATGGATTAATTAATTTGTGGATGCAAATTTATTCCTCCTTGATCTTGGACAATTTTGCACCTACAAAACAATTAACACCTTAGGTTAAGAGCAAGAGCCTCACGTGCTCACGATGAATGGGGGCGTTTTGCCCGAAGAACCTCCGATGCCAAAGTTAGAATTTAGATATAAAGAGTGTTTAGAGAATTTTGAGATTTTTTCCAAAGTGTTGGAATGAGTGTTTGGTGAAAATGGGAGCCTATTTATAGGGTTAGGCCTGTCCACTTAAGAGAGAAAGTGGCCGGCCAACTTGTGGATTTTTTGTTGAATTTGTGGTTTAATTAGCCAATTTATTAGCTAATTAAATATGAAAGAAATAAATGGGGGGTTATCGAATTGAATGACTAACTTTATTTAGGTAATAAAGTGGAGAAAATAAGAAAGGTAAGGAGCAAAGGGAGGTGGCCGGTTTTGTCTAGCTTTTGGGATTAATTTGGGTGACTTATTTGATATAATGGGTGATTAAATTGGTGATTAATGGATTAATTAGGAATTAATCCATTAATTAGCCAATTAATCTCTATTTATATGAAATAATTTATAGGTTATGAAGTAATTACCTAAGATGAGGATGGATGAGATAACTTTGAATTTGTTACCTTTTTTGGGCACTTTTGACTTGGTTTAGGGATAATTGCCCGCTGCTCGTGTGTAGGAATCTCAGTATGACTCAAGGGTATTTTTGTCCTCTTTTACCCAAGAATCCACGTGTCGCCTTGTGATTATTTTTTGCTCCACATTTACCAAACACCAAAAACCTTCATAACTTTTTTTCATACCCAATTTTTAAAATCACCTCAATCCCAAACCAGGGCTTAGCTAGCAGAGGTTTTGCACTTCAATTTAAGGAGCATTTATCAGAAGTAGGGTTTTGAACTTTTGAATGAAATTATTAAAATTATAGTCACCTTAGTGGAGCACGCTTGCAGGCAAGATATTGTGCCAATGCCAATTCAGTATATAATATATATGGAGAATTGTCTTTTCGCAACAACATTTTTCTATGCGCAATATTGTGCCAATGCCGCAGATAAATTATTATCGCATTTTCATCGTTGTGGTTGATCACCAAGCTTAGTGCTCACAACTTGCAAACATGCGAAGGTTTTCTATGTCCTATCATGCAAGGTTGATCAACAAATCATTGATACATGTAGGCTTGATAATAAACTTAATGTATTCAGAGTTAATTACATCCGTGAGCGAGTGACTATTACTAGCATATATTTTTTTTTTCGATAAAATATATTCGTGTATGCATTTGTACAATAAAATACTTAAGAAAGTTAGGTTGGAATAAGAAAACGTGTGGCTGATCCTGTGATAAAGTATATTAATCGGATATCACAAATTAGGGGAGAAATTACCAATCAATTCTTCTTAAAAAAAAGGATATGAAATCTGGAAAATCTTTTTTTGTTTAATACATTGATATTTTAACACTAATGGGAGATGGGTTCGGCTAAGCCACACAATGGGCAATCTAATTTGGTATCAAATTTGCCATCAACAAGATTCAAACCAAAGACCTCTCACTTCTAAGTGAAGAGGAAAACCACCAAACTATAATATTGAATGACGAAAATCTGGACTATTTTAGATTTTAAAATGCTAAAAACGTACACTGACGCCTATTAAGTCACACAGTGATGATCAACTAGAAAATGACACCACGTTTTACTCGTAGTGGAGATGCCACGCTCTATTTTCTATGGTTCTTATGGCATTTTCTTGGTAAACATCTTTTTGTGTTGGCCATATACGATATCGTTGGCTGTTACGTGATCATGTTGGCTAGCTTCTCCTAAGTTGATTTTGTTTTTTGGAACAAATGATATTATCCACACTAAAGGGATGGGAAAGTGGGATAAGCTATTGGCTAACAATAATGTGTTTCAAATTCGTCTTCAGCGAGAATCGAACCTAAGACCTCTCACTTACAAGTGAAGAGAAATATTATTAGATCGTAGTACTAACCACTAGACCATAGTACTAAGTGGCTTCTTCTAAGATGATTTGTTTCCCTTCAAAATTAACAGAAAGTTGGGAACTATATGTTGGAGAAAGTTGATGTTCTACCATAAAAATAATTGGCAATATGAGGAATAACCCAACCTCTTAAAAGTCATTCCAAGGTTTCTCCTTCACCAATGTGGAATAATCCAACCTCTTAAAGTCATTCCAAGGTTTCTCCTTCACCAATGTGGGACTCTTTTTACCTTCACAGCCTCACACGCCCCCTCACGTATGGCAAATTTTCAAGCCAAATACGTGAACTACACAAATTGGGTAACGTGGAGCACGTGTGGCCATTGGACTTCACACGTGGGCCAACCTACTCTAATACCCCGAAGAAAGTTGAAGTTCCACGATAAAATCAATTGGCAATGCACGTGGACAACACAACTCAGACGACGTGGAACATGTGTGGCCGTTGAGCTCAGATGACGTGGAACACGTGTGGCTATTAAACTTCATACATGGGACAACCAGCTCTAATACCATGAAGAAAGTTAAGGTTCTACCATAAAACCAATTTGCAATATTGGGAGTAGCCCAACCTCTTATAAGCTTTTGCAAGGTTTCTCCTTTCACCAATGCGAGACTCTTTTTACCTTCACACCCTCACATATGTTATAGTTTATATGTTTTTAGTTACATTGGCAGTTTTGAAATCTCTGGACATAGTCCACGTATCATTCTACATTCTTCATATATGAAATCATATGAATTAAGAGTATTGAAGAACCATCAATCACTACGATTAATTTTCATAAAGGTTGTTGTGCAACTGATAGTTATATGTATACGTGGTGCATGACTCTGCACGCATGCATTCTAAGAAAGAGGCAAGACATGAGAAGCACAAACCAGTAAATTGGGCTGAAAAAGAAAGGATGAACTAATGAAGACTATGAATAAAAAGCTTAGAAATTAAATTAAGAAAGTAATGACCTAATTTTAGTTAGATAACATGAACATGACCTAATTCAGCTATGCCTAAGCTTAACAGCATACATTTTAGCTGTCAACAATTTGCTTACGTTGAGCTAGCCAGGAATTTTTAATTTCTGAATCTGTTCTTATAGTTAATTACATGATAAATTAGCATCATCCTGATCAAATTAATGCATATACAGATGTGCATGTACTCTTAATTCTTTTAAATGGATATTTCAGTTAACAACCACCTGCGTAGGATAGAGCATCAATTAATAAACGTCACTTATTAAAATTTTGATTAAGCAACTGTAGATAAAAATGAAACAACTTCTTGAATCGCATGGACTGAATTCATAGAACCACTCAGTGTCTCCTTGATTATAACTATAGTACTAGTACGAGTTCTTAATAAAGTTTCAAAGCAAATTTTGTTAACTTGTTGGACTAGGGAACCTTACATTGCTTGGCTAAAAATGGCAAGACAATGCGCCATGCGTGGAGCTCTTCCATTAAAGATTTGACCTCAACCAAATTAATTAAAAATCTTTCTGTCGTCCAGCACTAAAGAAGAGTAATGAGTGAGGGAGGGAAGATGGGGTAAAATTTGTAAATGATCATGAGTTATGTGCAATTTTGTGTTTTTTTTTATTGGATGGGTTTCAAATCCTAGATCTAGCATACTCATACTCATCATTCTACCCACCCTCACAACTTAGCTTGCTTATACAAGGTCATTTGAATGCACGCTATCCTCTTTGTTGGAGAATAGAATCTCACATCGAAAATATAACAAAATGACTTATATATGAGAAAATTATACTCTTAATATCATCGAGATTTTTTTGTGATAAAAGCCTACGCATAGTAATTGGTGATTAAATTTGGAGACAATATTGATAATGTTGGTAGTGAATCATATACTGGGCCTAAAAAATTTATCACTCATATATACATATTCTTAACATCCAACCATATATTAGCACATTGACTAATGAACAAAAGGTAAAACCTAGATTTAGGTCTAATTAATTTAAGTTTTGGAATAATAGACCATAGCCACTAATGAACAAAAGGCAAAACCTAGATTTAGGTGTAATTAATTAAGTTTTGGAATAATAGATCATAGCACGATTGGCGCTCTTAATTTAAAACTACTTTTGTTGGAGAAGTTCGATTAGTACCTATCATCTTTGTTCAAGTACGATTAGTACCTTCCACAAAAGCTCTATCTATAAGCTAATTGGACACGAATCCAACACGGGGTTGAAAAATATTTACGAATGATGATGGTCACAACCACTAACGAAATTTAATCTAAGTGTCATATATAAGACCATCCAAATATATAATTTAAGTCTTCCTTGTATACTTTTATTTTGTAATGTTGGTAGAGATTTCAAGTTTAAATTCCTTTTTTTTTATATAGAAATATAAAGAAATTGAAGTCAGTGTTCCAAATTTGTCTTCAAATTAACAAGGAATATAGGCTATAGCTTCCAATCATCAGAAAGATTAATATATATGTTAAGTTTTGAACCTTGAGCACGATTTATATTCATAAAAACATAACATGAAACTGTTGTCACGCAAAACTTCATATCAATTAAGTAATACAAATCATAACATATCTTCATGTATACATCCTGGTGAATAATTAATTTACGGTGAATACGTCTTTGTGTTTGTCGCTCTCATGTAATATAAGAATGTAAACCTCATAATATGTAAGTTATTTGGAAGCAATTCAAGCGAGTGAATATGAATCCCTAATCTTTCTTACATAGGGCATATTTCAGCCATGTACATTGTATACGACACAAAAAGGAGAAAATGACGAGGGGCTAGAAAAGCTTATTCGAACAGCAAGTTCGGGCTAGTTGCAGTGAATATTGTTTTCAAGGTTTTCGGTATTTGATTTGGCCCCATGATTCCTTTTCGGTGTTTGATTTTGATGTTTTAACAACGTTTAAATGTTAAAATAGCTTTAAAGTTTTAGGAGTGTTTTCAGAACTTTTGTAATCTTGAATTAGTTTTATTTTCAATTGCATTTAGGATTTTTCCTATGACTACATAAGCAACTTTAGGGTATTATTTTCATTCATCTTGTATATTATTAATCAAAATTTGAAAATGTTTTTTAATTCTCTAATGTTTCAGAATACTATTAAAAAATGACCATTCGGGATCCTCGAAAGAAGTGGATAACCGTAACTTGCCACTATTTGTCTTCCTTTAAAAAAAAAAGATGACTGTTCGGGTTTGTTTTTATATTTGACTTCCGATGTGTCAGCAAAGCAATTAGGATTTGGGATAAATGATGAAGAGTTAAACGACTGTAATAAGTTTTGGTGGCGACAGGGGACATATACCTACCAAATTAACAATAGGCAAACAACTTTTTATCTCTTAAGTCCGTGCCACGGAAACCATCAGCCGTACATTCGTTTCACTTGTATGTCAATCTTGTCTCTTTCTTTCGCCTTTTGTTCTGATTTCCTCTTACTTTTACATCGTTATTGGATGAGGCACTATCATCCATAATCATCCACCTTATGCCCAGAGCCGGCCCTAAGGATAGCCGGAGTAGGCGCCTGCCTAGGCCTTCACTTCAGAAGAGTCCCCAATTTTTAGGCGGAGTTAGATGGGTCTGGATGATGATGGACGGGAGCTATGCGGGCTTATATGTAAAAGTCGGAATTTGGAAATCTTTTGTTGTAGAGTCAGCCTCGCACGAGGAAGAAGACAACCCCATTTCTAACATCATTTTAATTGCACGATTTTATTTAAGATGGTTCCACCATCTTTTTTTATTTATATATTTGCACATTTTCTCCTCTTTAAATAGTCTTCACCATCTTATTTTTACTTTTTTGCTTCTCTCTTAAATATCACCTTTATGTTTATTTTTATGGGGTTTTATTATCCTATTTTAAGATCACACCACATATATCATTATTATGTACCTAAAGGGCCAAAACTCTCACCTTTTAGAAAAATGACATTATTAAATGTTCAAATTAATTAGTTTATATAATATATAATAAATTATTTAAATCCGTTTCGTCAGCCTAGGCGTGTATACGAAAATTACTATTCTCTTCACTCTAGTATTTTTCCTAGTTGTAAGATGTTGTCTCTATAATCCAACTATTCATTCATTTACTGAATATAATAAGTAACATTGTAACAATAGAAAAATGATTGGAATTCGGCGTAATGGGTAGGGACTTCTCTTTCGGTTTGAATTGGTTGAAAAATTAGATTATGTAAACTTAATAAGTGCATTTGCATCTAAAAATGCGAGACGGGTAATATACTAATATTTGAGTAATGTTTGTATATCTTTATTCTTTTTATATTAATTTTTAATGATATTTGATGTAGAAATAGACTTTTCATGTATTTAGTGAATTTTTTTTACACATGTCAATGTACAAAGGGTCGGGAGTCAGAGAACTCTAGGGCCCCATTTCGAAGGCTCGCCTAGGGCCCCCAAATTCTCAGGGCCGGCCTTGCTTATGCCCGCCACGCTCTTGGACTTAGAAAAGAAACAAAGAAAGTCAACCTAAGGTTATTTCTAATATGCACACAGTGAGATTCTTGATCGTTCGATTTTTTGTTGAAAATTCTTGAGTACACATCTAATAATATGTTACTCTAATGCATGTCATACATCGGATGTATAGAATTTTCAATTAACTTGACCAATTTTTTTGTATTGAGTCAATATCAGGTTGTTTTTTCATTTTTGTTCTTTGAAATAGAACTTGAATCTTAGGTTGAAATCTCTTAAGGGAATAAAAAATTTGTTTTCTCTCTTTTTTTTAATAATCTTTGTTATATAAGTGAGGGTAAATCGAACAAAAAATTTCTGAGTGCAAAGATAATTGTTTTTAACTATTTGAGCCACAAACTCATTGTGAGTTTTCTTTACCTCCCACAGGTACAATGAAAACTAACAATTAAACTATCTAACACAATGGTACAGTAAATTTCTCTCGCTCTCTCTAGAAATCATTTCCCTCTAGAAACCCTCTCAAACCAGTTTCAAACCCTAACCTTCTTCCATGGCTAGTGGCCTCTGGCTAAGGCTGAGGGCCGATAGCAGATTCTCTTTCTTCTCCTAGCCTTCTTCCCTTCTTACCGTCCTCCCTTTCCCCTCTATTCCCCCCTCTCATCCCAGATTTCCCAAGCCTCGCCATCCACCTCCCCCTCTGTTTCTTTATGCCATCTTCCCAAACCCAATCTTTTTAACCCTCCACCCTCTTCCCCTTTTCGTGTCTTTCCCCCAACCTCCAGATCCAGACCTTGCCCTTCTCAAGATTCTCTTGTTTATGGCGTTTGTGCTCTGGGTGCAAGGGTGGGTCTGCGGATGCAGGTGGGTCTTCTCACTCGCCGTTTTGACTCTTAGCTTCACGCCTCCCCTAGATCCGGGTTTTGCCTTGCTCAAGGCATTTTCCTTACCTCAAGGTATGGCGTGTGATCTGTGCTTGGAATTATGGCTGCTGGTGGATTGGAGCCACACTTCGTCACTCTACTTTGGTGTTATGGACTTGTCGAAATCCATGCTCAAATTAGAGTGTAGCGCCTCCTTAGTGGTGTTGCTTTGGTTTGGGCATGCAAATCTAGCGGTGGCTTTGTTTGGGCTTCTTGTCAATGGTCGCATCTGGAACCTTTGCCGCATGCGGTTCATAGTTGCTGCTCTACTGGATTTATGGATGTGGCAACCAGACCTATCTTATGTTGTCGCACCGCTGTGATCCTTGCCTGAGGGTCCTATCCTTCCATCGTATAGTGTCCGTTTTGTGGTTCCATTAGTTTATTTTAGCCTAGTTTAGTTTAATTTAGGTTAGTTTAGTTTTGAGCTAGTTTAGTCTAGCTTAATTGTCTCACCTAGTAAGTGTTGTGGCTGCGCCGCAACAATGGCTGTATTTGGCTTTTGCTTGAAGTGTTGTATTATGTGGTCTCGTCTACTAACGATGACTTTATGTTGTCTCGCTCACGAGATGACTTTATGTGACCGCGCTATTTGGCGGTGACTGTTTGCAATCACCTATACAAATCTGTTATATGTTGTTTCTGTGATAGGTTTGTATGGGTGTTGTAGGAAGTTCCTGTACATGTGATAGTTGCTTAGGGGTTTACCATTATTGTCTCATTTGCGCAAATTAACCTCCAAACCTGTTTTTTTTTTTTTTGTCATTGGAGGATTGTACCCAATTGGCGCCTATGTATTGCTCTCGGTTGAGTAATGAAATACCAAATATTGTTGCTTGTCAAAAAAACTATCCAACGCATTGAACTTATAAATAAAGGTTGATAATGTTGATTACGTACCACATTAAAACTCCATTTACTATAATTTTTTAGTATGTTTATGCCCTTAATTTCTTTCGCCGTTGAAGTTGTTTTTACGCCTTCTAAAAGATCATGAAGGCTTGAATAATGGACACAATGCTTTGTCTAACACCAAATCTGAAGCTTCAATCTACTGCTTAAGAATCACACACGATAATGGTTAGAGAGATACTGAAATGCTTATATGAGTCTTCCCTATCTTTAGAAGGGTGACTAGTAGCCACCAGCTGATCTTTTAAAATAAAATTTAAAAAAAAAAAAAAAAAAAAACCACTTAATTTGATATGACCAAGTTACTTGTCGCCAAAACATTTTTCAGAATCATGCCCTGAAAGTGGAAGGTTAATAATTTTTCACGGTCCATTTATTTTTTAAAAGGTTTAACTGAGATAATGGGTTGGTACCAAATTCGTACCGAAGGATGAGCTACTTATATACTTTTGGCTAAAGCAATATAAATTTCTAAATCATAATGATTGATGGTAGGAAACAATTAATCACTCGGTGATGAACATTATGAAAATGCAATAGTGGTCAAAATATAATATCATTATATAGCAGGTGGTCATTTTTCAAAGTGGTGGAAATGTGTTGAGCTTTTGTATAACGGTGTGAGTTCAAACATCGTCGTTAGCTAATATAACATATAATCTAACAAAATCTATTGGTTGACAAAAAAAAAAAAAATTATCATTACATAGATCGTTCGCACATCACATTCCAAACATAACGTTCCCCTCAACTTTATAGTTTAATTTTTTTTTAGTTTATTTAATTAAAAAAATTGTGTGAAGTAAACGAAATTAAATCGTGATCGTATTCACTTACAAAAGTATGCATGAAAAACAAATCACATTGTATTAGAAAGAAAATGATGTTGTGAAACTAATTATAAAAGTGGGTGCAGAGATGGGACAACAGGAAGAGAATGAATCATGTGTATGAGAATTGTATCCTCACCCATTGACCTTGTACCTATATTTATATTAATCATGATAAGTTCTCTTTCTTGCATTGAGAGTAATACAAACCTATGAAGATTTGATCTTCAAATGACATTCTTAATTAATAATACACAATCACATTCTTAATAAAAATTCTATTCACAATAAATAACATTTTTTAAATTATAACTAAATAATTTTCACAAATAACATTTTTTTTAAATTATAACCACTTATTGACATGATAATATGATGTTAGGTAGAAAAAGTGTGCATATCAGGAGTTTACCAAAACACAAATAGTGATATGAGCACTAACAGATACATTCATATCATATATTCCACCACAACTTTCAAGTGCATGTCACACGCTTATGATTAATCATTGATCCTACATTAATTATTTAAGAAAACCATATTTTCTAATCCCAAAAGCATCACTAGTCTAGAACACAAATAGTGATATGAGCAGTAACAGATCCATTCATATCATATATTCCACCACAACTTTCAAGTGCATGTCACACGTTTATGATTAATCATTGATCCTACATTAATTATTTAAGAAAACCATATTTTCTAATCCCAAAAGCATCACTAGTCTAGAAGCAACGTGACTCTTCCTAACTAAATACCATATGGAGCCTTAATTAACCCATTAATTGTATCAGCCATTTTTAGTGTGTCAGAAACACGATCCAATATAGCAATTGTTATAATACAATTGGTTGAAAGTTAAAAAAAAAAATTATAATCAACTATATTGTTACCCTTGTGTACTAAGCCATGTTATCAGCAGATTGAAAAAATCTTCCCAAAATTTGTGCGGGCCACAAAAATTTGGTCGTGGTCTCTTTAAATTCATATATCAATATATGTAGGATAGGACATCAGATAGGAACAAGGTCGAAAAATTGTAATGAAAGGACATATTATAAGTGGAGAGTCCACTAATACACCTCCTCCATTTCGGTGGAGTACTCGATCTTATGCCTCCTCTCCACACAATGATGTTATTTATAATTATCTATATTTGTTGGTCCAAAAAAAAAAAATTATATATATATCTATATTTTTTTGTTTCTTGGAACGTTCTCTTCTTTGTTTTTCTTGGAGACTTCTCGATGTTGAAGTAATTGAGCTATGTTACAGTCAATTGGCTATGTATGGAGATGTGATTTAAGATCGTAGATTCTTGGAGAATTCATGTTTAATCTATAGTAACATCTTCATAGGCGGAGTTAGAATTTCACCCCGAAGAGGGGGGGGGGGGGAGGGGAGGCGGGGAGGGGAGGGCGGGGGAGAGGACATATTAACAAGAAATCATCCTTAAAACATAAAACGAGAAAATAACTATATTTAATCATGTATGAAAATTATCTCAAACCCTACTAATATTTTATTTAAAACATCATATTTTTGTTCCTAATTTCATACAAGCAAAGAAATTTCGTAACAAAGTAAGCACACTCTCTACTTTCTATGTTTTTAGGGGTGGGCCACCTCCTGGTTTTGCCTCCGCTACCGAACATCGTCACATAAACAACACGTAGAAAGAATGAAAGGAATGTCTTATCGAGGTAATCATATTTGCTTTGATAGGTATGCTTTCCAAGCGTGGTGGCGAGCAAAGACACAAAATGCATGCCGTAGTGGAAAAATACGGGCACGCATATTTTTAGACAAACTTGTTACAGTAAGACCTACAGAAACACGATGAGTTCAAGAAAGAATCTCCTAAATATTGGATAGCATGAACAACGTACTTAGCAAAGTTTAGTACTAAGTGCAGCGAGCACTTATGGAAAGGAACGAACAAAATAACGTACTCGCACAGAGATCTACGTCTCTCGAGCCCAGGTTTGACATGATCGAATAGCTTTTCGGGCCCGGACCAACAATGGTAAAGTTGCGCTTAGGACCGGCCATTAGTTCAGTCTTTAGAACTATATGTCTTGCTTGGCAATTGGGCAAATGTTAATTTGGCCCAGTTACAAATCACTATTTCAATCCTCTCTCTAAAAAATTAGACCTCCATTAATTTATAGTACAAAATTAATGTAGAATACTATATGGTGTGAATTAAGACATATGGTGGTGGAGGAGTGGAAGTACAAGACAAGACAACACTAAAAACCTGTTTTGGACGGAGATGCTAGCGACCTCACGTGAATAAACGATTAGATTCAGTTAATGTTTGCGTGGATGATATTAAATGGTGACTTGGAAAATAGGCAACACTTCTGATTTAATATGACCCTTCATGGACCACGCCTTACGATCCAACTATAAATCCTACCCAACCCAACTGTACAGAAATGCATTGAGTAGTACTCTTAGTTCAAGGAGAGTTGTTTTAGTGTGTCCAAAACACGGAGTGGAACACCAGTCATTATACATATTGGAGGACTAATTTTTTGAGAACTTTAACAAAAAGCTCCTGATACTATTCACTTTAACGAAAAACCACATTTTACACTAAAAATTCAATTATGGTACTATTCACTTTACCCTTTATTTTGTCATTTTCGTTAAAACTCAAAGTTTTCAAACCATTTTCATTAGTTTTTCTTAATTTTTTTCAAGTGTCTCTCCAATTGTATAATGATATGTGGTGTTCTGCTCTATATTCCGGGCACACTAAAAATCTCTCTAGTTCAAGTACATGTCATAGAGACATAATGTTTGAACGGCTACCAATCTGCGAGAAATTGAGACTTGCAATAAAGACGCATGCACTTGTGGTTCTTATTTAACCATGCATGCCTTTGAAAATAACATGCACCAAATTATGAGAGATTCATGTCTCAAGAACAACCACAGAGAGTGTATTGTTAGAAAGGTAATACACATACCCTTAGCCTCTATTTAACACACTGTTGCAAGTGCTCGCACTCGCCACTTTCCTTGGTCAACATGGAGGGCTTGTCGTTCCTCCGGAGAACCAAAACAAGCCCGAAGGGCCGGTAGGTAGACTTCTTAAAGCTTGAAGTGAGCTCAACTTGGTCTATCCAGAATATAACTGGAAGAAAAGTTTCATGTTTTTAGTTGGTGTTTCACGACTCTATGGTGTAGTGACAGTGTTCGGTCTTTTTTGGAGGAGGTACTGAGTTGTGTAAATTTCATGAACGATACTAGTTGAACTTAAAAAATAAAAAAATAAAAAATAAAAAAATAAAAAATGAGAAAAAATTGGGCCGTCGTTGTTTGTTAATTTACTGCAGATGCCAAGCAGACAATATAGACTTTGGAGCTAAGATTCATTTCATATCAGAAAAATGGAAGGAGACTTGCATTAGCTGCTGCTTCTTGATGAAGTTAATTCCCAGGCCTATGATCACAGAGTGACACAGAACCTGGAAAATTAATTAAGCTAATGCCCTGAACACTAGCAAATGCAATATGACAGAGGCAGGTTGGAGCTCTTTCTCCAAGTAATGTCCGTGGTGTTATGGATAAAGAAATATTAGTTTCTCTTGGGATCTGTTGGTTTTAATAAACCTAGAACTCTTTCAAGAACCCTAGCAGAGCTCTTAAGAATGAAAACTCACGTAAAATATTGAACTGTTCTTCTTACCAATTTCAAAGGAAGGTTACAGTTTTAAAGGGAAAGACTGAAACAAATAACATCAACTCTCCCACGATCATATGCTGATTTCGTGGAGAGTTCTCATCCCTAAGCAACGGAAGCAAACCTTATCGTGGTGAACATCCTCATCCACAACTCCTACAAACTAGGACTTGTGCTTGACTAAGTCTCTACATAATTAGTCAGCATTATTTAATTGAAAACTTAATTAAAACTTAACTAAAACTCTTAACACCCTCCCTTAAACTAATTTCTACTGAAAACAGTTTAGGGTTTAGACACCATCAGGAAATCTTCATCAACTTCTTCGACCATCACATATCCTGCCAGGTTTTCAACCCACTCCTTCTCAAGATGTTTGAGTGAATGCACTCCAAGTAGCTTCCTCAATTTCTAGAAAGAGGGCTGCTTGAGTGACTTTGTGAGTATATCAGCCAATTGATTTCCACTCTTGCAATACTCGAGCTCAACTACACCATCATTGCACAGATTTCGCAAAAAATTAAAGCGAACATCAATGTGCTTACTTCTTCCATGCATTACAAGATTTCTTGATAATTTTATGGCAGAAATTTTATCATAGAAAATAATTGTTGAACCCTCTTGCTTATCACCAAGTACTTCCAGCCAAGGAAGAAAAAATCAATAATATCAGCGAAATATCGCCAATATTGTCGTTTTTTTGAAGTTCCGAAATGTTTTGACTATCCAACCTATTTTCATCAAAATATCACGATATTATCAATAATATCGCGATATTTTCGAAATTATCGACAATATCACGATATTTTATTAAAAAAATACTTAAATATGTTGAGAAAACTCAACACATAGTTAACTTGATCATGGCCCAAAGGCCAAACAAGTTTTGGTTATCTCACCAGGGGAGTGTGAGTTTTATAGGAAAAATTCATTGCTCACTTCCTTGCATGGGCGATGTGGGACTCGCCCAATGGGGGAAAAAATCAAAATTTCGGCCGAAATTTTACACCCACTTTAAACGGCCATAACTTTGTCAAAACTCAACGAAATCAAGCAAGACAAAAACGAAAGTTGTAGCCCTCGAAGAGACGAAGAGAATGGAACCTCACACGATGTCTGAATCGTAGTGGTTTGGCCGGAAAATGCCTCGAAAGTCACTGAGGTCGCTGAGGTCGTCGGAAACTGGGTAAGATTCAAATGAGTATAACTTTTTCAATACGCAACGAAATTGAGTGAAACAAAAAGAAAAGTTGTAGCCCTCGAAGAGACGAAGAGAATGGTACCTCACACGATGTCTGAATCGTAGTGGTTTGGCCGGAAATTTCCTCGAAAGTCACTGAGGTCGCTGAGGTCGTCGGAAACTGGGTAAGATTCAAATGAGTATAACTTTTTCAATACGCAACGAAATTGAGTGAAACAAAAAGGAAAGTTGTAGCCCTCGAAGAGACGAAGAGAATGGTACCTCACACGACGTCTGACTCGTTGTGGTTTGGCCGGAAATTGCCTCGAAATCTACTGAGGTCGCCGGAAACTGGGTAAGATTCAAATGAGTATAACTTTTTCAATACGCAACGAAATTGAGTGAAACAAAAAGGAAAGTTGTAGCCCTCGAAGAGACGAAGAGATTGATACCTTGCACGTCAGCCAAAATTCAATTGACACACTCCTAGCTTCCAAAATTCAATACTTTTACTTTATATCAAGTTGAAAAAACATAATCGGCATCCAAATTAAAGTTTAATCTTATTCAATGTATTGATTTTCAATCGTTAATTGATATACTATAATTTGGAACTTCAACGCCTAGACGCATGCTTATGTGTAAGAAATTTAAATTGTCAAATTCGGCACATTATTCTTCATCATTTTATTCACTTCCCTTTTTTTTTTTTTAATATCCTAAATAAAACCTCCAAATATTGTACTAATTAATTATATATAATGATTATGGTGTGTTTAAACTTCTTTCATTAATTACTACATATTTTCTACACTCACAATGTTTGCCAGCTCGCTATATAATCAACTTAAATCAGTTAAATCCATCATGCAATGCATTTCCTTCCAATTTTTTGTGATAAACTAATAGATAATTGACTAAATAAACATCCTACAAAGTTTCATTAAAAATTTCCAAGTTTTTCTTACAATTTCCGTGGTTTCCATGTAATTTTTATCGATATCGATATTATCCCGATATTTCCATCGATATTTCCGTGTTTTCGGACTACCGATATTTCCGATATTACCGATATTTTCTTCCTTGCTTCCAGCATCCTTCTTAGCCAAATAGCTTGACATGCACATGAGGTAGCTGCCATAAGCTCAGCCTCAGTAGTGGATAGGGTCACAATTTGCTGCTTCTTTGAAGACCATGTAATTGCTCCAGAATTTATCATGAAAACATGTTATGAAGTACTCTTCCTATCATCGATGTCCCCAGCGTAGTCACTGTCAGTGAAGCCAACAAAATCTGAACCTCATTGACTATTGTAGAACACTTCATAGTTAATTGTTCCCTTTACATATCTTAGACTACGTTTTGCTGCATTCAAATACATTTCAGTTGGTCTCTCCATGTACTTGCTGATGACACTCACACCATACATTAAAGCAGGTCGTGTGAAAGTCAAATATATAAGACTTCTCACAAGTTGCTTGTAGAATGAACTGTCTACTGCTACTCCATTGATATCCTTACATAACTTCAGTCCAGGCTCTAATGGTGTTCCAATCTCTTTGCAATCAGCCATTTTAAACTTCTCAAGGATTTCCTGTGCATATTTCTTCTGACAAATAAAATTCCTAGCAGAATGACTTCAACTCCCAGAAAATAACTCATCAACTCAAGATCAGTCATCTCAAATTCCTCCATCATAGACTTTTTGAACTCTTTCATTATCTCAACATTGTTACCAGTATATATCAAATCATCAACATATAAGCAAAGAATTAACATTTGATCTCCAATTTCACTCTTGACATAGAGTGAGTGATCATAGGGACATTTCTGAAACCCAAGCCTTCCAAAATGATTATCAATTCTACTGTACCAAGCACGGGGTGCTTGTTTCAGTCCATAAAGTGCCTTCTTCAATTTATACACTTTTTCTTCTTCTCCCTTCTTTTCATATCCTTGTGGTTGATCGACGTACAATTCCTCATGCAGTTCTCCATGCAAAAACGCTGACTTTACGTCCAATTGATAAATCAACCATGAATTTTGAGCTACAAGTGAGATTACCAACCTTATTGAGTCTTGTTTAGCCACATGAGCAAACACTTCCTTGTAATCAATGCCATGATTTTGCTTGTATCCCTTTGCCACCAAACGAGCCTTGCTTGTCTATTTCTCCTTTTTTATTGACTTTGGTTCTGAAGACCCATTTGACGCCAATAGTCTTGTGTCCCTTAGGCAAACTTGTCGGCTCCCAAGTATTGTTCTTTTCAATAGACTTTATTTCACTTTCCATGGCATCTTTCCACTTCACCTCATTTGAAGCTTCTTCAAAAGTAATCGGATCACTGTCTACAAACAATGCAAAATGAGCATTGTCATCATCTGAGCTTGTGTAGCTTGTATCGTAATCCATCATCCAAGCTGGCCTCTTTCTCAAACCTTCACCCCTTAGATTGTATCTATCTTCTTCAACCTGCTGTGGTACTTCTTCAATTTAAGGTGAGACTTGAGCCGTGGTGTTTTCACCATCAAAGACATCATCAACTTGTATCTGTTGTATAGTTGTTTTGTTTGTTGACCAACTCCATTTTGCATTCTCATCAAACACCACATCTCAACTAATAATGATCTTCTCAGTTTCAGGATTGTATAACCTGTAAACTTTGGACACATCACTAACACCAAGAAACACACATTTTTCACTCTTGTTGTCCAGTTTCTTCCTTCTCTCATCTGGAATGTGTGCATATGTTATGCGCCCAAACACCTTGAAATGCTCTACATAAAGCTTTCTTCCATTCCAAGCTTATTGGGGTGTTATATTTTTAACAGAAAATGTGGGACTTCTGTTTAGAACATGAACTACCCAAAAAACTGCTTCAAGCCAGAAGTGATTTGGAACTTATCCCTTTGCTAGAAGGGTTTGAACCATGTTGAGTATGGTTCTATTTTTCCTTTCTGAGACCCTATTTTGCTGCGGTGTGTAGGCTGCAGTAAGATGCCTTTTTATTCCACTTTCATCACACAAAGCTTCAAATTCTTTCGAACATAACTCTCATCCACGATCAGTGCGAAAGCACTTGATTTTCTTCTCAGATTCATTTTCAACAAGAACCTTGAAGCTCTTGAATGCATCACATGCCTCTGACTTCTTATGCAAGAAATACACCGATGTTTTTCTACTGAAATCATCAATAAATGAGATAAAATACCTTTTCCCTCCATTCGAACTTGGATTAATTGATCCACATAGGTCCGAGTGAACCAATTCCAAAACTAAGTGAGCCCTTGTTGCTTTCCCACTTGGAAATGTTTCTCTTGGCTACTTTGCTATGACACACTCCTCACAGACCTTAGTTTGGATTGTGATTTTAGGCAAACCAATCACCATCTTCTTCTCACAGAGTGTTCTTAGTCCATTGAAGTGCAAGTGACCAAACCTGTGATGCCACAGCCATGTTTCATCATTTTCCTTTGCAACCATACAGGTATTTACACTCTTAAGCTTTAACAGGAATAGCCTGTTTGGTGACATCTTCACCACAGCTATGGAGCCTCTCTTTGGATCATATATTTCACATTCTCCTTGAAATATGGTGATCTTATACCCTTTATCTTGAAGCTGTCCAGCACTTAAAAGGTTTGTTTTCAAATTAGGAATGAAAAAGACATTTGAAATTGTCTCAAATTTGAATCTCTCCTTTTCCCATCACGTTCACTGTTGACTTGTCTCCAGAGCTTACAGTTGTACGAAAGCTTTCATCCAAATTAACAAAGGGTGGTTTATACCCACTCATGTGATTGCTGCAACCAGTATCCATATACCAAGTTTCTTGGTCAAAATTCTCCATGACATGAAACGCCATCAGCAATGTTTCTTCCCCATTTTTCTCAATGAAATTTGACTTTTCTCCCTTCTCCTTAGGAAGCTTGGTGTAGCACTCATTTATGCAGTGCCCATAGTTACCACATCTGTAACATTCAACCTGTGATTTGTCAAACTGCTTTTTGCCTTTGCCTTGACAATCATCATCTTTCTTGGAAACATAAGATGATTCGTTATCATCTCTATTCCCAAACCGTCCACCATCTCGATTTCCTCGACCTCCTCGACCTCCTCTTCCACGACCACATCCACCTCTTCCACGTCATGTTCCTCCTCTTGAACTTGAAGATTCAGTGAAGGTGGAAGCCTTCAAAGCTTTCTCTTGGGAGCCTCCACGGTTGAGCTTCTGCTTATGAACTAGCAAGGAGCTTTGTAGCTCATCAATTGACATATCCTCTATGTCATTTGACTCCTCAATGGAGCAAACCACGTAGTCGAACTTGGGAGCCATTGATCTCAAGATTTTCTCCACGACTTCATTGTCTTCAATCTTGTGACCATGGATTCTCATCTTGGTAGCCATTGACATAGATTTTCGAATATGACTCCCATATTTGGTGGGAGGTATCCTTCTCGAGAATGGATCTATCAGTCGCTTGGAATAGGTAATTCTTTACCTTTAAATCTTTCAGTTTCAGTTCATCGACCTTCTTTTGTTATGCTGCTGTCAAAATACCTTCAGGTATATCAATTCCCATTTCCACAAGGTCAAAGTACTCTTTGGACCTTAGGAAATTTTCCATCAACATGCTCTAATGGTCGTAATGACCATCGAACTTAGGAATGGCTGGCTGCACAAAGCTTTTAGTTGCCTTCTCACTTGACATTGTTTCTTGCTGAGATCCCTAAAAAACTGGTTCGTATACCAAATGTTGGTTTTAATAAACGTAGAACTCTTTCAAGAACCCTAGCAGAGCTCTTAAGAATGAAAACTCACGTAAAATATTGAATTGTTCTTCTTATCAATTTCAAAGGAAGGTTACAGTTTTAAGGGGAAAGACTGAAAACAAATAACAACTCTCCCACGATCATATGCTGATTTCGTGGAGAGTTCTCATCCCTAAGCAATGGAAGCAAACCTAATCATGGTGAACATCCTCATCCGACTCCTACAAACTAGGACTTGTGCTTGACTAAGTCTCTACATAATTAGTCAGCATTATTTAATTGAAAACTTAATTAAAACTTAACTAAAAATCTTAACAGGATCTTGGTAATTTTTGCAACGCTACTTCTATATTTCTGGTTCTTTGGCATCCTCCTCGGTGTCCTAGGATCAAAGTAAATACAAATGTGTGCTTGCTAAGGGTAACTCATCAGGTTATGCAGCTCAAAGTGTTTTCCGTGACTAGTGCGGATTGTGGGGTGTTTTATTGATGATTTCTTCCAGAGCA
Organism: Malus sylvestris; assembly: GCF_916048215.2. Lineage (NCBI taxonomy): Eukaryota > Viridiplantae > Streptophyta > Magnoliopsida > Rosales > Rosaceae > Malus > Malus sylvestris. The sequence continues at coordinate 38,940,650 of NC_062270.1, read as the reverse complement.
TGGGGAATCATGTTGTCATCCTTGTTTTAAAGTTGGCTCAACCGCATGCTTAGCAAAATATTTGGCTTGAGAGTGGACTCTTCCAGTGTGATTCTTTGTTTTGTTTATGGCTCTTTTTCTCCTCCTTGGTCGCTTCAGTCTCATTGCAAAACTTATATTCTCCTATTGTAGCACATGATCTTTCGTTGTTCACGTACACTTCGAGAAAGCAATATATGCTTGCTGACAAAAAAAGGAAAACAAAAAAAGAGACAACTTAATAATGTTTAAGTAAAAACAAAGCACAAATTTAACATAAATAAAATCTCAATCAAATTGAAAAAAAAAAATAGAAGTACTAGACACACTGATTATGTTAACTAGCTAGGATTTCCTTTTTTTATAAAATTAAATTAAAGACAACGACCTGGGAAATAAAAAACAAAACCCTAGTGAGTAATGTCTTGAATTTGACTAATGTGTTGAATTTCACCGGATTAATTAGTTGGAGTTTATATATATAGTATAGGGAGGAAAGAGAAAACTAAAATAGAAAAATAGTAATTTCTCTCTTGTATTTTTATGTGGTGACATTTCTAATTCTAAGTCTTACTTCAAGATCAATTTCGCTCTTAAAATTTTAGTGTATTTAGAACATAGTCACGTAATCTCCTTATATAATGCCACGATTTATTTTTTATGAATAGATATACTTCATCAACAGGACATGTTAACTATGTCGTTCACTTTTATTATAATACGTGAAATAGTATACTACGTGACTTTTCGAAGCTTATAAAAATTTCTTGCGACTTTGGAATGAAACTTTAGTATGCCATGTACTTAACACATTTTGACAAGTGGATGTGGAAATATTGGTAGCTTCGACTTTCACATGCTCATATATTCTAAACTGAAATCACTCCAACGCCCAGTCTTTGGCCACCTACTCCCTTCTCTCTCCTCAGACCACAAAAAAAAGGTCCACTCAATATTGCAATCATATGAAGTCACGCGCGCAGGCTCAGCACAACTAACAAATTCAGGAGAAGCGGGCACAGCATGACTCAGTACTGTCTGGTAGACCGACCAGTCAAAACCCCCCACAATATCTAAACCCTTTCTCGCTCATGTTCTAACTCTTCCCATCAACCATATCCAACGACCCTTCGTATTTCCACTGAATTTTTAACATTGTCGCCTTGTTTACGGAAGAGAACAACTTATGTAACATGATTATATTTTTTTACTGATAACAAACGTTAAGTAGAAAAAAAATTACATAAATTCTTGTATCATTGTCATATGATGTTAGTTAATAATATGCTTGTGCGATATAACTCTTTAAAAAGATAAGGGCCGATGGTATTTCTTGGGATGCAACTAACGTATCTTCCTCAAAGTCATCATCTACCTTTTCACTCTTCTTCTTAACTCCTCTCTCTCTCTCTCTCTCTCTCTCTCTCTCTCTCTCTCTCTCTCTCACCTGCAGGTCTCAGCAGGTTTGCTTTATTATTCTCCTCACCTTCTCTTCTCTCCTTAAAGTCCTCCAACTTTCTCTTTCCCCTTTCTGTATGTACTCATCATATGTTAGTTTACCTCTCAAACATCAAAGGTGTTTGATCATTAGCTAGCTCTGCAAATCCACCTCCTCCTTTCTGCTGCCTGCTCACTAACCAATCAAACCCAAATCCCCAAAAGTACAACTCCCTTATGCTTCTTCTCTCTTAATCCTTAATTTTTGCTTAATCTAGATGTTATTTCAGAGGGAGAGTTAGGGGAAAAGGGTAGCTAGCTCAAGCTCAACTCTCTCTCTCTCTCTCTCTCTCTCTCTCTCTCTCTCTCTCTCTCTCTCTCTCTCTCTCTCTCTCTCTAATTAAGATTAGTAGAGGTAGAGAGAAGGTCAGGTGACCAAAAATGGCTGCACCGCCGCCAAGCAGCAGCCGCCTCCGCGGTATGTTGCAGGCCTCAGTTCAATATGTCCAATGGACTTACAGTCTCTTCTGGCAAATCTGTCCCCAACAAGGGTACGTCTACCTAACCCAGAAGCCCTACTATACCTTCAATTTCATTTCAATTCATTAATTCTTCAAGAAGATTAAATAATAAATTGTAATATACATCAGGATCTTAGTATGGTCAGATGGGTACTATAATGGAGCTATCAAGACGAGGAAGACAGTGCAACCAATGGAAGTGAGTGCCGATGAGGCATCTCTCCAGAGGAGCCAGCAACTCAGAGAACTCTACGACTCTTTGTCCGCTGGAGAGACAAACCAGCCCCCAGCACGCCGCCCTTGCGCTTCCTTGTCCCCGGAGGACTTAACCGAATCTGAATGGTTCTACTTGATGTGCGTCTCATTCTCCTTTCCCCCCGGCGTCGGGTAAGCAAATAATAGCGCTTCATCAATTATGCTTCTGTTTAATTACTTGGCTTGCATTGAATTCTATGCTCCTCTCCTTCTCTGCAAGCTTCTTTAATTTTTAATAATCGCATGGCAAATATTATTGCTTTTGTGGTGTAAGTTCAGTGCAGACTCTGCAACTATTACTAGGAAAAAAAAAAACTATAGTACTGTGAATATTCAACGCTTTTATTAATTTTTTCACACTGCTGTTATGTCGCATACATAAAAAGAAAATTTTAGTTAAAATATTTCCTTGATTTACAATATATAATGAAAAAACCTATCAATGTTGCTATTATTAACTCAAATTGGTTTTATCATCATCTTCTTTCATTCCCAAAAGCTTAAGATGTAACTCGAGTACTATAATTAGGGATGAAAGTAGATTTACTATTTTGATATACGGATAACAACTCTATATACACTTTCCTCTAACACATACATAATACATATTTAGAGGTATTGTCGATTAGTACTAACAACTACCGCAAATAAAATCTTTGATTATCTAAAATGGGCTCACTTTCTCGTATCATACGTATTGTGGTTGATGGATTTAATAATTGGTATAGTTGCATGAGTACAAACACTGGCCTACGTATTGAGCCTCCCATCTAACATTTCAACATTTTTGGTTGATACTTGCCGATGACATTTATGATATTTGACAAATACTCTTAAATTTGCTTTCTATATATAGACTAGAGGGCACACTGTAAATGTCCGGAACTGTATTTCTTCAAAAGATGAAAAATTATTTAGCTACACGAGTAAGGCTGTGGGTAAGTGCGAAAGAGTGCATCTTGGCACATGTGGTTCTCTGGAGAGAAAGTATCATCACTTCCAATACATTGAGTCACTGACAACAACACCACCGTCCTCCAATGTCTGTCAGTCTAGACCTTTGCAAGCCCAAACAAGTTCTTTATAACAGAAGTACCTTGTTGTTAGTTTGGTGATGTATTGTTTGTTTGTTCTTGCTTTGTCTCTTTGTGTACATGTGTCATACGTATAAACTGTATACATACAGATATCAATGATATGTCTGTTCTTTTAGTCAATTTTAGATAATACATGATATGTATACGAGTCCATCCTTGTCAAAACCCTAAACGCTAAACCTTAAAGTAAAACGAAATTCTTGTTAAAGAAGTTGCTTCTATATATACAAGTGGTGCTTTCCACACACGTCTTTTTACCTGTTGTACATCCTTGTTATTTTTTATCCTTTGATCTTCTTCAATTCATTCGATCCACAGCCAAAATTTAAGAGGAGTGTGTAAAAAGTCAAAAAAATGTGTGGATATCACCACCCTATATATAGTTTGTGCTAATTAACCAAACTTTAATTTTATTGATGTTGTTTTGTGTTTGTTATATGAATAAAGCATTTGATCATTGTGATATTCTTCTTGCTTTTTTATATAACTACACTACTTATGGAATTCTAGTCTCTTGAGGAGTTAATGAAGGGCAGTTTGCATATAGGTACGTTTGTTAAATTTTTTACAATTTGAGATTGGAAACTACTTAATTTAGAAACTGGTGGGGGAATATATTCTGGGACTCTGCAAAGAGATTTGGCAATTTATAGATGGAGTGAAATTAATTATATATAAATTAATTTTTTTGACCACCTAGCTAGTTAGCTGGAGAGAGATTTTTCAATTTGCCAGACACACGACTCAATAAATCAAGTGTAATATTATAATTGGTTGAAGACTTGAAAAAAAAAAATTCTAACCAATTGTATTATGGCACTTGGTATATAAGGCTGTGTTCCAGCACATTGAAAACTTTTTCCATACTCTCATCACTATATTATTCACCTGCTTCCATGGAATGGAAGCTACTAGTTTGGGATAACATACAACCAAATGTGTTCATCAATGCCAGCACACAGCTAAAAGTCTCTCTCTGTGTGGAGTAGGTCAAATAATGTATCGGCCGGGCCCGTACTGTTATGCCCCTTCTTAAACTCCACTGGATGTAAAACAACATGCTTTTTCAAAAAATGAGTTAAATTATATATAGATATAATGTAAATACTGCAGCTCTCTAGCTCTAGGTCATGAGCTTTAGAGATGCCCTTCGGCACCCACCACATGCAGTAGCACTCGACTTAGTTTGCTTGTACATGTCGGTATTTCTATCATTTAAATGGTCAAGATCCATAACATAGCTAAAAGCCCTATTAAATAATTAAAAGTGTTTATTATAATGTTCGAAGGAAAAGGTTAGAAACACTTATGAGTTAGAAAAGCAATCGATAGTGCTTTTTATGAGTAGATGCTTCGTTGAAAATAGCATTTCAAATACTTGTAAAAAAGTACCTAGGATTTTATTAAAACATTCAATGTGGTTGTAATAGAAGTTCTTCCAATCGAGTTCCAATCAGAAGTGGTTATGAGCATAACCGATGTTCAGAAAAACATTTTCAAACAAGACCTAAACCTAGCAGCAACATGCATCCCACGTCCTATATATATAGGCCTGTCCATTTATTTGCACAATTATATGTGTAACTTCCTTTTCATCTATCAAAGCTTTGTGTGAGCATATATAGCTAGCTTTATACTACATGATCATGATAGGATAATAATTAAAAGAATGATTAAGAAAGATTTTGATATGTGTGCGAACGTAGGTTGCCAGGGAAAGCATACGCAAGGAGGCAGCATGTATGGCTCACCGGTGCAAACGAGGTCGATAGCAAAACCTTTTCCAGAGCTATTTTGGCAAAGGTACCATCTGTACACTAAACAAAGCCAACCTCTATCTTCCTTTGTGCAGCTTTATAAATACAACATGCTCTGTAAAACTCAATAAACTAGACGGCCTCCAACCCTACTTAATTAGGGATTAATTCCACACCCTATATATGTCTTGTTTTTGTTGTCATGTTTCCTAAATTACTAGAGTTTGGTAAAAGTAAGCCATCCAGATTAGCCTAATGGTGAGTGTGAGCATGTATGGTGATGAGTACGAGTATGCTAGGTTCAGAGTTTGTAACCCTCTAATGTAACCAAAAAGAAGTTTGGCATAAGTAGGTAATAATTATGTCAGAATAATGTGTCATTCCCATGTACTTTATTTCGAATTTGATGCCACTTAGTATTACGGTCTAGTGGTATTCCTCTTTACTTGTAAGTGAGAGGTCTTAGGTTTGATTCTCGTCAAAGGAAAATTTGAATCACATTATTAATTCCTAGTCCATCGTGAGGTTAAGTCAATCATCTCTCCCTTAATGCAGATAATATCGTTTGTCAAAAAAAAAAAAAAAAAAAAAAAAATATATATATATATATATATATATATATATATCAAATTCGATTATTGTAAATTAACGTAGTTTAGGATGTCGTGCTTGAAAATGAAAACTAAGTACCATAATGCTGCCTTTCCATATAGGATTTATAGAGATTATGTTTTCACGTATTATGCATTACTAAATTGTATTTCTTTGCATGACTCTACAGAGTGCTCGTATACAGACCGTGGTGTGCATTCCTCTTCTAGATGGCGTCGTAGAATTTGGCACCACAGAGAGGGTATGTAACACTTTTTCTTTGGTCATATTAAAAGGTGGGGAGTAATATCAAAGAAACTAAATTGTAGACAAAAAAATTATAAATTAAATGATTTGAAAATTGATAATTATTACTATTTAACTGATTATTTCTTATTGGGGTGACATCATTTAGGTTACAAATTTTGTCTTCCTATACCATTAGTCTAAGGTCAATTATTTATGCATGTTTAATTTTTATTAATTATTTTATTATTGTACGTATTAATTTAATGTAGGTTCCAGAAGACCACGCCTTCGTCGAACACGTCAAAACCTTCTTCGTTGACCACCACCACCCTCCGCCACCAAAACCCGCCCTCTCCGAGCACTCCACATCCAACCCCGCCGCCTCATCCGATCACCCACATTTCCACTCTCCGCACCTTCTCCAGGCCATGTGCACCAACCCTCCTCTCAACGCCGCCCAAGAAGACGAAGAGGACGAAGAAGAAGATGATAATCAGGAGGAGGACGACGGAGGAGCCGAGTCCGACTCCGAAGCCGAAACGGGCCGCAATGGTGGAGCCGTTGTTCCCGCCGCAAACCCTCCTCAGGTTTTGGCCGCGGTAGCCGAGCCAAGCGAGCTCATGCAACTCGAGATGTCCGAAGACATCCGGCTAGGCTCCCCGGACGATGCCTCAAATAACTTGGACTCTGATTTCCACTTGTTAGCTGTGAGTCAGTCTAGGAACCCAGCGGATCAGCAGAGACAAGCTGACTCGTATCGAGCCGAGTCGACCAGGCGGCGTCCGTCAGTACAAGAGCCGCTGAGCAGTGGCCTTCAACCGCCGCACACAGGTACTACAAAACTTGGTAATTAATTGGTATACTCTTCTTTTGTTTTTATTTTTTTTTCAATTCTTAATCTTATAAATTAAAATTTAAAATCAATAATATTATAGATATTGGTTTCCTTAAAAATGCGAGCTAGATATGTTGATTATACAATATGGTTTCATAACTTCAAGGTTTTCTATGCACATGGCCATGGCGCTTTTATTTATACACCGTCAACAGTGTTCATTCTAAATACATATTTATTTTAAAATATATAAATACCTAAACACCATCAAATTGTATTATTACGCTTTTTTTTTTGTTAATATAGTAAATTAAACATATCAATCTCATGATACATATCCTATTGTATACAGTAAATAAACAATAATATTATGTAGCAGTATGGAGAGGAGAAATTTTAAGTAGACTCACTCAAGGTGAGACTCTCGGTCACTTTACAGTGTAACGTTAATTTTCTTATCAATATTATAAAATTTTATATCAAATATATAATTAGCAAGACATAGAATTTACCAAGAATTTTAACTCTTCTTAGCATATGTCTTCAGAGAAATTAATGTCTCCTAACTTGTAGTCTCGCAGTTGTCATATCAACATGTACATTTTTTCCTTCTTGAAATTAGAAAGGCAGATTATTATTTGCTTATTTTTGTCTTGGTGTAAACTGCAACGTAGGGTTTCTTTTCTTATTACTTGGAGTTGGAGATGGGTCAACTTCTCAAACGTGTAGGTCCTACTTTTCCCGTCCAAAACTGAGCTTTCCACTTGCTGCAGCGATCCCTGAAAACATCTTCGCTTCTCGGGATTCTACTAGATGGTTTGAAAAAGATAAAACCCTAATTCAAAAGTACAACCTGCATGCATGGTTTTTCGTGCCACGCGAAAAACCTGGCCAATTTGTTCGTTAGATTTCATATTATATCTTGATGATTAGCTACTTTTCCACTAACCTTCGTAAAGTTCAATGCTAATTGTTGAATTAAGTATTTCTTGATCAAGCTTTTAACCTAATCATTATTATAATTTGTAACTAATTGTTACAGTATTTTCTTGACCAAATTATTGCAACCTAATTTGTTTGGTGTGTTTATGCAGGACCCCTAGCTTTAGAGGAGTTGACACATGATGACGACACACATTACTCGGAGACAGTCTCCACCATACTGCAGGGACAGGTGACTCGGTTGACGGATTCATCGTCCACCGACTACACAGCTTGCTTGACTCAATCAGCTTTCGCCAAGTGGTCGAGCCGGGTTGATCACCACTTCCTCATGCCGGTTGAAGGCACGTCCCAATGGCTCTTGAAATATATTTTGTTTAGTGTACCGTTCCTCCACTCAAAATATCGCGACGAGAACTCGCCAAAATTTCAGGAGGGCGAAGGCTCGACGCGGTTGAGGAAAGGGACCCCACAAGACGAGCTCAGTGCTAATCATGTGTTAGCGGAACGACGTCGTAGAGAGAAGCTTAATGAGAGGTTTATTATACTAAGGTCCCTGGTGCCTTTTGTGACAAAAATGGACAAGGCTTCGATATTAGGAGACACAATCGAGTATGTGAAGCAACTGCGTAACAAAATTCAGGATCTCGAGGCACGTAACATGCTGGTGGAGGAAGATCAACGGTCAAGATCATCCGGGGAAATGCAAAGGTCCAATAGTTGTAAAGAGTTGCGAAGTGGGCTCACGGTAGTGGAGCGGACCCAAGGAGGTCCACCCGGGTCCGATAAAAGGAAGTTGAGGATTGTGGAGGGAAGTGGCGGTGTCGCCATTGGTAAGGCTAAAGTAATGGAGGACTCACCGCCTTCACCACCCCCGCCACCACCTCAGCCAAAACCTTTACCGACACCTATGGTGACGGGGACTTCTCTAGAGGTGTCGATAATCGAGAGTGATGGGTTGTTGGAGCTCCAGTGCCCGTATAGAGAAGGGTTATTGCTTGATGTGATGCGAACACTTACGGAGCTAAGAATTGAGACCACGGTGGTCCAGTCCTCATTGAATAACGGATTTTTCGTAGCTGAACTAAGAGCCAAGGTACATAATTTAGATAGTGTATCACCATGCAATATTAGTTAATGAGAATTATTTTTTTCTTATTTTTTTTACATTTTGAATTATTTTTTCAGGTGAAGGATAACGTCAGTGGCAAGAAAGTAAGTATAACGGAAGTGAAGAGGGTGATAAATCAAATTATACCCCAATCTGACTCTTAATATGTTATTAGTTGTGTCGAAATCTGCAGGATCATTTAGGGTTTGTGTACGTAATTAAAGAATTTTGAAGGAGGAAAATGTGGAAACCAAAATAATTCTGATTCCATATTTCCAAGTAGCTCTAGCTAGCAAGCATCATCAGTACTACTTGCTGTACATTGTACCATATTAAGTAGAACATTTTTTTTTTCTTTTTTCTAATTTATGTTTATTGTTTATTCTCCTGTAATGTAATCTAACACGGTATTGTTTATGAGACATTCAGCATAATCTAAAACGAGCTCCAAAATTATTCTATCTTACATGTTTTGGTGTCATTGCATAGTCTTTTGAATTACATTCGTCATCAAACTATAGTCATCTTATGCATTAAATGTGCTTAATTCTAGCAGGGGGCATGTAATTCAGTTGATTAAGAATATTTTCCCTTGCGCTCGAGGTCCTGAGTTTGAATTCCCCTTCCCCTAATGAAATGGTCTAAAATCAAAGCTACGACCAACACTAAAATAACGTCATCCTACATCTTTCCAAGAACATCATTACACGAGGAGTGAATGATTGTCTTGGAGTGCCGATAATAGCATCCATCTAAAATCTCCGTAAGTTATGCAAAAGGAAAATTCATTGGGGAACCAATCAGCAGAGAGAAATGAGGATAATTAGACAGAACTTTTATAAATTCATGGGGATGGTAAAAATCTAATAACGAGTCAAAACTGAGGTTCAAAGACAAAACTACAAGCCAAAAACCCACAAGACTGAATTTGTACAGCATGTTTCAGTCCTGAAACCCGGAAATTGAATTTGAGCGAAATTTTTATCGTAATCCTGGGCCATGCTCCGGTAAGTAAATGCTCAGATCACCGAAAACAAAGTGTCCTACGCAGCCAAACCCCTCTGTGTAGGACTGATAATTAGCTAATGAAGAACCAATAGCCCACAAACCGCGACACTCACTTTGCTTTCAGGCAGAGTCCTTAACACAGCAAACCATTAGCAATGCTTTCACCCGTCTTCTATATGTCTTCTTGGGATAAAAGGGTTTTCTTACCGCTGCCGCCACCAACCTTGTCATATGGTTGAGCCATCTTCCTAAGGAACTGTTTTCAAGATAAGAGAAGATTAACATGCTAGAATACCAAAAGGTAAATCGCAAGCGAGCCAAGAGCTTTAACAAGATGAAAGTTCGATTTTATCATCATGACACTGGGTGATTCTGGCAAAAAAATAAAGTAAATGCTAAGGTACTTTCAGATGTTTTTCTGACTTAGTTGAAGAAGTAGCAATCAAACTTCATCAGACCAAAAAATTGTGTTTCAATGCTTCGGTTTTGATCCTTCTAGTTTATTCTCTTTGGATCTCGAAATCATCTAGCACAGATGTAAAGGGATGGGGATAGAAGTATGGAACCTAATTATTTACTAGGTCACAACAGACTAGTAAAATGGTTGATAAATGACTCGCAAGTAAAACCACAAATACAAAGTACAATAGATATGCTTATTTCAGGCAAATCAATGACCATACTAAGATAGTGGAAATATGTGATAACAAATACGGACAAACCTCTCGTGCTATATGCAGAGCCATGTCCGTGCTCAAGTTCAGATGTGCATCACGTAAATGCGACAGTATCCATCCAGGCAATTTGGATCGCTTGTCATGACGGCTACATCTGAAGTTGAAGTTAAGCACCCAAAAATCAGTGCCTAAATTTTAACTAGACCTTCCAGTTGTGAATTCACGATTTTGGAATTCAATTGATAAAACAAAAAAACACAAACCTTTTGTCAGCAAAAATCTTCATGCCATAGTCCGCTTTTGACCGGATGACTCGGCCTACACATTGAGCTGCTTGTCTCTGCACCATACAGAACCCAAAAAGTTCAGAAAACATGTCTTAAAAAACAAACAAATATTTCTTAGATGATACGAAAGGCACTGCAGTGATACCAAGGCATCAAATGTCAAAAAGTCTCCCTCCTTTATTTGAAAGGTATCCCGCAAGTATTCCAGCTGTGCAAGCAAAATCCTGTGAGAAAAAATACGTCAAGCCCCCAGACGTAGCATTTGTTTCAGTTCAACAAAACCCCCAAACACAAAACTTTAAAACATGCAGAAAATTTGATTCGAAATTCCCTTTTTCACTTAATAAAACAAAAGAGATTTAACAAAAAAATGAACTCACTTGCTTAATGTGTACTGGAAAGGAATGCCAAACATGATCACCAATCGTCCATAATATCGATCAAAGTCTATTCCTTCCGCTACTTTTCCTCTGTGAAAGTACAGACATAATGTTACTCATTACAGAAACTGTGTCGCGCATCAATTGTAATATTGAAAGGTCTGAATTGCGTGTGGCAAGAAACAATGGATAGCTTTCTAAATATGACAGCGTACACAAACAGCAAAAGGGTACTCCATCTTTTTGCACTCCCACATTTTTATTTTAATTGCATAGTTTGAGAATACATTATCCTCATTCTGTTCCGGATTGTAATCTCTAATAAAAAATATAGCTCCATGAGCAAAAGCCCCTGTCATGATGAATCCTGCAATGTATTGGTGATGAGTATATAACGCAGCTTGAGGAATTTTGGGTTTTTATTGGATAACAGGTAGTTTCGAATTTCAGGATTTGTTTGAAATATAATAATAAGAAATTCTGAATTTTTATAAAACCTGGCAACAGACAAGAAGACAGCACCCCTCCCACAGTCACAAGCCTTACGGTAATTGTCAGGAGCCAAAGTAGTCTCTACCACATCTTGGGTCTCGATGAAAACAAGCTTATGCTGCATTATTTCCTGTGGCAATAATGGGAGCAGTAAGCACCTTTCTGAAAAACTAACTTCATCGAAAACTTGGAGAAGAGGACAAAGGAAAAGTCCATAGATACCCAGGAAAAGCAAGAGACATAGATAGTGGAGTTACCTTCAAAATTCCATTTTCATTCCAGCTATTGACTATCATATCCATATAAGAGTAACTGACGAAAAAACATACAACCCCATCTGGAACAGCAGAAACCATCTCCAGCAGCAACCTCCCATAGTTCCTTACCACGCCAAGATCACTTCTCATATCATATTTGGTACTTACTGGAACCTGATCACTGAAATAACATACGTGAGCAACTTTTAGATACAACCTAATATGAGTAAGTGCTAAATATAATAGGCAATTTATGATCTGATAAGAACAATATGATTAGTAAAGTACTCAAGTTTACAACTCCCCTACTAGAATGAATCAAGAGAAATGAAATGTAAGCACAAAAAACACTTTTCTGATGTTATACCTTCCACGGGTGAGAACCATTGGGCATATGCAATCTCTTGTTAATGACATAGTAAAACTTCGACTGATGACAGGATGGAAATTAAGAAGATGGGGGTAGAGATCAATTGGGCTCAAGGTTCCAGATGTAATCACAACTGATTGAAATCGATCAAATACAGGCTTTATGGCAAGTGAAGCATCATGACAGCAAAGCTGGAATACCAAATATGAAAAGACTAGATTATAACTGAATAAGTCTTCAGTCCATCCATTACCGAAGCAATATAAGTAGATCAAGTAAAGGCAGACAGACTCATAATAGTAAATATGCAAGGAAACATATTGCAGGAAGATTTTATAAAACCATCGCATCATTAGTTTCATTAGAGTGGACATAAAATTTTATAAATTGTTGAAAGTGGTGTAAAATATTTTTTGTTTTTAACCAATTTTTCAATTTTCAGAAATCATTCAATGTTCATTTTATTAAAAAAAAAGTAATTTGAAAAGAATGAATAACACAAAACTAACCTGTAAAACAGGATCAGGAATGTGTGGCATTCTCTCATCAAATGGTTAAATTATCATAGAGAATCCACGAGTGTATGTCCCCACAAGTGTCGTAAAGTCGCAAATCGTTTGAATGTGTAAGAGTTCATCTGTGTCAGTAATTTCTAACGTCATCATTAGTGAGTGTAGGCGATCATAACAAAACTTAAGAGTTTTCTGGTCAATTCCAGCTTGTGAACTGATAGTGGCAACAATACTAACCGGGCCCTCCTTCTCAACATTCTCGGTTTCAAGACGGACTTCCAGATGATTGACCAATCTTCGTAACACATGCACAAAATGGTCCGCTTTACGAATATTTCCAGGCACAGCCTCCTTCAAAATATCATCAGGTAGAGCAGATTTTTAAGCCAAGTATCCGTGACTCCATACACAGAAGAAATAATAAGTTATGAGAACTTGGGACAAAATCAAGGGAATGAGCAATCAACATACTAGGTAGGTTTCCTCCTTGTGCCAAACCCTCAACTAGCCGGTTGTATTCTTTAAGCAATCTATCTGCATCATGTCAAGCAAATGAATGAAAATCTGTATTAAATGTAAGGGCACTAACTAAGAAAGCTCGAAACAAGCCTATCTCGAAATAATCTTAGCCAGTTTTTAAACAAACCATGATTGAATATAAAGAGACAGATAAATGAAGCACCTACCTTTCAATTTCATGCTGCATCTTACTAATTCCTCCTGGCACCCTCAATTGTCTACCTCCTCGCACTAGCACTAAACGCTTCAATACACACATTATCGATAATATGAGCCGCATCAAACACAACAACAGACTCCTTTTGCATTTCCTTGGAAATAATCCCAGCCACTTTGGGATCAAGCATGTACTGATAACTATAAACCACCATCTCTGCTTCCCATACGCCCTCAAATCCTAATTTTTCACACAAAACAAACCAACCCAATTGCAATCACTCCAATCCGGATCGAAAACATAAACAAAGAAACAAAATTTTCAAAACCAAATTCAAAGAAACAAAATTTATCAAAAACCCAATTGAGCAATACTTGCAATGTATAAACCCCAGGAGGCAAAACAGCTCCAGACCCAGCTTTCTCATACTCCTCATAAAACTCACAAGTTGGCACATTTGGGTTTTCCGCCGCCAAGTTCCTGACCCAGCTGGCAGTCAATTTCCAGCAAGCCGCATCCACAGAATCCCGATTCTCCGCCGCCAACACTGTCGAATTAACACAAAGATTCTTCCTCGATGAAAGACCGACCGCCAAGATCTGGGCCTGCGGACCCAGATGCTTGACCTGGTAATTGTGGAGGAGCTTGAGCTCGGCGAGCGTCTTCTCCATCTCGTGAACCGTGCGGGTGCAGTAGATTAGCTTGACGGGGTTTTGGGGTTTGGAGAGAGTGTAGGAGGCGATGAGAGAGAGGAGGGCGATGGTTTGCCAGTGCCGGTGGGCATCTCGGGGAGGCAATGGCCCTTGGCGTCGAGGGCGCGCTTGAGCTCGAGCACGTAGGTGTATTGCTCCGGGTATAAGTGGTCGTACGGGAAGTAGACCGTCACGTCTTCGACCTGGAACTTCATGGTTTTAGTGAGGTTTTGGGTTTTGGCACTGACTGAGACCGAGAGGGACGGTGGCTATGGTTTTTATGTAGACGTTGGGTTAGAAGTTGGTTTGTAGCCCCTTGTAACTGTATAGAGTGAGAATGCTAAAGTTCGATTCTTAATAAAGACGAATTTAAATTAAAGTTGAGTCTAAGCCCACTTCAACTTGTTAGCGTAGACAATATCATCTATTCATAAAATATAAAACAAGTCGAATTGTAAGATGGGCTTCAATCTATATCTTTTATGAACTCTTTCAATAGTCAATGTAAGTTCAAATAATGTAAATGATATATATGTAATGAGTATACTATCACCGTGGTCTTAAGCTTGTGTAACACGTACCATTGTTTATTAACTCGAGATGTGACAATCAAGGTGTATCTGTTTCATGTCAGCCACTCTCCAAAGTTGGGGCTTTTTCATGGCAGAGTGAGTGGACGAGATTACAATTCGGCCAAGTTTCTAGAGAATGACTAACTACAAACGAGATTGCCAAGGTGACGGAATCGTGAATCAATTGTACAATGCAATATGAAAATCTAAAACATGTGCAACGTGTTCTTCGGCCGGGATGTCACGGTGGTGTCTCGGGATGTAGACAAGTCCTCTAAGTTTTTGGTTCAGACCCTGACTTAGAGCGTCAACCAAAACTAAACGGAAAGAGAGAAAAAACAGACTCGAGGGTTTTCTTTTATAAAACGGGCCCCCTTTGTATTTCTTTGAATGCAATCCCAAGAACTTCAACGCAATACTAAACGCTCTTAATTAACTTGAGTTACAAGCTACTCACTACTTATATGATAAAAAACCAAGAGTTACCATTACCATAAGTTTCTTTAACTACATGTTAGAAACAAGGTTGCTAATCAAGTTACATTATACAGTCAAGGTTTGAGAGAATCTAAAACACAATGTTTCGAACCGCATAGTATGCACAATTCAGTCTACCATGGATTCGAGGCCGGAATGGCTAAACTTGACCGGTTTGGAACTGGCGAATACCACTGGTTTGCACAACGACCATGTTGGGGGCTATTCTCCATCGGTTGGTGTGTTACATTCGAGGCCCTTGATTACATGCCGGCATTGAAACCTGTAACATCAAACAAGAAACAGCACAAAACTCAAACACATTCAAATACATGAACTGCAGAAGTACAAGGAAAAAAAGCGAAGATTACAGCACCAAAACTTGCCTATCCCGGGGTGTATACCCCTTGTTCGGTTGTTCCTATAGCACACGTAACGTGACTACATAGCGTGATGTGTGTTATGGGAACAAAAGGGGATATGGCCCTCAGGGATTGGCAAATATTTGACATTTGAGGGTGTTCAAAGCCTTTGTTTTCGCAGACCGGCGTACCATATAAAATCATTTGGAGTAGACTCAACCACACCATCAGAGCTGCCAGTTTGAGAAGAAGCATCCGTTTTCGGATCATGGGTTTTGCTCTTGATCTTTAGTTTCAGAGGCACAATCTGCAATTAAGAAAATGCACGAGTGAGTTGTAAGCTAATTGGTAGATAATGGAAGCTGAATTGTTAATAGCAAACGACCTTGTTGCTGTATCGGAAATCACGCTTTGGAAGAAAATGGAGAGGCAGATTGAAAGAAACCGGAGCCTTCACCAGCAGAAACAGCTTGGAAGGCCCTGAATAAGCAGCACACCCAGCACCCTTTGCAATCAGCCCCCGAATGGCTTTTCTACAAAGCACTTCCGACGCCCTGCTTTTCGCAAAGTCAAGTTCGGAAACAGCAGTTCCGCTCGAAAAACTCAGCTCATAGACGTGCTGAGGTCGGAGCGGACTCCCTCCGACTATCAGAATCGCGTCTCGGAACTCATGAACCTCGCTGATCATCTGCTTCAGAGCAGTTTGGAGGTCGGAAACCTGACGCATCAGCTTTTCGAATCTCCGAATCCCGCGCTTCGCCTCCCGCATTTCGCCGGCGTGCTTCCTCCGGAGCGACGGCTTCACCTCGTTTTGCTGAACCGCCATTTCCTGAAAATTCACAGATTCACATTCAGGGCAAAGCATTCGAATTCGGATCCAAAAAAGCGCAAAATTCACGAGATTTAAAGTCTCCTACCAAATCCTTGTACTCAGAACAGAGCGAATCGAATTCCAGAGTGATATCCTGCAACATTCTGTGCAGGAAATTGGGGATTTTCAGAAGAAAAAAAAAAGGATCGAAATGATTAGGGATTTGGGAAATTGGGGGGAAGTACTTACGCAGGGATTTGCTGGTGCATGTAAAGCACGAAACCGGAGATTTCGTTAATGGCGTGGAAGATCACAGAGCCGTCCAGAGAGTCGGCGGCGATCTCCATCTCTCCGATCCCCGAGAGAGCCAAGACGAACTACCCGAAATTTCAAATGGAATCGGGTACCATACGGCCCAGAAGAAGATGACACGGGTCGAGTCACATAAACCCGTATCCAGTTGCTACGTTGGCGGCAAATATTTTTAAAAGTTTTGTGGTCATATATTTGTGTGGACCAATGTGAAAAATATTTTTGGGATAAAATTGAAGTTATCTACGCACTTTTTTTTTATTTTTTATACATCTCGTTCAATTTTCAGTCGTTGCTGAATCGAATGAATTGAAAATATCAAAGAACATAAATTAACAAAAAATAAGTTTTTGTCTAGAGAAATGCCTTGAGAAAGGGCGAATGTATAAAACCTTTCAACAAGATAGTCCTTTTTCAACTCTCCCAAAAAGATGATTAGTAAAATACTAAAACATAAAATTATATATTTTTCTTTTGTATATAATACCATACATATTACGTGTTATTTTTTATGTTTTATCACAAGTAGTTTGGTTCGGTTAACCTACGATTTGTGAAAATCAAAAGCCAATACTAAACCGGGTATTTTCAATTTGGTTCAGTTTTATAGACCAAATAAAAAGAAAATCAAACCAATTCACCCCTACTTTTGATCTACCGATTAAATAAATCAAACGAAAAAAAGGACAAAATTAAACAGGTGTGATGGGAGAAAAAGAACCTAGTTACCATTCGACACAGAAGAACATCACAAGATACAAACCAGTGTCTATATATACAAAACATGGGGTATCTTATATCAGAGATACAAACCGGTACTGGTCTACAGTGCACTCAACTAAACCGCCATCGAAGCATTTCCATTTGATGCAGAAACCATGCCGGCTATAAGTCTTCGCTTCGTAGCGAAGGAATGAAGCATGAGATGCTACTCTAAGCCAGGACTACGTACCACTTACACCATATTGCGATGCCGATAACCATTTCTGGTTTCTGCTGGAGGTGTTTCATCAGTCCAAGGATTCCAACGCTGCCAAATTGAAGGGAAGAAAAAGTTGTCACTAGTGTCACCTTCTACGCAGAAATTCTTTATCGGTTTTTGGGTGATAGGAGACCATCACCTGAAGACGAGAAGGCACAGCCTATTTGGGAGTTATACACCATACCGGCTTAAGGCTTTGCTTAAACTCGGCATTACATTATATGCCTGATATGATCTTCTAAGTTCAATAATAGAACCCACCTGCACAATCAATAGTCAGAACTACTTGCAAGAGTTGCGTAAAATATAACGAGCTAGTGCAAACCCTTCAACACAGTAGACTTTAGTACATCAGGTAATTTTTTTTCCATAGGAAAGCTAGCATCAAAACATATCCCATCAAGTTTATGCAAGAAAAACTTATTAATCAAATAAACACTGTCGGTTTATGGTGTATTTGGGTAAACAAAAGCTGAGGAAAGTAAAGCCGGGTTAGAATCTGTATGTGTATGGTAAACAAATAAAGACCCTAAAGATATTTAACGTCCTCCAACTGTTCATTCAAACCCTCTAACTATCCATTCAAACGCCAGAACTTTTTTAGAGTTGCACTGAGTTAATGATCAACACAAAGGTACACACACAAACACAAACGAAAGCATGCTATAGCAGTGGATAAAGTGGCATACTCTGCATTTCATAACTCAGAATTGGTATTGTACTTACTATTATGAGGACTGATGTCAACCCGATTGCAAACCCTGCATTGATATTGCGTAAATAATGGTCGATTATGCTTGATGTTGTTGCCAAGATACTTAACAATAGCCCCCCTGCAGAATTTCCACCACAGGAAAGAAAAAAGCAAGCAAAAACAAATTCAATGGGGGCCAACAACAAAGGAACTAAGTTAATAAACAACAGGAAGACACAATGAAAGGAGAATTATACCCCAGAAACGTGTCGATGCCTGAATCTTTGTGAGGTACTCAATTGTAGCCTTCCCAGGTTTTATGTTTGGTATCCTGGCACCCATCTTATTTAAGTAATCAGCAATTTCCTTGGGCAAGTTGGCCTGGACAAGCATTATTGATTAAAAACACTAGCAAACTTTTTAATAGACGAGATTAACATAATTTCTATTAACATCTAAATGTACAAATATCATTGTTACTATGGACTTTTGAACCACGAATGCTAAACTCCTAAGCCATAATAAACTGTGCTAGCGTTGAAACTACTGATGACCGCATACTATATTTTTCAAATTCAGACATCTAAGCACATGCACAAGTATAGAAAAATAAAGACGAGAAATGAATGCACACAAAGAGAGATATAAAAAATGCTTTACAACTATATCCTTATTAGTTGGGTTTTAAATTACTCTTTTGCTGATTACAGCCTGCAGATTGAAGAACGAACAGAAAGCAAGGTGATTCTAGAATGATTATATATAATGTTAAGAGAAAACTTACAATGTCAAATATATTGAATAAGAACACAAAAAATGCATATACTGAATAGTACACCCAGGGCCCTGCCCCAATGGTATTTTCGGGGTTCAATATCTCCTTAACATGCTCCCAGAAAGGTGAACCAAGAATACTGCCAACAAACCACATTATCAGAAAGTTGTAAGTTCAACTTCAAAATGGGAAAGCCAAAGTGTAATTAAGGAAGCTTTCGGGGTCGGCCAGGAAATGATGCCACCAAATAAAAAAATTTACCTTGCAAGAATGCTGGGAAAGGCCAAGAGATAAGTAGTGGTGAGAACAGGCTGCATTCCTGAAGGGTTAATGGTAAAAGGGATATAGGGCTCCACTTCGGTAATAGGTGAGTCATCTCTGCTCAAAACACAAAAGCCCAGAAAATAGTGTCGGCCAACAGAAATAAAATACAGGCTTCTACTAAGCTTTTAATCGACAATGAGATCAATCTATAAGCAATAACAGCTAAGAAAAACCATCTTTATAATCAACCACACCATGTTTAGAGAGAAGTATGCACTACACAGTCACTTTCTTTAAGAATGATCACAGCCCATCCAAATGGGTTGTATTACCTTACAGCAGAAGCAAGCTTAAAACCATAGTACTGCAGCTTTATCTTCCTGCACCCTTCGGTCACCACAACTGCCCACATAGTGACTATAGTGAAAACGCCCAATACTGCAAATAAGTAAGGCCCCCAACTAACAGAACTTCCTGAAATACATAAAAAAACATGAATCACTAAACTTTAAATCTTCAAGTTAAATGACATCTGACAGAATACTATTGATAGGATGAGTAAAGTTACAGAATTAAATGCATCTGATGGGATATTAATTGTGCCCAACAAAGGGCAAACTAATGGAATTCATTAAATCACATACCTGAGAGCTGAGACAGCATTTTGTATAACGTCTCTGTGTAGCCAGTCAATATTTGTACACAAATAATTAGAGATGAACCTTGACCTGAAATATAAACCACCAGTCAGAGAAGATAGAGAGTATAATCCCATACACAATAAGACAAAAGAATGAACAAACAATTTTTATCGTTGTTTGAAACTTGAAAGTACTTTGGACATTTACAGAAATAAAAAGCGACCTGTTGGAATGATACTATGATCTTAAGACCTCACATATGTAATAACAGTCACCATCGGTGAAAAACGAGTATTCCACAAGGACTCGTGAATGCTTACTATGACAGAAGATGCACAAGGTAGTCAAAACCTCATCAAAGAGGATGAACAGAATTATGTAGTATTAATTCACAGGAAAAACCTTATGAGGTATGGAAACTTTTGAAGCCAAATCTCCTAATTGTGGACATATCTTCTACTACAAGGCATGAGATTTGTGTGGAACAATTGTGTATATATAAAATTAAACTATGTAAAAACTTTTCCTAAATCCAGCATCCAAAAATGATAACCATAGTGACTGGTGAAAATGAAAGTATAATCCTTCTTTGAAAAAAAGGGGCTCGGAAAAAGACAACAGGACAGAATTATGGGGAATATTAGCACAATGTTACAATACCAACCAAGTAATCAACAAATCAAATATAGTACCAAATCCAGATTCTGAGATGGTATCACAAATCCACGTCATTGTCATCGCTCCACAGACCAATAACATACTTGTCACCATCACATGCTTGACCCTGCAAAATTTCATAACATAATCATACTCCCCAATAGATAAATATCATCTTGAAAAGTTCCACCTCATAAATACAGCTTACCAACTAAAACAACCAACAGATCTACGAGTTAAGAGTATCATATAGGGTGAAAAATGTAAATGATAACGAGAACACGAGATTATTATTAAATAGAATAGAAAAAGAACCATGCTAACTGCTAAGGGCATTGTGGAAGAGAGAACCTAAGCAGCTACATCTATAAGAACTTGTGAGTAGACCCAAGATAAATTCGAAACCACAATCATTGTTGAAAATAACAATAGATATGCTGCATTACCTGTAGCTAGCCGCATAGATTGAATATGGAAGCGAATAACAAGCAAGTATGATAGCTTCCACTATTGCAAAGCCAAAAGATAGCCACCATCTTGAATAGACAGAAACATGAAACGTGTTCAAAATCTTGAAAGACAAATCTGGTCTAAAAGTAAGTCACAAACTAATTATGCAACAAGAACTTGGCTCACTGCTTGAGATGAATAACTAGACACACATATAACTCTTAATCTTCTCATGACCATCTAAGCCTTCCTTCCGCAGCTTTACCAGGGAGGGAACAACATGACATAGTACCTGTACATCGATTTTGAGATTTTCAATATATAACTATATTCTATTACATGCCAACTTTCCTCACAAGATTAAGCACATTAAACATATATCTGTTTACTTTTATTGGTTTCAAATTTGTCTGTTAGGTTAACATAAACCAAACTAGCGGACGGAAAGAATTAAACCTGCATTATGATCGATGCTATGATTTGAGGACTGATTCCAAGCTGAAAGAAAGACATTTTAAGCTCTGCTGCAAAATCGCCAAGTTCATCTGGCAGAAAACAACACGAACAATCATCAGATAACTACAAAAATGACCATACACATGGAGGAAGAACGGTCAATTACTCACCAACAGATCCCGATACAAAGCTTAGGTAATCTTGAGGGATCAACCTTCTATCAAATCCAGGCAGAGGGATAAAATAACCAACACGACTGATCACAATTAGCACAGCTGTTACAAACAGCCTCCTCCTAATCTCGCTCTTGAAGAACGACTCAGCAGCATTACTAACCACTGAACTCAGGCGCACGAAATTCAAAAACCGGTTTCTAAACGTCATAGGTCTGGCCTGCTCATCCTTTACATTCTCAACCTTGTTCTGTTTCGAAATTTCCGTCCCGTCACTCCCACTCAACGGATTAACTTCAACCTTTAGTGACTCTGGAGGCGTAGCCTCAACATTTGTATAATCATTTAGGAACTGGTTCGAAAACTTAGCGGAGACTCTTCTGTTCACTCTGGACAATAAGGGCCTGTTTGGCAACATGAAATTTCTAGGGTTTGTCCTAAGGGAAACATAGCAACTATTCCTAACAATTGGCAAACAACAAATTTGAATTTCACAGCCTGAAACTGCACCTGCAAGTAAATGACCAGAAAATCTCCATCAGAAACTTCATCCGAAGCTACAAAATTCAACACGGAAACATTTTCGATACACAGCTACGAGTTACTGGATTAAATTGACTAAGAGACTACTAAACCTAACAATACTCCGAATTTTCCATGATTTTCCGTAGTTTTCTCGGGAAACAAACGGGAAACTGACCTCGAGATTTTACGGGCGAGAGTTTGGGATGGAAGCGTTGCGAGCTGAGAAGAGTGGCTTCCATGGCGGAACTGATAGAGCAACACGGAGCAGCGGGACTGTTCAGTTCGGTTAAGCTGGGAAACGGCTCATCTTTAAGGTGGAGGAAATAATCCTCTGCTTTACTCGCTCGTTTTGCATTAGACACGATATTTATTGGCCCATTGTTAGGTCTGCGAAGGTCCATCCATCGTGGCAAGCATGATTGGGATTAGTGTTCCGAAGCTCAAATTTTAGAGAAATTTTTTAGCGTGACCGTCATACGTGGTACACCACGTGTCTCTATATAAATGGTTGGTTATGTGTGTTAAAAGGTTAATAACTTAAAAATTAAAATTTTCCACCACTTACATAAAAATACGTGGTGTATCACCCGTGTTCCCGTCACAACTAAAAATTTCTCCAAATTTTACTACAATAATGTTTTTTCTTAAGATCAGTTTAAATTCAAAAGAATTACATATAATTAGGCTAGTTTGGGGTCGGCTTCTTTTAAAATAATTTCGATAATGTCAAACTAGCCTATAAGCAAATACAATTTATGAAAGCACTTGTATAAAAATGGAAGCATTTAGCTGTTTATTCAAGCTTACAATTACATGATCAAAGATCGATCATTCAACAGAGCTAGCCGTACACATCAATCGTAGAGCTACGAGAGCCTTAGCCTTATACGATGATATAGTTTCTTGTATACGTGTAATAATCGTTGTTCGTATTCGCCATTAGTAAGTCCATTCCTTTGGAAGAAGCAACTCCGGTGAAGAATTCGGATTTTGGGAAATAATGTAGCATTGAGTAGACGAAACATCCTTATTTCCGTTCTTGTTTTGAGCTACCAAGTAGTCTTCACTTTTTCGCTTATGTTCTTTAGAATCTGAAGTTAGAATCCCGAATTTATTAGCAGCATACAATAAAACAACAAAAGATACCTCAATCAAATTAAGTAAAATATGATATATCAACTCTGCGGGCGAATTCCTGACATCATTTTTTTTACACACGTTTTTATGTGGCCCACTCCGTAATATATTTTAAAGATCCAAAATTACCCAAATATGAAACTATATGACAGTTGGATTTTGAGTTTAGGATTTCTTTATAGAATTGTATTCATCTATTTTCTTCACTACAAATGAATGTCTTAATGTTTTTGGATTTATCTAATATTTTGTAAAGATGATCTATGAATGATATTCTAAAAGATAGACAGTTTAGATCGTTAAAATACATTAAAGTAGGCCATACAAAAACGTGTCAAAAGTTATGTAAAAAAAATGGTGACATGGATCAGCTGCCATCAACTATATATATGTTTGCATGGATCGTATAACTAACCTTGTCGAGGTGAAATTTGCAGGCCTAGTGCATGCACGTTGAGGTTCAGAGCTTGAACCACACGAGAGGGCAGCAGAACGGGAGCACAAGCTGCATGCAAAGCAAGCATTAAAAAGGGTATTTTGATTTTCGTCGTTTGATTTTGGTCATTTGAATACGCTCATTATTCACGTACATACCTTAATCAAAACTAAGAATAATACACCCAAAAAAATGACCAAATTAAAATCGAATCCGAAATTAGGGTTACCTACCTGGTTTTTTACTTCTGTGGAAGTGGGTGCCTGCTCGTTGTGGAAGAAAAACGCCAGTGCCACATGATTTTTTACTAGAATCCAGGAAGATGGCTTGCATTCCAGGTCCTCCGGATGACCAATTCACATTAACTTTTGGCCTATGATATGGTCTCATCGAGCTAGATTTCGAATCCTGCAATTCGCACGTTATCTTTTAGTCAAACGAATTATATATGTATATACGAGTATACAATAGTGCTACTGCATTCAAGCTCGAGATAGATATTTCGAGCAAAAAACAACACCAAGGGACTTAATTTGTTTAATTAATGACTCGTTTAGAAGTGTTTTTAAAATGGTCGAAAACTCTTTTAGAACCAATGACATGTGAATCCTTGAAAAACACTGTATTGCGTCATGCAATAAACATATAAATGGTACTTCTTACATAAAGCACTTTAAGTGCTTTTGGAACGCAAAAGCATTTTCTCTAAAAACGCTTTTAGTCATAGTCCCAAACAAGCCCTTATTAATTTCGATACACTAATTTTGAAATATTTTACTTAATGCCTAAGCCATGTATTGACAATTTTGTGAAGAAACCTGCATAGATTCCTTGATCACAACTCTAAATTAATGACTCCCCAAAAACACTGCTTCAACAAAAAATTTCCAACTAAATTTCTTTTTCTAAGATCAAACTATACCTTAAAGTTAATTAGTTGCATTGTTCAAAAAAAAAAAGAGAGTTAATTAGTTGCAAAAATAAGAGGGACTAAACTAACAATTAAAATGATTAGGTGGACCAGATTCATAAGACCTAAACGTGACAGTTGAGTAATATATTATGTAGTCTCATGAGTAGGTAATCGTTAATTGTCAAAAATTTAAAAAAAAATTAATTAATTTTTTTTAAAAGGTTTGTCCCACAAATATTTTCGTATGGGAAATGTTTTAATTTTTTTTATTTATGAAAAACGACAGACTCATGAATAAATTTCGTTGGAAAATGGTGTTTTTTTTGTAGTGCTATTAATCAAAATCTTCAAAATCAATCTTCAAAAGTAATCATTTTCAATTCTCTATCAATAGTACCGTTTGACATTCGTGCAAAAACTTTTATTTTGTCAGTTATTAAACCATTTAAGCCTATATGTAAAACCCGTGAATTGCAGGAATGAAACAAGTGACTTGAGCGAATGCAAGAAACTAATAACCAATTCCGTACACGTCAAAACCTACCCGATAACCATTGATGGACAGAAAAGAAAACGAAAGTGATGGCAGAGAGTACGTACCAAATGATCACGGTGGTAGTGGTGGTGTTTTACATGGAGCCTCGAATACGCCTGCAAATTATAAGATAAATCAAATTTTAATAAATTCGGAACAGTGATGGAAACAAAACTTAGAAAATATTAAATTCTGTATTTGTAGCAAAAAGAGATATCGCTCAATAAAACCATTATCGTTTCACCGATCAAAAAGAGAGTAAAAAATACGAGAGAGAGAAACCTTTGTGTCACATATTGCTTCATCCAAAACTTGTGACGGCAGCCACAACATTCCTTCTTCGAAACCAACCTCTCCTTCCTCATGAGCAGCCATGGAAATATACAGACAGAAAAACGAGAGAAAGAGAGACAGAAAGACAGGGTTTTATTTCACTTTAGAGAGAGAGAGAGAGAGAGAAAGGGTTGAGAGTTGTAATTTGAGTTCCAACTTCTAACCTGCAACGCAACTAAATACTCTCTCTCTCTCAGTCCCTCTCTCTCCTCTCGCAGGAAACAGAACCAAATAGGATTCTTTCATGCGGAGAAAATTAAAATTTTAAATTTATTTATTTCTTTTCTCTGTCCTCATCTACAATATTAAGGATAATATTATGAAAATTAAATTTGTAGACAAAATTTTGAAAATTAAAGGAAATGGAAGTTAATAATTGGTTTATTATTTAAACGTCAATAAATGTGTTTATTCCTATTGATGACACGTAATTTAGTTTGCAAATTTAGTCTTCAAATTTAATATCTCTAACATTACCCAGTATTAAAGCACGTGTAAATTTGTTTCCTTATCGGATATTAAAAACACACATCGTTATTTGACCTTTGTTTACAACTAGAATTACGGTGGAAATCAGGTTACGTTTTTCCAATTATGTGTGATATGAAATGTTGGATGTTTGGCTTATTTAGAAGTGGTTTTAAAATAATTGAAAATATTTCTAGTAAAAATATTTTTGGAATCAAATATTTAGTAAAAATACTGGTAAATTCTGAAAAAGAACATTTGAATTGCTTCATGCAAGAAGTACATAAGCGGTGCTTTTGAAATCAAAAATATTTTTCTAAAAACGTTTTTAGTCATTTCAAAAGCACTTCCAAACGAACCCAGGATTTCCCTTAATTGCTACTTTTGACATTGCAATCTTTAAAGTGATTGATAATACGTGTTATAACATGACTGAACTAGTAATTTGATAATGCTAAATAACCAAAATGGTCCCTGAGATTTACATAACTCATCACTTTGGTCCCTAACATTTCAAATCAATCAAAGTGGTCCCTGAGATTGTCCACCATCCATCATTTTGGTCATTCCGTTAAAAACTCCGTTAAGTGTCTCGGAGCTCTTAGCCAGAAGTTTGGGCAATTTTCAAAGTTTTGTAACTCAATCGTTTCTTAACCAAATTCGACCCATAATATATCAAAATGAAGATAGGAAAGTGTAGAATAAGATTATACCTATTTGAAAACCCAATGGTTGCCGGAGATGGCTAGAAAATAGCCTCAAAGTTGACTGGTCCGAGAGAAAACTGAAAAACTTGCCGGAAACTGGGTAAACTTTAAACGTTCATAACTTCTTCAATATTCAACGAAATCAAGTGATTCAAAACAAGGCGAGTTAGCCATCTAAAAAGATACCATTCTCTTCATCTCGTCGAGAAGTATGATTTTCGTTTTTGAATCACTTGATTTCGTTGAATATTGAAGAAGTTATGAACGTTTAAAGTTTACCCAGTTTCCGGCGAGTTTTCTAGTTTTCTCTCGGACTAATCAATTTTGAGGCTATTTTTCGGCCATCTTCGGCAACCTATGGCTTCTAAATAGGTATAATCTTATTCTACACTTTTCTATCTTCATGTTCATATATTATGGGTCGAATTTGGTTAAGAAACGATTGAGTTACGAAGCTTTGAAAATTGCCCAAACTTCCGGTCAAGAGCTCCAGGACACTTAACGAAGTTTTTAACGGAAGAACCAAAATGATGGATGGTGGACAATCACAGGGACCACTTTGATTGATTTGAAATGTTAGGGACCAAAGTGATAAGTTATGCAAATCTCAGGGACCATTTTGATTATTTACCCATTTAATAATAAGAGCCTTAACTCACTCATGATTGAAATTTTGAAAAGTTACGAGTTTAATTATCTTTATGTAACTGAAGCTTATCAATAGGAATTTACTTTCGTATTAAACTCATGTTGTTGACTGATTTCTTCTTTTAGATTCAAATCCCAAATGATTTTTCTTAGCCTACCACTTTATCCGATGGATCATATAAGTCAAAGTCCAGACGGTCAACCATCCCTTATTTTATTTTTTTCAATCAAGTTCAACCATATATCAATTAATCATGGAGTTTGTGAACAAAAAATTTCTGAAATCAACGATCTAAAATTAGAAATGCAAGGGCCTAAAGGTAATTTTGTACTAGGATAAAGGGTCTGGCCAGTATCCAAATATATCAATAATTATTTTTTTTTCAAAATAAATGTCAATAATATTGTTCTAGTGGTTTTATCATAATAAGGGGTATTTCGGTAATTTGAGTGTATAATGGACGTGGACGTGGAAGTGGGTTGGGTTGGGTTGGGTAAACCCCTCTTCCTATTTGGTCGTTGCAGTTATTTTTCACGTAACGCTCTGATGTTGGCTGGTTGGCTGACTCTGCAGATTTGATTTAGTCCAATTAGTTAGAATAATGTTCTCGTCTCATTGTAGTCTGATTAAAATCTACTTCTCCGTAGATGACTTAAAACTACATCACAAACTAGTTGATTTTTTTAATATCATTTTTTTATGATCAATGTTTAAAATATCGGTATCAATGTAAATATTGATATGTTAATTTGACATCAATTGCCTTCAATAGAAATGATGAAAATTTGCTTAAAACATGGGAATTTAAAATGAAACTTTAGGGGCAAGTGACCCTCTACCACAATGATGGAGAGGAATGTTGCCCTTGCACTACGGTGTGGATTCGAACCTTGTTGGCTTCCTAATCTAACATATAATCTAACAAATCTATCGTTTGACCCCCAAATAAAAAAAGAAACTTTAGAGAATATCAAACAATGATTTAAACGAATGAATATAAAAGTTTATCTAATATTTAACTTATATGTCAAAATATCAATAAACCTATCAATTTTATCCACCAAGAGCAAGTCTTCCATTTTTTAATAAGCCATATGTATGAAGATTCAGCGGGGAGGGAGGTGCAAGTGCCCTATTTTTCTTAACCACCTTACCAACGCTACCAAATCAAGTATGGTTTTGGAATGGAGGGTCCCACATTTTGATACATAAGCAAGATGTTAAAAGTTAGGTTTTGCAGGGATCTTCTTAATTGTTCTATGATAATTATTGAGAACCAAGCTTTGGTATGCGTCACTTTGAAAACACATCAAGGTACAATTAAACGTGTGTAATGTAAAAATGGACCAGCTGATTCACAGAAACATTTAGGATGGCAAAAACGGGGACTTTAAATATTTAATTTTAGATCAGTTGGTGTATCCGCCATTTTATACCTAAGTTTGAATCTACCCTTATTAAAATAGTTTGGAATATAGTATTTAAATTAAAAGGGTAAATTTTTGAGTTCAAAGGTTTTAATTGGTATCTATAATTCAGTTTCTTGAAGTGAAAATTTTCTCTTTAATACAAGAAGCAATAAGCTCAAATGATTCATTGTACATAATCATCTTATATTAACATTGAATATAGCCATTTTTCCGGCTTTGAGAATAAACGAACTCCAGACATATATATTGTATGGAATCAAACCCTTAGCCTGAGGGAAATTTTATTTAAACCCAAATAACCTCACTTCACACCCAACTTAAATTTTAAATGTGAATGGTCTTTTTTATCTTATTGTATAATTACTATTAAGTACAAGATAAATAAACAATAAAACTAAAAATTATTAATAAACCCACACCCAATAATCAAATATTTGTCATCACGCAACCTTTTGTGAATTCGGGTTCATTAAGCATTATGAGAAGATTAAGAAGACAGTATGACCTTTTTTTAGGCGTCCAGGTATTCAATTTTCCTCTTCCACCTCCTATGTATGGTGATGCCTTGGATAAAGAAGAGTGTTGCTTGAAGAGTGTTCAAGCACTTGACAAAGATGGAAGACTGACAGCTCTAGGGAGGGCCATGGCTCATTACCCTATGAGTCCTTGTCACTCTAGGATGCTCACTGTTATTCAAGTCTTAATTAAGAAGAAGAGTTTCAGAGATAATTTAGTGCTAGCATGCGCAGTTGCAGCAGCTGCTGCTTTGAGTTTGTCAAATCCTTTCGTTAGGCAGTTTGAAGATAGCCACAAAGAAAGCCACGACTTAAATGAGGACGGGAACATTACAGTTATACAAAAGCTAGAGAACTTGGGGAGGGATAAACAAAAACAGTGAAAATATTCCGTGAATTTTTTTCTAATCCCATTAGTGATACTCTATGTGTCGCTTTTGCTTTGTAATGCTATGAACTTGCAAGATCCTAGTGGAATTGGAATTTATCGAGAACAACTTCGTAGGGAAAAAAACATATGCTTTGATTTTGGGTTTCTATTTTAAATGGGTGTAGAAATAAATTTGCATATTGAATTGGGTTTGTTAGGATAATTTAGGTAGTAAATTTGGGTTTAAAGAGATATTGATAGTTTAATTACAAATAATTAGGGTGTAGAGAGTAAGTTGGGTGTGAAAATAGGTTATATGGGTTCAAATAAAATTTTCCTTAGCCTAATCATCTCGGGGTTAGGTAGTTATTTTAATATCGTGCACCTTAATACAGATATTATTGCTCATCGCCCTTAAGCGTTGATGATCATCACAATCACATTAATTGCAATTAGACGAGTTCAACTTTCAAAATTTATGTAATGGATAGATTAGATTGCAGTCATCTAACAACAATCAATATAGTAGTGATGCCCGCCACTACTTTGGGGTGGCAAGCAAAAATGTACTTTTTTTTACAATAATTTAGGGGAGGGGGGGGGGGATTTCAAACCCAATATACATGAGTAGAAACTCAACACTTTATCCACTAGAATACTAGATGAGAGGATGTTGATATATTTTTTTGTTCAGTAAGAATCCAACCAAATAAAAATGTAGGTCAACTCCAAACCCACGAATCTGGATCCTTGCCGGATTCCTTTTTTGAGGATTTCAGGGATCCTTGAATCGTGTTTATTCATCGTACATCGTGCGGTAAGAAATTTTAATTTTTTTATTTAAAATTAAATACAAATAGTATCTGATAAAAATTAACGTACGATGTACGATAAATAGACACGATTTACGGATCCTCGGGATCCCCACAAAGAAGACCTGGAAAGGATCCTGTTGGCAAACCCGCAAGTAACGAAAAAGATTGGGATAATCTGGAATTGTAAGGCGCTTATAAGTCAGAACCAGTTTAGGTCAACAGAACCGGCAATTCAGTTGGGTTTGGCAAGTCAAGGCAGACTTGTAAGAGCTTCTACTAATTACATATTCTTTAGTTCTTAAAAAAATTAAAATTAATAAAAATAATATCTCCTATTTCTCCTCCACCACTGAAACTCTCCCCGCAATTCTTCCCCCGAAACCCCAACCACAAAACGCACCGCCAAAGCTCCAACTTTTAAACCTCATTCCCTCTCCTCCTCCATCTCATCGAGACCTTCTACGACGGCACCCTCTGTGCCATCGTCGTACGGAAGGCGAGACCGTGGTAGGCACCGGCCCATTTGGCCGAATTATGCCTGTTGACGTCGGGGAGGGAGCCCGCGCGCACAACTTGGTCGAGTTGCTTCGCCGCCAGGGGATCGATTTTGAGCATATCCAAAATTTCGGGGTAGACTTGATCCGGTTGGCGAAACTGATGATGTCCATGGGCTTGTCTGCAACAATGTCGTTAACTGGGTAAATAGGCCTCGGCCTCGTCGGAAAATGATAGGACCCATTTCGTAGAAAGAGAAGAGAAAAGGAAAATGCAAAGAAATTAAGAAATAAGATAACAACCTATTCAGATGAACATAGTAGTTTAAATACACAAAAGGATAACTAGGATTTAGTACTCTTAACATTAGCAGTGGCCTAATAAATACTAGTAACCTACGGTGGCCCAAAGGGTCCTAACAGAAAGCATACCTCGTCGGCCTCCTCAGAAAATAGACCTCGTTGGCCTCATGGATTGCGATAAATCTGAGGTGATTTTCGGGTGGGAGTGGCGGTGGTTAGCCCAGCCATGGACGTGGGTGATAGGGTGAGGGTGGCTGCGGCGGTTTGGGGGGTTGTGGTTTTGTTTGTGAAGGAAAAAGGAAGGGTGAGGGACGGAGTGTGAAAGTGTGAGGGTGATGACGGTAGGGGTTGTGGTTTGGTTTTGTTTGTACATTTTTGTTATTTTTTCTTTTATTTTTCTTACACAACTACAACAAACTATCATATTCATGCTTTTTAAAATATAATTTTTC
The DNA here is from genome assembly GCF_916048215.2 of Malus sylvestris. Lineage (NCBI taxonomy): Eukaryota > Viridiplantae > Streptophyta > Magnoliopsida > Rosales > Rosaceae > Malus > Malus sylvestris. Next base: position 38,908,778 of record NC_062270.1, on the reverse strand, counting down.
ATGCAAAATCTATTATAATTTGTATTTAAACACTTGTAATTAATGATTTAAAACTTAAACATTTTAAAATATTTGAACTTTTTTTGTTAATTTTTCTTTTGTCTAAATCTAAATTACATATTAATAGAATTATCTTTGTCAACCAAAAGAGAGTGACATAATATATAACAAAACAAAATTTTGCTATTTTTCGTTTAAACCTCACCTACAAGTGATTTTAACATCTCTAATTAAAAAAAATTAAAATATACACTAAATATAGATTTTAACATCTCTATATTGTTCACTTCTTTTTTAACTTTTCGGCTTAAATATTCTACATAATATGCACTTATGGCTTAATAAATCATAAGTCTGCTGCCAAATACATTATCAAGATTTCCTCAATACTCACGAAAAATATTTCGAGAAAATAAAAAATTTGCATTTTTTACAAAAAAAGGTGGATTTAACATTCACGGTTTTCAGTCGGTTTTGCAAATTCGTGTATAAATCACCGTTCAATCTATTTATTTTCATCTTCGCCTCATTGTGAAGTTTTGAAAATTAAAGTGAGACTTTCCATTGAGATACTTGAGTGTCGAACCCCATTTGAAATGCTTTATGCCTCACTACTATGTTTTTTAATTATTTTTTCATTTTTCGGCTCAAATATTCTAGTAAATATACATTTGTTGCTCAATAAACTATTAAACTGCTTCCAAATTCCTTAAAAAGTTTAACTTAATACTCAGGAATTTTTTTTTTTGTGAAAATAAAAATTTGCAATTTTGTCAACAAAAAAAAACATGGGTGTTAGGCGAGTTCGACGCATGCAAAACGAGGCGAACTCAACTCATGTAAAACGAGGCGAATAATGGCACGCAAAACAAGACGAACTTAGCTCACATAAAACAGGGTGGCTTTGGCACACAAAACGAGGCAAGCTTGTGCACGATAAAAAAGGCGAGATACGTCGCACAAATCGAAGGTAACCTTGCGCACGAAAAAACGTGGATTAACACTCATGGTTTTTCAACCGGTTTTGCAAATTCGTATATAAATCACCGTTTAATCTAATTATTTTCACCTTCGCTTCACTGTGAATTTTTGAAATTTAAGGTAGACTTTCCGTTGAGAGTCTTGAGTGTCGAACCCCATTTGATAATGCTCCAGGCCTCACTACTACGTTTTTCAATTTTTGACTCAAATATTCTAGTAAATATATATTTGTTACTCAATAAACTGTAAAACTGCTTCCAAATTCCTTACAAAGGTTAATTTAATACTCAATAAAAAGATTTTTCGGAAATAAGAATTTTGTTGTAGGCCTATTTGACTGAACATAAGGGAATAAAGAGGAGGATGACGGCGACAATAAGAGAGAGAAGAAAGAGATTTAATTGTGATGTGTGTGTTGTATCACCCCATTGTGCCTTTATTTATAGTAGTAAGATAGGTTAAATCCTTACCCTTTTAGGAATACAACTCTAATAGGATATTAACTACTAAAAGGAATATTCAAAGATATCCCTATATACACTAGGATTTACATAATCACATTCCTATCCTAAAAATGATTGCAACACTCATTCTTGAGTGTGTAAATACTCAAACAAAACATCGCATCAGATCTTCAGCAGATGAGGTAGAACAGTTAATGAAGTCGGCGACACAACGGGCGAATGCGAGTCTCAAATTTAAAGAAAGTATGCATTGGTAGTAAAACTCACAAAATCTTGCTATGGTAAAACCTAAGGCAGGTGAAAAACCATAGACTAAGGAGAAAAGTGAGAAATATTCATAATATCTAAAATAAATGTGAAACAGGACGAAAGTAGTAAACTCAACGGAGTATAATCATCCCAGGATGGGTGCCTCATCAAAACCTCGTTAGGTAGCAAAAACCCAATGGGAAAAATGCTCATAATCGTAAGAAAAAAAGTACATTAAGAGCAAGTGAGTATACTTCATGATACTTTGCTTGAGTTAGACATAACTTCCAAATAAGAGAACTACAAGTGATTTAACCCAGGTAATTTACGCATACCGATTCCTTGGATGAGCTCTTGAAAAATAGACTTGTGCAATGATTTGGTAAAGAGATTGGCTAGGTTGTCCTAGGAATGAATTTGCTTGACTTTAATGTTCTGATGTTGTTGTTGTTGGCGAGAACAAAAGAACTTTGGCGCTATGTGTTTGGTGTTGTCTTCTTTGATGTATCCCTTTTTTAACTGCTCGATACATGATGCATTGTCTTCAAAGATCGTCGTAGAAAGGTTAACGACGGAAGTAAGACAACTAGTGCTTCAAATATGTTCCATAACTGCTTTTAACAAAAGCATTCACGCGATGCTTCATGCAGGTCAAGGATCTCAGCATGGTTTGAAGAAGTCGCAGCTAACATTTGCTTGGTAGATTTCCAAGATATAGCGGTGTCTCCAACTGTAAAGACATGGCCCGTTTGAAAATGTGCCCTATGTAAGTCAGATAGATATCCAACATCTAAGTAATCAACATGGCGTGAATCAACCTGAGAACCAAGGAGGGCGGCGGTTCCTTTCGAGGATTCGTGGGTGTAAAACAAGCCTAAATCTGTGGTACCTTTGAGGTAGAGAAAAATGTCTTTAACAACATTCCAATGTCTGTGCGTGGGCGCATTGTTGTATCTAGCCAAAATATTAATAGGGAATGAGATGTCGAGTCTAGTGCATTGAGCCAAGTACAATAAAGCTCCAATTGCACTTAGGTATAGAACTTTAGGTTCCAAAATCTCTTCATCATCCTTCTTGGATGGAAGAGATCTCGTTTAACATCTAAAGTCCGAACAACCATATGAGTACTCGAATGCTTCAGTTTATCCTCATTAAAACGTCACAACACCTTTTGGGTGTAGTTCGATTAATCTACTAGGATTCTATCTGAACAATGCTCAATCTCCAGGCCGAGACAATATCGAGTTTCCCAAGATCTTTCATCTCAAGTTTTGATTTCAAGTGAACGACAATTTCCTCAAGCTTTGCAGGAGTTCCGATAAGGTTCATGTCGTCAACATAAACTGCAACGATCTCAAATCCAGAATTTGACTTTTTTATGAACACACATGGGCATAGTTCGTTGTTCACATAATCCTGACTTGTCAAATACTCACTCAAACGGTTATACCATATCCGTCCATATTGTTTCAATCCGTAGAGTGATCTTCTCAATCTAATAGTAAGAGTGTTTCGTGGTCTAGAACTATTTGACCCAGTCAATCTGGAACTTTCATGTTGATTTCCGTATCTAGATCCCCATAGAGATATGTGGTTGCCACGTCCGTAAGCTGCATATTCAGTTTTTCTGAAACTACCAAACTGATTAGGTAGCATAACGTTATAATGTCCGTTACGGGGGAATACGTCTCCTTGTAATCAATCCCAGGGCGTTGAGAGAAGCTTTACGCTATGAGGCATGCTTTGTATCGCACTATTTCATTTTTCTCATTACGCTTCTTCACGAAAACCCATTTGTAGCCCATTGGCTTCACATGTGGTGGAGTAGGAGCTATAGGTCCAAACACCTTATGTTTCACAAGCGGATCGAGTTCGACCTAGATTGATTGTTTCCAAAGTTTGACCAATCCATTATATGTTAGCATTCATCAATGGAACATGGTTTAATGTCATTGCTAAATATGATGTCAGTAGCTACTGTGTACGTAAATGCATTGTCGACCATTATCTCATTTTAATTCCAAACCTCATCCAATACTGCATAGTGGATCGAAATCTTGCAATTCTCAAGAGGTCAGGTTGTCTCGTCTAAGACATCATCGTAGTCTAGAATAACCTCATGTGTTGAAACAGATGAGTGAGCGATGGTCGGATTCAAACTAAAGTCAGTAGTTTATGCCGTTTCCTCTTCTGGGGTTATGAATCCTTTTGACCAGGGGGTCTGCCACATTTCAGGGTTGGAGCAGATGATTGGCTAGCTGCCAATGTACTGATGCGCGTGAAAGGTGTGGCCTCCCCACATTCGGGGGTGGTCCAGCCTTCCCAAGCGATGTTACGGCATACCGGAGGTACGTATGTCATTGCAGGTGCGTTTGTAGCAGGTATATGTGATTTTGTCACCTTAGCTAGATTAGTAAAAACATCTGGCATGCTTTGAACAATGCTCTGAAGATCTATAATTTGTTGTACCTCAGTTTCAGACTGGGTAGTGCATGGATCTAAATGAGACATAGTGGGAGCATACCGCGACAATTCGCGGCGTTCTTCAGGAACGTTAACATGTTTATCTCCCCCTAACGAAGGGAAAGCTGTCTTATCAAAGTGACAATCCGCAAAACGTGTAATAATGAGATCTCCTATCAAGGGTCTGAAGTAGCGAATAATTGATGGCAAATCATAACCGACGTAGATTCTCATTTTTCTCTAAGGACCCATTTTGGTATGTAATGGCAGCACTTTTGGCACATAAACTACGCACCCAAACACACATAAATGTGAGACGTCAGACTCATATCTAGTAAGCAATTGTAACTGTAAATGAGGTTGGGTAGTAGTGGGCCTCAGGCGGACCAATGTAGCTTCGTGCAATATTCCATAGCCTCATACAAATACAGGCAATTTGGTTCGCATAACCAAAGTCTGAGATATCAATTTAAGGTGCTTTATGAAAGCTTCTACCAAGACATTTTTGGTGTGAACATGAGGTATATGATGTTCGACTTCAATCCCTATTAACATGCAATAATCGTCAAAAGTATGTGATGTAACCTCTTTAGCGTTATTCAGTCAAATCGACTTGATCGGATAATCAGGGTGGTGAGCCCTTAACTTAATAATTTATGCTAGGAGTTTCACAAATGCAGTGTTGTGTGTGGACAATAAGCAAACATGTGACCATCATGTCGATGCATCAACCAACACCGTAAAGTATCTAAATAATCCCTATGTTGGTTGGATAAGTCCACAAATATCCCTTTGAATCCGCTGAAGAAACTTAAGAGGATTGTGAATAATCTTTGTAATGGAGGGTTGAGTATTCAACTTCCCTAAATAACACTTTTTACATGGTGGGAATCCAACATAGGGAGGTAAATGATGCCTATGTGATGATTTGAGGATACGGTGCATCATGTCACGTTCGGGATGTCCCATACGGTCATGCCAAAATAGCAAAGTGCTCTGGAACTTAAGCACATGGTCAGCCACATGGTGGGCTTCTATGCTGCGAATGGCTGTTATGTACAACTCGGGAGACGTTCCAACTTCTCGTGAATACTCTTCTGGCCATACTTGTAAGAAGTGATACAAAGAAATTTAGATCCATTATCTTCAGTGGTTTCAATATGATATTGATTATCTCGCATATCTCTAAAACTCAGCAACATTCTTCTGAAACATGGATAATATAGGGCCTATTTAATGTTTAAGACAGTACCATTAGGCAACATGATACGAGCATTTTCGTATCCTTCAATCAGGTTGGATGAGAGTGAGAGAGTTGTCAGAAGTGAGTTCTTAGGTACAAAGTTAGTAAAATAGTATCGCTTACGCAATATGGTGGACGTGGTAGCACTATTAGCCAGACAACTAACTTCCCCACTAGACATATCTAGAAATAAATTGATTGATTTGGTCACATGCATAAATATAATTATATTCATTCAATTAATCAATTCGAGAAATAATATCCATAAACTAATTATCCATAATTCAAAAAAACCAAAACCAAAAAATTGTTCCAAATACTTAGAAAAATTGTCTAAAAATTCAACCATAAACTTTAAAATTAGGGAGGGTCCAACCACTCCTAGTGGGTTTGGCCACTAGGGGTAAAAACACCCTAAAACATGTCTAGAAGAATAAAACTTATTTGTCCATAGGAGCTGATGCCTTATGAATATCTGGTATATCCATGGATGTAGTAGCATCTTCAGGATGTTCCACATGAGCAAAGTTAGACTCACGATGGGAATGATACTTGACAATTGCCTCAGGGGTAGCTCGGCATACGTGTGACCAATGATCCTTTGATCCACAGCGGTAACACATGTCTATTATAATTTTCCATTATTCTTAAAGTATAATTTTCCATGCAAAATCTATTATAATTTTATTTAAATCTATTATAAAGTATACTTTTCCATTGTTCTTAAAGTATACTTTTCTGTAAAAAATCTATTATAATTCATATTTCCACATCAGCATCACACGGGCAAACTATCATATTCATGGTCTTCAAAATATACTTTTCCGTGAAAAATCTATTATAATTCGTACTTAAACACTTGTAATCAACGATTTAAAACATAAATTTAAAGATATGTGAACCTTTTTATTATTATTTGTTGATGCACAAAATCAGTGAGGACTTGGTACAACATAAAGTGTTAAGTTTGTGACCTTCGCTAGATTGCTCCGGTCACTAGTATGGATAAGTATGTAAATGGATAGAGATAGGGAAGCAAACACAAGATGTACGTGGTTCACCCAGATTGGCTACGTCCACTGAGTAAAAGAGTTCTCATTAATTGTGAAGGGTTTACACAAGTACATAGGTTCAAGCTCTCCTTTATTGAGTACAAGTGAATGATTTAGTACAAATGACATTAGGAAATATTGTGAGAGAATGATCTCCGTTTATAGAAGAGAGTTTTTAGTTTCATTCTCACATTGACACGTATCGTGTTGTGATTGACTTCTGATGTTGACACATGTCGCGCTATGATTGGCTTCTGATGTCGACATGTGTCGCGCTGTGATTGGCCTCTTGGTTGGAGGGAAACTCTTCTGGGTCCTTGACGGTATAACGTTGACCGGTGCTCAATAGTTTCGGGATTGATCAAGTATGGTACAAACAGTGCTCCCCTAAGTTACCGAGTGAGGAAAGCTCCTCGGTTGGCGACTTGCAAGATCCAAGCCATTGAGTAATCACGAAATTTCTAAGTACCGAAGTGTGGTATCATTTTCACTTGCCTTATCTGTCCCATATGTAGATGTGACATATTCTCTGGAAGTACTTTTCCTCCATCCAGGGGTGGTATATTTAAACGATGAAGATGCACAAGGTAATGTATCAATTTCACTTGAAGCTTACTTGTAGTTTCGGGCTTGGTCAAGTGCGATACAAACCTTATTGTAGGAGTCCCCCAAGTCGCCAAGCTAGGAGTTGTCGAAGGAGGTAACAGACAAGGTAATCAATCAGACTTCCAAGCAAGCAACCTGGATCAGAGGTTCGACTTCGGCTTCCAATTTATTGTTCTCCTTCTCCTTGTGTCGTAAATAGCACCAAGGATAAGGAGAAGCAAATGGAGAAGAGATGATATGAGATACTTATGTTTTTTAAGAAGTAACTTTCCACATGCTTATTCTTGAACTGGGCTGGAGGGTTTTCTGGTTTCCTCCAGAGTATAAGGCCGACTCAAGAATTTGAGGGTCAAAACAAGTCCATCAAATCTAGAGTACGTTCGACCCTGATGATATGGGATACTTTTGCTGTTGACAAAGTAGTGGATGTATCGGCACGTATTCTGTTATATTTGTCTCCACATGCTTCCTTGTATCATTCTCACTTGCCCTATCTGTTCCTCAGGCAGATGTGGTATATTATCTGGAAGCATAAGATGTTGAAGATTAGTACTTGAGAGCAATGCCAGGTAAGTAATCAGGCAAGAGGTTCCAAGCAGTCAGTTCCTGACTGGAAGCTTGATTCCAAATGCTGATTGATTGCTCTCTTTCTCTTTGTCTTGCAGGTAAGAACAAGGCCAAAGGAAAAGACAGGGAAAAAACATGATATGGGATATTCTTGCTTTTAACCCTGATGATATGAGATACTCTTGCTCTGGTGTGGCTTGTTTGCAGAGGTATTATCGGGAGGAAAAGAAGCTGAGTATTTCGAGAGACTCTGCTGAGAATGCCCTCTCGGATGTGAAGAAAAGTTGAGCATTGTTTTTTTATTTGCAGGTTTGCCTGGCTGTGGAGGATGAAGGTCGATATATATAGGAGTTTCCCTAACAACAAGTAGTAGTGCTATTCCTTTACCCTTCTTGGTCATAACAATGTAGTGGGAGTTGCAAGCTTCACGTGTTTTAACTTTGTCAGAGCACTTTGAAAAAGTGGTCTGTGGTATCTGGAAAGCTATGTTACGTGTGAAGATTGCAGATAAGCTTTATCCAAGGAAATCTGGCTCTCGAAGTTCGGAGAACGGTGCCTCTTCGATTTTCGAACAAGCAATCTTGTCGGGGATCTAGCTCTCGAGATTCAGAGAACTGTGCCTCTTCGATTTTTGAGAAAGCAATCTTGTTGGGAGTCTGGCTCTTGAGATTCGCAGAGCAGTGTCTCTTCGATTTTTAAGAAAGTAATCCTGTTGGGAGTCTGGCTCTCGAGATTCGGAGAGCAGTGTCTCTTCAATTTTTGAGAAAGTGATCCTGTTGGGAGTCTGACTCTCGAGATTTGGAGGGCGGTGCTGCCTCTTTGATTTTTGAGCAAGCAATCTTGTTGGGAGTGTTTTCTCGAATGTGAGTAAAGGTTGGACATTTTTGCCAGTCTGCCTTGCCACGGAGCACAGAGGTTGACATACATTGGGACTTTCTAGTTATGAAGCAGCGGTGCTGTTCCTTTACCCTTGTGGGTAATAGTAGGGTAGCTGGACCTTCAAAATTTATGTGTTTAAACTTTGTCAGAGATCTTTGGCAAAGTTTTCTGTGGTACCCGAGGAACTGATGTTGCGTGTGGAAAGTGGTGCATTTTCGGAATCCGGAGAATGGTTACCTTGTTAGTGAAACGTAGGAAGAAAAGAAAATTCAATTAAAAAAAACATAAACTAAATAAATAAAATAGAAAATGATACGATCGGTAATTTGATAACGATTGTTTAGTCGCTACCTTGTTAGTGATTACATCTCCTAACAATCGCTAGCATCATACCGATCCCCCCTTTCTAAATATATATTATTTATTTATTTATTTATTTTTTGCTTATGTTTCTTTATTCTCTTACGAATAGTTCCTCACCCCCTTGAATATGGTCTTTTCCCTTGAGCCTGTCAAATACTTCGCCAATCAACCGTTTGTCAGGATCCCATCTCTTCACACTACCAACAGCTTTCTTGAAATACTCTAGCGCTTTTTCCGTATGTTCTTTTTTCAAATAACCCCAAGTAAGAAGCTCCCAAGTACTGTAACACGGCTTTATGCCATTTCGCACCATCAGATTATGAAAGGTTTCGGCCCTTTTCATTTGATCTTCGTTGATGTACGCTGCAAGAAGTATATTTGAAACCCTAGGATCACGAGTCGCCGAAAACGGATTCCCATTCAGTATACAGTTTCTCAGCTTCTTCAAACTGCTCGAGTTTCACAAGTGAAGACAGCATGCATGTGTACTCGGCATCATTCATTTTGGGGGATAATGCTTTTACTTTTTTCCAGATTCGCCGAACACCTTCCTTGTCGCCAATGATTGTATGCAGGCTGAGCAGGGAGAAATATGCGACTCGAATTTTCGGAGATGCCAATGCCTCCATCTCCTTCAAGGTTACTGCCCTTTAGACTCTAGTGCACTACCCAATAGTCTCCTTCCCAGTGTGTCTCGGTCGCTGCCGGCTGCTCGAGCTTTTCGCTGTGGCGGCAGCCACCGCCTTCGTTACCTCATGCGCTTCTGCAGAGAAATATCGGACGGCGGCGATGGAGCTTCGCAGGGTTCGAAGTAACATCTTCGCTTCGGTTGGTGAACCGCGCTAGTATTAGCTCTACTGTCCCAGTCTCAAGAATCTCGAGACTCGACGAGGGGATTTTGGTACGAGCAACATATTGGACTTTTACTGGGCTTTTGGGACGAGATAATTGGGCTTTTATTGGTCTTTTGGTACGATAATTGGGCTTTAAATTTAAAGCCCAATCTTTCTCTCCAAGCAAGATTGAACAGTGCAGAAACAAAACGACAGCGTACGAGCGTCGTTCTCGCGCCTTCGTTGATTCGCTTCGCTCGACACATAAAAACCCCGCGGCTCTCTCATCCCTTCAACCATAAAAATAAAAAATAAAAACTCTCATCCCGTTGGCCATGTCAGCTCTTATGTACACCGGAAAGCGCACCGGCGTCCGAGTCGTCGTCTCCGGCGAACGCGGCACCGGCAAGTCGACCTTGATTGCCGCCGTGGCCACCGACGCTTTCGACCCCGCCGTCCCTCCGGTGCTTCCCCCAACGCGCCTCGCCGCCGATATGTTTCCAGATCACGTTCCCCTCACCATCATCGACACCTCCTCCAGGTCAGCTATACATACACACATATATATATATATGTATAAATATATATACACATACACTGTAAAATTAGGGAATGCTTGAAAATTCAATTTCTTTTTCGCCAAGAAAAAATAGAAAGCAGATTTTTTGATGTGAATTTGCTCGATATTTTTGTATAGCTTGGAGAATTGCAGTAAGAGGAACGAAGAATTGAAGCGAGCGGATGTGGTGGTGCTAACGTACGCCTGCGATCAGCCGATGACGCTCACTCGTCTGACTACTTACTGGCTGCTCGAGCTTCGGCACTTGGAGGTTTGCAATTCAATTATTCAAGTGGTTAGGTGCTATGAAATTGTTTGAATTGTTAATATTTTTATTAATTAATCGATAATATGGGAATGTGGAATAAAATATAAGGTGAGCGTGCCGGTAATTCTGGTTGGATGCAAGTTAGATTTGCGAAATCCGCAGGAGCAGATGAGCATGGAGCAGGTGATGGCACCAATCATGCATCGGTTTAGGGAAATTCAGACTTGCATTGAGTGTTCCGCATCCGCTCAAGTTCAGGTATGTTTAAATGCCAAAACGCTTTTCGTTGTGTGTTGTTATATAAAGGTGAGGGAGCTTCAAGTTTGAACAATGTGAATTTTACTTGTGTATAGGTTCCCGAAGTGTTTCATTATGCTTCAAAGGCCGTCCTTCATCCAATAACTCCATTGTTTGATCAAGAAACGCAAAGTCTGCAACCCCGATGTATTAGAGCTTTGAAAAGGATTTTTACTCTTTGTGATTGCGACATGGACGGTGCCCTTAATGATGAGGAGCTGAATAAATTCCAGGTCTTTTTTCTTTTCTTTTATCATGTGTTTTGTGGTTCTTTTTCAATCACTTATTTGGAAGTTTGACGTTATGTAACTACAAACAGGTTGAGTGTTTTAATGCTCCACTACAGCCTGAGGAAATTGTGGGAGTTAAGAGGGTTGTACATGAGAGGAAACCAGAAGGTGTCAATGATATTGGTCTTACGCCCGAGGGGTTCTATTATCTTCATACTCTTTTCATTGAGAGAGAACGTATTGAGACAACTTGGTCCGTCCTCAGAAAATTTGGATATGATGATGGTCTAAAACTCAGGGAAGACCTTCTCGTACTTCCATCCAAGCGTTTTTCAGATCAGGTATAGCTCAATCTTATCATATTAAGGTTTTAGTGTTGTCTACACTGTTTTGTTAATTGGAAGGTATTGGGGCAAGTTTTGTCATAAACAGTTGTATTGGTTTCTGCCTGTGTGTTTATTTTCTATCGTTTCTTGATACTTTGTTATTAATGGTGGATACGAAGTGCTTACTATTAAATGTCATATTTAGAGCATGGAGCTTACGAGTGAGGCTATTGAGCACCTGAAGGGGATCTTTCGTATAAATGATCGTGATAATGTATGCCATAATATCCATTCTCACCATACTTTTGTGCCTTTGCGATGTGATTTACGCTGTTTCTATGCTAACTGTGCTAATGAGTATGCTGTCATTTTATTTCCAAATGTGCCTTGGCAACTAGGATGGAGCCCTTCAACCACATGAGCTTGATAACCTATTTTCTACGGCTCCACAAAAGTGAGTTCAGCTAATCAATGTTCCTTAGTTTACTGCAATATATATATATATATATATATATATATATATTTCATTTTGTTGGATTGCATACCTGGTTATTCCCTTATTTTTTCAGTGAAACCACTCTAATTGTTACCAGCATATTATGCTGCTTGTGCCAGCTGAGAAGGGTACACCTCTGTTTCCTGAAAGATTTCATAGTTAATTGATAGATGTGTGCTTGAGTTTATACTTTCTGTTTAATGGGCAGTAAATTTTCTGTTCCTCACAAACAACCAAATGTTTAAGTGTTGGGATAAGATCCTGAATATATAGTCGTCTTTATGAGTTTCTGAAACATATTCATTTTTAATGATGGAGTCATGGTTAATTTCTCTCGTGATGAGTTTAGGTTTGTAAATGGTAAGAGATGGCCAGGATGTCACACTCCAAATGTTAAAGATTCTGTCTTTCTCTTATACAATACTTTTGATTGTGATAGTGTCGCGAGCTACATGTTGTTAGTTTCTTCCAAGTTATTATAACTAACCCCTAAAGTCCTGATTTATCTCCATGTTTTTCTGCCTTTTCCCTTATACTCTTTTGTTAGTTGGGGATAAAATAATGTATGTTCCTATCATTGTTTCTTTTTATTCTCCAAAAAATAGATTAATATGCTGTTCACTGAAATTTCAGTCCTTGGAGTGAAGCTCCTTACGAGGATGCTGCAGAGACAACGGCATCAGGGAATTTACCTCTTAATGCGTTTTTGTCTGAGGTATCTTCTTTTTCATTGCTACCCTGTTTATATTAGCTTACATATGTTCATCATGAATTTTTTTGTTGTCTATTTTGGATGATATACATGTTTCCATTTTTCTTTGTTCAATCTCCTTAAGCCAATTGTAAACTGTAACTATATCTTTGTTTTGTGTGACCAGTGGGCCCTCATGACACTGATAGATCCAAAGCAAAGTTTGGCGAATTTGATATACGTTGGGTTCAATGGCAGTCCTGCTTCAGCGATCCATGTTACTAGAAGAAGAGCAGTAGATCGTAAAAAGCAAAAAACGGAAAGAAATGTTTTCAATTGCTTCGTTTTTGGTCCTAAAAATGCAGGAAAATCCGCTCTTTTAAATTCATTCATAGGAAGGTATGGCTCTCCCTTTTCACTGTACTCAACATGGTTACTTAGTACTCCTTTTATTATAAATGTGAAGAGAAAGGGTTAACCTATTGACTCACGGTAACCAAACTTACCTGAATACCTAATCCCATTTTCTCAATCCTTTGTTAGAACAAATTTGGTTGATAATAACCTCCTAGTTCTCAGATGCTGTTTTAGTTCTACACAAATGAACTATTTTGCTTCTGAAACTACCCAATTTTCTTTTCTTTTTTCTTTTCAAACTGAGACAAAGCTCACCGTGTCTGCTATCCATTTCCTGTTTGACTGTGGTCTATTTTCTGCTTTTAGAAAATTTTTGCGTGACTGTACATTTGTTCTTTCATTTGGCTTTGTTAATTTGTTGTTGCCAATTTTAACCTCAGGCCTTTCTCAAAGAGCGAGACTATACCTACTGGTGAACGTTATGCAGTGAATGTCATTAACCAGATTGGGGTGAGTACTATCATATATAACATTTCTGCATTGAGATAGTTTTTGTGAGAATAAGGCAAGTTTAATGAAGTCCTGGTTTAAAATAAATTGAAGTGTGGCAAATAAAATAAGTGAACAAACATGATTGCCTATATGATTCCTAGTATCCTGGATCTAAAAATATCCGTTATTTGATTTCTTGACTTGTTCATAGGGGAATAAGACTCTTGTACTGAGAGAGATACCAGAAGATGAAGTGAAAACACATTTGTCTGATAAGACCTTTTTGGCAGCCTGTGATGTTGCTGTCTTTGTACATGCCAGGTAATTCGATTTTCTTTTCTTCAATAAAATTGTCAAATTTATTATTTCACTTTTGCACAAGACGTAGTGTAATGGTAATGTATGTTATGCTTTCCTTTCATGATATCGTTACTTCTTATAGTTGTTGACCAATTTATATAACTGGCATTGTATACGATTGAAATAATTTTGCATGGTATACACATATGCGTATATAATTTTAACATACAAGGGATTCTGTATATAGGGGTACTCACTTGGTTTGGTTTGCTCCACATTGGGCTTAACCCAGAGTCAACACTTTACGGCGGGATGAGGTTTTTGTTAGAACCTATTAACCAACCCGTGTAAGGTTTGGTGGTTTTGTTTGTTTGGGTCGGTTCAGAGTTTGCAAATTGCTTTTTTGTGGAAAAATGTTGTTCATATGTAGACCCCCCACAGATGGGGGGAAGATGGCTGAAAAGTTGATCGAACTTAAAAGATCCACATAATAATTTAGACCTTTATATGATTAGACAAATAATTCAATCATTTTGTATATCTACATATGTAGCATGCAGTTCTGTTGGTTTTACATGTCTTCTTTCTGGCATTAGTTGAATAACTTAGATACGCCTGAAGTCTTATTTGTGTCTCTGATATCATGTTGCGACACTGTTTTTCACTTTCTAGTTCGAGCGAACATTCATGGAAGAGATCAAGAGAACTCCTTGTGGAGGTTGCTAAGCAAGGAGAAGAAAGTGGTTTTGGAGTACCTTGCCTCCTTGTTGCTGCAAAGGATGATCTCGGTGCATATCCAATGGCAGTACGAGATTCAGTCGCGGTATACAAGTCTTCATTGTTTTGTCTTCACATACTTTCATATGTCTGGGAAATGCATTATCAACTGCACCACGAACTTGTGTTTTTGCTTCGTATTATTCATTTTGAGGGAGAATGAAGCTGATAATTATGGATATTTGACTCTGTTGTTTCAGATAAGTCACGAACTGGGCATTGAGGCACCTGTTCGTGTGAGCATGAAGTTGAGCACTATGAATGATGTGTTCTATAAAATTGTAAATGTAGCTGAGCACCCTCACTTGAGCATTCCCGAAACTGAGGCTAGGAGGAATCGCAAGAAGTACCTCCAGGTTGTTAATCAATCTCTTTTGTGCGTTTCAGGTACGTAGCACCTCTCTTGCTTTCTCTATCTTGTATAGGCATTACCTTATGTGAATATTCTTCACTATAGATGTGTTATATCAAATTACAGTTGGGGCGGCTATTGCTGTTGTCGGACTGGCAGCTTATCGTGCCTATGCAGCAAGGAGAAACGCTTCTGGTTAGACACCGGGATTTGTCCATCAATCATTTGCTGTTGCATCCTACAACATTTTCATTGCTGGTTAGTTTTCCATCATACCTTTCCTAAAAAATTTGGAACTAGTTCAATAGGGACATACTCGAAACAGCGCATTTATAGAAATACTAGCAATTATAATTTTTTTTTTCCGTTAACATATAGAGATCTCCTATGGTTCATACCAGTATTGCTTGTAATTTAAGCAGTGGTAATTTCAAGTTTACTAACAATCAATTTTGATCTTAAGCCGTTACTTGTCCCTGTTTTTGCTGTCAAAATATTGTTTAACTCCGATCCGGAGAAGCTTGGCAGGTATTATTGGAGTTGTGAGTTTGCCTTCACAGAGACACGATTGATTTTCTTCTTTAGACATCGGATTAGAATGAATGTTTGGTTTATATTCCCAGTTTAGCATGTGGTCCAATATTCCCAGTTTGGACATCAAATTAGAATGAAATCTATGTGTCTAGGTTTGAAATTCCTCCCTCGCCTAAATTATTGTATCAGTTTCGAACTCTCCTTCGCCTCCCTTTAATAATAATAAAATAAAATAAAAATATTCCCAGTTCATACAGATTTTGTGGTTTTTTTGTTTTTTAAAACCCCAATTGGCAAATAAACTTTTGGGTTGGACTCTTGGAAGTAAAATTGGTTTTTTTAAGATTGGGCTTTTTTAAAGTCCAAAGGAACTCATGAGAATTTATTGTCCCCGAAGCCCAATACACATCTCGAGGATCTAACTCTTAACTCTTTATTTAGAATTTGTACACAAGTTTTAATCCCCTCTCCATATGTGAAAAAAAAAAAAAAAAAAATTCCCTCTCCATAAATAAGAGTAGATTAAAATATTTTATCGTCAAAAGAAAAAAAAAATCTTAACTATTTATATATAGAGCAACCCTTTCCTATCTGGTGGTTATATATATGAATTTCAATTGTCTACACTAAAAAGCGAGAGAGTGGGTTAAACCTCACAATGGTTAGTTACATTAATTTGGTTCAAATTCGTTTTGGCAAGAACAAGGGTGCAGCCAGAATTGTTTTCTTGGGTGGGCTAACTGAATTTAGTACCATAAAATCATATGTTTATTTTTTTGTTTATATAGAATTATATAACAATAATATAAAAGAACAACAATAGAATATAAACTATTCTCAAAATCATAACCTAACTGATAAATTCAAGGACGATATAAATAACCAACCTACTAATTAAATCAAGAATAAGTAAGTAAAGAGATTACGAACGTACCAAAGGTGACATTCATTGGAAAATCGCAATGGAAAGTAATGAATTGCAAAAATAAGGATTTAATTGTGGAATTAAAAAATTATTTTTCTTTTCTTGAGTAAGAGAAGCTAAATCACATAAGATAAATGGTCTTTGTTTTTAAACGAATAGGATAAAACAGGGATGGGAGACATAACTAATTTATAATTTATAGCATAAAATTTATCATTTACTACCTTTCCTCTACTAAATATACATTAAATAATAACGAAATTGAGTGGGTCATAAGCATGAGTTTGCAAAAGAATAGTGTTATCCACACACCCATTTTTACCTCCAACACACTCTTATTAATTTTTTGCCATTGACCATCTTCAATTCTGATCTAACAATTGAAAATTGAAAGGAGAGTATAAGAAGTAAAAATGAGTTCATGGATAGCACTAAGCCTTACATAAAACCTACCTAGGCTACTACCCACCTTAGCCTTGTGGGTGGCTCTTCTATTGGACAAGAATCGAACCCAAGACCTCTCACTTACAAATGAAGAATAATATCACTAGATTGTAATCTTTAATGACAACAATAATGCTACATAGGCATATAAAGTTAACCACATTATTTATTACCTCTCTAATATAGGCATTAAGTGAGTTTTTATATACAATGGTGGAATCCACCGGTATTTAAGAGATGGTTAGTATCATGATTAGTTTTATGTCTATTCCCACAAAATAAATGGTCAAAATCAAGATAGTACGTGGTTGGGAACAAATTTAAAGCTCGTATTCCACACGAAAAGTCTAGATTCAATTTCTGGTGCTAGTGAATCACACGATAGTGGCTAGTGAATGTTGAAATATCTCTATGAGTTTTCTTGGCACTCAAAAAGGTAGATTGCCAAGGCAAAGCCGCTAGCTAACAAAGTATTAACAAAAAGTCAAGATCAATACAATCAACAAAGTATTAACAATTTCTTTTTCACAAGTCAATTTTTAAAAGTCCTCGAATTTTTGTAGTGCGCAATTCAAAATCAATTACAACATAACAATCACACTGTTTAAGCCTAACCAACTAGACCAACCCACACATACCTAAGCCCACATTTGGCTTAGTACACGAAGTACTGTATAGACATTAGGTAACACGTGATGAGTCCCAAATTGTCTCAAATCTATGCAGTAATGGTGTGATTTCGGCTAAAAGTTTTGTCTACTCAATTAGGGCATCCCTCGACTGGATGGACGGGCATATGCAAATCATGTAGTTCTATTAGTGTATAAATCTCAAATCCTAAATCGTCCTATTCACTAGGTAATTGAGTGAAAGAGAACAATGGAGAAAAAAAAAGACATGATTTTGTCTTAGGGGTTGGTGTCTCTGCCTTCACTTCACACCTTTGATCCAGATGTTTATGTTCCTCTTTAGGTTTACCTTGATTGAACTTGTTGGCCAAAATTTTCAACAATCTCATCGATTCAAACCTACAAATCGGGACAAAGTCGCTAAGCCAATTATGATTTCATGCGTGATACTTATACTAGCAAAAGGCTAAATTTTATGTAAAGCAACATAGAGGATGATCGCCTCTAGATTCCTGGCAGCATGGGCGTGTCATCTTTCACCTTTAGGCTTCCCTTGTTTAGGCCTCATTGGAGGATTTTTCGCATTGGATTGAGGCTCATTTTATGTATCTGTCTGTAAATGATGTGAGTAAAACTATTACTCATGCTATGTTTGTATAAGTGATGTCTTGTGTATGTTTGTCTTTTCTTAGAGTTTGTTGTAAGCTTGTATTAGTTGTATGTGCAAGATCGATGTATTCGCCCTAAATCTAATTGATTTCACAGTGAAGTTATCAACATAACTAATGTCAAAATGTCAAAACGGTAAATTAAATGAAACTCAATTAGTTATTTGTAAGACCATCTCCAACCCTTGGGCTAAAAGCCAAATTTTTTAGCCCGGAAAATTTGGCTTTTAGCCCAGAAACATCTTTTCTGCTCTAACCCTTCTAACCTAAAATTTTAGCCCGGAATTATTAAAGAATGAACTTAGGCTAATTTTTTTCTTAAATCAATTTAAAAAAATAAAAAATAAAAATGTAGATTATTGTAAATTAATTTTATGAACATTTTAATCTAAAAAAATTTAAATTCCGATAAACATTTGGCATTTAGCCTGGGGGGAAAGCTGGGGGGTATTTGGCCCAGAAATAACATTTGGCATTTAGCCTAAAATATTAACATGGGTTGGAGAGTGTTTGGGGGGGGTAATTTGGGGGGTAATTTGGCTTTTAGCCCAGGTTTGGAGATGGTCTAAGAGGCTTCTAATAAAAAATTGAGTGTGATATCCACACACCATTTTTTACTTCTCACATACCTTTCTAATTTTCGTCTGTCGGATCAGATAAATTAAAGAAGATCAACGGACAAAAATTAACAAAAGGTGTGTGAGAAGTAAAAAGTGGTATGTGGATAGCACACCCCATAAAAATTTGTTTGTGTTTTTTAAACAATAAAATTATTTAGAAATACAAAATTGACTTGTCGACACATTTTTAACAAATTTTATTATTATATTTGAATATCATTTGTATTCGAGAACATATCATATTTTTTGTTTTTGTACATTGCATCACCCTAAACAAAACAAAACAAAACAAAACAAAGAATCTGATTTGACTTAAAGGATGGGGGATCGTGGAATATCGACATGTACCAAGTTGGCAGAGATAGAGGTAAACAATATCTTGTTCTTGGGTTTCCATCACTTCCAAAGAAAAACCTCCCTTGGTCAATTTTCTCTCTGTGATCTGTCTGCCTGAAGAACAATTTTATTTCTCTCAAGATCTCAATGTATCTCTTTTAGTTGCATGCTTTTTGACTATTTTCCTTCAGGCATCTGTGCAGGGGCTAGCTCCCTAAGATCGTTGTCCCAACATGCTTGGTGCATTTGAAGAAGAGAATCATGGAGAGAGAATCTAGAGAAAGGAAAGGAAAGAGAGCATAAACTTTTTGTGTACTCCAAACACTTGTGACATGATTTATTATTTTATGTGTTATAATTTATAATACAAGTGCACGATATAATCGATCTGTTTCATTTATAATAATAATAACAAAGCACAATTTACCAAAAAAAACAAAAATAGAATTTAATTTATCATGTAAGTGAAATAATAGTGTAATATGACGGTATTTTAAATACACTAAAAAAATAGGAAAACTAATGAAAAGAGCTTAAAAACTTTGCGTTTTAACGATAAAGACAAAAAAAAGGGTAAAGTAAATAGTACCAGGATTGACTTTTTAGTGTAAAACTGTGGTTTTTCGTTAAAGTAAACAGTACCAGGAACTTTTCGTTAAAGTTTCCTAAAAAAATCTCCTCGAACGGGATAATGAGAGAGAGAGAGAGAGAGAGAGAGAGAGAGTATAACTATCCATGATCGACGGGTATAAATTCATGTGTTCAGAGCTATGGTAATGGTCAAATTGAAGACCGATGTACACTCGTGTTCAGAGCCATGGTATAATCTCGTTCTATACATGAAGATATATTATTGATCACTCTCCCCATGAACATACATGTAACATATTGCATGAAACTAACGTGAAAAATACCTGAATTAACTCTTAAACAAGTAATTGATATCTCTAGCTAGTGAGAAATTTTTAGTGTTGCCCGGAATACGAAGCGGTACATTTATATAAAGGAAAACTAATGAAAAAGGTTTGAAAACTTTGAGTTTTAACGATAAGGACAAAATAAAGGGTAAAGTGAATAGTATCATGATTGATTTTTTAGTGTAAAAATGTGGTTTTTCGTTAAAGGAACAGTACCGGGAGCTTTTCATTAAAGTTCCCTTTATATAATTGAAAAAAAAGTTCTTTTTTCAAGTGTCTCTTCAATTGTATATTATGTGGCGTACTGATTCGTCTTTCAGGAACACTAAAAAAACTCTCCTAGCTAGTCGGTAGATACAACCACGACGGTTAGGATTTCTCACCAAGATATACGATCGACATACACGTACTAATATATCGTCGACAGCTAGGGTTCCTAGCTACGTACCTAGCTTAGCATATAATTGTATGAATGGGCCAGGCTAGGAGAAAATTTTCCATGTGACTGGAACACACACTTCAGCATGGTAGGTGGGTTGCTCACTAATAATTTGCTTACACCTGCATTCTTATTGCATATCAATTTAACACAATCAACTTTTATAAAAGTAAAACTAAAATAAACAAGTTCCCAATTCCCAAGTCGCCACCACGACCCTTCTCCCCCATTAGCCGACTCCCATCCCGGAGACCTGAACTGTTCACCCCACCCACCCCTCCCTCCTTTCCTCTCACGTGTCTCTCCCTTTGTCTTTTGTTCTCACTGTTTCTTCCTCTTATTTGTGACCCTCCTCTCTTACGGAGAAGGCATAAGGAACGCCTACAAATCCAGAGGATCTTAAATCGGAGGTCGTCGATGGAAAATCTGAGGTGTCACCGGTTCCTTGGAGATGAGAGGAGAAAAAAAGAGGAAGACATAGAAGAGATGGAGTGTCGTCGGTGGAATCACAGGACAGCGATGGAGGGGGGTGTTTTCTGCTATGGTGGGTGGTCGGCATGGAAGGGTGGTCAAGACTCAAGAGTCTTATGACTTCTTTGAACTATATGTTAGAGGTATATTAGGAAATTTGTTGATCAATTCATTAATGTCAATAATAAATGGCTAAACGTGACAAATTTTCAAATTTTAATAATGAAATAAAAACATGTTAAAGTTCTATTGGTTGGGAACCTAGTACAGTGTTCCAGTCACTTGGAAAAATTTCTCGCCCGTCAGGGGTAATGGTCGAATTGAAGACGGACACATGAATTACAAAATGGATCGACGTTCAGAAAATCTTTTTTCTTTTCTTTTCTGTTTTGAGCAAGCAGACAAAGAAATCTAGAGAAAGTATGAAACCCCAACAAAGAGCATAGACTAAGATATCGAGAATCCAAAATGCATATGGAAATTACGGTCGTGGGGTCCTGCAGTTTGATACCGTCTTGGATCTTCTGCTCTGAATCATCCCCTTCATCCTTTTGTCAAGCATGCACATTCTCAGATACCACTTCCTCATCAACTGCCACGATGAGTAGTAGTTGTTTGTAGCATTAATTAATTCATGCATTGCAACCCATTAAGTAAAGCATACGTACATGTGATATGTGTTTAATGAGTAGAGAAACTATTAAAATCAGTACTATGTGTGTGTAAACATATACATACATATATATATATATATATATATATATATATATATGTGTGTGTGTGTGTCTATATATATGTGTGTGTGTGTGGCCAAAAGAAAATGCATTTGCTTCACAAATTAATTAAGTAATTTAAGGTTATATAAGCATAGAACTTTCTATGGTCATCATTTATCCAGTGATAATATTACACGTTATAATCATGTTCTCTTGGTTATCAGGTTACTAATTCATGGCCAGCATATTCGTATCAAACAACTTGTCTTAACATTAAATACAAGTAATGCATATATACAAACACTGCAATTTATGCATGCGACTACGTACATGACGTGTAAATGTCGTTGTATTGAAATGATAGGATAAATGCTAAGAGATTTGCTTAAAGTAACTCTTCATGAATTCTCTACCACATTATAATTTAACGTATCCCGTGTCACTATTATAATTTTGTGCAAAAAACATGAGGTGACAGAGAATCCATAGAAAGTCCTCTTTGTTGCAGTCATATTTAGAATAGGAATGTGATTGTGTAAATCCTAGTAGATATGAGAATGTATCTTATATTCCTATTAGGAGTTGATTACCTATTAAATGTTGTAATCCTAAAAAGAAAGGTTTTTATCTATCCTACTACTATAAATAAAGGCACAATGGGGTGAATCAAACACACATCACAATTAAATCACTCTCTCTTCTCCCTCAATGCCGTCGGCCTCTCTCTCTCTCTCTCTAAACCCTTAGATCGTTCAATCAAATAGGCCTACAACACGTTATCAGCACGCTCTTGCTAGAAGCTGAGGAATTGACGGATCGTAGGAGGAGGCTATCTTCCACGAAAATTCAAAGGCTTATATTTGTTTTTTGCTAATCAGGTATGCTTAAAATAAAAAAAGATATTTGAAACATCCACGAAGCATGAAAACATTCCGCATGATGCATGAACCCCTCTATGTTTATATTTTCCTTACAATATATATATATATATATATATATATATATATATATATATATATTTGTCAATATATATATTTGTTTCATGCATTACGCAATTATATTTGCGGTGTGGAATATGTGAGTCAATGTATATCAAATATATTAGAAACAAATTAGGTTTTTTTTACACCCTAGGTTTGAAAAATTGGGTTTTTTTTTTTGCACCACCGTGGCATCACCACAGCAGCAACCCTCTGGGCATTGCTACCACCATACGGACCCCAGGCCTTCGGCCTGGTTAACCTAGACAGGCCTGCAGCCCTAGTCTACTTCCCAAGGAAGCCCATAGCTTTCCTGGGTTTTGTCCTTGTAAACCCGGCCAACATGGTTAACAGCAATAAGCCGTTGGGCCTTCCTTTGCATCCTGGCATGCATGCCTCAACCTTCTTGGTTGTAGGACCTATGCCACAATCCATTAGACTCGGTTGGGCCCCGTGTGACCCAAACCCGCAAGCCAACCTTCGCTGGGCTTACTTTCCTATGTGAACCCAAGGCCAGCTTTTGCTGGGCCCTAACCTGTGCCCTCCCTTAGCCTCAATTACACCAGCACTTGTTGCTGGGCTTCCAAAATTGGCCCGTGGGTTGCTTTTGCAGCCATACCCAACTCGAGCCCCTTCTTTTGCTCACGGCACCCTTTGTAGATTCCTCTTTGCATAAGCAAAGGCTAATCACCCAAAGAGAGGGCCTTTATTCCTTGCTTCTTAGATCCATGGATTTGGATGGAAGAATATGGTTCTCCAAGTTCCCAAAATTGAGAACCTCTAAGTCTCCACACCAAGGTTAGATTTAAGTAGAAATGAGTGACCTTGGAGGAGTGGGATTGCTAGATACACCCTCCAAGGGGGCCGACCTCTTTAGAGAGAAAGGAGAGCATTGTGTTCTCTCCAATTTCCTAAAAGAAAACCCTAAATGAATTTTGGCTATAAAGTCATATTTATACCTTTATTCATTGGAGTGGCAAACTTGTAATTAAAGCAAGTTCACAACCCTCCTCTAAATGGCCGGCCATAGGGTTTTGTTTGGGCTTTTTGGGCCTTTGTGAATTAAGTTGTCATACAACTTAAGTCAATGGGCTTGACGTTCGAAGCCCATTGGGCCTTAAGGTCCAAAACTATCCCGAGGTCTTTAACGAACTTATTCGTTTAATTAATTAACATATTAATTAATCCTTGCCATAAATAATTAAACCATTTAATTATTCTTACTCATCTCCATTGTTTCTTCAATCTCCACCTTACACGATGTACGATCCATTAGGTTCCTTTTAGCGAGGCAGTGGGCGATTAAAACTCTTTAAAATCGATTGTGAATTGAAACTTACTTTCAATTCTCCCTTTAGTGTTTATACACATTTAGGGCTTCCACAAACCAAGAGTGACACCTAGCAGCATATCATGGTTACCCAAGCTAATCAGAAGAGGTAGAGAACCTATTCAGTTTAGGATTACAAATGCAATACGGTCTTTCTCTAATACAATACTCTTGACCACATTGTTTGGTTTGATAGTTTATTCATGTCTACTATCCAATGTGATTCGTGTGCTTATATGATTACCTTGAATGTGATTTAGAACGACTTTTCTAAATCTCATTCATACTCTGGCCAGAGATTCTTAATCATATCATAGAGTATTCTCCCCCAAACGGTTTGAAGGTTAGAGATCCCTTGTTGCGCATTTACTTGCCTCCATAGCTAAGTAGCTTAACCCCAACGATGCCGTGGACACCTGCGGATGGGGTGACTTTGACATAATCAAAGATCAAGTACTTAACCACAAGACAAACGTGATGCCTCAGGTCAAAAGACTACTTTGCATTATCCCAACCATGAGTTCTCATGTGACATGAATATGAGAACTCTTCGTTGATCGTGTTCAGTGAACTCATTCTCTATTGAGCACCTACGTACTTGTCTTGATGTCACACACACCAATGACTCGAGACTAGTCACTCTCCCTGAGAGAAGACACAGCACGTACTGATCTTAACGGACTGTCAATGCCCAATTGGCAATCCTATGATCAGGAACATTTAGGATGTGTCTACGAAAGAATGGTCTCATGAATCTAACTTCTTTAGATTGCATTCTCCCAATCACATATTCCTTGGACTTATCGTTTAAGCATAAAACATTTATATGAGACGGCTCAAACAATAATCTTTGCCCTTGATATTAAACTAGATTAGTTTAACATGTGAAATGTCCGTAAAGTATCATCATATGATTGGTTTTAGGGCACATTTCCAACAATATGAAACTTGTAGTTTTCATGCATAAATTAAACCAATACATGTCTATAGAACTTGTATGTTCTACAATATATGTCTATGGCTTACCATATAACTAATCACGTTTTTTTTCCTCCATTTTAGGGATATGTCGAACTTAAACAAGCTCTATTTCTCCGCTCTAGAAGTCTCCGGAAGAAATTATTTGAAGTGGGTTCAAGACGTGAAGCTCTATCTAACTGCAAATGGTATTAGAACCATTATCAAGGCACCCGTCGCCGACAAACCTGTTGATGAATCTTAGAAGGCTAATGTATTGCAGACCGAGTACCTTGCTGAGAAGGACCCACACACCTTTTGGTTTGCTCTGGCTGACTATTTCGATCACCAGAAAGACATATACTTGCCTGAAGCAAGACACAACTGGTATCACCTTCGCTTCTAGGACTTTAAGTCTGTGAATGAATACAACTCTGAAGTTTGTAGAATCTGTTCACTGTTAAAATTCTGCAAAGTGGAACTAATAGAATCAGATCTCCTAGAGAATACCTATTCGACCTTTCATGCCACCAATATTGTCTTGCAGTAACAATATAAGGCACATGAATTCACCAAGTTTTCGGATTTGATCTTTGTTTTACTTATCACTGAAAAGCAAAATCAACTTTTGGTGAAGAATCATCAAGCTCAACCCACTGGCTCGAACGCTATGCCTGAAGCGTATGCGACCAATTCTAGTAGTCATAAATGACGAAATAATCATCGTGGCCATGGCAATGGGCAGCAAGCCCAACCACTGGCCTAAGGTCAACAGAGTGCCGCACCTAAAGGAGGAAATGCAACCCAGAAGCGTCCACCACTCGTCCTTAAGGCCCCAAACTTCAAGAACAAGGGCAAAGCTCCCATTCAGCCCGCTTTTACTGAACTGGACATGTGCTTTTGCTGTGGATCAAAGGATCATTGGTCACGCGTATGCTGAGCTTCTCCTGAGACTATTGCCAAGTATCATTCCCGTCGTGAGTCTAACTTTGCATATATGGATCATCCGGAAGATGCGACTACATTAATAGAGATATTGGATTTTCAGGAGGCGTCAGTTCCTATGGATCAATAAATTAGACATGTTTTTTTAGGGTGTTTACCCCTAGTGGCCAAACCCACTAGGAGTGGTTGGCCTACCCCCTATTTTTCTAGGTTTATGGTTTAATTTTGAACAATTTTTCTAAGTATTTGGAATAATTTGTTTGGTTTTAGTTTGTTTTGAATTATGGATTGTTATTTGAATGGATATTATTTTCTTGAATTGCTTAATTGAATGAATGGACTTATATTTATGCATGTG
Organism: Malus sylvestris; assembly: GCF_916048215.2. Lineage (NCBI taxonomy): Eukaryota > Viridiplantae > Streptophyta > Magnoliopsida > Rosales > Rosaceae > Malus > Malus sylvestris. Next base: position 38,882,664 of record NC_062270.1, on the reverse strand, counting down.
ACCAATTCAATCAATTTATTTCTAGGTTCGTCTAGTGGGGAAGTTAGTTGTCTGGCAGATAGTTCAATTACACACACCATATTGCATGAACGACATATTTTACTAACTTAATACCCAAGAAAACTTATTTGATAACTCTTTCAGGCCCATCCAACCTGATTGAAGTTAAGGAAATGCCCGTATCATGTTGTCCAATGGTACTATCTTAACCATTAAGGAGGCACTCTATTCTCAATGTCCTGGAAGAACATTGCTGAGTTTTAGAGATATTAAACCACTGAAGATAATGGTTCTGAATTTCTTTGTATCACTTCGTACGAATATGGTCAGAAGTGTATTCACGAGAAGTTGGAACGTCTACCGAGTGAGTTGTACATCACAATCATTCACGCCATAGAAACCCACAGTGTGGTCGGCCCTATGCCTGAGTTCCAGGAAACTTTGTTGCTTTGACATGATCGTTTGGGACATCTTGGACATGACATGATGTGCCGTATCCTCAAATTATCTCATGGGCATCGGTTTCATCCCTATGTTAGACTCCCACCATGCAAAGCGTGTTTTTTAAGGAAGTTGATACTTAACCCTCACATACAAAGATCATTCACGATCCCCCTAAGTTTCTTCAGAGGATTCAAAGGGACATTTGTGGACCTATCCAACCAACTTGCGGACCATTTAGATACTTTATAGTGTTGATTGATGTTGGTTGATGCATCAACACGATGGTCACATGTTTGCCTGTTGTCCACACGCAACGCCGTGTTTGCTAAACTTCTAGCTCAAATCACTAAGCTAAGGGCTCACTACCCTGATTATTCGATTCAGTTGATTCAACTGGATAACACTGGAGAGTTTACGTCATAGACTTTTAACGATTATAGCATGTCGGTAGGGATTGATGTGGAACATCATGTACCCCATGTTCACACCCAAAGCAACCTGGCAGAAGCTTTCATAAAGCACCTTTAATCGATAGCTTGGACTTTGGTTATGAGAACCAAACTATCTGTATTTGCCTAGGGTTATGCAATATTGCATGCAGCTATGTTGATCCGCCTGAGGCCCACTGCTACCCAACCACATTCACTATTACAATTGGTTACTGGATACGGGCCTGACGTCTCGCATTTAAGGGTGTTTGGGTGCGCCATTTATGTGCCAATATTGCCACCAATACATACCAAAATGGAACCTCAGAGAAAAATGGGAATCTATGTTGGTTATGATTCACCATCAATTGTTCGTTATTTAGAACCCTTGATAGGAGATCTCTTTACCGCACATTTTGCAGATTGTCACTTTGATAAGACAGTTTTCTTGTCGTTAAGGGAAGATAAGCATGCTAATGCTCGCGTAGAGCGCCGCGAATTGTCGTGGGATGCTCCCACTATGTCTCATTTAGATCCTCGCACTGCCCAGTCTGAAACTGAGGTGCGACAAATTATAGATCTTCGGAGCATTGCTTAAAGCATGTTGGATGCTTTTAATAATCTGGAAAAGGTGACAAGATCACATATACCATCTACAAACATACCTGCAAGGATAGATGTACCCCGCGTACGTTCACAACCTGTCTGGGAAGGCCGAACCGTCATCGAAGGTAGGGATGTTCCACATTCCAAGCGGTAATGTACATTGGCAGCTAGCCAATCATCTGCTCCGACCCTGAAGCGTGGCAGACCCCTTGGTTCAAAGGATTCACAACCCTTGAAGAGGAAAAGGGCACCAACTAGTGAGATTTGGAATAGGAATAGGAATGAGATGATCATTGACTATGCATTTGCGTACTCAATAGCTACTGACATCATGCTTAGCGATGACATTGAACCAGGTTCCATCGATGAATGTCGACGTAGAATCGATTGGTCAAATTGGAAACAAGCAATCCAGGTCGAACTCGATTCGCTCATGAAACGTAAAGTGTTTGGACTTGTCGTTCCTACACCACCACGCGTGAAGCCAGTTGGCTACAAGTGGGTTTTCGTGAGGAAACGTAATGAGAATAATAAAATAGTGCGATACAAAGCACGCCTCATAGCGTAAGGCTTCTCTCAGCGCTCTGTGATTGATTAAAAAGAGACGTATTCCCTTATAATGGACGTTATAAAGTTACCTAATCAGTTTGGTAGTTTTCGAAAAACTGAATATGCAGCTTATGGACGTGGTAACTGCATATCTCTATGGGGGATCTAGATACGAAAATATACATGAAAGTTCCAGAAGAACTTCCATTGACTAGTTCAAATAGTTCTAGACCACGAAACACTCTCTCAATTAGGTTGAGGAGATCACTCTACGGATTGAAACAATTCGGGCGGATGTGGTATAACCATCTGAGTGAATATTTGACAAGTCAGGGTTATGTGAACAACGAATTATGCCCATGCGTGTTCATAAAGAAGTCACATTCTGGATTTTCAATCGTTGCAGTTTATGTCGATGACATAAACCTCATCGGAACTTCTGTAAAGCTTGAGGAAATTGCTGCACACTTGAAATCAGAATTTGAGATGAAGGATCTTGGGAAAACTCGATATTGTTTTAGCCTGGAGATCGAACATTGTTCGGATGGAATCCTAGTACATCAATCGAACTACACCTAAAAGGTGTTGCGACGTTTTAATAAGGATAAAGTGAAGTATTCGAGTACACACATGGTTGTTCGGACTTTAGATGCTAAACGAGATCCCTTTAGTCCAAAGAGGATGAAGAAGAGATTTTGGAACCTGAAGTTCCTTACCTAAGTGTAATTGGGGCTTTATTGTACTTGGCTCAATGCACTAGACCTGACATCTCCTTCGCTGTTAATCTTTTGGCAAGATATAGCAATGCGCCCACACGCAGGCACTGGAATGGTGTTAAAGACATTTTCTGCTACCTCAAGGGTACGACGGATTTGGGCTTGTTCTATACCCATGAATCTTCGAGTGTTGCCGCCCCCTATGGTCCTCGGATTAATTCTCACCTTGTTGGTTATGTAGATACTGGATATTTGTCTGATCCACATAAGGCTTGTTCCCAAATGTGTTATGTCTTTACCGTTGGAGACACCTGCTATATCTTGGAAGTCTACCAAGCAAATGCTAGTTGCGACTTTGTCGAACCATGCTGAGATTCTCCCCTTGCATGAAGCATCGCGTGAATGCTTTTGGCTGAGAGAAGTTACGGAACATATTCGAAGCACTATTGGTCTTACATCAGTCGTTGACCTTCCTACGATGATTTTTTAAGACAATGCATCATGTATCGAGTAGTTAAAGAAGGGATACATTAAGAGAGACAACACCAAGCACATAACGTTGAAGTTCTTTCACTCACACCAGCAGCAACAACATCAGAACATTGAAGTCAAGCAAATCCGTTCGCAAGACAACCTGACCGATCTCTTCACCAAGTCATTACCCAAGTCTACTTTTCAGAAGCTCGTCCAAATAATTGGTATGCGTAAATTATCTGAGTTAAATCGCTTATAGTTCTCTTATTTAGAAGCTATGTCTAACTCAGGAGGAGTATCTAGAAGCATACTCACATGATCTTAATGTACTATTTTCCCTACGATTAAGAACATTTTTCCCACCGGGTTTTTTCTACCTAACGAGGTTTTAATGAGGCACCCATCATGGGATGATCATACTCCGTTAAGTTCACTACTTTTGTCCTGTTTGACGTTTGTTTTAGACATTATGCATACTTCTCACTTTTCTCCCTAGTCTATGGGTTTTCCCCATGCCTTGGGTTTTACCATAACGAGATTTTGTGAGTTTTACTACAAATGAATACTTTCTTAAATTTGAGACTCGCGATCACCCGTTATGCCGATGACTTCATCAACTATTCTACCTTATATGTTGAAGATCTGATGCGATGGTTTGTTGAGTATTTACACACTCAAGGGGGAGTGTTGCAGTTATATTTAGAATATGAATGTGATTGTGTAAATCCTAGTAGATATGAGAATGTATCTTATATTCTTATTAGGAGTTGATTACCTATTAAATGTTGTAATCCTAAAGGGAAAGGTTTTTACCTATCTTCTTACTATAAATAAAGGCACAATGGGGTGAATCAAACACACCTCACTATTAAATCACTCTCACTTCTCCCTCAATACCGCTGACCCCTCTCTCTTTCTAAACCCTTAGATCGTTCAATCAAATAGACCTACAACACTCTTGTTATTTCTCAAATAATATCGGTGTTGGATTGACTCATTAGTAGTGGATGGTTGAACAACTTCTTTTTTAAATCTTGACAATGTGCAAGTGCTTGGGCCACATTGTTAACTTTAACATCCCCTCCTCAACCTCCCACATACCCTGCAACCGGTCCTCACTATGGATGGAAATTTAATCCGTCAAACTGATCCCTGTAGGTAACCGGCCTGAATAGTTCAGTTTCTGGGATCAAATTTTTGGTTTTTTACGGTTATGGGTAATCGTTGGGTAAATTGTTCGATTTTGGGTTTAGTTATGGTTATATGGGTATCTGCTTAGAACCCATACCCGAACCCACCCCCGTTTTCATTCTTTAATAAAAATTATAAATATTTATTATTCATATTTTTTTTTATAAAAGAATGAAATCCCTATTATTTTTTCTAGCAACTTTAATACTCCATCTTTAATACTCCACAGGAAACTACAAAAGTCTTGAGCGTGCAGTGCACACTTCAAAACTTTTGAGTTCTTCCAGAAAACGTACCTCTTGAGATGCAAATTGTGTAGTGTGCAGACTTCAAACTTTGAACCCTAGGCTCCATGTCATTCATCTCCCCTCTTTCATACTTCTTTATTTTCTAGCCGCTCCCCATACATGTTCTGATTGAGTCCAAAAAGCATGATCAAGCACTATACTTTCTACCATACGACCTGCATTTGAGCGGCTCAAATTGTGGTTGGCCCAATCGTCACTAGTGAATAGTTGCTTCAACCTTGCTTTCTTCTTAAGTAGGCTGTCTAATGCAATATAGTTGGTGGCGAATCGAGTGGTAGCTGGACGAATAATTTCTCCTTTGCAAAATTCATGCATCTTTGCCAACAACCAACTGTGATTGTAAATATAATTTGTGATCGTTCTAGCTCTTTTTACCACAGTAGCAACATTCTCTCTCTTCCCCATTGCCTCAAACATGAGATCAATACAATGTGCTGCACATGATGTCCAAAACACATTATGATGCTTCATTAACTTTTTTCCAGCTTTGACAAATGCAGAACCGTTGTCGGTCACGACTTGGACAACATTATGCTCTGCCTCCTCCATGATTACATCCCTTAATAATTTGTAAATATACTTATAGTTCTTTATATGGTCTGAAGCATTAACAGACTTCAAAAAAATTGTCTTTCCCTTGGAGTATACCATGAAGTTTATGATAGACAATCTGGTCGGGCCAGTCCATCCGTCACACATGATTGTGCAACCATTAGTTTCCCACTTTGACCTCAACTTGTTAACATACTTGCAAATGTCTTTATACTCCATATCCAAATATTTGTTTCTTACCTCATAGGGAGTGGGAGGTTGTACTCCAACACCAGCCTGTTGACATCCCACTACCATATTTTTGAAATGATGTGATAATGCCTTCTCAGCATGGACATTTTCATAGATAAAGAACTTGCTAATTAGACGCCCCATTCCCTCATTCACATTACCTCCAGTGAAATAACTCCAAACACTCTTTTGACGTGCTTTGGATAACTTATATAAACTTGGGGCTATTGGTGGTGTTGGTTGTGATTCTCTAACACTGCCTCCCCGTCTCATTTGTGCACCACCACTTGTCCCGGAACCTTGTGCTCTATTAGGAATTTTATGAAGGTGTTCTCTTTCCCATGCTGACTGTTTGGAGGCACGTAATGCTTGTTTCAAACTGTGTCGTTCTTCAGGTCCCATGTCATCATCACATTTGTCCTCATCGTCGTCATTATCACTGTCAACTGCTTGGCCAATGACTTTTCCTCGTAGCCCAGCTCGAATATTTTCCATTCCATGTGTTATCTTTTCCTTCTACTGTTTTTTATTTTTTAATAATGTGGTGATGAATGCATTCACTTCTGGGGGGGGGGGGACATTATCACATCGTTTGACATTTTTTGCTGGATCTAATCCACTAAGATGGTATTTAAGTCGTGTCGCTCCACCACTCTTCATTACCCGACCACAATATTTGCAAATTGTGCCATTTTTGTTTCCGTCTATTGGGTCTCCATGTTCCCAAGCTGGATCACGTTTAGTAACTCCACTGGACATCTTAAACATACCTATATTTATTTTTCATGAAAAGTAGACAATTTTTTTTGGCCAAAAAATATAGTAGTGATGACGGTTATATAAGAGAACCTAAATAATAAAATTATTATATAGAAGAATTAAATACGAAGTAAAGAAAATGATTGTAAAAATTTAAGTAATTATAAAAATAATATGGAATAATAAAACCTAATATTAATGAATAATAATCCAATATGATAAAAAAATAATCCTAATATTAAACATAGTAATGATTGTAATGAATAATAATCCAATTTGATAATGATCCAATTTAATAATAATCCAATTTAATAATAATCCAATTTAATGAATAATCCAATTTGATAATAATCCAATTTAATGAATAATAATCCAATTTGATAATTAAAAAAACCCTAATATTAATGAATAATAATCCAATTTGATAATAAAACCTAATATTAATAAAATAATAAATAACATTAAACATATTAAAATTATCCTAGGGAATAATTACACAACATTACTTAATTACTTAAAAAAATTAACATGTAATTGTTAACATTACTTAATTACTTTAAAAAAAATTAACATGCAAGTATTAATTACTTAAAAAAATTAACATACGAGTCCACACAAATTTTTTTGTTGTTGTATAAATTACAATAATATAAATATAAGTTTGTAAACTTACCTTAAATATGGAACCCTTTGTGTTGAACCTTTGGAATGGATCTGGAATGACTCTGAAAGAGGTAAGGGAAGAAGAAGAAACGAAAAGGTGTAGTAGAGGTTTTAATTTTCGAAGGGTCAAAAAATGAGTGATGATCTGACACAAAGGCTCTGATAATGTGAAAGAATATCACAGTGGCACACAGTTTTGAATGAAACCACCATCCATGGTCTGAAATTATGCAAGTTATAATTGTAAAATTGTACAAGTAATTCTAAAAGTTGTCAGGAAGTTCCTGAGTCCTGAGTCCTGACAGGAACACCACACACACACACACACAAACACGCCACCACACATGCACACAACACACGCACACAGACATCCCACACGCAGACACACAGAGAACTCAGTCTCTCTATCTCGATCATTCTCAGTCTCTTTTTCTCGATCCTTCTCTCTTATCTCCCTTCTCCATTCTCCCACACACACACACACAGATCTCTCCATCTCTCTTCTCCCTTCTCCCACACACACGCACAGAGACCTCAGTCTCTCGATCCTTCTCCCACATGGCCTTCTGCTCCTTCCTCACATTCCTCCTCGTCCGCGTCTTCCGCCTCGTCGGCGCCGTCTCGAGTTGAAACTCTCATCTCTCTCCTTTCTCTCTGCACCGAGACCCACATACACATACGCACACCATCGCACTTGCTTCAGGAAGACACCCACCTCGTATTTCTCCCTCTCCTTCTCGTCTCTGCAACTCGGCGAACGCAGGAACCCTCCGGCGAGTTTCTTGAATTTCTCCGGTTAGGTAAGTTTCGGGTTTACCTTTTTCTGTTCTAGATTGAAGCTTAGATGTGAAATTTAAGTTATATCTTGTGTTTTTGCAAGGTTTTTGGGACGAAATCGGCTCGGGAATAGGCATACCCATCTCCGGCGAGGCCGTGGGTGTCGACGAACTTTCCGAACACCTCTGACTGTTTCACGGCAAACGGAAGTTATAAAAACATTTCTCTCGTCTTCTATTTCATTTTGATACCTAGATCGGAGTCTAGGGTGCTCTTTTATAGTCGGCCGGAGCTCTAGAAGCTCCAGCGTTCTTCTCCGATTTACACAGATCTAAAATTTCACGATATTATCGGTAATATCGTGATATTATCGATATTATCGGTAATATCGCGATATTATCGATATTATCGATAATATCATGATATTTTGACAAAAACCAATTGGATACCTATTAAAATATCGTTACTGCAAAAAACCGATAATATCGGCGATATTTCGCGGATATTATCACCAATACAGACCCGGTGTTGGAGATGATGGTACCCTTATACGTGTTGTACATAATGTATACTCTAAATTAGACCCTGCATCACCAGCAGTTGGCCAATTTGGAAATGAGGTACACAATTACTTAAATTATAATAATTACTTTGTTGGATTAAACTAACACGATTTATTGAATTCAGCTAACATGGTTTAAAGATGCAAGAAGAACTTTTGGAGAACCAACATCAATTGCTGCTCGAACAAAAATGTCTCCTAGTGAATGTAAACATATTTCACTATCAGTTTATAATAGAATTTGTTGGAGTTATTAGGCTTATCAATATTGTTTTTCGTTGTAGCTGAATGGTGGATCATGTATGGGACTGATGCACCAACTGTGAGAAAGTTAGCAATCAAAGTATTATCACAAACAGCTTCCTCATCTGTTTGTGAAAGAAATTGGAGCACATTTGCACTCATACACACAAAGCAAAGAAATAGGTTGGCTCATAGTAGGTTGGAAAAATTAGTTTATTGCTACTACAACATGAAACTTCAAATTCGAGATAAGGAAGCAGAAATAGATCATGTCGACCGTGGTGACCCACTAGATGTGTTTGATATTGTTGCTGAAGATGATGATACAGAGGGTAACCAACTTTATCAATGGATTAGACCTCTTTATTTAGATGATGATGAAGGCAACCCAGCTCCCAGAGTTGCTAAAGAAGCACGTAATGAATGGATAAATGTAGAAAGAGTATTAAAGCAGGAGGTGGGATCTAGCAACGCTGACTCTTTGGAAGAACTTTTGCGCCCAAGACTAAGAAACACTGGAATTCCACCTTCTTCCAATCCTACACAACCACAACATCATGCTGATACTAATGATAACTCTAGTACAAGATCAGGAGACTCACCTACCACCAGAGGTGGGAATGATGAAGGATATAGTGGAGCTGGAGGTAGTGGTGGTGGATATGGAAACTATGTTGGACCACCTCCCGGATTTATGATCCCCTTCACTGGTGAGGCAAACTTCACGCATGCAACACAGGATGAGGACCATGGCAGTAGGCGGGCAGGACCAGGAATTGGTGCCATAGGGAAGGACTATACTCATAGAGAAAGAGGCAAGGGGATTTTGTCAAGTCAAGAAGATGACTCGTTATCTATAACTTCGGACTCTGTTGGTGTGGGAAGTAGTAAGTATGGTTATACTCATAACCAACCATTTCCCTACCCTTCATATCCCATTCCTGTTGGGATGGAATCGAACGACTCATGGAAACAATCCAAGACTCAATCTTCAAATGATTTTGCTTATGGACAACGTCAACCAATCTCGGTTCCATATGGGTGGCATGTTAACAATTACATGCAAAACTATTTTGGGGATTTATCATTTGATGACTACTCTTCACAATACACTCATTCTACACATAGAGATGATGAAGATAGTGAAAAATTTGAACCTCATAGGAACTCTATGTGGTACTAAGTCACTCATGTATCTTACCATGCAATGTATAAAGTGTAAAATATTGTACTAATTCATTATATATAAATTATTATGGTGTGTATAAACTTCTTTCATTAATTACTACATATTTTCTACACTCACAATGTTTGTCAGCTCGCTATATAATCAACTTAAATCAATTAAATCCATCATGCAATGCATTTCCTTCCAATTTTTTGTGATAAACTAATAGATAATTGACTAAATAAACATCTTGCAAAGTTTCAATAAAAATTTCCAAGTTTTTCTTACAATTTCCGTGGTTTCCATATTTTTTTTATCGATATCGATAATATCCCGATATTTCTATCGATATTTCCGTGTTTTTGGACTACCGATATTTCTGATATCATCGATATTTAATACCTTGCTTTTAAGACACCAACCAAGTAATATATCGAGCCATCAGCACCAAGGACTCGGGTGGCCTTGGTTTAAAGCTACCATGCATATCTAATTATCTATGTGCCCTTACAATATTGCCCTATTTATGATTGGTCCTTACTCCTTAGTATCTGCTTGCTTGTTTAGTAGACTTTTCCCATCTCCATTAACCAAAAAGTACTTTTCCCATCTATGTTGTCTATAATCTCATTAGATTAATGTTAAAGAAACCAAAATTGTAAATCAAATTTTGTAAATTAAATGATGTGGCTGTTGATGATTGGATTGTTACTTAAGTATTAACGTGCTTATTTCGTATTAGTACACATCATTTGGTTTAAAAATTTGGTCTCACTAGCATTATCTATCTCATTAATTTCATTTGATCCTTTGAATTTGAAAACTAGCCCTAACTATATAGTAATATGTGTTATCATATTACGTAAATATGTTTACAATAGAGAGATTATGTAAAATATATAAAGTCCACATGCAATGCAAATTTGATACAATTATCAGAAAATTCGAAATATATAAAATTGCTTTTGAAATTGTCTGAATAACCTTCCTTCTAACAAACTAGGTGTATAAGATTAATAACCTTATACATCTTAATTAACCCAACAACTACTATAGTTTATTGGAAATCAACTAATTAAGGCGGGAGGTGAAACATCAAATCTAACATGGCAGCTCCAATACCCGGGAATTGGAGAGGATTGAAGAAATGGTAGTGATATTCATACAATGAACTTTACTTTCCACGATTAATTTTTGGTTATTTATTTTTTTAAATTCATTTGATCTGACAACCATAAAATTACAAAATATATGTGAGAAATAAAAATAGATGTGTAAATAACAGTACTAATTCTTCAGAAGAGGAAATCGGATTAGGATGATGACATGGATATCAAAAGCAAGATCCGTACGGAACACTGGAATAATGCATGGTTGATAAGAGGTCTAAATATTATTGGACACAAGTGGAGAGCAATGGAGTTGAACACGTAGGACAAAAGGGGTGTCCATCGCGATGCTGAGTGGAAGACCACACATAATTAATGGGTGGGATTTACAATCTTCCCGTTCCAATGAAGGCATAATATTATGCATATCAGTATATATGCATGGCAGGATGAGATCGATCACCACAGTCCAGGGGACCTGTCGATGTTGTGGACTTAATTTGTGTTTGTAAAATGCTTAGATTTGATGCTAGTACCTTTTTCACACCTCACACATTAATATTTTTGTGTGGATAATCCTTCCTTTATTCTCCACAAAGATGGAGATTCTTATCGTTATATGACATTGTTTCATTTCACTGTATAACGTCATAATTAAACTACTTATTTTCTATATTACAGTCGAAATATTTTAGAGACACGTAATAGCGCGATATGAACATCATGAACTGTCCAATAATAAAACCAATTGTTGCTTATCGGTTCCTATCTTTTTTATAGGAATATTTGTAAAGTGAAATAAAGTCATGTTCGAGAAGAAAAGAGGGGTTTCCACCTTACTGAGAATTAGGAAAGTGTTACGTGGTGCAGTATTTTCTCAGGTGCAAAGCCACGGCATGTCATCCACGAATGGGACAAGGACAGCTCAGGCATAGCCATGTACATAAAGTTGCATACATATAACGCAAAGATAACTATAGCTTAAATGTGGGGACAATTCAACATTTTAAGGTCTTTGTGCGGGCTTTGTGTTCTTTTTCTTGTACAGTTGGGTGGACGGAGTGGTGGGATTGTTTTGCACGTCAAATTGTGAGGAAACAAAACTTTTTCTGTGCAACAATAATTTTTACGTACATATATGTCAACGAGTTCTTATATTAAGTTAAGAGTTTTCTTTAAAACATTGAAACAGTGGTATCAGGTGGTCCTAATGAAGGTATATTAGGTGCTAGTCAAACGAGGGGCCGGGCCTAGTGAGTATGTGCCTAGACGGAGTAGGCGGATTTAAAATAAATTTATTACATATCGTACACATAAGTGTCTATCTACACTGCACAAAAAAAAAACATATGCTTATATTGGGAATTTGAGTTTATTATTTTAATTAGGTTTATTATTTAACATATAACATACAAAAATATCAAAATTTTGCTTCAATATTTTAGTGACTTTGATGAGATGAAAGTTCAAGTGATTATGAGTTCGTTGTACTTTACGAAATATTTTTCAAAGATCATATGAATTTATAGTGAATTTTAAAAGAAAGAACAGTGTCAAACATGTAGTATAAAAAGTATTGGTTGAATAATATATCATTCTTTTATTAATTAAAATGTTAGGTGACACAACCTGATTGGACAACAATTAAAAAAATGAAAAATGGGGTGTTGGCCATGAGAGAAATGGAGAGAGAAAGTCTTTCATCTTCGTTGAAACCAAGGTCCAAGAACAACAGACCCATGGTAGACTTCTCTGCGTCCCTCTTCCTCTAGGCTTCTGTTGCACAACATTTGCATAGCCATAGTCGTCTCGTCTTCTCTCTTCCACCACTTGCCCAAATCATTAGGTGGTCCTCAAAAATCCTCTTAGGCGCTTATTTGGACTTCCAAGTGGTCCTAATACCACCAGGGTACATGAGTGGATGCGCTTCTTCATCAAAACATCTCTTGAGTTCAAGTTTTAGACTACTCCAAAAGTGCTGCTGGCTTATAATAAGTAGAAACGTTCATTAAAATAGCTAATACTAGTTTACCATGCATGGCCTTATGAAGATAATACACATTAATATATAATTATAGAACAAGAAGAGATTTTTTTAGTATGCTTTGGGGTCCCCTATACCACAAAATTTTAACCATTAGATCTTTATTCAATAACTAAAATCTAACAATAAAAAATTCTAAACTATAAGATACTCCTAAGTATAATAGAATTTTCCGTGCGCCACGGCCAATGGGATCGATAAAAATCAAACCAAGATGAAGAGTGGAGTATGATTACTTTCAGTTAAAATATGGAACAATACTGACCAGTTTCTGAAGACTGCAATGGCCGGACCTTTAATAATTTAGGAAGAAAAATGAATTTCATTGGAGGAGGAGTGAATCTCCTAACATGCAATATTGCAGAAAGGCTTCCATTATGGGATGTGTCAGATCAATTCCCATGAGTAGTAGGGCAAAGACTGCTATATCGTAAGGGTATTATACTTACGTGCAACATATTGCCAAGAAAACTGGAAACCCTAATTGGTTCGCATGCAGAAACGCCGATGCATAGTAACAACGTAGGATGTACACTTACCTTTGCAAGTAGTATTGTGTCATGGTGCGAAAATTATAGTCATTGACCTATCTTCTGTTACCAAATTTTGGCCGTTGTAAATGTGCACATGATCGATCACAAGGTCAAACAACACTCTGTCTCTATTTTGTAAAGAAAGTCTAAACTACCTCATTTCAATGTATTTTTTTTTTATACATTTGATATTATCTACACTAAAGGGTGAGAGAATAGATTAAACCTCACAATGAGATAGCCCTAATAGTTTGGTTCGAATTCGTCTTGGGTGAGAATTGAATATAAGACCTCTCAATTTTTTTTTTTTGGAACCAAAAAACCTTTTGCTTACAAGTGGAGAAAAATAACAATACACTGTTTTTAATTTGACGGGATTAAGTTAATCACAGGTGTGTAGAAGGCATTAATAATTATTACCTTGAATTTGGTCCTCGCTAATAATGGTACAAGTAAGCCGGCAGGAAAAAACAATTATATATGCTGTATTTTTTTTCTTCTGAATATGGCAATTCAGAAAACAAGAAATGAAGAATACATTAATATATCTTTTCACCATCAGTTTGATGCTTAGGTTGAGTGTATGCATCATGGTCTTGTACCAAATTAAGGTACTTATTGGTGCTGTTTTCTAATTAGCACAGGCTCCTACAAACATGCAAAAACTATTGAAGAATGTAGATCCATATGTTTGAAAATTGACGGAATAAAATACCATCTTTAAATGAATAGTTTCTTTTGGTGTCAAAATTCAGATGGAACTTGATTGAGTTTAGCATGTATTTGATCTGAATGTTGCTTTCAATCTTAGTGTCATGAGATGGCTCAAGAGTCAAGAGAAAGAGAAAAGAGTGTGACACTGTTAAAGGCTACCAATAGACAGTAGTGTGTGTAGAGTTGTGTTGTATTTGTGCGTAGATTTGACTTCTTAACCAAAAGATTGTGCACCAATGGAACGTTGGTTCAATTAAATTTGTTTGTACCATATTTGACCAATCCCGAAACTACCGAGCACCGGTCAACATTATATCGTCAAAGACCCAGAAGAGTTTCCCTCCAACCAAGAGGCCAATCACAGCACGACATGTGTCGACATCAAAAGCCAATCATAGTGTGACACGTGTCAACATCGGAAGCCAATCACAACACGACACATGTCAATGTCAGAACAAAGCTAGAAACTCTCTTCTATAAAAGAAGGTCATTCTCCCACAATATTTCCTAATGTCATTGGTACTAAATCATTCACTAGTACTCACTAAAGGAGAGCTTGAACCTATATACTTGTGTAAACCCTTCACAATTAATGAGAACTCTTCTACTCCTTGGATGTAGCCAATCTGGGTGAACCACGTACATCTTGTGTTTGCTTCCCTATCTCTATCCATTTGCATACTTATCCACACTAGTGACCGAAGCAATCTAGCGAAGGTCACAAACTTGACACTTTCTGTTGTACCAAAGTCCTCACTGATTTTGTGCATCAACATTTGGCGTCGTCTGTGGGAATTGACACTTATTCCCACTCTCTTCAGCTTTGTTAAGCTGGTTTCCACTATTCGTACACTCTCTTTTGACCAGGCATCCCTTTCCAACATGGGGAGCGAAGGAAGCCACAGCATACAAAATGACACCCATCTTGCACCTGGTGCGAAGCAACGAAAGAATGAACAAAAGAAGTTTGCTCTTCAGGCTAAAGTCGATGAGCTGGAGGCTCGGAACAACAAGATAACGATGAAAAATGAGGTCCTTCAAGAGCAGTATGAGAAGGTTTTCGAGATGCTCCACGAGGCTAGATATACTAAAACACACGAGCTCATCACCCATGTAGAAGTCAACCATCAACTGGGTGCCCCCCCCAACACGAAAGGTCATTTGCCATCTACATGGGTATTCTTGTCGAGCTACTCATCGAAATGGCGACCAACATGAGACTTCTCTCAACCTAGATGTTTCGACCCGAAGCAGAAGGAGTGGAGGAAGGCACCTCCTTACAGAAGGAGTGGAATGATCAAAAGTCATTTTTCGCGACTGTCGAGACTTCCTAAAGCAACGTCGAGACAATCCCATCCATGTAAGCTCGAAGATCAATGACCCAAGGGTCTCTGAAAGACTCGGTCCTCTCCCATGTACCAAGCCGGCTACCAATTTGGGGAAGGGGCAACAAGTCTTAGAGAAACACGAAGGTATAGGGGACTTAGAGATGTTCCGACAGACATACCTTGGAAGTCAGTATGGCAAGTCCAGGGAAAAATCACATGTTCTTGATCAAACCTTCCTACTTCCAAAATGAGATGGAAATTTACAAAAGAAAGCTCCAGGGGTATATGACTCTACTCAGGAGCCTCTTGTCCTACAGCTCCTTAAGAAAGTAAACAAGTTGAAGGCCGAATGACAAGCTGAGATACTTGATTGGAACCAAGCTAGGCCTGGCCCTTTTACAAGGAAGATCCTCGACATCCCCTCCAAGTAAAGACAAAGCAGAAGTTTGGCTTGCAACTCTATACTGGAAATGAGGACCCGATTGAACACCTTAACCTCTTTGAGTCCACCATGGCATACCGGATGCACACCGACGAAGAACGATGTCTTCTCATCTTCTCCACCCTTTCTGACAAAGCTCTAAACTGGTATTGCCGTCTTCCACCTGAGACGGTAGACTCATTTAAGGAATTGAGGAAACTGTTTGTTTCTCAACACATTTTCCAGACCGATCGTTTGCACTTTGCGGATGATTTGTACACTATTCGCCAGAAGCCAGATGAGTCATTATGTATGTATGTTAGCCGCTTCAGCCATGAGTATTCCCATTGTGCCGAGGCAGACGACAAGACTACCCTCAAAGCCTTCACGGCAGGCCTACGTGACTGTTTCTTTAAGTACATGATCAATGCCAACACTTGGAAGACTTACTCTGAGGTGATGGTGCATGCTTATAACCATGCATCCGCCAAGGCAATGACATACCAAGAGAAACCTCCAACAACCATCCCCTATCAGCAAGTGGGAAGTGGAAGCCAGACCCACTCAAATGAAAAGACCTCAACCTTCGAAACGACAGCGGTGCCTCCCCTTGCCTTACTTAATACTTTGCCAAGTCAACAGACATATCAATCTCAGGGCAAAAGGAAAGATTTTCATCCTCACCAGTCTCATTTTAGTAAAAGAAGTAAGGGATACTACCGCGATAACCAACGGTATCGCCACGATAATCCCCGACCCTAGGAAGTTAACACAGTGGGTCAAGCACGTGTCAGGATAGGCCCTACCCCAAGGTATGAGGCATACACACCTTTGAATGCCACATGCGTGGCCATTTACCCCAGCATAGCATACCTGATACCGAAGCCAAAGCTGAGGCACCCGGATTACAAGCCCACGAAGAACACGGGCACGTTTTGCTGTTACCACGAGCATAACGGCCATGACGGCGATAAGTGTATCACCCTTCGTGATCATATTAAAACTTTGGCACGTGAAGGAAAAATTGATCAATTCCTCATTCACCCTCCAAGGGGTAACCGTAATCAACGCCAGGTGAATTTGATATATTTCATAAATGGTGGCACACCCATATCTAAATTTTCCAACAGGGCTATGAAAAACAGCGAACGAGCTTTAAGGCCTGGCCACCAAGTGTTTCACGTGGAAGACATCAGGGGAGGCAAATATCAAAAGCCTAACTAGGATCCAATATGTTTCTACCCTGAGAAAGAAAGAAGTATCATCTACCCTCACAATGACCCACTGATGGTGGAACCTCACATAGCTAACTTTGAAGTACGACGAATCCTGGTAGACACGGGGGCTTCAGTCAATATCATGATTGCTGAAGCTTTTAGGGCACTTAATGTAGCTAAACACTTGCTCGATCGCTCGATTTGTCCTCTGATAAGCTTCTCCGGTGATATCGTGCAACCTTTAGGGAGCATACACTTACCTTTCACCATTGGTACAGGCCCTTACACAGCTACCATTACCACTAACTTCTTGGTGGTTGATTGCCCAACGGCATACAATGTCATCTTCGGACACATATGCATCAATGATCTCAAGGTCATGGTATTCACACATATGTTGTTAATGAAATTTCCAACCCCATATGGCAATGGTTACATCAGAATAGATCAA
Organism: Malus sylvestris; assembly: GCF_916048215.2. NCBI lineage: Eukaryota > Viridiplantae > Streptophyta > Magnoliopsida > Rosales > Rosaceae > Malus > Malus sylvestris. The sequence goes on along the minus strand of NC_062270.1, from coordinate 38,865,176 downwards.
CTTAGTGCACCATCATGTTACAACACTTCGGTCAAGCAACAGCACTTGCCTGTGCCCAAGGAAACCCTTTCTATACATGACCAAGTCATAAAGACCAGCCCAGACGAAGCCAACTTGGATCTTCACGGTGGCAACAGTCAACCCGACGATCATTGAGACGACTCTTTCACCCAGCAAGCACAACTCGCTGAAGAGTTAGAAAATGTTTCTATCTTAAAAGATTATCCAGATCGCATGGTGAAGATTGTCACCACCCATTCGGTTGGCGTTGATCTTTTTTTTGCAAGAGATCACTGAGGTCTTTGCCTGGTCATATGAGGACATGCCAGGCATCTCTCCTGATATCATATGTCATCGTTTGAGTATTGACCCCAAGACCAAGCTGGTGAGACAGAAGCGCAGATCTTATGACGTTGAACGATACGAAGCAATGAAGGCAGAAGTTGAAAAACTCAAATGCATAGGCTTCGTCCGCGAAGTCAATTACTCAACATGGGTAGCAAATGTGGTCCTTGTTAAGAAAAATCTGACCAAAGAAAGTTTTCTGCTCCAAAAGGTCTTGTGGAGAATGTGTGTCGACTACACCGACCTAAACAAAGGATGCCTGAATGATAGCTTTCCTCTTCCTCTTATTGACAGACTTATAGACTCTATGGCAGGGTGTGAACTCCTGAGCTTCATGGATGCTTACTCAGGATACAACCAAATCCTCATGAACCCTCATGACCAAGAACACACAGCCTTCACTACTGACAGGTGACTATATTGCTATAAAGTCATGCCCTTCGGCCTAAAGAATGCAGGAGCAAGTCAACCAAATCATACTACAGGGAGCTATAAAAGTTTTATATCTCAGGGATCGTAGGCAGTGTTTTGCTTCAAAGGGAAGGAAGGCTTTGAATTATAGCTAAAGAGCTAAGAGATTTTACTAAAGAGCGATTGGTTTGTACCGAAAAGCAATTTGGTTGATTAAAGAATCACTTGAAGTTTGTATAATCGTAAAGATTGTATTTTATTAAGGTCTAGAGCTTGAAGGCCTCTAATTCTATTTATAGCTACGCAGTTGGGGAAGAGCAGCCTCAATCATATTGATCATATCAATGGCTACAATTCATGGTTGGTGGCCTTTTGCTAAGATTTACAATGCATTACACGATTGTTGTGGTGATATCAGCCTATCTGGTGACACATTCCTCGTTTTACGAGAAGACGAGAGATTCTTGGATCTGATTGTCCACGTGGCAAACATGCTTCGGTGAAGGTCGAGTGAGAGTCCTCGGATAGTTATGGATTGGTGAGAAACGATCGCCCGAGCCCTGGGGAAGTACCCTAAGTTGGGCTTTGGAGTTAATGGGCCGTTATCGCACAACTTTGCGTAAAATAAAAATAAACTAACCCCAAAGCAAGTCTTATTTTTATTTATGGCCCAAACATTGTCACTCTTAATAAATTACAGAAGCTTTATGTAATCCCACGTAAGAGGAGTTTTGAAGAATGCAAATCTCACATTGGAAACTTAACATATATATGAATAGTTTCACTTTTAATACTATCAAGATCCTCAGTAAATCACACATATTAGTATATTATATATACAGAGATGATATATGTGATTTGAAATAAACTACTGATTCAACTCTAAAATTTTAACACAAACAAGCTAGGAAGCTGAAATTCCCATGTGAAGACAAACAATCTCCATATTAGAGATACGTGTGAAACTATTATTACGAGTGATGTTAACCATTTATAAGAATCCAACAATGCATGGCTAAATGGGGCAGGCAGTTATATAATGTACCAATATGCCAGTTTCTTTCATGGATAGTAATAGTACTTTCAACTGACAATAAAATGAAAGTGATTCTTCACCAAAAAATATGAAAGCGATCACAAGATAGCTTGGCCCCAAGAGTTTTCTATCCTAGCTTTTTATATGACCTTTCATATATCATGGTGTGAGAGGATATATTAAGGGTGATGCTATCACACGCCCATTTTAACTTTTCACACGCACCTTGTTAATTTCTATCATTTAATCTTCTTCAATTCATTCGATCTGACGGCCAGAAATTAAGAGCATTGTGTGAGAGATAAAAAGAGGTGTGTAAATAACACCACCCTATATTTATGTACCCTATATGATCAAGGGTCTCTATCTAATCTATCAATAAAGTTCTTGAATTAAGCACATGATGCATTAGACACAATCTTGCATGTGGCTAAGTTGACAATTTCATTTCCTTTCCCATACTAACCACTTCAATCGTACACTCGTTGTACAATGACATAGGGAAGCCCCAGCTCCATGAGCGGACAATGTCTTCCTCGATCTCTTAAAAATATGAGAAATGCCATGGGGATTTTCTAAAAAATGTTACTATTTATAGACTTTCTAACACTTCACAGTTTAACGTCAATTCACGTGCTAATATTATAAAACATTATGTAAAAAATATGAAATGACAAGAAAGTTCATAAAAAATATTTTTGAGGAAATCCCCTTAACATTTATATTACGGTTTATCCAATTACGACAGCTAAAAACCACTTTACTTCATACTCCTAATATTCTGAAAGGAACCTCTAGATTAACTTAACCTTGTTAATCATTGTTTTTATTGGCTGTCAATATATTCTATATTTATATATCAGCCATCTTAGCCGTCAGTCGCGATAAATTGGTAAAGAAAATTGTACTGCCAACACTGCATGCGCAATTAAAACAAAATGCATGTTATTATGGAAGTGGGTTGGGCAAGGAATGTTGAGCGGTTAAAAATTAACACGTGCAAAAAATAGTATAGCGAATGTGAGAATGTTTTATTGGATGTGTGGGTACACGAGAAAAGATAAGAATAAGAACGAATGTAATTGAGGTAAAGTAGGAGTGACCGCAATTGAATATAAGATGAGAAAAAATCAATTAAAGTGGTTTGGACACGTGAACTGAAGACCTACAGATGTTCCGATTAGAAAATGTGATTATGAGACTCTAGGCAAAAGCTGTAGTTGAAGATCTACGAAGACTTAAAAAGAGACTTTTAAGAAATGATGTGAAGTGCTTGGAACCAACAACGGAAGAGATGATGCAAAACTGAACTCATTAGCATTCTAAGATTCAATCAACCCTACGTAAGGCTTGGTTGTTATTGTTGTTAAAGTGGCAATCCTCCTCCTCTGCTGCTTGTGCGTGATGGAATATCATATGAATTGAGAAGAAGAAAAGCGATCACACATGGATGATGAAGTCACTCCATGTTACCTTGTGGATCCTACACCACAACATGCAACATATAGTTACCCTTGAGCATGACACAAATTTTGGACCACTTGGTTATTATTTAATGTACAACTTGCAACGTACTTACAACCTCTGCATGAAACAAATTTTCACAATACTTGGTTTTCACAAGTTCACGTGACTTTTCTCTCTACCGTCATGTGATGAGAGATACACATAATAATTACAAGACATACATACCACAATATGCAATATACTTACTTTGTCGCGTGACGTGCACTTTGGGGGCTCACATAACTCCTCTCTCTATTTCTCACATTGTCGCGTGGTGAGAAAGAAAGTCATCTTACATGATGAGATAATTACAAAAACATTGCAAGTGGCCATTTACCATAGTAGTGGAAAGGAGTTGAGTCATTACATGACGGTATGAGTTTGAACCTTGTTGGTGGGTAATCTAACATCTAATCTAACAAAATCTACGTTTGACAAAAAAACCGACAAAAACGTTATACAAACTCATTTTATGCAAGTTCTTTTCTCAAATAACGAACATTATGATTGCAACCTCAAGGTGTTAATTGTACTACTGAACTCAAACAGTGCTTGCAGTGAAGCATATTCTGGAAGAGTAGCTTGGGAAGGATACGGGAAAGATAAAATATTTCGGGTACTTATTGAACTTCCAACTTTCAAAAATGGTCCAAAATGATAGGCATAAAAAGTGATAGGGCCATTTGATTGGATAACAGTATAATTGGGATGGGACCAGGACCACTATAATGCTTTAGAATTGTGGTAGTTGGTGAAACTACGTCACTTTGTTCACGTTTGGACCGTTTGGTTGTTAGTCTGGCTATGCAAATAAATTTAATTCTTGTATGCAAAATTAAACCTACCTTAAAATTATTGTTTATTATAATGAACGTTCATTGCCTCTTAAACATGTTATAATTAATTTACGTGTTATATAATTGATTTACGTATTATATGATTGTTAATTAGCACGTGCTGAAAATAATAGGTTAATTAATTTAGACAAAGATATGAAAGATAGAAATGTCGGACAACGATAATAACAACATTAGCATAATTTGAAATTCGAAGCTATGGAACTTCAAATTTCAATGACTAAAAATTCTAAAAAAAAATAGTGAAAATATAATCATAGTGATTTTTTAGGGACAGAAACAGAGGAAAAGGGCTTAAGTGGCAACCCAAAAGGACTCCGGCCAATTCATGACCATCTTCTTGTTTCCACGCCCACCTTCTTTACATCTGCTTGGCCTTGGGAGCTTCTTTTCCATCCCCTTTTCACCCCCAACATTTCCACTATTCCCCTCCATATCCTCATTTTCAACAACTTGTTCATTCTTCCCCTCCACCTCCTCTGTTTCAACACTTACAGTATCCCCCTGCATCTCCTCTGTTTCAACATTTTCAACGTTCCCATCAATCTCCTCAGCTTCAACTTCACCACCATTTTCTTCGTTTTTCGCCTTGATTTGAAACTCGTCATCTTCTTCAACTTCTTCAAGCCCAACTTCTTCAATAACGTCACAGTTTGGGGATGAAATGTCCTTCAGCAATGTAAGCCTGAGCCTCCCATCACCACGTTCCGCCTGGAAATTGGCGGTGGGAGGGGAGACAACAGTGACGGCTTTCAAAATCAGCCGGCCGCCTTCCCGGTGAGGCATCACTTGGACACCATTGGAGCCACTGATAGATGTCAAAGGAGGAGGGAAATTTGTAGTAGTTGCACTACCACTTTTCAATCTCTTTGGTGTAGCTTGAACATTGTTGTCACTCAATATTTTTGGACTCTCACTTGTTGTAATAGTAGTAGTAGAACATATAGGGTTAGGGTTAACCTCCCCACTACTTCCTAGTGAGAGCAAAGGACTTTCAATCTTGTGTAACAAAAGAGAGAGCTTGTCGCCACCATTTTCGCTACCCGTCTCGTTACCTAAGCTTTCAGTGCACATTTCCAAGCTTCTTGGACTGAGCACTGAAGCAGAGCGCTTAACGAGCGGGTGGACATAGACTTTCTCCGCTTCGCTTTTGCTTTTGGCGGTTTGAGTTTGGTTGGCCACAGACTGGAGGAAGCTCCAGCCAGCTACTTCAACTTCCTTGTTGTCCTTCTTGTTAATCAAGTTCAAGTTATCGATTTTTTCGAGGTGGGATGTTTTCTCTGGAGATTCGGGGAGGAAATTTGACCCCGGTGGATTCAGTTTGAGGCAAACAAGAGGCTCGAGGCATGATTTCAGCACTTGATGACAGACAGTGCTTGATGTTGAAGACATGTTGGTATGCAAAATAAGAATGTGAAAAAAAAAGCCAGAGGCGTTTGAAAAAACAGAGTAGGAGCAGAGAGCTTGAATTTGGATGAAAAAAGGTGAGGAATTTGAAGGTGTCAGAGAAAATTTGCAGGGAAATCCGGCAAAGACTTGGATTTAAAGAAAACCCAAGTTATGGTATGAGCGAAATTGCAGATTGTTTGAGAAAAAATGGAAGGGGAGGGCTTGAATTTATAGTAAAGAGATGGTGGCGTTTTTTGTAAATATGTTAACTTTCCAAGACTGGAGTGTGGACTGTAGTGAAGAAGAGCTTTTGTGCCTACTAGAATAATACATTTATGATTTACTCTTTTCTCGCTGTGGGAAATTTTTCAGTATGTTGGAAATAAACTTCTTAAGACTATGGAGTGTGGACTGTAGTAAAGGTGAACTTTTGTGCCCACTACAATAATGCATTCATGATTTACTCTCTCACACCGTTAGATGAGAAATTTTTCAGTGTATCGAAAATACAGGTCAATACACCAAAGATCATGATACAAGTGGTTATAAATTTTTTTTCCAGTATCGAACCACTTTTATTATAACACTTAATGTACCGGGCCATATTTCCGGCACACTAAAACATCTCTCCTACCACATATATAAAATATAAAAAATAAAATGATTTTGGACGGTGGTAAAGGCATTTGGGGGTTTCAGGGCAAACCAAATCATTAGGGCATGTTTGGTTGAGTCTCTAAAAAACTCTTGCTTAATATGGTCTTCCAGTATTAAAAGGTTGAAGAAATATAATAGTTTTGACTTTCATTTATATGATTTTAATAAGAGCCGGTTGTTGTTGTTGTTGTTTTTAAATGGCGAGTTCGTAACCAATTTATTTCCCCATGTGCAAATAATATCGTTATATCAAGAAAAAAGAATGTCTACAAAATATCAGTTAAATTAGATATCTTCCACTTATTCTATGGCCTCAACGGTTTTAGTAACAATTAAGACCATCTTGATGAACCATTCACTTATTTAGTACATATGAATGTTTAAACAAACTTCTAATTCAATTGTGTTTTTTTTTTTTTTTTTGTGGAGATGATTTTTAAATTGCGCTTAAGAAAATAAACAATTAAGTGGACAAGGAAACCAGAGATAACTATAATTAAGTAGACATCTATACTGAGGTAATAATTTTTAGGAATGACTTGGGTGTTATTCTTGGCCGCTAAGACAACCCTTTTTTGTTGTTTAACTATAAATAATTGTGGGGTTGAATCAATTTTTGTGATTAAAACGAGCAATTGCCTCATTTGATAGGGAACATATAAGGCTTTCTCAGCCATTTGCATTTACTGCCAAATGAAAACCAAACAAAGAGACCAGATAGGAATTTGATATTTTTATCTACGCAATCTATTGCATGTGTTCGGGTGAGAAACTACGTTTGTAGTGTGTGTTTTACTATCACTTATATTATAATACGTGTATTAATATCTTATGTAATTATACTCTAGTATCACATAGTAAGGTTTTGCAAAATTAGAAGCACAAATGCGAGAGAATTTTTCAATGTGCATAGAGCACGGGGCAGTACACCACATCTTATATATAATTAGAAGAACACTTGAAAACAAAAACTTTCCTCCTATTAAATAATGACATATGATGTATCACCCGTATTCTGTGCACATTGAAAATTTTCTCCACAAATGCAAGATTCATTTTCAACTAACTGATTGCTTCAACTTCCATACAAAAAGTTTGCAGTCAGCATAAAACATATAAAATGACCGACCATTTGAGATTCTGAGAAGAACCCATTGGTGGACACTTAATTAAATTAATTTTAATTAAATTTAAACCTGACTTTGCTTTCTTCTAAGGCAAGAGTATACGCCTAATCATGAAGCTTATTGTGCACTCAAAATTCCAAAATTGTAGCTATTTTACTCTTTGGAGCAAAAGAAAGCAACTTGATCTGCGCTTCATCCCCCCTATTTTGCTAAAATCTTCTTTGGTTAGGTAAATTCCAAACATGTACGGACATGTTTGTGTGCCTTAAACAACAAAAAATTTTGTTTCGGTTTTATTGATACTAACACTTGGTATTTTGATTTTAGGATTACACGTGATCCTTTGTTAACTCACATAGCCACACATGTTCATACTAATTGTTAGGCAAAATTAACACCAATGACACTTCTCGAACATTTGAAATTGAGTCGAAAACCTAATAACCTACTAGGCTTTTAACCTAGTTATCTGAATAGAGGAAGTCTCATGTTCGACTGATCTTAATGATGCAATGATGATACTTCTTTTGTTATGAGATCGATATTGTGCTATAGCTAGCTGTATTGTGATGCATGTGCACAACTTGTTGTGGACTAGTTACTTGTTGTAAAAATATCTGTAAAAATATCATATTGTTTGTCAAAAGAAAAACAAAACAAAAAAACCCTGGTTGAAAGGAAATATTGTGGTTCATGCACCAAATCTTGCATTAACACATCCCTGCAGGCAACCCCAGAGCAAGTTTGCTTAATTAAAGCAAATTACCGAGCCAACATGCATTGCTATTTAACGGAAGAAGAAAAGACCCCCGAACCATTTTTAGTAATGAAATTTACAGCTAAATAAAGGGTTTTATTTCAATTAAAGTTGATCTAGCCCACTTGTACCCAGCTGACGTGAAGTGGAGTATGGCTTGGCTCTCAACTCGTCGTTGATTTTCTCATTCTCGTTTTCTCATTTTGTACTTATTTTTTTATCACTTGATCCTCATTTGATTATTGAAGTGAAACGCTAAAAAAAAATTGAAAAGAGTGTGCATGGGAAGAACATGAAAGCGTGAAAGATCACTATTCATCCTTAAAACCCTAATCTGCTTTATATCGTGTTGCCTGAATCATGCATTAATTTCAAGAATCAATGCCTCTGTAATTCAAGGAACTGCGACTAGTTTCGAAATCAAAGAAAAATCGTACTGCAATGCTATAAATTACTATATTTTTCCATCAGAAAAAGACTAGGGCACTGAGCAGCCAGATGAAGGCTTTGCCTAAACTGGTTCCGACAACAAAAATCCCAGATCGTCCCATGCTTTCCTAATATTAGATAAGTATAATTCCTTCCTTATCTGTGATCGTACTCAATAAAATCCAAATTATTTATAAAAAATAAAATAAAATAAAATAAAAAGGATCAGAATTTACTGTAATTTGTGGAATTGGAAATCAGAAGTTATGTAAACCTGACAATTTGCATGTGAAGTTCATATTGTTTTTATTGCCAGTTCTCAGGGCCTATAATTGTGTGGGAAGATCCAATAGTTATAGATGTGCATTATTGTAGCTTTAAGTCTAAAAATTACACATTTTTATGAATAATATTTAGCTACTCAAAGGATGAGTAGGAGTTCCTACTCAAAATTGTTCGTTGTCGATTTATAGAACTTCATGTTTAGAAGTAGAACTGTTCATATTATAAATTACTCTATAGAGATCACCTCTGCAAAAAATCAATCAAATATAAAGTTGTTTAGTCATTGAACTGTATAAAAGCAAATGAACGGAATTGATAAAATCATTACGAACCTTCTATATATGTATTTACTACAATAGATTACCTAAACGACCTTAGTTTTAATAATTCATTTTTGTAGATATGTTCTTTACAGAGTGATTCATAAGATGAATGATTCTGATCATTAGCACGAAACTTTGTTATTCGAACACGGAGAATCTTGAGTAGGCAAAGCATTATTCCATTTGCATGCTTTTTTTTTTTTTTTTTTTTACTATTTAGGTCATGTTACACCATCTTTTGAGAACATACAGCTAGCTAGCTCATAATTTAACAGACAAGTACACTGCATGCATGCTTTGATGCTCGAAAATGCTCATCTTCGAATCTTAGCTAACATGAATAATTTGATTTTGCACGCGGTTTATCCGTATATCGCCTTAATTAGGAGAAGATGATCAGTGATTATTTTTAGTTCCCCTCCCTATATATAGTTCATGGAATCAAATAGGAAAGCAAGATATAGAGACCCAGGCATTCTAAAAGTGAACTTGCTCCTTACACAATAACGCTATTAACCAAATTAAAACATAGAATTATGTGTCTAACTACGAACACAATTTAAGAGTTGGGCCAATTGATATGGATAGTGTGCTCGCCTCTTAGCACCCGAGTTTCAAACACCCTCTCCATAAATTAGGGTGTCTAGAAAACTATCATACTATTTTTTAGTATTTCCTTTGGAACAGAAATATAGTGTATTCCTTACAGTGTGGACCAAAAGCATCTTACTCAACTTTGGTAATTTTAACCAATACTTATAATAATGGAATCCATTATTGAAACAAAAGAGAGATTAGTAAAGAAAGATGCGGAAAAAATAAAAAAACCTGTGATCAGATTAATATATTGACAAAGGCCAAGTTGGATATTTGGCCACGTGGGATAGGATAATCGGAAAATAGCTCTCATAGTTAAAAAAAAAAATTAGGATTAAGACTTTATGGTGAAGTCGGTTAGGAATCATGCCCAAAAATAAAAGTTTTGTTAACTTTCAATTAATATCATGCATGTGAGCCTCGCATGTGAGCCTCACGTGTGAGGTTAACTTTGTCATTTACATATCGTCCTTGTGTCGTGAAAAGAGTTATTTCCTGATTCTTTCTTGTAACTTTTGATTAACTATGAGCAAAGAACAGTTTCATCAAACCATTGTCCCCTCCTCTTCGTTCTCTTCCGATTCGAAATTCACAACCCTAATTATTTTAAAGAAATTTGAACCTTAATAGTGGTTTAAGATTCACCGTGCAATGTGGTTGGCTAGCATTAGGCTGACAAGAATATTTTGCTCTTGTACATGTTCGAGCCCTAGCCATAGATTTTGCTTTTAAAAATCTTTTACGTATCTCTGCTTTGTTTTACAATGGCCAACCAGAAGAAAAGAGACCTTTGAAATTTTGGAACCAATAAAATGGGTCTCTTTGTTTCACCTTGTCTCCCCTCTGGTTAAAATCCTTAAAGTTTGGTCTAATAATAATTTAAAGATGTTAAGTAGAACCCTTCATAAATTCTCTGCCACTTTATTTTTTTGTATAATGTTTTATAATGTTGAGACGAAAATTGACGTAAACGGTTAGATGATAGAGAATTCATAAAAAGTCTCACTTTTAAGAGAGTTTCCTTAGCATTTCTCAATAATTTATCTCACCTTTTCTACCTTCTTCCACGAAAAATATGCAAAAACAAAAATCAGTTTTAAAATTTATTAAAAATAAAAGCTAAAAGAGCACGAAATAGACAATAAAAGAGCTTTTAACAAATGTTATATATGACTTGTAGGTTTAGTGCAACCAAATTTTATCTTCAATTAAAAATTTCATAACCAATTCTATTTGTGCATATTCTTTTTCTTTTGTAATCCTTATATTTTATAAATTGGTCTTCTCAACTTTATGATCGTTACCAAGAAAGATGATGGAATCGAATTAATGGTTTCTACAAATATGTTAACAAAGCGCACTCCTTCACACTATTGACCATGTTAGTGACAACTTTTTCTTCCATTAATGTAAACCATGCGTGTATAGATCCATGCAAGAGGGCGCAACGAAAATGTTGCTCTTTTGTGACCGGAAGGCTCCAAATTCGAGTTGTAGAAACAGTCTCTTTACAAAGCAAATAAAACTGCGTATGTTAGACGTTCTACTCGCGCAAAACGGACAGCTTTGTTGGTTTGGAACCGCCCTTTTTGTACATAATTTTCACTTAGGCAAAAAATAAACATAGGGTACTTGAATCCTGCAACATGTCCTCAAGATAAATGGCTGCCTACTAATTATTGCACTAAATTTGCAGACATAAGCTATAAAAACTAGTGGCATTTGATCCCACAACCAAACAACTTTATGGACGGTATGTAGACAACTAGATATCATCATTAGGCTTCAAACTTAACTTTCCAAATGTTTAATTGTAGTCCGTCGATCATAATTGTTATTTATAAGGGAGTTTATTAGTATTGCAGTCGTGTATCATGACAACTGAGAATGTTAGTGAAAATAATAATCGGGTGTGAAACGCCACTTTCTCCCTTTTGCTCATGTGGTTGAGGATGTGTAGTCGGTGGCAGGACATAACATTGCAGATGATTTTACGGTTTAACCATATTGGCAAGCTAATGGTGATGCACACCGCCTTGCTCGATTTGCTTTACATATAGGTGTAGCTTGCACTTGTTTTCTATACATATGAATTGTGGAACTTAAAAGAAAGTAAGGAGTATTTGGAGTTAACGGAAGACTTGATGCAAAACTGAGCACAATAGCTTTCTAGGATTCACATTTAGTGGAATAACTCTTGGTTGTTGTACTTTTTTTTCTTGGTTAAGTTGAAAGCCTCGACAAAATTTAATAACGCTGTATTATGCACTTTATCCTCTTGTACAATAACTGTTATCAATGAATATCGTACTATTATCGGGGCACACTTAATGGCATGGATCAGTACTTAGAATTTTAATCAAGAGTTGAGTAATATTAACCACCAATTAAAGAGGAAATGTTCACTCACCTCCATTGTAAATTTACTGTAAAACGTGAGAGCACAGGGTTTTCAGTTCTTCCTTTAGCTCACTATTTACCCCATGTAACCGGAGCTTGAAATTTGCTAAGCATGTCAAACAAATTTCTTGGGCGAATCTTGGGTGCAACAGAAAATATTACTTCTCTGTGACAAAAAAGGGATGGGTTAGAGGCGTGAAAATAGCCTCTTTGTAAAGTAAGGATAATGATGCATGTGATAAACGTTTCCCTAACACTCGCAAAGTAAGGAACCTTGTTGGCTTGAAGTCGGCTTTATGTCAATCAAAATTCACATCCTTTCACTTCAAACTTTCATGTAATATTTCTTATTGATAACTAACAATATATTACACTTAAATACCCCAAATAAGGGGATGAAATTTTAACACAAGAAAAAAGATCAAACGTAAACCGTACAACGATCTTACAACAAGAAGCCCTAACTGCCTAGGACGGCTAAACCCCACCGGAGATCACGATACGTGAAGATTTTGGATTTCAATTCGAAGTGTTTGAAGTTGTTTATCAACATTGGATATTTCATCTTGAAGCTCTAGGAGTTTGTCTAGTCTCTGCTGCGCCGTATCTTGGTAAGGCTGGCTAACGTTCTTCACGAAGATTTCCATATTTCCAATAGCTTCGGAAAGATCATTCTGCATGGCCTCTTCAACTTCACGTGCCAAGGCGTCTGCAGTCCTTTTCACCTTCTCTATCATCTCTTGCCGACGAGCTGGAAATTTTGAGATTGCTAATAACCTATATATCAAAGAAGAAGCAAATAATACACATGAATTATACGTCGCAGAGGAAAGGAGTTCTGCCATGTTTGAGCAAAAGTTTGGCATACAAGCTTCAAGAATTGAAAGATATCTGCAAGTAAATGAAGGCAGACACGAATAGTCAAATTCCAGAATACACGTTACCCGCCAGCTGAGGCAAGACCAAGAGCAAGAAGATCTTCTAATGTGTTTGGCAGCACAGACGTCAGAAGTGAAGCAGATAAACCAGCCGCTCCAAGTCCACCAAAAGTTGCCAGAGACTGCAGTTGAAGCAAACAATGTCCAAAACAGATTGACTTAATCATAACTAGTTCTTCAGCAAGAACATCAACTTGTAGTTCATATTCTATACTGAGCTTACCACTTCACGTATTTCTTGCTCAAACAATTTGGAAGCAGCACTGGTACTGAAGCCCTCTATCACTTTCAAGCTGAGTTCGTTTACTTTCTTCACCGAATTCTCCGAATGCACCCCACTGTATGGATAGACAAATGAAGGCCAACGTTTTTCAAACATTTCTGCATACATCCTTCCTTCACGAGCACTGTCTGATTGCAACCATGTCACATATTCTCCAAGTTGTTTCTTTATGACAAGATATTGAAATTAAACCAAAAAAAAAAAGAACAATTAAAACCCATAAAACCGATAGATAATGGAAGAAAAAACAATTAGAGAATATAATTCATTTAATTCCTATGCTGAACAGGAGATGAAATTCTGTCTTATGAACTCATACAGGCATAATCCTTGCATAATTCAAATTAGACTGCAGGGCTTGACAAAGCAATAGGGGAAAAAGCTACAAACTTACTTGCGCATCTGAAAATGCAGGACCCATTATGTCATTTTGAACCCTCAAGGTGGTAGCAATCGTGGAGGATTTTTCCCCTTTGAAAACATAGTTAGCAACAAGATCAAGATTTGATAATTGCAGAGTAGCTTCTATGAGTTCAACAACACGTGATTTTGTAATATCAATCTGCAATTTCATGTACATGCACAATGCGTTAACTCATGTTTGAAAATATACAACCAATTTGCCACTGAATCAAATTGTGCAAAACATACCACAGATAAAATTCTTCTTCTCCAAGCTATGCTTTCATTTTGCATCTTAACTGCATAGTTCTTAACACTGCCAACTATATCATTTATTGAGGCCAAGTCCTGCTTGGCATATCGGCAGTCCTGTGTCACAAGAGTTTCACAAGCAGAAAGTAGCTTTTCTGCAATCGCTACCGGTGTTTCCAGTTTAATTTTCATTCTTTCCATTCCTGTGCTTGTTGACCCGTCTAAGAAACTATACAAGAAATTCTCAAGTTCAGAGAAATTACTACTTTTCCACTGAGCATCAGATGTCGATAGTTCTGCACAATCTTTCCCAAACATAGAAGCTGAAAGTTTTGCTTCAAGAGCAGAGCGTGCAGACACAGGAAATAAAGTCACATGTTCAGTATTCAAAAGTTTTTGTGTATTCTTCTCGATGAATGACATAGCTTCCTCAAGCTGCAGAAATAATGAAATTAGATAAAGCAACATGAAGACAATTGAGAAGCTCAAACGGATAGAAGCATCATATTAACAGGTTTTTTTCTGCAATAGGATTACTAAAGGTAATATCAACATTCAATACGCATTAAATGCTTGAACCTCATGGGCATTGCGGTAGATATCAGATTTATTCAAGACAAACACAACTTTCTTCTTCCATTGCTGAGTATAACGAAGAAATGCAACCTGGAGAAAACACCAGTGACAAAATTGAATTCAGCTTTAGTGAAAATAATGAATAGGTAAAACTATTGCACTAGTCTAAAATATATAATTAACCAAAGTCAGAATCAGTTAAAAGACTTTAAGACCCGCATCAATGTCATTCTAGCCATATAGCTCAGCTATTTGCAGCTTTGGACTATTATCTACTAACGGAGAATCCTTCCATAAACCTTGTCATCAATCATATTGGAATAGAGGGGAAAGATATTTCCTAGATGTATATTTTAACTAGCATCCTGTTATTCCGGATAAATTAATTTTTTTTTTTTATATAAGAAAGAAGCCTGGAAAAAAGAATGAGATGCAACCATACAAGCCTGTGAAATCTTTGTTTGTCAATTTGTAGTCTATAGATGCATTGAGCAGCATGTCATGCAATTTGACGAGCAAACAAATCATACCTCACTTTCAGTTAACGGGCGATCAGCAGAGATGACAAAAAGAAGCAAATCGGCACGGGGCACAAATTCCTCAGTAAGGCGTTGTTGCCTTTGGAGAATCACATTAGTTCCAGGTGTATCAACAACGTTCATCTGCATCCAATTTAAAATAAAATAAGCACGTACTACAAAATGTATTTTTAATCATAAAGTAGCATTAATCTAATCCTGGGAAGATGATAGACTAGCTGTGCAGTAGATTTTGTTCTGCCTGCAACACACAACTTTTTATCATGTGCATCCATCCATCATGATACGTATGATATTCAATTAAACAAAGGCAGACTAACCATATAAAAAACCTATTAATAAGGGATTGTACTATTTGAACTGAATATAAGAGTTCGAAATCTACTCACTTCTTTAAGAATCGGAGCAGGAAGGTAGCACATATATTGACCATCTGGATGCCTTTCACAACGCTGTTCCTCACCAGCATCCATCTCAGTATACCGTAAGAAAGTAATCTCATTAGTTGTAGGAACAACCCCGTCTTTAAGATATTTATTCCCGAGAAGGGCATTAATAACGGTTGACTTGCCAGAGTTAAATTCACCCTGTTGACAAAAAGAGAGAAAGTGTCATAGGAGAACCACCATAAACATTCTGACAGAGTTCATGAATAAAGCCAACTGTAGAAAATGACACGATACTCCCCTCATGATTCTTCTAGCTCAAACATGACAAATAACTAAATTAAGGTGATGATTATTTTCAATGAGTAGAACAGTCATGTACCTTCTAAAACAGTCAGTTTGGAAGCATTAATCCACAAAGACCCAACAAGAACTAGTGCCTTTTGGCAAATTGAAGGCAAGATGACCACTCATGTGACCAAACATATTGTCCTAGGCATATACAATAGCAGAAGAGACGTAGTGTAATTAATTCCTAAAGGTTAGCTAAGGGTATATAGATGATAGAACCAAACTGTTTGTCGGGTCTATATTTGAAACCAATAATGGCTTACAAATTTACATATCACTGAACTTTTTTATTAGCAATTCTCACAAACTACTGCATAACTGTTATCAAAGGCCACCTCAATTCTAAATTCTATATTCTATAAAGAAAAGAAGGATTTACATGAAATATAGAGCTAATACCAATGTATATTCCTGGAACCACAATTTGTTGAAGTTCAGCACACAATTACCACTATAACCAGCAAAAATGGCTCATCAATTTGAGAAACTGCATCAACGAGAAGTGAAACCTCCTCCATCTGTCATTCAAAATCAATATTCCACTTTTAATCATAACGTATACGAATAAAAATGAATGAAATTATGATTATCTCAATATTAACTTTAACTACCAAATTCTTTAATTAAATGATCACCAGTGGAGCAGCTTTCTGGATGACATTTATTGCTTTAAGCAACACTGATCTTTCTGCTTCTATGAACTTTTTTTCTCTATCCTCCAATTTAAGAAAACCAGCAACACTTGTACTGTCGATGGGACCATCATGGGCATCCAAATATGTGAGCTCACTTAAGCTTTCAACTTCATCCTGTGTTTCACTATTTGGCATGTACATGATGTCAAACAATTTGCTCAAAGCCTCATCATCAAGCAGCCGGAAAACTTTCAAAGAAGTAACTAATCCACTAGCGCCAGATTTCAATAATGCTGGCCCCTCCTTATATAAGGCGTTATAAGAAGTGAACGTGACAAATATTGGTATCTTTACAGTTTTAAACAGACTGTTGAGTGCCAGAAGAATATTTTCCTGTCCGGCAATATCGTATATAAGAAAGTCAGCTCCTTCAGAGTTGGATGCATTTATGGCACCATCTATATCTTGCACGTATCTTGCCACCAAAGGAAGGACAACCAAATCAGATTTAGAAGCCATTATTGTGCTTCTTGCTACAATGGTAGGAAGACCTATGTAAGAAGAAACAAACCCATCATTCACCTCCGTTACCAAAAAACACATCACTGACCAAGTCCACGGATTTTCGATACCAAATGTACCGAAATTCAGTAACGAAATGAGATTTAAACAGATTATTCTTGTTTTGATATCAATCCACTTAGGCTGTATAATTCATTAAGATTAAAACTTGCTAAACTTGAATAAAATACAATGAGTCAACATCAATCATCTTCTAATATCAGAGACGACACAAGCAAAGAAGTTTTATATCATGTGTCTGTATCTATATATACACACACACATGTATCAGAATACTGATTACCCAAGTAGTAACATGACCTGAAAATGAAGACTGACCTTGATCGGACAGCAGAACTCCACTGGCATTAGCTGCGGCGGCGATATCGACCCTCTCGGAGATCAACAAGTAGGCGCGGTCTCTAATCACAGACTTCAGCTTACAGGCGGCCTCATAGAGCCTGCCGCCGCTTGAATCACGACCATTAAGCACCAGAACCCCGACCCACTTCGACACCGCCTTGTCTACCAAATCCAAAGCATCCTCGCGGGCAAGGACTTCGTCGGGGTCCAATTGGAGCACGACATTGGGGACCCTGACCTCCGGGCGCTTGAACCCACCTGGGAACTGGGTTCTCGGCGGCTGAGCTTCCGGGGGTTGGGGGTTTTGGCTGGTGAATCGATGAGAGTTCTGGGAGATCGATGAAATGAGAAATTGGGTTCGTCGGGGAGGATGGGCTTTGGTGCGGGAGAGGTGGGGTTGGAGAGATGGGGTGGCGGTTGGGGTATATAGGAGGGGTTGGGTTGTGGATGTGTGGAGGGAAACGAGGGGTACCATGGGAAGAACTTGGAGTTAACTTCAGACAGAGAGAAACAGAGCAAGGAGGAAGGAGGAAGGAGGAAGGAGGAAGGAGGAAGAAGGAAGAAGACGATGGGCTTATCTTCGTATCGTTTTAAGTGGTTCTGAATTGCAGCTAGAAAATTAAAAACAATGTGATTCATGTGGTATGGACATGGTAGGTGATGGACCACTTCATAAGTAACAGTACGTGTGGATATATATATATATATATCTCTATCTCAACATAATTAAATGTATTAACAATGTGTACGTTCTTCTCTGTTCTCTCGTACTAGGAAATGATCTTTGCAATGCTCTAACATTCATGTTGACGATGGATCAAACTCTGTCACAATATTTTGAACTCAACTCACCTACCGTTTTGATTGGCGAACAATCCAACCCTTGAAACGTGCAACTCTAGATGGTGAACAGCTAACATTGAGGTGCAAAAAAGAATGTAAGCAAGCGCACTCTCAGTGCATAATAAAATAGTTGGAGTCCTAATAATAGCATCCTTCTGTCACGATATTTTGAACTCAACTCACCTACCGTTTTAATTGGCGAACAATCCAACCCAATGTGCAACTCTTGATGGTGAATAGCTAACATTGAGGTGCATAAAAGAATGTAAGCAAGCGCACTCTCAGTGCATAATAAAATAGTTGGAGTGCTAATAAATATATATATGTATGTATGTATGTATATATATGCATGTATCATATTGTGATGTACATGTGGGAATGTAAATACAATGAGTGGGGGAGGGGAGGGGGGGCGTTGGGGCTGTGGCTGGCAATAGGAAATGGTTTTTTGGGAGTACATTGGAGTTTCGAACAATAACCTCTATATTGATTCCTAACGTTGATGAATCACATGATGGTGGTCAAGGGAAAACTGAAATACTTTTGTGAGTCTTTTCGACCCCTAGAATGGTGGACTGTCATGGTGAAGCCACCAGCTAGTCCCTTTTAAGGAATAAAAAAAACTATAACCTCTATATATATATGGGGTTGGCATGAACGT
This sequence comes from Malus sylvestris, assembly GCF_916048215.2. Classification (NCBI taxonomy): domain Eukaryota; kingdom Viridiplantae; phylum Streptophyta; class Magnoliopsida; order Rosales; family Rosaceae; genus Malus; species Malus sylvestris. The sequence goes on along the minus strand of NC_062270.1, from coordinate 38,846,267 downwards.
CGATTGTATGATGGATGTTGTCGCTCTTCTTCAAATTAGGTTTTAAAAGATAATTATGCTAATTTTTAATCGAGAAATCTCCAAATTATAATCTTGAAACTATAAATTTGGCTTGACTATATTTATACTCTTCGGATTTGGGGTGATTTTAAAATTTGGCCACGAATTTTTAATTTTTTTATATTGCACTCTAAGGTTGAAGTTGTATAAGTTTGTGTGTTTGGTCGGATGAATTGTTTGATTATTTATTAAATTGAGGACGTGGTGAGCTTGAGACTCTTATATGACTAACGCGTACGACCACATTAGAAAAGAACTCGTGAGTTTAATGGATGATAAGACGTTCAAATAGACAAAAGATATTAAATGATACGGTTTTTGAAGATTTAGGTTTTTAAAAAAAAAATTAAAAAAAATTTTTTTGCCACGTGGCAGCCACATAAGCACAAATGTGGCAGCCACGTAAGCACAAATGTGGCAGCCACGTCAGCATTTAACAGACTAATGGATGGAAAATCTAACGGAGGTGTTATTTTGAAATAAAATAGTACATGAGGTATGAAAGTGAAATGTTTTAAAGATGTTGTATGAGGTTGTAATAAACCTCAAACCTGAGGGGCTACTATGTAATTTACCCCTATGTTTTTGTTTAGTTATGTCATTTAAACTAATTTGTTTAATCTAAACTATAAAAATAAAAGAACAAATAAAATAAAAAGAAGAAGAATGCTTGCAAAAGGAGTAAACGAGTGTGCAAAACTTATTTATGAAGAAAAATATACTCCCGAAAATACTATTAAACTAACTAGCACTATATTTGTAACTAATAGTCTCATCATATATCGTCTCAGTATGACAAACGTTATGGCCTTTGTTCCGTCATTATATCGATAAAAAATAATTTCATATACTTTTACTAGGGATATGCTATTTGCACCAAATGTCATCCTTTGAGCTTGATCTTTATTGTCCAAGTTCCCTATTGGGCATAACTCAAGTTAATACCACTATTATCTAAATAATCAGATATCAAATCATGACGATAGATTATTTCATACGCAAACAATAAAAAAATATACTCATTTCAAATAAGTAAACATGCTCCTAAATTAGTTATCGATTCCTGACTTATTTCTTCCGATTTACCTAGGAATATCAATATTTCAGATTGGATTTTCCAAGAAGTTGACTCTTGTTTTCTCCTTGACAGAAGTCTAGTAAACAAGAGGAATTGACTCTACTAACCATTATGAGAGAATTAAAAATAAAAAAATAAAAAATAAAAAAAAAATAAAATAAAATAAAAAAAATAAAAAAACCAAGCCCAACCCGAGACGGTGAAGCCGAAACCTATAAATATAAGGGAATCCAGAACCTCCGCCTCCAAGTCGAACAATCAATCTGCAATCTCAGAGAGAGAGAGAGAGAGAGAATATGGCATCAGGGTCAAGGTTAAGGGCAGACGCCGAACCCTACATGCCGGAGTCGATGCCAGCGTGGGTGTTCGAACTTTTAGAGGATCCTCCTATGGAAGAAGTAGCTCCTGGAGGATATACGCCATTGCTTCTCCCCACAGGTGAATGATTCGGACCCAATCTCTCTTATCCCTCTTAATTTTTGTACTTTTAATGTTAGATTTAGAACTCCGCCTATGTAATTTTACATTGCCGGTCCCAAGCCCGGATAAAGGAGGAGGGGGAGGGCGTCAGGTAGTCGACAGCCGGCACTCCATGATCACGTCGAATCCTTATGAAAATGAATCCAGAACAAAATCGCGCTAAAGCTAGGGCGTCACCCGTAAGTGGCGCGCTGTGTGGCCCGAGCACAGTGATAAGTGAGCAAGGGTCGCTGTATCTCCATCGGCACCCGGATGCAGTGTTAAATGAGCAAGGGGGCCGTAGAAACTTCTTTTCGAACGACTCCACTCAAAGTTGTTTGGGAGCATATGCTCCTATCAACTTTACACGGGACACACAAAAGAAGTACTTTGATCCTATTAGACGGGGGAGGGTGAAGAAACTAGGACAGAAGGGTAGAGTTCAAGAGAGCAAAATGCGTTTAGGAACGTGGAATATAGGAACCTTAACGGGAAAATCTATGGAAGTAGTGGAAGTTATGGTGAGGAGAAGGATAAATATTATGTGCCTACAAGAAACTAAGTGGGTTGGTAGTAAGGCAAATGATCTAGAAAACTCAGGGTTTAAACTTTGGTATTCGGGCACAAATAGAACGAGAAACGGTGTTGGCATCATCGTGGACAAGACTTTGACACAAGATGTTGTAGATGTCAAGAGGGTAGGAGATAGAATCATGGCAATCAAGATTGTAATAGGACAAGAACTTATCAATGTGATTAGTGCGTACGCACCTCAAGTAGGGTTGGATATGAGTTCGAAGGAGAAATTTTGGGAAGACCTTGGAGACTTGGTGCAAGGAATTGCTCAGACGGAGAAGTTATTTATAGGAGGAGATTTAAATGGACACGTGGGCAGGGAGACAGGCAACTATGGAGGTTTTCATGGTGGCCATGGTTTTGGGGAGAGAAACGAGGATGGGGAAGCTATCTTGGATTTTGCAATGACATATGATCTCTTCTTAGCCAACACCTTCTTTAAGAAGAGAGAAGAACATGTGATCACCTACAAGAGTGGGTCGTCAAAAACACAAATAGATTTTCTTCTAATGAGGAAAGGGGATCGTATAACTTGTAAGGATTGCAAAGTTATACCAGGAGAGAGCGTGGCTAATCAACATCGCTTGTTGGTGATGGATGTACATATCAAAAAAGTGAGACAAAAGAACAAGACTTGGAAGTGCCCAAGGACTAGATGGTGGAATCTAAAAGAAGAAAAACAAGCCATTTTCAAAGAGAAAGTAATCACCCAATGTGTATGGGATAGAGAGGGGGAAGTTAGCCAAATGTGGGATTCCATGGCTAGTTGTATCCGAAAAATAGCAAAAGAGGTATTAGGAGAGTCCAAGGGCTTTGCCCCACACCAAAAGGAATCTTGGTGGTGGAATGAGGAGGTACAAACAAAGGTGAAGGCTAAGAAGGAATGTTGTAAAGCCCTATACAAGGATAGGACTGATGAAAATGGTGAAAGGTATAGAAAAGCGAAGCAAGAGGCGAAGAAAGCTGTGAGAGAAGCTAAGTTAGCGGCTTACGACGATATGTATAAACGACTAGATACCAAAGAAGGAGAGTTGGATATCTATAAACTAGCTAGAACAAGGGAAAAGAAGACAAGGGACCTAAACCAAGTGAGGTGCATCAAGGATGAGGATGGAAAGGTTCTTGCTACAGAGAACGCGGTTAAAGACAGATGGAGAGGTTATTTTCATAATCTTTTCAATGAAGGACATGAAAGGAGTGCTTCTTTAGGGGAGTTGAGTAACTCAGAAGAGTGCAGAAACTACTCTTTTTATCGTCGAATCCGGAAGGAAGAAGTGGTTGTAGCTTTGAAGAAGATGAAGCATAGAAAAGCAATAGGCCCAGACGATATACCAATCGAAGTGTGGAAAGTTTTGGGAGAGACAGGTATAACATGGCTCACGGACCTTTTTAATAGGATTTTGAAAACGAAGAAGATGTCAAATGAGTGGCGAACGAGCACTTTGGTGCCTATTTACAAGAATAAGGGCGACGTACAAAATTGCATGAATTATAGGGGTATTAAGCTAATGAGTCATACAATGAAGCTTTGGGAGAGAGTCATTGAGCATAGATTGAGGCAAGAGACACGGGTTTCGGACAACCAATTCGGGTTCATGCCAGGGCGCTCAACCATGGAGGCAATCTATCTCTTACGAAGATTGATGGAAAGATATAGAGATGGGAAAAAGGATTTACACATGGTCTTTATAGATTTGGAAAAAGCGTATGATAGGGTCCCAAGAGACATTCTTTGGAGGATTTTAGAGAAGAAAGGAGTACGAGTAGCATATATCCAAGCGATAAAGGATATGTATGAAGGAGCAAAGACTGCTCTTTCCCATAATTGTAGGATTACATCAAGGCTCATCCTTAAGTCCTTACCTTTTTGCGTTGGTAATGGATGAGTTAACAGGACATATTCAAGATGATATTCCTTGGTGTATGCTTTTCGCAGACGATATAGTGTTGATAGATGAAACTCAGGAAAGGGTAAATACGAAGCTTAACCTTTGGAGAGAAGTGTTGGAATCTAAAGGTCTTCGCCTAAGCCGATCAAAGACAGAATATATGGAGTGCAAGTTCAGTGCAAATGGAAGCCAAAACGAGTTAGGGGTGAGGATTGGAGATCAAGAAATACCAAAGAGCGATCGTTTTCGTTACCTAGGATCTATCTTGCAAAAGAACGGAGAATTAGATGGAGATCTCAACCATAGAATACAAGCTGGATGGATGAAGTGGAAGAGTGCATCCGGCGTGTTGTGTGACCGCCGGATGCCACTGAAGCTCAAGGGAAAATTTTATAGGACGGCAATAAGGCCGGCGATGCTGTATGGCATAGAATGTTGGGCGGTGAAGCATCAACATGTACACAAAATGGGTGTAGCGGAGATGAGGATGCTTCGTTGGATGTGTGGGCACACGAGAAAGGATAAGATTAGGAATGAGGATATCCGGGGTAAAGTAGGAGTAGCCGAAATTGAAGGAAAGATGAGAGAAAATCGGTTACGATGGTTTGGACATGTGCAAAGAAGGCCTACTGACGCTCCGATTAGAAGATGCGACTATGGGACAGAGGTTCAGGGCCGAAGGGGTAGAGGAAGACCTAGGAAAACTTTGGAAGAGACTTTAAGAAAAGACTTAGAGTACTTGGATCTAACGAAGGACATGACACAAGACCGAGCACAATGGCGTTCTAAGATTCATATAGCCGATCCCACTCAGTGAACCGAGAAGTTTTCCTCACTCAGGAAATTAAGGGAACACTACCTCAACCTACATGCTCCACTCACAAAGCTTCAAAAAAAGAAAATTCAAAGAACTTAGCGAAGAAGGCTTTGGTGTATTTAACACAATACGTTGAAAAGAAGGAAAACTTATTTATTGACATCCCCGATAAGCTACAAATATGTACATATACATGAGTCAAAATAAACAAACAAGAGGGAGCCTTCACAAAAGTGGCTTAGGAAAAGTCTCAGCAGTCGGTAGAGTCCCAGAAAGAGAAGGCACCGGAGGGGGATCACATTCGGAGCCTCAGTACTGGACAGAACCCTAGAAGGAGGAGGCATCAGAGGTTGATCATTTGGAGCTTCATTACGCGGTACAGCCCCAGAAGACGAAGGCAATAAATGCCTTTGGAACAAACCCACAAATCTCTGATGATCAAGTAAAACCTGACCATCAGATTCCTTCATCTGGTCAAGCTTCCTCTTCATGTTTGTAGCATAGTCATGTGCGAGCCGGTGCAACTGTTTATTCTCATGCTTGAGCCCTCTAATCTCCTGTTTGAGACTCATCACTTCAGCCGCCAATGATTCAACTTGGCGGGTTCGAGCAAATAGGCGTTGGGCCATATTAGACACAGAACCTGCACACTGAACACTAAGAGCCAGAGAATCCTTAACAGCTAACTCATCAGACCGTTTGGAAAGTAGTCTGTTATCTTTGGGAGAGAAGGTTCCTGGCCACCACCGCAGCAGTCATATCATTTTTCATCACGGAATCCCCAACGGTAAGAGGACCAGTAGGGGAGACGAAGGATGGGCGTCATATGTTGTCTGGAGAAGGCGGGGCTGCCTCTTCAACAAGGTTCAAGTCAAAACGACGGTCGGAGGGGCCAGACATTTTCAAAGGTGTTGAAGAGAGAAGAGGTCGGACAAATCAAGATCTTAGAAGTGCAAGAATGGAGCTTCTACTGGTGGAGATTCAAGTGTGCTTTGGAACTTAATGCCAGCCTCTATAAAAATCTGCACTCGACGAAGCTTCATAAATCGAAGAGGCGCCTGCTCAGAAATCGAAGAGGCGTTTGCTTTCTCAAAAGCTGGGCTGCTCAGAGACCACGAGGGTCGATCTCAGAAATCGAAGAGGCGTCTGCTTTCTCAAAAGCTGGGCTGCTCAGAGACCACGAGGGCCGATCTCAGAAATCGAAGAGGCACCTACTTTTCCAGCCTTGTCAGCACCTGTCACACGCACACTCAGCTTTGCGGAAATTATGGGCATTCTGTCGAAGACTTCTGGTGAAGTAGAAAGCACATGAGTCTTACTGTTCAATCACCCACTTCCCACACGCAACAGTAGCTCATGGGTACCACAGATAACTTTGCCAAAGTTGAGCACGTGAAGCTTGCAGCTCCCACTACATCGCTCTGACCAAGAAGGGTAAAAGAATAGCAAAGAAACAGCACTAACAAAATTTAGACACATAAATTTTGAAGGTCTAGCTACCATATTATTACCCACAAGGGTAAAGGAACAGTACCACTGCTGGATAATTGGAAAGTCCCTGTGTGTCAACCTCTGTGCTTCGCGGCAAGGTAGACTAGCAAACATGCCCAACTTTTACTCACATTCGAGAAAACACTCCCAACAAGATTGCTTGCTCCAAAATCGAAGAAGCACCGTCCTCCGAATCTCGAGAGCCAGACTCCCAACATGACTACTTTCTCAAAAATCGAAGAGATGGTAAAGGAACAGTACCATTGCTGGATAATTGGAAAGTCCCTGTGTGTCAACCTCTGTGCTTCGTGGCAAGGTAGACTAGCAAACATGCCCAACCTTTACTCACATTCGAGAAAACACTCCCAACAAGATTGCTTGCTCTAAAATCGAAGAGGCACCGTCCTCCGAATCTCGAGAGCCAGACTCCCAACATGATTACTTTATCAAAAATCGAAGAGACACCGCTCTCCGAATCTCGAGAGCCAGACCCCTAGCATGATTGCTTTCTCAAAAATCGAAGAGGCATCGTTCTCCGAAGCTCGAGAGCCAGATCCTCGATAGGATTTCCAGATACCACAAACCACTTTTTTAAAGTGCTCTGACAGAGTTAAAACATGTGAAGCTGGCAGCTCCCACTACCGGGCTATGACCAAGCAGGGTAAAGGAATAGCATTACTACTTGTTAAGGAGACTCCTATATATGTCGACCTCCATCCCCAACGGACAGACAGACCTGCAAAAATGCTCAACCCTTCCTCATATCTAAGAGGGCACTCCCAACAAAGCCTTTCGAAATATTCAGCTTTCTTTCCCCCCGATAATACCTCTGCAAACAAGCTATACTAGAGCAAGAATATCTCATATCATCAGGGTTAAAAGCAAGAGTATCCCATATCATGCTTTTTCCCTGTCTTTTCCTTTGGCCTTGTTCTTACCTGCAAGACAAGGAGAAAGAGAGCAATCAGTCAGCACTTGGAATCAAGCTTCCAGCCAGGAACTGACTGCCTGGAACCCCTTACATGATTACTTACCTGGCATTGCTCTCGAGTACTCATCTTCAACATCTTATGCTTCCAGGGAAGATACCGCATCTGCCTGAGGAACATATAGGGCAAGTGAGAATGATACAAGGAAGCATGTGGAGACAAGCGTAACAGCACACGTGCCGATACATCCATTACTCTGTCAAAGCAAAAGTATCCCATATCAGCAGGGTCGAACGTACTCTAGATTTGATGGACTTGTTTTGACCCTCAAATTCTTCAGTCGGCCTTATACTCTGGAGGAAACCAGAAAACCTTCCAACTCAGTTCAAGAATAAGCCTGTGGAAAGTTACTTCTTCAAAAGCAAAAGTATCCCATATCATCTCTTCTCATTTTTCTTCTCTTTATCCTTCATGCTGCCTGCAAGATAGGGAGAATGTGAACAATCAGCCGGAGCTCTGATTGCTTACCTTGTCTGTCACCTCTTTCAGCAGATCGCCTAGCTCGGCGACTTGGGGGACTCCTACTACATGGTTTGTATCGCGCTTGACCAAGCCTGAAACTACAAGTAAGCTTCAAGTGAAATTGATACATTACCTTGTGCATCTCCACCAGTTAAAGATACCACCCCTGGATGGAGGAAGAGTACTTCCAGAGAAGATGCCACATCTACCTATGAGACAGATAAGGCAAGTCAAAACGATACCACACTCCGATACTTAGAAGTTTCGTGATTACGAGATCATTCCCCCACAATATTTCCTAATGTCATTTGTACTAAATCATTCACCTGTACTCACTAAAGGAGAGCTTGAACCTATGTACTTGTGTAAACCCTTCACAATTAATGAGAACTCCTCTATTCCGTGGACGTAGCCAATCTGGGTGAACCACGTACATCTTGTGTTTGCTTTCCTATCTCTATCCATTTATATACTTATCCACACTAACGACCGGAGCAATCTAGCGAAGATCACAAAAAGCGACCGTTTTCGCTACCTAGGATCTACCGTGCAAGAGAACGGAGAATTAGATGGAGATCTCAACCAGAGAATACAAGCTGGATGGATGAAGTGTAAGAGTGCATCCGGCGTGTTGTGTGACCGTCGTAGGCCACTGAAGCTCAAGGGAAAATTTTATAGGACGGCAATAAGGCCAGCGATGTTGTATGGCACAGAATGTTGGGCGGTGAAGCATCAACACGTACACAAAATGGGTGTGGCGGAGATGAGGATACTTTGTGGGATGTGTGGGCACACGAGAAAGGATAAGATTGGGAATGAGGATATCCGAGGTAACGTAGGAGTAGCCGAAATTGAAGGAAAGATGAGAGAAAATCGGTTCTGGTGATTTGGACATGTGCAAAGAATGCCTACTGACACTCCGGTTCGAAGATGTGACTACGGGACAGAGGTTCAGGGCCGAAGGGGTAGAGGAAGACCTAGGAAAACTTTGGAAGAGACTCTAAGAAAAGACTTAGAGTATTTGGATCTAACGGAGGACATGACACAAAACCGAGCGCAATGGCGTTCTAGGATTCATATAGTCGACCTCACTTAGTGGGAAAAGGCTTTGTTGTTGTTGTAATGTTAGATTTAGTTTTCGTTTATATGTTCTTGCAGGATTCATACTAATGCCAAGGTAAGTTTGGGATTCTTGATACGTCGACTTATGCTGTTTTCCTTTGTACTTGTACAAACCTAATTTATTTCCCCCCTTTTGCTGCTTCAAAAATCAAACCCAACCTAAGCTAAATGCTATTTTTTAGGTTTTATTCACTCAAACCCAACTAAACTCATGCTAAAAGTTAAAAGTCAAACAAAAGCTAAATTCCCCCAAGATTTAGCCCAGAAAATGGTGTAGACACCACCAACGGGACCCCACCCACATGAGCAAGTCTCACAGGATATATTGAATCCTAAAATCGAATATAATCAAATAGTTAAAAAAAAATAATTTAACGGCCCAAATTTAAATTCAAAAGCTAAAATAATTAAAAATATATATTTCACTCAAAATTCATCCAAATTTAGTGATTTTTCAAGTTAAAATGTTCATAAAATTAAATTATGATAGTGTACATAATTTAAAATAAAAATACTTTAAAAGAAAAAATTAGCCTATATTTATTCTTTAATAATCTCAGGCTAAAAAATTTAAGCTAGAAGAATTAGAGCAGAAAAACTGTTTCTAAGCTAAAACCTAATGCAAAAGGTGTAAGAGAGAAGTCCAATATCTCCCAACCTAATGCAAAAGGTTTGGCCCCCTCCGAACTCTATTGCGTTTTGTGGATTTTTTTTATTGTGTTCTTGTTGGAAAATTTAAAAATAAAGGTTGCAATCAAATCCTTAATAGCTTTTTTTTACATCCTTAATTGGGAGCAGTTGAGCAGGGAACCATTAATTTGGGTTACATTTGAGGAGACTATATATGTTTGGACGTCGATTCTAAACTAACCTGTGTCGCGACCAAACGTACCACCAGCTTAACCTACAACAAATTCTTTCGATGAAGTCGGAATGTGTACCTCACCATGGTTGGTCTGAGGTCGGGTTGAGAAGAAATGTTTCGATGGCTAAAAGTGTAAAGTCTAAACTTATATCTTATTACTTCAAGAATATATACATTGATTTTTGACTTCCACTCTGACAGTTTTCAGATTTGCTTGAGGAGGCTTAGAGGTAGAGATGGCCGCTCGTTTAGCGTAACAATGTTCGGTGTCTAACCTCGTTGTGGGTTGGGACACTACTAGTCTCAACCCTTAAATGTTCTGAGTGAGGTGCCGTAAATCGATTACTACTGGCGCTCAAGCAATGGCCGTAGACACGAGTCAAAAATAGTAACCATCAATAACTTCAGTTGAGAGAATAATATATTACTTTTATTGTTTTTTTGTAAATATATGATAATAATTATGTTATGGGTTATTATTTATGCAGCATAAACCTTGGTTACTTGACTGATTACGATGCAGCATGTTCCACTTCCATGTGATCGTAATCAGTCAAGTAATCAAGATTTATGTTGCATAAATAATGACTCATAACATAATTATTATCATATATTTATAAGAAAACAACAAAAGTAAGATATTCTTATTTAAACTGAAGTTATTGATGCTTACTATTTTTGACATGTGCCTACGACCATTGCTTGAGCGCCAATAATAATTAATTTACGGCAACTCACTCAGAACATTTGTGGGTAACCCACTACGAGGCTAGACACCGAGCCACCAACACCGGAAAACTAGTACGCTAGACGAGCAGCCGTCTCTACCCTCTGAACCTCCTTAGGCAAATTTGAAAACTGTTAGAATGAAGTCAAAAATCAGTGTATATATTCTTGAGGTAATAAGATATAAGTTTAGACTTATCACTTTTAACCATCAAAACATTTCTTCCCAGCTCGTCCTTAGACTAGCCATGTTGAGGTACACATTCTGACTTAATCGAAAGAACTTGTTGTAGGTTAAGCTGGTCGTACGTTTGGTCAAGACACAGGTTAGTTTAGAATCGACACCCAAGCATATAGTCTCCCCAAATGTAACCCAAATTAATGGTTCCGTGCTCAGCTCCTCCCAATTAGGGAGGAAAAAAAAGTTGTTAAGGATTTGATTGCAACCTTTAATTTTTTTCCGCGAGAACACTCCGCTAGTCATCTCCATGAGAACACTCATCATCAAGCGAGGCTTTGAAGCCGAAAAGATTACTTGGTGTCTGAGAACAGCATCACCATCTTCACCATTTCCCTCGTCTGCTGTCCACGTGGTGGAGACAGAAAGTCTAGGCACAACCCTTGTTCAAATGAAGCAGAGAGGTCTTAGGAGGTGAGCTGGTGATACTCCGCAACCTGGTGGAGGCATTGATTTTCCCTAACCAAGTTCGAATTTTCATTTGCCTGCCTTGACTTCTCAGCTAGCAGCAGTGCCTCCAACTGAAGCCTCACCAGATCATCTTCCTCAGGCCTCAACCCTTTATACTGCCCATCCCGGAGCCTTCGATTCTCCTCCTCCAGCAGAGCACAACTCTCCTATATAAAGCATAAATCTGGTCTTATCGACTTGAGTTCCCGGGCAAACGAAACTGCTTTTGTTGCCATTGAAATTGCAAGCTGTTGAGAGCTAAGCACACAATTAGCAATCAATTCAAAACCCATCAAAGATTTCACACCGACCAAAAGAGAGAAACCTACATTTTTTGCTTTCTTCAGCTTCCTGCCATTCGATCCTTGCTCCTTGTCATCTGAGCAATGACTGTTGACGGATTTCCTCTTCAGTCTTACACCGGAATCTTCTGCATTCTGCTGTTCTTCCGATTCATTCCTTCTCTTTACTCTTCGTCTCCGAGTTGCTCAGGTGGCTCTAGAATATCTCCGTCAATGTGGGTGGCTTAGCTAGATCGATGGCTCCCTATTTAAACACAGCAAAGAAAGTAGTCCCATAAGCTCAAATCCCACCTGAGTTTCAACTAATTTCTGCCGTTCAGGCAAACAATAAGCAAATTTCAAATTTCAAACATTACGAATTAGTGTTCTTCTACAATATGAACACCTAAAAATACCATCATCATGGCACACTGAGTGGTGTACTACACCATCTGATCGGTCTCATACACCACATGGGTCATTTGTAAGCGTTTGCACTTAATACATGTTTGTACCCTAGAAAAAAATGGCAATTTAAGCTCCTTCAATTCAGATCTGAGATACATATTTTTTACTGTGACCAAATTTGTAAAAAGCTCAAATCTTTAGCTGCAGACGGGATAGAACTTTACCCGAGGAGCATTATCCAAAGTGTTGGAGAGCTGAGGCAAAGTGAGCTATGGAATCGGACCCTCTCATCAAAAGCAACAAGTCCTTCCTCGCTCTCACATGTTTTGTTTCTCCGCCATTGTTTTCCTACAAAAACAAAAAACAAAAAACAAAAAAAGGAGTAAAAACCTTCAAATTCACAACCACAGTAGACTGACCCATTTATATACACAAGACAAATACAAAAAAATGTCTCCTATAAAGCAATCTTGATGCAAAAATGACATTCGGGTACATAACAAAAAGTTAACTTAAGCATCTAGTTCGCTAAGATTACAAGTCCAATTATCTTTTCAGCCAGAGATTACAAGTCCAATCAAGAGGAGATTAAGAACAAATTACTAACCCGTGAAATACAGAGCTGTTGCACACAAAGGTTCCGAAACTGTTTAAGAATGGACGCATCTGGCAACCTTTACAGATTTGTTGAAGCAAAAACAGAAACCACAACTCCGGTAGTAGAATACAAACCTTGAGCACAGCAATTACTAGAAAAAATGCCCGCGCTTTGCTGCGAGTTTTGAAACTAATTATCCACAATAGACATGAATAGAGTCGCACCCTAAAATGAACAAATGCAGAAAAACACATTTCACCAGACTAAATCCAACAAAATCACAAATCAAAACAGACATCTCTAAAGAATTCAAATAACCAAGAGATGGGTGAAGTGAGATGATAAGATAAGCAGTTTGGATTTCATTTACATTCAATTAAGCTGACATCAAGAGCTAGTGTACAATAAAAAAAATGAACTCCAAGCAACAGATCATTAGCTGGGTAGGAAAAAAATGAAACATGCACAAATTAAATTTAAATTTTCCATCACCTAAATTGTAATTAAAACAAATACACATCTTAATCACAAAAGGATTTTCAAATGCCACAATGTTTGACTACTACTGTTCTATCAATTCCTAATCATATAAATCATTTTGTGACAGTTGGGAAAGTTTACTAAATAACAGAGAAAAAACAGTAAAAATAATCAATCTTTGGGTTTGAAATAGAATCAGAGTTCAGCTTATGTACCAATATGAAAGTTTAGAGGAACAACATAAAGATAGCTGAGGTCTGGTAGCGGTGGTTGAAACTTGGAAGGGATCTGGTTTAATCTTATTTGCAGTGAAGCGGTGAGCGACATAAAAGGTGGAGGAAACTGGTGATCCCACTCGTTAAAATGAGCAATTTCATAAATTCATTGTGCTGCAGAGAAAATAAAGAAGAGATTGCACAATAAATACGTGAAAATCAGTAAAATCTTAAATTAAAACACAAAAGAAAAACTCAAAAGAAAACAACCCTAATTATCATTGAAGTTATTGAAAAAGCACCAAAATTACAGATGAATAAACCCAGAGAATCCACATTAAACAAACAAAAAAAGAAAGATCCCACATTCCGAATTCATAAATATAAATTATCACTATTATGGTTGATTATATGACATTACTACACATACTATGACCGACTTCATTTCTCACTCCTTTTAAACTAAAGTGACAATTTTAAAGTGAGAGCTTACAATCTAAAACTTTAAAAATGTACAAAATGTGAATTGATATAGGTGGATATCATTTGCACGTACCAATTAATTTCATCATTTTCTGGGACCTTAAAATTGCCATTAGCAGGAACCTTAAATTTTTTAGTTGAATCCTAAAGAGGGCAAACCGTCCCCACATCTAATTTTAAACCTTTTAAGGTATCTAATTTTAAGTACCAACTTACCCTCCTATATTTGTACGTCCATGTGTTGTGTTCAATCCTACTACACTACATAGAGAAAAAGGAATATGGACTGAACCTGCCTTTTTTAGATTGATTAAGCATCCAAAATTAAATTAGTATAAAGAAAGTAAGAAACAATATTAAGCCTTTCATAACTCTTTTTTGCCCAACCTCACCGTCAGTTCTGATGCAATCAAATTAATCTCCTACCTACCAACTTATTTGTCAAATTCTACACATTGAAAAAAAACCACCTGCCTCTCTCATTAAATCAAAACTCCCAAACCCAATTCAATCCTTCATCACAACTCACAACATAAGATAATTAAAATTTTCAGGCCAAAAAATGTTCAAATTTTAACATTTTAAAATTGAAAAAAAAAACTAAACCCGCAAATATAAATCATTATGTAAATCTCACCCTCAAATGTTTTAAAATCACAGAAGCTATCCAAGATGTTATGGTCCCTCTGCAACAACAAAACCAAACATTAAATAATAAAGCTAAAAAACCATAGCACAAAAACTGTAAATTGTTCCTGTTAAAATCGAAAGTTGAATTACCAACACCAAGATCTGGATGGAGAAACTTCATAAACATCACGCACAAAAATTACAAAATTCATTGCGAAAAAGGGTCAATTTATGCAAATTATAAAAACCCAGAAAAATTACTATAATTTTCTATAGCGACAGTGAATGCTCATGAGTGGAAGAGAGGAATATGACTAAAAACTATCAATTTGAGAGAAACAAATTAAAAATTTGCAAAAGAAATGTTAACATGGCTTTGTTTTGTTAGTCAAACATCCGCAGACTGTCCATATACATCCCAGCTTCCCAGATATATTATAAAAATTCAAAAATTAGATGGACTCAAATTTTCTTCAATCTCACTGAGCATAAAAAATCCAACATGAGAATATGCATGTTTGTTTATGGATGTATACATCTGTTTATACATGTACTGGTACTATAGAGAGAATGAGAAAAAAATAGAGTAAGAAACTGGAGATTGTCGCAACCAGCAAGAGGTCTTAGGCATACCTATTAGCTGCTGAACCATGAACATATCGCTTCTGGGTTCTTCCTTTACCTGCACAAAAAAAATTAAAAACCCACAAACCAAAATCTAAAAAAATAAAAAAAAATAAAAACTTTCAGTTCACTCAACGAACTCAAGTATAGGTAGAAATATCGTCAGGAGAGGATCAACTTTCTCTCTTGGGCCGAGACCAAATTCCGGCGGGATTGGGCGGAATCAGCAAAACTCCACCAAAAAACCGTCACTGTTCTAGGCTCGAATCTTTGAGCACGGTTGATTTTGAGGTGTGGGTTTCATATCAGATG
Source organism: Malus sylvestris (assembly GCF_916048215.2). Lineage (NCBI taxonomy): Eukaryota > Viridiplantae > Streptophyta > Magnoliopsida > Rosales > Rosaceae > Malus > Malus sylvestris. The sequence goes on along the minus strand of NC_062270.1, from coordinate 38,831,014 downwards.
GAAGAGGGTCCTAATACGAATCTATAGGCTCCGACCTTGCGCGATTTCGTTGCCGTATGAAAATGTTATGATGAAATGAAGTATTTGGAGTGGAAGAATTAAGGAGGAGGAGAGGAAGAACAGCAGTGCAGCTGCCGATCTGCAGCAGGGAGCAAAAGGGGAAAGCAGAAATCAGGAAAGCAAACCGACAAAGAAAAGCTTGGGTATGGCGAAGGAGGAGAGAGAGGACTTTTATAGAGAGAAGCCAACAGAGCGCAAACAGAAGACGGAAGCAGAGATTTTTAGTTCGAAAATGACAGAAGCAAAGATTTGTGAGAGAGAAGACGGATCGAAGAAGAGATCGGCGGCGAGAGAGAAAAGGCAAAACAAAGGTAAAGGTAAGAAAAAACCTAATCGAAGGCTAAAGAAGTAAAGAAGGGCAAAACGGTAAATCAAGCAAAAAATCAGGGGCATTTCTGTCCGCACATCAATAGTGCCACCTGAAAATTGAGTTTTAGTATATACTAGCAATGGTACCCGCGCGATGCTGCAAGTGTAAAATTGAACATGCTGAAATGTATTTACAATCAGCATCAATTCGTATGAAATTTATGAAATCATAAGTTAGAGCATACCTTGTAATTTGTGCAAGACGGAATCAATTTTTTATAAGGTGCTGGAAAAAACTAAGTTGGAACCTGTTATGGAAGAACATTTCAATCAGATGAACCAAAGCAAAAATGCTGAAACAAATGAGCAACATATATATGTATGAACTTGTTCAATTACATTTATTTGTTTATATAACTGTTTTCATCGTCCTCACTTTTCGGTTGCTTAAGGTGCAGTAAAAGATTAAACAATTATATCCATACATGAATCAGGTTTACATGTCAGTGTTGAACTAATGAATATAAATTAAGCTTCACTCTGCAAGTTGACACAGGTTGTATAATATTGTTTGTTGAAATTATATAGACGATAGATATGCAGATCATGAGGAATGGCAACATACCTTGTAATCTTTGTGAGCTAGATAACAACAGCAATGTAAAAAATTTCTTAGGCATTGGAAAAATTATAACAAAAGTTAAAATCACATGATACTGTGACCAAATGACAGAAAATTTATAACAATAACTGAAAATTGAAATTACCAACAGAAAATTAAGCAAAAAATCTGTTTCGTGCAATACAGATTTGTTGATAATTCGTGCTTGAATAACGCTGCATCTCCTGTTTAACATTAACTTTACAGGTTGTTTAAATTTTGGTAACAACCAGTTCTCTTGAAGAGCAATGTTAGTAAAGATTTGATTTAAGTAGCAACCATTTACATAAAAGAAATAAATTATAATTTTTTAACATGTTTTGCGGTTGTTACAGAATTATACCTGTATAAGAAATAAAGTACGTGATTGACTATGTAGCTCAGTGAGACACGAACAGCAAGAGTGGTGGCAACGGAAAAGATAGGAAACAGATGGCAAGTCGTACGATGTTATCTTGATTGGATGAGTAAATAAATAAGAATCTGCATAACCTTTAAAAAAAGTTTATCAAACACTCAACTAATTTATTTTACAGCTGTTTATTTTTACAATATAGCAGAAATAGTTTTTTTTTTTAAATAGCAATACCAAACTAGCCCTAAGTTGTGAAAAAATACCACATAACAAGCAAACAAAAAAACACAGTTAACCACCTGCTCATGCCTCTTCAATCAGTGATGGTACTTTTGTTTTGTCATCAATGAACTTACTTAGAAGTAACAGGTAATTCTTCATCATGGCAAGAGTTATATCTCGTCTGTTGTGTTCAACTACTTCCTGGCAAACCAGCATAAATCAACATGCAGACTTGTGGCCGGAAAAGACACAAAGAAATATCAGATTAATTCTCCAAAACACGCTTTGAAAAACATGGACAAATACCAAGCAAGACAAATATAACACAACATTTTTGCTATGATATCGTCCCTCAGCCTGACACCACCAGCGTCTACAGGCCAAAAACGTATCATATCAGAACCAAGACATATTTAGGCTGCAGAAAATCATATTAGAATAACACAGCACAAGGAAGAGATGTGTAGTTCAACCAAAGAAGGAAGACTGATGAACCAATTAAAACCGCACACAGGGAACAGAAAGATCAAAAGGTGAGAAGAATTTTAAACCATAACAAGAAAAGCATGGATCACGCCATGATTTTGAAAAAAAAATACATTTAAAAAAAGTCAGCATGGCCTGTGTAGTCATCATTGGCTAGCTTATGTTGCTCATAAATAACAAAACTATATGCTTATCCAACATTAGAGGGTATATGGGCGGTATGCATGGTCAGTTGAGCAGTCATATTCAGTATATTTAGGATTTAACCATTGTCAATCCAGTGGACGCATACCATACCAGATGATTTCTGCGAATATATCTTGCTGTGCTCCTGTTGTCATTGATAAAGAGAAGGCCAATAATCAGCAAAGTTAACCACAACTTAGCACAAACAAAATCTAAATTACGGGTTGTAAAACTAATTTAAGATTATGACCGGAAAATGTTGCTATCCAACTGTCTTTACAGCTAGGGAAGGCAATACGTGCAATGTATCTACCTGCATAGCATGTCTATGAAGCTGAATGCTGTGCAGCAGAACCAGGCCCTGCTTACGTTGAAAGAAGACTGTCAAAGAGCCATCCGCATGTTGTGCTAAGATAGCACCAAACCCTTTAGAACCAACTCTTTGTTAACCCACATGAAATATATCAAATGAAATGCCAGAACAAAATATTAAAGACACCAAGATTTTAACGAGGTTCCTCAACAGTCAGTGTAACTGGAGTACGTCCTCGGAGCAGTAGGAGCTCACCCAATAATCCACTATCAACCAAATGGGAGTTTACAAAGTGTTGGCAATCTCACAACCCAAATAACCCAATACACCCAATAACTCTCACACTCTAAAGAAACAAATAGAGAAAGAAATATAGTGATTAATTTCTTCTCTATACAAAGCTCATAGCTATTACAACAATAACACTTTGATGGAGTGAGAACTATCCAATGAAAGGAACAACAACTCCTTCTCTCAAAATGGTACTGCAGCAGTACCTTCTTTCTCTCCCTCTCTTCTCTTCGGCTCACCAATTTTTCTGCTCTCTTAAAAAAACAAAAGGGCAGCAGCTCCCGCATCATAACATAGCCTTCATTCAAGTCACCCCGTGACTTCCCATGGACCAGGAAAACTTTAGACAAATATCCCTTTTCTTTTCCCCAAAATAAGGAAGAGACATAATTATTTTGTCTACCTTTTTCTTTATAATTTTTTATAGTCAAAAGTTGGGCACTTGGCCACATACTCCAACACCGCAACCATCTAAAAGAGCAACTGAAGAGAATCATCCTCAAACAAACTTTGTGCTGCCAAAGGATGGTCTGCCAGTGCCTTCATAATATGCACATCATTCCCCTCTACCCACACAATTATAGGTTAGAAACAAAAAGAAAGTTAAAAGCATACCATGAACCGATAACATAACAAACACAAGAGCACAATAACGTAAAAGCAAAGACTAAGTTCAGTATGAAAAAAAATGTCACGCACTACTACTGGTTGTAGTTCAAATACGTGAAATATACACCTCAAACAGGGAAAAAAAATACAGATGTTAGAATAACAGCAAATCCTGGCATGTTCAAATAATGTCACGATTCAAAATGCTACAAGGTTATACTTGTACCAAACACAACATAACAGCAATTAAGCCTATTGTGTTTTCAGAATCAAACTTTGCATACATCCATGATCCATGTGTAACAAACATGTATGGTTTTGTGTACCATTAATTAAAAGCTACCTCAAGCCAACGGACTTGACCAGCATCACCGTCATAACCTTAATCAGATAGTTCATCACGATCAGTAGCCTTTTGGGCTGTTCGAGACATGTAGGCCAATATTGCAGACCAGGCAGCAATAGGGGGAAACTGTTCCATTTTCTACCATTTTTCTCAAAACAGTGGCATGCAGGAATATGTAATCCGGCTTTGGCAAGACGAAAAGACAGATCAATCAGTGTCTCCTTCTCTAACAAGTTCTGTTTTGTTTTTGCAATAGCATGCTCTACCAGCCCATAAGCCTTCTCAAGCTAGCCACTGAACACGAAACAAGACTCGTTAGGAGCTCATTCATAACATATTTCATTGGAAAATTTTCCGTCTGCACGTGCTGCTCATGCAACTTCCATGCATCATTTAGTCTATGCTCATCAATTGCATTCTGTATGTCCCCAGTTAATTTAGCTGGATCTCGAGCCAGGCCTGGACCAAGATTGTTCCCACCACAGTCGAAAAGCAGTTTCCTTTAACTGCAAGTCTCCCTGGTAATCCCAAAACATCTTGTAAACTCCACTTGGCCAACGAAGAAAACCCAAAAGAACACAGAAACCGGCCCGGCATTTGAACAAGCTCGAAGCTGAGGATTCCGAGAACATATAGAGCAGAAAGGGAAACCCAAGTTGTCCAATGATGGATGAATTTCTTCACAGAAAAGAATCTTAACCACAAAAACATTTACCACTCAACTCCTAACTTGCCTATTTCTAACTTGAGGAGCAAGTAACCAAAGACATTGAAGTGGCCAGCTTCGTTGAGGCATTTAATCAAGCAGCTGGTGGTCGAACGGATGTTGAAAGGAGAAGAGCGTTTTACTGGACGTGCAGGGATAAGTTCAAGTTAATTTGTCGTCGGCATGTCGGGCGGAGTCGGATAAAAAGAGCCTGGAACAAGAAAGAGGAGGAAAGTTTGAATATCTAACGTTACGGAGAGGGAGAGAGGGAGCTGTGGAAGTGGAGAAATTTTTAATTGTGACGGGTAAACAAGTAGTGCATTTCCTTGTCAAGTTGCTCCTCAAGTGGAGGCTCTGCTGTTTGAACGATGGGGTCTCTTTGATTTGTCCAAACCAGTGAGCGGGAAGTATTCTGTGTTTTTAGGTCGCCTGGGCGACGATGGTATCAAAGATTTGCGCAGACACATTTGTTGTGCTAGGATAGCACCAAACCCGTTGGAACCAACTCAAGCTAACCCACAGGAAATTTATCAAATGAAAATGCAAGAACAAAATATAAAAGAACACCAAGATTTTAACGAGGTTCCTCAACAGTCAGTGTAACTGGAGTACGTCCTCGGAGCAGTAGGAGCTCACCCAATAATCCACTATCAACCAAATGGGAGTTTACAAAGTGTTGGCAATCTCACAACCCAAATAACCCAATACACCCAATAGCTCTTACATACCACAGAAACAAATAGAGAAAGAAATATAATGTATAATTTATTCTCTATACATATAGCTCAAAGCTATTACAACAACAATTATGATGGATGATTGCTAACAAAAAGAAGAGCATTTTCTTCTTCTCTTCAACGAAGGGTTGCTGCACCCTTTCTATTTTTCTGATGCACTCCTTTTCTCTGCAGCTCTCTACTCACTCTTCTCTATAACAAAATGAGCCCTTTTTTTTCTCTCTTATTGCACCAACCGAACCCTTATTCTTTTCTTTAAGAAAAAGCCAAAGAGACATCATCATCACCCAATAAAAAATTCAAAAACATCATCATGATGCCTCCTCATCATGATGTTTTTCACCTTTTTTTTTATTTTGGTTTGTTTATTAGCCGAAAGTTGTTTTGTTTTGTTGTCCACGCCACTTGGCCACAATTCAACAACATTCTTCTTGGAGAGATCACGCAAGAAGAGTTGGCCAACATGTCCATAATCGAAATGCGGCACAAGTGCCCGGAGCCAAAAAGAATTGGCGCTTTGAAATGGGAGGATCAGTGTGAAATTTGGCAAGTAAGACTTGTTTTAGCACAAGTAGAAATTGAGATTTAGAACCTAGTCGAAACCAATTCATTTGTGAATCCAAGGTCTATTTGACGGGTGATAACGCTACAACCACGTCGTCGTTGCAAAAAAAGTTTCAAAGGGTAAATAGATGACAGAAGTATGGCTTACAAATTTAAATAGCATCCAACATTTTTATTAAGCATTTCTCAGGAGCTATTGCATAACTGTTATCAGAGGCCACCTCAATACCACCAATGTATATCCAGGAGCCACAATTGGTTGAACCCCTTTCTGCCCTTGCTTGATCCCCTGCACATTCGTTTACCGACCTCTCTTAACTCCGGATGGCCGGCTTTTTATATCTTACCCTCTTCAATCTCTTTGTACCATGTACCACTTATTCTATGGTCAACAATTGCATTCTGTATGTCCCCGGTTAATTTTAGCCGGATCTCGAGCCTGGACCAAGATTGTTCACGCCACGGTTGAAAAAGCAGGTTCCTTACCCGCATGCAAATCTACCTGGTTATCTCAAAACATCTTGTAAACTCCACTTGGGCAACGAAGCTGAGATAAGTTCAAGTTAATTTGGCGTCGGCATGTCGACGGAGATGGATGAAACAAAACTCTATTAAAATTAAACGAAGCCCAATGCTAAACCCGTTTTGCTTTCTTTGGGACAAATATCATCCTTTGAACTTGATCTTTATTTTCCAAGTTCCCTACTGGGCATAACTCAAATTAATGCCACTACTATCTATATAATCAGGTATCATATCATCACGGTAGGTTATTTCGTACATGAACAAAAAAAAACATTCTCATTCTAAATAAGTAAACATGCTCATAAATTACTTATCGATTTCTCATTTATTTCTTCCTATTTACCTTGGAATTTCAATTTTTCAAATTAGATTTTTCAAGAAATTGACTCTTGTTTTCTCCTTGAAAATAATTCTAAATTATATAAAACTCTAGTAAACAAGAGAATGAAAAGAAAAAAAAAATATGAAAGGGATCGACTCTAGTAACCATTCTGAGAGAATAAAATTAAAAAAAAAACCAAGCCCAATCCAAACTGGACGGTGAAGGCCAACCCGAACTGGATGTGAAGCCCAACCCGAACTGAACGGTGAAGCCGAAACCTATAAATATAAGGGAACCCAGAACCTCCACCTCCAAGTCGAACAATCGTTTCGGTTATAAAAAATTCCTTATCGATCGATCTGCAATCTCAGAGAGAGAGCACCATGGCGTCAGGTTCAAGGTTAAGGGCAGACGCCAAACCCTACAAACTTGTGTATGGCCTGAAGGTCGCTCCGTCGGACCTGCATGTGTGCCGCCCTACACTTTCCCGGTTAGTGACGGTACGAGTAAGCCAGCGCCACCGCAGCCACCACCGCCGAATACTGAGCCTTGGCCTGGTGATTGATTCGGACCCAACCTCTCTTTAATTTTTTTCTATTTAATTTTATTTATGATGCTGGATTGTTTTCTGTTTTTCTATGTACAACATCATACATATATCTAAAATTAATTAAGGGAATTAATATTATTTTCATCTTTTCATGCTGGCTCAATTGTTCATAATTCAGGTGCTAATATTACAAAAGATAATACTTATATTAATCACTAATCACTAAGAGCATGTTTGCAATTGAATATATTCTGGTATTGTTCTTTTAGGGTGCGTTTGGTACGCGGACGGAACGGAACGGAACGGAACGGGACGGAACGGGACGGGACGGGACGGAACGAAGGTGTAATTTTTGAAAAAGACATGGGGTATATTTGTCTTAAAATGGTAAAACATTGTGTTCCACAGACGTGGAACAAACCCGTTCCAGGGGGGAGAGGTGGAACGCAAAAACACCCAAAATCTGTCCCGTGGAACAACCCGTTCCACCCATTTTTAGCGCACCAAACGCGGGACGGAACGCCTCGTTCCGTTCCGTCCCGTCCCGTCCCACGTACCAAACGCACCCTTAAGTCAATGTTGTAGGCAACCTTACCGTTGCTCAGCCTCTTTGTAGAGTGAGAAAGGTTAAAGACGTTCCCTGACCTTCGCAAAGCGGGGAGCCTTTTTGGCTTGGAGTCGGCCTTTGTTCTTTTTTAAGTCATTATGTACTCAAATAAAGATTTATAGAATATCCGCTAATACTGGTTCCGATCCTGTCACAACAGATGTAGAAAAAGAACCGGAGTTCATAAGGAAAACCATTTGCACCGCTTTGTCCCGAGGTATCTAAGGAAGCCGACGCCGCTTTGTCCCGAGGTATCTAAGGAAGCCGACGCAAGGTTTTCTGTCAGTGCACCTGACCCTCGTAAAATGGCTACTGAAGTTGAGGCTATGCTGTTTAAACACTGGGGTTTCAACGATACTTCGAAGCCAGTTGGTCAAAAGTATAGAGTTCTAGTCGGTGCTATGGTCCTACCTGGTGACAAAGATTTGCGCGGAGACCTTCTTCTTGGAGAGATCACGCCAGAAGAGTTGGCCAACCTGTCCACACTTGAACTGCATGTGAAGTACCCGTGCCGCATGTATATCTAGGGCACATTTTTCTCTGGTAAAGGTAAAACAATGACTGCATCTGCATGCAATATCTTGGATTAACTCTTGTTGCACTCTGTGTGTGTAAGGAGGTGTGAGATTATATGTTTTAGCACAAGTTGAACTTGAGATTTAGAACCTAGTCTCTTCATCTGAATCCGAGGTCTATTTGACGGGTGATAACACTAAAACTAGTACATGGTCGTTGCTAAAAAGTTTCTCCGGTTGGTCTGTAATCTTTAAGCGTGTCTCATATACCTAACCACCATCATTAAGTTAGGACTCAATATGGTCGTTAATCTAAGCTAACTTTCAAACAAGCAAACGATGACAGGACACCAAGGGAACGCTGCAATGTATCTACCTGCATTGCAAATTTTCGCTAAGATTACAAGTCCAATTATTTTTCTGGATGATGTTTGCGAACATATCTTGCTGTGCTCCTCTTGTCATTGACCAAGAGGAGACCAAGAATCTGGAAAGATAACCACAACTTAGCACAAACAAGATCCAAATTACGTGCAATGTATCCACCTGCATAGCATGTCTATGAAGCTGAATGTTGTGCAGAAGAACCAGGCCCTAGTTATGTCGGGAAAAGACTGAAAGACCCATTGGCAACCATCTGAAAGAGTCCTTCCCAAAAAACCGAAAAACAAAAACCATCTGAGTGTTGCCCTTGCAGTACGTCATGGGGTTGAATCCCGTCGGCTTCCTATTCTAACATCTAATCTAATAAACCTATCGTTTGACCCAAAAAAATAAAAAATAAAATAAAAACACTTTGTGCTGCTCAAGGATGGTTTGCCAGTGCTTTCATAATATGCACAGCACTCCCTTCCACCCGCATAATTATATGCTACAAACAAAAAGAAAGTTAAAAATACCATGAACCAATAACATAACAAATATAAGAGCATAATAACGTACAAGCAAAGATTAAGTTCAGTATGAAAAAAACTACTAGTGGCTGGCTGTAATTCAAATATGCGAAATATACACCTCAAACAGGGAGGAAGACATGATGTTAGAATAACAACAAATCCTAGCATGCTCAAATAATGTCACGATCCAAAATGCTACAAGGTTCTACTTTGCATACATCCATGTGTAACAAACATGTATGGTTTTGTGTACCATTAAGTCCAATTATTTTTCCGGATGATGTTTGCGAATATATTTTGCTGTGCTCCGGTTGTCATTGAGGCCCAAATCAAATTTCTTCGGAACCCCAAAGCCGATGTCGAAAGCCCAACTAAACCATCCGAAAGCTCGATACAACCGAGGGTGTTCGAACACTGTCCTGCTAGGTTGCCCTGAAACGAGAGTATATATTCAGATTTTGTCACCCTAAAGAAGGGCTTTTAAGCTTCGCCTCCGCCTCTCTGGAAGCCATTCATTATCCAGAACCTTTCTTCCTCGTCTGCAAATCCATTTCCTGTTTGCTTATTTAGCTAAGAAATCCCATCCCTCTCCCTTTTACCGATCAGAAAAAAGAAAACAAACAAACTTTTCTCCATCTTATTCTCTATGTCGATTTCGTGCACCGACTCCTCCACTGATTTAGACGATGAAAGACAGGGAGCGTAACGACTTGTCTCACAAAATTTGGGATTTGGTGGCATCGGTAATTAAAGGTGAAATTTCACTTTTAAATGATAAATTTATGTTTAATTATTTTTACAGATCTTATTTAGGAATAATTTTCAATTTTAAGTTGCTCTTCATTATATTGTTCCCATCTCTTTCTGTTAAGATCTCCCGGTGTTAGGCTTACCAAATTTAGAGTTCGTTTGGATGTATTTTTAAAATCACTGAAATGAATTTTGGTGAAAATATTTTTTGAACCAATTTTTGGTAAAAATCCATGTAAATTCTGAAAAAAAATATTTAAAGTTCTTCATGGAATAAACACATATTCTTAGAGCAAACCACTGTTGGACCTTGCTCGTTGGACATGCAAGAGGAAAGGGCCCGAGGGCCGGTGGGTTCGGCTCCAGCGTTGGGCAGCCTGAGTGAGGGTGGGAGCCTGAGGGCCAAGCCCGTGAGGGATTGACAGCCTTTCAGCCCAAGGGGTGTGACGCCAGGCTTATGCCATGCTTGGCGTCGGTCCTTCTCTTTAATTTTTTTGTGTCAAACACATGCCCTCACCTGCTTGTGGGGGCGCGTCAGCGACACGTTTTCAAATTGAATGACCTGCGCGCAGTGACCATTGAGAAACCACGTGGCTTCCCACGGTCCCTTCGATCCCAATGACTCTTTAATACGAGCCGTCCGATTTTCAACGGTACTAAAAAAAAAGCTGATTTAATATCAACCGTTAGATTTGAGATCAACGGTTGATGTTAATCTGTTTTATAAATTAAAAAAAAAATAGTTTTAAAATTAAGAAAAATTACCGTTGTGACACGTGACACAATCGGGAGTGTTGGAATTCAATTTTTTTTAAATCCAAAGATTAATTATTTGAATAAAAAAATTTAAAAATTGTAAAAAATCCGAAAAAAAATATCTGAAAATTTAAAAAAAAAATGTTTCTACTTTTCTATAAATACCTTTTCATTATCATGTACCTTACACCACAATTTTATATGTTCTCAACTACTTATTGAAATCTATGACCAATAATAGTCGTTTTGGGTAAATGACACGTGGCGCAACGAGAACGATTTAAAATATCTTATCCGAAATTACAAATCAATTTATTTAGTATTATTTTGTAAAAAAAAAATATTAATAATATTTTATTGCCTATTCTAGGGTTATTCAAGTGCGGTGAAGACGCAAAAGCCAGTTACTGTTTATTATGGCAGTTACTGTTCACTTGATGGATTGAATAGTGAATTGCCTGGGGGAAGGGCTCCAAGGGTGGAGTTGCTCTTACAGAACATTTTATCTACAAGCTTTTTCAGTCATTTTAAAAGCATATCCAAATGAAATCTTATTCAACCAATTTGTTTTAACTTTAAGCACCACCATTATTGAACGGCTTGGCTTGGATAAGCTCTGTTAGGCTCGGCTTGGAGCCAAATATTTCCCTCCCAAAATCACCACCACTCACCAAGCCGCGAACCACACGAGCTCAGCGAGCTCTCTAGCACCTCGTTGAAACGTTTTCCACATTCTCCCACACACACACTCTCTCTAGTTAACCACTCCTCCCTCACTCTCTCAGAACCCCAAATCCTCTGAGAAATCTAACACGACAGCCGTCACATTCCTTGCTCCGCCGTCGGAATGCCTCCGGCAGGTCAAAACCCAAACCTTTTTTACATTGTTTTGGATTATTAAATTGTTGAATTATTTTACGTGATATATGAGAATTTCGCTGTAATTTGTGAATTGATGTTTTGTATTAGCTAGATCCTTCGTTGTTTTATAATTTCTTCACACTAATACTCTATTTGTTTTGGCGGAAAATAGTTTTGTTTGAATTTATGAGTCAATTTTTTTTCTCTAGGAAAATATGAAATTTCCAACTGAGGCTTGTTCTGTATAATTTATTTTGTTTCCTGTGCTGCACGTCAAAGAAAGTTTTCTAAAACTAGTAATTTCTAAGAGAGCATGTGACGTTTTAACTCATCCCTTTTTACATTGTTTTGGATTATTTTTATTTCTGAGTTTCACTGATTCCATGTTCTGTTTTGGGCACAAGGTTTTAATCAGGAGAAGCCGAATGGCTCTGAGGTATCTGTCATTGGTACAGTCGTAGCCGTCCGCCTTCTATGGTAGCTGCTCAACCACAAAGGTAAAAATAAGTTGCCAAAGTGGACATGATTGTTTGTATTCTTTTATGTTCTTTTTCTCCATAATTAGGAGAACAAAAGTTTTTCACCCATAAATCCCTCTTTCCTTATTTGCGGAGCAGGTTTTTCATGCTATGAACATGACACCATTAATATTGCTTACCGTTGGGGAAATTTTATTTGTGTTGGAGTTGATTCAAAGTTGACTAATTCCTTGACCGAAGATGTAACTGATCTTAATTATGAAAATTTTTATCAAATAAGTCGAAACATATATATTACAATGACTAGATGCAAGACGGCATGAGAGGATATGCGCCAAATGATAACATCAGAGGTAACTAAAAACTCTCAATTTTCTTTATTCTTTTACTCAAAATTATATATATTGATTTTCAATTGGATGGTGATAGTTTTCAACAATACCTGAGGAGTCGTACAAGGTGGAGCTAACGGCTAATCTAGCCTACCGGTTTGTTAGTCCCTATTTCAAAGTGGGTGGTCTTGTTTTGGGATGGGACAATACAAGTCCACATCCCCAAATGTTTCGAGTGATCGCAGGTGAATCATTTAAGACGAGTGATAGTGCTATGACTCTTGGTATTGGAGAACAATAGTAAGTTTTAAGAACTTTGTTCGAACCATGAACTTTGTTTTTGTGGTATTATTATTATTATTATTTAACAAATGATAGTATTTATGGACTAAGCTTCATAATAGACTAACGATAACATAATTCAAATTCATCTTTTCCGAGAATTGAACCTAAGACTTTGGTATTGCTTTTGTATTTATAGATAGAAATTATTATTATTATTATTATTATTATTTTGAGAATATAATGCACTAATTATATAGAAAATATTAGTATTTTTGTAAATATAAAATACTAATTATTTTGTTGGTTAATATGTAGTATAAACCTACAAGATCTAACAGATTATTATCATGGGGAATTAGCACATGTCTTCCAACATACAATGTTACTACTCAACAAAGCCAGGCTTTTTGATCGTTTTTGTGGTGGAGTTGTTAGAGGTAAAAATCATAATTTAAAATTTGTTAATTATTATTACCAAAAAAATATAATAAATTGTAACTTTTTTCTTTTTAAATAAAAGTTGTGACTTATATTTAATTTACTTTTTAATTGTAGGGCGGGTACTGCAAAGAGATCAGCCACCATCGTGCATGGCTGAAGAAGCAGTCCTAATGGTTAATCGGTAGCTGGATTGGCTTAGCAAGTATTTTGGTAAACCATGAAACCTGTGTTAGCTTGGAAACCTGTAGGCAGTAGCTTTAAACATTGAAGCTTAACTTAGGTTGGTTGTTAATATTTACCACTTGGTTACCCATATCCGTGTGATGTATGTTTCCTTGCTTGAATGTTGAATCATAACTTTTGTGGTCTGTAATGAAGAATTTATTGAAAATTATGTATTATAATATTAATTTACAAGATTTTTAATTTTAATATGTGAATGAAAATATGTGTGAATGGTTGCATTGTTCCAGTCTTCCAGATGCAAACATGATGCCAAGTAGTGAAGAACCAACGGTTTTGGTTTGAAATATTGCGTATTTTCTATTGGAATTACCTTAACATATAATTTGAGTAGGGCAACAAAGTTCGGAGAAACAAAGTAAAGCAATAATGTAATTTCCATTGATATCATGTACTTACGTTTCTGGTAAATCAGTGAAATTACAGATAGAGGTCAATGGCATCAAAATTTACATCAGCGATACTTAATTTCGAACCCGAACAGAACAATCTGCAAAATCATTCTGCTAATGATCTCCATCATCAAGCGAGGCAGAGAAGCCGAAAGGATCACTTCTTAGTGCCTGAGAAACTTGGTTTTCAGCAGCAGCATCACCATCACCATCTTCGCCATTTGCCTCGCCTGTTGTCGATCGTGGAGGAGACGAAAAGTCTAGGCACAACCCTTGTACAACTTGTTCAGATGAAGCAGAGAGGTCTTGGGAGGTGAGCTGGTGGTACTCCACAACCTGGTGGAGGCATTGATTTTCTCTAACCAGGTTTGAATTTATTTTCATTTGCTAGTTGTTCGTGGCAGGAATTTCCGCTGGGGATATTTCCTGGCCGACGAGCACACAGCTCCCCTGGAGGTTGGCGCCGGTTGAGGGCTGCTGTCAGGCTTCTGCTTCGTTTCTGGGCGTTGTCGGGCAAGTCTCGTCGGGCAATACTCTTCGGGCAAGGCTGAAAGAGAAGGACAACGTTAACTTTGAGATGTGCCTTTGTGGGGCCTTAGGTATAGGCCTTGAGGCTCACAATCAAGGTTAACATTTAGGTGCTCAGGCGTGCCACTGTCATCTTTAGCATTGCAGATGTAAAATGGTTGTCGTTCTTTCATTGTATATATATATATGATATCCAAGAAACCGTGTTAGTTTTAATAGGTGCCTTCGTGGGGCCTTAAATGTAGGCCTTGAGGCTTCCCATCAATAACTAAACCAGTGCTCGAACGCATCATATTTATTCTTGTGATTGTAGGAGTCTTCTAACTATTATATTTCTGATTATCCGAATCCAAGGAATAGAACGAATCCAAATGGGTGCCTTTGTGGGGCCTTAGGTGTAGGCCTTGAGGCTTCCCATCAGAGTTCATTCCATACTTAGACTCTTGAGATCACTGAATAGGATGAATCCAAATGGATGCCTTTGTGAGGCCTTAGGTGTAGGCCTTGAGGCTTTCCATTAGAGTCCATCCCATACTTAAGCGTTCTATGATAATCATGATATAATAGAAAGAAAACTAGAAGGTAGGTCGATTACTTGCGCCCCAAGTAACTTCGGACTTCTCGTTTATCAAGGATTGTCGTGGATGGGTTAAGTCCACATACAGTTCTTTTTTTATGCCTTGAAGCCAAGGACTTTTAAACTAATCAGATTTACATGCCTTCGGGCTTAGGACTTGGATCTGATTTAAGCAATGAAGATATATTTAAATCGGATCCAAGTACTGAGAAAGCTTTGTCATAGTGATTTTGCTAGAAACAACTTGTATATATAACTGGAAATATACAACATATTACTAGGCTTTTAAAGAAAGAAAAGACAAAGACAGAGCCACGAAGGTCGGGCAAGATTAAACCTTATCAATTAAGGATGATCGTCTTGCAGGTCTCTATCTTTGTGTTTCTGTCAAAGGTCTGAAAGCTTAGAGGTGGAGAGGGGACAGGGGAATACAAAAGGGTGAATCGATACTACAACAAGTTAGAGCAGGGTAGCAGAGCTATTACAAAGGTTAGAAGAAAAGAGTATCCCGCGGGGGATAAAGGCTGGTCCCGAATGGGATGAAGGCTTGGCTGACTACAGCTTCGTTTGGAAGGCAAATCTGGCTTTGAGCAGAGTTTTGGCTTGCATTTGTTTGTTTGTTTGAGTGTCCTTAATCCTGCCTTCTCTTCCCCCTTTTATAGACAACTTTGGCTTGGGTTCCTGTAGCCACAGCCTTGCCCGAATGCGGTTTGGAGGTGATGACTCATCAGCTTTTTTACATGAATGCCACCATAAAGTACTTTATTGGGCTGTGTAGTCTGATCAGCCTACACCACTTGATCTTTGGGTAGGTAAGCAAGTAGCCCTTTCCTGCCACCTAAGTTTCGTCCGGGCTTTCGGTTGGGCCGACTCCACCTTTGGGCTTAAAGTTCGGTTTTAACCCAAACACTAGTCTTGACTTCTCAACTAGCAGTGCCTCCTACTGAAGCGTCACCAGATCATCTTCCTCAGGCCTCAACCCTTTATCCAGCCAGTCTCAGTGCCTTCGATTCTCCTCCTCCAGCAGAGCACAGCGCTCTTGCATAAAGCATAAATCCGATCTTATCGACTTGAGTTCCCGGGCAAACGAAGCTGCTTTTGTTGCCATTGAAATTGCAAGCTGTAGAGAGATTGATAAAGTTTGTTTGTTTGGATGATTTTGGTTATAGTTTGAATCGGTTTCTTAGGGATAGAATGACAGAGAATTGAGAGGATATTGGAGTGTGATTTTCAACTTCAAGGTTGTGTATTGAAAATGCATCAGCCATACTTCATTAAGTAGTGAAAATGTGTAAGGGTATGGTACATTTCCATCACCCATACTTGTGTAAAAGAGTTGGTGATAAGACAATATTTAAACACTAAATCACCTTATTACTCCAAATTAAATCCTAGCCCTTCATTGGGATTTAAGTGATCTAATCTGGAGTGTACATTTGTCACTCACATATCTAAACAAAAAACTAGCCGTTGGAGGCCAACCCTTCATTTATTCTTCTTCCTTCTTCAATGCAGACAACACCCTTTGCTAAGGAGCTCCTTGCTGCCTTCGACCCCTCGACTCCAGGAGCTGGTTAGCTTCCAACAGAGATAAGCACACAGTTAGCAATCAACTCAAAACCCATCAAAGATTTGAAACTGAACACAAGAGAGAAACCTACAAGTATTTTTGAAAAAACTTGTGACTTCTGAAAAAGCTTGAGTACATTTCCTACATCCAAATCTCTTTTTGTGCCGCTCATACTCTGAGATAATAATAATTAAATACAAACGACATGTTGTTTTTGTATAGGCATATTTTTAAGGGAGTTTTAACGAAAAGCCCGCGATACTGTTTACTTTAACGAAAAACCATATTTTTACACTAAAAAGTCAAACATGGTACTATTCACTTTACCCTTTATTTTGTCCTTATCGTTAAAACTCAAAGTTTTCAAGCTTTTTTTTATTAGTTTTCTTTATTTTTAAAGCTTAAACTGACTGAAGCAAAAGAAGAAGAAAGTTAGAAGTCCGATCTTACATGAAATTAAAACTTGAACATATGACTTTTAGCTACAGAGAGGAGATTAAGAACAAATTACTAGCCTGACTTACGGCGATGTTGCATTGCACACAAATGTTCCAAAACTGTTTAAGAATGGACGCATCTGGCAACCTTTACAGATTTGTTGAAGCAAAAACATAAACCACAACCCCGTTAGCAGAATACAAACCTTGAGCACAGCAAATATTTCATTAGACTAGATCTGAATTTTCCATTATTCAATGCAATCCGAACTATATACATAGAATGAAGTTATTGTGAAGGAGATGGTTATCATCATCAATTTTTTTTGAGTATATAACGTACTAATTATATAGAAAATATTAGTATTTTTGTAAATATAAAATACTAATTATTTTGTTGGTTAATATGTAGTATAAACCTACGGTATCTAACAGATTATTATCATGGGGAATTAGCACATGCCTTTCAACATTCAATGTTACTACTCAACCGAGCTTGCCTTTTTGATCGTTTTTGTGTTGGAGTTGTTAGAGGTAAAAATCATAATTTAAAATTTGTTAATTATTATTACCAAAAAAATATAATAAATTGTAACTTTTTTCTTTTTAAATAAAAGTTGTGACTTATATTTAATTTACTTTTTAATTGTAGGGGGTACTGCAGAGAGATCATCCACCATTGTGCATGCCTGAAGAAGCAGTCCTAATGGTTAATCGGTAGCTGGATTGGCTTAGCAAGTATTTTGGTAAACCATGAAACCTGTGTTAGCTTGGAAACCAGTAGGCAGTAGCTTTAAACATTGAAGCTTAACTTAGGTTGGTTGTTAATATTTACCACTTAGTTACCCGTATCCGTGTGATGTATGTTTCCTTGCTTGAATGTTGAATCGTAACTTTCGTGGTCTATAATGAAGAATTTGTTGAAAATTATGTATTATAATATAAATTTACAAGATTTTTAATTTAAATACGTGAATGAAAATATGTGTGAATGGTTGCATTGTTCCAGATGCAAACATGATGCCAAGTAGTGAAGAACCAACGGTTTTGGTTTGAAATATTGCATATTTTCTGTTGGAATCACCTTAACATATAATTTGAGTAGGGCAACAAAGTTCGGAGAAACAAAGTAAAGCAATAATATAATTTCCATTGGGATCATGTACTTATGTTTCTGGTAAATCAGTGAACTCACAGATAGAAGTCAATGGCATCAAAATTTACATCTGCGATACTTAATTTCGAACCCGAACAGAACAATCTGCAAAACCATTCTGCTAATGATCTCCATCATCAAGCGAGGCAGAGAAGCCGAAAAGATCACTTCTTAGTGCCTGAGAAACTTTGTTTTCAGCAGCAGCATCACCATCACCATCACCATCTTCGCCATTTGCCTCGCCTGCTGTCGGTCGTGGAGGAGACGAAAAATCTAGGCACAACCCTTGTACAACTTGTTCAAATGAAGTAGAGAGGTCTTGGATGGTGAGCTGGTGGTACTCCACAACCTGGTGGAGGCACTGATTTTCTCTAACCAGGTTTGAATTTTCATTTGCTAGTCTTGACTTCTCAGCTAGCAGTGCCTCCAACTGAAGCATCACCAGATCATCTTCCTCAGGCCTCAACCCTTTATCCAGCCAGTCTCGGAGCCTTCGATTCTCCTCCTCCAGCAGAGCACAGCGCTTTTGCATAAAGCATAAATCCGATCTTATCGACTTGAGTTCCCGGGCAAACGAAGCTGCTTTTGTTGCCAGTGAAATTGCAAGCTGTGGAGAGATAAGCACACAGTTAGCAATCAACTCAAAACCCATCGAAGATTTGAAATTGAACACAAGAGAGAAACCTACAAGTATTTTTGAAAAAAACTTGTGACTTCTGAAAAAACTTGAGTACATTTTCTACATCCAAATATCTTTTTGTGCCGCTGATACTCTGAGATAATAATAATTAAATACAAACGACATGTCATTTTTGTATAGATATATGTTTAAAGCTTAAACTGACTGAAGAAAAAGAAGAAGAAAGTTACAAGTCCGATCTTACATGAAATTAGAACTTGAAAATATTACTTTTAGCTACAGAGAGGAGATTAAGAACAAATTACTAACCTGAATTACGGCGATGTTGCACACAAACGTTCCAAAACTGTTTAAGAATGGACGCACACCTTTACAGATTTGTTGAAGCAGAAACAAAACCACAACTCCGATAGCAGAATACAAACCTTGAGCACAGCAAATATTTCATTAGACTAGAACTGAATTTTCCATTATTCAATGCAATCCGAACTATATACCTAGAATGAAGTTATTGTGAAGGAGGCGCTTATCATCATCAATTTTTTTTTAACAATAGACAGCAAGTTATTGGTGGATAAGATTATGACAAAACAGTAGAATATACAAAACTACCAACTCAACTATTTATTAACTAGTGGAGAATTTCTAATGGCGTTTCCAATGGTTATATTCGTAATTAGCTGGGGAAGAAGTACCGATCAAGCTGAGAGACCGCGAGTTCTGCGGCGGGGTGGCGGAAGGTCCAGCGGCAGGTCGACCTCGTTTCTCATGGTTCTCAGTGCTCTGAGTCTGTGTGTGAGCCTTAGTCCTACTCAATAACGAACGCACCAAATCAGGTCAAATTTTGCACAGACAATTTCATTTAATTGAGAGAGGGAGAGAAAGAGAGAGGAGAAATTAATGAAACGTACTCGACGGTGGTTCCGTAGCGGTGGCTGACGGTGGCTCCTCCATGGCCGACGTGCACAATTCATAGCCCCAAGAACGACATGTTATTTAAAGTTTACACATTAAAAATGAAAAAAGAAAAAGAAAAAGAAAAAGAAAAGGAGGAGGTGGTGGAACCGTGGAAGTGTAGAGAGAGATTTTTCAATGTGATCTTTATACTATAAATTGTGGGTTATATGTTTTAAAAGGTTAATAACTTAAAAATTAAAATTTTTCATCACTTACATAAAAACACGTGATGAAATGTCCGTATTTTCGTTACAATTAAAAATTTCTCGTTCCATGCAAGCCACTGGCTTGGCTTGGCTGTCTGGTCCAATTGGCAATTGCAAAGTTTGACTTGTATGTATAATTTTTTAAAACTTTTTATAGAAAGACGTTTTGTATATTTCTTTCTTAACGAATAAGGAATTAGAACCCAGTAAATATGCATTTGCCAATAAAATTTAGTAATTAATTACACCTAATTAACTTAATTATTGAGACTAAGATTATTTACAAAACTGTTACAGTATATATACAGTTGTACAAGCTGACAAGTAAAATATCCAAGTGTGAGTTGTCCCTTTGTTGAGAACTAAAACAATTGTATACGAGTTACATTTAATTTTTATCAATTTTTTTTTTTAAATCAGGAATTTTCTCAATTATACACATATCCATGGTTGTACGTCATGTTTTTATTTATCGGGAATGAATACTGAGTTGAGTTAAAATTATGATAGTTTATTTATGTTATTATACATACAGAAGCACACATTTGTATTATAACACTTAGTGCTTTCTAAAAGAAGCACACATCGCTTCCTTGAAGTGATTTCTAAAAAATTTCAACATTTGTATTATAACACTTTGTATACCGGACCATGTTTCCAGCAAGTTGAAAAATTTCTCCTTGAAGTGCTTTCTAAAAAAAGCACACATCGCTTCCTTCTTGAAATACTTAAGTGCTTTTTTAGGAAAATTTTGCATTTTTAAAAAAAAGTTACAGTATACTCCAATTACATTTTTGAGGATTCTTTTTAGTATAAAATTAAATGCTTCGACCACATAACAAAAAGTTAAGTTAAACATGTAGTTCGGCCAGATTAGAAATCCAATTATTTTTTCGGCCAGAGATTACAAGTCCAAGCTTATATGAATTTGGAACCGGAAATGAAATATTACTTTTAACTGCAGAGAGGAAATTAAGAATATAAGCTTATTGGCGATATGCACATATTTGAAAGTGATAGTATGTGAAAGTATGCATATATTTGAAAGTGATAGTATGTAAAAGTATTGTGCATATAGATATGCACTTATTTGAAAGTGATAGTATGTAAAAGTATATTGTGCATATAGATATTTGAATATGCACATATTTGAAAGTGATAGTATGTAGAAGTATTGTGCATATAGATATGCACATATTGGAAAGTGATAGTATGTAAAAGTATCGTGCATATAGATATTTGAATATGCACATATTTGAAAGTGATAGTATGTAAAAGTATGGACGTGCATATAGATATGCACATATTTGAAAGTGATAGTATGTAAAAGTATTGTGCATATAGATATTTGAATATGCACATATTTGAAAGTGATAGCATGTAAAAGTATGGACGTGCATATAGACATGCACATATTTGAAAGTGATAGTATGTAAAAGTATTCTCTACAGTGTCTCACTCTGTTTTTGCGTGCGGGAACACCGGAACTTGCCTATGTGGGCAACATTTCTCCACGTGGCGGGCTCCACAGACTCCGTGAGCAACTTGCCCAGTGTCTTGTGTACATGCAAGTTGCGCACGCACTCGGACCCGCCCGCCCATCCCAAAAACTATAAAAGCCCCTTCACTCTCTCCCCAGTTTTTTAGAACTTAGAAAGAACTTGTTAGTTTAGCTTGCTTAAATATATTGAATCCTTCATATATATATTTGAACGTCCTCTGAGTCTGAGGAACCAAATCACCACCATCGCTACAGTCTTTGCTCCACCGCCGGAATGCATCTATCAAGTAAAGATGTGCCCCTCAATTTTTTATTTTTTTGTATTATGGGATTATTTTTGTTTATTCCATTATCTGTTTCATCTCTGAATCTAAATCATTCATTGACTGTTGGGATAGGAGTTTTGAATGAGGAGAAATCCAAGGGATCCAAGGTGTTGTCGCTAAAGCCACTGCCGACCACCATGGTTGACGGAGACAAGAATGGTGATCGGACTGGTAGTTGCAGACACCAGCTTCTACCACCGGAGTCGAGGACCGCTAAACAACTGAGAGTAGGCGTGGGGGTGAGAGAGCAGAGCAAAAAGTGAGTTTTCACAATTTGAGGTTTTGATTTTAATTACTTCAGTTTTTTTATATTTTTATTCTTGACTCTAGCGCAATAGTTTTGCACATGTTATGTGGCGAATCCTCTACTTTCGTTACCAGCTAATAATTAATTGGGCACAAATATTTCTAGCACACAATTTGTGATGAATTTGAAATTACGTGTCAAATAAAATCTTAAAAAGAATTCATCCACCATGAAACGCTTTATGTGACCCTTTTTTTGAAATGGGTCACTTATTTTACCAAAAAGTGATGAATTTTTGGGCATCACAAATAATTCCGTTACCTAACTCATGTTCTGCTTGCATTGGTTTATCTGTTAACTAAGAGCTCTCTTTGAATTGCTCTTTTATGTTAAAAGCAGTACTACAAGAATTTATATCTGTTGCTAACACATTTGCTGCAGGCTAGAACCTACTCGTAGACAATTAGACGCTGAAAAGAAGAAACAAATTAAGGGACCTCGCGTGGAATCACTGAACAAGAGGTTCCCAATGACTCACTACAAGATAACCATACTAGAGCAAATGATGTAAGATATCGAAAGTGTAGGATGTTTCGACTTGGCTTTATAGTTCAGAAGCAAAGAAAATTACTGACATGATTTTATAAAGTTCCTGTTTTATCATAATCTTTTAGTTTTGTATCACAGTCTAATCCATCATTGTAGGTTGCATTGCTATTACTATCGTGAGATCTATCCAGATATTTGGATTTCATGCATAGAGTCACTAGGCCCGTGGATTCTTTCCTATCCATCACTGGCCTTGCAGGGTGTATACTTCATGTATCTTGGATTGACATTGAATGACAATGTAAGTTTGAGATTCTTGATACGGCTTACGTTGTTTTCCTTTATACTCGTTCTGGACAAACCTCATTTATTTCCCTCATTTTCTGCTTCTAAGAGTGCTGGTGTAAGAAAAGCTTCTGTCCACGCATTGAAAAATCTTTATGAGGTTGATGATATTGCTCCAAATCTTGGTCGATTCACTAGAAGATTTTCAAGTCAAAAGATTGGTCTTGCTGGCGACTTTGACATTTCCGTAGCCATATCTGCAATTGGCCTGGTTAAACAGCTACTACGGTGACTCCTGTTTTTGGAACTCATTCAAAATTTATGGTTCCCTGCTTACTATTTTTGCAAAAGCTCGTTGAATAAGTTTTCTCCATGCTGCAGACACCAGCTTCTACCACCAAAGATCAGGCATGTTATAGGAGCATTAGAGTATGAACACTTGATTGCTCAGGTGTTCAATAGCTCCCAATCTGGTGCGAAAGGTTTCACTCTTTGTAGATTTTTATGATTGTTTGTACTCTATCGACAGTTTTGCACATAAGCTTTCTTTTATGTTTTCTTCCCTCCATAATTAGTAATTTAGTAGCACAAAACTTCACTCATAAATCTCCTTTTCCCACTTTGTGGTGCAGGTTTTTCATCTCATGATCATGGAACCATTAATATTGCTTACCGTGGGGAAAATTTTATTTGTGTTGGAGTTGATTCAAAGTTGACCAATGCCTTGACTGGACGTGTGACTAATCTTACTTGCAACAAGTTCTATCGATTAAGTCGGAACATATATATTACCATGGCTGGATTTAGGATGGCTTGGGAGGAAATGTGGCAATGGATGACATCAGTGGTAATTGCAAACCCCAGATTTTTATTTATTTTCCTTAGAAATAATATATAAATATATACACACACATTGATTTTCAACTGGATGATGATAGTTTCAAACAATACCTGAGGAGTTGCACACGGTGGAGCTAGCGGCTAATCTAGCCTATCATTTTGTTAGTCCCTACGGCACAGTTTGCAGCCTTGTTTTGGGATGGGACTTTACAAGTCCACATCCACAAATGTTTCGAGTGATCCCAGGTATATCACTTACGAGTGATAGTGCTATGGCTGTTGGGTCAGGAGAAGAACAGTAAGTTTCAAGAATTTTCCTCTGCTAGTGAACTATGACCTCTGTTTTGTGATATTGCTTTTGTATATTTATAGATGAAAGATATTGCTATTTTTGCACATACAACATACCAATTATTTTGTTGGTTAATATGCAGTATAAATCTGCGGGATCTGACATACTGTAATTATGGGGAATTAGCACATGCCTTCCACAATACAATGTCGCTACTCAACCAAGCCTGCCTTTTAGATCCTCTTTGTGGTGGAGTTGTTATAGGTAAAAATCATAATTTATAATTGTTGATTATTATTATAAAAAAAAGAGAATAAAACTGTTACTTTTTCTTTTTTAAGTAAATTTTTTTACTTTTATTTAATTCACTTTGTAATTGTAGGACGGGTATTGCAGAGAAATCAACCACCATCCTGCCGGTATCTTAACTTCTTCTATTAGGTCATGACGAATGAAGTTGCGTTCTGAATGCACCTGAATGTTTTGCCTGATTGCAACTATATTAAATATCCACCTAGCAGTTTCTTCTGACGATTCTGCTCAAGATTGCAAGTCAGCATCTAAGAACAAGAGAAATAGGCAGTTTTAATGGTTTAACCAGTAGCTGGATTGGCTTAGCATGTATTTTGTAAAATATGAAACCTGTTAGTTTGGAAACCAATAGGCAGCAACTTTAAACATTGAAGCTTAATTTAGGTTACTTGTTAATATTTAGTACTTGGTTACCTGTATCTATATGATGTATGTTTCCTTGCTTGAATGTTGAATCGTATCTTTCGTGGTCTTTAATGAAGAATTTAGTTCATGTGCTGAGAACTGGTATCGGGTACTGTTTTTTTGAAACTTATAACGGAAAAAGGTTGGATTACAATACTTTTCATTGAAATCACCTTAACATATAATTTGAGTAGGGAAATGAAGTTCGGAAAAACGAAGTAAAGCAATAATATAATTTCCATAGATATCATGTACTTGTGTTTATGGTAAATCAGTGAAATCACAGATAGAAGTCAATGACATCAAAATTTACATCTGCGATACTTAATTTTGAACCCGAACAGAACAATCTGCAAAACCATTCTGCAAATGATCTCCATCATCAAGAAAGACAGAGAAGCCGAAAAGATCACTTCTTAGTGTCTGAGAAACTTTGTTTTCAGCAGCAGCATCACCACCACCATCTTCGCCATTTGTCTCGTCTGCTGTTGGTTGTGGAGGAGACGAAAAGTCTAGGCACAACCCTTGTACAAATTTTTCAAATGAAGCAGAGAGGTCTTGAGGGAGGTGAGCTAGCAGTGCCTCCAACTGAAGCCTCACCAGATCATCTTCCTCTGGCCTCAACCCTTTATTCAGCTAGTCTTGGAGCCTTCGATTCTCCTCCTCCAGCAGAGCACACAGCATCAATCCGATCTTATCCACTTGAGTTCCCGGGCAAACGAAGCTGCTTTTGTTGCCATTGAAATTGCAAGCTGTAGAGAGATAACACAGTTAGGAATCAACTCAAAACCCATCAAAGATTTGACACTGAACAAAAGAGAGAAACCTACATTTTTGCTTTCTTCAGCTCTCTTTCTGGGATTCATCTCCTTGTACCTCTGAGCAATGAATGTTTTCGAATTTCCTCACATGGGAATCTTCTGCATTCAGCTGTTCTTCCGATTCCTTCCCTTTACTATTCGTCTCCGAGTTGCTCGGGTGGCTAAGGAATATCTCAATGTGGGTGGCTTAGCAAATTTCAAATTTATGAACACCCAAAAATACCATCATCGTGGCACATTGATGTAAAGCTATAGATAAGGAAGATCAATCCAATGGCCAAGAAGATGCCATCTGTCAAGAGATTAAGTGATATGGTTGTTAGTTTGTTAAGGATTTGTTATTGCTGTACAAGTAGTGAAAAGTGTATAAATAGGAACAATTTGTATTCATTCGGTAAGTAAGTAAAAGCAATAACAAACAGTGCAATTCTCTCTAATTCTCTTCGATCTCTCTCTCTCTACATTCTGTGTCTACAATCTTTCTCTCTCTAAAACATCATTGATAACCTTTAAGCTCAAGATAGTTAACTCAACAATTGAGCGGTATACTACACCGTCTGATCGGTCTCATACACCACATGGGTCATTTGTAAGCGTTCACACTTAATACATGTTTGTACCCTAAAAAAATCGCCAATTTAAGCTCTCTCAATTTTGTAAAAAGCTCAAATCTTTAGCTGCAGTCGGGATCAAACTTTACCTGAAGAGCATTATCAAAAGTGTCGGAGAGCTGAGACAAAGTGTGAGCTATGGAATTGAACCCTCTCATCAAAAGCAAGCAACGAGTCCTCCTTCCTCGCTCTCGCACGTTTTGTTTCTCCGCCATTCTTTTCCAACAAAAATAAAATAAATAAATAAAAAAGTAAAAACCAACAAATTCACAACCACAGCAGAAAACTCAGTGAACAATACCAAAAAATGTACAGTTGAAAAGTAGGTTCCTTTAACTGCAAATCTACCTGGTAATCCCAAATAAAATTAATGTAACTATAAAGCCCAATATAATAATAAATAAATATTTTGACACGTCCATTAAAAAAAGATTTAATATTTGTATTCAATTGAACACATCAACTCCGCCTATGTAAGTTTATCTTACATTGCCGGTCCCAAGCCCGGATAAAGGAGGAGGGGGAGGGCGTCAGGTAGTCGACAGCCGGCACTTCATGATCACGTCGAATCCTTATGAAAATGAATCCAGAACGAAATCGCGCTAAAGCTAGGGCGTCACCCGTAAGTGGCGCGCTGTGTGGCCCGAGCACAGTGATAAGTGAGCAAGGGTCGCTGTATCTCCATCGGCACCCGGATGCAGTGTTAAATGAGCAAGGGAGCCATAGAAACTTCTTTTCGAACGACTCCACTCAAAGTTGTTTGGGAGCATATGCTCCTATCAACTTTACACGGGACACACAAAAGAAGTACTTTGATCCTATTAGACGGGGGATAGTGAAGAAGCTAGGACAGAAGGGTAGAGTTCAAGAGAGCAAAATGCGTTTAGGAACGTGGAATATAGGAACCTTAACGGGAAAATCTATGGAAGTAGTGGAAGTTATGGTGAGGAGAAAGATAAATATTATGTGCCTACAAGAAACTAAGTGGGTTGGTTGTAAGGCAAAGGATCTAGAAAACTCAGGGTTTAAACTTTGGTATTCGGGCACAAATAGAACGAGAAATGGTGTTGGCATCATCGTGGACAAGACCTTGACACAAGATGTTGTAGATGTCAAGAGGGTAAGAGATAGAATCATGGCAATCAAGATTGTAATAGGACAAGAACTTATCAATGTGATTAGTGCGTACGCACCTCAAGTAGGGTTGGATACGAGTTCGAAGGAGAAATTTTGGGAAGACCTTGGAGACTTGGTGCAAGGAATTGCTCAGACGGAGAAGTTATTTATAGGAGGAGATTTAAATGGACATGTGGGCAGGGAGACAGGCAACTATGGAGGTTTTCATGGTGGCCATGGTTTTGGGGAGAGAAACGAGGATGGGGAAGCTATCTTGGATTTTGCAATGGCATATGATCTCTTCTTAGCCAACACCTTCTTTAAGAAGAGAGAAGAACATGTGATCACCTACAAGAGTGGGTCGTCAAAAACACAAATAGATTTTCTTCTAATGAGGAAAGGGGATCGTATAACTTGTAAGGATTGCAAAGTTATACCAGGAGAGAGCGTGGCTAATCAACATCGCTTGTTGGTGATGGATGTACATATCAAAAGAGTGAGACAAAAAAACAAGACTTGGAAGTGCCCAAGGACTAGATGGTGGAATCTAAAAGAAGAAAAACAAGCCATTTTCGAAGAGAAGGTAATCACCCAATGTGTGTGGGATAGAGAGGGGGAAGCTAGCCAAATGTGGGATTCCATGGCTAGTTGTATCCGAAAAGTAGCAAAAGAGGTATTAGGAGAGTCCAAGGGCTTTGCCCCACACCAAAAGGAATCTTGGTGGTGGAATGAGGAGGTACAAACAAAGGTGAAGGCTAAGAAGGAATGTTGTAAAGCCTTATACAAGGAGAGGACCGATGAAAATGGTGAAAGGTATAGAAAAGCGAAGCAAGAGGCGAAGAAAGCTGTCAGAGAAGCTAAGTTAGCGGCTTACGACGATATGTATAAACGACTAGATACCAAAGAAGGAGAGTTGGATATCTATAAACTAGCTAGAGCAAGGGAAAAGAAGACAACGGACCTAAACCAAGTGAGGTGCATCAAGGATGAGGATAGAAATGTTCTTGCTACAGAGAACGCGGTTAAAGACAGATGGAGAGGTTATTTTCATAATCTTTTCAATGAAGGACATGAAATGAGTGCTTCTTTAGGGGAGTTGAGTAACTCAGAAGAGTGTAGAAACTACTCTTTTTATCGTCGAATCCGGAAGGAAGAAGTGGTTGTAGCTTTGAAGAAGATGAAGCATAGAAAAGCAATAGGCCCAGACGATATACCAATCGAAGTGTGGAAAGTTTTGGGAGAGACAGGTATAACATGGCTCACTGACCTTTTCAATAGGATTTTGAAAACGAAGAAGATGCCAAATGAGTGGCGAACGAGCACTTTGGTGCCTATCTACAAGAATAAGGGCGACGTACAAAATTGCATGAACTATAGGGGTATTAAGCTAATGAGTCATACAATGAAGCTCTGGGAGAGAGTCATTGAGCATAGATTGAGGCAAGAGACACGGGTTTCGGACAACCAATTCGGGTTCATGCCAGGGCGCTCAACCATGGAGGCAATCTATCTCTTACGAAGATTGATGGAAAGATATAGAGATGGGAAAAAGGATTTACACATGGTCTTTATAGATTTGGAAAAAGCGTATGATAGGGTCCCAAGAGACATTCTTTGGAGGATTTTAGAGAAGAAAGGAGTACGAGTAGCATATATCCAAGCTATAAAGGATATGTATGAAGGAGCAAAGACTGCCGTAAGAACTCATGAAGGACAAACCGAAAGCTTTCCCATAACTGTAGGATTACATCAAGGCTCATCCTTAAGTCCGTACCTTTTTGCGTTGGTGATGGATGAGTTAACAGGACATATTCAAGATGATATTCCTTGGTGTATGCTTTTCGCAGACGATATAGTGTTGATAGATGAAACTCAGGAAGGGGTAAATGCAAAGCTTAACCTTTGGAGAGAAGTGTTGGAATCTAAAGGTCTTCGCCTAAGCCGATCAAAGACAGAATATATGGAGTGCAAGTTCAGTGCAAATGGAGGCCAAAACGAGTTAGGGGTGAGGATCGGAGATCAAGAAATACCAAAGAGCGACCATTTTCGTTACCTAGGATCTATCTTGCAAAAGAACGGAGAATTAGATGGAGATCTCAACCATAGAATACAAGCTGGATGGATGAAATGGAAGAGTGCATCCGGCGTGTTGTGTGACCGCCGTATGCCACTGAAGCTCAAGGGAAAATTTTATAGGACAGCAATAAGGCCGGCGATGCTGTATGGCACAGAATGTTGGGCGGTGAAGCATCAACACGTACACAAAATGGGTGTAGCGGAGATGAGGATGCTTCGTTGGATGTGTGGGCACACGAGAAAGGATAAGATTAGGAATGAGGATATCCGGGGTAAAGTAGGAGTAGCCGAAATTGAAGGAAATATGAGAGAAAATCGGTTACGGTGGTTTGGACATGTGCAAAGAAGGCCTACTGACGCTCCGATTAGAAGATGCGACTATGGGACAGAGGTTCAGAGCCGAAGGGGTAGAGGAAGACCTAGGAAAACTTTGGAAGAGACTCTAAGAAAAGACTTAGAGTACTTGGATCTAACGAAGGACATGACACAGGACCGAGCACAATGGCGTTCTAAGATTCATATAGCCGATCCCACTCAGTGACTTGGATTTTCCAAGTCTCCAACCGAGAAGTTTTCCTCACTCAGGAAATTAAGGGAACACTACACCAACCTACATGCTCCACTCAGAAAGCTTCAACATACAAGCTTCAACAAAAGAAAATTCAAAGAACTTAGCGAAGAAGGCTTTGGTGTATTTAACACAATACGTTGAAATGAAGGAAAGCTTATTTATTGATATCCCCGATAAGCTACAAATATGTACATATACATGAGTCAAAATAAACAAACAAGAGGGAGCCTTCACAAAGGTTGCTTAGGAGAAGTCTCAGCAATCGGTAGAGCCCTAGAAAGAGAAGGCACCGGAGGGGGATCATTCGGAGCCTCAGTACTGGACAGAACCCTAGAAGGAGGAGGCATCAGAGGTTGATCATTTGGAGCTTCATTACGCGGTACAGCCCCAGAAGATGAAGGCAATAAATGCCTTTGGAACAAACCCACAAATCTCTGATGATCAAGTAAAACCTGACCATCAGTTTCCTTCATCTGGTCAAGCTTCCTCTTCATGTTTGTAGCATAGTCATGGGCGAGCCGGTGCAACTGTTTATTCTCATGCTTGAGCCCTCTAATCTCCTGTTTGAGACTCATCACTTCAGCCGCCAATGATTCAACTTGGCGGGTTCGAGCAAATAGGCGTTGGGCCATATTAGACACAGAACCTGCACACTGAACACTGAGAGCCAGCGAATCCTTAACAGCTAACTCATCAGACCGTTTGGAAAGTAGTCTGTTATCTTTGGGAGTGAGAAGGTTCCTGGCCACCACCGTAGCGGTCATATCATTCTTCATCACGGAATCCCCAACGGTAAGAGGACCAGTAGGGGAGACGAAGGATGGGCGCCATATGTTGTCTGGAGAAGGCGGGGCTGCCTCTTCAACAAGGTTCAAGTCAAAACGACGGTCGGAGGGGCCAGACATTTTCAAAGGTGTTGAAGAGAGAAGAGGTCGGACAAATCAAGATCTTAGAAGTGCAAGAATGGTGCTTATACTGGTGGAGATTCAAGTGTGCTGTGGAACTTAATGTCAGCCCCTATAAAAATCTGCACTCGACGGAGCTTCAGAAATCGAAGAGGCGCCTGCTCAGAAATCGAAGAGGCGTTTGCTTTCTCAAAAGCTGGGCTGCTTAGAGACCACGAGGGTTGATCTCAGAAATCGAAAAGGCGTTTGCTTTCTCAAAAGATGGGCTGCTCAAAGACCACGAAGGCCGATCTCAGAAATCGAAGAGGCGCTCGCTTTCTCAAAAGCTGGGCTCCTCAGAGACCACGAGGGCCGATCTCAGAAATCGAAGAGGCACCTACTTTTCCAGCCTTGTCAGCACCTGTCACACGCACACTCAGCTTTGCGGAAATTATGGGCATTCTGTCGAAGACTTCTGGTGAAGTAGAAAACACATGAATCTTACTGTTCAATCACCCACTTCCCACACGCAACAATAGCTCATGGGTACCACAGATAACTTTGCCAAAGTTCTCTGCCAAAGTTGAGCACGTGAAGCTTACAGCTCCCACTACATCGCTCTGACCAAGAAGGGTAAAAGAATAGCAAAGAAACAGCACTAACAAAGTTTAGACCCATAAATTTTGAAGGTCTAGCTACCATATTATTACCCACAAGGTTGAGCACGTGAAGCTTACAGCTCCCACTACATCGCTCTGACCAAGAAGGGTAAAAGAATAGCAAAGAAACAGCACTAACAAAGTTTAGACCCATAAATTTTGAAGGTCTAGCTACCATATTATTACCCACAAGGGTAAAGGAACAGTACCATTGCTGGATAATTGGAAAGTCCCTGTGTGTCAACCTCTGTGCTTCGTGGCAAGGTAGACTAGCAAACATGCCCAAACATGCTCAACCTTTACTCACATTCGAGAAAACACTCCCAATAAGATTGCTTGCTCCAAAATCGAAGAGGCACCGTCCTTCGAATCTCGAGAGCCAGACTCCCAACATGATTACTTTCTCAAAAATCGAAGAGAGGGTAAAGGAACAGTACCATTGCTGGATAATTGGAAAGTCCCTGTGTGTCAACCTCTGTGCTTCGTGGCAAGGTAGACTAGCAAACATGCCCAACCTTTACTCACATTTCGAGAAAACACTCCCAACAAGATTGCTTGCTCCAAAATCGAAGAGGCACCGCCCTCCGAATCTCGAGAGCCAGACTCCCAACATGATTACTTTCTCAAAAATCGAAGAGACACCGCTCCCCGAATCTCGAGAGCCAGACCCCCAGCATGATTGCTTTCTCAAAACTCGAAGAGGCATTGTTCTCCGAATCAATCGAAGAGGCGCTCGCTTTCTCAAAAGCTGGGCTGCTCAGAGACCACGAGGGTCGATCTCAGAAATCGAAGAGGCACCTACTTTTCTAGCCTTGTCAGCACCTGTCACACGCACACTCAGCTCTGCGGAAATTATAGGCATTCTATCGAAGACTTCTGGTGAAGTAGAAAGCACATGAATCTTACTTTTCTATCACCCACTTCCCACACGCAACAATAGCTCATGGGTACCACAGATAACTTTGCCAAAGTTCTCTGGCAAAGTTGAGCACGTGAAGCTTGCAGCTCCCACTACATCGCTCTGACCAAGAAAGGTAAAAGAATAGCAAAGAAACAGCACTAACAAAGTTTAGACACATAAATTTTGAAGGTCTAGCTACCATATTATTACCCACAAGGGTAAAGGAACAGTACCACTGCTGGATAATTGGAAAGTCCCTGTGTGTCAACCTCTGTGCTTCGTGGCAAGGTAGACTAGCAAACATGCCCAACCTTTACTCACATTCGAGAAAACACTCCCAACAAGATTGCTTGCTCCAAAATCGGAGAGGCACCGTCCTCCGAATCTCGAGAGCCAGACTCCCAACATGACTACTTTCTCAAAATCGAAGAGACGGTAAATGAACAGTACCATTGCTGGATAATTGGAAAGTCCCTGTGTGTCAACCTTTGTGCTTCGTGGCAAGGTAGACTAGCAAACATGCCCAACCTTTACTCACATTCGAGAAAACACTTTTGCTTGCTCCAAAATTGAAGAGGCACCGCCCTTCGAATCTCGAGAGCCAGACTCCCAACATGATTACTTTCTCAAAAATCGAAGAGACACTGCTCTCCGAATCTTGAGAGTCAGACCCCCAGCATGATTACTTTCTTAAAAATCGAAAAGGCATCATTCTCCGAATCTCGAGAGCCAGATATCACAGACCACTTTTTCAAAGTGCTCTGACAGAGTTAAAACATGTGAAGCTGGCAGCTCCCACTACCGTGCTAGGACCAAGCAGGGTAAAGGAATAGCATTACTACTTGTTGTTAGGGAGACTCCTATATATGTCGACCTCCATCCCCAATGGACAGGCAGACCTGCAAAAATGCTCAACCCTTCCTCATATCTAAGAGGGCACTCCCAACGAAGCCTTTCGAAATATTCAGCTTTCTTTCCCCCCGATAATACCTCTGCAAACAAGCTATACTAGAGCAAGAATATCTCATATCATCAGGGTTAAAAGCAAGAGTATCCCATATCATGCTTTTTCCCTGTCTTTTCCTTTGGCCTTGTTCTTACCTGCAAGACAAGGAGAAAGAGAGCAATCAGTCAGCACTTGGAATCAAGCTTCCAGCCAGGAACTGACTGCCTGGAACCCCTTACCTGATTACTTACCTGGCATTGCTCTCGAGTACTCATCTTCAACATCTTATGCTTCCAGGGAAGATACCGCATCTGCTTGAGGAATAGATAGGGCAAGTGCGAAGGATACAAGGAAGCATGTGGAGACAAGCGTAACAGCACACGTGCCGATACATCCATTACTCTGTCAAAAGCAAAAGTATCCCATATCAACAGGGTCGAACGTACTCTAGAATTGATGGACTTGTTTTGACCCTCAAATTCTTCAGTCGGCCTTATACTCTGGAGGACACCAGAAAACCCTCCAGCTCAGTTCAAGAATAAGCCTGTGGAAAGTTACTTCTTCAAAAGTAAAAGTATCCCATATCATCTCTTCTCATTTTTCTTCTCTTTATCCTTCATGCTGCTGCAAGATGGGGAGAAGGTGAACACTCAGCCGGAGCTCTGATTGCTTACCTTGTCTGTCACCTCTTTCAGCAGATTCCCTAGCTCGGCGACTTGGGGGACTCCTACTACATGGTTTGTATCGCGCTTGACCAAGCCTGAAACTACAAGTAAGCTTCAAGTGAAATTGATACATTACCTTGTGTATCTCCACCAGTTAAAGATACCACCCCTGGATGGAGGAAGAGTACTTCCAGAGAAGATGCCACATCTACCTATGAGACAGATAAGGCAAGTCAAGACGATACCACACTCCGATACTTAGAAGTTTCGTGATTACGAGATCATTCTCCCACAATATTTCCTAATGTCATTTGTACTAAATCATTCACTTGTACTCACTAAAGGAGAGCTTGAACCTATGTACTTGTGTAAACCCTTCACAATTAATGATAACTCCTCTATTCCGTGGACGTAGCTAATCTGGGTGAACCACGTACATCTTGTGTTTGCTTTCCTATCTCTATCCATTTATATACTTATCCACACTAATGACCGGAGCAATCTAGCGAAGATCACAAAAAGCGACCGTTTTCGTTACCTAGGACCTATCTTGCAAGAGAACGGAGAATTAGATGGAGATCTCAACCATAGAATACGAGCTGGATGGATGAAGTGTAAGAGTGCATCCGGCGTATTGTGTGACCGTCGTAGGCCACTGAAGCTCAAGGGAAAATTTTATAGGACGACAATAAGGCCAGCGATGTTGTATGGCACATAATGTTGGGCGGTGAAGCATCAACACGTACACAAAATGGGTGTAGCGGAGATGAGGATGCTTCGTGGGATGTGTGGGCACACGAGAAAGGATAAGATTGGGAATGAGGATATCCGAGGTAAAGTAGGAGTAGCCGAAATTGAAGGAAATATGAGAGAAAATCGGTTCCGGTGATTTGGACATGTGCAAAGAAGGCCTACTGACGCTCCCGTTCGAAGATGTGACTACGGGACAGAGGTTCAGGGCCGAAGGGGTAGAGGAAGACCTAGGAAAACTTTGGAAGAGACTCTAAGAAAAGACTTAGAGTACTTGGATCTAACGGAGGACATGACACAAAACCGAGCGCAATGGCGTTCTAGGATTCATATAGCCGACCCCACTTAGTGGGAAAATGCTTTGTTGTTGTTGTTGTTGTTGTTGTATTCAATTGAACACATCAGCCATCAAATAAAATTTTGAAATAATATAATTTGAATTTTTTTTTCCGGGCTCTTGAACGTTTAAAGCCGCTCAGAATGCTTTTATATAAGTCATAAAAAACTTTAATATTTAAATTATTAATTTTTTAACATATATATTCTAATATTTATATAATAAAACGTAATGTATCATCTCATATTTTATTCACGCAACAAAATCTTTTCTGCTGTACTCACTCCTGCATCATTTCTGATAAGGTATTGGGTCACTGAAAACAGTTACATTGGCCCCACAGGGAATAATCAGCCAATACTTGACCAAACAAAAAATGAAATTGCTGATACCTACCCCGTCTAAGGATGATGATTCTTTACCTTCCTATTCTCATCTTCTCCTCTTACATATTATTTTTTATCTTATTATCTTTATAAAAAAATTAATATAAAATGTTGATGTAGCTTAACTGTGATCGTTCAAATATGAATGCATGGAAAGGTAAATAGATTAGGAGAGTAAAGAATCCTCCTCCCGTCCCAATTTTAATTTCCAAGAAACCCCACTCCTGCTCTGCTCTGCTTTGCCCCTCTCTCTCTAGAAAGGACTTGGATTCTCTGCCCTCCAATTTTGGTACCCTCCCCGTGCCCTCCTGTTTTTGTGGTCACGGTTAAGCCACGTCAACATTTTATATTAATATTTCTTTTTGTTTTATTATTTTTATAAAAAAATAATATAAAATATTAACGTGGCTTAAACGTGACCACACAAAACAGGAGGGCACAGAGAGGGCACCGAAATGGGAGGGCAGAGAATCCAAGTCCCTCTAGAAACCCCACTCCCCATTTTCATTAGGACTTGGATTCTCTGCCCTCCCAATTCGGTGCCCTCCCCGTGCCCTCCTGTTTGTGTGGTCACGGTTAAGCTACGTCAATATTTTATATTATTTTTTTTTTGTTTTATTATTTTTATAAAAAACAATATAAAATGTTAGCATGGGTTAACCGTGACCATACAAAATAGAAGGGCACGGGAAGGGTACCGAAATAGGAGGGCAGAGAATCCAAGTCCTTTTCATTAATGTCTGTGAATGTGAGAAATACCACTGTCCCAATTTTAATTTCCAAGAAATCTAATCACCGTCGTCGCCTCCGCCGTCGTGACAGTCCTTACTTCGGAATGCTTCCATCAGGTAAAAATGCCCCTCAAAAAACGTTTTTTTTTTATTTTCAGAATTTTTTTTTTTGCTCATGTCGTTATCTGTTTCATCAGAGAAACCAAAGGGACCCTGTTCACTTCAGCTGCAGATAGACGAGCGCACCACCATTAATTATAGTTGCTCAAATGATCAAGAATGGATTAGTGATCTAATTAAATATGTTTATATTTAATTATAATTGTTATCTCAGAGTATCAATTATACTTATCCTAAAATAAAAAAAAAAGAGTACCAATTATACTTACCCAGTAACATGTCAAATAATTTACTTAAATCTAGCTTGATTATTACAATAAAATTTGGACATGAAGATTAGTATACAATGTGAATTTTTGGTTTATGTATGTATTGTGTTCTGAACTCCTCTGAATTGTTAGAAATCGCTGATGATTACCAAAGTTCAAAAAAGATAGAATTTAATAACTTCAGGTATAAACCTTATTTATTTCACCCCTTGATTGCTCAGGACTTCAAAAGCTCCCAATCTGTTTCAAAAGGTTTCACTCTTTCCGAACTCTATTGCACTTTGTGAATTTGAAACTTGCATCGGCTAAAGGTCGTACTCAGTGCACAAGGCTCCCACTTTACGCAGGGTCTGGGAGAGGTGAATGTCGGCTAGCCTTACCCCCATTTTATGGAGAGGCTGCTCCCAAGTCTCGAACCCGAGATCTACTGCTCATGGGCGAAGGCACTTGCCATCGCACCAAGTGAAATCAGTGAAATCACTGAGTAAAAGTCAATGGCATCAAAATTTATAACTGAAATGCTTAATTTCAAACCCGAATAGAACAATCTGCAAAACCGTTCTGCTTCTGCTAATGATCTCCATCATTAAGCGAGGCAGAGAAGCCAAACAGATCACTTCTTGCACCAGCCAAGCACATCTCCTAATGAATGGAAAGTAATGAAATAGGAAACAGAACATATCCTAATGAAATAGGAAACAGAACATATTTAGGATTTAACCATTGCCGATGCAGTGCACGCATATAATATATTACCATACCAGATGATGTTTACGAATATATTTTGCTGTGCTTCTGTTGTCATTGACCAAGAGAAGAATAAGAATCTGGAAAGATAACCTCAACTTAGCACAAACAAAATCCAAATTACGGGTTCCAAAACTAATTGAAGGTTATGATTGTGGAAAATGTTGCTATCCAACTATGTCTTACAAATAGGGAAGGCAATACATGTAATGTATCTACCTGCATAACAAGTCTATGAACTTATATCGAGAGAAGACTGTCAAAGACCCAATCGCAACCATCTGAAAGAGCAACTGAAGAGAATCATTCTCAATCAAACTTTGTGCTGCCAAAGGATGATTTGACAGTGCTTTCATAGTATGCACAGTACTCCGCTGTACCCGCATAATTATAGGTTGGAAACAAAAAGAAATTTAAAAACATACCATGAACCGATAACGTAACAAATACAAGTGAAAGAATAAGTCTCTTTGTGCTTCTTTGACATCTTTTATAGTTTAACTCTCCACGCGATGTATCTTTTTTTGTTTTTTCTTTTGAACAAACATTATTTTATATACTAAGGGAAAGGGTGAGCTTAGCCTCACAATGAGCTAGTAATAATGTGGTTCAAATTCGCCTTTTGCGAGAATCGAACATAAGACCTCTCATTTACAAGTGAAGAGGAATACCACCGAACCGTAAACTAAGCAGCCCGATGTATCAAATTTTAAACATAAAATAAAAATTCATATTTATTTCTTTGCATTGGTAACGAAAGAAAAGGAACTAAAAGGTATAAAAATATTTAAACATTGCATTGGTAATGAAAGGAAATGAATAAGCAATGCTTCAAACCAATAAAAATTAATAAAAAGTATTTAATAATTTATTAAAAATTATTTAAAGCTGTTGTCAAATTTGACATCAACCATAAAAGATGTCATTCTACGTCATGCCACATAGAAATTGACATTTCGGTTGAAAAACATTAGTGTTATTATTTTTTACCGTTATTGTTGATGTGAACTTTTTGACATTTCATTTGGAAATGCTCTTATTCTTTATTCAGTCTTATTCCACCAAGTATGTAAGGATATTATGTGTGTAACTTTGTGTGAAATTTGACAAATGGGACTTGTTTAAGGGGAACTTGAGTTGAGATCGAGTTGTTGCTAGTGATTCTCTCCTTTCATTTGAAGCTAGTCTATATCTAGTTTTGCCCTGATATACTTGTCCAGCAAATGATGATAGGACACGAAGGGACATCAACCATTTGTATTACGATACTTAGTGTACATCTCAGCATATTAATTGTCATAATAAAAATGGTTGAATACTTGAAAAAAAAATTCAACTATTTGTATTATGACACTTGGTATAGCGGACCATGTTTCCAGCAAATTGAAAATTTTCTCCTTGAAGTGCTTTCTAAAAGAAACACCTGATGTGTGCTTCCTTCATGAAACACTTAAGTGCTTTTTTAGGAAAAAATTGCATTTTTCGTAAAAGTTTCAGTATACTCCAATTACGTTTTTGAGGGTTCTTTTATCTTATATATAAAGCCAATAAGGCCAATAAATAGTGTATTTTGCACACGCGTGCCTGAAGGCTAGTTATAAATTTGTGCTTCCAGCTTAACAAAAAGTTAAGTTAGACATGTAGTTCGGCCAGATTACATGTCCAATTATGTTTTCGGCCAAAGATTACAAGTCCAAGCTTACATGTCCAATTATTTTGTCACGCGTAGTTAGCCATTTCTGGAAAGTGGATACCATGTGGCATTGGCGTGGTTGCTTGAAAAATCTAGGGCTGCTTCTTCTTCCTCGGGTTCTAACCCTTTGGGTCATCTCTGGAAGTGCATTTGGGTTGCTCGAGTCCCCCCAAAAGTCAAGGAATGCGCTTGGAGGATTTGTCGGAATATAATTCCTACCCATGAGAATTTGATCAGGAAGCACCTGAAGGTGGATGCGGTCTGTGTGATGTGCGGGGTCAAGTGCGAATCCCATTACACTTGATGAGGATTGCCCATGTTCATCGTCAAGCTAATGAAATGGCCCATTGTGTTGCAAATTTTGCGTTATGTGAGGAGGTTTCTCGGTCATGGTTCGATGAACCGCTAGACTTTTTGGCGGATCTCTTTGTAATTGAATGTTAAGGTTGTGTTGTGTGAGGAATGTATGTACTAAGTAAACAAGTGTGCATAACTTGTTTCTGAAGTAAATTTTACTCACGAAAATACTATTATTATAACTAACACTATTTTTGTAACTCATATTCTCATTATATGTCATCTCGATATAATAAATGTTTAAGTCTTTGTTCTACCATTATATCCAAAACCTAGTCTATTTCCTACTAGTTAGTGTCACTACTATCTAAATTATTAGGTATCATATCGTTACAGTAGATTATTCCGTACATAAACAACAAAAACTATTCTCATTCCAAGTAAACATCCTCCTAAATTAGGTATCGATTCCTCCTTTATTTCTTCCTATTTACCTTGGAATTTCAATTTTTTTATGATTTGGCTCTTTTTCAAATTGGATTTTCGAAGAAATTGACTCTTGTTTCTACTTGACTAAACTCTAAATTATAATCGAAACAGAACTCTAGTAAAATGAAAAAGAAATCAAAGGAAGCCCAATTCTAACCATTTTTGAGAGGGAAAAAATGTTAAAAAGGAAGCCAAGCCCAACCCGAACTGGATGGTGAAGCCCAACGCTATAAATTCAAGGGAACAAGGAACCTCTGCCACCAACTCCTGCAATCGATTCCGGTAATCAAACCCCTAAAATTCTTTATGGAGAGCGATCGATCTGCAAAATCAAAGAGATTTGTAAACTCGTTTTAGGTCAAAGATTTGTAAACTACAGATTTTAAGGAATTTCTAGAATCTAAACCTTTACATATCCTTCAACGCCGTTAATTGCACGATACACATCCACAGCAAAACTGATACACGTTCCAAAAATGGCATCAAGAACCTTAATTTCTCACTGTAAAACAAAAATTTGAAATTAAAAAATTGAAAGCTCGGATTTTTACTGCGACACTCAAATTCCAAAAAATAACTAATTGCATCAATAGAACAAGGACTAAGAAAAATAATAGAAGAGAGAGAGAGAGAGAGAGCTGTGTGTAACCATGTAAAGATTCCCAACAAAGCATAGCCTTCAAGGTTGTTCACTCACTTAAACTGCAAATCAACAATCGACTAACATTACTTGGCCGCTGCCCAGGGGCGGATCCACAGTGGGGTCAATGGGGTCACACGACCCCTTGGAAGCCATGGAAACTACCTTAGAGACCCCTTGGAGATGGTGGAACGACCCCTTGGAGCTGACTGGTGCGACCCCTTGGCTACACACCAACTGTTCGACGAAAGGCTCCTCGGCGGCTGGGCAAAACGAAGACGAAGGAGAAGGCGCTGCGCGCCTGTTTTTTTTTTAAAAGCAACATGGGCAAAACGAGTGCAGTGTTCTGGAATTTCTAAGTTTTTCAGGTTCTGTTTTTGCGATGAAAGGAGGAAGAAGATGAGTTTCTCTCTCATCCTTTCCTTCTCACGTGACCATCTCAAACTTTCCCATAAAATTTATTTTATAATTTTGTCCAATCACATTTGGATAGCTAGCATTAAGTTGACGTTTTCAAAAAGGAAAAATGGGCTGTCAATACCCAGGTTTAAATTTTTATATTCAAGATGGGGAAAAGCAAAGAATAAAAAAGAATAAAATATGGTCTCTGTTTGTGAGTCTCTTGCTAATGTGAGTGATGGAAGGTGTTTGCAATGCTTTTCTGACCGTTGGAGGTGTTTGCATTGCTATCATCAAAGCAATGCCAGACATTTACAAATGTAAGCCACCCATATAACTTGACAGCACGTTAAGCGCGTTAAGCCACGTGTGTTTGGTTAGGGGATTTCTTTGATGATAGCAATGTACGTAGTTTGGGGATGTCTGGCATTGCTTTCTAGTTTTTTTATTATGAAACCATCCAATTCATTACATGAGATTTTTATTTTTATTTTTGAAAAATTAGATATAATTATTCAAAATATCTTAAGTTATATGGCATATATGATTAATGTGTTTCTAAATTTTAGACTTGTTAGATATTTTTTTTGTACGTTCAGGACCTTTGAACAAGGATTTTGGAGTAGCTAGTCGCGCTATCCCAATGAAATGACGATATGCATGCGGTTTCTGTTAAAAAAAATTTTCGCGCTACGCGCGCTATCCTTATTGAACTTTTACACTGCGACCCCTTGGGGTAAGATTCCTGGATCCGCCACTGCCGCTGCCCTACTTCATAAGGTTACAGTTGCAGCCTTGCTGCCCGCTGCCCTACTATCAACAAAGGAATGCACCATCAGGATCAAAAAATTTCGGTCATGTTTCTCTCTCTCCTCTTTGTTTCTCTAGTTACAAAATGAGAAATGAGGATTGGAATTTTTGGGTAACTCATTTATATGAGAAGGCAATTTGGTAATCGTAAGTTTTAGAAAAATCCTATTTCTGTCATATTGTTGTGCATGGCATATGCATGCTTTGTGCATATTCAAAAAATTATATTTTAGTCCTAAAATTAAGAAAATTAATCATTTTTTTTGTAATTTTTCTATTTATAAATTATTTTTTATTTTTTTATAAAAGAAGACAATATAATTAACTTAAAAAGTTTACACTATTTCTCACATCAACCATCAAATAAAATTTTGACTTAATATAATTTGAATTTTTTTTTCCCTGTGCTCTTGAACGTTTAAAGCCGCTAAGAATATCACAAGCTTCCTTTTCCTTGCTTCCCAAGGTATTCGGGGTACTAATCCAATGGATGGTAGACCACACTAATTCCATAATCCTACCTTTTTGGAGACCCAGTGTTCCTTTATTTTAATGCACTCACTCACAGGATCCAGGAAGAAGGGGAGGGTCAGGAAGAGAGATAAAATATTTTTAATTGTAAATTCTGTCTTTTTTAATAATATTATTATGAGACGCATCCGTCGAAGAAGTTGAATACACGTGGAGGCCTTTAGAGAGAGTCTGGTGGACGGGAAATTTTTTACTGTGATCGGAATACGGTTGGTACATCACGTGTTTTTATATAAATAGTGAAATTTTTTAATATTTAAGTTATTAATTTTTTAACACACATATTCTATTATTTATATAATAACACGTGATGTATCACTTCGTGTTTTATTCACACAAGAAAATCTCTTCTGCTGGACTCGCTCCTACATCATTTCTGATACCCATAAGAGCAAGTTCACCCCTAAGGACTTTGTACCAGCACCCAGCGTATTTATTCACTCAAGTGAACAGTAATAGACCTCAGTGAACAGTAATAGACCAAAGCATATCTACCCCTAACAAAAAATAGCCTAGTCCATTTTATTAAAATATTATTATTTTTATTATAAAATAATATTTTTATTTTTAATTTCTGAATTTATAAATAATAATAATAATAATAATATCTAAATTTATTAAAAAAATTCTGTATTTTTTAAAAGTGAAATTCTTAATTTGGGGGGGAGGGGAACGTGGACCATTTATCTGTGATCGGACGGTCCATTTTAAAAGTCAATTTTAATTTTTTTTTACCGTTGGAAATCCAACAGCATACATTTCGCCACGTCACCCACCCAGGGGTGGGGTGTGAGTGCGCCTGCTAGGCGAGCCCAACCTCTGAACGTCTGTCGGCTACTCGCCATAAAGGTCGCGTGAAAGGCACTCACCAGCCCAATTGCCCAGTTCCTTGCTCAGTCAAATTTGGGCTGGCCTGGAGACAAGCTTGGGCTGCATCCCAAGAAAAAGGGTGGGCTAGAGTAGATTGATTGGCTCCCAGCTTGATTTTTGTACTTTGTGCTGGGCTATTCCACCTCTGATGGACTTGCTCTAAGGTATTGGGACACTGAAAACAGTTGCATTGGTCCCAAAGAATAAACAGCTAATACCTGACCAAACAAAAAAATAAACAGCCAATACCTGCCCCGCTTGTGTTTAGAGGTGGGGCCCGCTCCAGTGTTATGGCGGGCGGCATTGCTTAAGGGCTGTGTAATGATATTCTATTTGGAACCCTCTATGCCACCACAAAATCAAGTTCGTATAGACATTCGTGATTTGACGAACAAGAAACGTGAAGAAGGCATTAAGGATGCACCTTAAGAAAAAGTTGAGACAACCAGCCCCATATTTTTTTTGTTTTGTTTTTTTTTTTTTAGCACAACGATGTTTCTACATTAAAAAAATAGTGAGTTCGGTTAAACCACACAATGAGCAATCTGATTTAGTATCAAATTCGTCATCCACGAGATTCAAATATAAAACCTCTCAATTCCAAGTGAAGATAAATATTACTAGATTATAGTACTTAGTGGCCTACCCCAAAAAAATTAAATCACCAATAAAGTCCTTTGGGTGCAAATGTTTTAATAAAATATTTTCGCCGATTATTTTTATTTTTTGCACAATTTGTGCTTATAAGCATGGACGGAGCCACCTTCCCACACTAATTTTTTTTTTTGGTAAACTCAGGCCCGTCTTGAAGGTAGCCAGATAAGGCAATCATCTAAGGCCATCTCCAACCGATGGCTGGTCAAATTGCTCGTTTTAGCCCTCTGTCCCTCCAAGATTCTCCAAGATATTAATATTTTAATGAACAGTACATGGTCATATTTGCCTCCATCTCCAACCGAGGGCCAGAGGGCTCGTTTTAACCCTGTCACAAAAAACGGTCTCTAACCGAGGGCCAAAGAGTCATAGGGCCAAACATAATTTATTATTTAAATTATTGAAAAATTATTGAAAAAATATTGAGGGAAATTATTGAAAAATTGAAAGAAATATTGCAGATGAAGGAAATATTGAAAAATGTATTAAAGGAAATATTGAAAAATATATTGAATGAAATATTGCAAATGAAGTGAAGAATTGAAAGAGGTTTACCATATTTATAGAAGTAAAAAAAGGTTTAAATTCAAAAAAAAAAAAAATTTGAATACAACGGCTAGCAGTCAGCTAGCCGTTGTATTCAATTTTTTTTCAAACTATATGTGTCGGTTATAACTCTTAACTCTTGAGTTAGGAGAATTGACAAATATTTCGGTGGAGCAAAAAAATAAAAATTGAGGGGCACATGTTTACCTGATAGAGGTATTCCGGTGGAGCAAAGACTCTAGCAATGGTGGAAGGAAAAAATGGGGTGACAGAACCAAATATTTCGAAGGAAAAAATGAGTTAACTATTGAGTTAGGACAAGAGTTAACTATTAACTCTTGAGTTAGGAGAATTGACAAATATTTGGTTTTTGAGTTAACTATTGAGAGTTAACTATTAACTCTTGAGTTAACTCTTAACTCTTGAGTTAGGAGAATTGGCAAATATTTGGTTTTT
Organism: Malus sylvestris; assembly: GCF_916048215.2. Taxonomy (NCBI): domain Eukaryota; kingdom Viridiplantae; phylum Streptophyta; class Magnoliopsida; order Rosales; family Rosaceae; genus Malus; species Malus sylvestris. The sequence goes on along the minus strand of NC_062270.1, from coordinate 38,786,412 downwards.
GAGTTAAGAATTAACTATTAACTCTTGAGTTAACTCTTAACTCTTGAGTTAGGAGAATTGGCAAATATTTGGTTTTTGATTAAGAGTTAACTATTAACTCTTGAGTTATGAAATGGCAAAAGCCAATTCATAGTTTCCTACACCAACAGAATTTTCATTCAGACAAACTAATCACCGCCTTCTTCTTCTGCTACTCGTACCCCTTCTTCTTGCCTCTGAGCTGAAGCTTTGTGCTACTTGTACCCACCACCAATGGCGGCACTCGCAGCAGGCACCCGACCACCGTGGGTCGGCCTAGGAGCGGCAGTGTGGGTGCAAATTGCAGCCGGCGATGCCTTCACTTTCCCGCTGTACTCCCACTCCCTGAAGTCGGTTCTGGGTTTCAACCAGAAGCAGCTCACCATGCTGGGTGTGGCCAACGATATCGGCGAGAACGTCGGCCTTATCCCCGGAATCCTTTCCAAGAAGTACCCGCCGTGGCTTATTCTTTTGATCGGCGCTCTCGCCTGCTTCTTCGGCTACGGCATCATCTGGCTCACCGTCAGCAGCACCATTCTGCCCCGCCTTACTGGATGGTACGTTTTCTTGTCTGAATGAAAATTCTGTTGGTGTGGGAAATTATGAATTGGCATTTGCCATTTCTCCTAACTCAAGAGTTAATAGTTAACTCTCAATAGTTAACTCAAAAGCCAAATATTTGTCAATTCTCCTAACTCAAGAGTTAATAGTTAACTCTTCTCCTAACTCACGAGCCTAGTTAACTCATTTTTGCCTTCCAAATATTTGGGCCTGTCACCCCATTTTTTCCTTCCACCATCGCTCAGTCTTTGCTCCACCGCCGGAATGCCTCTATCAGGTAAAGATATGCCCCTCAATTTTATTTTATTTTGTATTATGGGATTATTTTTGTTCATTCCATTATCTGTTTCATTTCTGAATCTAAATCATTCATTGACTGTTGGGATAGGAGTTTTGAACGAGGAGAAACCCAACGGATCCAAGGTGTGGTCGCTAAAGCCACAGCCGACCACCATGGTTGACGGAGACAATAATGGTGATCGGACTGGTAGTTTCACAACCACAAAAGTAAAAACGAGTTGCCAAAGTTCAAAAATGAAAGAATTTAACAGCTTCAAAGATAATCTTCAATGCTTATCGGATAATCTGGTCGGCGAGTGTCAACATGGACCATTGTTTGATCAGATTTTTTTAAAGTGCATGGATTATATAACTGCATTGTCACGGTTAGTGTTCAAAATTTTCAAGTTCTTATTGTTAAAAGGTGCTTTTATCTGTTAACTACTGTCGTTTGAATTGCCCTGTTTTATGTTAAAGCAGCAGTTCAAGAACTTATCGTCAAGCCGCTACTTGGAGGGCTCTGCAGCTGATCACATCATTTATATCTGTTGCCAACACACTTGCTACCAGGCGAGAAACTACTCGTATACAATTAAACGCTGAACAAAAGATAGAAACTGAGGGACATCGTGTGGAATCACTGAACAAGAGGCTCTCAATGACTCACCACAAGATAACTACATTAGAGCAGATGATGTGCAAGATATCAAAAGGGTAGGATATTCTGACTCAGCATTATAAGTAAGAAGCAAAGAAAACTGACATGATTTCATAAAGTTCCTGTTTTATCAGAATCCTTTAGTTCTTTTTCACAGTGTAATCCGTCATTATAGGTTATTGGTGCATTGCTATCGCTATCGTGAGATCGATCCAAATATTTGGATTTCTTGCACTGAGTCACTAGGCGTGTGGATTATTTCCTATCCATCACTGTTTTTGCAGGATGTATACTTAAAGTATATTGGATTGGCATTGAAGGACACGGTAAGTTTGGGATTCTTGATCCGTTGGCTTAAGCTGTTTTCCTTTGTACTCATGTTGGAAAAACCTCATTTGTTTTCGCCCTGTTTTGCTTCTAAGAGGGCTGGTGTAAGAAATGCTTTTGTCCATGCATTGAAAAATGTTTGTGAGATTGATGCTAATGTTCCAAGTCTCGGTCGATTCACTGGAAGATTTTCAAGTCAAATGATTGCTCCTTCTAGCGACATTGACATTTCCGTAGCTATATCCGCAACTGGTCCGGTTAAACAGTTACTAAGGTGACTGCCCTGTTTTTGGAACTCTGTCAAAATTAATAGTTTCTTGTTTACTGTTTTTTCAAAAGCTCTTTGAATTAGGCTAAGTTTCTCTATGTTGCAGACACCAGCATCTACCACCACAGATCAGGCATGTGGTAAGAGCATTAGAGTATGAACAATTGATTGCTCAGGAGTCCAATAGCTCCCAATCTGATGCAAAAGGTTTCACTCCTTCCGAACTCTGTTTCACTTTGTGGATATGATTGTTTGTATTCTTTTATGTTATTTTTCTCCATAATTAGGAGCACAAAAGTTTTTCACCCATAAATCTCTCCTTCCTTATCCGTGTGCAGGTTTTTCATGCTATGAACATGGCACCATTAATATTGCTTACCGCTGGGAAAATTTTATTTGTGTTGGAGTTGATTCAAAGTTGACCGATTCCTCGACCGGATGTGTAACTAATCGTACTTATAACAAGTTCTATCAAATAAGTCGAAACATATATATTACAATGGCTGGATTTAGGATGCCATGGGAACGTATGTGCCAATCGATTACAACAAAGGTAACTAAAAACTCTCAATTTTTTTTTTCTTTTACTCAAAATTATATATATTGATTTTTAATTGGATGATGATAGTTTTCAACAATACCTGAGGAGTCGCACCGGTGGAGCTAGCGGCTAATCTAGCCTATCAATTTGTTAGTCCGTATGGCACAGTGTGCAGCCTTTTTTTGGGATGGGACATTACAAGTCCACATCCCCAAATGTTTTGAGTGATCGCAGGTGAATCATTTACGACGGGAGACAGTGCTATGGCTCTTGGTACAGGAGAAGAATAGTAAGTTTTAAGAATTTTGTTTGAACTATGAACTTTGTTTTTGTGGTTTTTTTTTTTTAACAAACTTTTTTTTTTAATAAACGAATTTTTTTAGCAAACAATATTATCTATGGACTAAGCTTCATAATGAACTAGCGATAACATAGTTTAAATTCATCTTTGACGAGAATCGAACCTAAGACCTTGGAATTGCTTTTGTATTTATAGATAGAAATTATTATTATTATTATTTAGAATATAACGTACTAATTATATAGAAAATATTAGTATTTTTTTTAATATAAAATACTAATTATTTTTTGGTTAATATGTAGTGTAAACCTACAGCATCTAACCGATCATTATCATGGGGAATTAGCAGATGCCTTCCAACATACAATGTTACTACTCAACCAAGCCTGCGTTTTAGATCCTTTTTGTGGTGGAGATGTTAAAGGTAAAAATCATAATTTAAAATTTGTTAATTATTATTACCAAAAAAATATAATAAAGTGTAAATTTTTTCTTTTTAAATAAAAGTTGTGACTTATTAGTGAAATCACAGATAGAATTCAATGGCATCAAATTTACATCTGCGATACTTAATTTCGAACCCGAACAGAACAATCCGCAAAACCATTCTGCTAATGATCTCCATCATTAAGCGAGGCAGAGAAGCCGAAAAGTACTTATTAGTGCCTGAGAAACTTTGTTTTCAGCAGCAGCATCACCATCACCATCTTCGCCATTTGCCTCGCCTGCTGTCGGTCGTGGAGGAGACGAAAAGTCTAGGTTGTTCTGAAGTTCCCTTAATGTACTACGACCAAAATCTTTTAGTTCAGCTTGACTCTCCGTGGAACAAAGGTTGATAGCATTTACGCAAGATACAACTTCCTTGTGCATACGGTACGAATGAAGGACAGAAAAATCATTTAAGTCCGTCACAACCAAAGAGGTATCCTAATCTAGTAAAATTAAGAAATTTTACCCCCGAAGCTAGAACTTGAAAACCAGTTAACAAATTTAAACCAGGACTGATGCCATCCAGCACACAAGTAAATAAGATTATGACAAAACAGTGGAAAATACAAAACTACCAACTCAACTATTTATTAACTAGTGGAGAATTTCTAATGGCGTTTCCAATGGTTATATTCGTAATTAGCTGGGGAAGAAGTACCAATCAAGGTGAGAGACCGCGAGTTTCGGCGGCGGGGCGGCGGAAGGTCCAGCGGCAGGTCGACCTCGTTTCCCATGGTTCTCAGTGCTCTGAGTCTGAGTGTGAGCCTTAGTCCTACTCAACAACGAGCGCACCAAATCAGGTCAAATTTTGTACGCACAATTTCATTGAATTGAGAGAGGAGAAATTAATGAAACGTACTCGACGGTGGTTCCGTAGCGGTGGCTGACGGTGGCTCCTCAATGGCCGACGTGCACAATTCATAGCCCCAAGAACGACATGTTATTTAAAGTTTACACATTAAAAATGAAAAAAGAAAAAGAAAAAGAAAAGGAGGAAGTGGTGGAAGTGCAGTTGGCTGTTCCATGCAAGAGATTTTTAATGTAACCGTCACACGAAGTAGTATATCACGTGTTTCTATATAAATTGTGGGTTATGTATTTTAAAAGGTTAATAACTTAAAAATTAAAAATTTTCACCACTTGCATAAAATCACGTGATGTACTATCCGTGTTCCTATTACAATTAAAAATTTCTCGTTCCAAGTCATTGGCTTGGCTTGGCTGTCTGGTCCAATTGGCAATTGCACAGTTTGACTTGTATGTATAATTTTTTATAACTTTTTGTAGAAAGAAGTTTTGTATATTTCTTTCTTAACGAGTAAGGAATTAGAACCCAGTATATACACATTTGCCAATAAAATTTAGTAATTAATTACACCTAATTAACTTAATTACTGAGACTAAGATTAGTTACAGAACTGTTACAGTAAATATAAAGTTGTACAAGCTGACAAGTAAAATATCCAAGTGTGAGTTGTCCCCTTGTTGAGAACTAAAACAATTGTATACGAGTTTCATTTAATTTTTGTCAATTTTTTTTAAAACGGGATTTTTCTCAATTATACACATATCCATGGTTGTACGTTATGTTTTTATTTATGTTATTATACATACAAAAGCACACATTTGCATTATAACACTTAAGTGCTTTCTAAAAGAAGCACACATCGTTTCCTTGAAGTGCTTTCTAAAAAATTTCAACATTTGTATTATAAAACTTGGTATACCGGACTATGTTTCCAGCAAGTTGAAAAATTTCTCCTTGAAGTGCTTTTTAAAAGGAGCACACATCGCTTCCTTCTTGAAACACTTAAGTGCTTTTTTTAGGAAAAAATTGCATTTTTTTAAAAAGATACAGTATACTCCAATTACTTTTTTGAGGATTCTCTTTATTAAAAAATTAAATGCTGCGACTTCATAACAAAAAGTTAAGTTAAACATGTAGTTCGGCCAGAGATTACAAGTCCAAGCTTATATGAATTTGGAACCGGAAATGAAATATTACTTTTAACTGCAGAGAGGAAATTAAGAACAAATTAAAACTCAAAGTTTTCAAGCCATTTTCATTAGTTTTCCTAACAAAATTAAGCATACTGGCTTTGGCCCTTATGCTACAAGCTCCTCGAACGTTGGCGCGTTTCCATACCAGCATATTTTTTTCTTATTTCTTGACAATTTTTTTTTTTTTTTTTACTATTTTGATACTCAAATATTCAAGCGGTTATACAATAAAGCTTTCCTGAGTAGGCCAAAAAAGTGAGTTTGATGTTACTATATTGAATCATGCCCCTCAAATTTTTTTTTGTATTTTTGGATTATTTTTGTTTATTTCATTATCTGTTTCATTTGTGTGTTTAACTCATTCATTGATTGTTGGGACAGAAGGTTTGAGTGAGGAGAAAACAAGGGGATCCAAGGTGTGGCCACTACAGCCGCAGCAGACCGGCACTGTTGATGGAGACGAGAACTGTGATCGGACCACCTTCTCTGGTATTTGTACAACAAAAATAAAAATGAGTTACCAAAGTGGACAGGAATTTTAATTTATAATGTGTTTTTGGTAACCACCAGGTGGCTGGTCGTCGGGGACTCGGAGTCGAGAACCGCTGAACAACTGAGAGTAGGCGTGGGGGTGAGAGAGCAGAGCAAAAAGTGAGTTTTCACAATTTGAGGTTTTGATTTTAATTACTTCAGTTTTTTTTTTTTTTTTTGTATTTTTATTCTTGACTCTAGCGCAATAGTTTTGTACATGTTATGTGGCGAATCCTCTACTTTCGTTACCAGCTAATAATTAATTGGGCACAAAAATTTCTAGCATACAATTTCTGATGGATTTGACATTATGTGTCAAATAAAATCTTAAAAAGACTTCATCCACCATGAAACGCTTTATGTGACCCTTTTTTTGAAATGGGTCACTTCTTTTACCAAAAAGTGATGAATTTTTGGACATCACAAATAATTCTGTCACATAATTCATGTTTTGCTTGCATTGGTTTATCTGTTAACTAAGAGCTCTCTTTGAATTGCTCTGTTTTATGTTAAAAGCAGCACTACAAGAATTTATATCTGTTGCTAACACATTTGCTGCAGGCTAGAACCTATTCGTAGACAATTAGATGCTGAAAAGAAGAAACAAACTAAGGGACCTCGCGTGGAATCACTGTGGAGAATACAAGTGCAGACATATCACCATGGTTGGGTATTACTTGGCGGCCACGCAATTGTTGAGCTATTGGGATTCTGAAGTATCAGTTAATCATGTTCCCAGGGAATCTAATCTGGCGGCCAACAAGATGGCGCAAATAGCCTCGGGAGTACCAATCCAGGAAAGGAGGTATGGAGTAGATGTCGAGATTCAAAGGAGAAATCTTCCTTCTATCCTAGAAAGGGGATTCAGTATAGATGTAATGGTTCTAGAAACCGAGACGGAAGACTGGAGATCGCCTATCATTCATCATTTGAAAGATCCTTCTTCACCCACAAGCAAGAATAATAGACAGCAAGCAACTAAGTATGTCTTATGGGAGAAGAACCTGCTAAGGAAAATGTAGGATATTTCAAATTGGCAGTGTTTAAAATATGTGCAGTGTTTAAAATATCGGTGTTTGTAGAAATATAGATATGCAAATTGGCAGAAATATCGATAGATATATATAAGATATGCAAATTTGCAAAAATATCGGACTAGACTAAACAAAATGCTGAAAAAATTTGAAAAAGAAAAACGTAGAGATTCGAAAAAAGCTAAATGTAGAGACTCGTAAAATACAATTAGATTGTAGAGTTGAGCACTTATTTTATGAGCTCTATACTCTAAATTTTGCAATGGCAAGTCTTCTCAGAAAGGGGTTTATAAACTTAATTTAATTCAGCCGTATATATAAAGAATTTTTCTTGAAGCAAACCCCTAAAAACTCTTGATGTGACATAGAGAAAGAAGGGTGGGAGGTTTGGGACTAACTATCAGGGGGCGTTTGTTGCACCGGACTATCTCAGACTGGACTAACTTTATGGACTAATCTGGATTAGCTTGGCATGGACTAAGTAGTATAAGAATAATGAAGCGTTTGATGTAGTGTTGGACTAAATCACAGACTAAATTATTTTAGAGCTAAAATACTTTTTTGTCATTTTCTTTTTCATTTTATTAATATTTACACACTTTTTTTTATTTAGTTCTCTCTCCCCATTCCTCTACTTTTCTTCTCTGGTTTGCATTTTCTTCTTCGCAAGCCCATATTTGCTTCCACTAATAATCAAACCCAGAAACTTCCTCTTCTTTTAATTTGCTTTCTCTTCAATTATAACTCCTATTTCTCTTCTTTTAATTTACTTTCTCTTCATATCAAACCCAGAAAAATCCCATTTTTTTTTTCAATTTGCAAAGGCTCGGATCGTCAGATCTGCAAATCGACAACAAACTTGCGAACGCATCCTCCTGGCAGAGCGCTTGGCGGCCTCGACGAGGAGGATGCGACGGTCAGTGGCGCGAGATCTGGAGCTGCAGCCTGCGGGTAGGGCCTGTGCTAGAGCTGGAGCTACCAAATCGGTTGATTGCAGGCCGAGAAAGAAGAAAAGCTTAATTGCAGCAGTTGGGGATCTGTGGAAGATGAAGAGGAAGACGACTAAGGAAGTCGAAGCATCAGCACGGTGATGAAGCGAAGCGATGGTCTTAGCAATCCCATCCTTTATGCCCGACCTCGTTAAGCCCAGCTAGCGAATAGTTTAGTCGAAACGAGTCCGAGCTAGTCCCATTAAACTTAGTCCCAGCTTGCACCAAACATGGCTTAATATTCTTAGCTAAGCTAGTTCAGTCCAGTCCAGTGAGGCCTAGTGAGTGTAAACAAACACACCCTCAATGTCTTTTAGATGTCCTATTGTAATAGGGATGTGATATTCACACATCCCTTTTCACTTCTCTCACACCTTTTTAATTTTCGGCCATCAGATCGGATGAATTGAAGAAGATCAAATGACAGAAATTAACAAGGAGTGTGAGAGAAGTAAAAAGAGGTGTGTGGATAGCACACCCCTTCTAATACTCCTTTATACTATTATTCATCTCTTCTTCTCTTAAAACACACTAGCGATCTAAAGTAATTAGCTTGCTGTGTGCTTGAAAACACCATAAATACAACCATACAAGGATTCCACTCCCAAGCAATATAAGGAGTGCTATTAGTTCCTCCTAAATTGACTTATCCATTAATCATTTCTTTTTACACTTTCTCTCTCTCTCTCTCTCTCTCTCTCTCTCTCTCTCTCTCTCTCTCTTAAAATGACAAGAGCCTCGGTTATTGTTAAGGAATGTCATATGAAGCCACAACAATCAAGAATTAATCATTAGATACTGTGTAAAAAATAAGTATGTGATATGTGAGAAGGAATACTTGTTTCTAATGACAAGTAATAAAATAAAACATTTCATTAGAAGGAATAAATTACACATAACTTAACTAAAACCTTTATCATGAAAGCAGCACAAGTTTTATTGAATTAAACTAATATCATATAGAATGCATAAGTTCATGGAGTTAAAAGTAATAATCAATCTTCATCTTTTATTTTGATTAGACATTCCTACGTATTACTTTCCAATTGCACCAATCTCCAAATATATGATAGATTGAAAACTGAATTCACATAATAGAAGAAGAAACGAAGAAGGAAACGTGAAAAGAAACTAAGAAGAAAACTCGACCACTAGTCTGTAAGTTTTTTGCCGAAATTTTGCCAGGATGCATACAATATCGAGGAAATTAACTGATTTTCAGAAATATCGGAGATATGAGGTGAAATGTTTCCATATCATTCTCTAAAGTTTTAGACATTTCTATGAAAATATCGAGCATATCAAAGATATTTCAAGCACTGAGAAATGTGAGAGATGGTGTGCATTCATTCAAAAAGAAGAGAGGTCAAGTAGAGAAAGAAAATATTTTTAATTGAAAATTTTATTTTAATAATATTAGTTGTGTATCTTGAAGAAGTAGAATACACGTAGACATAGAGGCCCTTAAGGTAGAGTCTTGGCGGATTCGCTCCTTCTAGCATTTCTAAATTCTCATGGGGAATTGGCTCTGTTTGGGATAAAACTTGAATTTTGGGCTCAAAAGGGAGTTAGCCCAGACGAAGGAATGGAAAGCAAGAAGCCCAGAAGGCGGAAGAGGCCATTTTCCCGACTAAGTGCAGACCACTTGAGCTACATGCTCACCTACCTAAAGGTCAAGTGATATAGACCAGCCAGCTAATCAGCCCAAAAAGTACTTTATAATGGCAGTACAAGTAAAAAGCTGATGAGTCACTACCCTTCAGAGGCATTCGGGCAAGATTGAAGCTACAGACAGCCAAGCCAAATCGTCTATAAAAGGAGAAAGGAAAATCAGAGATAAGGACACTCAATCAAACAAACAAATACACAAACTCTGCTCAAGCCAGATTTGCATACGAAGCTGTAGTCAGCACCAAGCCTTCATCCCTTTCGGGATCAACCTTCACCAAAAAGCCTTTGTAAAAGCTCTGCTACCCTGTCTAAATCTTGATGTAGTATCGATTCCCTCGTATAAACTCATCTTCCAATCTCCCATTCTATCACTCAAACCCATTGTAAATCACAAAGAGAGGAAGTTGCAAGATGATCAACCTTGCCCGACCTCATTTGTTTTTGTCTTTTCATTCATAAATCTAGTAATATGATGTATATTTCCATCTGCATCCAAGTTATTTCTAGCCAGTTTATGATTAAAAGACTTGAACCATTCGGGCAGACAAGATTGATCAATAAAAATCCTTGGTCTCAAGGCATAAAAAAGAACCTTATGTGGACTTAACCCATCCACGACAGTCCTTGATAACAAGAAGTCCGAAGTTACTTGGGGCGCAAGTAATTAGCCTATTTCTTAGTCTTACTTCTGTTATATCATGATTGCTACAAAACGCTTGAGTATAGAATTAGTCTGATATGGATAGAAGAAATTCCAGTGATTGAGGCCAAAAGCTCCTAATCTTTTGGTTGGCGTAGGGGCTACAGTTTCAATTTCCATGGTGACCTACTCTGCCATTTCACGACAATAGACTTGCACCTTGTATTGAAGACGAACTATTTAGATTAAATTTTGTAAAATATATTATATGATTGTTGATTAACGTGCTTATTTTATTTGACGACACATTATATAATTTGAAAATTTAGTCTAAAAGTTGATCTACCTAGCATTATTCTTTAAGCAATATTATCTTCTTTTTCTTGAGAAAATTTAAGCAATATTATCTAAAAAATAAATTTGAGTAAACTGACCTAAAAAGATAAGATAATTGATAAGGGGTTCGTCTTATTAAAAAAGTTTCTAAATTAATTTAAAGAAATAATTTTTACACATTTTTTTCTTTTTTGTACACGTTTAGTTATTTTGTCCATCAACATACCCTTGAAATGTTTTTGGCGAGACAACAAATGTCTTCAAGAGTTAATGCAGAGTAGATATAACTCGACAATCTTATTGATGTAATTTTTTTGGCATATTTGTCGATTTGTTCCCTGAACTTGCATACAACTGTCAATTTTTCTTCTGAACATTAATTTTAGCCGATTACCCCACTGAACTTTTATAATTAGCCAATTTCCTCTTGAACTTTAATTTTAGCCAATTACCCCTTAAACTTTTATAAATAGCCAATCTCCCTCTGGACGCTAGATTTTAAAATTTTTCATTCATTTGATCACGTTGACAACACATGACAACCATATAAGGGCAAAAAGAATAGAAAATTGGATGAAAATTTTTAAAATCTAAATGCTGGTGGAGTGGGGGCCATGGAAATTGGCTATTTATAAAATTTTAAGGAGGTAATTCACTAAAGTTAAATTTAGGGGGGAAATTGGCTAATTATAAAAGTTCAGGGGGGGTAATAAGCTAAAATTAAAGTTTAGGGGGAATTGACTATTTATAAAATTTTAGGGGGTAATTGGCTAAAGTTAAAGTTTATGGGGGAAATTGGCTAATTATAAAAGTTCAGAGGGTAATCGGCTAAAATTAAAGTTCACGGGGGAATTTGGCAGCTTTATACAAGTTTGGGGGAGGGGGCAAACCGACAAATACCTCTTTTTTTTGGCAATACACTTATATACACGTTTGTTGACTTGACAAACAAGAAACGCAAACAAGGCCATTAATAGCATATTCACCCCACCTGTTAGTTGTGGCTGGGTAAAGACAATGAAATTGTCTTTACTATTCACTCTAAACAATAATTGCCCTTGTGCATGTCCACCTGTTTGAGAAGAGGAACGACAAGGGCAATTAGCAAGGTGTTTTACTAGTTTACTTGTTTGTGACATTAACATTAACTCTTCCAATTGCTATTGCCAACTTAAAAGAGCATTCTTGGCCAAGAAATTTCTGAAGAATTGATTGAGAAATCAGATAGGAGATCAATGGATGAATAATAACATATTTATTTTTATAGAGAAAGATAATTAATTGTATTGGTAATGAAGTTGTCATGCACGCTTTCAAAACATGAAAACGCATCAAATGATATTTTAATATGTTGTACAACAAAATCTTATGAATTATATAAAGGTATTTTGTTTAGTACATTTTTTAGGATTTTAATTTGTGACTTTGTTGTTTAAGAATTCTTCCATCCATACAAATTTCTGACTTCGTCCCTGCTTACAAATAATTTTTTCTCCGTTTATACTGTCAACAACAACAACAACAACAATAAAACCTTTTCTTCGTTATATTGTCGTTTAAAATAAAAAATGTTAAGTTGGATATTGATGGTAAATATGTTCATAAAAGGAGATAAAAATAGAATTCACAAACATTATATAAAAATAAAAGAAAAACTGCCAATAATCCTTTTATATACCGACAAACGAAAGAAGAAACGGCTTAGGCTCGGGAAAGGATCCCTTCCGCATACTGGTCGACTAAACTTTGCAAATCGGGAAAGGATCCCTTCCGCATGCTGGTCGACTAAACTTTGCAAATCGGGAAAGGATCCCTTCCGCATGCTGGTCGACTAAACTTTGCAAATCGGGAAAGGATCCCTTCCACATCCATTATGTGGGGATCATAAGAATCATCACATCTCAACTGTTCATTGTGGATCGTGCGGTCAGTTTTTATCATATACTATTTATGTTTAATTTAAAATAATAAAATCAAATAATTGCTGACCCAACGATACACGATGAACGGTTGAAATGTGGAAATCCGTACAATCTCCACATAATGGATCCGGAGGTAATCCTTTTCCACGTCGCCACCATCGTCGGCGTTTTGTGTTGCTGTTGCTTTCACTAACACTCATTCTAAAACCCAAACCCCATATTATTTCTTCAGCTAACTTCATGTAGTCACCAACGCCATATTATTTCTTCAGCTTTTTACTCTTGCTGCTGTCTCACAGCCTCTCTATCTCTCAAAAACCCAAACCCCATTTTAACGTCCTCTGGGTCTAAAAAATCTAATCACCACCACCGCTACAGTCTTTGCGCCGCCGCCGGTAGGATGGCCCTATCAGGTGAATCATGCCCCTCAATTATTTTTTTTGTATTTTTGGATTATTTTTGTTTATTTCATTATCTGTTTCATTTGTGTGTTTAACTCATTCATTGATTGTTGGGACAGAAGGTTTGAGTGAGGAGAAAACAAGGGGATCCAAGGTGTGGCGACTACAGCCGCAGCAGACCGGCACGGTTGATGGAGACAAGAACGGTGATCGAACCACCTTCTCTGGTATTTGTACAACAAAAATAAAAACGAGTTGCTACTTGGACAGGAATTTTAATTTATAATGTATGTTTTTGGAAACCAGCAGGTGGCCGGTCGTCGGAGTTGAGGACCGCTGAACAACTGAGAGTAGGCGTGGGGGTGAGAGAGCAGAGCAAAAAGTGAGTTTTCACAATTTGAGGTTTTGATTTTAATTACTTCAGTTTTTTTTATATTTTTATTCTTGACTCTAGCGCAATAGTTTTGTACATGTTATGTGGCGAAACCTCTACTTTCGTTACCAGCTAATAATTAATTGGGCACAAATATTTCTAGCACACAATTTGTGATGAATTTGAAATTATGTTTCAAATAAAATCTTAAAAAGAAAGAAAAACTAACGAAAAGTCCAAAAAAACTTATCTTTTAACGAAAAACTATTTTTAAAGGTATAGTGAATAGTGCCAGTTAAAAGTAAAAAATGTGGTTTTTCGTTAAACGTGAACAGTACCGAGAGTGTTTTGTTAAAACTCCCTAAAAAGAATTCATCCACCATGAAACTCTTTATGTGACCCTTTTTTTGAAATGGGTCACTTATTTTACCAAAAAGTGATGAATTTTTGGGCATCACAAATAATTCCGTCACCTAATTCATGTTTTGCTTGCATTGGTTATCTGTTACCTAAGAGCTCTCTTTGAATTGCTCTGTTTTATGTTAAAAGCAGTACTACAAGAATTTATATCTGTTGCTAACACATTTGCTGCAGGCTAGAACCTACTCGTAGACAATTAGACGCTGAAAAGAAGAAACAAATTAAGGGACCTCGCGTGGAATCACTGAACAAGAGGTTCCCGATGACTCACTACAAGATAACCATACTAGAGCAAATGATGTAAGATATCGAAAGCGTAGGATATTTCGACTTGGCTTTATAGTTCAGAAGCAAAGAAAATTACTGACATGATTTTATAAAGTTCCTGTTTTATCATAATCTTTTAGTTCTCTATCACAGTCTAATGCATCATTGTAGGTTGCATTACTATTACTATCGTGATATCTATCCAGATATTTGGATTTCATGCATAGAGTTACTAGGCCCGTGGATTCTTTCCTATCCATCACTGGTCTTGCAGGGTGTATACTTCATGTATCTTGGATTGACATTGAATGACAATGTAAGTTCGAGATTCTTGATACGGCTTACGCTGTTTTCCTTTATACTCGTTCTGGACAAACCTCATTTATTTCCCTCATTTTCTGCTTCTAAGAGTGCTGGTGTAAGAAAAGCTTCTGTCCACGCATTGAAAAATCTTTATGAGGTTGATGATATTGCTCCAAATCTTGGTCGATTCACTAGAAGATTTTCAAGTCAAAAGATTGGTCTTGCTGGCGACTTTGACATTTCCGTAGCCATATCTGCAATTGGCCTGGTTAAACAGCTACTACGGTGACTCCTGTTTTTGGAACTCATTCAAAATTTATGGTTCCCTGCTTACTATTTTTGCAAAAGCTCGTTGAATAAGTTTTCTCCATGCTGCAGACACCAGCTTCTACCACCAAAGATCAGGCATGTTATAGGAGCATTAGAGTATGAACACTTGATTGCTCAGGTGTTCAATAGCTCCCAATCTGGTGCAAAAGGTTTCACTCTTTTCCGAACTCTATTGCACTTTGTAGATTTTTATGATTGTTTGTACTCTATCGACAGTTTTGCACATAAGCTTTCTTTTATGTTTTTTTTCCTCCATAATTAGTAATTTAGTAGCACAAAACGTCACCCATAAATCTCTTTTTCCTACTTTGTGGTGCAGGTTTTTCGTCTCATGATCATGGAACCATTAATATTGCTTACCGTTGGGAAAATTTTATTTGTGTTGGAGTTGATTCAAAGCTGACCGATGCCTTGACTGGACATGTGACTGATCGTACTTGCAACAAGTTCTATCGATTAAGTTGGAACATTTATATTACAATGGCTGGATATAGGATGGATTGGGAGGAAATGTGGAAATGGATGACATCAGTGGTAATTGAAAACTCCAAATTTTTATTTATTTTCCTTAGAAATAATATATATATATATATATACACACACATTGATTTCAATTGAATGGTGATAGTTTCTAACAATACCTGAGGAGTCGCGCACGGTGAAGTTAGCGGCTAATCTAGCCTATCATTTTGTTAGTCCCTACGTCACAGTTTCCAGCCTTGTTTTGGGATGGGACTTTACAAGTCCACATCCGCAAATGTTTCGAGTGATCTCACGTACATCACTTACGAGTGATAGTGCTATGGCTGTTGGGTCAGGAGAAGAACAGTAAGTTTCAAGAATTTTCCTCTGCTAGTGAACTATGATCTCTATTTTGTGATATTGCTTTTGTATATTTATAGATGAAAGATATTACTATTTTTGCAAATACAACATACTAATTATTTTGTTGGTTAATATGTAGTATAAATCTGCGGTATCTGACAGACTATAATTATGGGGAATTAGCACATGCCTTCCGCAATACAATGTCGCTACTCAACCAAGCCTGCCTTTTAGATCCTTTTTGTGGTGGAGTTGTTATAGGTAAAAATCATAATTTAAAATTGTTAATTATTATTACAAAAAAAAAAGAATAAAACTGTTACTTTTTCTTTTTTAAGTAATTTTTTTTACTTTTATTTAATTCACTTTGTAATTGTAGGACGGGTACTGCAGAGAAATCAACCACCATCCTGCCAGTATCTTAGCTTCTTCCCTTAGATCATGACGAATGAAGTTGGGTTCTGAATGCACCTGAATGTTTTGTCTGATTGCAACTATATCATATATCCACCTAGCAGTTTCTTCTGACGATTCTGCTCAAGATTGCAAGTCAGCATCTAAGAACAAGAGAAATAGGCAGTCTTAATGGTTTAACCAGTTGCTGGATTGGCTTAGCATGTATTTTGTAAAATATGAAACCTGTTAGTGTGGAAACCAATAGGCAGCAGCTTTAAACATTGAAGCTTAATTTAGGTTACTTGTTAATATTTAGTACTTGGTTACCTGTATCTGTATGATGTATGTTTCCTTGCTTGAATGTTGAATCGTATCTTTCGTGGTCTTTAATGAAGAATTTAGTTCATCTATATTCTCTGATCTGGTATGTCTCCTTGCTGAGAACTGGTATCGGGAACTATTTTTTTGAAACTTATAACGGAAAAAGGTTGGATGACAAGATACTGTTCATTGAAATCACCTTAACATATAATTTGAGTAGGGAAATTAAGTTCGGAAAAACAAAGTAAAGAAATAATATAATTTCCATTGAGATCATGTACTTGTGTTTATGGTAAATCAGTGAAATCACATATAGAAGTCAATGGCATCAAAATTTACATCTGCGATACTTAATTTTGAACCCAAACAGAACAATCTGCAAAAACCATTCTGCTAATGATCTCCATCATCAAGCAAGACAGAGAAGCCGAAAAGATCACTTCTTAGTGTCTGAGAAACTTTGTTTTCAGCAGCAGCATCACCACCACCATCTTCGCCATTTGTCTCGTCTGCTGTCGGTTGTGGAGGAGACGAAAAGTCTAGGCACAACCCTTGTACAAATTTTTCAAATCAAGCAGAGGGTCTTGAGGGAGGTGAGCTAGCAGTTCCTCCAACTGAAGCCTCACCAGATCATCTTCTTCTGGCCTCAACCCTTTATTCAGCTAGTCTCGGAGCCTTCGATTCGCCTCCTCCAGCAGAGCACACTGCTCTTGCATAAAGCATAAATCCGATCTTATCGACTTGAGTTCCCGGGCAAACGAAGTTGCTTTTGTTGTCATTGGAATTGAAAGCTGTAGAGAGATAACACAGTTTGGAATCAACTCAAAACTCATCAAAGATTTGACACTGAACAAAAGAGAGAAACCTACATTTTTGCTTTCTTCAGCTCTCTTTCTGGGATTCATCTCCTTGTACCTCTGAGCAATGAATGTTTTCGAATTTCGTCACATGGTAATCTTCTGCATTCAGCTGTTCTTCCTATTCCTTCCCTTTACTATTCGTCTCCGAGTTGCTCGGGTGGCTATGGAATATCTCAATGTGGGTGGCTTAGCAAATTTCAAATTTCAAACATTACAATTTAGTGTTCTTCTATAATATGAACACCCAAAAATACCATCATCGTGGCACATTGAGCGGTGTACTACACCGTCTGATCGGTCTCATACACCACATGGGTCATTTGTAAACGTTCACACTTAATACATGTTCGTACCCTAGAAAAATCGCTAATTTAAGCTCTCTCAATTCAAATCTGAGATACATATTTTTTACAGTGACCAAATTTGTAAAAAGCTCAAATCTTTAGCTGCAGTCGGGATCAAACTTTACCTGAAGAGCATTATCAAAAGTGTTGGAGAGCTGAGACAAAGTGTGAGCTATGGAATTGAACCCTCTCATCAAAAGCAACGAGTCCTCCTTCCTCGCTCTTGCACGTTTTGCTTCTCCGCCATTCTTTTCCAACAAAAATAAAATAAATAAATAAATAATAAGTAAAAACCAACAAATTCACAACCACAGCAGAAAACTCAATGAATAATAACCAAAAATTTAC
Organism: Malus sylvestris; assembly: GCF_916048215.2. NCBI lineage: Eukaryota > Viridiplantae > Streptophyta > Magnoliopsida > Rosales > Rosaceae > Malus > Malus sylvestris. The sequence continues at coordinate 38,768,658 of NC_062270.1, read as the reverse complement.
AGTTGACAAGCAGGTTCCTTTAACTTCAAATCTACCTGGTAATCCCAAATAAAATTGATGTAACTATGAAGCCCAGTATAATAATAAATAAATATTTTGATACGTCCATTAAAAAAAGATTTAATATTTGTATTCAATTGAACACATCGGCCATCAAATAAAATTTTGAAATAATATAATTTGATTTTTTTTTTCCGGGCTCTTGAACGTTTAAAGCCGCTCAGAATATCACAAGCTTCCTTTTCCTTGCTTCCCAAGGTATTCGGGGTACTAATCCAATGGATGGTAGACCACACTAATTCCATAATTCCAGCTTTTTGGAGACCCACGTGTTCCTTAATGTTGATGCACTCACTCACAGGATCCAGGAAGAAGGTGTTGGAGTATGTGGCCAAGTGGCCAACTTTTGACTATAAAAAATTATAAAGAAAAAGGTAGACAAAATAATTATGTCTCTTCCTTATTTTGGGGAAAAGAAAAGGGATATTTGTCTAAAGTTTTCTTGGTCCATGGGAAGTCACGGGGTGACTTGAATGAAGGCTATGTTATGATGAGGGAGCTGCTGCCCTTTTGTTTTTTTAAGAGAACAGAAAAATTGGTGAGCCGAAGAGAAGAGAGGGAGAGAAAGAAGGTACTGCTGCAGTTCCATTTTGAGAGAAGGAGTTGTTGTTCCTTTCATTTGATAGTTCTCACTCCATCAAAGTGTTATTGTTGTAATAGCTATGAGCTTTGTATAGAGAAGAAATTAATCACTATATTTCTTTCTCTATTTGTTTCTTTAGAGTGTGAGAGTTATTGGGTGTATTGGGTTATTTGGGTTGTGAGATTGCCAACACTTTGTAAACTCCCATTTGGTTGATAGTGGATTATTGGGTGAGCTCCTACTGCTCCGAGGATGTACTCCAGTTACACTGACTGTTGAGGAACCTCGTTAAAATCTTGGTGTCTTTAATATTTTGTTCTTGCATTTCATTTGATATATTTCCTGTGGGTTAACAAAGAGTTGGTTCTAAAGGGTTTGGTGCTATCTTAGCACAACATAAGGGAGGGTCGGGAAGAGAGAGAAAATATTTCTACTTGTAAATTCTGTCTTTTTTAATAATAATATTATGAGACGCCAAAGAAGTTGAAGAGACAGTGCCCGTGGACGAGAAATTTTTTATTATGATCGAAATATAGTTGGTACATTATATGTTTTTATATAAGTGATAAAAAAATTGAATATTTAAACTATTAAATTTTTAACACATATATTTTAATATTTATATAATAATACGTGATATATCATCTCATATTTTGTTCACGCAACAAAATCTTTTCTGTTGTACTCGCTCCTACATCATTTCTGATAAGGTGTTGGGTCACTGAAAACGGTTACATTGGCCCCACAGGGAATAAATAGCCAATACTTGACCAAACAAAAAAATAAACTGCCGATACCTGCCCCGTCCTAGGGAGGAGGAATCTCTACCTTCCTATTCTCATCTCCTCCTATTACACATTACTTTTTATCTTATTATAAAAAAATCAATATAAAATGTTGACGTAATTTAACCGTGACCGTTTAAATAAGATTGCATGAAAGAGTAAAGAGATTAGGAGGGTAGATAATCCTTCCTGTCCCAATTTTAATTTCCAAGAAACCCCACTCCTGCTCTGCTCTACCCCTCTCTCTCTAGAAACCCCACTCCCCATTTTCATTAATGTCTGTGAATGTGAGAAATACCGCCGTCCCAATTTTAATTTCCAAGAAATCTAATAACCGTCGCCGCCTTCGCCGTCGTCACAGTCCTTACTTCGGAATGCTTCCATCAGGTAAAAATGCCACTCAAAAAAGGTTTTTTAAATTTTCAGAATTTTTTTATTTTTTTGCTCATTTCGTTATCTGTTTCATCAGAGAAACCAAAGGGACCCTGTTCACTTCAGCTGCAGATAGACGGTGACAAGACCACCATCACCATGGTAGACCAAGACGAGCACCACCATTAATTATAGTTGCTCAAATGATCAATAATGGATTCGTGATCTAATTAAATATGTTTATATTTAATTATAATTGTAACATATTTAATTATAATTGTTATCTCAGAGTATCAATTATACTTATCCTAAAATAAAAAAAGAGTACCAATTATACTTACCCAGTAACATGCCAAATAATTTACTTAAATCTAGCTTGATTATTACAATAAAATTTAATTGTTGCTTGACACATTACATGATAGGTACAAAATTTGGACATGAAGATTAGTTTACAATGTGAATTTTTGGTTTATGTATGTATTGTGTTCTGAACTCCTCTGAATTGTTAGAAATCGCTGATGATTACCAAAGCTCAAAAAAGAAAGAATTTAATAACTTCAGGGATAAACCTTATTTATTCCACCCCTTGATTGCTCAGGACTTCAAAAGCTCCCAATCTGTTTCAAAAGGTTTCACTCGTTCCGAAGTGTATTGCACTTTGTGGATTTTTAGGATTGTTTGTACTATATGGACAATTTTGCACATAAGCTTTCTTTTATGATTTTTCCCTCCATAATTAGGAGCACCAAAAGTTCTTCACCCTTAAATCTCTCCTTTCCTGGTTGTGGTGGAGGTTTTTCAATGGAACTATTAATATTGCTTATCGGTGGGAAGATTTTATTTGTGTTGGAGTTGATTCAAAGCTGACCAAACACGGAGAAGTGACTAGCCTTGATTACAAGAAGTTCTATGAATTAAGTACAAACATATATATGACAATGGCTGGATCTAAAGAGATATGGGAGTTTACGTACAAATCCATAGCATCAGAGGTAACTGAAAACTCCAAATTTCTATTTGTTTTACTTAAAAATAATTGTGTGTGTGTATAAATATATATATATATATATATATATATATATATAAAATTTTCAATTGAATGGTGACAGTTTTAAAAAAAAATCTAAGAAGCATCATACGGTGGAGGCAGCAGCTCTTCTAGACCATATGATCCTTATGATAGCAACTGATGCAGAACCTGATCTAGCCTGCAAGGTGGGCTGCCTTGTTTTGGGATGGGACTTTACAAGTTCACATCCCCAAATGTTTCGAGTGGTCGCTGGTAATTCACTTACGACGAGGGCTATGGCTCTGGATCAGGAGAAGAATAGTAAGTTTCAAGAATTTTGCCCTGCTAGTAAACTATGAACTTTTGTTTTGTGGTATTTCTTTTGTATGTATAGATATAAGATATTACTAATTTTGCAAATATAACATATAAACTAGATAAACATATTATTATTTCTGCAAACATAATATACTAATTATTTTGTTGGTTAATATGCAGCATAAACCTGCAGGATCAGACAGAATCTTACCATGAGAAATTAGCAGATGCCTCACGTAACACAATGTCCTTACTCAACCGAGTCTGCCTTTCAGTTTCTTATTGTGGTGGAACTGTTAGAGGTAAAATAATACTTTAAAATTTGTTAATTATTATTACCAAAAAATACAAATGAATTTTGACAATTTTCTTTTGTAATTAAAAATTGTGACTTATATTTAATTTACTTTGTAATTGTAGCGTGGATCCTGCAAAGAGATCATCCACCATCCTGCAAGTATAGTAGTTCATTCAATTAGTTCATTGCGAATGAAGTTGGGTTCTGATGAAGCAGTCTTAATGGTTTAATCAGTTGCTGGATTGGCTTTAGCAAGTATGTTGTAAAAACATGAAACCTCTTAGTTTGGAATGTTGAATTTCTTGAGAACTGGTATCAGAATTTGTTTTTGAAACTTGTATCGGATAAGTTCAGAAAAATAAAGTAAAGCAATAATACAATTTCCATAGAGATGGTGTAATTATGTTTCTGGTAAATCAGTGAAATCACTGAATAAAAGTCAATGGCATCAAAATTTACAACTGAAATGCTTAATTTCAAACCCGAATAGAACAATCTGCAAAACCATTCTGCTTCTGCTAATGATCTCCATCATTAAGCACATCTCCTAATGAATGGAAAGTAATGAAATAGGAAACAGAACATATCCTAATGAAATCGGATGCTACAAACGAGAAAGTAACGTTTGTTACCTTTCAGAAACACATATGGAAGAGCTTTTCTTTGTTTGGCAATATGTATATCCTCCCTAAGCATGACACCACCAGCGTCGACCGGCCAAAAATGTATCATATCAGAACAAAGGCATATTTAGGCTGCATAAAATCATATTAAAACAACACAGCACAAGGAAGAGATGTTTAGTTCAACCAAAGAAGGAAGACTGATGAACCAATTACCAGGTCTATAGGACAATTCCACACATTCAAGCAGCAAATCCACAATTCCCATGGTACATGTAGAATCACTGCAATTAGGATTGAAATTTTGACAGCCATTGAAAGAGCTTTGATCTGCACAGAGGGAACATAAATCATAATGTGAAAATAGTTTTAAAACGATATCAAGAAAAGCATGGGTCACGCCATGATTTGAAAATAATACATGTTAAAAAAGTCAACATAGCCTGTGTATTCATCATTGGCTAGCTTATGTTGCTGATAGATAATAAAACTATATGCTTATCCAACATTAGAGGGTATATGTGCTGTATGCATGGTTAGTTGAGCAGTCGTACTCTGTATATTTAGGAATTAACCATTGTCGCTGCAGTGCACGCATATAATATATTACCATACCAGATGATGTTTACGAACATAGTTTGCTGTGCTCCTGTTGTCATTGACCAAGAGAAGAATAAGAATCTGGAAAGATAACCTCAACTTAGCACAAACAAAATCCAAATTACGGGTTCCAAAACTAATTGAAGGTTATGATGGTGGAAAATGTTGCTATCCAACTACGTCTTACAAATAGGGAAGGCAATACATGTAATGTATCTACCTGCATAACAATCTATGAAGCTGAATGCTATGCAGCAGAACCAGGCCCAACTTATATCGAGAGAAGACTGTCAAAGACCCAATCGCAACCATCTGAAAAAGCAACTGAAGAGAATCATCCTCAATCAAACTTTCATAGTATGCACAGCACTCCCCTGTACCCACATAATTATAGGTTAGAAACAAAAAGAAAGTTATAAACATACCATGAACCGATAACATAACAAATACAACAGCACAATAACGTACGAGCCAAGACTAGGTTCAGTATGAAAAAATTGTCACTCACTACTACCGGCTGTTTTTGTGGTATTACTTTTGTATTTATAGATATAAGATAAAAAAATAAAATAAAAAGAAGAAATTACTATTTTTGTAAATATAACATGCTAATTAGATAGAAGATATTACTATATTTTGCAAATATAACATACTAATTATTTTGTTGATTAATATGCAGCATCGACTTGTAGTACGTGACAGACAATTGTATTGTGGAAGTCATAATGTTTCTACTCGCCCAAGCTTGCCGTTTAGATCATTCTTGTGGAAGTCATAATATTTAGCTCTTGGTTACCCGTATCCGTACACCGTATGTTACCTTGTTTGAATGTCGAATCATAAATTCAGATAGGGAAGAATTTAAGTTCATCTATATTCTATTTATTTATGCATTTAAAATTATTATTCTTTAATTTAAACCTAAAATAAAAAGAATACTTGTAGAAGGAGTAAACGGGTGTGCATAACTTGTTTATGTACAAAAATTTACTCTCGAAAATACTATTGTGGAACAAAAAATAATCCAAAAAATCGTGTAGGTGTTACGTAGATTTCTTTAGCGGAAAAAAAAAAGTAAAAAAGAAGGCCCAACCCGAACTGGACCGTGAAGCCCAACGCTATAAATAAAAGGGAACCGGAACCTCCGCCACCAACTCACGGAATCGATTCCGATTATCAAATCCCTAAAATTCCTTATGGAGCGTGATCGATCTGCAATCTCAGAGAGAGAGATAAAGAATATGGCGTCGGCGTCATCGTCATCGTCGGCTTCGGCGTCAGCTTCAGGGTCAAAGTTAAGGGCAGACGCGAAACCCTACATACGGGGGTCGAACATCGGGTTTTCGTCGGAGGTACCTCTACCTGCGACTCTGTGCGCTTTCCCGGTTTGTGACGGTTCGAGGATGCCAGTACCGGTGTTCAAACCTTTTCCGGATTCTCCTATAGAAGAAGTAGCTCCTGGAGGATATACGCCAGGGCTTCTCCCCCCAGGTGATTGATTCGGACCCAAACTCTCTCTATTTTTTATTTATTTAATTTTTTTTACACTAATATTGTTGCTAAACAAATAAACTTTGAGTACCATTTTGATTTGACATTCAAATGATGATTTAGTATTCAAAACCGTATATCGACATGAATCGAACCGGAATCGGTATTAAATCGATTTTAGTAATAAATTTAAGCCAAACCGAACCGTTGATATTTTCTGGTTTCGGTTTGAAGATTAAACCGCACCAAATTGCATCGTGCCCACCTCTAATTGGATTCCAGCATCTACTACTTAGGTGACCGTTCGATACTCATTACCTAATATTTGTTTAAACGGTTATTCATAACCGTAACCATCAATTTTAAATGGACGGATACTCCTATCCGTGTATATTTTTCCCAGACCTATTCATTATTCACGTCCCATGCCTTGTTGTACCGTGAATTCTTACTAGGGCTTCTTGTTTGGTTTTTCAAGGTTTAGTATGCAAACTTATTTCTCAGTTTTGAATCCTTCTTAGACGAAAATCATTATGCAATCGAAAACATTCGGTTTATATTGATTCTAAAACTGTCACAACAGATGAAAACTCAGCGCGGGCTTTTGTAAAGAATTTCGTTTCGGTCCAATTGTCCAAGGTATCTGAGGAAGTTGATGAAAGTTTAGTTGAGTATGTCAATGCATTGGACCCTTCTAAAGTTGCTGCTCAAGTGGAGGCTGTGCTATTTGAACGGTGGGGTTTCTTTGATCTGTCGAAACCAGTGAGTAGAAACTATTCGGTGGTTTTAAGTCGCCTGAGCAACGATGGTATCAAAGATTTCCGCAGACACATTCTTCTTGGAGAGATCTCGCCGCAGACATTGTTCAACATGTCCTTAGATGAACTGTGGCAGAAGTACCTGCCCCCAAACAGAATGGGCCCTATGGTTTGGGAGTTTTGACAGCAGCAGGAGGATCAGTGCAAGGATGTTATATATGTGTGTAAATATGTATATGTGTGTGTGTGCGTGTGTGCGTGTGTGAAATTTGGCAAGACTGACTTGTTTTAGCAGAACTTAAGATTTAGATGTTGTTAGTGGTTTTCTCTATTCATTTGAACCTAGTCTATATCTTGTTTTATGTGGCAAACTGATATTTTCTCTCAAGATATTAGTCCATGACACCTCGCCTGAGAATTCGTTGCAACAGCATACCTCCGTGCACTAGGTTGGTTTGTAATCTTTATGCGTATCTCAAGCATAAGTTATATGCTGAACTGCCATCATTAGAGGAAAGGATCACCCGGCTTGAAATATGGATCCAGAAAGAAAATGGGTTATGTTTTGGAGAAAATCTAGTATACAACAGTCTCTACTATTAATCGCACTGATATTGTTTCATAGTATGGTTGGCAGGAACATCGCGTGCCAAGGCGTTTGTGCGCAGTCCCCTTCTTCAAAAGTTGACAGAGACTGGAATTCATCCGGACAATGTCCACACATCAGATTGACTTAATCATACTAGTTTCTTCATCAAGAACACCAAATTCTACTTCATGCCCTAACATACTCTCAACTTCCCACTTCACATGGCCGTCTCTAAGATTTCGGGGGCCTTTGGGTACTCAAGTCCTCTCACACTTTCAAGCTGGGTTCGTTTACTTATTCCAGCGAAGTTTTCTGAATGCATGGATAAACAACCGCATCCGTAATAATGTCACCTTTTACTTAACCTCTATATAAACTCAGGATCCAACATTTGCGTTCCAGACCAATTGATTGCATGTCACCAGCACTTCAAATTTGCCAAACTATCACTTGAACGGGTGGTGACCTTTCTATCGCTTTACAAACATTTATTTGACGGGTGATAACACTAACATCTATTTGACAGGTGATAACACACACAAACACCTATTTGACGGGTAATAACACTAAAACTATGTCGTTGAAAAAAGTTTCTCCGGTTCTGTACTAGGCTTTTGGCATCTTAGCCTCTTTCATCTCTTTGTAGAGATGGAGGGCTCCCTGCGCATCATTTTGACCAAGATTGTACTCTGTACCATTTAGTCCATGCTCATCCATTGCATTTTGTATGTCCCCAACTAATTTAGCCGGATCTCGAGCCTGGACCAAAATTATTCCGGCCACAGTTGAAAAGCAAGTTCCTTTAACTGTAAATGTACCTGGTAATCCCAAAAAATCTTGTAAACTCAACTCGGCCAAAGAAGAAAACCCAAAAGAACACAGAAACCGGCCCCGCATTTGAACAAGCTCGAAGCTGAGGATTCCGAGAACATATAGAACCGAAGTTGTCCAATGATGGCTCAATTTCTTCACAGAAAAGAATCTCAACCACAAAAACATTTACGACTCAATGCCCAACTTCCCTAAAATAACGAGCTTTTGTAACTTGAGGAGCAAGTAACCTAAGACATTGAAGTGGCCAACTTCGTTGAGGCGTTTAACCAAGCAGCTTGTGATCGAACTGGACTGAGGTTGAAAGGAGAAAAGCGTTTTACTGGACGTGCAGGGATAAGTTCAAGTTGATTTGGCGTTAGCATGTCGGCGGAGATGACAAGAGACCGGCAGAAAAAGAAGAAATTTTGGATATCTAGTTTAATAAAAGGGAAGTGCTTCCGCAACCCCCATTTGTTCCGGTTACGTTTATGTTTATTTATGTCTTTTTAATTAATTTTCTAATTTAAACCATAAAAAAAATTAAAAAATTAAAAAATCGCCCAAAGAGTAATCGAGTGTGCAGAACTTGTTTCTGAAGAGAAATATACTCTCAAAAATATTTTTACTATAATTGCATTATTTTCATTTTTGGCATGCTAAAACCTACTCAAACCGTTGAAGTAAAATTTAAATTTTAAGTTATAAACATACTCCAACTTGCTCCAACCCATAGGCCAAATATGAGTTTTAACCCAAAATTCATTTTTAGGGCAAGGCTGACCCACAATATATGTATATTTTTTTAGTTTTATATTTATAAATTTATTGAATTCAACAGCTAAGATCTAATATTAAAAAAGAAGATCTAACGGTCCAAATTTAATTCTAACGGCTAAAATAATTATAAAAAAAAAATTATTTCATAAGTTTCATATTCTTTCATAGTGTTCCACAAGTTTTATGGTGTGGATTTAGTAATTTTTCAATACTTATTGGAATCTAAATATTTTTAGATTAAAATGTTCATAACATTAAATTAGGATAGTCTACATTTTTTATTTATAAAAAAGTTAATTTAATAATTTTTTTTCTTAAATTCATTATTTAATAATCTTGAGCTAAAATTTAACCCATAAGGATTAGAGCAAAAAAACTGCTTCTAAGGACCTGTTTGTTTCAATTTGAATCCAATTTTTAAGTGTTAAACCTAAAATTCTTGTTTGGTACGACTACAAATTTAAATAGCATCCAACATGTTTATTAAGCACTTCTCATGAACTATCGCACCTTGTAAACTCCACTACTTGGCCAAGGAAGAAAACCCCAAAAACACAGAAACCGGCCCGGATGTGAACAACCTCGAAGCTAACTCGCATACCGTATTTGATCCTAAAGGTGGTGAATAGCTGACATTGAGGTGCCAAACTTTTCCATCGATCTAAGATTTTGAGAAATATAAACCTGTTAACCCAAGAGTAACTTTTATCCATTAACCGATGACCCCCTTTACTTGACATTGTCGAATCACTAAGGTCAACTTTCATCCCAGCTTGACGGGTGGGTCTAGTAATCAAACTCCATTCTCTCATATTTAATAATGTCAAATTTTCGAAATGGAGCTCATTAAATTTTCGCATTCTTCTTCTTGGACAACATTGCACCTACAAAACAATTAACACCTTACGTCAAGGCCAAGAGCCTCACGCGCCCACGATGAATGGGGGGGGCTTTGGCCGAAGAACCTCCAATGCCAAAGTTAGAATTTAGAGATAAAAGTATTTGGAGAGTTTTGCAAGAGTGTGGAACTCTCTTTTTTAGAAAAAAATAGGGTCATATATATAGGGTATGGAGGTGGCCGGCCTTTAGAGGTTTTTTGTGTGAAAATGGGTGATTTAATTGGTGATTAATGGATTAATTAGGAATTAATCCATGAATTAGCCAATTAATCTCCATTTATATGGAATAATTTGTAGGTTATGAAGTAATTACCTAAGATGAGGATGGATGAGATTATTTGGAATTGGTTACCTTTTTTGGACACTCTTGGCTTGATTAAAGAATGAATGTCCACTGCTCGCGCGTAGGACAACTGATGTGTCTCAAGGGTAACTCTGTCATTTTTATCAAAAATCCACGTGTCGCCTTATGATTATTTTTGGCTCCACAATTAATACGACAAAAAATGTAAATTTTCTCTATATGTATCATATATCTTGATGTACAAGTATGAATGTAAATAATATAACCTTAGTGACAATGAACAGAAGAAGGGGGTTTTTTTTGGGGGGGGGGGGGGGGGGTACTGTTGTAGTCGATTGTATGATGTATGTTATTGCTCTTCTTCATAATTTAGTTTTAAAAGAGGATGAAGAAACCACCAAATTATAATCTTGAAATTATAAATTTGGCTTGACTATATTTTAGACTCTTCGGATTTCGGGTGAATTTTCAAATAGGAGGCGAAGTTTTTTTTTTTTTTTTTTTGCATTGCACTTTAAGGTATTGAAATTATATAAATTTGTGTCTTTGATAAGATTAATTGTATGATGTTTCATTAAATTGATGACGTGGTGAGCTTGAGATTTTTATATTGCTAATGTGTAATCCACATTTATACCACATTAACAAAAGAGCTTGTGAGCTTAATGGATGATTAAACGTTCAAATAGACAAAATATGTAACAATTTACATATTTTAAAATCTCATAATTCAAAGCGCGAAAATTAAAATCTCATGAAGCATTTTGAAAATCAGCTCAAACATAAAAAGTAAAAAATGTAATTAGCTCATAAAATTCATTCCCGAAAATCCAATGGCAGTAGTCGACCCGAGTATCAATCAAATCCCCGAACCCTAAGGTACAGTTTGATGCGTGTGATGAGACGGAACGCGCTCGTCTCTCATTTGGTGCGTCAAAGACAGTGGGATGCGCCATCCCATGGAACAAAATTTGGTTAAATTTCTGATCCACCTCTCTCCCTTGAACGACTCGTTCCACCCCGTGAAACACAAAATTATAAATTTTAAGACAAAAACGCCCCTTATCTTTTTCAATATTTACACCATCCAAATCATAAAACAACCCCTAATCCATCTTCTCTGCCGCTGCCTTTCTTTTCCCTAGCCTTCCTCCTCATTCTCATTCTCTCCTCATCCTCTCCCGTAGCCGCCAACTGCACCCAGCCAGCAGGCAGCAGCACGGAGCCACTTCTGTCACGCTGCAGATTGACCCATGTATATGCGATGCTGAAATTAGGGTTGTGTGTGGGTGTCTCTGCAGTTAAAGCCCTAGAGCTTTTTTGATTTTCCTCCCGAATTCGTTTTCTCTGAGTTTTTAGGGTTTATGCGATGTTGCAAAAGGTCAGAAATTGGGTAATTAGTGAGGAATTGGAGGAGTAGGTATGTGTTGCTATTTGGTTCTAGGTTTAAAGTGAGTTTATTGGGCTTTTTCTGTGAGAGAAATTGATGGAAGGGAGAAGGAGAATCTCGGCGAGTCCTCGGCCTTGCAACTGTAGGAGGGTGGTGGCGAACTGCGACCTTGCTGCAGTAGCAGGTAGTATACAAATAAAAATAAAAAAACCAGAAAAGGCAAAACCATCGCAAAATCGTTTAAAAATTCGCCAGTTTAGGCCAATTTTAAACGTTGAGTCAAAGCTGTAGAATATGAAAACCCTTTAGTTGTAGCTACCTCTGGAAACTTGTAGAAAAAAAATTCAAGCATACAAAGCGTACAAGTAAAAAAGGAAAACCATAATACGGATTTGCCATTTGACAATACTCAAGAAAAATGAATGTTTCCTGCCTCCTTTTTAGAGTGCATGGTACATAGAGGGGAAAAAAAAGGTCCCAAATAGCCATGAAGAAAGAATAATTAAGGGTTAGCACATATGTGTTCAAATATGAACAAGTTCAATAAAAAAAAATAATGTTCTGTTTCGTCCCACCCATAAACAATGTACTAAATAACAGACGGAATAAGGGTAAGTTAGTCATTTAATTTTTTAGTGTCGTTCTGTCCAACACTTATCAAACGTAGAATGGAACAACTGTCCCGTTCCGTCTTGCGCGTACTAAACATAATACAGAACCTCTGTTCCGTCTTGTCTCTTCTCGTTATGTCCCGTCTGCGTACCAAACAGTACCTAAAAATCCCATTCGAACGCGATCCACGATGGATCTGCAGTCTCAGAGAGAGAGAGAGATAGAGAGAGAGAGAGAGAGAGAGAGAGAGAGAGAGAGAATGGCGTCATCGTCAGGGTCAAGGTTAAGGGCAGACCCGAAATCCTACGTGCTGAGGTCGAACATCGGGTTTTCGTGCACTTTCCCGGTTTGTGAGGTACAAGGATCCCAACGCCGGTGTTCTAACTTTTTCCGGATCCTCCTATATAGAAGAAGTAGCTCCTGGAGGATATACGCCATTGATTCTCCCCGCAGGTTTGATTCGGACCCGATCTCTCTTTTTTTATTTTTTTTTTTAACTTTAATGTTAGAATTTGTTTTCTGTTTATCTATAATTAATTTTTCATGCAAGCTCAATTGTTCATAATTTCACGAGCTAATAATACTAATGATATATCCATATGCCATGTTCACCGTGAATCCTTGGTGACCAAGACACCTTATAGAGCTTTTCGTTTGGTCTTTCAAGGTTCAATATGCAACTTATATCTCAGTTTTGAATCCTTATTAAACGAAAATCATTACACAATTGAAAAAAGATTTGTAGAATTTCCACTATACTGATCCTAAAACTGTCGCAACAGATGAGAACTCAGCACGGGATTTTGTAAGGAATTTCATTTCGGTCGATTTGTCCAAAGTATCTAAGGAAGTTGATTAAAGTTTAGTTGATTATGTCAATGCATTTGACCCTTCTGAAGTTGCTGCTCAAGTGGAGGCTGTGCTGTTTGAACGATGGGGTTTCTTTGATTTGTCGAAACCAGCGAGTACAAAGTATTCTGTGTTTTTAAGTCGCCTGGGCCACGATGATATCAAAGATTTCCGCAGAAACATTCTTCTTGGAGAGATCACGCCAGAAGAGTTGGCCAACATGTCCATAGTCAAAATGTGGCAGAAGTATATGTCTAGTTTGGGGTCGGGTACTCTGCCACATGTGTGTCACTGTGTGTGCGTGTGTGTGGGTGCGTGTGTGCGCGTGTGTGTGTGAAGTTTGGCAAGTAAGATTTGTTTTAGCAAAAGCTGAACTTGAGATTTAGATGTTGTTGGTGCTTTACTCTATCCATCTGGACCTAGTTTATATCTAGTTTTTTTGTGGCAAATGATATTTCTATCACCTTTACTTATCCTCTCTATGACATTGAAGAGAAACCAATTGATTTGTGAATCCAAGGTCTATTCGACTGGTGACAACACTAAAACTATATCATATCGTTGCAATATAGTTTCTCCGGTTTTGTCCTAGGCAGATATAACAGTCAAAGAAATTTTGTATAGCGAATATCCTAAAGGTCAGGTTAAGGGTAAATAGATGATAGAAGAAAACTGCTTCTCAGTTGTATATTTGAAACCAACAATGGCTAATGGCTTGGCTTACAAATTTAAATAGCATCCAACATTTTTATCAAGTTGACAAAAAAAAAAATTTATTAAGCATTTCTGCTGAACTATTGCATAACTGTTATCAGGAGCCACAATTAATTTGTTGAACCCCAATATTTCTACCCTTCCTTGATTTCCTGGAGGAGCTTTGCCATGAAATTTGGTTCACCGTCCCCTTCACATTCGTTACCGACCTCTCTTAACTCCGGATGACCGGCTTTTTGTATCTTAGCCTCTTTCATCTCTTTGTAGAGATGGAGGGCTCCCTACGTATCATTTTGACCAAGATTTTACTATGTACCTGTTTGGACCCAAAATGTTATTTTGGGCCGAGCTTAGAAATGTTTTCAGCCCAGTAGCATTGATCTTATTTTGTTATGGGCCGTCTGATATGGGTCGGCCGAGTCTTACTACGAGAATGGTTGGTTTGGAAAACGATGAGGTAGTCGAGACCTAGTGCAACAAGGAGTTTCAAGGCTAAGGATGCTGAGATTTAGGAAATGAATCTAGTTTGTTTGAGAGCCTGGTTCAAAGTCCTATTGGGGCTAGGATTGGCCAAAAAACTAATCAAATTAGGATGAGGAGTGTGGATGCAAATTTCTTCCTCCTTGTTCTTGGACAAAATTGCACATACAAAACAAATAATACCTTAAGTCAAGGCCAAAAGCCTCACGCGCCCACGATGAATCAGGGGGGCTTTGGCCGAAGAACCTCTGATGCCAAAGTTAGAATTTTGAGGGAAAAGTGTTCAGAGAATTTAGAGAGTTTAGCAAGAGTCAAAACCTAGCTTTTTAGAGAAAATGAGGTAGAATATATAAGGCATGGCCGACCCCCTTGGGAGAGAAGGTGACCAACCTTTTGTGTGTTGGGTGTGATTGGTAGTTTAATTAGCCATTAATAGATTAATTAGGTAATAAATTCATTAATTAGCTAGTTAACATAATTTAAAAGGAATGTTTTGGGGGTTACCTTGTAGAGAAGATATGATGAGGGATTGATGAAATAGGTTATAAATAAATACCTATTTTGGGCACTTTTGACTTGATTGTGGGATGATTGTCCACTGCTCGTGCGTAGGAATCCCAGTGTGCTTCGAGGGTAATTTTGTCATTTTTATCCAAATCCACTTGTCGCCTTGTGATTATTTTTGGCTCCACAAATGCCCCCACACCTGTTGGGCTACTCGCAAGAAAGGGCAACGGGTGAAGAGATTTTCTTGCTTTTGGAAACTTTTGATTGTTTCCTATTTTGATGTTGATTCCCTCTTTAATTGGAAATTAGATCCTTCTAGGAAAGGGAAATAAATTTCTCTCAAAACCTATTTAAGTCCACCTTAAGTGACTTATTAAATCAACTTTGGAGAGCAATTTATTTTACCCTACAAGAGAGAGAAAGCTTAAAGGATATTTGCTCCCTCTCTTCGGGCAATCTTCTACATCTTGCCCGTGCAAAGGATCGTCTTTCGTTGCTTGTTTCGTCTTCTTCGCGCAGCACCGAGGTAAGAAAAATTTAATTTTTCTCGTCTTCTTCTTGGATAGTGTTGTCGTAGGGCAGCAGTCGAGGTGGTGAGGCACGTCGGTTGGCAAAGGCCAGGAGTCGGCTCGGCATGGGCCGATGAAGTGTTGTGGCAGGGACCACTGCTTAGGTTGCATGGCTTGACTAGAACCAAGGGCAACTTGTGTTGCTGGGGCGCCATGATAGGCAAGCCGCATGGCTTATGTCCTTTGGGCTCTTGGACCTGATGTGGACCAGGCCGGTAATTGAGAGAAATGAGGAGGTCACGGGCTTCATGGGCTGCTAGAATGTTGGGCATGCAGACCTCCTGCCTTCTGGTCCGAGAAAAAAAATAAGGGAAAAGCCAGTATAGGTTGAGCTCCCATGCTGAGTACCATGAATGACGTTGGCTGCTTAATTCTCTTCGCCAAGAGAAAAGTGGGCTGCTCCCAAGAGAAGAGGTAAAGAGGATCAAGATGGATGCATTGGCTCATCTGAACGGTGTCGTGGAGCCTATTATGAATGAATGTGGAAAGAAAAGGTCTTCATCGCCTGCTCAAGAAATGCCAGTTGAGAAAACTGAAGACTTTCTTCACTGCTTATGAGGGTTCGTCTACTGCCGAGAGACTTGTGATTGACATGACTTATTCCAATGGGAAGAAAAATGAGGCTGCTAAATCTGAGCATGTGGCACCTGCCATGTCGAGAATGGCTTGTAAGATTGCTGATGGGATTGCTCAGCATAAAGGTCCTATTATGCCCCCAGTGCCGAAGTCTGTACCAAGACGTCGGTTGGGAGCTAAGTTCGGTTCACTTTTAGAGAGGTTTGCTATTATGAAGAGCGATAAAGTGGACTCTGTTGCTAAAGTGGGGCCAATGCCCACTCGCATTGCTGCTGAGACTGATTCACCTATTGGGAATGAAAAGGCTACTCATTTGGGCAGCTGTGAAAAATCCACTAAGCATGCTTTTAGGGAGGCTACTAAGATTTCTATGCTCTTGAAACCAGATATGTTTGAAGACATGGACGCTTGTGCCAAGTTTGTTGATAGCGTTAGAAAGGTTTGTTTGCCCAAGTCCCTTTATGAAGCATACGACCAAATACAGAATGACTGCTCTACTTGCTATGATGCAGATATAGCAAGGCTACCAATGAGGTATTGAAGACTATAGCAGCTGAAGCTTATTCCTCGACTGAGGAGATCAAAAGGTTGGATTCTGAGCTTGTTGCTTTGAAGGGTCTAATACTTCTGCCTCCACTTCTCTGCAGCTTGAGACCGTTCGCCAAGAGATCGTTAACTTGAAGAATAGGCTTAACAAGATCCAAGTTAAGTATAAAAGTGCAAAGAATAAGATTAGATGTTACATACCTCAGATTCAAGATCTTGATTTTACAGTTTTTGAGCTTCGTTTTGTAGCTTATGCCAAGGATAAAGCGTTAATTGCTGCTTATAATCAAGTGATCCATTTCAAGAGAATCGTCGATAAGCTTGAACCCCAAGTGTTGGAACTTCAAGGTGTACTGAAGATCAACGAAAGTCTTAAGAAGGAAGTGGATGAGTTGCAGTACGTCCGTGTTGGTCTGCTCGAGGAGGATGAGTACTTAAAGGGTGAGAAAGATGAGCTAGAGGTTTCGAAACCTTCTCTATTTCTCCGGAAGACTTGCTTGCTTTTACTTTTGAGGTTTCCATTAGTGAAGTAGTTGGAGAAGTTGGTGCCCAGGCTGGGGCAGCCGGGGGTGAAGTGCTGGATGATGTCATTGTTAAGAGCATCGTGGCTGCTGATGGTGTGGCGACCGAGTAGTCATAGGATGTCTAAGCTGCTAAAGTGTAGTATTCTAGGTAGCCCTTAGGATTTCCTTCGGCCTTTGCTAGTTGTTTATAAACATGATTCTTTTGTTTTTCTTCATCTTCACTTCTTTTGTTCATGCCCTAACCTTTAAACTTTATAGACCAGTGGCAGGCGTGCTACTTTTCTATAAGCAGACAGGCCCACGTAGCTTATGCAATCGTAGGTGTTGGTGTAGAACTTTGCAAAGTTGTTAGTCATAGGGTTGGCAACCGAATTCCTTACTTACATAAACATATAAGTCCGCGTAACCACTGTGCTATTAACCTTGGCTTTTTCCAATTTCGTAGGTTGTGTAATAAGTATCACAACACTTTAGGACTTGGTGTAGGTTGTTCTGTGCTTGGCAGAGGTGAAGCTTATCAACTACGTAGCATGTCGACAATGGATAAAGCTTCGTATATGCACGCTAGCTTGTTTAACCTTTCACAATAATATGCGGTTATATAAGTCTAGTGTGGTTTTATTGCTTGAAGGGCAAGCCGTATGCAGTCTTCCAGAAATCGTAGGCTACCTTAGTGCACTCGGTAGCAACTTTAGGGTTCCAGGGCAATCGTTTGTAAGGCGTACTGCATAATGTGCCCCCTCCGTCTCTAAGGCCTAATTCTCCACGGATTAGGCCAAGAGACCTAAAATCTTTCAATTAGCTAAGCCTTGAAAATGACCTTTGTGGCTACTTTTAGGAATCTCGGCGCAAGCCATCGTGCATCTAGTTATACTAGGGCAATCAGGCTCATCCACATCTGGATATTCGGAGTGTGGAGTTTATCTTCCCTTCTTGGAGAGCTGACCCATGTGGATGTCGGGGAATTGGTTTACCCTCTCATACTAGAGAGCAATTAGTTTACCCTCTCGTATTGGAGAGCATGGTTGGTCCATCGGGGGGCGCAATTCATGCGATAGTCCCTAAGAAGGGCATAGTCTTCTTTTGAAGTGCAGAAGTGATCAATTATTGTAAGTATACAGCCGAGCCAAGTTGTGATTACTTCTGAATTCCTCATTGAAAAATGAATGAAACGAATGAAAACTTAGCTGTAAGGTAGAAACTGCATAACAACTGGAAAGTACTCGGCTTGTGAAGTGGTGCCCGTCGAGCTGCTTGAGTCTTCGGGCTTTGATGTAGTGGAAGGTCACATATGGTACTTCTTCAGATTGTAGGTGCTCTATTGCTTTTCGATCTTTTTGTTGTTTAATGGTGGCGAGGGTGTAATTACTTTTGCCGCCTACTCTGCTGATTTTGTACAGACCTTCTAAGATGAGATCCATCTTTTTGGAGCCTTCTCTGCAGGCAATGATGAAGGCTTTTCTTAGGACTAGATCTTTGGGCTAAAACTGCCGAATCTAGGCCCTTTTATTGTAGCTGGAGAGGAGCTGCTGCTGGTAGGCTGCGATGTGGGTGATGCTTTGCTCGCGCTTCTCCTCTGCCAAATCTAAGCTTGTGGCCATCTCTTTACTGTTCTACTCAATGCTTTGTAGTAGAGCGATGATTCTTGGTTTGATGACATTTGGATGAATGATTACTTCTGAGCCAAATGCCAAAGAGAACTGAAATTCACCGGTTACTTGTCTTTTGGTGGTGCGATATGCCCATAAACATCTGGGGAGCTCGTCTGGCCATTTTCCCTTCTTGTTAGTGAGGGTTTTCTTGAGGCAGTCGAGGATCATCTTGTTAAATGCTTCGGCCCACCTATTGCCTTGAGGATATCTCAGCGTGGACATGTGTTGCTTGATGCCATACTTTTGGAAGAATTTCAACAAATCTTTACCGATGAATTGCGGGCCGTTGTCGGTGATGATAGACTGAGGAATGCCAAATCGGCAAATGATGTTCCTTCATATGAAGTGCTCTATGTATGTTTGAGTCGTGGTCGTCTTGGGCTCTGCTTTTACCTATTTGGTGAAGTAATCGGTTGCCACGATCATTATGCCTCTGCCCCCAGTAGCAAATGGCATAGGTCCTACCAGGTCGATTGCCCACCGCATGAACGACCAAAGATTCGTCTGCAGGTGTAGCTCCCTGGCAAGCAGTGCTGGTACCGGCTTGTAGTTTTGGCAACGGTCGCACTTTTGTACAAACTCTTTATCATCTCGGTGCATAGTGGGCTAGCAGTAGCCTGCGTTAAAATCCTTATGTGCTAAGGATCGACCTTCGGAGTGATTTCCACAAACGTCTTCGTGGATTGAGCTTATAACCTTCAAGTTATCGAGAAACGCTAGGCAGCAGAGATGTGGTCCGCTGTAGGGTTTTCAGATAAGAATGTCGTTCCACATGTAGTAACGTGCTGGCTTGATTTGGAGCTTCCTAGACTCCAATCTTTTTATGAGGAATGTGCCATTGACCAGGTAGTCTACAATGGAATCTTATCAGTTTGGAGTTGTACTAACCTGTGACACATTTGATACTGGCTTCACCGCTATGCTTGGCTCATCTGGATACTCCACCAGAATAGAGCGTTTGAGTTGGTGATCGAGGGCGGAGCCTAGGCCAGCTAGTGCGTCCACATGAGCATTGTCTGCCTTTGGAACTTGAGTGTGGGTGTAAGTCTGAAACACCTCATGTAGTCTGGCTAGTGATTAGTTGGGAATCAGAATTAATTGCGAGCTTTTCCACCTCCAAGTCTTTTTCCATTCAGAGGCTTACTAGTAAGGTCTCGTACTCTGCTTTGTTGTTTGATGCTTTAAAGCTTTGAGTGATCGCCTGTTCGGGTATCGAATCGCCTAGGGTGACAAAGACTATGCCTGCTCTCGAACCTTTGTAGTTGGATGCGCCGTCAACATGCAAATGCTAGAAGTTTCCATCAGGTGGACTATACGCGGCTAGGGTGTGCTCGGCTACTTCCGGGGAGTCGTTGAGCCGTTCTATTACGTCGTGAATGCGTGGTAAGGAGTTGTGAAGCTGGTGCCATGTTACACATAGTAGAAACTGCTCAACTGCAGGTATAGGACCACTCTAGAGCTAAATTATAGAGTAAATGTCAGCTAGAGCTGTCTGACGCGCACCAGGAGGTAATGCTCAACTGCAGTACATGTTGCTCATATGTAGAATCTTTTAGGGCGATGAAGATAAAACTTGCTTCTGGGTGTGTCCTTTCAGTGTTCGTGTGCCATTGGCGTGTCTTTTGGGCCGAGTTGTTGCGTTTGTCAGAAAACTTTACATCCGCCAAGGTCTACACTTTTATCGTCACGCATTTGGATTAGGCAGAATAGTGCGTTATAAGGATGACTGCATGCGTTTGAAGATAAAACTTAAGCTTCCGGGTTGCAACAACTACCGTCAAAGTTAGCTTTTGAATTTCTGATAGCATCGATGAGAGCTTTTGAATGGTGGAATACAGGTAGACGGGCCCCTAGCTCTTCTTATATAATGGTAGAGCTTATTGCTACTTTAGATACCGTCAAACATACGAATAAGTCATATGTTGCTTCCGGTTTGGATAATAGGGAGGTGATGTTGGGTACTTCTTCAAGTCATTGAATGTGCATCAGCGAGCCTCGTCCCAAAGTGCATGCTTTTCTGCCAGAGTGAAAGAGTCCGACAGAGTTAGATCTTCTTTCATAATCAATTTTCTGAATAGCGGATGGTATGCTGGAAGTCCTTTTTGGAAGACTGCTCTAGCTATTGAGTCATTGCATCCGACTATCCTTACCTTCTTTGCTTTGAACCTCTTCACATAGTCACGAAGCGACTCATTTGGGTTCTTCTTGACATTGAACAAATGGTCGGACTTGATCGAGCAATAGGATGAATATTCTTCGGTGAAAACCAAAGAAAGTTCGTCGAAACTCCGGATGGATTGTGGCAGCTGGGTGTAAAACCAATCTTGCACCTCACCTTATAGAGTGGTGGCGAATATCTTGCACATGAGATCGTCATTGTTTCGATAGAGGATTATTGCTCTTCGGTAATGCTTTAAGTGTCTTTCTAGGTCTTTATCCCTTTGAAAAATGTGAAATGTGGCATGCTGAACTCGCGTGGAGGCTCTGCCTGCTCGATCTCGTCCATGAAGGGTAACCTGCTTATGTTGGTCATGTTCCGTCATAGTGCCTCATCGATAACCTTGTTAAGTTGGAAATTGAGCAATCGCTTGGTCAAGAGTATTCTACTTCTTCCTGAATTTGTCTGTGTTGGGGTAGTTGAGTTATCGACTGCCCCCAGCCGTAACTTGCTGGTCTAGGTTGCTCTTCCATGTGTTTGGCTCGTCTATGCTGCTAATGCGGTGCATATGGTGCGTTCCTAGCAGGCGAGTGAGTTCTTCGCAGGATGCCGGTTGAACTTAAGCCGGATTGAGTAACTGCTTCTCTTCATCTGTCGTGCTGCCTACTTCGATGTGAGGTAGAGGATGCTCATTGCGGGTTTAGCCGCGAATGAACATTTTGCCTGGAAGGTTGCTCATGTTGACTATCGGAGTGTGACCCCAACCATGAATATATGCTCGTCCATGGGTCTAGTCGAGAGTACACGCTCCTACGCGCTCTAAGACGGGAGTATACGCTATCTCGAGGGCCTAATCGGGAGTGTACAATACCCGAACGCTCGGTTTGTAGCTGGTCGAGTGGCTATTTGTCAGGACGCTGCTGGAAAGGTTCTTTGTCTGCCCTTGTCCTACTTCGTGACACCTCGTCTAAGGCACGTTGCAAGAACTGGTTCACCAAAGTCTTCTACTGTGCGAGGGCGCTCATCAACTCTATAACTTGTTGAAACAAGTGTTGTTCTCCATTTAGGTTGGAAAAATTTGAAAAGAATGCATCTCCGGGGGTTAGTATGTTCATAAAACAAATGGTTTTCCTATTATTAGTATTATTATTATAAATTATGATCCACTCACTTTTTCTGCTTCTGTGCCCCCTCAGGAGTTAGGATTCGAGGCACACGATCTTAGCGTCAGGAGTCTACAACATAGGTATTCTCGAGTCTACTCAACTTAGGTATTATTTCCTCGTTCATATCTTTTCTTAGTAATTCTTTCGTATTATTCTGGTTTAGTTGTATGCTCTTAGCACGTTCTTGCTTTGGTAAAATAGTTCTAACTACATATTCTATAGTTGTATGCATGTTTAAATGGCTTCGTCACCCTCGAGTGTCAGCCAACACGTGCCTACCCTGGTATGTTAGGATATCGGGGTTGGGGCGTGTCAACGACACCAAACGGTGAGAGGAGTGACTAGTGAGAGTCAAGTTTGATTTCTTGCTGGTGAGGAGGTGAGGAAGAAGTGAGAGAGAGAGTTGTGATGGAGAGTGATGATGTACACGAGATCCCAGGTAAAAATAAAAAATAAAAAAATGATATAAAGAAAGAAAACAATGTAGTACAAATGTACTACCACTCAAGAAAACAATTGCAATAGTACTAATAGTGTAGTACCACTTAACCACAATAGATATTTTTGTGAGAATTGGGAGAAACGGGTCCATCTGGGGCCCCGTTTTCTTAAGCTTTTGCACCCGCCCAGCCCTGATAATTTTGTGAACCTGCCCAAGCCCTCCTCGTTTTGTCTTTACAAATTTTAGACCCTCCCCAAACCGCATGGAACCGGCTCGCCCCACGGGCCTAGGGCCCGCTTGTCCACCCTTACATTAAAGTTTAAACCACTAGTTCTAGTTAAGCTTCTTGATATTAATAGCTTAATTAAAAATAATAAAAGTGCAAAGAATAAGTTAAGTATAGAAAAAAATTATATGAGTCCAAAGAAAATTTCGTTTGCAAGTGGCCCTTTATTATCGTGATGAAAATGTGTTGAGTCATTACATAATAATGTGGATTTAAACCTCATCAATGATTAATCTAACAAAATTATCGTTTGAAAAAAAAAATCGTATATTTTAAATTTTAAAATTAAAAGCCCACTCTTACTACCTCTTTCTTCGGATCCCCTTCTCTCCAATACTTCTCTCTCTCTCTCTCTCTCTCTCTTCTATATTATCTCTCTTCCTATTTTCTATATTATCTCTCTTCCTCTCTCTCATATCTTCCAACCTCTTGTCTCTATCCTTCGAATCTTTCTGTCTCTCTCTAGCTCCTCTGCCTTGGACCGCTCCTAGAAATGAGGAAATTGTCTCCGTAGAACTCCAGCAGGGAGTTGCTGGCTTTTTTTTTTTTTTTTAAATTGTAAAAATTTGAAAACAATTTTATCTCATACCAAACAAGTTTTTGGGTTTTACAAAAAATTATTCTTAAGAAATGGTCTTAAAATTTTTTTAATAAGATACTAAATAGGCCTAAATTGTCTTCTAGAAAACCATTTAAATTTCGTGATGGGCACAGACGTTGAATGTATGACGTATGATGTGAGTCTTTTTCAAAATTTGACTTCGAAAAAGTGTAAAGCAGAGCAGTAAAAAAAATTTTTATCAGGACTGATGCCATCCAGTGGAGGTATCTGACCCAAAAAATAAAAAATTACAGAGGTAAATAAGATTTTGACATGAGGAAACAGATGGAAAACAATGATAAACCCCACTAATCCTTTTTGTGCTGCTGATTTATCATGATTCAAATCAAAGCAAAAGTCGTTTTTAGGATTCGTTAGAAAACGTATAAAAATTACTTTTAAAGATTCAAACGAAATTATGCATATGTACTGTACATAATCAAAATTGAAATCAACCAAAAAAAGAGGTCTTCAGCTCGACATGACAAGAGATTTCGGAATTCGATCCAACAAGTTGACAATAAAGTGGAGTAAACTAGCTCAAGATTCATGCGCACTGTCATCAACATATATAGGTGATTCTTCATCATGAACTTACCTACAAGTAACGGGTAATTCTTCATCATGGCAACCAAAGTAAATCAAAAAGCACAATTCGGAATTCAAAACGACATAAATCAACAAGTAGACTTGTGGAAGGAAACGACACAAATAAACGACTAATGTTACACGTATCATCTATTTGTGTCATTTCTTTAATGAATACAGTCAACTAATACATATGAATCACGTCTCTTTACTATTAAATTCATTTTCCAAAACATGCTTTTCCACAAACATGGACGAATACCAAGCAAGACAAAGATAAGACAACTATTTGATTAGTGGAGAATTTCTAATGGCCCCATGCAAGTCATATGCTTGGCTCCGAAGTCCAATTGCAGAGTTTGTCTGCGCAATTAAAAGGAAAGGAAGACTATGTATAATTTTTATTATTTGTAATCTTGTCACTGGACTTGTATAATTTCTTTGCTTTCCAAGGTCTTCAGGGTACTAAACGGATTCAGAAAGAAGAGAGGGTGAGGAAGAAAGAAATTTTTTCAAAGTAGTTTTTAATAATAAATATTAATTATGAGACCCAAAGGTCGAAGAAGTGGAATACACCATGAAGGGAGAGTCTTGGCGGACAAGTCTCCCTCATCATTTCTCATAAAAGGATTGGGTCATTGAAAAAATGTTGCATTGCACAATGGATGGCTGTGGTCCCAACAAAAAAAAAAACCAGCCAGAAAAGTAGAGTGCACAAAAACAAAAACAATATACACCGCTAAAAGCGGAAGGGGATTAACATTTAGTACTACAGTATAATGGTAATCATTTTCACTTGTAAGTGAGAGGTCTTAGATTCGATTTTCGTCAAATGCGAATTTGAACTACATTATTAGTAGCCCATTTTGAGGCTAAATCCATCCTCTCCTCTTGGACCATCTCCAACCCTTAGGGTATTTTAGCCCGAGATTATTATATAATGATTTTAGCCTAATTTTTGTTTTGTAACTCTTTTGAAAATAAAATTTATGTAGATCATCTTAATTCATTTTTATGAACATTTTAAACTAAAAATATTTAGATTCCTATAAGTAATTAAAAATCATACACATACACATGTATTTATAAAGTTTTAATTGAAATTTGATTTAAATCATTTGAAACACGTTATATTTGATCTCATTTGATCACATCGGTTGGATTATAAGTAAAAATTAATAATAATAATAATAATTTAAGCTAGACTTAATTTATGGGGGAATCTAGCCAAAAATAGATTTTCTCCCCATGACTTATTTTAGCCCAATGATTAGAGATGGTTTAGGGGGATTTTCCGTAGTACTGAGTGACGGTTTTGCAAGATTTAAAGCTTATATTTTAAACTTTGTCTCATGAGTTGGAAATTATCCTAACGTAAATAATATCGTTTATAAAAAAATAAAAATAAAATAAAGCGGCTTGGGGGTTTAGAGGAGGGGCTCATCGTAATTTTATGGCGGGCGGAAATAGCATAGAAGGGGCTGTGTGATGATTATCTTTAACCCACTGTGCCCGACCACGGAATCAACATTTACCCTTTTGGGATATTGCTGAATCATTTCCATGGTCACGTACTCCGCCATTTCATGACAATAAGGCTTGTGCCTTGTGCCCGACCACGGAATCAACATTTACCCCGTTGGGATATTGCTGAATCATTTCCATGGCGACGTACTCTGCCATTTGATGACAATAAGGCTTGTGCCTTGTATTTTGTTAAAGACTTGTGCAATTTCATGACGATAAGACTAGTCCATTGTCACTTACTCTGCCATTCCATCGTTTAATTTTGGTCCCTAGCAGTTAGCACAATATCCAATTAAGCTAAATACTTGTTTCATTTAATCATGATTAGTCCAAAACATTTTGTTAGTGACCTAAATCTCCTATACTTTGTAATCCCTTGTATGTGTCTTTGGTCAAATGTAATTTGAGCATGGTTGATCTCTATCCAAATGGTTATACTGAGATCGAGAATCCCTCCAAAATTATGGTCCTAATAAATTACCATCTAGTCGTTTTATGTTCCAAGGACGAGTTAAAAATCTCACATGCTATAGATGGGGAAGAGAGAAGCTGTTTTAAGGAAAGAAGAAAGGCAGATTCTCTTCCCTCCCTCTTTATTTTCCTCTTCCATTCTCATTCTCTTCTCTCATGTTTGAACGCTCAAGATTTTATCGTTGTTTTAAGGAAAGAAGAAAGGACAATGATTCTCTCCCCTCTTTTTTTCCCTTCCATTCCCTTTCCTTCTATTTGAGGGCTTAAGATTTCATTTTGTTTTTTCATCTTTGTAGAGTGAAGAAGTTGAACGCTTAAGATTTCATCTTTGTAGAGTGAAGAAGTTGAGGTTCCACCATAAAATCTCAAGATTTCATCTTGTTTTTTCATCTTTTGTAGAGTGAAGAAGTTGAGGTTCCACCATAAAATCAATTGGTAATATAGTGAGTACCTAGCTACTTATAAGCACATGCAACGTCCATCCTCCCATTATATGGAATTCATTCTCAACACGCCCTCTCACGTGTGGTGAGTTTTCAAGTCTAAAGCGTGGATAACACAACGGATGACTTGGAGCTCATGTGGCCGTTGTTAGGCTTCACACTTGGGACAACTTACTCTGATACCATGAACAAAATTTGAGGTTCCACCATAACACCAATTGGCAATAGAGAGTAGCTCAACCTCTTATAAGTCCTTACAAGGTTTCTCCTTTCACCGATGTAAGACTCTTTTATCTTCAGTGAAAGGAGAAACCTTGATAGGGCTTATAAGATGTTAGACTATTTCTCGTATTGTCAATTGGTTTTATGATGCAACCTCAACTTTCTTGATAGAGAAAAAGAAGAAGAAAAAAAAAAAAAAAACTGAGGGGGGGAGTGAGGGGAGGGGAAAAGGGAGGGAAGAGAAACCCTTCCAATAAGAAATGGCTCAGGATCAGGCTCACACGGTGAACTTGCTATTTTTTTACAGTAAAGAGTGAAGTTCTTACACGGTGAACTTGCTGTCTCAAGTTTAGTGCCGGAAAAAGTAAAAATCATATTTCAATATATAAGGCTCGGCAGATACTTCCCTCCAAAAACCACCACCCATCAATACGCAAACTTCACGTCTTCGCTAGCTCTCTAGCTATAATCCTCTTCCCAATTTCATACGGTCAGGCAGCTCGACTAAAACTATTCCTCATTCTCCTACTCTCTCACTCCATTTAACCACTCTTTCTCTCTAAAAACCTCAAACCCTATTTTTAATGTCATCTCAGTCTGAGAAATCTAGTCACCACCACGGCCAAAGTCTGTGCCCCGCCGCGGGAATGCCTCCATCAGGTAAACATGTGACCCTCAAAAAACATTTTGGCACTTTAGGATTTTATTTATTTATTTATTTATTTTTACATTCTCAGTTTCATTTGTGGTTTAACTCATTCATTGATTGTTGGGACATAAGGTTTGAATGAGGAGAAACCGAAGGGATTCAAAGTGTGGTCACTACAACCGCAGCCGACCACCATGGTTGACGGAGACAAGAATTGTCATCGGACCACCTTCTCTAGTAGTCGGATAAACACAAAGGTAAAAATGAGTTGCCAAAGTGGACAGGAATTTTAATTTACAATTAATGTTGGTTTTTGGTAATATGTAATTATTCTGTGTTGTAATAAACTCCTCTGATCTCTTAGGGTAACGCTGAAGATTACCAAATTTCAAAAATGGAGCTTCACAACTTCAAAGATAATCTTCAATGTTTATGGGATAATTTGGTCGGGGAGTGTCAACATGGGCCATTGGTTGATCAGTTTTTGTTCAACAAGTGCATGGATTATATAATTGCTTTGTCACAGTTAGTGCTCAAAATTTTCAAATTGCTATTGTTAAAAGGTGCTTTTTATCTGGTAACTAAGCTCTCAATTGTTTTGTTTTATGTTAAAGTAGCACTCCTAGAACTCATCGTCGAGCTGCTACTTTGAGGGGTCTGCAACTGGTCACATCATTTATATCTGTTGCCAGGCGAGAAACTACTCGTAGAGAATTAGATGCTGAAAAGAAGAAACAAACTTTCGGACCTCTTGTGAAATCACTGAACAAGAGGTTCTCAATGACTCACGACAAGATAACTATGTTAGAGAAGATGATGTGCAAGATATCAAAAGGGTAGGATAATTCTGACTTGGCTTTGTAAGTAAGAAGCAAAGAAAATTACTGATACGATTTTATAAAGTTTTTGTTTTATCATAATCCTTTAGTTCAGTCTAATCCATCATTGTAGGTTATTTGTGCATTGCTATCGCTATCGTCAAATCGATCTAGATATTTGGATTTCATGCATAGAGTCACTAGGTGTATGGATTCTTTCCTATCCATCACTGTTCTTGCAGAATGTAGACTTAATGTATTTTGGATTGGCACTGAATGACAAGGTAAGTTTGGGATTCTTGATACGTCGACTTAAAGCTGTTTTCCTTTATACTTGTGCTGGACAAACCTTATTTATTTTCCCCCTTTTCTGCTTCTAAGAGTGCTGGTGTAAGAAACGCTTCTGTTGACGCATTGAAAAATCTTTATGAGTTTGATGATAGTGTTCCAAGTCTTGGTCGATTCACTAGAAGATTTTCAATTCAAATGATTGCTCTTGCTAGCGACAATGACATTTCCATAGCTATATCTGCAACTGTCCTGGTTAAACAGCTACTAAGGTGACTGCAACTCATTAAAAATTAATAGTTCCTTATCTACTTTTTTTTCAAAAGCTCTTTGAATGAAGTTAATCTTCACTGTGCTGCAGACACCAGCTTGTAACACCACAGATTAGGCATGTTACAGGAGCATTAGAGTATGAACATTTGATTGCTCAGGATTTCAATAGCACCCATTCTGGTGCAAAAGGTTACACTCTCTGAACTCTATTACACTTTGTGGACTGTTATGATTGTTTGTTCTCTATCGACAGTTTTGCACATAAACTTTCTTTTATGTTTTTTTTTTCCTGCATAAAACACCCATAAATCTCTCCTTCCCCATTTGTGGTGCAGGTTTTTCGTGCCATGATCATGGAACCATTAATATTGCTTATCGATGGGGAAATTTTATTTGTGTTGGGGTTGATTCAAAGCTAAGTAATGCCTTAACCGGAGATGTGACTAATCTTACTTACAACAAGTTCTTTCAAATAAGTCGAAACATATATATTACCATGGCTGGATTGAGGATGCCATGGGAGGATATGTGGCAATGGATAGTATCAATGGTAACTAAAAACTCCATATTTCAATTTATTTTCCTTAGAAATAATTATATATATATATATATATGTATATTGATTTTCAATTGGATGGTGACAGTTTTCAACAATACCTGAGGAGTCACGGACGGTAGAGCTAGCAGCTAACTTAGCGTATCAGTTTGGTAGTCCCTATGGCACGGTATGCAGCCTTGTTTTGGGATGGGACATTACAAGTCCACGTCCCCAAATGTTTCGAGTAATCGCAGGTATATCACTTACAACGAGTGATAATGCTATGGCTCTTGGGACAGGAGAACAATAGTAAGTTTCAAGAATTTTCCACTGCTAGTGAACTATAGACCTTGTTTTGTGATATTGCTTTTATATTTATAGATATAATATATTACTATTTTTGGAAATAGAACCTACGTGCTAATTTGATAGAAGATATTACTATTTTTCAAATATAACTTACTAATTATTTTGTTGGCTAATATGCAGTATAAATTTGCGGTATCTGACTGACTATGATCATAGGGAATTAGCACATGCGTTTGACGATACAATGTTCCTACTCTCTCAAGCCTGCCGTTTAGATCGTTTCTGTGGTGGAATTGTTAGAGGTAAAATTATTATTTAAAATTTGTTAATTATCATTACCAAAAAAATAGAATAAAATTGTGACTTTTTCCTTTGTAAATAAAATTTGTGAAATATTTAATTTACTCTGTAATTGTAGGGCGTGTACTGCAAAGAGATCAGCCACCATTCTGCCAGTATCTTAACTTCTTCTATTAGGTCATGATGAATGAAGTTGGGTTCTGAATGTTTTGTCTGGCCGATTGCAACCATATCCCATATCCACCTACTAGTTTCTCCTGAGGATTCTGCATCTAAGAACAAGAGAAAGAAGCAGTCCTAATGGTTTAACCAGTAGCTTAGCAAGTATTTTGGTAAATCTTGAAACCTGTTAGTTTGGAAACTAGTGGGCAGTAGCTTTCAACCTTGAAGCTTAACTTAGGTTGGTTGTTAATATTTACTACTTGGTTACCCGTATATGTGTGATGTATGTTTCCTTACTTGAATGTTGAATTGTAACTTTCGTGGTATTTAATGAAGAATTTAAATTCATCTACATTCGTTGATCTGATATGTTTCCTTTCTGCAAACTGGTATTGGGAACTCTTTTTTGAAACTTATATGAGAAAAAGGTTGGATTATAAGATACTTTCCACTGATATCACCTTAACATAACATATAATATAATTTCCATTGAGAATATCGTGCACTTATATTTCTGGTAGATCAGTAAGCGCGTGAATTCCATTGAGATCATGTACTTATTTCCATTGAGATAGGAGACGGATGTATTAAGGGACGGGGGTGATCCCGGGACAACCTGGGTGCTCGGATAATTGGCTGTGAGGACTTTCGAGAACCATCTAAGTTTGGGCTGTAGTGGAGCAGAAGAGCAGCCATGGCTGCCGCAGGTTCTGCAAAGGGACACTTTGGATGCAGTCCCTAGCTATCAATATTCTTTGATTGAAACCTTGTTAGTTTTTAGTTTTTGATTGAGGTCCCTGACATTAATGTAATAATGTAAGTTACTATATTTTTTAAATTAAAAATTAAAAATTGAAATCTGTAATTGTTTATATTAATGAGATTTTAAATAAAACCCATAATTTATGGGATTAAAAATAATAAAATATAAATTATACTCTCTATTATATTGTGTGTGTGTACATATATGTATGGGTACATTAACCAAAATTAACAAAAAAGGTTATTGTACCAAAACATGGATACATTCTCAAATCAACGAAAAAGAATGTACCCATATAAGTTTAAACATGGATTAAAAAATTTGAATGGATTTTATATTAAAAAAAGGGTACATTTTACATATAACAAATTGATATATTTGAGAATGGGTACATTTAAGATTAAAAAAATTGAAAAATTATATGAATGGGTACATTTAAGATTAAAAAATTGAGAACCTTTTTATATATAAAAAAAAACTAATAGATACAAACTTAATTTAATTTAATTTTTTATTATTTTGGAAATGTTTGAATTGAAAATTAATTAGAAGTTTAATAGAGGTGTGAGTATTAAACCCTAAATTAATTACTAATTTTTATATTAAAAATTATATAATAAACATGTAAATTCATTATTACATTAATGCTAGGGACTTGAATCAAAATTTGAGATCTAATAAGATCTTAGTCAATGAACAGTAATAACTAGGGACCGGATACTAATTTTTTCTTTTGCAAAACAGCAGGAGGAAGAGAAACAATTTTTTTTTTAAACGACTTGGCCAAAGACGTTGTTTTGGGCCAAGTGATTAAACAAAATGATTAATTACACTAACACTTCCTGAAGTTTATAGTGTTTTCACAAAAATTCCTAACGTTTGAAACATTACACTAACACCCATTGAGGTTTTAATTCACTTTCACATAACTACTATAGGGTGACATCGCCTCAAAATATTTTCTTAAAGACAAATTTGCCCTCATTGTTAATTAGTTTAAAAATAAAATAGCCTTTTAAAAAGTAAATATAATGAAAAGAATTAATAAAACAATATCACCACCTGCTCCTCCATGTGGCCAATACGAAAAAGAGGGCAGAATACGGAGAATAGGAAAAGATAGTGGCCACTGCAATTTTGAGAGCGGCAGAGAAGAGGAACCGCACCACCAAGAAACAAAACCCTAGCACTGCTGCTCATCTCCCACTCCAGAAATGCCTTCCTTTAATTTCCTCATCCCGGTTCTGTCACCATTTGCGAAATCAATCGCGACCCCAGTCATTACCATCTCTCTATCTATCTACACACACGCGCGTACATATGTACACACTGATATCGATAGATAACTATCTGTTGTCACTGCTGAGAGCCTCTCGGACAACGTAGCCAAGGACACTTAAGGAAAGATAATTGTCAGTAATCCTTCAAATTCTGTCTATTTGTATCTATTTATTCAACAGACGATATAGATTGGTCCGTCGGATATGGACATAATTAAAGGTCCGCAAAGATCCGAGTCTGCAGTGGGGTGGTGGGTGAAGGGAGGGGAAGACCGACGTGGACGAGAGAGGTTTATTTATGTTTTTCTTGATCTTAACTTTTTAAATTACTTTTCAAGTAATTAATAACGAGAGTAAATTTGTCTTTAAGAAAATATTTTAAGGTAACGTTAGCCTTCTAAGGATTATGTGCAAGTAAATTAAAATTTGAGAAGTATTAATGTAATATTTCAAATGTGAAGAATTTTTGTGAAAACACCATAAAATTTTAAAGAATGTTAGTATTATTAACCCTTTACAAAAAAAAAAAAAAAAATTAAAAAATTAAAAGCACAGCACGTATGAAACCTTACCCATCCTCGTGAAATGGCATTTAGTGGTAGGCTAGCAGCACCATTTTAGTTTCAAAAGTTCAAAGCATTTTAAAATAGATAAAAGCAACTGAGTTTTCAGTAGTCAGAGAGTAGGGTGTGTCACCTAACATTATAATTAAAGGAAAACTAATGGAAATGGTTTGAAAATTTTGAGTTTTAACAATAAGGACAAAATAAAGGGTAAAATGAATAGTAAAAATGTGATTTTTTGTTAAAGTGAACAGTACCGCGGATTTTTCGTTAAAACTCTCAATAATTAATGAAAGGATGATGTAGTATTCACCAATACTTTTATATCATATGTTTGACACCGTTAATTTATTTTATTTTTTCTAATCTAATTATGACCTGCCACTTATTACTACAGTCTAGTGGTATTCCACTTCACTTGTAATTGAGATGTTTTAGGTTCAATTCTCACCAAATACGAATTTGAACCATATTATTGATAGCCCTTTGTTAGGCTAAACCCACTTTCTCCCCCTTAGTGTAGATAATATCAGTTGTTCAAAAAAAAAATCAATCTAACTTGTGAAAAATATTTTGTAAGATACTACGAACTCGTAATCACTAGAACTTCCATCTCATACTATCAAATTTACTAAATATTCAAGGAAAAATTATGATATTTTTGTATGCTATATGTTAAATAATAAACCTAAATTCTAAATACAAGTATAGTTTTTTAAGTGTAAATAGTCACTTATTTATATGTTTTATGCGCATAGATCATAGCCCGTCGCTTGACTAGCGCCTAGTGTACCTTTATTAGGACCACCCGATGTTAGAATCCGGAATCCGCCACTGATTGAGATCATGTACTTATTTTTTAATTCCCACGTATTTTTAATATATTTAGAATCAATAAGTGCGTGAATTCCTCTTTAAAATCGGTGATCTACAAATTGAAAAATCAAGAACTATACCTACTTTTGTTTTCGCTTCCCAACTCATAACATCTCTATTTTAAGTAAGTAGACTTTATTTTATTTTTTTCCGCCATGGACTAACATTTTTGGAAGTTATTTATCATTAGCAGCCCTTTTTTAAACTTTTATTTTCCATTTTTCTCAGCCCCATGTGTGTCCAAAACTAAAACTCCACTCTTGCTTCATCTTCCTCGTCTGTGCTCTTCTCCTCCAAACAAAGGTACAGAACCGGCCCAAGCCGAAGAATGATCTTACAACCACATATAAGTCAGTGACATGGTGAATGATTTTGGGATGAAAGGTTTTGCACAAAATTTTGGTTGAGTTACATGGTCATCGAGAAAATTTTCAAAGTAACTGTCAAACTATCACTTGACATTACTAATTTACTCTGCATAACATAATCGAGAAACTAGTATTAATATAGTCCGAGTAATTACAAATTCCCCTCAACATAATTTTTGGCACGTCGAGTGGGACCCATTCTCCCTCTCATCTCTAATTATATGGGAACTAATTCCGCGCGTGCTATGCACTTGCCTACAAGGAAAGACGAAATAGCACCTCAAGTCACAGTCAACTTCCAGGAGCTTCAAGCTGCCCCATTTATGGGCCAACAGGCAACATCCATGACGTGCTGGATATTGTACGTCATTCACTATCGATCAAGCGCCGACTGCGTGCAAAACCCCGAAGCCCGCCTTTGGCGTGACGGCTTGCAAGGCAACCCCGAAGGTGACAAACACCCAAGCCGCACAAACTCTGTCAAAAACTGCGATGAGAAATGCACCGAAGAGGGCCGCTAGAGCACTAAGTAAGAAGATTGGAGAGAAAGCGGTTGAAACTATTCCAGTGGCAGCTGCTGATGGTAATGCAAAAAGGACCACCAAGGTCAAGTACGACGAAGCTATCAAGGCTACTCAAATCATGATTGGTTCAATCCGGATCAACTTGGTCATTCCGGTTTCTACATCAAAGGCTACAGATGCCCCAAGTAAAACATTCCATGTCAACTGCGACACCGCAAAATCAATGGTGTTGAATTCTACCAACAAAAAAAACCCTCACTTCTCAAGGATTGTTGTGAAGTTGCCAAAGCATCAAGGTTGACCAAGCTCAATGAAGTCGAGAAGACAAATGGTGTGAAACAAAGCTCCAAAGTTCGAGTGATGAGGCTCCACGCTCATACATAACAGGAGTATCCCCAAGTCAAGTCAAGTCAAGACCTGACGACAGGGGGTATCGTCCAAGCCCCAGGGCAAGCCAAAGCCGGAAATAGGCCATGACACCGCTTTTCAAAATGCAAGTTATGATAATGATGACCCTAAAAATTACTAAGCCTACGTAGCGCGCAAGCCGAGTAACTAATAAGCTAATTACGTCATTCGGTTGTGTGCGGGGCATGCCAACTCGACGGCCAAACTCAGCCGGTGAGTAAAATTTGTTGATGTTGCATTGGGTGCGCTGCTGACTTCTGAATCTCGGGACTACAGCCGAGAAAGGAACACGTCTCGACCTTCTGGTTCTAGAGCCTAAAGACAAGGCTACTAGTTCTGCGAAGTTCAATATCAAATTCGGCTCTCAGGATGCCGAATCTAGTAACCTCTGCCAATAAGGATTCGAAAATCCTTCTCGACCGAGACTTGGATAGATAACCAGTCGACCTCAACGCAGTGTTGTTTATCCAAACTAAAGGTGCTCCGGGGTCGGCTGATTCTACGGCAACAGTGTTGTTTATCCAAACTGAAGGTGTCAATGGTTGCCTTCACAATGTTGTTTATTCAAACTGAAGATATTTTGGCAAAAAAGAAAATAAAAATCTCAAGGTTGTTAAGAGGTTTCGCGTAGAGCGAGGATTTGCACAGGGCAGTTTGTGTGTTGAATTGGAGAGGGCTTTTCGTTACTTGCAACTTCGTATTTATAACGAGTCTCCTTGATCGCCAATCCAATAGAGATCTTTTCCGAATATCCCAAAAACAATATCAAAATAACTGATATTATTTTAAATATATTTCGGCAAAAATCTTCCTAGTCTCCTTATGCATGTAGACTTTTACAAGAGGAACAACAGGTGTCCTTTTGAGATCTCGAAATACCCTTTCACACTGTATGCACACTGTATTCCCACCATCAATTCTGATCACTTTGCACCCAATCTGACAATACCCATCACCATGCAAAAAAGCCTAGTCTACCTAGGTCTCTTATCTCATCATTATCCAAGACCATGATTGTACTTTTGGAGATCATAAAATCCCGTATGCTGATCTCCACTCCAAACTGTTTCAATCTACACGTCTTCTACCAGTCATCCCAAATTAATTTGAACTGTACTGCTTGTATCCTGGATTTAGAGTAATATTAGGTTCAAATAATTTAATATATTACTAAGAGATAATATCATGATTAAAATCACAATATTATTTCTCAATAATAATATAAAATTATTTCAACCATTTTATCATTCAACGGTATAAAATCATGCTAATTCAACGATCTCGATTACTCGGGCCGATAGTGTAATTTTGAGCCCAAACAGATACATCACTCCAAAAATATGTGCATTTCCTCGCGTGGCATTTCCAAAAGAGAAGTCTCAACAAGTCTAAGAACTACTCAATGTAGAGATGCAAATTCTCTCACATTCGAGAAAAAGATTCTGAAGATGTTGACTAGCCAAACGCGAAACATGAAGGTTGACAAAGACGACGAGTCTTAGACCATGCTAGTTATGGTGACTAGTGCATCAAGCTCTTGAAGAACAACTTGAAGAAATGAAGAGGAAAATAGTTGAGAACAGTGCTCAAATAGCATGGCTACAGGCTCAAACTGGAAACTCGAAAGCCTAAGGTGGAAGAGCATGATAGTGAGCAGCACGATGAGCATGAAGGAGAAGAAGAGGAAGAGAAGAAAAGTTCCTCGATTCGAATCACTAAAAAGGAAACAAAGGCAATGATGGCTGCACAAATGTGTGAATATCGAAAGTCCCTAGCTCAAACCAGTGTGCTAGGGTGTCAAAAGCCAAAAGCCATATACATCTCGCTATGATGCATTACCATTTCCTAAGGGTTATCAAATACCAATTTTTGAATAAGTTCGATGGAATACATGGCTCTCCCCAAAAACATTTGGCTCGCTTCGACTCTGCATGGGGAGAAACCTCACAATCAGAAGCTTTCCTCGTCCGCCAATTTGTTCAATCCTTTAAAGGAGCCGCTTTCACTTGGTATACCCAATTGGCTCCGGGATCCATCATCACATGGGACAACATGCGGGGGGCTTTCCTGGCGCAGTTCGTAAGCGCCATGAAGAAAATCACAAAAGAAAGCACAAATGTGTTCATCGCAAGATGGATGAGCTTTAACATCCAATGCGTGCAGAACCTCAAACGTTCGACGCTCTAGTCTCGAAGGCATGCAACGTTGAACGACAAATTGCTAGTAGGAAAATGGTGAGCCAGAAGTTTCGGGCACAAAGCAAGAGAACTGACGATAAAGGGAAAGAGGAGTCCATGGCTGCCTTCACTGAAACAACAAAAAGTAAAAAAGTGGCAAAGGAAATGAAACTTCAACAGTTCTAACATTCAAGGAAAGAAAAGAAGTCGAGTATGCATTTGACGATGAAGATGTCGAAGAAATGCTCACAGAACTCTTAGAATTAATGCTATCGAGTTTCCGGAGCCTAAGAAACCCGATGAAGTCAACAAGACAAATTACTCAAGTTATTGTCGGTACCACCGGCTCGTTAGTAATCCAACAAAAGATTGCTACGACGTCAAAGACATGATCCAAGAGATGATTGACAACGGAGAAATAGAGCTGGTGTAAAAAAAGAAGAAGAAAGAAATCCCTCGAACTACGACGGCTTGATCCTCCACAAAGAGGGTACGTAGGCAATCCGTCACATGTGTTAAACGCTACCACCCAAAGTGAAATTTACTTTCTTCCCCAAAATCAAAAGGGGGTTCAGCCATAAACCATCAAAAATACTGTTTTTTCACTAATGGTATTTGCAAGTGGTTAAAAACCTACATACTACAAGTTCTCAAATTCACTGCAGAGTGCAGAAAAGAAAAATCACCAAGTCAAAGCAAGAGGTAAAGCCTCGCACGTGGAAAGTCATTTCCACGCACGATGAGGGTATCTGTTTGGTGATAAATTTTTCCCAAATTATCTCAAAGAATTGAATTCTAAGATTGGATGGAAATTCATTACACTAAAGTAGATACTCAAAATCTAAGAAATTAAATGAGAGAGAGTCAAATCTTATTGCAACACAAGTCTTAAGGACGGACACATTAAAGACCCACAAAGGCATACAACTACTTTAGTCGTAAATTGACTTGGCATAATTCGAGTTTGTTCGATTTTAGTCAAAGATAAATTTGAACTAGATTATTACTAGTCTATTATGAGGCTTAATCCATTTCCCTATTCTTTTAGTGGAGATAATATCGTTTGTTAAAAATAATAATAATAATAATAAGTTTGTGTATGATTCATTATACCAACCCTAAATTGGAGCCGAAGGGTTTATACTCAAAAACATGACACCCAAAGCTAAGACCCAAACCTAAAAGGTTTTGGTTTGGACCCAAATCAAAATCCGGGTTCAAATTTTGCTGACCTAAATCTTGACAGGGCTCCACTTTTTCTTAAAAAAATAAAGTGGCTGAATATAAAACTGAATGGCCGACAGTTGAGCCCAACGTGGCAGGGGCCTCAGCTGTCCAACGGTAAGCCTGAAAAAATGAAGGCCTTTCAATTTTTTGGGTTTTTGGTTATCAATAGTCCAGATCAAACACCTTTTTTTTTTTTAATTGATACAGCGGTGTATATTTGTTTTTGTCAAATCTAAAGGTAAAAAAAAAAATTCAACGACTTAATTTTAAATCCTGTGGTCAAAACAATAAAATAATTTTTTTCAAAAACAAATCCACTTTAAAAAAAAAATTATCCCAAACTCTATAAATACTCATTCATTTGTTCATTCATTTACACAAAATCAATTTATTCCTCATATAATTTTCATATCCTTCCTTCTCCCCCCATTTATTTTGAAGATATTTAGGACAAAATGCAAGATGTCCAAGTTGAAAGAAAAAAGAAGATGAAGCTTTATGTTGGCTTGGTGTCGCGATTTCTCAAATGAAAATTTATTGTTTCTTGGTGATTGTTTAGGTAGTTTTGATTGGTGAATATTGAAGTTTGGTTGGTGTGTATTGAAGTTGGTTGGTTGATGTGTGTATTGAAATTTGGTTGATGTGTGTTGAAGTTTGGTTGGTTATTGTTGTGTTGAAGTTTGGTAGGTTAGTGTGTGTATTGAAATTTGGTTGGTGCGTGTATTGAAGTTTGATTGGTTAGTTTGTATATTGAAGTTTGATCGGTTGATTTGTATATTGAAGTTTGATTAATTGGTGTGTGTATTAAAATTTGAACGACTTGGCTTGGATCAACTCCTTTAGACTCCGGCTTGGAGCCAAGTATTTCCCTCCCAAAACCACCACCATCACCACTCGCCAATGCGCAAACTCCACAAGCTTAGCTAGCCCTAGCTATAAGCCCTTTCCGTACGGTCACGCAGCTCTATAAAACCTATTCCTCAGTCTCCCACTCTCTTTCACTCCATTTAGGGCTGGTTTGGTATTGCTGTGCTTTGAAAAAAAGCTGCTGTGAGAATAAGCGGCTGTGAAATAAAGCCAGTAGAGTGTTTGGTAAACTTTTTTGTGAAAGTGCTTTTGGAAAAAAAAGCAGGATGATAGTGTGTCTTTTCATTAAAGGAGCACTGTAGCTCCGTGTGTTTTGAAAAAACTGGCTTTTTTTCAAAGCAGCAAATAGCAGCTTCAGCTTTTCCTTTGATTTTCAGCTTATTTTCACAGCAGCTTCCAAAATAAGCCATTTTTTTCAGTTTACCAAACACAAAAATGACCCTCAGCTTTTTTTCACAGTGGTTTTTTTTTAAATCACCTCAATCCCAAACGGGGCCTTAACCACTCTCCCTCTCTCTCTAAAAGCCCCAAACCCCATCACTCTTTCCGAACTCGATTGCACTTTGTGGGTTTTTATGTTTGTATTCTATCAACAGTTTTGCATATAAGCTCTTTTATATGCTTTTTATCTCCCTAATTAGGAGCACAAAAGTTCTTTACCCACAAATCTCTTTGTGCAGGTTTTTCATGCCATGATCTCAAAAGCATTAATATTGCTTACCGCTGGAGAAATTTTATTTGTGTTGGCGTTGATTTAAAACTAAGTGATGCTTGGACTGGAAAGTGGCTAATCTTACTTACAACAAGTTCTATCAAATAAGTCGATATATTATAATGTCCAAAATAAGAGTGTCGTGGGAGGATATGTGCCAATGGATAGCATTAGCGCTAACTAAAACTCCAAATTTATATTTCTTTTCCTAATTTTTTTTATAAATATATATTGATTTTCAATTAGATGGTGATAGTTTTTAATTATATCGGAGGAGTTGCAGACAATGAAGCTAGCGGCTAATCTAGCCTATCGGTATGGTAATACCTCGGGCACGGTGGACAACCTTGTTATGGGATGCAACATTACATTCTCATATAATTTGAGTGATCACATGTACATCATGTTGGAATTTATTAGGTTTATTTAGGAAATTAATTAGAGCTTTGATTTGATTTTGTAGTCGGGTATTTTTGGCATTTACGCATTAGGGTTTCTTAGGTCTATTGCTCTATAAATAGAGCTTGTAATTTAGTTTGAGAGATAAGTTAGTCACAATGTAGTCTCTAGGGTTTTTGTAGCCGTCTCGGCATTCTCAGTTTGTTCAATAAAATTCTTATTATTTTAGTCTTATTTGTTCCGCACTCTGATATTCAACTCATCACTTACTACCGGGGCTAGTGTTATGGCTCTTGGGACAAGAGAAATAGTAAGTATCAAGAATTTTTTTATTTTCTATTAGTGAACTATAAACTTTGGTTAGTGTTATTGCTTTTGTATTTATCCTTTTTACGGTTTTTGAGATAAATTTAAGGGAAGAAATGATTGGACTATGTACCCCGTTCATACTTCGGCCAGTTGAAAAACTTATTTTACTGTTTTGACCATTTGATATTTAATTGTTTTCTTTTACTGTATTTTGATAAGCATGGTCATTTCAGTGGGTTTATAGATTTAAGGAGAGGCCGTTATTATTTCATTCTCTTGTATTATATGCAGATAGAATATATTATTATTTTCAAATATAACCTACTAATTATTTTGTTGGTTATTATGCACTATAAACTTCTATAATCACAGGGAATTAGAACATTCTCCCACAAATCACCCAAACTTGCCTTTTAGATAGTTTTAGTGCCGGAATTGTTAGACGTAAAAATTATAAATTAAATTTTATTTAATTACCATTACATAAAACTAAAATAAAATTATGATTTTTTTTGTCAATAAAAGTTGTTGACTTATAAGTCAAGATTTTTATTGACAAAAAGAGTCATAATTTTTTTTTTTTGGTAATTATAATTAACAAAAAATTATCATTTTTACCTCTGACAACGCTATCACTAAAATGATCTAACATGCAGGTTTAGGTGAGTAAGCAAATTGTGTTGTGAAAGGCATGTCCTAATTCCCGTGTTTATAGTATACCAGATAACGCAGATTTATGATGCATAATAACCAACAAAATAATTAGTATATTATATTTGCAAAAAATAGTAATATATTGTATCTATATATAAAGCAAGAACATGAAAGGACTATGTGTAATGTTTTAAAACCCTGGAATACCCTACTTATAAAAAAAATAGCAAAAAATAAGATCAAATATCAAATGTACAAATCAATAAAAAACGAAAGGCATTCAACCGGCCCAGTATGAACAGGCAAAATAATCCAATCATTTATTCTCTCTTGAATTTATCTGAAGAACCGTAAAAAAGATCAATACATAACAAAATTCACTAACTGAGCAAAATTCTTAATACTTACTATTGTTAACTTGTCCCAATAGCCATTGCACGAGCTTCCGTAGCAAGTTATATATCTGCAACCACCACACTATGCCGAAGGCACTACCATACTATATTGTTAGGCTATATTAGCCGCTAATTCCACTGCATGCAACTCCTTTGGTATTATTGAAAATTGTCACGGTTCAATTGAAAAAAAAAAAATATATATATATATATATATATTGAGGAAAAGAAATATAAATTTAGAGGTTTCATTTACCACTTATACTATCCTTATGCATTGGCACATATCTTCCCATGACACGCTCAATCTAACCATTTTAATATATATGTTTCAGCTTATTTAACAGACACTTATTCAGTTTAAGCATTTTTTAGTTTTGAATTAACTCCAACACAAATAAAGTTTTCCGAATAGTAATGGTTTGATCACGAACAACCTGCACCACTGGGAGGGAATGAGAGATTTCGGAATGTTGTAATATCTCATTAATGTTGTTTTATTTTTTTCGTTGCACTCTTTTTCATTCATGGTTTTCTTTATCGATTGCTGAGTAAACCACAGTTTTTAAAGACTAAATACTGCTCTGCAATGTTGAACAACAATGAGCCACAGTCAAACAAGTAAATTTTCCAGTTTTACTTAGGTCTAATAATTAATCCATTTACGTGAAGGCTGGTATTAACCACAAATTGAAATTGGTATGGGTTGCTTTCAATGGAAATTATGAAAATTTCAAAAGAAACTTTAGAGAATGTCAAACACTGA
The DNA here is from genome assembly GCF_916048215.2 of Malus sylvestris. Classification (NCBI taxonomy): domain Eukaryota; kingdom Viridiplantae; phylum Streptophyta; class Magnoliopsida; order Rosales; family Rosaceae; genus Malus; species Malus sylvestris. The sequence continues at coordinate 38,726,428 of NC_062270.1, read as the reverse complement.
TTTAGACGAAATATAAGAGTTTTTTTCGATATTTAACCGATATGTCAGAAATAAGGACGAAATCTATCAATTTTAGCCGAAACTCAAGAGTTTCTTCGATATGAAACTTCACCCCTTCCATATCTCTCTTTGATTTTTCCTATATGTTCACAGAATATCACCGTATCGAAAAAATTTCAAACATTGTGTACAACTGAAAACACAAGCCAAGCACACAATCGGTTATGAGGAATTGGACTCTTGAGTTGAGAGTGATGAACACGAGGACGGGAATTTTTTTATTTTTTTTGTTCATACGGAGAAATTTTAGTTGTGGGGTGTTTTCAACAAAATTGATGGGCCAAACCGAAGCAAAGTGCTGCTTCGTAAGTAGGCCGCTAGTATTACTGATGGGCCCAATTTATGTGCCCAGAAGAAGAGGAAAAGATCCGGCCCGGCCCACTTCAAGGGCACAAATTTCTTATAAAGTGAACCCACGGAGAAAGGTCAAAATATATGCAAGGGGCGCCAAATATTACACTGACAAATTAGAGGGCCAGATTGAACAATTTAAATAAGGCATCGAAGTTGAACGGCTGAGATCGAGAGTTCTCGAAAATTACGGTCCAAAATTACCATCTGGTCCTTTTACGTTTCCAAGGACAAGTTAAAATCTCACTTGCTCTCTCAGTAAATGGTCAGAAGAAGTAGCAGAGCTCTGAAAAGTGAAAGAGAAGAAAGAGGGAGATGGGGAAGAGGGGAGCTGCTTCCAGGAAAGAAGAAATGGCGCAAGCTCAGCCTCACACGGTGAAATTTCTCTCTCCTGCCATTTTTTTTACAGTAAATATTGAAGCTTTTTGCTTTTTTTTTTCTTTTTTAATTTTACATTTGCAAAACCCACATGCTACATTTTAATTTCACGTTAAATATTTTTATGGTTTTTTTTTAATTTTTGATTTCTTGGTTAATGGGTTAATTGTTCTCTTCTTGTGGAGATTCTACTTTTAAAACTTTTAAAATAACTGAAAGCGTTTTAGAGAAAATATTTTTGAAAATATTCATTAAAAATACAAGTAAATTCTAAAAAAGTACTTATGCTATCTGGAAAAGCACAGCTTCTTGTAGAAAGCACATAAAATGCTTTTGGATCTAAAAGCACTTTCAATCATTTTAAATACACATCCAAACGAGCTAGCAGTTTATGTGTCCTGTGCTTGATTTTCTGTTTGTTTTATAATTATGTTGCCTTTTAGGTGTCAAGGTTTGATTTTTAATTGGTTTTTTGTTTAGGGATGGTGATGGGATTAGGGTTTGTGATTAAGGTCAGAGATGTGTTGGTTTATTGCCTTTTAGTGCTGAAAGTATTATTTGATTTAGTGAAATTTTAGTGGAAGTTCTTGTTTTAATTTGTTCCGAGTGTTGATGTTTTCTCTGCAAAAAAACTAGTTTAATTGCTTAGTTATGGTTTGATTTACTAATACGTGATCCTGGTATTGAAGTTAAAGCCTAAGGCAACAAATGCATCATTTGAAACTGAGAAACCACAATCTGAGGGACCAAATCCTGCTCCTGAGAGAGTGGAACAGCACCCCGAAAACGCTAGCCCGAAAACTAACTCAAACCTTAGGATGCAAGAAAAATCTGCCAAACCATCTCATTCAAGAAAGAGAGTCAAGCAGTACGATGCCATTGTTAGGCGTTCTCTGCGCATTCGTAACAGTGTTACGCCTGTTCAAAACGGGGACATAGAGCCTGTGTACGAAACTGTTAGTGAGAGTGAGACGGAAGATGAGCAGCCTCTTTTGGAGGAACCCCCTGTGAATGGGACAAACTTGGAGGAAGGACAGACCTCGGGCGAGAAAAGCATGGAAGAAAAAATGGACTATCTTCTACAACTCTTGGAAAAAATGAACTCAAAGGTAATCACCTCGCCGTGGAATAAGATTTTGTTACTTACTTATATGTATTTATAATTCATTTATGTTCCTTATAAAGAACCCCTTTTTATTTTGTGAAATAGGAAAATAAGAGAAGCCCTGGATTTTCTGAAAGCCCAGAGAAGAGATACAAAAGCTTGTACATCGACTCTCAGAAGAAGGTTATTTCCGTTTGTCGTCATGAACTATCTTATTGTCTAGAAATATGACATTTCGTCCTCGTGTGCAGATTGAAGACTTGACAAATGAGAACCATGAGCTTACTTCGAAATTGGAAGTTGCTCATGCCAAACTTGAAGGGGTAAGACTATTTTTGCTACCTTGAGACCGTAGTTTATAACAGGTTTATAACAGTATTCAGAGGATTAAAAGGAAAAAAAAAAAAAAACCAAAAGAAGATGATAGTTTTGCTGCTTTTGCATGTAGTCTTGGATTTTTTTGGAGTACTTTGAACTCTAGTCCTTGTTTCCGTTAAATATGCGGAGCAATGTGCGATTATTATGTTTACTTTGTTTGGTTGTAGTTTGAGAAAGGGACTAATGCGTTTTCTGAAGTGATGGAGAAAATGAAGGACGTGATTTTGGTTTCAACTTTATCGAAAGCTACTGAAACATTTATGAATTTCTCATCTCAAGCAGCACGTGATGCACTTTCTCCTCAGGATTCTGCTCAAGATCTCAAGTCTGCATCTAAGAACAAGAGAAAGAAGCACTCTTAATGGTTTAAACAGTAGCTGGATTGGCTTAGCAAGTATTTTGTAAAGTGTGAAACCGGTTAGTTTGGAAACCCGTAGGCAGTAGTAGCTTTAACAATGAAGCTTAAGTTCGGTTTAGTACTTGGTTACCGAAATGATGTATGGTTCCTTGCTTGAATGTTGAATCGCAACTTTTGTGGTCTTTAATGAAGAATCTAAGTTCATCTATATTCTCTGATTTGATATGTTTCCTTGTTGAGAACTGGTGTCGGAATTTCCTTTTTGAAACTTACATGGGAAACGAAGTTCGGAAAAACAAAGTAAAGCAATAATTTCCATTGATACTTATGTTTCTGGTGAAGTGAAATCACAGAATAAAAGTCAATGGCATCAAAATTTACATCTGCGAAAGTTAATTTCGAACCTGAACAAAACAATCTTCGAAACCATTCCCTAATGATCTCCACGAGAACACTCGTCATCAAGCGAGGCAGAGAAGCCAAAAAGATTACTTCTTGGTGTCTGATAAACTTCATTATCAGCAGCAGCATCACCATCTTCACCATTTGCCTCGTCTGCTGTCGGTCGTGGAGGAGACGAGAAGTCTAGGCACAACCCTTGTACAACTTGTTCATACGAAGCAGAGAGATCTTGGGAGGTGAGCTGGTGGTACTCCACAAGCTGGTGGAGGCATTGATTTTCCCTAACCAGGTTTGAATTTTCATTTGCTAGTCTTGATTTCTCAGCTAGCAGTGCCTCCAACTGAAGCCTCACCAGATCATCTTCCTCAGGCCTCAACCCTTTGTCCATCCCGTCCCAGAGCCTCCGATTCTCCTCCTCCAACAGAGCACAGCGCTCTTGCATAAAGCATAAATCCGATCTTATCGACTTGAGTTCCCGGGCAAACGAAGCTGCTTTTGTTGCCATTGAAATTGCAAGCTGTGGAAAGATAAGCACACAATTAGGATTAGCAATCAACTCAGAACCCAGCAAAGATTTGACAATGAACAAAAGAGAAACCTACATTTTTTGCTTTCTTCAGCTTCCCGTCTTTCGGGCCTCCGTGCTCGTGCTCATTTTCTTTCTTGGATTCATCTCCTTGTTCCTCTGAGCAATGACTATCGTCGAATTTCCTCTTCAATCCTACATGGGAATCTTCTGCACTCTGCTGTTCTTCCGATTCCTTCTCTTTACTCTTCGCCTCCAAGTTGCTCAGATGGCTATGGAATATCTCTGTCAATGTGGGTGGCTTAGCTAGATCGTTGGCTCCCTATATAAACACAGCAAACAAAGTAGTCCCATAAGCTGAAATCCCACATCGGTTGTGACTAATTTCTACAGTTCAGGCAATCAAAAAGCAAATTTCAAATTTCAAACATTACTATTTAGGGTTCTTCCACTATACGAACACCGAAAAATACCATCATTGTGGCACATTGAGCGGTGTACAACACCGTCTGATCGGTCTCATACACCACATGGGTCATTTCTAAGCATCCGCACTTAATACATGTTCGTACCCTTGAAAAATCGCCAATTTAATCTCTTTCAATTCAGATCTGATATACATATATTTTACTGTGACAAAATTTGTAAAAAGTTCAAATCTTTAGCTGCAGACGGGATCGAACTTTACCTGAAGAGCATTATCCAAAGTGTTGGAGAGCTGAGACAAAGTGTAAGCTATGGAATCGAACCCTCTCATCAAAAGCAACGAGTCCTCCTTCCTCGCTCTCGCAGGTTTTGTTTCTCCGCCATTATTTTCCTACAAAAAAAAAGTAAAAACATTCAAATCCACAACCACAGCAGAAACCCCAATTGAACAATAGCCAAAAAATTACAGTAAAACCAAGAACTCACCGTTTGAATTGGCAGAGACGGATCGGCATTTGGTGGGTTCTGAGCAATTGGGATTTTGGAGTTCCGATCGTCGAGAAGCGCATCGATCCGGCTGCGGAGAGAGCTCCAGAAGCGCTTATCGGAGGAGGGGCTGAAAACCGGAGAAGAAGAAGCCATGAGTGATTGCTTGCTGAGGTGGGCAGGCGATGGCGTGTCCACTGAAGCTGCCATTTTTTGGGAGAGAAGAGAGGAGAAGGGAGCAACGGCTAGTCTTTTGGGTTTTGCTGGAGCTTGAGATTATGTGGGATATTTAATTGGTTTATTTAATTTGGTATATATAGAGGAGCCGAACGGCAACGTTACAAAAATAGTCAATCAATCAAATTATTATTGATCTCAAGATCCTTCAACTCAGAGTGGATCTGAACCACAGCTTTCCCCTTCTTTCCTATCTCTTCACTAACAAAGTTCGTCGCCTTTTTTGAGGTGTGGGGTGTGGAGAAGAATTATTGTGTGTAACAGTAACATCAGCTACCGTTATATATATTTTTTTCGTTAGAAAAGGAATTAGCTCACTTGTAAGTGAGAGGTTTTAGGTTCGATTCTCGTCAAATACGAATTTGAACTACATTATTGCTAGTTTATTATGAGGCTTAACTTATTTCCCCTCCCCCTTATAATAGATAATATCGATTGTTAAAAATTAAAAAAAAATAAAAAAAGGAGATTAGCTTGTGGTTTTGTCACGACATTCACCTTTTCACGGATCGGAAAGATAAATGAAAGCATTTCAGTCTCTTCCTTACCACCATCGTGGAATTCAACGTCAGGAATTGAACCAAGACATGCCGTGTGGAATATTGGCCTGAAATTCGTCGCCAACTCCTAGACCATCCTGTGATGGATAATAACATTAATGGTATGTTGATTCGTTTTAAATATATAATTACACGTGATATTGTAGTTGTTACTGTTATAGTCAAAGCGTGTTATAATTAATATGAGTAAATTCATGAATGATCATGGAATCGTAATTGATCAATTTATTTTAAATCCAATCATTGTGTTTTAAGATCATTAGCTTAACACACTTCAAATGTCGCATCTCATTAAATGTCGTTTGTCGATATAACACTAGTAATATTATACCTTAAAGTTTGGAACTCATTGCACAACGCGTGATCTAACTTGAGTGAATTTATAGATAATCGTGAATTGTAGATGATTTGTTCAAATCAAATGTCAACTTTATCTCTTTAAATATCTTTTGTCAATTCAACAATCATTAATATTTTCTCTAAATATGAAACTCATTGTGCAATGCGTATTATTATTTGAGTGACTTCGTGGGCTTGCATTTCTCTTGCTTTACTTACATGGAATGGTTATTGTAATTCTTTATGTTCTTGATTTTTTTGTGTTTACTGAAACATAAGTACTAAATTATTTAAATTTTTAACCTTTATATGTTTATTAATACATTTAGAATCAACAAACACGTAAGTTTCACTTTAAAATCAATAATCTACTAGTTAAAAAAAATTAAGAACTATACTCATTTCTCTTTTCGCTTTCCCAACTCATAGCATCTCTAGTTTAAATAAGTACACATGTTTTTTGGTTTTCCACCATACAACAATAACAATAGGGGTGTGCTATCTACACACCTCTTTTTACTTCTCACACACCAGTTGTTAATTTTTGTCTGTTGATCTTCTTCAATTCATTTGATCCGACGACCGAAAATTAGAAGGGTGTGTGAGAAGTAATAAGGGGTGTGTGGATATTACACCCCTAACAATAAAGCCTTATCCCATTAAGTGGATCGGCCGTATAAATTTTAGAATGTCATTGTACTCGGTTTTGTGCCAAGGCTTTCGTTAGCTACAAGTACGTCATGTCTTTTCTTAGAGTCTCTTTTCAAGTGTTCCTAGGTATTCCTCTACCATTTTGTCCTGAGCCTCTGTCTCATAAACGCATTGTCAAATTGGAGCATTGGTAGGTCTTCGGTTCACGTATTCAAACTACCTTAACCAATTTTTTCTCATTTTATCTTCAATTGCGGCCACTCCTAATATTACGCTATTGACTAACATTTTTGGAAGTTAATTATCATTAGCAATCATTTTTCTCACTTTTATTTTCCTTTATTTTTTCTATTTTTTTCATCTCCATGTGTATCCAAAACTAAAATTTGAAAGGAGATAGACTCAAAAGTGGGACCTTTTATAGACTTTTTGCTATCTCATTTTTTTTTTTTGACAATATTTTATAATGTTAACACGAAAATTAACATTAAATTATGATGTGACAGAAAATCCATGAAAAATCACACTTTTGAAAAAAAATTCCTTAGCATTTCTCAAATTTTAATGAGCTCAAGGAATTAAAATAAAATAAAAAACAAAAAGAGAACTTTTTCGTTTTTCTTTTCTTTTATCTTATACTAAAAATTGCTGGTTCTCACACAATCAGCAACTAGACTGGTAGTCATCGATGGCCACTCTTGCTTCATCCTTCTCCTCTGTGCTCTTCTCCTCCACACCCTCCAACCTCTCTCCGCCGTCTCTCTCCCCTCTCCCCCGCCTCTCTCTCTCCTCCTCCTCCCACTTCTCCACTCTCCCCTCCTCCCTCTCAGCTTCTCACTCTTTCCTCACACACCCTGCCACTTCCAGGCGCTCCAACCATTGTTCCTTCAGCATCAAGGCCAGTGCGGAGGAGAAGAAAAAGGTCTTGATAGTCAACACCAACAGCGGTGGCCATGCGGTTATCGGATTCTACTTTGCCAAAGAGCTTCTCGGTTCCGGCTACGATGTCACAGTCTTGACAGTTGGTGAAGAAAGCTCGGACAAGATGAAGAAGCCCCCATTTACCAGATTCTCAGTTAATATCTCCACATTGTTTTTCTTTCTAGATTTTCGATGTGGGATTAATCTCAGGACTCGTTCGGAATTGCTTCTCTAGTAATTAAGCACTGACCCTAGAAGTGATTTCATTACAAACACACTGAAAATATTCATTGGAAATTTGGAAGTGCTTCTTGAAGAAGCATCTGGCAGTGCTTCTTGAAGTAGCATTCCAAAGACAATTAGAAGCGCTTTTGATTGTCAGAAAGCTGTTTTAGCTATTTCAGAAGCAACCAAAACGTGTCCTTATTTTTTTATAACGTTGGAATTGTTGTGTGATCTGAATGTATTCCTTTGTTTCTCTTTAGGAAATTACAAGTGCTGGAGGGAAGACAGTGTGGGGAGAACCCGCGGCAATTGGGACGATTTTCGAAGGAGCAGCATTTGATGTTGTGTTGGATAACAATGGCAAAGATTTGGACACTGTGAGGTCTGTTTCTTCAATGCTTGAATACCCATTTTTCAACTTGTGCAGCCTTTTTCTGTATGTTCATACGCTGTCAGGGTCAGCCCGAGATTTTGAGCGCCCTGTGCGGAACTTAAAATGAAGCTAGTCGGGAACTAAACAGATCATACTAATTTAATTTGGATACTTATAGGCCTGTGGCAGATTGGGCGAAGAGCTCCGGTGCGAAGCAATTTCTGTTCATCAGCAGTGCTGGAATTTATAAACCAACTGAGGAGCCTCCTCATGTTGAAGGCGTATGTTTTCGTGTCTTCAAATCCCTCGTTGCATATCCTAATCCCTTGTGTCTTCAAATCTTCACTTTTTGCAGGATGCTGTTAAAGCAGATGCTGGTCATGTTGCAGTAGAGAAGTACATTGCAGAGATATTTGGTAGCTGGGCAATTTTCCGTCCCCAGTACATGTTAGGCTCCGGCAACAACAAAGATTGTGAGGAGTGGTTCTTCGACCGTAAGTAGATAACACGAATAAGCACTTCTCTGATGTTTCATTACTTCTCTGATGTTTCATTCATGCATCACAAAACTACAATGCTGTTTTCTGATAATCCTGCGTGCAGGAATTGTGAGGGACAGACCAGTTCCAATCCCTGGTTCCGGAATGCAACTTACCAACATCTCCCACGTTCGAGACTTGTCCTCCATGCTCACTCTAGCCGTTGAGAACCCGGATGCTGCATCTGGTAACATCTTCAACATTGTAAGCGAGCGTGCTGTGACTCTCGACGGATTGGCAAAACTTTGTGCTCAAGCTGCCGGACGCCCTGCCAACATAGTCCATTATGATCCAAAAGCTGCTGGAGTTGATGCAAAGAAAGCCTTCCCATTCCGTAACATGGTAAGAAATGTTATTGATACAAGAGGGCACTTATGAGTTTCAAAGCATCGCGCAGTCGCTCTGTACTTGACATTGTCGATTTTTCGTATATCTTGCAGCACTTCTATGCAGAACCAAGAGCTGCCAAGGAGATTTTGGGATGGAAGTCCACCACAAACCTCGCCGAGGACTTGAAGGAGCGATTTGAAGAGTACTTGAAGATTGGGAGAGACAAGAAAGCCATCAAATTTGAGTTAGATGACAAGATACTCGAGTCGCTTAAAGTTCCAGTAGCAGTGTGATCAATCAGGAATAATGGTTTTTCAATTTTTGCATCTGTGTACTTATTTTTTCATCAGGAAGCAACTTACTAGATGTCATCATCTAAGTAAACAAAATTAAAATGCTGAAATCTTTAACATTGAATCTTACTTGAATCTCGAACGTCCAAATACGAGCCTAGTGTACAACAACAGAACTGTAAAATTAGCTCATACAGAAACAGTCTAACTTATCTGAAAATTTGATATCCGAACAAGTTTCGAATCAAATGAAGAAAAAAAAGACAGCAAACTGCATGAGTCAATAATTTTACTCCCCTTGCTTAATATCAAGGCCCTTAAGCTTTGATTCCAAATCATCCTTGTCATCAGCCCCTTCATCATCAGCCTCCTCGTCAAGGTCTTCGCCTTCAGGATCATTCTCATCCAAGGGTCCCAGCACATCTGGTGAATTCTTGAAAATTTCCTTTACCTCATCAATCCCCTCGTCGGATATGAAATTGCTATTAATGTTCAGCAACTTGAACCCGGGTTTGTTCACAATAGCCTGCGCCAAAACCCTTGCTCCAACCCTTCTAATCGAATTTGTGCTCAAATCAACCTCAGTTAACTGACCATGACCCTCTGAAATTGCTTGGCTAATCAAAATTGTACCTTCATCTTTCAGGTCGTTCTCAGCTAAGTTTAACTTGGTTAGGAATTGTTTTGCCGCTATACAGGTTGCTAGAGCAGCAGCCGATCCAGCTGTAATGTCATTTCCAGCCATTTCCAGAACTTCAAGCGAAGGTGCAGTCTCTTTGAGAGAACTGGCAAGTGCTTCTGTTCCTTCATCTTCTAAGTTCAGATAACTCAGGTAGATTTCAGTAAGATCTCCAAAAGCAGATAGGGATTTACTCAGAGCAATCCCGGATTCTACTCCAAACATGTTGTCACGCAAATCAAGCTTCTTCAAATGGGTACAAGTCCCAAGTGCTTCAGCTAAAGCTATGCCCCCTTCAGAACCCACCCTTGTGGAAGAACAACGGAAATCCTCCAAGAGAGGTGAACGCCTCACCATTTCAGAGATGGCAATTGCCCCCTCATCTCCTGTCATGTTGTTGTGAAATTGAAGGACCCTAAGCTTCTCAGTGGATGGGATAAACTTAGAAACAGCTCTTGCAGCTTCTTCTGATATGCCGTCATTCATCAGATAAAGCTCCTCCAAATTGTTTTGTGATCTCAGAAGTGACCCAAATGCATTGACACCCTTTTCGCCCATGGCATTGTCTGAAAGGTTAAGATACCTCAAAACACATCCTTCCAGGGCTGAAGAGAATATGTTCATGACTTTAAGAGCTTCTTCTTCTGACCTTCCTGCAATAAAATCTGACAGGTCTACTTCTTTCAGTTGATCTTTGATAGACAGTAAGATTGGCTCAGCAACACGGGCTGCATCCATACCAAAGCTTCTATTGCTAAAACATATCTTGGTGTAAGATTTTTCATGTTCCTTCAATGGTTTTAACAGTTCCAAAGCCTCCTCAGAATCAATAAAGGACCGGCGACCACCAGAAATATCAAAGACACTTTCATGGCTAGCAGTAGCTTTCTCATACTGCATCACCTCTCCATCTTCCTTTACTTTGGGCCCCCTTTTTAGGACTTCCAGCATAAGCCTACTTGATTCTTTGGCGTAAATTTGAACTGCCGAACTTCCATCACCATATGGTTCCTTCTCAAAATGTTGGTCTCCAGCTGCAAAGGCTATATCTTCTATTTGCTTGGCATCCTCCTCAGCTTCTTCTTTACTAAGCAGGCCATACTTTCTAGAGAAAATGGACGGAGTTATGAGATTCTTGGTCATTCGATCAACAAGCAGTATCCTGGTGCTCTGACTCGGGGGCCATAATTTGATAGACACCGTGCGTTGGTGGAAAGTTTGTGTAGCAGAATCCATGTCAAAAGTGACCTGGAACCATGCATGGAAGTGATAGTAAATTAAGATGATCAACGCAAACATACATGTTACAGTAAGGAAGGGAACCAATAAAAGAGACACGAGGTGATCTAAATAACAAAAAGTAGCAGCAGTAACTGATTATTCTCCGTCACATGATTACATTCACAGAAAATCGAGTAATTTAAACAGTACTTCAAACTAGCAGTAGTATTTTTGTTTTCAAACGCCTTGTATGAAGACCAAATAACTAAACCTCCAAAAGGGTAAACAAATTGCTGAACCTCAAATTCACACAATTACCTTCATAGAAAATCAAGTGATTCAAACTAGCGGTATGCATTATCATACTTTTTGTTTTCCGATGAGTTATATGAAGACTAAATAACTACAACTCCAAATCGGCAAACAAATTGCTGAACCTCAAATTCTGTACACCGCACATGACCACTAAAATACCACTAAAATACTTCTAAGAAAACAAGGAAATGCGAGTAAATGATGCTTTTTCAAAAATTGTATTTCGTTCAAACGAAAACTATTGCACACGCCCCTCATTCGCCCTAATAGAAGGTAAGGCAAAAGCAGCTTAATAGATAATTTTCGGGAATATATGACACCCTCCTCCATCAGCATAAAGATGAGTCCTTTAACATCGAACTTGTAAGAAAAACCCATAAAATATCAAATCTTTCGCATTCATGACTAAGTAGCTTCTGATCCATAATTCGAATAATTCATCAAAGAAACAAACGATAGACTCTTTATTCATATGAACAAAATTGGAACGATACGAAAAGAATTCTTGAAGTTGAATTCTTGAAGATTTTAAATCACAAAACTTCAATATCTAATTCCAAAAACAAATGACCAATGCTTTCCAAACCTAACAAAGAATTCACGTAAAGACAATTTAGCGATCCAGAGGAAACCAAAAGTTAACGTAAGGATTGTAGAGTGAAAGAAAAAACACAAAATTTCCTGTTTGGATTCCAAGAAAATTCAGCATCTCATAACCGCCAATCCAAACACTAAAAATGGTACAAGATCTTCATTTCTTATCCTCCATAAAAATTAAACAAGAAATTTGATAATTGGATGAAGAAAAACAGTACCTGCTGTTTCTCGGGAAGCAGAGAGGAGAGAATACAAACCCTAGAAATTAAAGTTCGAAAGAGAGAGAAAGCTTTGTGTTCGGATAATATTATATATTTTCCGGGAAAGTGAAAATTTTCTCGGAAACGAATCGAATCTGTATGGGGTTTTGGTGTGTGTGGCTCTCAGAGAGTAATCATATGAAAAAAGATGCGTCGGCGGAATTAGAAAAATTGAAAGAATTTGAACTGGAGGGAAATCATGAAATCCCCAAATCTTTTTTTCCAACTTCAAAAAAATGGGAGCGAAAGCGTGCAATTTAAGGGGTGTATTTAATTGGAATTTTGGAGAAGTTTAATTCTTTTAATGAATTTAGGGGTATTTAATTTGAATTTTAAGCGATTCTCTAAAATTTAATATATATTCAATTAGGATTTTAATATAGTTTATTAAAATCCTTAGAAATCCGAATGTATTTAGAATTTTAAATAAGTTTATAATATTCTAGGTGTATTTAATTAGAATTAGGATTTAAAAAATTTGGAAAAGTTGAGGAATTAGAGGGAATTTGAGAGATTTTGTAGTGTATTTTAAGCATCCACAAATCTCACCTCTCCCCATGAGATTTCGAGAGAATTGAATCAAAATTTTACATGAAATTTCTACAAATCAGTTAAACTCTATAAAAATCCATAAATTTATAAATCTATTAAAATTTCTTAAATTTTCAATTAAATACACACCCCTAAGTCGTCCCGGTTATTCTTTTTCTCCCTCCCAATTAAATGAACGCCCTGAGTTTTGCGGTTATTTACGAGATTTACGTCGGTTGAGATTTTTGATGGTTGAGTTGGGCTTTGACATTGGATTTAGGTCTCTGGAGAAATTTGAGTTGGGCCTTAAACTTTATCGTGTGGACTTGAAATTGAAGGACACTAGAGATTTTTCTATATGTCATGAACACGGTTTAGTACAAAGTGTTGTAATACAAGTAGTTGAATATTTGAAAAAAAAATTTCAACCACTTGTATTATTACACTTTGGTGTACCGAGCCGTATTCCTCACTAAAAATTGCTTTTCATGCACACGCGCACACATAAATAACATGACGAACGTCTCTTGAGAACAACTTACATGCCTTTATTTCGTTGGTACGGTACGCAACTGAAGTGGTACACTTGTGCTATATTAGTCATTTTCTTGTATTGGGCTTCACCATGAGCAGTTTATTAACTCAAAACAAGGGTGTCTACCACTCCGCCTAATTGTACTTAGGCCTAAATGTTAAAGATATCATATTTTTGTTTCTTTGAATATAAAAAATAACGTATACATATTATTTGTCCTATTAAATAGTTCACCAATATAATACTGATACGAAATATAGTTTCTCAAACACTTTCCGACAAACAATTTCTCAATTTAGTTTTGCACCGACATAATTTGCAGTCCAAATTTCTAAGCCGGTGGGATCCGACATATGCCAGCTGTACCCACCGGACTGTAATTTTGGCCTGGAATCGAGGACCAATGAGGAGGGGATGCCAACAAAACTTTTAAGAAACTTGTTACGTGCAGCCTTACGTTCACTTGTCCCCCTCAGCCCTATGCCAATGCGGAATGCCAAATGCCAGCTGTTGGGAACAATCTCAAGCATTAACTGTTCTTCACGTGTGAGCGTTTCACTCATCACGTGACTTTTCAAATTTCATATGTTGTCATAAAAAAGAGTAAATTATAGCAATAATTCTTTAATTTTAATTAAATTAGAGCAATGATCATTCAACTAAAAATTCATTACCATTGGTCCCTCAACTAATCAAAATGTGTAGCTATGGTCATTTTCGTCAATTTGGTTAGAATTTTGTCAAAATAAGTTATGTTGGAAGAACCATTACTACAGCTGGGGTCTCTCAACTCATCAAAATGTGTAGCTACGGTTCTTTTCGTCAACTTCGTCGGAATTTTATCAAAATGAGGGTTAAAGTTTAGGGATTATTGCTCTAATAGGGTTAAAGTTAAGGGACCATTTCTCCAGTTTGATTAAAGTTGAGAGACCAATGGTAATGAATTTTTAGTTGAGGGACCATAGCTGCACGTTTTGATGAGTTGAGGGACCAATGGTAAGGCCATCTCCAATCGAGGGTTGGCCAGAGGGCTCGTTTTAGCCCTCCGGCGCTCCAAGATATTAATATTTTAATGAACAGTACATGACCATATTTGCCTCCGTATCCAACCGATGGCCAAAGGGTTATAGGGCTTGTTTTAGCCCTATCACAAAAAACTGTCTCCAACCTAGAGTCATAAGGCCAAACACAATTGATTATTTAAATTTAAAAACTACAACAACTTAAATTTAAAAACAACTTAAATTAAAAAACTACAACTTATATTTAAAAACTACAACTTAAATTTAAAAACGACAAATTAAATTTAAAAACTACAAATTAATGGTGTAGGAATGGTGAATGAATATTTTAGGTATTTATAGGAAAAAAATTAGAATTTTTAAGAATTTAAAACAAAAAAAAATGGTCCCAAAAAAAAAAAAAAAAATTTAATCCAACGGTTAGCTGACTAGCTATTGGATTCAAATTTTAGTTTTAGCATTCATATCGATTATAACTGACAGGATTAAGAGTTTTTCTGGCCAGCCCTTTCAGATTCCGTGGGACCTTCTTAGATTCCACGAGCCGTCTGGCCCTCTGGACCCTTCAGTTGGAGATGACCTAATAGATTTTTAGTTGATAGATCATTACTCCAATTTAGTTTAAGTTAAAGGATCATTACCACAATTTACTCCGTAGAAAATAAGTGTATAATATTGAAAGTGCCTTAATCATCACGTAAATGGTAGGAATATCGAATGTTAATTGATGGTGAAAGTTAAGAATATCATTGAGATATACCCATGTATGAGTGTTTCACTAAAAAACGTAACGTGAAATGACAAGGAAAAAATCTTGAGTAAAACTGTGAGATTAGATATTTCCAAAGTGATAGGTTATTCAAAATCCAATCAAACCGTAAGAACAAAAGGAGGAAAACTAGTCACCCCACTTGGATAATGATAATGGATCATAAAGAAGAGAGATCATTTCTGAGTTTCTGTGTTTAGAGTCACTAAATTTGAAAATTCAAATATCTTAATTTCAATTATGCAGTTCTCATTAACCTATTACATTGATCCAGATCACATAAAACGAACTCTTTGAATGGTTCAGAACTCTCCCTCTTGTTCGGTCCAAATTGTCAAATTCCACTGTTCCAAACACGGAGATTTAGAGAAGATGAATGATAAACGTATTTGAACTTGATTAACAATTAGGGATTAATCAAGATCCACACCTTATGGTTGCCAATCATTATCAATACAAGTGACCCGCTGAAAGGTGTCATGTCCTATCTTGTGGCATTATTAACGGAGAAATAGAATTATATTTAAGAATTTGGATTATTCACATTTTTATTTAGTAAAGGACTCTCCTGGCCTCCTACCTTACACAATGCACATGGGTCCTCATCATGTACGACAAACAAAACAAAATTTTACACTGTAAATACATGTATTGAGTTTCATAAGGTAATTTCTGGGTTTTTATCCTATTTTACTTCTTACACACATCTTGATAATTTCTGTCCGTTGATCATCTTCAATTCATCTAATCTGATAGCCGAAAATTAAAAAGATGTGTGAAAAGTAAAATGGGATATGTGGATATCACACCCCTTTTTATTTACCGAAAATTTCTAATGCACAAGGGAAATTTATTTGATATTTACATCTTTCATCACGTGTATTGGCCGCTTCTTAGCACTTTCACTTTTTCTCTGGAAATAGACATGGCAAACAAACCATGTATCATTTTCGTGTCATACATGTATATTTTAACGAGTTGTGTCGTGTCAAATTCGTTATCTTAAAAGATTCTTAATAGATTATCAGATAATAACCCCATTAGTTAACGAGTCGTACCGTTTTGTGTCAGATTAACAGGTCACACCAAAAATTATCATACTTAATGTCTAAATCTGACAAACGATATTTTATTGGATTCTTAAGGGGTGACTCAACAACGACCCGATGACAATCTAACTTGTTAACGGATCGACTCAAAATCTGTTATTTTCTTTTCGTGTCGAATTAATAAATCATCTAAGAAATTGTGAAGCCTATTTAGAAGGATGTAAATTGTAAAGTAAAGTTTTCCTATATTTTAATTACAAGGAATTAAATTTGCAAAGCTAAATACTAAAATTTAAATAACTATAAATTATAATTTTGAGTGCAATCATCCACCTCCTCCATTTGCGGTGTAAAAGAAAAGGAAAGGCAGTCTTGAGGGGTCCCACTTCACCATTGAGAAGGCAAGAATAATAAGAAGTCTTTGCAGCCCATCCCTAATAAAAATTGGTGTTGAGTACACACCGACACCTTCTTTTATGCAAATTTAGAGAGAGATAGACACAGAGAGATCTCCCCTTCCATGTGAAGAGAGAGAGAGTGAGGAAGAGGGAGTAGATGTAGCATTGCCTTTGCCTTGGGGATTGCATAGAGAAAGCAAAGCAAAGCAAAGCTCTTTCTCTCTCATCTCTGTCTCTCTCTCCTCCTGACTCTGCAGCAGATTGTTTGCATAAAGGTGATTTGGCGCCAGAGAGGAGGAAGAAGAAACTCCATGAGCTACTATTGTTCTGCCTTTGCTTGTTCATGTAAGCAAAACTCTCTCCCTCCCCCCCCCCCCTCTCTCTCTCTCTCTAAGTTATTCTCATATGCCCTGCATGAACAGCATTGTTTAAATTCATTGATTGGGGACGTGGGATTTGGATCTTGCATCTTCTGAATTGGGATTTGATGAAAAAGCTTGTTCCTTTTTATGTTTCTTGATCAGATAATTTGTGGGTTGTTCTTGGTTTGTTGAGTTTATTGATTTCCTTTTCTGGGTTTGTAATTCTATTGATTATTTGACTTCAAGTTCTTATATTTTTTGAGAAATTTGCTTTTGGGATTCAAATTTTTGGAGCATTTGATGATAAATTAGTCTCAGCTTCATATATTTGGACATTCTATACAGCTTCAAGTTCATAATTTTAGTAGCTGTTTCAGATTTCAATGCTTTTTTTTTTATGAGTAGAGAAAGTGGGTAGGAAGTTGGTGCTAGAATTGGATCACTTGGATTACTACTCAGGAATCAAAATAATATAAAATGGATGGAAAATTGGAAAGTCTAACTGGGTAGTTGGCTATTAATGTAAGTTGAGACAAGTTCAGGGGGAAATCGGCTAATACTTCTATAAATTTAGATTTAGATGTTATTCAGTGTCTGCAATTGATAAGAGGAGCAAATATTTAGGATTTAGAAACCAATTTTTAGAAATATTTCAAGAATAATAACAAAGAAGGTAAAAGTGCTTCCACATAAAGTGCTTCCACATGCTCTTTCGTAGTTTTTCCTTTCGGGGTAAAGATGTTGTTTAGTTCTTTCGTCCCAGTACTTTTAATGCTACCTCACAATAGTTTTTCGTAATGCTGCGTTGTGTGTTCAATGAAACTTCTGTCG
Source organism: Malus sylvestris (assembly GCF_916048215.2). Taxonomy (NCBI): domain Eukaryota; kingdom Viridiplantae; phylum Streptophyta; class Magnoliopsida; order Rosales; family Rosaceae; genus Malus; species Malus sylvestris. Next base: position 38,708,921 of record NC_062270.1, on the reverse strand, counting down.
TACCCAAAATATAGAACATGTAACGCGTATTGTATTTGGGCTACAATTTGCAGAGACATGCCGGATGACTTGTTCATTTTCGCTAAATCAATGTTTTACTTTGCAGCTTGAATATGGGAACTTTAGCACTTGACAATGAAAATGGAAGTTCAGATGTTTACCTCTCCTTGGGGCTTACGACATCGGGCAAAGGTGTAGTGAAAACTCCTCGGGTGCTGTCACCTCTCTCTTCAATTCTCGAGAGATCTGTTCAAAGGAACGAGATGCTATTGGAGACAACAAATATTAAAGAAGTTATAACCATATTTCATGGTTTAAGAGCACCCCCTCTGAGCATTCGACAGTATATTGATCGCATCTGTAAGTACTCTGGTTGTAGCCCATCGTGCTTCGTTGTTGCGCAGATCTATGTTGACAGATATCTTAAGTGCACAGAAGTGCATTTAACTTCTTTCAATGTTCACCGGCTTCTGATAACGAGTGTAATGCTAGCGGCGAAATTTATGGATGACGCGTAAGTACTAAATCATAGAATCTGATTTATGTGAATCATCTCGTTATTGTATCTCGTTATTGGAAATGCTTCTGACATTAAAGATTCAAACGCGGTTTTGCAGATTCTTCAACAACGCATACTATGCAAAAGTGGGAGGAGTGAGCACAGCGGAGTTGAATAGGTTGGAAATGAAGTTCTTGTTTACGATAGATTTCAGACTGCAAGTTAATCTAGAGACATTCACAAAATATTGCTCTCAACTGGAAAAAGAAGCTGCAGGAGTCCAGATCGAACGCTCAATCCAAGCTTGCGGGATCAAAGAGAATTGGTCGAAGTCGAAAAAGGAAGATTCAACTTACGCTCGCACAGTTGCGAGATGACACAGATTGTCGTATCATCTCAACGTTTATTACACGAATTTTCTGAATTTCATTGAGTTACACAAATTCCGATTGTTAGGTAAAACGAGTGAACAATAATTTTAGTATATCGCTTTCGTTTTGTGCAAAGTTTCGGTTTCCTTGTTGTCCAAGTGTAGAAGAAACAGATTGTTCAACTGTATGGGTAAGAAATAGTGTGCAGGTGAGTTTTCCTTTTTGTTTAGTAGCAACTTTGCAACTACTGGATTTACAACTTGCGTGTGATACAAGACACAGCAAAATCACACAAAAAAAAAAATCAAAATCTCCGTTGAAAGTACGGCTTTTCAAACCGGATTTTCAATTATTCGTGCGAATTACTACATATACGCTACACAGCAGTGTGCCCGTCTTCAAAGTAAGAGTCTTTGGGGCATGCACCCGAGATGAAATACACGAAGAGGCCTCCGGTTGAGATTTAGTTTACAAAAACTTGATATTGTTTTGAGTATATATGTTATACCTTACGAGGGCGAGCCAGCATTGCCTATATGCTCATCTCCCGGCTTAGGCTATGAAACTTTTCATGGCTGTCTCCTCAATCGACGTTTTTACTCCAAGATGAAGCTTGGGTTTTAGTCTTCGTGGCACCGGCATCTTCACTTGCCTAGACTTTGATACTCCATGAAGATGTTTAACTTGTGCATGTCGGCGATTGGGGTTCTTTTTATGTTTGTAGAGTGACCTGTGAAGCTTGACTACTTGCCTACCACCAAGTCGTCCCAATAAAATATCATCTGGGAGGCCTCTCGAGCGCGATCCAACCAAACCTCCCTTTCCGAAAATCTGACAACACACGAAATGCTGCTTGATGACTATCCCCATTGAACATGTGAACGGCAAGCTTCTGAACATATCTGCGATTACAAATTAGCAGAGATTAGAAAACTTATACCCACTTTATGCGCATGAGGTTTCTTCAATTTGCTAGCTTGGTATCTGAATCTTGAGAGGAACTGATTCTTAACCAAATCGTTTATTACAAGTGAAAATACAGATGTTAAATAGAAACTCGGATTCATACGTTTTTCCACAGTGACCATCAGCATCCATCTTGTAGCGGTTGTTAAGAGCCTTTACACCTGAGAAATTGAGAATGATTGGAGGCAGTGAACACCAAGACAAAATATATCTCAAAGATTTCATATGAAAGATAAATCTCAAATTTGAAATATAGTTTTTAGATGTAGAGATCTGTTCTGAAATATAGGGACCGAACATCCAAAGTACTAAAGTACCTTGATTCCAATCTACTGTATTTTCAGTTACCATGACATAGATTTACGTAACTGAAACCCCATAGAATTGAACTTCCCGGGCTCACCAAATTGGCCTATTTTACTCATCCACAAAATTATATACTCTACACAAACGTTAGAGGTGACTGGAGCTGATTTTTAGCTTCTACAACATTATTGTTCCCATAAGCTAACAGACATTGAGATACCTTACAAAAGGTGGCAAAAAGATGGCACCCGGTGTGCTCGTTTGAAAGAAAATTTCCAATGTAAAGGCCACATTGACAAGTACCGTCAGAGGTTAGTAGATTGAGCTGAAAAAGAAATGTGATACATACCTACTGATGGAAGCTTTGAAAGCATCTGGACCAGTACTGCAGCAATATCAGCAACACCGTAGGATCTCTCTCCAATGTCATCACAAATAGCAAGTTTTATTGCTGCTGTTTGATCACTAATCCGCATAGGGAGTATGCCAGGAGAGTCTAGCAATTCAAGATCTTTCCCAAAATGAACCCACCTTAAACAGGTACAAGAAAGTTACATAAGAAGAAAAATATATTGAAGAATTTAGTATGTTAACTTCATTGAAATGTGGTTTCATTTTCCCTAATCTTAATTGCATCTTATATGCATGTCTAAGTAACCAAAGCAGAAGTTTATACTTCAATTCTCTTGTCACTCCAGGTCTTGGAGCAGCTGCGCACATTCTTCGCTTCAGCAAACGGTTAATCAAAGACGATTTCCCAACATTTGGATATCCAACTATACCAGCTCGTACCTGTTTGTAAAAAGGAATTCTTATCACTGATCATAAGTCCTATATGAAGCATCAACTGATAGCTGTAATTATATTCTTTGGATTAAAGCAAAACTACAGTTCCCCATTTCCCTCATCTATATAACACAAGAACTATTTTGTTAGGGCACAGTTTGCCTTCCAAAAGTTCATCCAATTACTAATTAACATAAGTACTCTCACCAGACCCGTTGACCACTAATATTATCCGATTTGTAATCAAAATCATTAACTAGATAAAATCATTTACGAATATATGGCTCTTTTTGACAGTTTGTAACGCTAGGCAAAGATAGTTCATTACCCCAGTTCCTAGTTGTCAGTTTCGTGAACTGGAAATTTCAAAACTAAAAACCAGAAAGAACGTATAAGGAACCCACCGCACGTGGAAGAAGTCCTTTGGCTCTGCGTTTGACATTCACATCTGCTGCTAGTGATCTAGCTAACCGGCCTAACTTCATAGCTCCCTGTACTTGCCACGTTTAAGAAATCAAATTCTGCTATAGCATTTTAATTTAGGGAAAGCTGAAAAAGGATTCTCTTATAAGGGTGGTACTGGTACCATTCCAAGTTTTCCATTTGAAAACACAACTTTCGTTCCCTCCCTTGCGAAATAGGTAGCCCAAGCATTCCGGTCTGCCGTGGATATCATGTCTTCCCTATTCAACACCAAAACTCTTTTCCTATTACCAAGCCACAGATCCATCTGTTCACAAGAAAATAGAGACAAAAGTTTACATAAATTAAGAAAAGGGTGAAGGCTGAATAGTTTTGAATACCAGCTCATGGTTACAAGCATGACAACGATCAACTCAAGAAGCGACAATTTCATAATTTCATAAAGAGCTCGGACCTGTGGATGACTAGTTGACATAGGAATTCTCGCATCTCGAACCTCTATCACTACATCCATCAACTTGAGTTGGTTTTTGAGTTCCTTTTCCGTTTTAGCAATGTGACCTGGGTACCACTGTCCAATTATGCAGCAAGCATATAAGCATATCACCTTTAGAAAACTACGGAGGAATATCCACATATAGAATCTGTCACAAACTTTTAACCAAACACAGAACTGGGGACACTAAACAGACAATAAGCCGTAAATAAACCACTGTTTAGTGACCATAAACCATCTGTTCAGTGTCTCTCCAGCTTTATTTTGTATCAAAAATTTATAAGCAGTTCGGTTTGTGCATATTTCCCAAAAACTATAACTTCCCAATTCTTGAATAATCCAATTATATTAGGTCATGCTTCTAATAAAAGTGCGTCTACTAAAAAGCACCTATCAGAAAAAGTGTTTTTCTGAAAGTACTTCCCAATTCTTGAATAATTGAATCGTGGGTTACCTGAACAGGACGCAGTTGCCTGGTCCAGTGATAAAGTTCAGCATCCAGGTCACACCAGTCATCATCATCCCTCTCTTGGAACCCATCCAGATTGGCACCTCCATTTTCGTACCAGCTCGGAGCTCTCCCGCCACCAATAATCTGCCAAAAAATAAAGGTTTCTCAGAAATATCGATTCGTTCAACTCAAATGATCCACCCAGAAAAGATTCAACCACAAAACAGAAACCCTTTTGTGGTTTAAAAAAACATGAAAAGGAAACTGCAAATTCTTGCCTGGATTGAGGGAGGTGGGGATGAGAGAGAAGCCGTGGCGGAGAGAGAGGTGGAGGATGGCGGTGGTTTCAGATTGTTGTTCCGGCAGAGAAGAAAGTGAGTGTGGGTTGAGGAGGAGGAGTTGGGCAGCCGGAGGCCTGCTACTTGAATAGCCATGGCCATTAGCTGCTGTAGGTCTCTGAAACTGTTGCTACTGGATAATGGTCGGATTTAAAACTAAAATTTAGCAAACGGCATGTCGTCTCTCTCAAGGCTTTGACCGAAGTAGCCTCTTTGAAACGGCAAGGCAAAGGGTAATGCAGCAAAAGCTTAGGTGGGAATGTCATTGTGCCTATTTGATATAAAAAATTCTTTCAACCGAAATGTTATTTGACATCAACGTTAAATTTTTTTTTATTAATTTAATGATGGATCTCTTGTTGCACTACATTTCAACGAATACAAATTTTGTTTTACAATTCTATTAATAAATACAACCATTTAAAAATTTACTGCATGACAGCGTGGGTTCGAATCTCGTCGCTGCTAATCTAACAAAACTTATGGTTTGACAAAAAAAATAAAATATAAAATATACATTAATAAGAAAACAATATTTAACAATTTGATTGAAAACACACAAAATTTGACATAAAACTTTAAATTATCTCATCAATTATAATTATTATTTCACCATTATAATTTGACTTTCTAAAAACATTTTCTAACAGGGAAAGGGATCCTCTCTGGATCTCTTCCTCCTAATCCACCAACTTCGAAAATCCAGATCATTGAAATTTGATTCAATGACTAAAGTTATTATAACTTTTAAAATGAACCTCTATTTGTAACCATTGAATTAAATTTCAATAGCCCAAATCCTTGAACTTTGTGGATTAGGAGGAAGAGATCCAGAAAGGATCATTTCCTTCTAACAGGGTAATTTTCGGTCGGATCCAAAAAGTTTCAGAATCAAATTTTAGATAATTGACTACAAGACTTGCATATAAATTCAAAATATGTATTGAAAAAGTTCTAAAATTCTAAAATTTATTGCATTATCGAATAGATAAAAAATAAAATATTATTGCAAGGTTAAGTAAGCAAATAAGTAAAAGAAAACTAATGAAAATGATTTAAAAACTTTGAATTTTAATCAACAGGAAACAAAAATATCATAAATAAATAGTACCAAAAATGACTTTTTAGAGTAAAAATATCATTTTCGTTAAAAGTGAAGATGTTTCGTTAAAACTCCAATAAGTAAAGGAGATAAAGAAAATAAACGATGAAAATCTTACTGCTAATCACAATGTGCAATCTGCTGCGCATTCCATAAGCCAAATGGCATTGCATGTTTACATACTAAGAAACTAAACAGAAGCTACCTACTTCTGTAACAACACTCACAGAAAATGATATCTACTACTTTCTGTACATTTCTGCTCCTCTATCTCCATACTCTCAAAAATCGACACTACGATTGCCCTACGCATCTATGCCATTGCCTCCTGCTGCTGCTGCGAGGTTGCCTCGATTGGCATCTTAAGCGCATTAGTAAAAAATGTGCAAATGTCTGGTATCACACGGTCCACCAACGTCGGATACCTGAGTATTTTCATGACAAGATTTCATGTTACTGTAATGCTTGCTGGACAGCGGACACAGATTTAAAGAGAGAAAGGCACTGCTTACCATGGTTTCTCAACCAATTCCTCAAATTGCTCCAGTAGAAATAGAATGCATGCTTGCTGTAACGACATGGCGTTGAATGCCTCCGATAACTCAAACATGAGCGAAAGATTTTCCACGCAGATGTCCTTAATAAGCGTAGTAAGAAGCAATCAGACTAAACCGGGAAAACAGAAGAGTAATCAATAATCACCAACAACTTTAATAGGTAGCGCACCTGAGCAATGGCATGCTCGCAGAGCCGCTTGAGGCCCTCCAAAAGATACTGATCAGCAGCTCTGAGGAGATCCTGAGCTATATCCAAAGTGACATCTACCGATCCCGTGTACATGAATCTGGGAACAGACAGGATCATAATGACTGTTAGGGCCGAAACTCAGGTGCATTAGCGATTACACTATAGTTCTTAAACAGGGGTAGAACTTCTACCTCATCATCAATTCAAAGGCTTCCCATCTAATATTTGGAATCACTATGTCCTTTGCATCTCTCTCCTACAATACATCGTTTTGGCATTGCATTCAGAGAATCAACGAGTGGAAAAGGCCAATAAAGATACGAGTATAACTCAATTCTTACTCTGTAACCACCGTCAAACATGGCACGGAATGCATCAGATGAGGCACGCAAACAAATTCTGTGGGCATAGAACCGTTTACCTGATAGAAGTAAATCATACAAACGTATTACTGTACAATTACTATTAAGTGACTAAACTATCTTGTTATGGTGTTGTTCAATGATAGAGATGGTTTACTCAGCCAAGACTTGTACCTTAAGAGTTTTCTTTGGCTCTAGGCACCACATTACTAAAAAAAAAAAATATATATATATATATATATATATATGCAAAAGAACAATGCCCACCTTCAACTAAGAATGTGATGTCGGAAAGGGTAGGATTGTTTACGTATTGCTCACCCAAATACACCTGAAAATAGATCACGTCTACCATATCAGAAAGTGCATCAAACTCCATGACAAAGTATGACAATAGTACCGCTCAAAAATAATATACACGTCTTCCAAATTATATAGTGTCCCTAGCAGACTTAAAAGTAAAGTCGCAAAATTACATGCCCACTAAACCAATTAGACCTCAAGAAAATACCTGTGGGGAGGGTGATGGAGGAGCTGCATCCATGCGAGCGAGTGAAGTGACTTTTGTAGCCAATTTGTACAAGGCCAAAGAACCATCATGTTTCTCCTTATACTGCAGAGACTTAAGAAGCCCTAAAAGCAACTCTAATCCTGCAAGTAACGAATTTGTGCAAAAGATCAAATTCTTGGAACCAAATGTGGTGAACTTATAATATCAGCAAGGTAAGATAAACCAAACTTTCTGATTCCTAAAGTTCTATATTTTGAGGCAATTCAGTTACAACACTGAGTGAAAACATACAAGCAAACAAAGAAAGGAAAAAGCCCCATTAAACCAAGCAAGCATGCACATTATGAACTTCTGATGCTTTATTGACATCAGACATGCTGTCTGGCAGTTAAATAACCAAATCTCTAAAGATGCAACATACAGAATCCTAGGAAAATTTCAACGCATAAGATTCATACCTTTGTTAGAAATAAAAATGCTTTCGCTGTCACTAGGGTTGCAAAGATGAGCAAGAGCCAAAGCCACTCTTCTTCGAGTGGCCTTATCTGCAACCCTCATCATATATAACAGATGGTTTAATACCTGTTGAGGGAAATCAGGTAAGGAATTTGGAACATACTAAACAAATGTCTGTCATGTGATACGAGCACAAGATGACATTACAAAATGAAATAATCACCGAACAGCAGAGAAAAAAAAAAAAAAAAGACAGTCCAATGTGAAAGAACTCACTTGTCCACAAATCTTCTCCTCTAGTCTTTTCAATGACTTTGCCACGCATTCCTTGGTTTGCTGAAAGTATCAAATAGTAAAAGACATTTAGGCAATAATTCATGACCTACAAAAACCAACTTAATATCATATAACGTTTTTTTTAAGGGGAAAATTACTTGAGCAACGAATACTCCATCTTGGAATTTCTGAACACCTCCAAACTTTATTATAGTTGCAGTGTTATCCTGCAAAATAAATCTCAAAATAAATCTCACTTTCATACAAGATTAAAAGATGTATAGAGGAAAACTGCATGCACTACAAACTGTAACTGAAGCAAGGAACAGCAAACTATACCTCATTATCTGCAAGACCATATAGACAAAATGCAGCATTATGTTGCAGAGAGATGTTTTTTGAATCAAGAAGCTTGATTAGAGGCATTATACCACCATTGTGAGCAATGCCAGCTTGGTTATGTATGTCCTAATAAGAAATCATTGAGGAATCCGGTAAGTTGTATATTCCTTAAAATTTAACCACCACTTAAACAAGTAAAACAATCTAACGACAGACAAACAAAGTTGGCAAGTAACCACATGCCAGTAAGCATTTATGATGAAAAAACTATATAGCCAACAAGAGATTTAACACTAATAAAAAGAAACTTGCATTACAATTAGACATGCGTGTAATACTGCAATCTTTCCCTTTTCTAAAAGTACAAAACAATCCAAAAGTACCATACTTTATTAGGGTCCCTACCATAGATACTTTTTACACAAGCAAAGTAAAAATGAGTTCTAGGACTGTTTAACATCCAGTCGCTAATATGATACTTCAAACTGTCTTATTGTGCTTTCCTATATGTATGCATTAAGAGAATAAACAATGAAAAAGAGTAATAATACTAACCTGTGCCAACCTCCCAAGCGTAAAGGCTGACATCTCCTGAACCTGTGCATCAGGTGACTTAAGCATCTCAATTAACGGTTTTAAAGCACCCCTCTGAGCAATGTGTGCCTGCATTGACCATGTAGTTATAACATCTAACAATATCATGTATCATACGATAAGAGTATAAGGGTAAAAGACACAAGGATTAACCAAAATGGTTTTATTTTACCTTGCAATCTGTATCAGCTGCAGCAAACTGGCCAAGTAATAAAGCAGCTTCTCTTTGGCTCTCAGTACATTCAGAACTGTCAATGAAGTAACAAACAACAGAGTTGTCATTGTTTGAAACCTAAGTATATTTTTCAGGCAAAAATGATAATAACATGATTGTTCCAAGGAAAAATTACATGTTGCAATATTTCAGAATTACCTGAGCAATCCAATAATAGGTTGTAAAGCACCAGCAAGAAGTACTAATTTCTTGATGTGTGGGGATGAGTGGACAAGATTGCCTATTACACCAACCTGATAATCCCCACAAAACTTCAGCAAGAGCTTACAGAACAATGAGGTTATAACTCTCAAGTTACGAGAGAAGAAATATTAAGTATATCTCGAAGCTCACCGCTTCAAAAGACATCACAGGATCCTCAGATCGAAGCATTAGTACCAGGGTAGGCAAAGCATTGCACTCTACTACAATCTGGAATTTTGCAATTCAAATCAGCTAGATACTAAAGATTCCAAAATCAGTTATGTAACATCTCAAAAAGGTAAACTTAAATACCTGGTTCTTGTTTTCATCATTTTTAAATGCCAGAGTCCGAAGGGCCCCTGCAGCCGCTATCTGTACCTTTGTGTCGAAGAAGTTAAGCAGTTGAACAAGAGGAGGAATTCCACCTTCAATCCTGAAGTTCAAAGATAAACAAAGCCATAAGTACTGAGACTTTCTTTAATATGAGACTCAGGACAGTAGAAGAAAACAGACCTGACAAGGTTCTTAATGTTGCTATTTTCATGGGCAAGGTGAGCAATTGTATCACAAGCTCTCCTGATCACAGCATCAGGTGCCGGTGAGTCACTTCCCCACTTGTGCCTTTTTAGCAGATCAACAAGATGCGGTAAAGCTCCGGCATCAACCACGAGTTGTTGATACTCCGGCTAAATAACATAAACACAGATACAGAACAATACCCATCAATAACAGAGCAAAAAGTGAGATAAAACAGATTTCTTTTCGAAATCTAATCAAGAACAAGCTACCCGCTAAGAGATCAAACATTTGCATTGCAGTGAAGGTATTTTTTTACAGAACATCATAACATAAGTTAATGCCCTAAATATTTACAATCCTCATAAGATCTAACATACCAAAAAAATATATTACAAATGGATACAAGAACAAGCAAAACAAAATAAAATGGGCAACACCAAACCAACAAGGCTCCTACTTTACGAGGGTCGGGCTGGAATATCTATCATACAGAGCATTACCCTTGCTTTGCAAAGAGAGTGTTTCCACAACTCGAACCCATGACCTTTCGGTCACAAAGGAAACAAATTAAGTCACTGTAAAAATGTAATGAAGTACCAAAAGAATGCTAATACGGTGTTAAATTCACCTTAATGGCAATAAACCCCAGGGCATAAGCACAGTATTTCTCGACCTCGTGCTCGTACGGGATCGGGCTTTTTCGGCCGTCTGTCGCCGGCGGAGGCGCCTGCAGATGCTTAACAAGCGCCGGAACTGCTCCACAGTCCACCACGATGTCCACAAGCTCCTCTGCATCCAAATTACCAAAAAAAAACCTAAGCCCCAAACAATCTCACAAGATTTCGCTCAGATTAAAGATGAACAAACAGTTAACTCCAAGAACACCGGCCAAAATAAAAGACAACAAGCAGCACGCTACCTTCTTTGGCGGTGAGAGCAAGGCCATGGGCGGCCTGCTTCGCAAGGAGGCGGTCGGGCTGCGCGGACGAGAATTTGGACTCCAGAATCCGGACCTGCTCGCGAACCCGGGCGACGAGATCCGGCCGATCGTCTTGCAGTTCGACGACGGCCGGGACTTTCCGGTCTGGTTCGCCCTCGATCCTCTCATCTCTGAAGTCTTCTTCGAGCTTCCGCTTCAACCCTCTTCTGGTAGTGACGGTTCGCGCCTGAGAGCGTTCCATGGAGTGTGGGAGAAATGGTAAATTTAGAGAGGGGTCGGGGGTAGTTTGGGAATAAAAGTGCGGTTGATGGGAATTTCAGAAGTAAATCTGGTCGGACGAGCTTTTATATCACGCCGTTAAATTTTTGAGCTCCCGCCTAAATAAATTTGAGAGGATTAATACAAATTTTGGCTCCCGCCAAAGTAAATTTGTTTTCGGTTTGATATGGACTTTACTAATTTGGGCCTGGTGTTTTAAAAATCTTGTTTATTTTTCTTAATGGGCTTCGGTAAAAAAGGGCGTGACTTGGGCCTATTGAGAAACGGTGGGCTGGGCTTTGTATTTGGTTGTTGGTTGTATTTAGATAAGTGCTGGGCCCTCATTCTTAGGGCCACTTTTGATAGATTTGGTAACCATTTTGCAATTTTAATTTTTCAATTTTTGTGTTTTATATATGCAAAAGTGATTGATAAAAAATAGTGGTGAGAGGGAGAGTAAGAAACAAAAATTAATAAATCAAATTAAAATTAAAATTTTGAAAGTAAAAACAATTTTATAATAATTTTAGAACTCGTTTGGATGTGCTTTTAGCACTTAAGTGTTTTCTGTAAAAAAACATCAGTTATATGCTTCTTCCAGGAAGCAATTTAAGTGTTTTTTCAGGATTTACTTGCATTTTTACTAAGGATTGGTTTAAAAATATTTTCACCAAAAGCGCTTTCAATCATTTTAAAAGCATATCTAAACGAACTCTTAGTTTTTATTATATATACATTTCACGCCATCATTCATCTACTCTTCTATATCATCATTTCTCTAATATAGTTTTCCATTTATTTCTAAGATAAAATAATAATGTGAAATGATAAATGAAATGGTTATTGAGTAAACCCTTAATGAATCTACCTTTTCGGGAGTTTTTAATTGACACTGATAACTAGTGGAGCGATGTTCTTGTTGATGGCACTAGCATTGTTGGTAAATAATGGAGAATATCAACATTATTGACAACCTGTTGATGCGTTATTTATGTCATGTGAAAATTATTAGCGTGGTGAGAAGATATAAACATAGTCATGAAAGTAGCCAGAAACATTTTTTTTATAATGTGAGAGAGCAACTTTGAATAATGAAATTAAATTGAAAATTCGATATAATGTTATAAATTTTATTGTCCAACAACATGATTTTGGACAACTAGTGTTTAGAACACTAAAATTGTAAACCATTAGCTAATGAAAAAAGTTAAGTGGCTAAGAAGGGTGAGAGGGTAGAAAAACCACAAAACGTGAGAGGGTAACTTATATTTTTAGATAGAGCAATTTTTCTATTGCAGAAGGAGTTGAGTAGGGGCAGCTGCCTACTGTAATAGAGATGTTTGAGAACACTTCTATGCTGCCGTTTCCATACTTTTTCATTCAATAATTCTCATATATAAAAGAATGTGTGTTTGTATGTGACTAGATCAAACGATCATCTACTATTGACGATCAAAGAACATACAAATTAGGGGTCGTTGACATATAAAAAACAAAGCGTGCAGTGCAAGTTGATATATTATACTAAGAGTACACTCATAGTGGACTGGCAGTTGAAGGCTATAGTGGAGTGAGTGTCGGCGGTGCTTCGTAAACAAGTAAACAAAAGAGTGGATGCTTCCCATGTAGTTCCCAATACAACACATCACATCATCTAAAACACGACTTCCATCTCGACCTTTCAACTCTCCCTTCAGATTCCCTCGCTCACAGCTAAGCCATAGAGCCAGCCATTCCTACATATATAAATATGTATATACACGGGAATTTGGTTCCTCTCCGAACAACCTAAGGATTAGGAAATTCGAGCTCTTGATTTGTTGAAAGAAAAGTCGGATTTTTTATTTTATGTGAAGTGAGCCAGCGAAATAAGTTAATAGAGATCGTCGAATTCAATTTAAATAGTTCAGATTGCCTGATTTTTTAGTTAACGGAGATCGTCAAATTTGGTTCCTCTCCGAACAGCTTAAAGATCAGATTACCTGAATTAATAGAGACCGTCGAATTTAATTAATAATTCAGATCATCTGGTTCTTGAGTTTCAGACATTGAAATCCGGAGTAGATTTATGTCCTATACACGCACATATATAGTTTTTAACTGGTTGCACAAAACTCGAGATTTTTGTCCTTTTCCATTCACCAACACCTAAATGACAAACAAGTCAATCTCCTTCTTCATCTACACAACACGGGCTAGGACAGGTGTTTTGTCCACGAATAATAGTAAAATTTTAATTGAATCCATATGTACAAATGGGATTTTTTAATTTTATCATCACATAATTACTTAGTGTTATAAATTTGTTAATGTTTAAATACATATTTTAATTATATTGAAATTGTTAATTAGTTTATTAAGATAATTCATCTAACTACACAAAGTTTCGAGTTTGTTTCTCTTCTCAAATATTGTTTAGTATAGAATGATATACGCGACCTTAGTAGTTAATACTAGATCATATAGAAATTTTCATAGAGTGACCGTTCATATCAAAACAGATGAATACATAGTTTTTTTTTTTATAACTTGACGATATGACTATTATTGGTACTCTCAGAAACCAGATTAGTTAGGCCTAATTTTGTTAAAAATACCCTAATATAAAATTATGTGTAAGTCTCTCTCTATGGGAGGAGGTTTATCTACCCTCCTATTCTCATCTCCCTTTATGTGAGAGTCTCTCTTTATAAAATATCAGATGTTGACGTAACTTAACCATGACCGTTCAAATAGAAAATAATGAAAGAGTAGAAAAATTAAGAAGGTAGAAAATCATCATCCCTATCTATGTCACGGTAGTGATAAATCCGTTTTATAAAAATCTCTCGTGCCATGCGAATGTTATTAATTTGGTGACAAGTTTTCCACGTGAGTACATATGTGTACTTAATTGTGGGGGCCAGGTAGGCTCAGTTGGCCAGTACAATGGAATCTAGTACTACATGCTAGCTGTGCCCTGCACTTGTAGTTCCCATCAATCTTATGTTAACTGAGCTAATTTAAATCACTTAACTGAAACTAAACCTTAATTAGGTACTGATTAAGTTTAATAAAATCTAACCTGTTATTTAACAAGCGATATTATATACATTAACAGGTGGAATGATGAGCTAAGTCTCATAATTGGTTAAAAATAATGTGGTTCAAATTCGTTTTTGACGAAAATCAAATTTAAAACATCTTTCTTACCGCTAAAGATAAATATCATTAAACCGCTAATAAAATATGTCCACGAGATCCAAATAAGATCTTTCGGGGAGTGAGCTTGCCAGCAATATGCTTCACGGGACTCGTACACGTACGTCCCTACACAGTCTACAGGTAATGAGTTCAAGGTCAATGGTTTTGATTGAATTAAATGCCAATTGCATTGGCGTGAGTGTGACCAGGGAGGACTTGTTTGACTAAATTAAGTTGAAAGTTAAACAACAATTTTACGCGGAGTTTTACTTAACTAAAACAATTTTACGAACGATGATTCTTACCCTTTGTTTTCATTGATGATTTTAATTTAAAGAATATGTCTGTAAAAAATTAATTAAATACGAAATTGTTTAGTCATTTTATCGTTGTTCAACAAACACGAAAAGTTTTCAAATTCAATACTAAATTAGACTGTCTGCTATGTGGTTTAGTTGAATTTTTTCTTCCTTTAATATAAAAATATAGATGTACTAAAAAAAAAATACAAAAAGCACGAAAAGTTTTAACAATATTAATCGGCAGTTAGAAATTTATGATTTGGTTTGTTTCTTGCAACATTGATCGTTAAAGAGTGGAGTAGAAAATGAATGAGTATACGTTATTGGAATTTGGAACTCACATGGTATGAGTTTGATGGTCAGCCATGCACCACCCGCATTAGTGCCAAATGTCTTCCTTAGAATAAAAACATGAAGCCACAAACTCGAAAGATTTTTCAGTATGATCAGTATACGATATGGTACACCACTTGTTACTATATAAATAGTGGGATATGTATAATTAATAACTTAAAAAAAAAATTTCTCACTACCTACATAAAAATACGTAATGTACCACTCGTGTTCTCGTCACAACCCAAACAAACCGAGATCCAAATTAATTAACGTGGGATTCAGCACACCACATGCCTCGATTTTCATCCCCTCAAGATTGTAATATGATTCATGCAAATTAAACGTGGGGTTTTCACCATTTTATCAGCAAAGGGTCTTGTAATTTTCTGTCTTGTGTGTGTAATCTCTTGAACAACCAATTAATTCTGTAAATCATAAACTTAGTTTATAAAATGGGGGTTTTGAACTTTAATCCTTCAAGAAGATTAAAATTTAATAAAAATCTGGTGGTTAGATTGGATATTGATTTTAATACCTTAATGTGCACTTAATTCAAATTTATATTATTTTTTTTGTTTTAATATTTAATAGATACCTTATTTAATGTCATTACATTAAATTTTAAATTTATTATTATACACATTTAATTCATTAATTTTATTTAACATTCTATAATTAGTGTACCTAAACATCTGTATTATAATATATTTTACTAAATTAGTATACCGAAATGTGCATACCTAAATATATTTTAGTGAAATAGTGGCACATAAGAAAATATGCAAAAACATAATTGTACCAAAAATTTCATACCTAACCATATGATACTAAACTAATGTACTGAAATGTTGGTACCTAAATATATTATACTAAACTAGTGTACCGAAATGTTTGTACCTAAACATATTATACTAATCCAGTGTGCTGAAATGTTCGTACCCAAATATATTGTAATGAAATTAGTGGCACATAAAATAAATGCAAAAACATAAGTGTACCAAAAAATCTTACAAAATGTTTTCTTATATAAGATACTCACCATAATGAGAATTAAAATTTATAATATTTTCATAAAATTTAATTTATGAACACCATTAAATTACAAATAAAAAAGAGAGACAATGCATAAATATGCTGACATTAAATAGAGTCTAGGGACTAAAATCAATTTTAATCTTGTATAAGACATTTTTCTAAACTTCATCTTATTTAGGTATTGAAATCTAGTTTTCTATTATAAAATTGGGAAGTTTATTTGTAGTGTGAAATCCGTTTTCTTAACGGATTCTTACCAGGTGACACGATAACGAGCTAACTCACTAATGGGTCGCGTCGTTTTGTGTCGGATTAATAGGTCTTTAAGAAATTGTCATGCCTAATGTATAGACTTGGCAAACGGGTCGACTAGTTTACATGTCATACCAGTTATCTTAACGGGTTTCTAACGTGTGACGTGATAACGATACGAATCGTTAATGAGTTCTTAACAAGACCCCTATAACGAGCTGACTTTAATGGGTTGACTCGAAACTTGTTATTTTCGTATCGTTTCATGTCAGGTTAACAAATTGTGCAAAAGATTACTATACCCCATTATTAAAGATATGACGTAAAATATTCTAAAAATATAGAATACTTGGTAATATACTAAACAATAATATTGTCACAAGGAAACAAAAGGCTCACTATTAATCAGTCACGAAAGTTTCTTGTGGATTTTAGTTGGGGCTTGCAGTGAGAGATTCCAACATCCACAGAAAAGTATGCAATGTGCCCCATAGGGCCATACCGATCTATGACTTCTTTTGGATTTTTGGATGACAAGCCTAGCTAATTTGTATGTCAAGTGGTAAAAAATAAATATGAATTACCTCATGTAACATGTTTTCAGATCTCCCACCACCGACCAGTTCCACTTGATTCGATCATTGGTTTGTGGATTGACAGTATACGTACTACAGACCTTACAGTATGTCTTCCATGCATCCAGTGACGACTCCTGAATTTTCCCCTCGAAAGTAATTAAATTGAAGGCTGCACGTCACTTTGGCTAAAAAATATCGAAAATATCCTGAAATCTTAGAATGCTAATGAAGCATAGTAAACAATGGAATTCGGCCTAAAAATATATTTATATCACTGCAAAAGCCGTGAGTTGAACTCATGGCGCCGTTCTCCTTGAATCATGCATATGCAAATATAGAAATACGTACTTAAGGCTAAAAAAGGATGGAGCCAAGAAGCTATAAACGTAAGGACATGGACAGAGACTGCTTCGTCGTGATATTGTGTCTAAAGTAGAGGACAAAAGACGATGGAAAATCCTACGTACATCTGGTATGTAAAAACAAAGCAGACAAGATCTTATCGCAATCTACGTGGTATTAGCTCCCAGGGTTCGAAAGAGAGAGATACACACGTGTGCATGGGATCTGGATCGCATGGATGTATGGGCGGTTTGTGATTTGGTCTGGTATAATCAGAGAGATCAGCTGATCCTAGGGTTTTAAAAATATTCTGGTTTGGTTTCAAGACTTAATGATTTTGTATCGTTAAGCTGAAAATAATGTCGTTTTGAGGATTTTCATAACAAATATATACCGCAACCGCACAGTATTCTTATACTATTTAAGTTGTTTCTCCTTTTAGGGAGTAGGATTATCTCTCCTCTTTTTTTTTTTTTCCTCCACTCCTATTTGAATGGTTACGGTTAAGCCACGTCAACATCTTATATTAATTTTTTATAGAAAGAGAAAGACAAAATAGAGAATGTGAGATAAGAAGATAAAAGGAGATAAAAAGATGAGGAGAGAGAATCATAGTCCCATTTTAGACAAACTTTACGTGTTTATATTTAATCAAATTATTTTCACACCAAACGAAAAATGAAAGAAGAAAATTAAGAACAATTGACAATATCATGCATGATGCCATGCATCCTCTTGAAATAACTATAAAATTGACTTCAGATTTAAAGTGATGAAAGTCGATTGTAGTGGTAAAGTAAATATCTTACACAATTTATCAAAAAAACCGTTAAAATTGACATGTGTTTTGCACGTGAGAGAATAAAAATGTAACTTTATTATAAATCCGTTAGACCCACGCAATATCAAATGATCAACGATGACCATCTCAAGACATATGTTAATTTAAGTTTATTCTAGGAGAGTCAAACGTTAGAATTCCTTGTCTCACAAGTATTGTAAATTAGCTTTTTTTTTTACTTCCAATAAATTTTAATCCTTACAGTTTAAGACTTACGATGAATATAGAAAGGGGTTTATGAACGAAATATGTCGAATTCGATGTTTCTGTAAAGTTGCTGCAATATATTATTAACAACTTGATTAAATATGTAGGCATGTTCTTGATGGAACTGGCTAGAACTACAAGTTGTTCTTCCCAAGCTTAATCATAAGCTGAAAGAATATAATTAGCCAAGCATTTTACCTAATTAAATAGTTTGGAGATGAAAAATTAAAGGTGGCTCTCAATGCTTGGTCTGATGGAAATGGATATGATTCTCAATAGGAGCATAACTTGGGTCTTAATCAAATGGTTTCATCACTAAAAAGTAGAAAAACTTACACCCTTTCATGGTATCTTAGGTCTTAAACATATGTGCTATAAGAGTAATTGATCAAAGCATGTAATGAATAAAATTGCCCACCAAACCACTTTAAGTTAAATCTCTTTCTTCCTTTTGAGCAAGGATGATATTAATATTCTTTAAGTTCAACCTCTTTCTTCCTTTTGAGCAAGGATGATATTAATCAAATTGATTTCAATTTGCAAACCAAACCCTTGGAGACAGACCATATGTTTTTGTGGTGACTACTTCGTAGTATATTTCAACGATTCAAACCGTTTATCTTTTAGGTGGTCTTACTTCAAAGATAATTTCTACAAAAATCTCCGAAATCTGAAACCATATGACTATTGAATTAAGGGTTGGGTTTTTTTGTAGAATCGCATTCGTTCATTTTCTTCATTACATGACAGAGTTGCCCCCCAACCCCCCAAAAAACATATGTAAAAGATTGTGTAAAAAAGTGGTGCCACTAATCCGTATATAGTCTTACTCTACTCTCTTAAATGAAATATAATACATATTAAGTGGAGACCTCCATTGAAAATACATAAATAGGTAATGAGTTATGAAGAGCCAATGACCCAAATTAATAATTTAATCAAATATACTTAGTATTATATTGTTAAGATGATAAAGTGTCCATATTAATTAAAATATATAAAGTCTAGAATCTGCTTTACTAAAAGAGGAAACAAACACTTTTAAATAATAAGCATTGATATGAAACCAATAACTTTGATCAGTAAAAAGGAGATCCTACCACCATTTTTTTTGTTAATTTTAACCATGCATGATTAAAAGTGAAAGAAAAGTGGAGTGGATACATGTGTGAATGTGATGGGATACAATAATATATTTTCTTATTTATAAGTTTAGAAGAAGATGGGTTACTCTCACTATCAACGTCATGCTATATCCATAACTTTAAGCCGAAAAAATTACCCATGACACCTAACTGCCAACTGTCACAAATATTGATTTACGTAAGAATTTATAAATCGTGCACTAACAAAGACGACTCAAACTTTAATAAAAGCGACACACAAGACATGAACTTTACCAACTGAGCCAACCCTCGTTGACAATGATAATATGTCTTTATAACCAGTGGCAGAAGTGTTTTTTTTTCCGGATCGATGTATGTGGTGAGTAGTTTTTCTTGACAATATAAATTACTAGTTTTTACATATTTTCAAAATAAAAAGGTCAAATTATAACATATTTGAAGCAGATATTCATTGAAAAATATGGAAAGTCAGAGACAAAATATGATGCAAAACTACAAGATCTCCGAGTGAGATGGATCTTTGATTTTCCTAGATCATTTTTGGTAATATACGGTTAGGATTTTTAATTAATTGTCCTAATGGTCAGGGATCCTTTTTTTTTTAAATAAATGATATTATTTACAATAAAAAGTAAAGCAGTACATTAAGTTTCATAATGAATTAATAATAATATTATTTAAATTCACTTTTAACAATATTTAAAACTTTTCACTTGCAGGTAAAATGGAATATCATTTAAACCGTAGTTTTAAATAGCTGGGTTGCCCTTTAGATACGACGACTCACTTCCCAAACTTGTCCGCCTCAGGTTTGCTTCTGTAACACAACCAAGTACAGCGGCACGCATTAGGAGCCACCCACATTAGCCAATTTCAAGCCGCCATGCCGCCAACGTCTTATATTGTTTTATTTTCTTTTTTATTGCTCGAGTATTTGTGTTTTTCTCTCAATTTTTAATTTATTAATTCGACAATTTTTATTATGAACTTATTTGAAATTGTTTTTAAAATGATTGAAAGCGCTTTAGTGAAAATGTTTTTCTGTTCACTTCTATTTTTATTAAAGATTCGTTTCAAAAACATTTTCAACAAAAGTGTGTTCTAAAAGTATTTCCAAACTAGCTCTATATTTTTAGATTCGTGTATATTTTATAAGCGACGCAACTCTAGTCATGACTCGTTCATGCAATAGACTACCATTAAATATAATAATCAGACACTAATCATAAATCATGGGACAGTAAATAAAGAACATGTTGCGAATCAAATTTGCAATTATATATTACTGGAATAACAGTATTTAAACATATATATACGTTAATGCAAGTGTCACCGCCTTTCATGTCAAGAGAAGAAAGGCCAACTGACTAGTATTTCGTGAGAAAAACAAAAGTTAATCGACAATTAGACTAAACAAATCAAAAGTATAAGGGCTCATAACCCTGAGTGAATGTATATAGGGAGCAAGGTGGTTGTAAGATTTTGAAAAATATACATACGAAGGTTTTTCAAGAACCTTCTGAATGTTTGATAAGGTTCTTTTGTATCTATTAAGTGTTTGACATCCGTAAATTGTGTCAACAATATTCGATAAATTCTCAATAGCACTCATCAGATTGCTTCAGCATATATCAATATATGTTGACAAGTGTACAACTTGGTTCGCCTGACGACAACCAGCCCACCAAGCGCACTTCCCGCTCTGTTTTTATCTAAACAATTTGAATCCTAACACCCCAAAGTTCAAATCTTGAATCTACCGTTGTCATAACAATATATTTATTTGTGTCGTTTGTATAATGTAATTGACGTGTTAATCTAGAATTGTTTGCTCAAAGCACGTTTATGGATGGAGAGGTTGATCTTGATCATGAAATTGGTCATTTTATAAAAGTTACCAAAAAGGTACAAACTAGTACAATTAGCGGTAAATTGGGAGAAAGAGACATTGGAAAGGACTTGCTGCAAATTCTTATGGAGATGAATAAGTAGGTGATGAAAATGAAGGGACGGCCGTGATGTACTGTACCAAAAAACAAAAATATTAGTACTTAGCCACGTAAAATATTAAATCCAGAGCTCAAATTAGATGAGGTCCCCCCTAAACGGCCAAACCAACCTCACATTCCTCTCCTCCTCTTACCATGAAAACCGACGGAATTGGAAAAATCATGCACACTGGAATATCCCTAGGATTCTCTCTTCTTTTCTCCTATGTGAATGTCATCCGCAGTCCCCACGGAGTCCCCATCAGCACAGGTTGGCTAGCTCTGCTCCACGGGCACGAGAGAGATAGAAGAACTTTTATGACACGATTATACTGTTGTTGTGGTGTTTTACGTATGTGATATAACGTCATGGAGAAAACACGCGAATGATATGTTTATTGATACAATACCTGAAGTTGGATTCGTATCATATCAATCACGTAACTAAGTCATGTTATAATGTGTGGTTAATAACGAACCCGTAATTAATAATAACATCACACTCATAAACTTTATCATCACACTCTTTCATATTTCTCACGCATTGTTTAAGAGAATATTTTTTTTTCACCATCCTAAAGTGATGGTGATGCTCACAACCTTATTTATCACTGCTAGATGAGTTTAAATTTCGAGATCTGTGTAGTAGATAGATACAAACTTCAAAATTTGAACTCATCTAATGATAATACGTAGAGCGGTAATGTCACAACCCGTCCCGAAAATTTAGTATCGTGGATGTGATTTGACGGAATTGCCCTTGAGTTTTGGCTGAGCATTTCAAATTGAAACAAGGTTGTGGTTCCAATTATGTTTTATTTTCCCTAAAGTTTGGACCCAATTGGAAGTTAGAAAATTATGGGTTGAAATTGATTGATTTCAATTGGACCACACAAGCACACTCTCTTCTCTCTGCTGTGTATCACTCTCTCTCTCTCTTGGACTTTCATTCTCTCTCTCTTCTTCCATTTCGTACGGACACACTCACCATCGAGCCTCCAAGCACGGATCGAAGGTTTTGAAGGCACCATTGTGCTCGTGAGGACCCTACGAACTCACCCATACCCATTTCAGTTAAGAAATCTTTCGATTTCACGTTGAAATCTCGAGGTCCGATTTGAGTACTGTTCACAAACTTTGTAATGGTTGATTTTTAGGACAATCCAAGCTCACGGTGAGCTTTAGGAGGTTCTCACGAAGCTCGGGGACGTTCGTTTGAAGGTTTTGGACGTCGGGATCACAAGGTTCGAAGGTGGCCGGTTTTGGTGAAATTTCCCAACGTGATTTCGAAGGATTTGGAAGTTTTTAAAGGTATAGCCTTCTTCCTCTCGTAATTTGTGAAGTTTTGGTGAAAATTTAATGGAAAATGGTTGAGAATCGAGCGAAAAAAGGACGATTACAGCTCTGCCCAGTTTCTGGCGTCGGCGAGTTTTTTCGGCGTCTGGAGGAAGGAGATGACGCGCGTGGGGGGCGCGTAGACCCGTGCCTATCCTGATGCGTGGGGGCGCGTGGCAAGTCCAAAAATTATTCTAAAAATACATCGACGTATGTGACGTCGAGTAGGTCATTGTGGTATATTCATATACCCAAATTGAGCATCGTATGAGAAGTTATTACGTATTGTTGGTTATGTGCTTTAAAATAATATTTTTATAGTTGTTTCGCATATAGGTGATACCTATCCCGAGGACGAGCGCATTCAAGGATGTCACGGGGGTTACGACCCTTTGACTTACCAGTGAGTGGGCAGTATTTTCTGTATTTACCTATATACTATTGATTTTTCCCAGAAATTGAATTTAAATGAAAGTATGTTTTAAAATGTCATGCATACATTATATGAATTGATAATTGTTGCATATATATGTTAAATGGTGTTGTGGACGCACAAGTGAGTATCAGGTGAGTTTATGTTAATCATGTGATTTATTGTGATGTGAATTGTATTGAAAACTCAAACCTGCACCCTTGGTGTTAGTGTTTATATTATTCACCACGCACCACACGCTCACCTTGGATCCAAGTAGGTGCATGTCGTACAGACCATTAGAGGGTTCCGACATGTCGTACAGACCATGAGAGGTGGTTCCAACTTGTAGGTGACTTTAGAGTATTATACAGTTGTTGATGAGAGAAGCACTAGAGCATATTATTACACCATTTTTGTCGTACAGACTACTTCAGGTAGTTCCAATGCATGTGCAGAGTAATGTCGTACAGGTCACAGTTGGTGACTCCGGTTGGATTGGATATTGAGCTATAGAATTAACCGTACATGACCAACTGCAGGGTCTCCGGTTGATTCCTTATTTCACTTGTTATAATGTTGCATCCTTATTCTGTTATTGACGTTTATAGCATGGCATACTTTCTGGTTTTTTTATAAAGATTGGTGATTTGAGATATTTGAAGAATTATATGCATATTATGTTATTTTCTGGAAAAGTATACAGGTTTTACAGCGAGGGGTTAGAAATGTTGTTAAATTGAAATGTTTTCGAAAAGCTTTGTTTTACTGCCCCACTCAATTTTGTTTTGCGCCCCTCCAGGTTTTAGTTAGCGGTGTGGTGGCTCACGAGGATTCCCACGGCATTCTGACAGACTACATAAACGTAGGACTCACCTTCGGGTGTTGTAATTTAGTAATGTTCCTACTTGACTGCACCTAGTACTTATGCTCTGAATATGTGTGTTTCACACTTAAACTTACTCTAGCATGCTAGTTGGATATTATTGCAAGTAGTTGGTTTTTATTCCTTCGTATTTCTCTTATCTATTGCTTCCGCGTCGCACTTTTGGTTACGTGATAGCCAACACGCCTTGATTCTAGGATCGGGGTGTGTCAGGTAAGTATTACCACCACTTCAGGATGGTGAACAAAAATGCACTCCATTATATAATAAGCCATAAATCTTGTCTTATTTATTGACATCATTGACATTGCAACTTCAAGTAGAAATTGGGGAGTATATTAATTGAAGAGGACTTGAAAAAAAAGGAAGACGACGACTTGGGTTTCTAAGATATTAAAGAGGTTGGGAGATGGGAGAGAGGGTATGATAAAGTTGAGTTTTAATGATGTTCTCAAAGTACTAGAAGGTACTGTTTTGTTCAATAATTCAAGGTTGCATATGGATATGACAATGTCATTCATACATTCATTTTTACTTTTTACAGATCGCTCTCAAATTTCAGTCGTCATATTGAATGAATTGACAAATCAATGGCAAAAAATTAACAAAATACGTGGGAAGCAAAAGTGAGTGTGTAACACTATCCATCAAATAATACATGTATATATCTGTGGGACTCACATAGGTGCCACATCGACATATTAGCATAATTTTTTTACAAAAGTTAATGGCAGAGGCAATGTTAAACCATGTACTTATAATTCGTAATTCTTCAATATTATTCTTCTCACTCGAATAACACTTGTTAAATTCAATGACATTAATTAATGAATTTTTAGTATAGGGACCAATTGTAAATTATGATGAAAGTTCAGGGACCAATAAATTCCTTTAATTTTTTTTTTTTGTACATTGATATTTTTACACTAAAGGAAGGGGGAATTCCTCTAAAATTTAAAACAATTGAACTCACTTTTATGAGAATCACTTACATCCGTCATTGATGGGAGAAGGATATTTTGTATAGTTCAAACAGTTGCACAATATCATGCGTTTTAAATTTTAATTTCCTGTGATCAGATCCAAAACTTGTTTAAGATACTACCACAATAACATAACGGGTGTAGATAAAACCTCTCTCCTCCTATGTGGTGCTTTAAATAGAGAGATTTTGGTTAAAGAATAATGACCTTGGAGATTGACACCAAATTTCATAAAAGTAGCTCAAAATTAATTTATACTACTAAGAAAATTGATGTTTTTGTGTAACAGTAATTTGGAGTTAATCTGAAATCTCAGCATAAATTATAATTGGTGTTTTTGTGCTTCTTGAGAGAGACCCTACAACAACTATGCCAATGTAACACTATTTACGCATTGTTATATTGTAGGCGACATTAAAAAATATAATTTTTTAATATTAGTTAAAGATACTGGCACAATGTTCAGAAGTGTTTTTAAAATAACTGAGAGCATTTTTTGTAAAAATATTTATGGAAAATCAATCATAAAAATGCGAGTGAATCTTGAAAAAACACTCGAAGTGCTTCCGGGAATAATCACATACTTCAAGTGCTTTTGAAATTCAAAAATATTTTCTTTAAAAGTATTTTTAGTAATTTTAAAAATACTTCCAAACAAGTCCTACATTGTACTTAGCGAAAAAGAAAAAATAATCGTGCACGTTTAGTTGAATAGTTAAAGATGCACAAGGGGTCATTATTAGCTGCTACTCTTGCTAAGGTGAACCTGAGATTGGTTACAAATTACATCTTGCAGAAAACCTACCAAAAAAAGAAAAATTACAGGAAAAGGAAAAAGAAAAAGACCAAATTCTAACTAACGCCCGTTAACGACAGGGCTAACGGTGGAATCCTTGCAGGGACTAGGTGGCAGACTGCTCCTTCCACAAGCCACGAGTCGTTGCACGAAACCATCGATTCTCTCTCCGTTTGTCTCCGTCAATAACCGCTTCCCGCCAAACGGTAACGATTCCACTCCTCTCTCCTTCAACACCGCCGCTTCCCCCTCCGATCGCTGGCCCGCAACCCCTTCGCTCCCCAATCCGAACGCCTGCAACAAACGCCGTCAATCATCCCGTAAATTGAACCAGATAAAATTAATTTAATTTCCCTTAATTATATACCTGAATTCTGACGTAATCAGCGCGGTTATAACAGAAGGCGTTTCCCATCATCTGGTCAATGGTCTCGGAAACTCCGTCGAGCACAATGTCAACCACCGACGAGGGCGAGCACTTTCCGTTACCCCGCCCCGCCTTCTCTACGCTCAGCGGGCCGTTACCTAACGACAAAACCAGCAGGTCCTCGACGCCATTGACGGAGGGGAAGTCGCGCTTGTTGTTGAGCACGTGCGTAACAGCTGCCGCCGTCGGGTTGTTCATCACAAGACCGCCGTCCACGGCCGAGCACGAAGTCTTTCCGTCCACGGATCTCAGGCTGAGCGGCTTGAACAAGCCCGGAGTCGATGACGTGGCGCGGCAGACTTTCCACAGCTCGAAGTCGAAACTCGCCGACTCGGACGCGTCGGCTCTGGAGAACACGAACGGGGCGGAGCTCTTCATGTCGTAGCAGGGAACCAGGAGAGGCTTACACGTGTCCTTGAGCGTCAGAACCTTGCCGTCCTCCCTCGTCAGAAGCTCCGCCAACGCCTTTTCCATGCTCCTGCCGGAGAACCTCCGGTGCCGGCGGAGCACTCCACCGAACCTCAATTTGAACAAGTCAGCATTCTTCTCGAAAACCGAGTTCACAGCATCTTTAGCGGTGAAGAGAGGGCGGCCGGAGCCGTCATCGGCGACGAGCATGGCGGCGAGGACGGCACCGATGCCGGTACCGGTGACGAGGTCGAAGTAATCGGCGATTTGAGCATGGGAATCTCCGGTTTTTAGTCGGATCTGATCCTCGAGGTGGATCAAGGCGGCTCCGGCGACAATGCCGGTTGTGCCTCCGCCGTCGATGCTAAGAATCCGAGTCTTCTTGGTGGTGTCGCGGTGGGAGAGCCACTTCTGCTCCAGCTTCGTGAAGATCTCTAAGGTCACCTCGCTCAGCTCCATTTTGTGATTATCTGAATGCTTTGTGCGAAGAGTGAGAGCGTTGTGAGTGTTATAGTGATAGAGTGTTCACGCTTTGTTACCGAGAAGCTTTAATGGCGGAAAATTGCTCGTCTCTCTTTCTCTCTCTTCTCGTTTTTCTCTCTCTAGAAAATACAAAACGAAGTGGTTTTTGGGGTAGTTGGAGAGTTAAGAGCAGAAACATTGGGAGTGGGAAGACTGGGGAGTGTGAGAGTGGGACGGCCTGTATGGGAAGGACCTTGGTTTTATATACGCGGGACGCAAGCCCCTTCCTTGTTGTCACGTTTTGCATCTGTATGTTTCCTAAATTATATTTTGCACCTTCAAATTTGGATCGCATAATAAATTTATGAAAAAGGATTTTCACCGGATTTTTTTTGTGGAGATCTTAGGAATTCTGTGATTGTGACAATTTATCGTACATTGTGCGGGTCAAATCGTTTCAAAATTTAAAATATAAAATTAAATATAAATAGTACCTAACGAAAACTAATCGCACGATGTACGATGAACAGTCACGATCGCCGGATCCTTTTCCTAAATTTATACCTTATTTTGAATATTGCAATGCTATGCATTAACATACGAATTCGTTACAATGTTATACATCTGTTAGTCAATCGTTAGAGGGGTGCATAAAAAGAGAAAAATGATACATGTCCATAGACGAAGTCAGAGATCTGTATGAATGGGGATATCCTCAAATAACATAGTCAAAAATTAAAAAGCTTAACAATTTACTAAACAAAACACACATATACTAATTCATAAGGTTTTTCATACAACATATTACAATACCCCCTTGATGTGTTTTTATGTTTTGAAAGCGTTGCATGACAACTTCATTACCAATACTATCTAATATCTCTCTCTATAAAATAACCATGTACATTTTTCTTCCGCCAAAAAAACTTAGCCCCCGCTAGGCCCAAGGTGGCTCCGTCCATGTACATGTCTATTATTTTCTTTTTAACTGTTATAGGTGTGAGCAAATACAAATCAAACATGACATCTATCAACGTAACAAACATAAGTCATTTTAAGTCATCTTGTGGTTTTTAAGTGGTCAAGACACACTTCAAAATGTAGGCAGATTCTCTGCCCTCCCACTTCTCATGCTCTCCTATTTGTGTGATTACGGTTAAGCCACATCAACATTTTATATTACTATTCATTTTTGTCTTATTATCTCTATAAAAAATAATATAAAATGTTGACGTAGCTTAATCGTGACCATACAAAACAGGAGGCCACGGGAAGTGGGAAGGAGGAGAATCTGTCTCCCTTCAAAACCGCTCATATTCATTGCAAATGATACGTTTTAACTAAAACTTTCGTACATATGCTATACATTTACAATCAAACATGAGTTTAAATAGTTTTTTTAATCTTTTAATAACAAATGATATTATATACATTAAGCGGGTGGGTGAGTGGGTAAGCCTCACAATATGCTAGCAATAATATGAATCAAATTCGCCATTGGAAAAAATCGAACCTAAAACATTTCATTTACAAGTAAAAAAGAATATCACTTTATCATAGTACTAAGTGACAGTTTGAGTAGTAAATTACACTAAAACAGAAGTTTGAGTAGTAAATTGGTTAGATTTTTAATTTTGGTGGTATTTGTGTAATTTTACATATTTGTTATTACTTATTAGTAGTTTTATTAATTTGGCATTTTACAAAAATCGTGTGTGATGTCCTTGCACGTGCAAATGCGCGTGTAAATTTCGGGTTACGGGAAGGCGCGAACCTCGGCTTGTTAGCCGGCTCAGCTGCCGCTCGTCAACTCTCTCTTTTTTTATTAATTTTTTACGTGTTTTTGTTTTCTATTCAGAATATTCTGCTTAGATTGTCTTACAAATCAGATGCCAAAGAGAGGAAGGAAACGCCATGGAACTAACACCATGTTAATCCCCTTAATTAACTCAACTAAACACTAAACAAATCAAGCTTACATTTTTCATGTTTTTCTTTTTGTTCTTTTAAGAATCTATGATAAAATTTATCATTGCAATGTCGTTTACGAGAAAATTTTCAATGTACCGACGGACGGTACACTATACGTCATTATATAGTTGGAGGGAATTTTTTTTTTTTTAAAGTATCACTCCAATTGTATAATAATATGTGGCGTACCGTTCCATGTTCTAGTCGCACTAAAAAACCTCTCATGGTATGAAACGAAAACAACCTGCATATATCTTGTTTTGTACTTTTTGTTTTTGTTTTTATCTCGCATTATATGATTAATCAAATTGTAAGGTAGTTTTCACTCTCACATTATATGACAAATCACGTGATAAGAAATATATCAATGAGAGATTTTCAATGCTCAATTACACAATAAAGTCGCTCGTTTGCAGGGCGGGATTGGTAGTAGGAAAGCAACAATTGATGAAGCATGATAGGAGAAGGACAATTAATACTATGTAGAAATTATGACTCTTTATCTCATTGATTCACAATGTGTATGATGTAATACACAAGTTTATGAGTGGTAGGAGTCCTAAATATTACAGTTGAGAATCTTAAAGTACAAGTAATCAAAACTCATTTACAAGAATTCATGATTGACTGACCTAACATATATATGCAATATGTATAGATAAGTTGATTAGAACAATGTGCTTTGTTTATGTACTTAAATCAAACCATAATCCCCATTATTCATATTAGGTTAGAGTATTGTTGGAGTAAAAAAAAAGTGTTCGGTAGACAAGCAAACAGACTTACACTCTCAGATGATCAGGAAGCTATGCATTCTTTCCCTTGCAAACATATTAGGGTTTTCTTATTCTCTATTGGTCTATCTCAATTTTCGACAAAAAATCTAACTTGTAACCGGTTATATATTTCTTCACTTCTTTCTCTCTTCCGTGATTTGTATTTTT
Source organism: Malus sylvestris (assembly GCF_916048215.2). Taxonomy (NCBI): domain Eukaryota; kingdom Viridiplantae; phylum Streptophyta; class Magnoliopsida; order Rosales; family Rosaceae; genus Malus; species Malus sylvestris. The sequence goes on along the minus strand of NC_062270.1, from coordinate 38,678,945 downwards.
CTCACTCATTGAGTAACTCACACACCCCTATCTCTTGCCAAAAAGCCAATTAACATATAAACTACCAAGCCAAGTTAAAGTTAGCAACATTGGATACCGTTCCACTTGATCTAATGTGCTATATATTACTATAATTGCAGGTTTATTAGTCGGTTGAATCTTAACTGATTATCTGATGATCCGACAGAAAGTTCTAAAATCTCATGTGATACTGCTAAAAAAATCTTGATTAGCATAATTAAGTGATGCATTAAACTAATCATGCTGAGTTAATTTGTACCCCAGTGTACTACTTTACGAGCTGAGATTCTCTTCAGACCTCATCGTCTGGAGCTAAAAACCAGCAAGTTCAGATTGTTCAAGAGAGAAAGATCAAGACCCTAGATTTAAGTTAATGAAAATCGTTAAATTTAATTTGAATAGTTCGAATTTACTAATTCTTGATCTCGGAACAATGGAGAGGATCTCAACTCCTACTTTAAAATCTCTGCTGTGAATATCTGTAAACCTGCCAAAACACAGACTGTCTCTGATCACAGGGGTATCCATGGCAGCATACACAACCACGCAGCCAAACATACACCATATCTTAGTGTTGAAGTCCCATCTCAATTACCATTCTGCATTCAGATCTGAATGATACAAGAAACATTTGGTCACGACATTCATGTGTAAAATTGAACCAGCAAAGCAGAGATTTCCCTCTGAATTTTGTTGGAAATTTCATAGCAATTTCAACCTCGTAAAACCCTTTAGTCATTTCATAGTGCATCGAAAAATTTGAATTTAATTTCTGTAAATTCTTGGTGTCGGACTCACAATGAACCAGAAAATTAGAGTCATGAATATGAGTTCAAGCCGAGTGTAATATAGTGGGGTAAGTCTATTAACGTCACAACACCTATGTAAATTTAAATTGAACTTAGGCATCCTGATTCTCGTATATTAATTCAGTGTTACATGCTCTCTAACAAAAAAAAAAAGTAACCTTCAGTGTTACATTAAGGTGTACGAGTTTTTATTTTCATATATGGAAATCAAATTCACATAAAACATTATGAAACACCACAAAAATTATCATATTACTTTTGTAAGTTGTTATTGACAGTACAAAAAGTTCATGCATTGTCCACAATGTAATTTTTTCACTTTTTATACTGACAATAGTTCTCTTACTTTTTTTCTTTCTAAATTTGCTATCTTTTAAGCATCAAAATATGTAACCACCATAGGGTGGGCCAATAGTTGAAAACGAATTTCAGACCTATATTCTACATGGCATTCCTTGGGTTCGATTTTTGGCGCGGGTGAATAACGCGATAGTGGCCAAAGGAGGCTAAAATATCTTTGTAAGTCATATTAGTCTCCGAAAGAGTGGACAACCGTAACGAAGCCAAACCACTAACTGATCTCCTTTCTATAAACATAAGCATGAAAATGTGTAGATTTCTCATTGGACTGCCGAAAGGCCCAAAACTCCACTAAAAAATGGGTTACATGGACCATTCTTCAACCACTAATCATTTTTTTAAACAATGTGTTCCACTGAAAAATGGGTTACATGGATTGGACCATTCTTCAACAACTAATCATTTTTTTGTACCCAACAATATCACCATCATAGGCGTGAAAATTGTAACAGTTACTTCTCAGTCAAGTCTTAAGGGGCTTTTAGGGCTTCTCATTATGTGAGCATGCTTGGAAACAGACTCCCTATAAAGACAAATTTCCTATAAAGACAGATTTCCTCTCATCTTGAATGCTTTCCTTAGCTAATACTAATTGATTCACCGCATCTTCTCCATTAAGAGATCATTGCATCTCGCCAACCTATCTAGGCATTATCCCCATGGCGAAGCATTGAGTGTTAATATGATATGTATAGTAAATAAAGGAATCCACCTAACTGAACTCGATAACGAGCAAACGTTAGCCAAGTTCTCTTAGCCGTTACGTTAGGGTGACTCGAGAAAGCTTGAAAGAATAAGATACGTAGAGCGTGAACCAAGGTTCATAGGCGGATCACAGTCGAATCTTGTAGATCCTAATTCGCTTTCTAATCGCTTTCGGGACCAGTCTTCAATGGCATGAAGCTTTAGTGGCATATAATTGGCTGCCTTTACTTCTCAGTCAAGTCTTAAGGGGCTTTTAGGGCTTGTCATTATGTGAGCATGTTTGGAAAACGTACTTGGTTTGTTTGTTTTTTTTGCTAAGATGTTTGGTAAGTTAATTTGTTTAGGAAGTTTCTTCTAAATTTTTATTTATTTTTAGGTTCGAGTTGGGATTGAATCGTCTATTAATTGAAGACTGCTGGAGACAATATCTAATAAACTGGAACGACGTCGGTAAGATTAAGTGCATAGATACTTTATTATTGATATATGAAGCAATATGCAAAGGACTTAATAAACACCAAGCAAATGATGGGGTAGGAGATAATAAACACCAAGCAAATGATGGGGTAGGAGATATTAACACTAAAATCCCTAATATTTAAATGAAAAGAAAGTATTTTTCATAAATTAATCTTAGGGAACTTTAACGAAAAAGTCCTGGTACTGTTCACTTTAACGAAAAACCACATTTTTACACTAAAAAGGTCAATCCTGATACTATTAACTTTACCCTTTATTTTGTCTTTATCATTAAAACTCAAAGTTTTCAAGCAATTTTCATTAGTTTTCCTTTAATCTTGGGATCCATTAGAACTTGCATGATAGGTAGCCCTTTGGAAGAATGGACAGATGGAGCTCGGCCATTCTTGTGTACGGTAGCTTTTTGAAGTGGGGTTTGCCATTACTGGAAGAAAAGGAGGAGGATTAAGCTTGAAAATTGGGGCTGGGTTTGGTGGTGGATGAGCCCTATAATGGGCTGAAGTATGCCTGGAATTGGGCCGTGGCTTGGAAAATGGCTTGGTTTTGGGCAACGGCTTTGGGTAAGGCTCGGACTTAAGGGAGTGACCTTGGGTTCGAAGGGATTGTGTTCCAACTTAAATGTGATGCACTAGAGCTCGGACTTAAATGCGATGAACTAGGGCTTGAGCTTGAAACAGATGGACTAGGGCTCAAGCTTGAGGTGGGTGGACCAAGGCTCGGGCTTGAGGCTGGCGGATTGGGACTCGAGGCAAATGGACTAGGTCTCGGGCTTAATGGGGGATGGATTATGGCTCACGTTGGGAGATGGGCTCGAGATGGATAAGGTTAGAGATGGGCTCGAGGTTGGTTGGCTAGTAGATGGGGCCAATGATGATGGTTTTGGGTCGAAACTTGATGCGAAAACTTTGATGTAAACCTTCTGGCTGTTGTCGCAGTGTCTGGGGATACTTGATGGGTGTTTGTTTGACCTTCTTAGATGGGACTGGACTAGACTACACTAATTGGTAGTGTAGTCTAATGTTTGGTATGGACAAAGATTAAGTTTAATGGGATTAGATCCGACTCACGCGTATTAAACCCTTTGCTAGGAGTTCTTATCGAAGCACCAAAAAATGCCCGGATTCGTAAGACCGCATGCACTCCTGCGAGGGAGAACCTCGCTCATCCTGCCAGAGAGTGTCGTCGACGACCTCCTCCCTCATCGTCGTCCTCCTCATCCTCATCTCTGCGTCCTGCTCACCCTTATCTGCTCATCTTGTCTGGTAAACTTCGAATCCGACTTTATTTCTTCAATTTGTTTTGCAAATCGTGATATTACTGGGCTTTATTTGATTTAGGTGTTTTGGGTTTGAGAAATTTTCAATAATAGACCTCTGCACTTGAACAAGTTAGAGTTTTGATTTTTAGGGTCAAATTGAGATTAGAATTTGGGGTTTTCTAATTTTATGCCATTTTCAGTCCCAAAATGATGATAATCATCACAAAATTGCTGTTGTAAAGGCGAATGCAAAACCTTATGTTTGTAATTTAGGTCTAGTTTCAACAGATTTTGGTATCAGGTTGGACTAGAGTTTTTGGATTTTGGTATTAGGTTTGAGAAATGAGTTGAGTTGCATCCTATACATTATATAGTTTTCCTTCTTTCTATTCCTTTTTTCGATTTCTTTGATAGTGAGAGGAATCGCATCCTACATGGTCATGCACCAATGTTTTCACTTTCTGGCAAACTAAGTATACAACAAGCCAACGGTTGTGCAAAGATTGGCTGCTACTTATAATACTTATTCATGATTTGAACTATCAGCTGCTAAATCTAGCCAAAACTTACTGCAACGGTGTGTATGTATATGTTTTTTAATATATACTTATTCATGTTTTTGAACACCACAAACAGCTACTTTCAATTCACCCAACCCCAACTTTCTTCTTTATCTCCATGTTATATTTTAGGTTTTTTAAAATGTTATAGTTATTGTTTCTGCTCACCTTTAGATTTTTTTTTTCGGGGTGGAAAATGCATGATAATATAAACTAGGTAAACTGACACAGTTTATATTGGAAAGAAAAGATTGGGGGTATGAATACCATGTATGTGGAAAGGAAATGCTTGCCGTCACTTATACCATTTTGGAAAATTAGTGTGATCTTTGGCAGGGCTTTTTGGCAAAAGGAAAGGTCAGATTAGTTTATGGTATGCAAAAGTGGCGGTTTTGAATGCTTTCTGTGCTCCTTTCCCATATTTGGGGTGTTGGCACAGAAAAATAAAACATTATGGACCTAGTAGTTGGAGGAAGAAAGAGTTTAATTATAAAACAACATTTTCTTGTAGGATTAAGGAGTTGAACAACAATGAATTTGGCTTATATCCAATGCATTGGTTTTTATACAAGGCATAAAATCTTTTGTCTCTTCATTAGCTTACATAGAATAAACCCTCAATTATTCTCATCTTTGACTATTTAGTGAGTAGGATGTATACATATCATTCCTGTAATCACTCATCTTATGAGCAATATGTTCATGATGGATAGTTGTAAGAATAATGTTTTTAAGATGCCTTTCTCTGTCTCTCTCTCTTTCTATCTCTCACTCTCTCTCTGGTTCTTTTGAATTTGCGACTACTGTTTGTAAGATGCCTTTTTTATGTATCTAAATTTTTTCCATCTGTTTTTTTATTTCTTATTTATTTATGGAATCTGGGTTTATTGAAAGGTGTTGAATTTTAGAATCTAAGTTGAGTGTTTGCAGGTTGTATAATGCGATTTAGTTAAGGTTTACATGTTAAAGTTTGTCAATCTGTTAAATTTTATGTCGGGCAAGTGGGAACCTGGGGATTTTGATTCCATTTGAACATGGGGATCTTGATTCCATCTGTTAAATTTTAAATGGTTTATCAACGATGGCCTACTCATAATGTTTGATATGCCTAATTCTGTTCTCTACATGAGGTAACCTGTTGCCTTACATGATGTGTGATGCCTTCTTCCTTCTGCCTTTTAAGTCCTAGTCATAATGTTTGAGATGCCTAATTCTGTAGTGCACTTGTACACAATGCATGAGTTTTATGGGAATTAGATTTTCATATGTTGGCTAGGAAGGCATGCATGGTAGTTTGAAAGGTGATGTACCAAACAATATGTAAGCAAGGATGAAGATGTCAGGATTGGTTGAAATCGGTTTTGACCATTAAATATAGGTTGGACAACTCGGAATCAACATTGGAGGTTGAGTTGGTTGAATCTGAACATTTGACAGCCTTGCACTTGTACTTATTATAAGTAATGATAACATAGAGTGAGACGTATGTGATTAATGAAAGATAAGATTGTGAACCTTGCATGCAGTGGTAATTACTTCTTCCATGGCTTTAGAATAGAGAGTATGATGATCAATGCAATAATCAAGAGCAAGATTATGGAAATCATCATGCATTTTCTTGACTTCTTTTGCAAGCTCTTTGCAGCTTGTAGGGCAACATTCTATAAGAGGAATCCCATTAGTAATTACTTCTTCCTAACTTTTGTTCTTGTGTAATGTCTCATAAACTTTTGTTCTTGTGTAATGTCTCATAAACTTTTGTTATTGTGTAATGTAGGGCAACATTATGATATCTTGAGTGATTCAACACTCCCTTTGGAGCGCCGTTCCTTCGTGCACAACGATTCAACACACCCTTTCCGACCCGTTTTATCGTCTTCTCCAAGCTCTTTCTTTTGCATACTGTTAATAGAGGATGTTGTATAATTACTAGTATATATATGTATATATGCACATAATTAGACAAAACAAAAGTTCCATACACATGATTATTGTTATTACTAGCCTAGGAATGCATAAATTGTTCATGATCTTTTCCTTTTGCATATTGTTACTAGTTTTCTTCAAACTAGGTGGAGCAAGCCAATTTACGTGCTAGGAATCCAAATGTAGCAATGATCAATGCGCAACTATCCATTTGTCATTGTGCCTCGTATCATTGTGGTCTTGGGATTGAGTGCAATTGTCATGGTATGGACTGAAATTGGCTTATACATACAAGAGCAATTCCAAGTAATTATTTCACAATTGAGTAAAAAACTGAACTTGTCAGACATAATTTTCGTTCTACTCAAATACAAGTATAAACAAACACCTTTAACTTTAATCTACAACTTTAAACCAAAGATGAATAATTAAGAAAAGCATCCTACACCCTGTCGATTGTTGGGAGAATACTTTGTTATATTCATGTTTGGAACAATGCTACTCTTGAATCATGTATGTTTCTTTCGTTGGCAGGAAAATTTGGTTTTTATATTTTTATTGAGTCTCACCCTAATCCAATATTATTAATTTTAATACTTTTAATAATATCTTTAATAATAAAAAACAATTAAAATAGAACAATAATGTAGTCCTAGTCTGAGCAAATATCAAACTGGTGACAATACTATTTTCATTAAGGAAAACTAATGAAAAGGGCTTGAAAACTTTGAGTTTTAATGATAAGGACAAAATAAAGGGTAAAGTGAATAGTACCAGGATTGATTTTTTAGTGTAAAAATGTGGTTTTTCATTAAAGTGAACAGTACTAGGTGCTTTTCGTTAAAGTTCCCATTTTCATTATCCTGCTTCTTTGTCCGACACTGCATTAAACGTTTCACTAAGCTAGTCCAACTTAGTCTAGTTTAGGCCAGTCTAGCTTAGTTCATGCAGCTAGTCCAATCTAAGATAGTTCGATGCAACAAACGCACCCTTGAAGTGTAGAAGAAGCTGCCAGTTGCATTTAACTGTATACGCACATCATGATCTTTGCTAAAGTGAAGGGTAACCATTGGATGTTTTGTCTTGCATTTTTTGAAATGTTTTGCGTCCACATGTATAACATCCTGCTTCTTAGCTTCGTACTTAGAAATTGCGCATGCAATTTTACAATGCGTGTTAAAGAAAACCAATTCAACAAAGCTACTACGTGCATGATGATTATTTAGTAGTGCTAAAACCACCTTTGTAAATTAAAACAAGCATTAGATCAGAAAGGCTCACCGATATAGTCTCCAACAACAAAATGCTTAGAGCGCGACCAAGCCTTATAACTAAAATGGCCTTTGTTAGTCCACCCATGGGAGTTGCCAAAAATGTATTGGGCACCAAAACAGACACCAACCGAAGCCATTGCCATGAAAAAAACCATCGAGCTCTTAGCCCAAGCCGCCATGGCCACAGAGAACTTTTGTTTCTTGAAATAAATAATAGCTAGATAAATTATACGTGTGGATTAATTGTTGAATGAGATTGTGAGGAGCAAATACAAGACGGTATAGATGTTTAAAGAGTTAGGCTAATTAACGTTCAAGATGGTAATTAATTCGTAATTAGGGAGAAATATCCTTTGATTAAATTCATTGGAGCGTCAGGATCAAATCAGAGGTCTAGACTGCAATTAAATTATTACTAGGGATGTTTTTTCAATTGTGCAATGAAAAGTGCCTTGATCTATGGGATGCCAAATTTTTTATTATTTGTCACTTAGTATTACGATTTAGTGTTATTCATCTTTAATTGTAAGTAAGAGGTATTATATTCAATTCTCGCTAAAGGTGAGTTTGAACCACATTATTGCTAACTAATTATGATGTTAAGTCCGCCCCCTCTATATTAATGTAGATAATAACGTTTGTTAAAAAAAAGATGTTTTTACTCGTTTCATTTGTTTATATCCTTTTACGCAGAGTTAAAACATTTTTTTTTTGTCGAAAAAAAAATCTTTTTTATTTACTTTCCTTCAATTTGTATGTATGCCCTACATTAGGAGCGAAGGTGCTTAGGAAAATAATAAAAACACACTTTTTTTTTTTATCTACTTGCACATTCCTATTTATCATGATCGCTGAGTTCGTTTGATTTATTTTATCAAAAATTCAGAAATAAAAGATATGCGAAAAACTAAGAGCTCATTTGAAATTGATTTTAAAATAAATAAAAGCATTTTTGTAAAATTGTTTTTGAAACCAATTCTTAGTAAAAATCTAAGTGGATCTTTAAAAAAAAACATTTTAAGTGCTTCTCGCAAGAAACAAATAATGATGCTTCTTTCATAAAATACTTAAAATGCTTTACAAATCCAAAATCAATTTCATTAAAAGCGTTTTCAATTATCTTAAAAGTACTTTCAGACGAGCACTAAAAGAGTTGTGTGAAAATCATATTTTAAATGGTTAATAGGAAAAGAAAAAGTAAACGAAGCTACGTGGTTTGGTAACTATATATTCCTGCACAAGTGCAGGATATCTCCATCCCGTCTTTGGATTATCTAATCCGAGAATACAAACAAATCCCAGAATTAAAATAGCGAAGGCCAAAATTCTTATCCACACCCCGAGAACTTCAGACCATTTTCTACTTGTATCACAGTCACTACTTCACTGTTATCTGTCTCAGCCCCAGAAGCTTTACTCAGAACAAAAGTTTTCGGCTTTCATGGCGACCCACTTCTCTCCTGCAACCCCTGTCCGCTTCGTCCTCCAGCCCAAGCAAAACCCTCCCAAAACCCTCCTTTCCATTCGAGGTACGTAACCCATCAGGCAATATTTACATTCATTGCATACTTATTACTGGTAAATTGATGATCTTTATTACTTGCTTGCAAATTTCAAAGGTACCCTTTTGGAATTCAGAATTATATTCCTGCATAACTAAGTGGGTTGAGTTTGTAATTCGGTTTTGTTTGATGTGTTTTTTTTTTCGCATTCTAAATGCTGTAAAAGTTGAGATTTTTGCAGATTCTTTTGGTGGAGGGCCGGCGTGTAAGAAATGCCAGCCTAGAACTGTTAGTGTGTGCTCATGGAGCTCGTCTGCTAGCTATGTGAGGTCTCAGGATGGTGCTGCAAAGCTTTCGGGCAATGCCATTGTTGTGAAGAAGCAATTGTTCCAAAGGGGGCAAGTTTTATTTGTGCCACAGAATTAATACTCTGGCTTGTTATTGTTGTTGTTTGTAACTTTGTAAGGGACTGAAAATTGGGTTATATTGCATTTGTTGACTTATCATGCAACAACAATATACTTAAAAGTGACACGACTCTGTTGTTTGACACTGCATATATGCTGATATTATCCTAGCAATTTGATAATGCAGTGAGAATTTGGGTTGCATAGTGCGCCACTATGTATAATCGAATTGTGATGAGTTATTGGTTGTGTGGTGGGTTGATTTGCCTTCTAATATATTTCTTATATCCAGAGCTGGAATTGTAAGGGCTGCTACTATCGAAGAAATAGAAGCGGAGAAGTCTTTGATAAAGAAAGAAGCTGTAAGTTTGATTATGATATCGTTTCATTAAAACATGTAGTATGCAATTAGGTTGGAAAGATTTAAGGCTCTTTGGAATTTTTGGTGGAGTAAGGAAGAACAAACTTGTATTGAGTATGGTAGTTGTATTTCAGGAAGGAAGGATGGAAAAGACTCTTGAAACGGTACGATCCAATTTCAATTCTATTAGGACAGGGAGGGCAAGCCCGGCCATGCTGGATAAGATTGAGGTATGAATTAATTTAGGGGGTTGTCTAGCTACTTTTGCAGTTCATTTTTGTGCAGATTGAGAACCCGGTAGTGTTATTTTTTTTCTCTTAGATTAGTTATAACACAATACTTTTTAGGTTGAATACTATGGAAGCCCAGTTGGCTTGAAGACCATTGCTAATATCAGTTCTCCTGATGCAAGTTCTTTCTTGGTTCAGCCATACGACAAATCCAGGTATTTCATAAACTGAAGGTTTGAAACTAGTAATGGTCATATAAGATCAGTGCGCCATGCTGCATTCACAGTCTTGAAATAGACACATGTCTGCATTGGGATAGCCACTGTTAAATCTATCCAAAATGAGAGGAGGAAGGCACATTATAAACTAACGTAAGACCCAGCTGAAAATGCTAGCTAGTGGGTGAGCGCTTCTCCGTGAGGAGCTGTTTAGGATTTTATCTGTATGTATGTAGAATAAGTAGATGGAGTACATGATAAACTTAGATATACTGCTGATTTTACCAGTGAAATTTACTGCCTTCTCTTTTGAATCTTTGATAACCTAAACGAAATAGGGATTGTGGTCAGCTGTAAAGAGCTTGTGTCTTCTATTGGAAGAATGCATTGGATATCAACTGATCATGTCGATTAGTAGTCTTTTTTCTAAATGGTGCAACCTCTTTTTTCAGCTTAAAGGCTATAGAGAAGGCCATCGTTAGCTCTGATCTTGGTTTGACTCCAAATAATGATGGAGAAGTAATTCGGTTGACCCTACCTCAACTTACATCAGAGAGAAGGAAGGTGTGTTCTCATTCTTTGAGTTCATTACATAACTGACCTAAGGGCTTTTCAACTCTTCCTATTGTATTGGCCAACGCACATGTACCGAGATGTAATAACTAGTAAGATAATTTATTGGATAGGAAATTTTTTTATACCTTGGTGATCATAAATGAAGGATACAGAAATTCTGATATATATAAGGATACGGAAATATTCTGTTTCTGACGATGCAAATAATCAGTCATTTTCTTTAATGTGTGCTTCCTTTTTCCTTTTTTCCAATGCAGGAATTGTCAAAAATTGTGGCAAAACAGACCGAAGAAGGAAAGGTACAGACATACCATAGCATCCTTGGCTAATAGTTGGATAAAACTCTCCTTTGCTAGTTTGTGAATAGTATTTATGTTTTGAGACTTTTGTATATGCTTAACCAGATCATACAAATTGATATACTACATAACTGATCCCCAACCCCAGTTCCCTTTCCTTTCCGTTGTTCATGGCGAGGTGTCATCATGGCACCATGTTGAAGTAAAAGCAGAAGATATACTGCATTTTAGAAATGCCATCTTTGATAACCATTAACATTTCATTCATTCAAACTTCAAAGCAGTTGATCTTGTTCTTCTGAAATACCTATTACTCGATGGTTGTAGGTGGCATTGAGGAACATAAGAAGGGATGCTCTAAAGACTCTTGAAAAACTTGAGAAGGTTTGAAGCCCAACCCCACAACTTCTCTTTCTTTCTCACTTCCCAGCATTTGCTTTTTTACCCCACCATTCTACTTTTACTGATTGCCATCAACATTCTTTTCCTAAAGGCCAAAAAGCTTTCTGAAGATAATGTCAAGGACTTATCAAGTGATTTGCAGGTAATTTATAGCTTTTGTGTCCTTCACTATTAGGTATCGTGGTTTGCCTGGTGACAAAGAAACCAACTGACTGATTGGTTTCTTTGACATCTCTTCAGGATATATCCGGCACCTATTTCTTGTTTCACGATTGGTTAGGTTTCATTTCAAGGGTTACAGTAGAAGATATATATTTTCATTATCATTTCAAGCACCATTGGACTTCAGTTGAGTTTAGAACAGTTACTGAAAGATACGGTATTTACGTATTTCCTTTATGCAGAAATTGACAGATGAGTATGTGAAGAAGCTTGATGCCATATTCAAACAAAAAGAGAAGGTAGTACCTCCATTTAATAATCTGCTACGTTTGCGAATATCTGCACTACCTGCAACCTAATACTAGTACATTCATGCTGATTCTTACGTTTACCTAAGTCATTTGGTGTCATTCTCGAAGTTTAACGGAAATTACAACTTTGTTTCAGGAATTGCTGAAGGTGTAGTGACTGTCCATGTACTGATGATGTAAATGGTTGAGCTTCTATCTCGAAACCTGTATAGGTGTTCCTCTATCCCGTGCGGGAACTTCCAGTGCTGTTTATACCTCCTCCTTAGAAAGCACCTTCTTTTGATAACCAGACATTTTGTTTCGATATTATGTGAAAAATATATGCAATGTTCATTTGCAAGGCTTTCAAATTTCACACATCACTCAGAAATTCAAATTAGTCTTTATATTCACTTCTTTTACGACTTCATGAAAAGGAAGAGATACTTGTGTATGTTGAGAATAAGTCCCGCATTGATAGGAGGAGGGACCTTGCATGGGCTTATAAGAGGTTGAGCTACTCTCCATATTGCCAATTGGTTTTATGGTGCAACTTCAATTTCTTTATGATATCAAAGCAGGTTGTCCCATATGTAAAGCCAAACGGCCACACGCGCTTTATATCATCCTGTTTGTGTTGTGTTGTCTACGTGTTAGGCTTGAAAATCCGTCACACGTGAGGGGGCGTGTTGAGAATGAATTCCACATTGATGGGAGGAGGGCCACACGCGCTCCATGTAATCCTGTTGTGTTGTGTTGTGTTGTTCATGTGTTAGACTTGAAAATCCGCCACACATAAGGGGGTGTGTTTAGAATGAATTTCACATTAATTGGAGGAAGGACCTTGCATGGACTTATAATAGGTTGGGCTATTTGGAACCTCAACTTCTTCAATCTAAGGGCATGTCGACCACGTCTTTCGTACGACAACGCTTTCAAAGGTACGAGACTTCTATATTTTGGTCTCATCCGATTCTATGTTGGGGTAAGAGTTGCCTTAGTCAGACAACCTTCCAAAGTTTCCCTCCGAAGGATCTTTCATTGGAGATAACATGGCATTTGTCCCATCGTTCTGTCTTGTAAAACCACACTACCCTAGAAACCCACAAAGCCAATCCTACCCTACCCTCCAATACATAAAGAAGAAAAAGGAAAAGGCATTTGGTGATTTGGTCCCATCATCTAGATATTTTGCTGTACAATATACTGTTTTTTTCTCATCACGCGAAAAATATAGACAAATAGATATACTTCCAGTGTGAATTCATGATTTGAATTTTGGGTGTTAAAAGTGCAACTTTTTTAGATAGAAACAAAGCTTAAAAAAAAAAAAAATTCAGCTTATTCTGTGATGCATTTCATTTAATACTTTGTGAGATTATTGTCGTTAGTCAAACTATGTTACGCACATATCAATAAATATAACATATGTCAAAACAATTTAATGAGTGATATCAATAGAATTTGTTGAGTGCTGTCGATACAACATGTTGAGATATGCCTAGCATGCATTACATCAAACACTTACTAGGCATAAAAAAGACATGTGCTAAACGTTCTAAGAGTCCTCATACTACCTTTACATACATATTTTTAGGACTTTGGTCTCAATGTACATCCGCCCTACTTCCAGTTACACCGAAGAATTTGCTCCTATCATCCCATTGCGGCATTGTGCTTTTTCGAAACTTCCGACTGACAAAGGATGATAATTCTATTAGGAGGTACGAATATCTCTGGTTCACGACTTCTCTTGCGTTTATGATCACAAATTACGTCAATCTTATATTCCAAATCATTAACTCATTACTTGAAAAACCAGAAGTTAGATTGATTGTGGGGTAGTTGATTCCATACCTAATTTTCTTGTATTATTCATGACTTTTCAAACATACAATTGGAAAATCACCATTTTAGGGGCATCACCTTTATGTTGATTGCCTCCTCTTTTGAGTTCAAGTGAGTCTTTTTCAGTGTGTGCACAAATGCAAAAGAAAGATGAGTTATCTTCATCATAGCTCACAACCCTCTTTTCGTATATTAATCGGGAATAACTACTATTTTTGGCCCACTTTCATCAACCCACACTACAAAAAAGTCATTTTCTATGTGATACGTTTTTATGACAACTAAACGTTCGTTTAGAAGTATTTTTAAAGTAATTGAAAACGTTTTTAGAAGAAATATTTTTGAGTTCCAAAGGATTTTCAAGATTTATTTGCATTTTTACTAAAAGTTGGTTCAAAAATATTTTCATAAAAAACGTTTTAAGTTATTTAAAAAAAAAAAACTTTCAAACAAACCCTAATATGTTGCAAATAGAGTTGATTTCAACACAATTTTTCTCTCATGCATACCTCATAACTCATGTTTGTTTCTGACCGTTAAATCGAATAAACTAAAGAAAATCAACAGACAAAAACAAACTAGGTGTGCAAATGAGAAAAAAGGGTTTGTAGAAATAATCTCCCATAAAATCACTAAAAAGACGACCAAAGTGAAAGTACGGTATGTAGCCAAGTTCGTTAAGCAACGTGTCTCTTCCTCTACACTTAATCTGAACCCATCTCTCAATAGTTTAGATTAAATTAGATTAAACTTCGAATTAAAAAACTGATGAAAGTGATTTTGATTAAATTTATATGTGCATGCCATTAACAAATTGAAAATAATGTTGCAGTCGCATGTTTCTTTGGAAGATGAAACGCAAAATATGCATATTTTTTGCAAACAAACTTTTGAGTTTGAACTTTGAATATTTGTCCGGAGTTCTTCTCTATCTCAGCTGAAAAAACAATTAATATATCCAGTCTCCTTCAAGCCCTAAGCCAACAGTGAATTGATGATTCCTCCACTAAATTTTTGTTTAAAAATCATATTTTATTGGAAACTAATATGTGATACTACTTTTTTCATAGGGATGTGCTATCCACACATCATTTTTTATTTCTCACACATCCCTTATTAATTTATATCCGTTGATTTTCTTTAATTCATCCAATCCGATGGCCGAAAACTAAAAAGGTGTAGGAGAAGTAAAAAAAGGCGTGTGAATATCACACCTCTTTTCATATGATTTTTAACAAACGTTTTTGTGATGTCTACTCTGTAATGTATTTTAATGATCTAACCGTTTATCTTTTATAACATTACTAATAGATCATCCTTGCACAAAATTTGACAAATAAAAAACCATTAAGACATTTATTTGTAGTAAAGAAAATAAGCTAATACGGTTCTATAAAACAATCATAAACCCTTAATCTACAATCATATGATTTCAAATTTAAATGATTTTTGGTAGACATGATCTTTGATGGAATACCTAAAACATTCAAAATGATTTTGACCGTAAGATGATAAATGAACGAACATGATTAGTGATATCCGAGATCATTAAAAAGAGGATTATGATAGGATCCTATTCTATTTTTCTTTGACCTCCACGACTCATCACCTTTAACAAAAAAAAAAAAAAAAAAAAAAATCCTTCTACACGAAAATAAGACTTTTGTCGATCCGAACAGCTTTGCACTTTGGATCTGATTATTCAAATATTTTGTATTATTTTATATTTCGTTTTATTAATAAAGTGCCACTAGGGTGGATGGATCATCTTGTCTTAACCTTCTAAATACAATGTTCTTTCCCACTAAATAATTTATAATAATGTTTAAGTTGTCTTAACCTTCTAAATATAATGTTTAAGTTGTACAATAATATTAATACGTGTTAATAAATTAATGGAAGATAGATGAAGTCAAATTACATTAAAATTTAGTATAATAAAACCAATTAGTAAGCTAATATGATGTCAATCATATACTTTAGTGTGCTCTACAATGTAATTTCATAATTTAACTTCGTTCATAGTGCATTGAAAATATTGCGTATGTCAATAAACGTTAATTGAGTTAGTAATGATCGTTCTTTTTGTTAGACCAAAGTTTAGTTCGAATCTTATTGACGACAATTCAGGACTAGAACTTACGTACTAAAACCTTTTCTCTAAGTCCTCAAAAAAAGCTTGTAGCATGCCTTAATTCTGAAATGAGATAGCCTCCCCTCCTCCTAAACTTATTGAAATTGAAAAAAATATTGTGCTCATTTATTTATATGGTCATAGTTAGAATAATATTTTTCAAATTCTCAAGACACTTGCTAAGAATTGACAGCTCGGATCCCACCAATATATAATCTATGGAGACGTGCGGCTTATTATAATAATAGTAATACAAACTTATGCATGCAATTAATTACGGATTAACAAACATTGCTTTAGCATTACCTTGTTGTTATGGATTAAACAAAGCTTTGTTTCTCTTTCATTCTTTCTTATATAAAAAAAATATATCAAAACGAAATAAAATATGACTTTTCCAAGTATTGGGCAAGTGGGATGGATTCCTTTCTTTAGTTTTTATTAGAAGCATGCTTTTTGTTTTAGCACTCTTTTTTTTTTATTAATTAAACAAAAGGAAGACTAAATTATTAGTTTTTCCTAATGGTCGAGATTCTCTTTGGATCTTTCAATTCTCTGCGTTCTACGATAGGTGCTGGCTCCAACTGCCAACCCATCACGCCCATACTGTCTTTCGACCTTCAGTTGCTCAAAACTGGTCCTTCAATTCTCTGCGTTGTACGATAGGTGCTGACTTCAATTGTCAACTAACCACGCTCACACCATTGTCTTTCAGCCTTTGGTTGCTCAAAACTGGAACCAAGTCCTCCTAGATAGAGAGAGAGAGAAATGAGTTGGAGAGAGAGATAGTGAGGAGAGTGAAGAAGATAAACATAAAAAAGCAAAAAAGAAAGTTAATTAATTCCTGACAGTTCGATTTTCGGTTGAATGGACATAATTGAAGAATTTGAATGGGAGGGATAGAAAGTAAGAAAAACTAATGAAAATGACTTGAAAACTTTGAGTTTTGACGATAAGGACAAAATAAAGGGTAAAGTGAATGACATCATGATTGACTTTTTAATGTAAAAATGTAGTTTTTCGTTAAAGTGAACAGTACCGAGAGCTTTTCGTTAAAATTCCCTAGAAAGTATCCTATTCCGTTTACTAGAAGCATGCTTTTTGTTTTAGTAATCTTTTTTTTTCTTAATTAAACAAAGGAAATACTAAGTTATTAGTTTTCCTAGAAGCATACTTTTTGTTTTAGTACTATTTTTTAATTAATTAAACAAAAGAAAGACTAAGTTATAAGTTTTTCCCATGCTTTTTGGTTTAGTACTCTTTTTTTTCTTAATTAAACAAAAGAACGACTAAAGCTATTATTTAAAATAAAAAAGCACTAACGTGTGCAGCCAATATAGAATTATGATACTTAATTTTACTTTATTATATTATTTTTTCTAGCTTGTCGTTAAACTAATATTATGCGTTGATCTGCATTTTCAAAAACACAAATAAAAAAATAGTCAAGTCTTTCTGTTATTTTAAATTATCAGAAGAGGAATCAAATTTGGAACCTCGAACGTAAGTTTTTACCCTTAATTTTTTGAACTGTGAACCCTTTGTGAATCAGTAAGTTTTTTTTTCTTCTTCTTTTATACAAGCAATAAGCTATTTTTTTTTTTGTAAATAAAAGTTTAGAGAGATATTAGTTACTTTCATCACTAGCATTAGAGTATACCTACAATTTCAACTGGAAAGGGCAATAAGCTATTTTAAATTAATCATAACTATGAGAAAAAAAGAATGAATCAAACTCAAATGCACAAAAATAGTAAAGGGTATTGAAAAATATAATCTAAAGTGCGACATATCAATCGTATTGTTCACATATATGCACAAAAATAGTAGAGGGTGGGTATTGAAAAATATAATCTAAAGTGCGACATATCAATTATATTGTTCACATATATGCACAAAAATAGTAAAGGGTATTGAAAAATATAATCTAAAGTGCGACATATCAATCGTATTGTTCACATATATTATAACATGTTATATACAAAGTTACCACCTTCTGTTTTGGATATATATAAAAAAATACTTTTATGCAACAATCAACGAGTTGATAATTACGAAAGAGTGACCATCGAATCCGAAAGACAAGATATCAAATAGAATGATACTTGCAATTCTCAATGCATGGGGCATTTTTGTATCTATCTGCATAGTGAGAGAGAGAGAGTTTTTGTCTTCCATTTTGTGCGTTTTGATGATTTGACGAGAAACGAGAAGAAGCAGCTGAGAATAATATGAGCATGGAGAGAAGCAGAGAAACAAGAAGGCCAACCATGGCAGCAAGCAAAAACCAGAAGAGAAGCATGAGAGAGCAGAGCAAAAAACAGAGGAGGTACAGAAGAGGAGATCAAGATCAAGACAGCACAGAAGAGAGCTTGGGTTTTTCCGACCACCAAGCTCCGCCGCCGCTAAAGGCTGCCAGTGAAGTGATCGGAGTTGCAGTTCCCAGAAAAGCTCGCTCAGGTATAGCAACATCCAAATGCAATTGATAATATCTCTCTCTCTCTCTCTGTTTTGGGTTTGCTCTGTTTTTGGATTTCGTTTTAAATTTGATCTCTTTTTTTGCAGCTGCTGGAAAGAGGTCGCATGAAAATTTCTCTTCTGAGAGTTATGGAGGAGTTGGGGAGGAAGAACAGAGTCTTCAGAAGCTGAGCTTTAAAGCTGCGTCGCTTTCTTTCTCAAACGTTTCATCGAGGAAAACGATGGTCAGTTAGTACTACGTTTTCAAAAAATGATTTTTGAAGAAGTTTTTTTGGAAAGTTTTGAGATTTTTGAGCTTATGAATTCATATGTTGCAGAAACGAAATGGACCCAAGATTCGGATTCCGAAATCTTCAGGGCCTGTAGAAGAAGAGGACATTGAGATTGAGATCGCCGAGGTTCTCTATGGCCTTATGAATCAAACCCAGAATTCAAAAACTTCGAAGTGCGAAACTGAAGATAGAAATGGTATTAGCGACGGTTTCCTGTTTTTTATTTTTGATACAAGCGCGATATTCTACTTTAAACTAATCTAATCTGCGAGCTGGGTATTCGAACGCGAGTGCAAAGGGATGCGCATCCGCTCTAGTCAATGATTTTTATCTGTCTGTTTGCGTTTGCAGATTCCGAGGAGAAGAAAGCGGAGGATGGAAGTGCTTCAATGGCGGTTCAAAGCAGCTCAGCTGGTGAAGGGGTTGAAGTCGAAGAAAGTGACCAGCCAGAAAAGATTGAAGCTTGCTCTGACGGTGCATCAGGGTCAATGGACTCGCACGAGGAGAAAGCCGAAAATCCATACGCGGAAGAAAAGAGCATCATCGCCACAAAAGCCGAGTTTTCGTGTGAAGATTCGAAAGGGACAAAAGCGTGAGCATAAAAAAATCTTTGCCTTGTTTCTCCTTTTCTTGTTTGATTGATATCTGTCATCGAAACATCTGAATGATTCGGTAAACCTGAAAACGAAATCTAATCAGTTCTTTGTTTTGATGGGTGGAAATTGTCAGGATTTCAACTGGGTTGGAGCATAAGAGGAAGAGAGAGGGGGAAAGATTTGAAATTGATCTGATGGTGAGTTGTTGTTTCTCGGGTTTTCGATTTGGTTGCATTTTGTGTAATGCTTCTTGTTATCTCCATTTCACTGATGCATTGTGGCTGATTTTCGAGCAGGCTCCTCCTCCTATGGACCAGGATGACGACTTTACAGATTCTGTATCTGATCCTAAACCTCCGACCCAAGATGTAGATATGGTAAGCGAACTCACCCGCTGAATTCTTTAGGGCTCATTTGATAACCATTTCGCTTTTAGTTCTTTCAGTTTCATGACCCTTCCGTCATGTTTTTTATGCAGAAGATCGAAGTTTTGGTAAAGAAAGAAGAGAAAGTGGAAATATTTCCGGAGGAAGTTGTGGTAGAAAAGCTGGAAGAGAAGAAGCAAAATGAGAATCCAAATCAAGATAGTAGCAGTAAATCCACTACCAGATTACAGGTTTCCAGTCTTTCCGCTATGTCGAAACTTTCCTTTTTCTGTTGATTTTTCTTTAACTTTAGGTCTGAATTTTGCTGTTGTGCAAATTGCAGCCTTCCGATTCCCTTCTGCCTCAGCCGCCACGAAAGAGATGCGCAACCCACTGTCACATTGCTCACAACATTCACTTGCATCAGAAGGTTGCACAGACAACCAATTTCTGGCCAGCAGCAACTGGTTCTGTTCCTCAATGTGGCACTAAGCCAGACATCCCATTGCTGGGAAGCTTCTCAGGTCCGAATCTTCAACATTCGCAGAAAAAGAAGCAGGCTGCGCCGAAGTTTTCAAGTGATAGTGGAAAAGACAGAAGTTCCGAGGCTGGGAATGTCATAGAAACATCACATAAATTGCAGCTTTCAGTTCAGCAAACTCCACAGCTAGCCTATGCTGGTAACCAAATGGTATGCATACTTTAACAACTTCGGTTGAGTGGATGTAAATCAACTTCTGTAAGTAGTGTTTTGAAAATTTATCACTGCTCTTTCTTAATTGCAGCATGGACATACTTTCGCACTTCCTCGGGTTGAACATCAAGCAGCTGTTGCACCAACCAGTAGTAAATCCGTCGTGTTGAAATTTGCACAATCAACAAACAATGCAGCACTCTCTAGCCATTTAGCTGCTAGACCTCTGGAGAGTTCATCAGTGAATTTTAATGGCTACCAATACCCCATTTCAGCTCATATACAAACAACACCAGTGTTTGGGGGAGGAAACCCTGCTCAAGCATTGCCTTTAATCAAATCGCCTTTCATTTCGAATCAAATGTTTCACCCTTCCTATGTTCAGCAGCATCAAGTCCAACCGTCTCATCAAAACGCAAACGCTTCATCACCTTCTCACAGGCAACATGAGTCCCATAAACCGAGGGAAACACAATTTAGTAGCAACAATTGTTTTTCTTCACAAAAGCAACGTGTATCCCCAGGTGAAACGAACATGGAGAATGCTGCATCTCCTGCTGCCTCTCATGCTCAGAACAGTGTTTATGGGCAGAATTTTTCGGTTCCATTTCAACCCGTCAACTTTACCCTGATGCCTTATGTGACAATGGGTGGCGGTGGCGGTGGCAGCGGCAGCGGAAACCAGGTTGAGCAATCACATAAACAGGGCTTAAAGGGTGGATTTGAGCTCATCCCATCTAAGGCATATGGCATGTCATTTTCCTCCGTCACTGGAAACAACGGCTCGGGTTCATGCTTGAACTTTTCATCCATGGCACAAAATCCTGCAATATTTCAAAGCGTCCCAGATATGGCCCAGCAAGGGTATAAAATCACACCAGCACCTCAAGCTGGGCATCAAAAGAATCACCACCACCAAATATCCCAAAGGAAGACTGATGGTGGTTCGAACAATGCTGATGATGGGTTAAGAGCTGCTTCTGGGAAGTCTTCATCAGGTATTGTGCAGAGGCAGACCCTTGTTTTCGACAATCCATCGAGAACTCTCAACTTCATGTCGTCGAGTTCTCAACAGCAGAACCTGTTCCAGTTTCAGCTGCAGAACCCACATCTGTTGCAAAAGCAGCAACCCGCTGTTGCTGCCAAAGTCCCGAAAAGCGCCCCGGTTTCCTCCAAAGCTCTAATGCAATGCAATAGTCATCACCAATCTTCTCAGTTGAAAAACTCAACAGTCATGACTTGTTCCCTGCAACAAAGAAGAGGTTCACAAGGTCAGACTCAGATATCTTTCGGTGGAAACCCGAAATCAGCCTCAGCACCACAAGGACAAAAGAGACTCACTAACCACCACTCTTCATCAATCTCTGCATTACAGTCGCAGCAAACCGAGAATTCTTCGCTGAGCGGTAATGGCCCAATCTCCTCCCCTGCCTGTGGGAGGAACTTGGCATCAATTTTGAGCACATGTCCCAGCCACATTTCTGAACTCAAGTTCTAGAATAACATTTGCGGCAGCAAATGCTGTGACTCTGCTAATTGCTTGCTCTACAAGTCTCACAGTCAACGATATTCCCCATTTCCCGGTACTAATTTTTGATCCCGAAAAGGATGGTCCAGCCCCGGCAGTGCGCTGTCTCGAATCATGAAAACTTGTTCAAGTTCAGTAACTTCAGTTATGGACTTAAATTCTTTTTCTGTACAAAATTATGAACAGCAATTTTATCCTTTTTTTGTTTTTTTTTTTGGCAAACGCTATTTTGTATATTATTGCTTGTAATTTTGTCCAACATGCTTGAATGGACCTGCATTTCAAGAATAAACCAAACTTACTAGCTTTAATTAAATGATTGAACAACTTAATCCGATTCTCCATAAGCGATCGGCACAGGAGCTTACTCTATGCTTCCCACCTCCTTTCCGTCAACTGCTAGAATTTAATTAACATATATTGAAACTGACCGGGTATGAGCATGCTAGAGTCTTCTTGGGTCTAAGTTGGAAGGTTGCTCAAGTCACATCACAACTCATCGAAGTTCAAGTTGCAACTGCAACTCTAGCCCTCATTCTCGGGTAGAGTTGCAGCTGCTACTAAACTGTCATTTTTTGTTACCAACTATCCCTTAATTCTAGGGTTTATGTCTTCTAGTATTTCAGCTTTAGATTTCTTGTAACTTGCAACTAGGGCTAGCCTTTTTTTATCTTTTGGTCTCTTCCTTGTAGCTGTTTTGTAATTATTCAATGGGTTCTTTACCTGGCTCGGTCTCTCTATAAGAGCCCTCACTTGTAATACCAATACATGATGAAAATATACAAACAGTTTTGTTAAACTGAATTTCAATATGGTATTAGAGCAGGAACCATAGGGTCCTATCTTTGCAGTCCGATTCATTCAAAAAAGAAAAAAACTTTGTTTCTTCTGTTCTTCATTCACCGTAATGGCAGAAGATCAGGCTTCAAGCCAAGAGGCTACAAGCTCTTCAAACACTCCATCTCCCAGTATAATTCATGGTGAGATCAATCCAAATATGCGTCTGTGATCCGTGTTGCTAAACGAGTTCAATTACCTACCGTGGTCACGTGCCATTTCTCTTGCCCTAGGTGGAAGATCGAAGCTAGGGTGTGTCAATGGAAGTATTAAAGCACCTCAACCATCCTCTACATTGTATGGTGCATGGCGTGCAAATGATCAACTTGTTATGTCTTGGATACTTAATTCCATGGAACCTAAGCTATCTGAGCTTTTCAGCTACTTAGAGTCTTCTTGTATTTTGTGGGAATCTATCAAAGAGATATATAGCATCCAAAATAATGATGCTCGTATATTTCAACTCAAGAAGGACCTTGCTGGGCTAAGGCAAGGTGACCAATCCTTCGTGCAACACCTTGGAAGCATGAAGTCGATGTGGAATGAACTCGACATGTACCGACCACATACAATCGATTCCGCTACGCTCCTTAAAAGAGCTGATGAAGACAAAGTGTTTCAACTCTTGGCAAGTCTAGGAGCTGAATATGAAGATCTTCGAAGTCATTTGTTGATGACCCTCGATCTGTCCTCATTTAATAGTGTTTGTCAAGCTGTTCAAAGGGAGGAAACTCGAAGAAAAGTCATGCACATTGAGCCTAAGTCTAACTATGAGGCTAGGGCTTTCACTAGCAATCACAAACACACTAGTGAAAATTTTTTCACTGGAAAGAAGGCAGATTGGAAATGTACTTACTACAACATGAAAGGGCATCTAAGGGAAAAATGCTGAATCTTGCACCCGGAGTTAAAACTAAGGTTTGATAAAGAAGGAAGAATGATCAAAGAAGGGAAATGAACCACTCCAAAGGCTCTCAATTCAACTAGTTCTTCGATTGGTGGAATTGCAAACTTCACTGCAAATCCAATAGATTTGATAAATGAATTTGCTAGTTTTTTCAAAGAAGAGGAGGCACCACTGAAGATGAGGAAGTGACCACTAAGAATCCTAATGCCATACTCGGAAAATTCACAGGTTTCTTGACTGAGACCACAACTCAAGACAATGTTTCAGGTATTATCACTACCCTCTCGAATGCACTCAATGAAATGACACATGATTGTTGGATTATAGACTCAGGTGCCACTGACCATATAACATACAAGTCTTCTTGCTTAGATAAGTTTCAAAATATGCCTAAATCTACACGTGTGTCTGTAGCAAATGGGAAAGGAGAACCTATTCTATGAAAAGGAAAACTTAAACTGTTAAGTGATGAGATCGAGTCAACAACTTTGTATGTACCCTCATTTCCCTTCCAGCTTTTGTCCATAGGAAAAATCACAACCACTCTAGATTGCCTTGCCATATTCTCTCATCACAAAGTTGTATTTCAGGATCGAGTTACTCTAAAGAAGATTGGTGAAGGGTTTCTCTCAAATGGACTATATTATCTTTCCAAGAAGTTCAAGCCTGTCAAAAACCCTATTACCAGCGTAAGTTTCATTCAAGAATACCAACTTTGGCATCTTCGACTGGCCCATCCCTCAGAACCTGTGATGACCAAAGTCTTTCCTAATTTTTGTAAACCTCCACATGAGTGTAAGATATGTCAAATGTTAAAAGCAACTAGACTTCCTTTTGTTTTTTCCAAGTCTACAACTAGTAAACTGTTTGAGGTTCTGGGGTCCTTCTCGTGTAGACTCATTTGATGGATATAAATACTATGCCACGTTTATTGATGACTACTCTCGGGTCACCTGGGTTTATCTCTTAAAGTTCAAGAGTGGATTTTTTCATGCTTTCAAAGACTTTCATAAACTGATCACAAACCAATTCTCATCTAAGTTAAACATCTTACAATCGGACAACGGCACTGAGTACACATCTAATAACATGTCTAATTATTTGAGCAATCATGGGATTTTACATCAAACTAGCTGTGTTGGTACACCACAACAAAATGGTGTAGCTGAGGGAAAGAACCGTGACTTATTGGAGAAAACAAGGTCTCTTATGTTTCAAATGCATGTTCCCAAAAGGTTTTGGTCTCAGGCCCTTCTCACTGCAGCTTACATCATCAACAGATTTCCTACTCGTGTTTTGAATTCAAAATCACCTGTTGAAGTAATGAAGGGAAGAAATATTGACATCTTACACCTTAGAACCTTTGGGTGCACTTGGTATGTACATGTTCAAGCTGCACATCGAGATAAGCTCGAACCCAGAGCTGTCAACAGTGTGTTTATGAGATATTCAAGCTCTCAAAAAGGATATAAATACTATAATCCTCATAATGGAAAGATTGGAGTCTCAAGAGATGTTCGATTTGATGAGTATACTCCATTTTTTTTCATAAAGGTTGAAGTGAAGAACCTCAGGGGGAGAGTCTTCTAGACATATTTCCTTTGCCTACCCCAGCACACCTACATGAATGCAATTCTCA
Source organism: Malus sylvestris (assembly GCF_916048215.2). Lineage (NCBI taxonomy): Eukaryota > Viridiplantae > Streptophyta > Magnoliopsida > Rosales > Rosaceae > Malus > Malus sylvestris. Next base: position 38,653,807 of record NC_062270.1, on the reverse strand, counting down.
AAATGTTCCTCTTGAACATCTCTCAAAGTAACGTGTGGTGAGGAAACAGCTCATGATCAAGAAAACTCAATCACTGCACCACAACCTGTCTTGGCACCACGAAGAAATCCTACTCGAGACAGGCATACCCCATTAAGGCTATAAAAGTACATTATGTACAATGCAAGACATCCCATCTCCAAAGCTTTAACCTATAAAAACCTGTCAACATCCTATGCAACATTTCTCAATCAGTTGTCTACTAATGTTGAACCAAGGAACTTTAATGAAGCTTCTCACATTTAAGTATGGTAGGAAGCAATGGAAGAAGAGCTTAAAGCACTGAATGACAACTAAACATGGAGTGTGGTTGACCTTCCAAAGGAAAAAAAGGCAGTAGGGAGTAGGTGGATATACAAGACAAAGTTCCATTCAAATGATAGTATTGAAAGACACAAGGCTCGATTAGTAGCCCGTGGCTTTACACAAACTTATGGCATTGACTACAAGGAGATTTTTGCTCCTGTAGCTAAAATTAACACGGTCCGAGTGCTATTGTTTGTCGTAATTAATCATGATTGGTCTCTATTTCAAATGGATGTGAAAAATGCATTCCTCCATGGTGAACTTGAAGATGAGGTATACATGAAGCTTCATCCCGGACATCCGCAAGAGCATGAAACTAACAAAGTTTTCAAACTTCACAAGGCTATATATGGACTCAAGCAATCCCCATGAGCCTGGTACTCGAAGTTAAGCTTAGTTCTTAAAGCTGCAGGGTTCCAGAAGAGTCATGCCGATTCTTCATTGTTTGTTCGCAATGGTATAAATGGTAAGCTCAATGTCCTTATATACGTTGATGACCTTATTATAACGGGTGACAACATTGAAGAAATCAACGCCCTTAAATCCTCTCTTCATCAACAATTTACTCTTAAAGATTTGGGAATCTTAAAGTATTTTCTTGGCATTGAAATGGCCACATCCTCCAAGGGATTGTTCCTAAATCAAAGAATATATGTACTTGATCTATTGGATAAAGCTCACATGTTGGATTGCAAGCCAGCACGTACACCTCTTGTGAGTAAACTTCAATTAGATGTCCAAAGTGAACCACTGTCAAACCTTAGTGTCTATCAACATATGGTAGGAAACCTGATCTACCACACAATTACATGACCTGACATTGCTTATTCAGTAAGCCTTGTCAGCCAATTTATGCACTCTCCCACATTGATTCACTGGGATATTATAAAAAAAATACTTAGATACTTAAAGGGGTCCATTGGCAGAGGCTTGCTCATGAAGAAACATGGCTCAAATCACATTATGGCATACACAGATGTTGACTGGGTAGGTAATACACTTGATCGCAAGTTTACCACTGGTTTTTGTACATTTGTTGGTGGTAATCTTGTGACATGGAAGAGTAAAAAACAAACGGTGATTGTGCAATCAAGTGTTGAGGCTGAGTATAGAGCCATGACATCCACGACTTGTGAATTAATCTGGTTAAAGAGTCTCCTAGCTGACCTTGGCTACATCGACACAGAACATATGTCTCTATTTCGTGACAACCAAGCTGCCATGCACATAACTTCGAACCCAATTTTTCACGAAAGGACAAAGCATATTGGGGTTGATTGTCATTACATCCGTGCCTAAGTCCAATCCAAAGTCATCAACACAGTGTACACTCGAAGTTCCGATCAACTTGCTGACTTGTTCACAAAAGCTCTCGACTCTACTCATTTCCAAAGATTGCTGAGCAAGCTTGGATCAATTAATCCTCTTGATCCAATTTGAGGGGGAGTATTGAAACTGACCGGGTATGAGCATGCTAGAGTCTACTTAGGTCTATGTTGGAAGGTTGCTCAAGGCACATCACAACTCATCAAAGTTCAAGTTGCAACTGCAACTCTAGCCCTCATTCTCGGGTAGAGTTGCAGCTGCTACTAAACCGTCATTTTTTGTTACCAACTATCCCTTAATTCTAGGGTTTATGTCTTCTAGTATTTCAACTCTAGATTTCTTGTAACTTGCAACTAGGGCTAGCCTTTTTTTATCTTTTGGTCTTTTCCTTGTAACTGTTTTGTAATTATTCAATGGGTTCTTTACCTGGCTCGGTCTCTTTATACGAGCCCTCACTTGTAATACCAATACATGATGAAAATATACAAACAATTTTGTTAAATTGAATTTCAATAACATACGTTAAGGTTAAACGTAACCTTAAAATCTACAAAATAAATGGAAAAACTCGTGCGAAAAGTCTTCAGTTTGCTGAGAACAAAATGAAAAAGAAAATTCTTGCTCAGAAAATTCTATATGTCGTTATCATCAGCATGAACACCTGCAGATGCACGCAACTATTGCAATGAAATGTACCGCAAAGGGTCCACATGGATAACATGGACTTAAAGGATTACCATTGTGCTAAAAGCCCCTAAGAATACTGAAAGTAGTTAACTATTAACGGTATTACTTCTCACAACTATGGTCGCGTCGGAAGCTACGGTCAGGGTGGCGGCGGTGGTATAGTAGGGCCTGACGTGCTGGAGGAGGAATGGGTGGGAGTGTGCTTATACTTTGATAGACACCATGGTTATGGTCTTATACTTCGAAGTCTGAAAGGCCAGTGAAATGTGAAGATTACGGTTATGCAAGCTGACACATGATCAGCACGTGATATGTGGTAATTGCCTAATTGATTTGTATATTGGGCCTGAAAACTGGGCCCTAGAAGGTGTGCAATATTATGGGTTTGGGTTTTGAGTCCATTTGATTTATAGTTTTTCAATCACCATAAATTGTTGGACGAATATTAGTTCTTCAACAAATTAGTAGTGAATCCATGTTGGTCCGAAAAGAAAATGAAAAGTTTTAGGGACAATTTGAGATGGTATTACAAGAATCAAAATATTCATTAAGGATCAACTGCGTTTTTTTTATATTAAAAAAAAGCTCTGAAAAGCAGTTTTTAAAAAGATTTTATCTAAATACCATAATTTTTAAAATAAACATAATATTTTATTTTTACAAAATATTTTTTTATTGCTTAACTTCAAAATGAAGCATTAAAAAGACAATACCAAATAAGGCCTTAATTTTAGCAACTTGGATCCGATTGAACGTTGACTTTTGCCTTTTGGACTCTCTATAATTGTGAATAAAGTTTGGAACTAAAGCTTGTTAATTGTTTTTGATGTAAAATTTGAACTAAACTAGCCATGAAGAAAGGCCGGGGATCTGCTGTCCCCAAATTTGTGTCTCGTTAATGTCTCTTTTCTAATATTTCGACATGTGTCTTTATTTTTAACTTTCGATTTAACAGTGTCAATGTTAAATAATATTAAATAATTAAATAATTAAAATTTAAAAAGTAAAATCAATCATCACTCCCACTACCCATCAACTATTCAACATCAACACCAATCTTTCGCCGGAGGAACCCTTCATCAACTATTCAACATCAACTACCAAGCCAACGTGGTGCGCAAGTCGAGTAATTAATAAGCTAACTACGTCATTCGGTTGTGTGCGGGGTGTGCCAACTCGATGGCCGAGCTCGGCCGGTGAGTAAAATTTGTTGATGTTGCGTTAGGCACGCTATTGACTTCATGATCTTGCGACTGCGGCCATGGAAGGAACACGTCTCGGCCTTTGAGTTCTAGAGCCTGAAGACAAGGCTGCAAGTTTTGCGAAGTTCAATATCAAATTTGGCTTTCAACGTGCCGAATGTAGTAACCTGTAACACCTCACTTCGCCGAGAAGGTTAATGAGATGACCACTGCCAATAAGGATTTGAAAATCCTTCTTGAACGAGACTTGGATAGATAATCAGTCGACCTCGACGCAGTGCTGTTTATCCAAACTGAACGTGTTTCGCGGTTGGCTGATTCTACGATAATAGTGTTGTTTATCCAAACTGAAGGTGTTTGCAGGTTGCCTTCACAGTGCTGTTTATCCAAATTGAAGATGTGTTGGCGAAAAAGAAAATAAAAATCTCAAGGTTGTTGAGAGCTTTCACGTAGAGCGAGAGCTTGTGCATGGCAGTTTGTGTGTTGAGTTGGAGGGGCTTCTTTCGTTGCACCGAGTCTTGTTTTATAGGCAAATGTTGTGTGGCGTGGCCAGATGATTTTGTAGAGTCCAATTGCAATTCTATTTTGCGGAACTGAAACGAATTCGTGTCCTTCAAATTTCATGACTTCTAAAATAAAGCCTATCTAGGCTTTATCACACCATATCAGAAACCTAGCCCACCTAGGCTTCTGATCTCATTAAAAAAACCTCCAGCAGAAACCTTTACTTCCATCACCATGCAAAAACAAAAAACCTAGCCTACCTAGGTTTCTTGTGTCATCATCACAACCTAGCCTACCTCTTTTGCCTAGATATAATCATCCACTTCACAATTTCACCTTTATCCTATGCATGGATTAATTGCATGAAATTAACCCATATTAGTTGCATTACTAGATGCCGAATATCCCTAATTAATTTGAATATGTCTTGGCTTCCTGTTATCCAAATTAGAGATATTACTTGCATCTCATCTATTTCATTCCAATCCTTTATCCAAAGGATAATAACAGCAGGCTAGCATGCGTGATCTTAGGCCTGGTAAGATGAGCTTGGCATCCGAAATGTGATTGCATTTGAACACCACAAAATTATAAAATATTAAGATAATTCCAATTATTCAAAAGATAATTAGTATGATTATCATAATCATAATAATATAAATAATTGGAAATCATCTTAATATTTTACTCATGTGACGATCTAAAACTCCATACATTTAACGGTCTCGATTACTCGGACGGATGGTGTAAAATCGGGTCCAAACACTTGTATAAAAAGTTAGACAAAAAACAACAAATTTAGCAAAATTGTTTGGCTAAATCGAATTACGAATTTGTAAGTGTCAAAATATAATTATAGGGTAAATTATTTGGCTAAATTGCAAAGTTTAAGGAGAAGGTGATTGACGGCCGCATTATTCTCGAAGATTGAAGGGAGATCTGTTGGAATATAAGTATGAGATAGAAAAGTTTTAGGAACCGGCTATATATGTTCAATTTGATAGGAAAGTCTTATTAACAAGAGGAATGCTAGTCCTTATTTAAAAAAAAAACAAAAATTTGCACAGCATTGAGATCAGTTTGTTATGGAACAAGGAAACAAGCCTCTATCTGATTTGGTAAAGACTATAGATATATATGTATAGTGGCCTCTCCTCTCACAAAACACATGCTCATCTTAGACATAACTAGAATACTAAAGGTATGCTATTTTTTTTTTTATTTTTTTTTTAATTTTTAATTTTTATTTTGTCTTAGGGTTTATCCGTGATGGGGAAGATGATTTGGAATTTGCAATTGGCTAACAGCAACTATGCAATGCTTTGAATTAGAGAAGGAAACCTTTAGTTATATGTTTGCTTACATATGCATTCTAATAGGAATTTGTCGTCTGAGCAGCGTGTCAAAGTTGTTAGGATTTACTAGTCGTTAGGGTTAGGTTTCCTAGTTTGTAGGGTTATTTTCAATAGTTGTTAATAATCCCTATTCTTTAGGGACAAGTTGTTTGATTTGCTTCTGACTTTAGTCATGTACCACGTTATTGAGTGCATAAACAAACATTTATTTACAAGTTTTCTTGAGTCTTCATCCTTGGGTTCTAACATCTGGTATCAGAGCTCGGTCACGAGGCCATATCAAAGCTAGTTTCATTGTTCAACAATAACACCATGACCACTAAAAGTAGCTTTTTGCAACCTGCAATTCCGAGGTTTGATGGACACTATGATCATTGGAGCATACTCATGGAGAATTTCTTGCGCTCTAAAGAATATTGGAGCTTGGTAGAGACTGGGATTCTTGCAGTAGCAGACGAGATGGATCTTACTGATGCACATAAGAAGATCATTGATGATCAAAGGCTGAAAGATTTGAAGACTAAGAACTATTTGTTCCAGGTTATTGATCAATGAATTATGGAGACGATACTGAAGAAAGATACTGCGAAAGACATCTGGGACTTCTTGAGGCAGAAGTACCAAGGCACAACATGAGTCAAGTGTGCACAATTACAAGCTCTTTGCAAAGAGTTTGAAGTTCTGCATATGAAAGAAAGGGAATCAGTGAATAAGTACTTCGTACGAACTCTCACCATAGCCAACAAGATAAAAATTCATGGGGAAAAGTTGGGAGATGTAGTGGTCATTGAAAAGATTTTGAGATCAATGACTCCTAAATATGACTATGTGGTGTGCTCTATTGAAGAGTCTAATGATCTCGACATCTTGTCCATTGATGAGCTCCAAAGTAGCTTGTTAGTGCACAAACAAAGAATGGGCAGGCACACGGTTGATGAACAAGATCTGAAGGTGACTTATGAAATCCAGCTAGGTAGGAGAGGTGGACGCAGCGGTTTCAGAGGAAGAGGACGAGGGAGGGGTAGGAATGGACCTGACAAGTCTACCTTTGAATGTTATAATTGCCATGAACTTGGGCATTTTTAGTGAGAATGCCCTAAGAAAGGGAAGGATTCAAAAGGTTTCTACACAGAGACAAATGAAGAAATGTTGTTGATGGCTTATGTGGATATCGAGGAAGCTAACAAAGAGGAATTATGGTTCCTGGATTCGGGATGCGGTAACCATATGTGTGGCAAGAAGGAGATATTCATAGACTTTGATGAAACCTTCAGGAAATCTGTGAAGTTGGGGAACAATTCAAGCTTGGTTGTGCTAGGTGTAATACCCTGCAATTTTAAATATATGAGTTATATATATTCATAATTATGGAATGTGGAGAAAAGCGGAAATGAATCGATTTATGGTTATGGGGAAATTAATCGAGAACTTTCAAGTTTTGGTTTTCGGAAATTATTAAAATTTAAGTATTTTCATTATTGAGATTTTATCTTAGTTTTGACAATTTATACTAAGTTATTTGAGTTTGGTTTTAAATTAAACTAGTTACAAGGTTTAAAGTTTGGACATTAATTATTTAAAATCTGTAGACTTTTCGAGGTCACAAATTATATTTTTGAATAGAGCTCGATCTCACGAACGCGTAGGCGTAAACCGTTCGTGAAACAGAGTTCTAACGAAGAAGTTATTAACGTTTAAAGTCAGGGACATTTTGGTAATTTTAAACTCATTTAGAAGACTCCAGAAATCTGGAGCCATGAGTTGTGCCACGTGTGTGGCTGTGATTAAAGAGAAAAATAAATGATGGATGGTTGTGATTAAAAGAAAAGAATAGAAAGGAGGAAAAGGGAGAAAAAGTGACCAATGGGGAGGGAGAACCAGAAGAGGAAATGAGAGAATGAGGGAGCGGAAGATCCGCGACCCGTGTAAGGTGACCCGACCCGATCGGGTTTTGCTCGGTTTTCCGAGGAAATTTCACCCTTTTTCCTGCGAAATTCACCAACCCAACTATTGTAAAACCCTCCATAACCTTCCCTCTTCCTATTACACCCCAAAAATCATGAAATTTGGCATTGAATTTGGGAAAACTGCACCGGTGGGTGCGATGAACCCGTGCCTTCGTTTCCCCCAATTCTGAAACGATTCCATCAAATTAATACCACCATTAGACTCCCCTTAAGGTCTGGAACAAAGCCCATTCACTGGTTAGGGTGTCGGAGTTGTTTTGGAGACGAATCAAGAACACCCAAAAACAAGGGTTTCTGACGGTTCGTGGCCATTTTAAGGTATTTCCCGGCCAAATTGGCATTGGTTGCAGGTATGAAAGTTTCTCTACTCATTGAGATGTTCATTTCTGTAATGTTTGAGAATTTTTAGAAATAGTTAAGTTTTCCGGCGAGTCGGAGCAGCCGACTGCCATTCGTGGTGGCTGGTGTGGCGGCGCACTACCAGGGAGCCGACATTGTTTTTTTATGCGAACTTCATTATTCTAATTATGTTTTTGAGACCTAATTGCTGTGGTTTGAATATTAATATGATTGTAGTATATGTTGGATTAAATGAATATATTTAGATTTGGTTTGAACTTTGGAAATGTGAACTACGAAAGGCTTGATCCCACTTAAGGGTACGTAGGCAGTCTAACAATGTTAGATGCAACCTTAACCATTTCGAGAACAAATTTGCTTTGAATGGGAATCTATCTATAAAAAGGGAGGAAGTGACCAAGTGAACATATAAGTAGTACATTTGGCAAGGAAATTATGAATTATAGACCATGGAAGGAAGTAAGGACTATAATTAAAGAATTTCGACTGGTGATAGTTAAATAACCGAGAATAATCATACGTTGGAATTGGTCCAAGAAGAGTAATTGGGAGATTTATTTACAACACAAAATCCTTATGCTTTCATAAAATGAGATGTGTTATAGATTTTGTGAGTAATTCATAGTTTGTTCATCAAGAATTTATTTATATTAAGAAGTTGAGTTAGTAGAAGAAATTTTAGATTTAGAAGAGAACCTATGCACTGCCTTGGTAATTAGGATGTGTTATATTTTTTTTGAGAATGAATTAAGGATTTTAAATAATTAAAATTGTGATTTAACATTTAATGAATAAAACGAAGTTTATTCTAGGCCTATCCACCAATTTAATTCCCGAAAGTAAATATTTGGGGCCGGGGTGTTACAAATGGTATCAGAGCAAATGATCCTACATTATATTATGAGATATTATTGAAATAGTGAATGTGAATTGTGGATTGTGGATTGAATTAATATTGCATTATTTTATATGATCTATGAAGGAATTTATGTGGAATGCATATATTGCGAATTATGATGTTTTGAATTGAATTGAATGGGTTGACAAATTTTGGGTGCATGGAATTCCACAAGCCTTATGCTCTTTTACTTCTTTTTATTTTCTTCTCAACATGAAGGATATTTGACACTTTAATCAACTATGCATTACAGAAATGCAGGTTTAAACTTGAATGTGGAAAGAAGAATAGTGGCTCTAATCAATATGATTGTGCCCAAGGTATTAAATATCGGTAATATCGGAAATATCGGTAGTCCGAAAACACGGAAATATCGATGGAAATATCGGGATAATATCGATATCGATAAAAATTACATGGAAACCACGGAAATTGTAAGAAAAACTTGGAAATTTTTATTGAAACTTTGCAGGATGTTTATTTAGTCAATTATCTATTAGTTTATCACAAAAAATTGGAAGGAAATGCATTGCATGATGGATTTAACATTATCAAGTTGATTATATAGCGAGCTGACAAACATTGTGAGTGTAGAAAATATGTAGTAATTAATGAAAGAAGTCTAAACACACCATAATCATTTATATATAATGAATTAGTACAATATTTTACACTTTAGTACCACATAGAGTTCCTATGAGGTTCAAATTTTTCACTATCTTCATCATCTCTATGTGTAGAGTGAGTGTATTGTGAAGAGTAGTTATCAAATGATAAATCCCCAAAATAGTTTTGCATGTAATTGTTAACATGCCACCCATATGGATCCGAGATTGGTTGAGGTTGTCCATAAGAAAAATCATTTGAAGATTGAGTCTGGGATTGTTTCCATGAGTCGCTCGATTCCATCCCAACAGGAATGGGATATGAAGGGTAGGGAAATGGTTGGTTATGAGTATAACCATAGTTACTACTTCCCAATCCAACAGAGTCCGAAGTTCTAGATAACGAGTCATCTTCTTGACTTGACAAAATCCCCTTGCCTCTTTCTCTACGAGTATAGTCCTTCCCTATGGCACCAATTCCTGGTCCTGCCCGTCTACTGCCATGGTCATCATCCTGTGTTGCATGCGTGAAGTTTCCATCACCAGTGAAGGGGCTCATAAATCCGGGAGGTGGTCCATAATAGTTTCCACATCCACCACCACTACCTCCAGCTCCACTACCTCCAGCTCCAATGTATCCTTCATCATTCCCACCTCCGATGGTAGGTGAGTCTCCTGATCTTGTACTAGAGCTATTATTAGTATCAGCACGATGTTGTGGTTGTGTAGGATTGGAAGAAGGTGGAATTCCAGTGTTTCTTGGTCTTAGGCGCAAAAGTTCTTCCAAATAGTCAACGCTGCTAGATCCCACCTCCTCCTCTAATACTCTTTCTACATTTATCCCTTCATTACGTGCTTCTTCAGCAACTCTGGGAGCTGGGTTGCCTTCATCATCATCTAAATGAAGAGGTCTAATCCATTGATAAAGTTGGTTACCGTCTATATCATCATCTTCACCAACAATATCAAACACATCTAGTGGGTCACCACGGTCGACATGATCTATTTCTGCTTCTTTATCTCGAATTTGAAGCTTCATGTTGTAGTAGCAATACACTAATTTTTCCAACCTACTATGAGCCAATCTATTTCTTTGCTTTGTGTGTATGAGTGCAAATGTGCTCCAATTTCTTTCACAAGCAGATGAGGAAGCTATTTGTGATAATACTTTGATTGCTAACTTTCTCACAGTTGGTGCATCGGTCCCATACATGATCCACCATTCAGCTACAATGAAAAACAATGTTGATAAGCCTAATAACTCCAACAAATTATATTATAAACTTATAGTGAAATATGTTTACACTCACTAGGAGACATTGTTGTTTGAGCAGCAATTGATATTGGTTCTCCAAAAGTTCTTCTTGCATCTTTAAACCATGTTAGCTGAATTCAATAAATCGTGTTAGTTTAATCCAACAAAGTAATTATTATAATTTAAGTAATTGTGTACCTCATTTCCAAATTGGCCAACTGCTGGTGATGCAGGGTCTAATTTAGAGTATACATTATGTACAGCACGTATAAGGGTACCATTATCTCTAACATAGGGTCTGTATTGGTATCGAGGATTCAAATAATATGTTGTTCAAAGAAACACATACTCTAATAAGAGAAATAATACTTATGCAACTAAACAAATGAATTGCAAATTATGACATAATTTATACCTGCTGCATGCAAATCGTGGTATAATGTTTTATACCATCGGTCTTCAATTATCTTTATGACCCACCTTGCACCATGTTTTCTTTCCAATTCATCTTTCACTACACGCATCAACTCATATATTCCCCCCATAGTAGGATACACTTCTGTGTCAACAATCCGTAAAACCTTGTAAAGAGGTTCAAACACTTGGCACACATGTTCTGATTGAGTCCAAAAAGCATGATCAAGTACTATACTTTCCACCATACGACCTGCATTTGAGCGGCTGAAATTGTGGTTGGCCCAATCGTCACTAGTGAAATTTGCTTTAACCCTGCTTTCTTCTTAAGTAGGCTGTCTAATGCAATATAGTTGGTGGCGAATCGAGTGGTAGCTGGACGAATAATTTCTCCTTTGCAAAATTCACGCATCTTTGCCAACAACCAACCGTGATTGTAAATATAATTTGTGATCGTTTAGCTCTTTTGACCACAGTAGCAACATTCTCTCTCTTCCCCATTGCCTCAAACATAAGATCAATACAATGTGTTGCACATGATGTCCAAAACACATTATGATGCTTCATTAACTTTTTTCCAGCTTTGACAAATGCAGAACCATTGTTGGTCACGACTTGGACAACATTATGCTCTCCCACCTCCATGATTACATCCCTCAATAATTTGTAAATATACTTGTAATTCTTTATATGGTCTGAAGCATCAACAGACTTAAAAAAAATGTCTTTCCCTTGGAGTATACCATGAAGTTTATGATAGACAATCTGGTCAGGTCGGTCCATTCGTCACACATGATTGTGTAACCATTAGTTTCCCACTTTGACCTCAACTTGTTAACATACTCGCCAATGTCTTTATACTCCATATCCAAATATTTGTTTCTTATCTCATAGGGAGTGGGAGGTTGTACTCCAACACCGGCCTGTTGACATCCCACTACCATATTTTTGAAATGATGTGATGATGCTTTCTCAGCAGGGACATTTTCATAGATAAAGAACTTGCTAATTAGACGCCCCATTCCCTCATTCACATTACCTCCAGTGAAATAACTCCAAACACTCTTTTGACGTGTTTTGGATGACTTATATAAACTTGGGGCTATTGGTTGTGTTGGTTGTGATTCTCTAAGACTGCCTCCCCGTCTCATTTGTGCACCACCACTTGTCCCGGAACCTTGTGCTCTATTAGGAATTTTATGAAGGTGTTCTCTTTCCCATGCTGACTGTTTGGAGGCACGTAATGCTTGTTTCAAACTGCGTCGTTCTTCAGGTCCCATGTCATCATCACATTCGTCCTCATCGTCATCATCATCACTGTCAACCGCTTGCCCAATGACTTCTTCTCGTAGCCCAGCTCGAATATTTTCCATTCCATGTGTTATCTTTTCCTTCTGCTGTTTTTTATTTTTTAATAATGTGCTGATGAATGCCTTCACTTCTGGGGGGACATTATCGCATCGTTGGACATTTTTTGCTGGATCTAATCCACTAAGATGGTACTTAAGTCGTGTCACTCCGCCACTCTTCATTACCCGACCACAATATTTGCAAATTGTGCCATGTTTGTTTCCGTCTATTGGGTCTCCATGTTCCCAAGCTGGATCACGTTTAGTAACTCCACTGGACATCTTAAACGTACCTATATTTATTTTTCATGAAAATTAGACAATTATTTTTTGATAAAATAAGAGAACCTAAATAATAAAGTTATTCTACAAAATAATTAAAAACGAAGTAAAGAAAATGATTGTAAAAATTTAAGTAATTATACAAATAATATGGAATAATAAAACCTAATATTAATGAATAATAATCCAATTTGATAATAATCCAATTTAATGAATAATCCAATTTAATGAATAATCCAATTTGATAATAATCCAATTTAATGAATAATCCAATTTGATAATAATCCAATTTAATGAATAATCCAATTTAATGAAGAATAATCCAATTTGATAATAAAACCCAATATTAATGAATAATAATCCAATTTGATAATTAAAAAAACCTAATATTAATTAATAATAATCCAATTTGATAAAAAAATAATCCTAATATAAAACATGGTGATGAATAATAATCCAATTTGATAATAATCCAATTTAATGAATAATCCAATTTGATAATAATCCAATTTAATGAATAATCCAATTTAATGAATAATTCAATTTAATGAAGAATAATCCAATTTGATAATAAAACCCAATATTAATGAATAATAATCCAATTTAATAATTAAAAAAAACCTAATATTAATGAATAATAATCCAATTTGATAAAAAAATAATCCTAATATAAAACATGGTGATGAATAATAATCCAATTTGATAATAATCCAATTTAATGAATAATCCAATTTAATGAAGAATAATCCAATTTGATAATAAAACCTAATATTAATGAATAATAATCCAATTTGATAATAAAAAAAACCTAATATTAATGAATAATAATCCAATTTGATAATAAAACCTAATATTAATAAAATAATAAATAACATTAAACATATTAAAATTATCCTAAGGAATAATTATACAACATTACTTAATTACTTAAAAAAATTAACATGTAATTGTTAACATTACTTAATTACTTACAAAAATTAACATGCAAGTATTAATTACTTAAAAAAATTAACATACGAGTCCACACAAATTTATTTGTTGTTGTATAAATTACAATAATATAAATTTTAAGTTTGTAAACTTACCTTAAATATGGAACCGTTTGTTTTCAAGCTTTGGAATGGATCTGGAATGGCTTTGAAAATGGTAAGGGAAGAAGAAGAAACGAAAATGCTGAATGCCTCTGATAGTGATACTCCACCTCTGATAAGGTGAAAGAATATAATAGACAATGGCACACTGTTCTGCATGTGAAAGAATATCACGAACTCATAGTGGCACACGGACACGGTTTCATTATAAAAGCAGTATTATTTGATGTCCATGGTCTGAAACTGCAAAAAGTTATGGACATATTGTGAAATCAGTCAGGCATATCAGATGAGATGACCCAACCACACACACACACCAACATGACACCACATACGCACACAACCCACGCACACTCACCTCACACGCATACGGTCTCTCTCTCAGTCTCAGACTCTCGAACCTTCTCTCTTCTCTTCTCTAAGTCCCTTCTCCCCTTTCTTCGTTCTCCCACGGGCCACAACAACAAACACAGATCTCCCACCCACGTACGTCTCTCGATCCTTCTCCCCCCCCACACACACGCACAGAGACCCAAGGTCTCTCGATCATTCTCCCATTCCCACACACACGCACAGAGACCCACATCGGCAGATCGGCTTCTGCTTTTCCCTCGTCGCCGCCGCCGTCGTCTCTCTCATTTCTCTCTGCACCGAGGGTCCAAGACCCACATACACACACGCACACCCATCATCATCAGCATCATTTTTCTCCCTCTCATTCTCATCTCTGCAACTCAGCGAACTCCGGCGAGGCCGTGGGCTTCTGCTTCTCCCTCTTCGCCGCCGTCTCTCTCCTTTCTCTCTGCACCGAGGGTCCGAGACCCACATACACACACGCACACCCATCATCATCAGCAACCTTGTCTTTCTCCCTCTCCTTCTCGTCTCTGCAACTCGGCGAACTCCGGCGAGGCCGTGCGTGTCGACTCACTTTCCGAACACCTCCGATGGTTTCACGGCAAACTTCATATATAAAAACGTTCATCTCGTCTTCTCTTTCATTTTCATACCTAGATTGGATTCTAGGGTCCTGTTTTACAGTCGGCCGGAGCTTCTATAGCTCCGGCATTCTTCTCCGATCTGTCATGGTCCGATATTTTCGATAATTTCGATAATATCGTGATATTATCAATATTATCGATAATATCGCGATATTATCCCGAAAACCATTTGGATATTGAAAAAAAAATCGGTTCTCCTAAAAACCGATAATATCGGCGATATATCGTCGATATTATCGGCATTTCGGACCATGGTAGCGAGTAATGATGGTTGGAATTCCAATGATTTTGGTTGAAATTTTTGCTAACTGATTTGCCAATTTTAGTGGTTTGGCTTAATATTGTGATATTTATTTGGCCACTGACGAATTACAGCTAGAAATTTATGATATTTATTCGGTCAAGGTACGTGGCTAGAAGTTATGGTATTTTTACTTATCAAAGAAGGTGGTTGGAAAAATGAGGAAATGGGTGCAATCACGATGAATTCTTCATTGATTTTTCTTAATTTGAATAAAATTGTGGATAGAGGTTATAATCTTATTCACCATAGTAGAGATGGTGGAAATAGTACTAGTTCTTGCTCATAACTTAACGAGTAAAATCTCAGGGACGAGATTTATTTTAACCCGGGGGGGGTGAATGTAATACCCTGAAATTTTAAATATATGAGTTATATATATTCATAATTATAGAATGGAGAAAAGCGGAAATGAATCGATTTATGGTTATGGAGAAATTAATCGAGAACTTTTAAGTTTTGGTTTTCGGAAATTATTAAAATTTAAGTATTTTCATGATTGAGAATTTATATTAAGTTATTTGAGTTTGGTTTTAAATTAAACTAGTTACGAGGTTTAAAGTTGGGGTGTGATATCCATACACCCTATTTTACTTCTCACACACCTTTTTAATTTTCAGCCATCGGATCGGATGAATTGAAAAAGGTCAACGAACAGAAATTATCAAGGGGTGTGTAAGAAGTAAAATGAGGTGTGTGGATAGCACACCCTTTAAAGTTTGGACATTAATTATTTAAAATCCGTAGACTTTTCGATGTCACAAATCATATTTTTGAATAGAGTTTGATCTCACAAACGCGTAGGCGTAAACCGTTCGTGAAACGAAGTTCTAACGAAGAAGTTATTAACGTTTAAAGTCAGGGGTCTTTTGGTAATTTTAAACTCATTTAGAAGACTAGAAATCTGGAGCCATGAGTTGTGCCACGTGTGTGGCTGTGATTAAAGAGAAAAATAAATGATGGATGGTTGTGATTAAAAGAAAAAAATAGAACGGAGGAAAAGGAGGAAAAAGTGACTAATGGGGAGGGAGAATCGGGAGAGGAAAGGAGAGAATGGGGGAGCGGAGGATCCTTGACCCGTGTAAGGGTGACCCAACCCGATCGGGTTTTGCTCGGTTTTCTGACGAAATTTCACCCTTTTTTTGGCGAAATTCACCAACCCAACTATTGTAAAACCCTCCATAACCTTCCCTCTTCCTATTACACCTCAAAAATCATGAAATTTGGCCTTAAATTTGGGAAAACCGCATTGGTGGGTGCGATGAACCCGTGCCTTCGTTTCCCCCAATTCTGAAACGATTCCATCAAATTAATACCACCATTAGACTCCCCTTGAGGTCTAGAACAAAGCCCATTTATTGGTTGGGGTGTCGGAGTTGTTTTTGAGACGAATTAAGAACACCAAAAAACAAGGGTTTCTGACGGTTCGTGGCCATTTTAAGGTGTTTCCCGGCCAAATTGGCCTTGGTCGCAAGTATGAAAGTTGCTATACTCATTGAGATCTTTATTTCTGTAATTTTTGAGAATTTTTAGAAAGAGTTGAGTTTTCCGGCGAGTCAGGGTGGCTGACCGCCACCCGTGGTGGCTGGTGCGGCAGCGCACTACTAGGGAGCCGACATTATTTTTTATGCGAACTTCGTTATTCTAATTATGTTTTTGATACCTAATTGCTGTGGTTTGAATACTAATATGAATGTAGTATATGTTGGATTAAATGAATATATTCGGATTTGGTTTGAACTTTGGAAATGTGAACTACGAAAGACTTGATCCCGCTTAAGGGTACATAGGCAGCCTAACAATGTTAGATGCAGCCTTAACCACTTCGAAAATAAATTTGCTTTGAATGGGAATCTATCTATAAAAAGGGAGGAAGTGACCAAGTGAACATATAAGTAGTACATTTGGCAAGGAAATTATGAAGTATAAACCATGGAAGGAATTAAGGCCTATAATTAAAGAATTTCAACTGGTGATAGTTAAATAACCGAGAATAATCATACGTTGGAATTGGTCCAAGAAGAGTAATTGGGAGATTTATTTACAACACAAAATCCTTATGCTTTCATAAAATGAGATGTGTTATAGATTTTGTGAGTAATTCATAGTCTGTTCATCAAGAATTTATTTATATTAAGAAGTTGAGTTAGTAGAAGAAATTTTAGATTTAGAAGAGAACCTATGCACTGCCTTGGTAATTAGGATGTATTATATTTTTTTGAGAAGGAATTAAGGATTTTAAATAATTAAAATTGTGATTTAACATTTGTTGAATAAAACAAAGTTTATTCTGGGCTATCCACCAATTTAATTCCCGAAAGTAAATATTCGGGGCCGGGGTGTTACACTAGGGAAGGGAAATATTCGTATGGAAGTCAATGGGATCATGTAGGTCATCACTGGGGTATTTTATAAGCAGGATTTAAAGAACAACTTACTAAGTATTGGGCGGCTGCAAGAGAAGGGTCTTGCCATTTTTATAAAAGGTGGCAAGTGCAAGATTTATCATCCTGAGAGAGGATTGATTTGGGAAACATCAATGGTAGTGAATAGAATGTTCATCTTGCTTGCTCGCACACAACCAAATGAACATAAGTGTTTCAACACTGTTGTAGAAGATCAACTCTAATTGTGGCATCGTAGATATGGACATCTGAGTTGGGAGCAACCTAAAAAATCTTCAACAAAAGAATATGGTAAAGGGCTTACCAAAGTTCAAGGCTCATGCGAAGGTTTGTGAAGAGTGTTTAGTAAGGAAGCAGCAGAGAGAACCATTCCCGAAAGAGAGTACATTGAGGGTATCTCATATTCTTCAACTTGTGCATGCTGACATATGTGGGCCTATTAATCCAATCTCCAATTGTAAGAAAATGTATCTCATTACCTTTATCAATGATTACAGTAGAAATACATGAATATATTTCTTGGTTGACAAATCAAAAACTTTTAGTACTTTTAAAAGCTACAAGGCTAAGGTTGAAAAAGAAATTGGTTCAAGCATAAGGAGTATGCGTACAGATCGTGAGGGTGAATTCACATCACTCGAGTTCACAAATTTTTGCAACATGCATGGAATTCAAAGGCAATTGACTGTTGCCTATAGTCCCCAACAAAATGACGTTGTGGAGAGGAAAAATCGAACCATTATGAATATGGTTCGAAGTATGCTTTTAGAGAAAAAAATTCCAAGAGTTTTCTGGCCAGAAGCAGTCAATTGGACCATCCATGTACTCAACAGAAGTCAAACGCTAGCAGTGAGAAACATGACGTCAGAAGAAGCTTGAAGTGGTTCCAAACCATCAGTGGAACACTTCAGGGTATTTGGGTGTCTATCACATGTACATGTTCCTGATAGTAAGAGGATTAAACTTGATGACTAGAGTATAAAATGCATCCTACTTAGAGTTAGCGAAGAATCTAAGGCTTATCGACTATTTGATCCAGTTTATAAGAAAATAGTGATAAGCCGATATGTGATTTTTGAAGAAGATAAAGCTTGGGACTGGAGTGACAATCATAGAGAAGCAATCATGGCTGATCTTGAGTGGGAAATGGATAAAGAAGAAAGTCCAGGAGATGATAACAATGTATAGGAATCTGAGACTGATGCAGTACTAAAGAGTGGGGAATCTGATCAAGAATACTAGCCAGAAGACACTACCATTGAAGGACGAGTCAGAAGACGACCAGCTTGGATAAGAGACTATGTAAGTGGAGAGGGTCTCTCCAAGAAGGAAGACATGGCTCACTTAGCCTTGTTTGCTGATATTGATATGATCTCTTATGAGGAAGCTGTGAAAAGTGGCAAGTGGAAGAATGCTATGGGTTTAGAAATTGAGGCTATAGAAAGAAATAGTATGTGGGAGTTGATAGAGATGCCATCATGAGGAAATGTGATTGGCGTAAAATGGATATACAAAACAAAACTTAACGAGAATGGTGAAGTGGACAAATACAAGGCTCGCTTGGTTGCAAAAGGGTACGGTCAACAATATGGAGTGGATTATGTCGAAGTGTTTGCACTTGTAGCTCGCTTGGATACAGTTCGTGTCATATTATCACTTGCAACTCAGAATAATTGGACAATTTACCATTGGATGTCAAGTCGGCGTTCCTCCATGAAGATTTGAATGAAGAAGTGTTCGATGAACAACCTCCTAGTTATGAACAAAAGGGGCAGGAACACAAGGTATTTAAGCTTAAAAAGGCTTTATACGGTCTTAAACAAGCTCCTCGAGTTTGGTACAGTTGCATTAAGTCCTATTTCATGAAGGAAGGTTTCGAGAAGTGCCCAAATAAACACATGTTGTTTGTCAAAAGAATGAATGGAGGTAAAATTTTAATTGTTTGCCTTTATGTTGATGATCTTATATTTACTGGGAATTATGAGTCTATGTTCAAAGAGTTCAAGCATCCTATGCTGATTGAGTTTGATATGACTGATCTTGGAAGAATGAGCTATTTTCTTGGTTTAGAAGTGTTGCAAAGGCTAGAAGGTATCTATGTTAGTCAATGAAAATATGCTCAAGAAGTGTTAGAGAGGTTTAACATGGACCAGTGTAATGCAGTTCATAATCCTATTGTTCCTGGCTTCAAAATGATGAAAGATAAATGAGGCATAAAAGTTGATAGCACTCTGTACAAACAAATTATAGGAAGTCTCATGTACCTGACTACCACACGACCTGATATGATGTATGTTATCAATTTCATTAGCAGGTTTATGGAACGACCTACTGAGTTGCATCTTAAAGTAGCGAAGAAAGTGCTGAGGTACTTGAAGGGCATGATGGGTTTTGGGTTGTTCTATAAGAAGGGAGGAAATGAAGAACTCATTGGGTACACAGACAGTGATTATGTTGGAGATCAGGATGATAGGAAATATGTTTTTATGTTGAGTTCAGGGGCAGTCTCATGATCTTTGAAGAAATAACCCGTGGTTACTTTATCTACCATTGAAGCTGAGT
The DNA here is from genome assembly GCF_916048215.2 of Malus sylvestris. Classification (NCBI taxonomy): domain Eukaryota; kingdom Viridiplantae; phylum Streptophyta; class Magnoliopsida; order Rosales; family Rosaceae; genus Malus; species Malus sylvestris. The sequence goes on along the minus strand of NC_062270.1, from coordinate 38,633,898 downwards.
TTATAGCTATAGCATCGAGTTCGTGGCAGTTTGGTTAAGAAGGATTTTGTAGCAGCTCAGTCATGAACAGTGCAAATCCACATTGGTTTATTGTGATAATAGTTCTACTATTAAGCTTTCAAAGAATCCAGTGATGCATGGTCATAGCAAACACATAGATGTTTGTTTCCATTTTCTTCGAGAGCTCACCAAGGATGAAGTTGTGGAACTCGTTCAATGTTCTGTGCAGGAGCAGGTAGTGGATATCATGACCAAACCATTGAAGCTGGATGTGTTTCTGAAAATGCGGGAATTAATGGGTGTTTGCTCACTCATAGATATAAACTGATTGTTGATAGCATTCAGTTTAAGGGAGGATGTTGAAGTTGTTATTATTTCCTAGCCGTTAGGGTTAGGTTTCCTAGTTTGTAGGGTTATTTTCAGTAGTTGTTAATAATCTCTATTCTTTAGGGACAAGTTGTTTGATTTGCTTCTGACTTTAGTCGTGTGCCACGTTATTAGGTATGTTAAAAACGTGGGCTACTTATTTCTAGCTTTCAGTTTTCTTGTAAGGGTATTTAACGCCATTGTTGCTCTTTCAATTGAATAACAGATATTCTCCTTGCTATTGAGTGCACAAACAAACATTTATTTACAAGTTTTCTTGAGTGTTCATCTTTGGGTTCCAACACATCGCTGTGTAAGTATTGGTTTGGTACTGATGTGTTTTTATAAAAAAAGTGGGTATAAAAAAAAGCTGAGCTAAAAAATGTGTTTGGTAAATACTTAAAAACAATTTATTTTCACAGTTTTGGGTGAAAAAAGCTGAAAATGTGAAGCAGCAAAAAAAAACTTATTCTCACAATAGAAGTGGGTTTTTTTTTTTTCAAAACACAGAGATACCAAACCAGTGCCTTACAGCGCTTCTATGGCACGTAAAAACACATTCAAATTTTACAGCGCTTCCATGGCGCAATTAATATTCAACCATGTATACATCACCATCAGCTGCAGTTTGATTGTGATCAGAGACCGTCCAACAGCAACTAGAAATTAGACATATAGAAGACATACCATCTTTATGCTAGTTTATGGGCACATCGATGCTCTCTTATCATTAACCTCATGGTTTGCGAGTGCTGATTTCCATAGCAAGTAAGCTTTTTAATTCTGATCACAATACTTGGAAAATGGGAATGCATGCTGTTTTCTACTTTCTATTCTATAGTTTATATTTTTGTATTTTAAATTTTTAGGCATTCAAGTATTCTGACTAATGAATTTTAAACAAATTAACAGACAAAGAGGAATATGTCCAAAGAGAAACAAACAAAGAGGAGGAAGATTTACAAAAGGGGGTTGGAGACTCAATGACTCGACTGACTCAACTGGAACTCGACGACAAAGAAGAAGAAGAAGAAGAAGAAGAAGAAGAAGAAGAAGAAGAAGAAGAAGAAGAAGAAGAAGAAGAAGAAGAAGAAGAAGAAGGATTCAAAGGATTTGATGTTGGCTGTGAAATTTGTTGTACAGAAGGTAACCACGGCACTGTTTATTGTCCGTACTGGGATTTTGTTCCAGCGGGCGTTACTCTGAGCAGCAAATGTCATATAGGTTGTAAGCTCTGTGGTCATGTTGCTGGTTACCACGGGGGTGAGTACGGAAAGGATTATAAAGCTCGCGTTGTTATGAAAAAATGCTACCGGTGTAGGAAGGTAGGGCACTGGGATGAAGGATGCGCGGGATATATCAAGTCAGAACGCGGCGATTGGTTTTTAAAGCTGTTGGCGAAGGGATGTTGTATTCGGTTGGCTCAGTAGTTGAGGGATGCAGTGTCATTACTTTGACAGCCGCCCTTCCTTTTTGTTTTTGTATATGTAACTTGGAGAAGATTACACATTTTAACTCCATGTGGTTGTGAGACCTGGTCATTTGGAAACAGTTGTTTGAGGTCAAGTAGTAATTTTGAAGTCATAAGATGAAGGGACACGTCTTTACGAGTTTGTAGCAACTTTCATGCCTGTTCTTGGGAGCTCGGATGTGTCTAGCGCGAATCTTTGAATGTCTTTCGATCGATCAAAGTGTTTCGTCACTCTCTTATGACCAAGAGCTCTGCTGCTCGTCCTAAATCATCCATCCCCCAATATACTCACTAACACTTGAGTCTTGGTTGTTGTTCGTGTGTACCACCAATAAAATACGAAACAAACAGACCATCGATACCTCATACGAAACAGAGCTTCGATTTCTTTCTCCTAGGTAAAAAACAAATTTACTAGCTCTAATTTTGACCCTCTTTTTTGCTATTATTTTGTATATTATTGTCTGTAATTTTGTCCAACATTCTTGAATGTTCTTCTACTTTGAAGTTTGAAAGGCCAGTGAACAGTGAAGTGTTCAGTTTATATCAAGCAGGTTAACACGTGATCAGCACGTGACATGTGGGAATTGGCTGATTGATTTGTGTATTAGGCCTGGTAAGTGGGCCCTAGCCGATGTGCAGTATTATGGGCTTGGGTTTTGAGTCCATTTTATTTATGGGTTTTCTATCACCAAAAGTTATTGGACCATTATTGGAAAGAACTGGTCAGCACAAACAAAATTGAGAGTACAACAGAAGAAACTAAAAGAAAACAAAAGGTCCTAGCGTCAATTTAGGATTGTTGTGGTTTTTAAAAAAAAATTGTGTTTGATATGTTTTTAATAATAATTAATTGTAAAATAAAACGGTTTAGCGTTTGATAAATTGTAAAAATAAAGCAGTGTTTGATAAGCTGCTTCTGGTGGTGGTAACAATTGTGGCAGTTATGATTGTGGTTAGGGTTTATAGTGGTAGGTGGTGGTAGGCCTGGCAATTCCTGACACGACTCGATAACCCGATACGACACGACACAAAATTAACAGGTGTTCGGGTCGACACGATAACGAAACGGGTCGTTATCGGGTAACCCGATAAGCACATGTTAAGATAACGGGTTGGTTCAGGTATACACGTGAGTAACACGATACATGATAAGCAGAATATTAATTTAATAATTTTATAACCTAAAAAAATACTATAATAATTATATGTATTAATTTAACAATTTTATACCCCTAAAAACTATAATAATTATATATATATATATATATATTAAATGAACTATAATAATTATAATAATTATATATACTATAATAATTATAATATACCCCCAAAATATTAACTATAATAGTTATATATATATATATATATATATATATATATATATATATTAAATTTTATAACCCTAAAAACTATAATAATTATACATACAAAATAAATAGATTTAAATCTACTTAATAAATAAATATATATTTATACACACACACACCATTGAACTTCATGAGATACGAATTATACGAAACTAATTTCAACGATCAAACTGTCAAACTTGTTTGTATATGTTTCGAGATCGCATCAGCGAAAAATTACAAAAAACAAACATTCACAGATCAAGTAACGAGACAAAACTTTTCGACTGTTATAAACGAAAAATCACAATTTAACGGTTATTTTAACTCCGATTTTGATGATTTTTTACAGCTACACTCCTTGACCCTACATGAAAACAATGAATGAATACGATCTTCAATTTAAAATATTTACACTAGGGGATACCACAAAATCTTATGTTATACTTGATGAAAGTATGAATAAACTCTTTAAGTGTTAGTGAATCTATTGTTTTGATGGGATACGCATTCTACGAAACTAGTTTCAACGATCCAACCGTTAAACATGTTTGTATATACTTCGAGATCGCATACTCCAAAAATTGCAAAAAATAAACATTCAGAGATTAAGTAACGGGACAAAACTTTTCGACGGTTATAAACGAAAAATCACGATTTCACGGTTATTTTAACTTCGATTTTGATAATTTTTTACAGCTACACTCCTTGACCCTATATGAATACAATGAATGAATTCGATCTTCAATTTAAAATATTTACACTAGTGGATACCACAAAATCTTATGTTATACTTAATGAAAATATGAATAAACTCTTAAGTGTTAGTGAATCTATTGTTTTGATGAGATACATATTTTACGAAATTAGTTTCAACGATCCAACCGTCAAACTTGTTTGTATATGCTTCGAGATTGAATACGCCAAAAATTGCAAAAAACAAATATTCAGTGATCAAGTAACGGGACAAAACTTTTTGATGGTTATAAACGAAAAATCACGATTTAACGGTTATTTTAACTCCGATTTTGATGATTTTTACATCTACACTCCTTGACCCTATATGAATACAATGAATGAATTTGATCTTCAATTTAAAATATTTACACTAGTGGATACCACAAAATCTTATGTTATACTTGATGAAAGTATGAATAAACTCTTTAAGTGTTAGTGAATCTATTGTTTTGATGGGATACGCATTCTACGAAACTAGTTTCAACGATCCAACCGTCAAACATGTTTGTATATACTTCGAGATCGCATACGCCAAAATTTGCAAAAAATAAACATTCAGAGATCAAGTAACGGGACAAAACTTTTCGACGGTTATAAACGAAAAATCACGATTTAACGGTTATTTTAACTCCGATTTTGATAATTTTTTACAGCTACACTCCTTGACCCTATATAAATACAATGAATGAATGCGATCTTCAATTTAAAATATTTGCACTAGTGGATACCACAAAATCTTATTTTATACTTGATGAAAGTAAGAATAAACTCTTTAGTGTTAGTGAATTTATTGTTTTGATAGGATACACATTCTACGAAACTAGTTTCAACGATCTAACCGTCATACTTGTTTGTATATGCTTCGAGATCGTATACGCCAAAAATTGCAAAAAACAAACATTTAAAGATTAAGTAACGGGACAAAACTTTTCGACGGTTATAAACAAAAAAATCATAATTTAACGGTTATTTTAACTCTGATTTTGATAATTTTTTACAGCTACACTCCTTGACCCTATATGAATACAATGAATGAATTCGATCTTCAATTTAAAATATTTACACTAGTGGATACCATAAAATCTTATGTTATACTTAATGAAAATATGAATAAACTCTTAAGTGTTAGTGAATCTATTGTTTTGATGGGATACGCATTCTACGAAACTAGTTTCAATGATCCAACCGTTAAACATGTTTGTATATACTTCGAGATCGCATACACCAAAAATTGCAAAAAACAACATTCAGAGATCAAGTAACGAGACAAAACTTTTCGACAGTTATAAACGAAAAATCACGATTTAACGGTTATTTTAACTCCGATTTTGATAATTTTTTACAGCTACACTCCTTGACCCTATATGAATATAATGAATGAATTCGATCTTTGATTTAAAATATTTACACTAGTGGATACCACAAAATCTTATGTTATACTTAATGAAAATATGAATAAACTCTTAAGTGTTAGTGAATCTATTGTTTTGATGAGATACGCATTTTGCGAAATTAGTTTCAACAATCCAACCGTCAAACTTGTTTGTATATGCTTCGAGATCGCATACGCCAAAAATTGCAAAAAACAAACATTCGGAGATCAAGTTACGAGACAAAACTTTTCGATGGTTATAAACAAAAAATCACGATTTAACGGTTATTTTAACTCCGATTTTGATGATTTTTTTACATCTACACTCCTTGACCCTATATGAATACAATGAATGAATTCGATCTTCAATTTAAAATATTTACACTAGTGGATACCACAAAATCTTATGTTATACTTGATGAAAATATGAATAAACTCTTAAGTGTTAGTGAATCTATTGTTTTGATGGGATACGCATTCTACGAAACTAGTTTCAACGATCCAACCGTCAAACATGTTTGTATATACTTCGAGATCGCATACGCCAAATATTGCAAAACACAAACATTCAGAGATCAAGTAACGGGACAAAACTTTTTGACGGTTATAAACGAAAAATCACGATTTAACGGTTATTTTAACTCCGATTTTGATGATTTTTTACAACTACACTCCTTGACCCTATATGAATACAATGAATGAATTCGATCTTCAATTTAAAATATTTACACTAGTGGATACCATAAAATCTTATGTTATACTTAATAGAAATATTAATAAACTCTTAAGTGTTAGTGAATATATTGTTTTGATGAGATACGCATTTTGCGAAACTAGTTTCAACGATCCAACCGTCAAACTTGTTTGTATATGCTTCGAGATCGCATATGCCAAAAATTGCAAAAAACAAACATTCAGAGATGAAGTAATGGGACAAAACTTTTTGACGATTATAGACGAAAAATCACGATTTAACGGTTATTTTAACTCCGATTTTGATGATTTTTTACAGCTACACTCCTTGACCCTATATAAATACAATGAATGAATTCGATCTTCAATTTAAAATATTTACACTAGTGGATACCACAAAATCTTATATTATACTTGATGAAAGTATGAATAAACTCTTTAAGTGTTAGTGAATCTATTGTTTTGATGGGATACGCATTCTACGAAACTAGTTTCAACGATCCGACCGTCAAACATGTTTGTACATACTTCGAGATCGCATACGCCAAAAATTGCAAAAAACAAACATTCAGAGATCAAGTAATGAGACAAAACTTTTCGACGATTATAAACGAAAAATCACGATTTAACGGTTATTTTAACTCCGATTTTGATGATTTTTTTACAGCTACACTCCTTTACCCTATATAAATACAATGAATAAATTCGATCTTCAATTTAAAATATTTACACTAGTGGATACCACAAAATCTTATGTTATATTTGATGAAAGTAAGAATAAACTCTTAAGTGTTAGTGAATCTATTGTTTTGATGGGATACGCATTCTACAAAACTAGTTTCAACGATCTAACCATTATACTTGTTTGTATATGCTTCGAGATCGCATACGCCAAAAATTGCAAAAAACAAACATTTAAAGATTAAGTAACGGGACAAAACTTTTCGACGATTATAAACGAAAATCACAATTTAACGGTTATTTTAACTCCGATTTTGATAATTTTTTACAGCTACACTCCTTGACCCTATATGAATACAATGAATGAATTCGATCTTCAATTTAAAATATTTACACTAGTGGATACCACAAAATCTTATGTTATACTTAATGAAAGTACGAATAAACACACTAGTGGGTCACTTTCATTAAGCTTTGAGTTCCCTTGGCAAGGTTTAAACTTTTGAGAAAGGCTTCACAACCTTGAAAACAAAAACGCTTTCATTTTGCATATCCTCGCACATTTAATATTTGTAATAGATTAGTAGTGTATGAATGTTTTTTTTATGAGGCTCTTATTTTCGAGTGTAGATGTAGTACTTAAACGACAAATGTGTTTTAATGTTTTGAAGTAATATTTATGTGACAATGTGTGGTATGTGCAAATTTAAGAAAAAAAAATATTTTTCTTAAAAGTGACCCGACCTGTTAATGACCCGTTAAGATAACAGGTGTGACACGACACGACCCGTTAAGATAACAGGTGTTACACGAAAACGACACGAACACGATTGACATGACCCGTTTGCCAGGCCTAGGTGGTGGTGATCATTTTGTTCTTAAAGGGACAAAATGCGTCTATAAGGATAAATATATCATTTTCGAAAACTAATGATGTTAGATCCCACATCGCCCAGGGCAGTGGATCCTCTATGCCTTATATGTATATGCCCACCTCCATCTAGCACGAGGCATATTGGGAACTCACTAACTTCAGGTTCCATCAGAACTCCGAAGTTAAGCGAGTTCGTGCAAGAGCAATCCCAGGATAGGTGACCCACTGGGAAGTTTTCGTCTGAGTTCCCAGAAACAAAACCGTGAGGGCATGGTCGGGGCTCAAAGAGGACAATATCATGCTACGACAGAGTTGAGCCTGGTATGTGGTTGGGGCTCGGACTGGGATGTGACAATTTGGTATTAGAGTCAATCCATGGCCGGAAGTGTGCTGACGAGGACGTCAGGCCCCTAAGGGGAGTGGATTGTTAGATCCCACATCGCCCAAGGGAGTGGATCCTTTATGCCTTATATGTACATGCCCACCTCCATCTAGCACGAGGCATTTTGGGAACTCACTGGCTTTGGGTTCCATCAGAACTCCGAAGTCAAGCAAGTTCTTGTGAGAGCAATCCTAGGATAGGCGACCCATTGGAAAGTTCTCGTGTGAGTTCCCAGAAACAAAACCGTGAGGGCATGGTTGGGGCCCAAAGCGAACAATATTGTGCTACGACGGAGTCAAGTCTAAGATGTGGTGGGGGCCTGGGCCGGGATGTGACAAATGATATAATTGCGTAATTGCTTAAAGCCGCACTCTTTATTTATCAACACTCTTTATTTTATTACTTATCTTTAAAATGAAGCAGTTTTAATGAAAAATGAGATATCAAACACTTGTGAATTCGATAGGTTGGTTTCTAATAATTTACGAAATCGTAAAATCTTATAATTGACGATCAATTCATTCAATTTTCCTTTTCTAAAGGACATTCTCATATTTAAATTATGCATGAGATGTACTAATATTCTACCCCATTCATCTGAAATCTTTGTTCAAACTCTTCGTTATTAGGTGAAAGATCCCTCTTCTTTACATTTGTTACAGCTCTATTTTCACGAGTATTATAATTGGAATAGTAATAAACCTTAGTCTTAGCAACTTGTATCCACCCTCGCTATATCTATGGCCGGCTTGTCCTTTATGAGAAGGTGTGGTTACTTGCCAACTCCAAAAGATTAATATATATATATATATATATATATATATTAAAAAAAATTCCAATTAGTAAAAATGAGCACTTTTTGACATTTAGTTGTAGAAGGATCAATTTTTAGTAAAGACGACATATTGATCATATAATGATATCTCAACGATGCATTAACAACCACACAACAATAATATGATGACGGCATAATAAACATTAATCATTTTTGCAACCAAATGTCAAAAAGTGCTTATCTTTGCTAATTACCCAAAAAGAAAAGACATGCAAATTGTCACCAAATTAAGTATAAGTTTTACTTTTAGAATTATTGGTTGCCTTAGTAAAAAGAGCGTTATTCTTTAGTTCATTGCGTTTAGAGTAGCAATATTACTTGGAGTTAAAAAGAAAAGGAACCCTAGCATTGCTCTCTCTTTCTCTCCCAAAGTCAAGAACCCCTAAATCGAATCTTACATTCAGCCGCCAACCCTTCCTCTTGGGTGAGGTCAATTGCAACCCCATCTTCTACCTCTCTAACCCCCTTCTCCTTCTTTCCTAACCCCATTATTTGGGTTAAAACTTGAACTTTGGGCTAAAAAAGAAGTTAGCCCAAAAAAAGGTATAGAAGGAAAAAAGCCCAAGGCTCAGCCGAAACCCAGAAGGCGGAAGAAGCCATTTCCCGACTAAGTGCATATCACTTAAGCCACTTGCTCACCTACCTAGAGGTCAAGTGATGTAGACCAGCCAGCTAATTAGCCCAAAAGTACTTTATAATGGCAGTACAAGTAAAAAGCTGATGAGTCACTTCTCTTCAGCTGCATTCGGGCAAGATTGATGCTGTAGGCAGCCAAGCCAAATCGTCTATAAAAGAGGAAAGAGAAATCAGAAACAAGGACACTCAATCAAACAAACAAATACACAAACTCTGCTCAAGCCAGATTTGCATACGAAGTTGTAGTCAGCACCAAGCCTTTATCCTTTTTAGGATCAACCTTCACCAAAAGCCTTTGTAAAAGTTCTGCTACCTTGTCTGAATCTTGTTGTAGTATCGATTCCCTCCTGTAAACTCATCCCCCGATTCCCCATTCTAGCTCTCAAACCCTCTATAAATTACAAAGAGAGGAAGTTGCAAGACGATCAGCCTTGCCCGACCCTCTTTGTTCTGTCTTTTCATTCACAAATCTAGCAATATGATGTATACTTCCATCTGTATCCAAGTTGTTTCTAGTAAGTTTATGATTAAAAGACTTCTTGGTTCTCGGATCTGGTCGGTTTAATGGTGCCCAACCATGCTTGACCAGATCTAAGTTCTAACCTTTTGGGCATATAAGATTGATCAATCAAAAGTCCTTGGTCTCAAGGCATAAAAAAGAACTTTATGTGGACTTAACCCATCCATGACAATCCTTGATAACAAGAAGTCCGAAGTTACTTGGGGCGCAAGTAATCAACCTATTTCTTAGTTCGACTTTTGTTATATTATGATTGCCATATAATGCTTGAGTATAGAATTAATTCTGATGGGAAGCCTCAAGGCCTATACTTAAGGCCTTATAAAGGCACCTATCTGGGTTTGTTCTGCTCTTCAGGTTCGGGTGATTAAAGTATAACAGTTGTAATACTTCTGCAACAAATAAACAACCACTATATGTTCGAGTACTTGGTTAAGTTTTGATTGCGAGTCTCAAGACCTACACCTAAGGCCCTACAAAGGCACATTTCATAGCTAACTCGGTCTCTCGGGCATATACAATTAAACTAAACATCTGTCATGCTAAAGATGGCAATGGCACGCCTGAACACTTAAAGTTAATTTTGATTGTGAGCCTCAAGGCCTACACATAAGGCCCCACAAAGGCACATTTCAGAATTAAACTTTGTCTTTTACTTACAGCCCGCCAATAAGCAGAAGCCCGACAGACAATATTAACCAGCGCCAACCTCTTAGGGAGCTGTGTGCTCGTTAGCCAGGAAACATCCCCCAACAATTCCTCCAGACGAACATAGTTTTGGCACGCCCAGTGGAATCTCTTGATCAAATCTTACTTGTCAAAGAAATATGTCAAAAATACCTGAAGATGTAAAAAGGCAGTAGCACGCATGAACACTTAAAGTTAATTTTGATTGTGAGCCTCAAGGCCTACACCTAAGGCCCCACAAAGGCACATTTCAGAATTAAACTTTGTCATTTACTTACAGCCCGCCAATAAGTAGAAGCCCGACAGACAATATTAACCAGCGCCAACCTCTTAAGGAGCTGTGTGCTCGTTAGCCAGGAAACATCGCCCAACAATTCCTCCAGATGAACATAGTTTTGGCACGCCCAGTGGAACCTCTTGATCAAATCTTACTTGTCAAAGAAATATGTCAAAAATACCTGAAGATGTAAAAAGGCCGACTATTCCAGAAAAACTAAGTAATGAAGACTTGCAAACTACTTTGTTGCAAATGTTGCAAAGATTGGAAAACGCCTCCGCATGCTTCAGAAGGAAAACAGACCTGATGATGGGACCAACTATTCCCATATCTTTACCTCTACTTGGGGGAAAATATGATAGGTAAGAAAAGAGAAAAAAACTTGAGGACAGCCAGCCAGATGAAGAAATGACCTTGGTTGAAGCAATAGTGGACAAACATGCATATCCCTTTTCAGAAGCCCCAGTCACTATGGTTAATTTAGCATGGGCTGAGAAAAGGAAATGAAAGTTGCAAGGGAGACAGAAGAAGAAAGGTTGGCTGACAAATCCATAAAAGAGGTGATTAAATTGCCTAAACATCCAAAAGCAGCCATAATCAAAGGGATGGTTCTGTGTAGTAGATGCCAATGCAAGTGTGAGCTCGAAATTCCACCAGCAGGAGTCCTCATTGATCATGAGCTGATCAGGAGGAAAGAAGAAGAAGAAGAAAGAAAAGAAGCCCGCGAGAAAGCTGGGCGGACAGCAGGAAGAGAGACTTCCCGAAGTGTTTTTCAGCGGTTGAGAGGGGATTCCCAACTTAGAGCTTTATCAGAAGTATTTCGAAATCATGAAGCTTCTGAGAAGGCGGAAGACAATGAGGCCAAAGGTCCAAAAGAGAGGGAGATATGGCATCCTCAATATGGCCATACAGGAAGAGAAGTCAAAAGGAATGATAGGATAACAAATCCTGTCAAAAAGGTTAATCATGCCCGTCTTGGGCGAAAATGGTACGTGGTTGAAAAAAATGGGCAACCAGCCAAACAAATGGGAGCCTCCATGATTAGAAGGGTCCAGAGGCAGCACAAAGCCTACATGAACTCTTTAAAGACTCTCGCGACGTCTGAAGCCTCTAAGAATCAAAAGTTTGAAAAAACGTCATCTGGGGGAAGTAGCCAGATCTACTGGAGGAGTAAAAAAGAGGTGGAGATGGCTAATAGCAAAATAGAAGGTGAAGGAAACCACGTACCACAAAGCCTACACCCTAGGAAGTACAAGATCTTGAAGAGAGCTCAAGAAGATATGATAATGATGCCAACTCCCGGATGGAGGACATAACCTATTTGTTTTGGAACTGTTTCGCCCGAAAGAAGACTCCCTTCTATATCATTGATGGATCTTTTCGACGAAGTGCCAAAGCAGATACCAGATTCGGGCATAAATCAATAAGATGGGGCACCATAACCACTACTCCCAGAAGATGCGATGGCTTGGTTAGATGAGTTTATGGGCCAAATCGGGAGCAAGAAAGAAGACTTTTCAGAGCCTAGCAATTTTCATGTCAACATGACGTATGTGTTATCTGCCATGTTTGGTGCCGAGCCTGATCAGCCTGCCACTATGGAAGGTGACTATTTGACAACGGAGCCAATGATGGCCCATATCAGTGTTGAAGTAGCTGGAGAATGAGAGTTGGGAAAAACTGAATCATCTAAGACATCCAAGGATGGTCCATTATGGATCTATACAGATAAAATGGTGTTCAGCTACCCAAACATATTGTTAGCCAACCATCTTAAGCCAATATATGTTGCAGCTCATTTGGAGGGGGTGTCATTCAAAAGGGTTTTGATTGATGGTGGAGTGGCTATTAAAATACTACCAGCCAAGCAAATGAAGAAGATGGGGAAATGAGTAGAAGATCTCATTCTCACGGACCTTATGATTTCGAGATTCTCGGGTGCTATCACCAAAACTCATGGGATATTGCCCTTAGAAGTGGACTTGGGGTCCAAACAAATCATGCTGGCGTTCTTTGTGGTGGATTGCACTTCCACCTATGGAGCATTACTCGGAAGAGACTGGATCCATCAAAGTCTCGCCATACCCTCCACTTTACATCAGCAAGTTCCTATTTACCATAAGGCAGGGACAGAAAGACCAAACTTTTGGGAGATGGTGGAGGCCGAATCACGGCCATTTCTCCCTACTGCTAATATTACGGAGACAAGTTTCTACAATCCCAATGTAGGAATTTTGCAATGTTCAGGAGTAGATAAGAACGGCCGCCCTACCAAGGTGACGGCCTAAAAACTCTTAGAACAAGAAATGCTCCTCACTAGAGAGGAATGTGATAGACCATGCATCGTCCCAACATCCCAACACCATCAATGACAGAACAAAAGAGAAAGGATCAGGTAATGGCAGTCAAGTCTCTGATCAAAAGATTGTTGGTGTATGGGAGATGAAGAAAACAAGAAAGGGAGCTCTTAGAAAAAGAAGAGCAGGAATGACAGCTAGGAACTCCGACCAGCCAGGATAAAAGCAGAGAAGAGCTTTACGGAGAATAACTGGATGCGGTCACATGAATGGCCGAGTGCATATATGACTTAGATGGGCCAGACGACTTGCCCGAAAGCCCGGAGTTAGTCAAATTTTTGTGCGCAGAGCCTGATAAGCCACCACCAGAAGTTCAGGATCCTTTGGAAGTCATTTATTTGGGGACAAAATGAGATCCAAGACCTATACAAATAAGTGGCTTGTTAAACACTAATGATCGGGCAAAGATTGTCTGTCTTTTGCAAGAATTTAAAGATTGTTTTGCCTGGCATTAAAGATTGTTTTGTTTAGATTCAACCTTGGTGGAACACAGAATGCCCATCAAGGAGGGATATAAACCTATTAAGCAAGCGTTACGAATGATGTTAAAAGAAATAGAAGAAAAGGTCAAAGAAGAAATTGAAGGACTAGTAAAAGCTGGATTTATTAGACCTGCCAAATATGTAGAGTGGTTGGCCAACATTGTACCTGTTTTAAAAGCCATTACAAAAGCAGTACGATGTTGCGTTGATTACAGAAATATTAATGGTGATACACCAAAAGACGAATATCCAATGCCCATGGCTGATCTATCCATAGATGCAGTGGCAAAACACAAAGTCTTATCTTTTATGGATGGAAATGCTGGGTATAATCAGATAAAAATGGCCCAGGAAGATATACACAAAACAGCTTTTAGGTGTCCCGGACATATGGGGGCATATGAATACCTAGTCATGCCATTTGGGCTCAAGAATGCTAGTGCAACCTATCAAAGGGCAATGAATGCCATCTTTCATGATTTGATTGGCTAGAACATAGAGGTGTACATCGATGACATCGTGGTGAAATCCAAAACAGAAGAGCATCATCTGACAGACATCAGACAAGCTTTGACAAGAATGAGGATCTATAAACTAAAAATGAATCCAAAGAAGTGCGCGTTTAGAGTGAGAGCGGGCAACTTCTTGGGATTCCTGGTTCATCAAAGGGGTGTAAAAGTGGACAAGAACAAGTCTCAGGCAATAATGAAGTCACTTTCGCCCACCAACAAGGTGCAACTTCAGAGGCTGCTAGGCAAAATTAATTTCTTAAGAAGATTCATTACCAATTTAGCGGGCAAGATCCAGCCGCTGACTCCTCTGCTAAGACTGAAAGATAAAGAAAATTTTGAGTGGGGACCACCACACCAAAAGGCTTTTGACAACATCAAAACCTATTTGACTTCTCCCTCAGTGTTGGTACCACCTCAAAGGGGAAAACCCTTAAAGCTATACATTTCTGCTTCAGAGAAATCAATCGGGAGTTTACTAGCTCAAAACAATGAAGACGAGAAGAAGCATGCGGTGTACTACCTTAGTAGAATTCTGACTGAGGTAGAAACAAGATACTCCCTAATAGAAAGAGTGTGCCTAGCTCTGTATTTCACTGCTAGTAAGTTGAGGCATTACATGTTACCTTGTCACGTGCACATCATCGCCAAAACAGATGTGATAAAGTATATATTGTCAAAACCAATGCTAACATGAAGGATTGGGAAGTGGATTTTAGCATTATCAGAGTTTAGCTTTCAATATATACCCCAAAAGGCGGTCAAGGGCCAAGCAATCGTCGACTTCTTGACAGAGCATCAAGAGTTTTAAGATAAGATTATCAATATCCAGGGGACCCTGGAAGTGACTAGTGTTTGGATCCCACCAGGCAAGGACATCTCGGGCAAAGAAGAATGGGTCCAACAAGAAATAAAAAGAGTAACTGGCCTATGGATTAGTCATTGGAAGCTATATTTTGATGGTTTTTGCACTCAAAAGGCTTCTGGAGCTGGGATTGTCATTATAAACCCCCAAGGGGTGCACCAACAATCAGGCAGAATATGAAGCCTTAATAATTGGCTTGGAAATCTTGATAGAGCTAGGGGTAATGGAGGTAGAGGTGTTTGGTGATTCAAAGTTAGTAATAAACCAGCTAAATGGAGAATACAAGTGCAGACATATCACCATGGCTGGGTATTATTTGGCGGCCACGCAATTGTTGAGCTATTGGGATTTTGAGATATCAGTTAATCATGTCCCCAGGGGATTCAATCTGGCGGCCAACGAGATGGCTCAAATAGCCTCAAGAATACCAATCCAAGAAAGGAAGTATGAAGTAGATGTTGAGATTCAAAGAAGAAATCTTCCTTTTATCCTAGAAAGGGGATTCAGTCTAGATGGAATGGTTTTAGAAACTGAGATGGAAGACCAGAGATCGCCTATCATTCATCATTTGAAATATCCTTCTTCACCCACAAGCAAAAAAGAATAGACAGCAAGCAACCAAGTATGTCTTATGGGCAGAGAACCTGCTAAGGAAGACTCCGGATGGGCTACTATTGAAATGCCTAGGCTAAAAGGAATCTATGAGAGTAATGGCCGAAGTACATGAAGGAATATGCGGGGCACATCAAGCTGGAACGAAGATGAGGTGGTTGTTTAAGAGGTATGGGTATTTTTGGCTCGATGTAGAAAAAGATTGCAAGACCTATGCCCGAGGCTGTGAAGAATGTCGAAGGCATGGACCCCTCCAACATGTGCCTTCGGTACCTTTAAATTCAGTGGTTAAGCCTTGGCCCTTCAGAGGATGGGCAATGGACTTCATCGGGCAGATTTATCCAGCTTCTAGCAAGGGGCATACTTTCATAATTGTGGCGACGGATTATTTCACCAAATGGGTAGAAGCCTCGGTTGTAAAGACCATAACCTCAGCTGCAGTCAAGAAATTTATTGAGACCAAGATTCTGCACAGCTTTGGGGTGCCCGAAACCATAGTCACGGATCGTGGCCATCTTTTAGTTCAAAAGAAGTTGAAGAATTTGCAAACAAATACCAAATAAAGATGATCCAGTCCAGTCCTTACTACCCTCAGTCAAATGGCCAAGCAAAAGCCAGCAACAAGATTTTGATAAACATTATCAAAAGAATGGTGACAGATAGTCCGGAAAAGTGGCATGAAAAGTTAGGGAATACTTTGTGGGCATACTGAACCTCTAAGAGGGCAGGAACGGGGACAACTTCTTATGCTTTGACTTTCGGGCAAGATGCGGTTCTTCCCATGGAAATCAATGTAAGTTATATCAGAATTCAAAATCAATTCGGGTTACACAGTGAAGAGTACATAGAAGCCATGTGTTAAGGGATTGAAGACTTAGATGTAGCCCGAATTGAGGCTTTGAACCAGATTCAGGAAGGGAAGAGAACTGTTGCCCGAGCTTATAACAAAAAGGTAAAGCTGAAGTCTTTCAAGGAAGGAGATTTAGTATGGAAGGCAATCTTCCCTCTAGGAGCTTAGCTTAGGGGCTTTGGGAAATGGAGCCCGACATGGGAAGGTCATTTCATTGTTAGTCAAGTATTAGACAAGGGAGGATATTACTTGACGGACATCGAAGGAAATAGGTAGAAACATCCCATCAATGTCAAATTTTGTAAAAAGTATTGTCCTACATTATGGGATGTTAGGGATTGTTATATTGAAGAAGATGTAAGATAAAACAGGTTTCGGGATGCCATAATGCAGTGTTTATTCATCAACCATTCAAGAAGACAGACAGATAAAAGTTGTTAAAATGATGTTTTATTCATTTCGACAAGTTGGTGAAATTTACATCAGATTCAGCTCCAATGTGCCTATGCTCGATTCCTTCTAGTTGCAGTGGTGTCTCGACCAATTTTCTGGTGTCTTCATGGACAAAACCCGATCAAGTGATCGGGTTGAGCGACCAAGATGAGCCTAGTAGAGGATCTTCAATGCGAACCTTCACCAGGTATGATGGTGAAGTCCAACTTATCAGGGCAATTACCAGGATGGTGATCCCTCGACCAAACTTGTAAGTTCAAACAAGCTCAGAACAATGAAACCGCCGACCAAAGGTGTTGGGGATAGCGGGGTGTTTGACCAAAGGTGTTGGAGATGGTAGTTATTTGATGAAAATCCTTTTTCTCATGAAAAGGGAGTTTTAGGAAACTCCACGTGAATCGTGAGGAACCCATTTCCCCAGTTTTAGAAGAAAACTTAGAAGGCAGAAACGCCCGAGGGAGATAAATGAGAAGGTTAAGGATGATCTGTTGGCTGGGCATGAGAAGTTTTTGGCTTAAGTTATTTGTTCAAAAATGAAGGTTTGCGTTGGAATTTATATGAACATCAGATGATAGCTCAAAGGTCGTGAGAAGAGCAAGAAACGCGAGATTACATTAAATCTCGTCTAGAAGACGCAAGTCCCAAGTAACAACGTGGGTATGAAGGGCGGCTATTCAATCAATATTGGTGCCTGGAATTCCAGCCTGAATATTAATTGAAGGGGGCACTATTTAGGTTAAAACTTGAACTTTGGGCTCAAAAGGAAGTTAGCCGAGAAGAAGTTATAGAAGGAAGAAAGCCCAAGGCTCAACCGAAGCCCAGAAGGCGGAAGAAGCCCTTTCCCGACTAAGTGCAGATCACTTAAGCCACTTGCTCACCTACCTAGAGGTCAAGTGGTGTAGACCAGCCAGATAATCAGCCCAAAAGTACTTTATAATGGCAGTACAAGTAAAAAGCTGATGAGTCACTACCCTTCAGCTACATTCAGGCAAGATTGATGCTGCAGGCAGCCAAGCCAAATCGTCTATAAAAAAGAAAAGAGAAATTAGAAACAAGGACACTCAATCAAACAAACAAATACACAATCTCTGCTCAAGCCAGATTTGCATACGAAGCTGTAGTCAGCACCAAGCCTTTATCCTTTTTAGGATCAACCTTCACCAAAAGCCTTTGTAAAAGTTCTGCTACCTTGTCTGAATCTTGTTGTAGTATCGATTCCCTCCTGTAAACTCATCCCCCGATTCCCCATTCTAGCTCTCAAACCCTCTATAAATTACAAAGAGAGGAAGTTGCAAGACGATCAGCCTTGCCCGACCCTCTTTGTTTTGTCTTTTCATTCACAAATCTAGCAATATGATGTATACTTCCATCTGTATCCAAGTTGTTTCTAGTAAGTTTATGATTAAAAGACTTCTTGGTTCTCGGATCTGGTCGGTTTAATGGTGCCCAACCATGCTTGACCAGATCTAAGTTCTAACCTTTTGGGCATATAAGATTGATCAATCAAAAGTCCTTGGTCTCAAGGCATAAAAAAGAACTTTATGTGGACTTAACCCATCCATGACAATCCTTGATAACAAGAAGTCCGAAGTTACTTGGGGCGCAAGTAATCAACCTATTTCTTAGTTCGACTTTTGTTATATTATGATTGCCATAGAATGCTTGAGTACAGAATTAATTCTGATGGGAAGCCTCAAGGTCTATACTTAAGGCCCTACAAAGGCACCTATCTGGGTTCGTTCTGCTCTTCGGGCTCGGGTGATTAAAGTATAACAGTTGTAATACTTCTGCAACAAAAGAAACAACCACTATATGTTCGAGTACTTGGTTAAGTTTTGATTGCAAGCCTCAAGGCCTACACCTAAGGCCTTACAAAGGCACCTTTCATAGCTAACTCGGTCTTTCGGGCATATACAATTAAACTAAACATTTGTTTTACATTTGTCATGCTAAAGATGGCAGTGGCACGCCTGAACACTTAAAGTTAATTTTGATTGTGAGCCTTAAGGCCTACACCTAAGGCCCCACAAAGGCACCTTTCAGAATTTAATTATGTGCTTCACTTACAGCCCGCCAATAAGCAGAAGCCCGACAGATAATATCAACCAGCGCCAACCTCTTGGGGAGCTGTGTGCTCGTTGGCCAGGAAACATCCCCAGCAGAAATTCCTCCAGACGAACACCCATGTTTTTTTTTTTTTTTTTTTAGCCTTGAATTATGGTAGTTTTACCAAATTTCCTTGACCTTTGTCTCAATTGTTGGCAAATCCTGTTGCTGATCAAAGTTTCATGCCTTTTGTTTCCAAATTGTTTGTTTTTAGCTGCGTGCTACTGCCCATCTAGTTCAGCTATTTAGCTCATCGACTTCTTCCTCCATGGACTTTGGTTCGAGGCTTGCTTTGGGTTTTGGTGGCTGCTAAAGTGCAATTATTTAGTAAGATTATGGCTTCTAGTGCGAGTGGCTTGTCCACTCCTATTTGTCCATCCTTTCATTTCGTTGGTTCTTCTTCCTGATGGTGACAACTTGACGATGATGGTGCATTTATTTTGGTGGAGGAGGCTGGTTTTCGTTTTCAAATCTAGAATTTTTGGCTTAGGCATTGTTATGGGCTCAATTGGGGGCTTGTTTCCTTGTTTTACTTTTATAGTGGGGTACAATATTACTTTAGGGTTGTGGATTGTTCTTGAACTTACCTCACTTTGTATTAGTGTGTTTATTTTTAATGAAATTAGTGGCTTGACAAAAAATGAAAAGAGTTTAACTTTTTTTTAGGGATCTTTTGATATAGGCCTCTCATTTTTAAATATTCTAGATTAAACATCCTTGTCTTTTAGTCATTTGATTAAACTTTTTTTGTCATAGTTTTGGTGCTATATGTATTAGAATTAATCATTCTCTTTATCAAAATTACATGACATGTCACTACCCATCTTTACTAAAATCTGAAGCAAAAAAATATGCACATCATGTTGATGCACAAAATCAGTGGGGACTTTGGTACAACAAAAAGTGTTAAGTTTGTGACCTTCGCTAGATTGCTCTGGTCACTAGTGTGGATAAGTATGTAAATGGATAGAGACAGGGAAGCAAACACAAGATGTATGTGGTTTATCCAGATTGGCTACGTCCACGGAGTAGAGGAGTTCTCATTAATTGTGAAGGGTTTACACAAGTACATAGGTTCAAGCTCTCCTTTAGTGAGTACTAGTGAATGATTTAGTACAAATGACATTGGAAATATTGTGGGAGAATGATCTCCTTTTATAGAATAGAGTTTCTAGCTTTGTTCTGACATTGACACGTGTCGTGTTGTGATTAGCTTCTAATGTTGACATGTATTGCGCTATGATTGGCTTCTGATGTCGACACGTGTCGTGCTGTGATTGGCCTCCTGGTTGAAGGGAAACTTTTCTAGGTCTTTGACGGTATAACGTTGACCGGTGCTCAGTAGTTTCGGGATTCGTCAAGTATGGTACAAACACATCATATTAAAACAAATTTCCTATAATCTAGCCTTTTGATCTCCTTCATTAGAGATAATTGTAAAAAACGAATTTTTTTTAGAGTGCAAAAAAGTTGGTTAGATTTAATTTATTTTCACAATAATACTACAATTAGAAATAATTATCTATGATTTAAGAAAATTTTCATTTCCAAAACAGTCTAAAATATTTTTAAATCCCACAAAATCAAATGTACCAAAATAAGTTTTTCTTTTAGTACATTGAGAGAAAATATGATTGAGAACAACATAAACGTACCAATACACAATGTGTACGAAATCGAACGTACCAAAATAAAAATAATGTACTAATCATCAACAATATGTATTAAATCAAACATACCAAAATTGCAAAACAACGTACCAATTGATGATTTTTACAAATTTAAACGTACCTGCACATAAAAAATAGATAATGTATTGTACCTAATAATAAGTCATCAATAACTACACATAAAAAACAGCAAAAAAAAAAAAATCACAAAAAAATGCTGAGGTGACTATTGATCAAAACACTTTAATCAAATCTTAAAAAGGCAAGGATGTTTAATCTAAATGATATAGAAAAATTGTAGAGGATTCAAATATTATTATTTTTTTTTCATTGTCAGGGTTCTTAATTGAGGAAACGACTGCTACCTTTTGCGATTAAAATATTAGTTTAACGTTAAGTTAATTACCTTTTGAAGCATGTTTGTAGCTTTTATGTTTTTAATCACGAAGCATATTAGTCAAGCATACGACGCAATAGCAAGCAAGTAGAATATTAATTTTATTTGAGTTCCATCCTATAAACTATATGATAATGCTTGTGTCCCTCCTAGGGAGACTTATTTGTCTACTGTTTACAATTAACGAATTTTTACTGTTTAAGCATTTGAAGATTGTTTAGTCACTTATATATGCATAAATCAAAAGAACGGTACATACTAAAAATGCTACTTGTTATCAAAATGATTAATTGGTTTAACATGTACGGACGACTAAACGATATCCAAATTGAATGATTTTGCATATATAATCTTTATATAATTATAAAAAGAATGAATGATTCCGATAATTATGTTCAGACAATAAAAATTCGTTAATCATAGGTGAGACAAATATATTCCCCATGAAAAATACAAGCATTAAGCATAAACTCGTGGAGTAAAGTACAAAAACAGAGATGCCAATTACAAGCGGCACAATAAGGCATATATTCCTACACTTTGAGGAATCAAATTGTATCCACACAATCTCTCAAATTATTTTAATAATGATCTTACGTAACACATGTTCTTAAGTAACACTGCATATAATCGAAAATATTAACAACATATAATATGATGCTATGACAAAAGAACTTATTGCTACGTGACAACTTTTTTCCATTGTTTTTTTATTTTTCGTTTCAATCATCTCAAATTTTAATGTTTGCCATGAAGCGGATAAGTAAATGAACCTAAATAAATTATAACAATTGATAAAACGCGTTGGAATTCTTTATGTTTGTTTTCTAAAAAATACAATTCGACAAAAATGAAAGCTCAACCACTTGGGTTCTTAACGACGTAACTGTTGAGAGTATCAATTTTACATTGAGGAAAGGAAAGGAAAGTTACATCACTTAAGTTCTTAAGGACGTAATTGTTGAGAGTATCAACCTACATCGAGGAAAGTAGGGACTTTGCATGTTGAAGAATTTTGATGCTCCACCATAAAACCAATTGTCAATATGAGGAATAGTCAACTTACTTATAAGTCCATGCAAGGTCCATTCTCCCATCAATGTAGGATTCATTCTCAAACATCATTTCACATGTGAGGAATTTTCAAGCCTAACACGTGGAGAACACAATAAGGTTACGTGGAGCGTGTGTGGTAGTTTGGCTTCACACGTGAGACAATTTGCTCTGATACCATGAAGAAAGTTGAAGGTCCACCATAAAAACAATTAGGGATATAGGGAGTAGCCTAATATACTTATAAGCTCATGCAAGTCCATTTTCTCATCAATGTGGGATTCTTTCTCAAAACATGTGCTTGAAGTAATTAGACTACTTTCTATATTGCCAATTGATTTTATAATGGAACCTCAACTTCTTTTACGGTATCAAGTCAGGTTGTCCCTCGTTTTAAGCCCAACTGCCACACGTGTCCCACGTTACCTGATTTTTGTTGTCCACGTCCTAAACTTGAAAATTTGCCACACGTGAGGTGGTGTATTGAGAGTATCAATCCCACATCGGAAAAAGAAGGAACATTGCAAGTGCAGCACATCATATGCTTATAAGTGATAAGACTACTCTCCATTTTACCAATTAATTTTATGGTAGAACGCACTTTCTTTAGTAACTATATTTTAATACAAGTATACACTTATTTATTCATATTTCGTTCCTAAGTTAAAATTCTTTTGTTGTTTGTGATTGTTTTTTTTAAGAAAATTAATAAAGAAAAGGAAAGAAGCATATTCATCCTCATAAACGAATGGGATTCTGTGCAGGAAACAAACGTATAAAACAAAACCTAATAATCTTTCACTTCTCATTTGACATAAGTCAAATCTTGTGATCTACTTGCTGCCTGACTTGCGAAGCTTTGAATTCTTTCCTCCCTGGATCTGACCTCGCCCAAAGGAAGTGATCAATTATTCATTTATGTTACTGACTAATTAGACGTCCTTAAACAAAGCTTAATGCATCTCTCATAAAAAGACAATGCCTTAATGTATCTAATAATTACAATATTTTCTCACTTTCATAACATGACATCATTTCACCGTAAAAACATCATAATCGAAAATGATATTCTCTTTATCATCATCTGAAGGTATCTTTAAAATAGTTCATCGGTTTGGATGCCGTTTAATCATTCTAATAAATAAAAAATAATAATTGAAAATTCATCATGAGGATGATTTCATCGGTTTGGATGCCGTTTAATCATTCTAATAAATAAGAAATAATAATTGAAAATTCATCATGAGGATGATACTAATTACATAATCATCTATTTGTTTGATACTTGTATTGGATATATAAATGATCTTTAAATAGAATATTTTTTAATGATAATTTTATATAATAATAAATAATAAAGATAATTAATATTTGCGACTATGACGTTTGTACAGTTAAATAATATCACATTAAATGAGAAAGATGACTTCCCTATTTATTGGAGGGATAATGCTATAAGTAGACCAAATTTTTCGATCAAATATGTAAATCATGTGACGTGCCACCAATAAGAAATGATCACGTTAATCAACAATTAAATAATAATTCAATTATCAGCAATTACATATGGTTTACGAAATATGGTTTAAACACATGCCTCCCCAACATTTACCCTAGAAAGAAATGAGAGAAGTATAATCCACTATTTATGACTAATTTAGAAGTACTTTTAAAATGACTGAAAACGTTTTAGAAAAAATGTTTTTTGGTTCTAAAAGCACTTCAAGTGCTTTTCAGGATTCACTTGCCTTTTTACTAAGGATTGATTCCAAACACATTTTCACCAAAATCACTTTTAGTCATTTTAAAAGCCCTTCTAAATAATCCCTAAATTATATAGTGAATT
Source organism: Malus sylvestris (assembly GCF_916048215.2). Taxonomy (NCBI): domain Eukaryota; kingdom Viridiplantae; phylum Streptophyta; class Magnoliopsida; order Rosales; family Rosaceae; genus Malus; species Malus sylvestris. The sequence continues at coordinate 38,609,817 of NC_062270.1, read as the reverse complement.
TAGATAATTATTCTATACCTACTATAATAATAACAAATAAAAAAAGTTGGAAACAACAATAATTTTTCGTGAGTTGAGGTACCAAGAATAGATACATTGTTGGTTCTGTATAGAAGGATTTATTGCCTTTTGGAACTTAACCTGTCGGAAGGTATGATTTTACACCCCACTCCATGGGGCCAAGACTTACTACTCTGATTGACATGCATTGGCTACAACCGTATGACTTCAGAAAACATGACAAGTACAAGTTGAAAGAAACCTCCTGCTTAGTGCTTACAGCTCGAGTTTGGTCAAGCATATCTCGAACCCACGTCGCATTCTCAACTAGGTCTAAGATTGAATTAAGTTTTGGGTGTGATTTGTAGTGGTATCAATCTTTTTATGTTATAACTTATAATACAATGTTTTATTTATTTATATAAACCTTGTGTGCATGACATATCAATTATAACGTTATTTGCACTAAAGAAAGGTGTATATACCTGGTTAATGCACTCAAAACAAAATAAGGTTACGAGGCTAGTCAGTACCCTCAAGTATTAGTTATCCAACTCTCTATGCATTCATGTGGTGAACAATTCATGTCCAGAAAGCTCCAATTCACAATTATGGCGATGGTAATGACTGGCGGTGGCGGTGGTAATGACAGCTATGGTCGTGGTCGTGGTGACTTGTCGTGGGGGCAACGGTGGTAACTGTGGTGGTGGGAATGATGATGATGATGCAAGGTTAGTGATGGAGTAGTAGGTGGGGGCAGTCACTTTGTTCTCCAAGGAAGGACAACTGGACAAGTATGTAGAATGATAAATGATGTCATTTTTTAAAATTAATGAGGGTATTGCATGAGTTAAATACTTATTGAAGGCTCAATGCCCATTTTACAAAAGAATCTTTTAAAAACAGTATACATACTACTTTTAAAAGTTGTTGTCTAGAAGTCATTGCTTTAAAAAAAATAATCAAAATAATTTATTTTTACCAAACACTTTTTATTGCTTATTTTAAAGTAAAGTAACTTTTGGTAAAAAAAATAAAAATAAAAATAAAAATAAACCAAATAGACGAGTAAAAAAATGGAATTTATTTTGGTTGTGCAAAATTTAGTTAATTGTTAGTACAAAACATATGAATTCTAAGTTTCCAAATATATATATATGAATTCTAAATATCTACTAATATTATATAATACCGGTGCGGTACGGTATACGATCATTAATGGTTGTAGACATCATTATCAAATTGAAAATGTATGGTTCGGTACAAATATTGTATCATTACCAATTGGTACAAAATTTTGGTACACATTTAGTATGATACGGTTGGTAATTCGGTTGGTGCGATAATTGAAGGAAATATATGTGAAAACTAGTTCATTTGAGCAACATCTATGAATGCAATTAACAATTAAAAAGCGGAATCATGCTTGTATGCACTAAAAAACAAAACTTAACCCATGAAATTCAAAGCCTAGTAGTTATGGTGAACCAAGACTCAACTCAAAACAAAGTGAGTTGAGAAATCTTATACCTTTGTTGATTCCTCTTTGCATAAGCAAAGGATAATCACCCAAGAGAGAGGGTCTTCATTCCTTGCTTCTTAGCTCCATGGATTTCTTGGATAGGGATGGTTGAAAGGATTCTCCAAGTTCCCAAAATAGAGAACTTCTAATTTTTCCACACCAAGGAGAGCATTGATGAGGAGATGAGTGACCTAAAGGAAGTAAGATTGCTAGCTATGTTCCTCTAGGGTGGCTGGCCTCTTAGAGAGAAAGGGAGAGTTTGTGTTCTCTCCAATTTTCTCAAAGAAAAACCCTAATGATGAAATGGCTATAAAGTTGCATTTATACCACCTCACAATGGAGTGGCAAACTTACAATTAAGGCAAGTTCACTACCCTTCTCTATATGGCCGGCCTTAAGGGTTCATTGGGCTTTCAAGCCCTTTGTGTTTTCAAGTTGTCATACAACTTGAGTTAATGGGCTTGACATTCAAATCTCATTGGGCCTTGTGGCCCAAAACTAACCCGAGGTTTATAACGAACATATTCATTTGATTAATTAGCATACTAATTAATCCTAGCCAAAAAATAATTAACCATTTAATTATCCTTACTCATCTCCGTTGTTTCTTCAATTTCTACCTTACTCGGTGTACGATCCATTAAGTTCCTTTTAGTAAGGCAGTGGGCGATTGTTACTTTTAACAATCGATTGTGAATTGAAACATAATTGTTACTTTTAACAATCGATTGTGAATTGAAACATACTTTCAATTCTCCCTTTAGCGATTATTCACCTTTAGGGCTTGCACAAACCATGAGTGACACCTAAAGTATATCATGGCTGCCTAAGCTAATCAGAAAAGGTGGAGAACCTATTAAGTTTAGGATTACAATGCAATACGGTATTTCTCTAATACAATACTCTTGACCATATTGTTTGGTTTGATAGTTTATTCATGTCTACTATCCAATGTGATTCTCTTACTTATATGATTACCTTGAATGTGATTTGGAACGACTTCCTAAATCTCATTCAAACTCTGGCTAGAGATTCTTAATCATATCATAAAGTATTCTCCCTCAAACGGTTTGAAGGTTAGAGATTCCTTGTTGCGCATTCACTTACCTCCATGGCTAAGTGGCTTAACCTCAACTATGTCGTGGACACCTTCTGATGGGCTGACTTTGACATAGTCAAAGATCAAGGACCTAACCACAAGACAACTATGATGCCTCAGGTCAAAGAACTATTTTGCATTATCCCAACCATGAGTTCTCATGTGACATGAGTATGAGAACTCCTCGTTGATCGTTTTCAGTGGACTCATTCTTTATTGAGCACCTACATACATGTCTTGGTGTCAGTCACACCAATGACTCGAGACCAATCACTCCCTAAGAGAAGACATAGCACGTACTGATCTTAACGAACTGTCAATGCCCAATTGGCAATCCTATGATCAAGAACGTTTAGAATATGTATACAAAAGAGAATGATCTCATGTATCTAACTTCTTTAGATCACATTCTCACAATTGCATATTCCTTGGACTTATTGTTTAAGCATATAACATTTATATGAGACAGCTTAAAACAATAATATTTGCCCTTTATATTAAACTAGATTAGTTTAACATGTGAAATGTCCGTAAAGTATCATCATATGATTGGTTTTAGGGCACATTTTCAACAATAATTTGATAAAAAATTTCATCCTTAGTTAAATGAGGGTGGTGGGACCTAACAGAACACAAATAAAAAAAATGCTAATTACGTAGACCAACTTTTTAAATTAAAAATTAAATTCAATCCCTTAACCTCATGTCCATGTCAGCATGCATATTCCATCTCATATTTTATTTGTTTTTATAACGTTTTATGGTTCTTTTCTTTTCCTATAATACCCCATCCACATATTTTTCTGCCTCATTTGAAATTCAAACAAACAATAATATCTTAGCTGCATATATAATATATGCCTTCATATGGTAGGTATTTTTATTTCTTTTGTTTTGATTTTATAAAATATGGCTACTAATTGTTATAAAATTGGAATAACAAGATCTCCATATAACGTTGAAAACAAAATTTCTTTCCATGATATGCTTTGCAATTAGGAGCCATGAAAGGGAAAGATGGACAAGCCCATATCCATGTTTTTTTCATCCATTCGTGCCAACTCCAGTACTAGTTTTCTCTTAATCTTTAACATCGTGGAGTAAGGTTTGTGTATTTTTATATACTATATATGATTGCGTATTAATAATGTTTCTTTATGTTTCACATTTTTCTTATGAGGCAAAAATGTTGGTCCATGCTCTCCAAATTTATGTTTCACATGTTTCTTTATCTTTAAACTTATTGAAATCAAGGAGGATTCATGTGGTTATGCAAATTATGTTCTTGCCATATTTATGAGAAAATAGATGCAAATTATGTTGCCATATTTACGAGAGAATATATAAAACAGCATTAGAGTAGTTACAATGTTTTTTTCTTGGGTCATACGAGATATACCATATACGTTATTTATGATTAATTAGATACTATTTAAAATCGACTAGGCATTATACAATGTTTTTTCTAGCCTCAATTGCCACACGCTTGCTCTTTTTTATTTTTTACTTTTCTTGTTTTAAATTTTTTTATTATCTTAGATATTATTATTTTTACTAAAATATATTTTAAAATAATAATAATAAATTTATTAACCATTCTCCATAGTTTTTTTATATTATTTTTTTAATGAAATTTTAATAAGAGGAGCAATTTGAATATTATGAAAGCTTCACTTTTTTAGCCTTCTTTTTATATACACTGTTTAAAATTGACCAGGTGAAATGAATCTTTGGAATCTATGTAATTTTCCGGTATATTCATCCAAATGTGACTGTTCATGAATTAATGGTGGATAATATTCATTGAACCAATTGGAAATTTCAGGTAATTTCTGGTATTTATTTCCCCAAAAAATACAAACTCTATGATACATTCCCGTCTTAATAAATCTCCCCCATATGAAGTTTTATGTGACCAAACATTTTCTAAATTTGATACGACCTAAATAAAGTAAAGGGGCAGTACTGCCCTCAATTCCATATTTCTCTTGGATGTGGATGATACCTTCCTCCTAGCAGGAATCTCTTGGGAAGCCTCTTCCTGTCCTCTTCCTCTCTCTCTTTCTCTATCATATTTTCACTACTTCTACTTCCTCCAGGCAGCAAACCACAGTTTTTCCCCACCATCATCATGTCTTCTCATTCCACCCAACTTTTTCTCTCTGCGCCTCCTCTAACTCTTCGACCCACCACCTCATCCTTCTCTGCCTTTAATCAACCAAAATATTTATCGGGTGAGTTCCCAAAACTTTTCTTTTTTTACATAATCTATTATATTGTTTTTTAAGTTTCTCTCCGACCCACACTTCTTTGCTTTCTTTTTTCCCTACAGAGAAAAAAAAAGTTAGAATAATAATTCCAGACCTTTTCTATTTCTACCCCTTCTCTCAGCCATATGATCACTTTTTACCTTGTTTTCTTTTAAATTCCCTACTGGGTTTTATTTAAACATCTACAAGATTGTCGATCTCTGGTTGTTCCGATCGATCTTGTTTTCTCATCGTTTTCTTTTCATTTTCTTTCCCATTTTCTTGCATGTAAGTTTGGTTCCCCAGAAAATTCAAGAAAAAACTGGTTGAACTTTCTTTGTTTCAGGGCTTGCATGCAGAGGAAGATCTTCTCAAATTCCGATCATCTTTTTGAGTTTTAATAGTTTGGTGTTTTATCACAAAAAATCTTGCTAATAGTAGTTATGAACTTCTCTCATATATTATTTTGTTGTATTAGACTCTGTTCTTGAATACGATCTTCTCTTTAGAGATAGCTAAAAGCTGTCTTCTTCTTTTCTGTGTCTTCTTTTTCTTGAACTTCCATGGCTTGAGGTGTGCTGTCTTGGATTCTCCTCTGTATTTGGCAAAACCTCGTATATCTCACCATGCAAGCAACTGCCACATACTCTCTGCGACCGTTTCTTTGCATTAGACCTTTGTCTTTGTCCGATTTACGTGATTTACGTCACAGTAATTAAATTTCATTTATCCAATTAATGTTATTTCCGTTACAGTAATTAAATTTTTACCACCTTTCCTTACAGGTGTTTGGCTATTTGGTGCTAATGACAAAAGAGATTTTCGATCCAAATGCAGTGCGGTTTCCAAATCCCGTACTCAAGGTGATCATGCTCTAGTATTCTTTTATACTTCTATTATTTCTTTCTTTTCTTACTTTTTTTACTTTTTACTGTGGTTGCTTCGTAAATATATGCATACAGTTTTATATATCATTATATATGTACGATCAGAATATGCAGACGTGTTGCAAAATGGTCTGCCAGTGATAAAGTGGCATGAGATTGTGGAGGATGACATAGAAGGAGACGAAGCTCCTGCGGTACTAACAAAACTACATTTCTACTTCCAACAATATTTTACCTTTCTATCAACTTCAATTTTTTTCTTCTATTTTTCTGATTTTTCCTTTTTGTTTTGAGAAAGGATTTTGGACAAATTAATAAGATCAAGCAACATGTGGAGACCATCACATCGATGGTGGAGTCGATGGATGACGGAGAGATTACGATTTCGGCGTACGACACCGCTTGGGTGGCGTTAGTGGAGGATGTCGAAGGCAGTGGCTTGCCACAGTTCCCATCCAGCCTCCAATGGATTGCCAACAACCAACTCCCAGATGGTTCTTGGGGAGATAGTGAGATCATCACTGCTCATGATCGCATCATCAACACCATAGCTTGCGTTGTCGCACTCAAATCATGGAACGTTCATCCTGACAAGTGTGAAAAAGGTAACCGCTAACTAACCGGTCAATAAGTCAATACAGCGCTAACGACTGATTTGGAATCTTATCCGGTCATTTTTGGGTCATAATGATGAAATACCATCTCTGCCACTGTTTACCTAAAATGAAAAGCTAGCGTTTAGTTATCCACTGTGACCGTATTTTGTTTTTGGCCGATGCACACGTAGGAATGACGTATTTCAAGGAGAACATAAGCAAGCTTGGCAACGAGAATGCCGAACACATGCCGATCGGGTTCGAAGTAGCTTTTCCTTCGGTTCTCGAAATGGCTAGGAGTTTAAACCTGGAGGTGCCTGATGATTGTGCTGTGTTGCATGAGATTTACGCCATGAGAGATCTAAAGCTCACAAGGTACATAGTATACAAGTCTCATAAACTTTTGGAATTTTTAAGTTTGTTATTTTTCAAATTAATTATAAAGAAACCTTATCCGCTGTGGATATATTATAATTTGGTCTGCTGGGTGTCTGTGAACTTTTGTACATGGTGTAATTATTAATCCTGGGTGTGCGCATGTATGGGGGATAGGATACCGAGGGAAATAATGCACAAAGTGCCCACAACACTTCTCCACAGCTTGGAAGGAATGGCAGGTTTGGACTGGGAAAAGCTTCTAAAACTGCAGTCCCAAGACGGCTCTTTCTTGTTCTCCCCAGCCTCCACTGCCTATGCACTAATGCAAACCAAAAACCCCAACTGCATGAATTATTTGTCCAAAGCTGTTCACAAGTTCAACGGCGGAGGTAAGCAAGTGTGTGAGTTTTGCGTATAAATAAATAGTATTATCCGAAAATCTGTTTAACAGTTTAACATCATGCATGCCATTTGTGACTTCGCTGACCAAAGTTGGCCTCTCGAGCCGAATGATGACCCTAATTACCTTCTTCTATTTTATTTCAGTACCTAATGTATACCCAGTTGACTTGTTCGAACACGTATGGGTTGTGGATCGTCTGCAGCGCTTGGGAATCTCTAGGTATTTCAAGCCGCAGCTTAAGGAATGTATTAATTACGTAAGCAGGTACGCTCGACAACTTACATTCGACTAATTTTTCAGCTTTACTGTCGCATTGTCGCGTAGCGTATAAATAAAATTAACAAATATATTTTCTGTGATAGATATTGGACTGAGAAAGGAATTTGTTGGGCAAGAAATTCGGAGGTTCAGGATATTGATGACACAGCCATGGCATTCAGACTACTCAGGTTGCATGGCCACCAAGTGTCTCCTGGTAAGTTTTGTTACGCCATATGTAGTAATATTACTGTAACAATCTGCATGCATAGGTAAAGGTATATATGTTTCTACTTTCGTTGGTTTAGTTAACAAATCTTGTTAATCACCTAATTTGGTAATGAGGACAGATGTGTTTAAGCATTTCAAGAAGGGCAATGAATTCATCTGCTTTGCTGGGCAATCCACACAAGCTGTGACTGGAATGTACAACTTGCTTAGGGCTAGTCAGGTGATGTTCCCGGGAGAGACAATCCTTGAGGAAGCTAAGGACTTTTCAACCAAATTTCTGAGGGAAAAACAAGCTTCTAATGAGCTGCTGGACAAATGGATCATCACGAAGGACTTGCCCGGCGAGGTATATATAAAACATCAATTTTCCATATTAGTTCATTTTTAATGAGAGCAATAGAGGGGCGTTTCAGTCTTTTCATTTCAATTTCGGGTAAAATTCCAATCTTACTTTTCAGTAGAAATCAATAAGATGCCAAGCAATTTTCCATTAAGGTCATATTTTTATGATGTATATGCGACCAATTTACTCGTGTTAACACAAAACTTTTTATTCATGTTATACTCTAGTTACATTACTGACAGTAAATATTAAACTTGTTGTCTGTTTATATTATACTATAAAATTTGTAATGTCACATATTGCTATCACAAACTTCCTTTAAATCTAGATCGCGAAAGAGTATACATATACGTATGTTCCATAAATCGTACTTTCCAAAAATAAATAAGAGTATTCTAAAGAGAAAGGGTCAGAAAAAAAAAGAGTTGATATTATACTCTTGTTACATTAAGATTGTCGTCTTACTCATATTAGAGTATATTTTAGAATATAAAAATATACGAAAAATAATAACATTACGTTGCGATGAAACCATCATACCAATTGTCTTCAGAGATCGCGAAAGGGTAAATCAGATTACAACTGCGATTTGTCTTTTTACTAAGATTTATACGTGTCTTATTGTACTCTCCAAAAATATAATAAGAATATTCTAAAGAGAGGGCAAACCCAACAGGTTGGGTACGCACTAGATGTTCCATGGTATGCGAGCTTACCTCGGCTTGAGACGAGATTCTACATCCAACAGTACGGTGGCCGTGATGACGTCTGGATTGGCAAGACTCTCTACAGGTATTTTATTTATTTGTAGTTTGTATTTTGTACGGTGGACGTTCCCCAACCCTCGCTTTTGAGAGATTCCAATCATTTGTCGTATTTTTGTTTGCATTATTTAATTAATCAAACAGAAGATATGGCCCCGTAAGGGGACAGCATATAGGACCACCCGAATGAATAGTTAATTATTAACTAATTATTTCAATTAATTATTTGATATTTTCTAATAATTTGAACTTGGAATCTAACGACTTGTTTGGTTCTAGGATGCCTTACGTAAACAACAATTTGTATCTCGACCTGGCAAAACTGGATTACAACAATTGCCAAGCACTGCATCTGATCGAATGGGACAGCATTCAAAAGTATAAAACCTAATATATTATATTTATGAATAGAAAATTATTATTAATTTTTGGAACTTGATTTTTTAACTTGTATACAATATTAAATTACGACATATATATGCAGGTGGTACGCAGAATGTAAACTTGAAAACTATGGATTGAGCACAAGAAGCCTCCTCATGGCTTATTTTGTTGCGGCATCGAGTATTTTCGAGCCGGAAAGAGCCAACGAACGACTTGCATGGGCTAAAACGACGTCGTTAATTGAGACAATTGGGTCTCATTTCAGAGAAGGAACTTCTGAGCAAAGGAAGGCCTTTGTACATGAATTCAAAATTAGGTACGTGAATGTTATACAATTGTTGTTCGGTCTCTTGGTGTCTTATTCATCGGCCAGACACATTTGTGCCAATTCCACAAGTAGGGTTCATTGCTAGGAGAAATTTTTAGTTGTGACGGGAACACAAGTGGTACACCACGTGTTTTAATAGGAATGATGGGAAATTTTATATTTTAAGTTATTAACTTTTTAGCACACATATCCTACTATTTGTATAGTGACACGTGGTGTAACATCCCGTATACCGGTCACACTGAAAAATCTCTCCATTGCTAGGGTACCCAACAAAAGGCTACTAGGTACACACAGACAAATCTTTGACCAGATAATAGTGTCATACAAAGCACCAAATAATCTACTCAAAAGTGGGAAGTCCCAAGATTTAGATCTAGGTAATAATGCACACCATCCATGTTACCAATTTTTACTTTCTGCATCACATGATGGAAGCTACTGATACCCACTATGGTTGTTGTCGAGAAATACTACTTCGCTATTTTTGCGTATTAAATTGTTGTTTGTCTAGAAGGAATAATTGCGTACATAGAATAACGACCCTTGTATTTTCCGTCGTCGCGGAAGAGTTTTAGGCATTTTGGATGAGGCAGATTTATATGTGGCTTGTGCTACAGGAAGATGAATACCAACAAGAAAGGGCAGGGACTCATTGAGACCTTGCTGACAACCCTACACTGCCTCTCGTTGGACGCCATGGTGGCGCATGGCCAAGACATCAGCCACCCTCTACGCCAAGCTGTGAGTTTCTAGCAAAACATCCATATTTTTTAGGCCTTGTTTGGCAGCCAAATCTCTATGTGCATTACCCAACTATAGAAATTAAACATTTCTACTGATCCCTAGCTAAAAGTTTAATTTTGATTTTTTTTTCTTCTGTTTTTTCCTTAATCAAAATGCAGTGGGAAAAGTGGCTTCTGAAGTGGCAAGAGAAAGGAGATGTGCACCAAGATGAAGCCGAGTTGCTGGTCGAAATGATAAATCAAACCGCCGGCCTTTTGCCTTCAGACGGGCTGTTGTTGTCCAGTCCAGAGCATGAGCAACTTTTCAAGATCACCAACAAAGTTTGTAACAAACTTCGCTGCTACCAAAACCAAAACCATAAGGTCAGAAAATTAAACCTATTTCTGCATTAGGGTTGGCTCCTTTCTCCACGTTTTATGTTATCAGGCTGTTTTTATATATATTTTTTTCTCTTTTATTTTCTCAGGTGAATGAAAACGGCAGCTACATGAAGACAACTCAGGAAATCGAACCGGAGATGCAGCAGCTTGTGCAAATGGTGCTGCAAAAGCCCTTGGATGGTGCCATAGAATCTTCGATCAAGCAAACCTTTTTCGCGGTTGCAAGGAGCTTTTACTACTCTGCATGCTCGGATCCTGGAACAATCAATGGCCACCTTACCAAAGTACTGTTCGAGAGAGTATTCTGATCGTTGTGTATAAGATTAGGCCCCAAAGCAATGCCTCATTTAGTCATTGCATTTGTACTCAGTTCAACCCAGAAAGGGAAGTAAAAATAAGTCATTGCCCATGTTCATTGTTTTTCTGTGGTATCTGATGTGTTCCCCAATCACAACGGGGGAGAAACAATGAAACTGAAGAAGGAAAAATTAGGGTCGCTCCCTTTCACGATAACACTTTAAACACGGTTTTAGGGTTTCATGGTAAAAAACACTTCAAACTTGATGTTGTTTCGGGACTTATTATAGAATTTGATCTTGAAGTCTCACTAACATTAACAGTTGTCAAGGGAGTTAAAGCAAAAAAAAAAAAATTATTAGAGCTAATTCAATTGTCCAAGGAATGAAGACTTGCACGATGGGATTAAAATGAGAAGCAAAATAATGCATCATGCATGCAGCAAGATCAATAATTACAAATTATAGAATAAATATAAACAAATAAGAACAGAAACACAAACCACAAGAGGTGATGGACACATCGAATGAGAGAGACATTGTTGTCTGTCCATCAAACCCCTGTGGCAAACCAAATGAAAATTATCATAAAAAAATGAGTTCATCAATTTCAACCAAATTAATAAAACTGTGGTAAAAGCAACCATGATTAGTGAATAAACAAACTGTTAATTACGAGCTTAACTTGCAGATTAATACCAAAGCAAAAATAGCCAAGACAAACAACACTCTCACACTCTCCAGAAAAACGTCAACTCAAGTCGAATCCAAACACGGAAGAAGAACTGAAGAATTTTCAACATATATGTTAGCATGAACACCTAAAGCTGATAGCATTTTTTGCTAATTTTTCGAAGCGGCCAATCTCAGTGAGGATCATATATACGGTGGTTTGCACAAATGTGGTTACTGGACAAATAGTTAGTTCTGTAAGGAGTTTGATATCTTTCATACCTGTTGGTTTAATGGTTTCCTACTACGTGTAAGAATATTAACAATGGCGGACAATATTTGCATACATAACCCATGAAAAAGTTCCTGGATTGGCCTTCACCCAATGGTGGAAATTCACCGAATCCTCACATCTCACATCTTAAGATCTATTATCTAAAGAGGTAATGCACATAACGAGTGCTGTAGACATACGTGTAGAGCAAATTCTCCGCTAAATAACATATTATAACGCAAAGCTACTTATCCATGATTCCGATTGTAAGGTATAATCTCTCCTAAATGGCAGTCAATATCACATCAAGAAGTGAGGTCCCATGAATGTAAAGGCAAGAAGGGTCTACCAAAGCAAAGACATTAGGTATAGAGACTAGAGAGAGCATAGATGGTTGGCATCATGATGTCCCTCCGTGGTTGAGTTCAATCATGGAATGGAGTCCTTAAAAAGTACTCCCCTTTTTTTTTTTTTATCTTAATCCAAAAAAGCACGTGACGAGATTGGATGGTGGGTGTGCATGTAGTGGAACCGTGGAAGTGTGATCTGATCTGAGGGCCACGACAGACAATGACAATGGGCTATAAGAGCTTTGAATGGGAAAAAAAAAAAAAGCAGGAGGAAGATTTTGAGTATCAGAAGCATGAGACGCCAAAAGCAATATGACCATGCTTTTGGAGATTAACCCAGTTTGGCAAAAGTGCTTCACCACCCCAAAAATCCCCCATATCTTGCTTTGTGGCTTTTGATGTTTGGTTCATTTTGGATCATGACGAGGGCACGTGAGGCATATCTTCTGTTGCTTCTTTGTTGCGCAAGCGGCAAACATGTCATTTCCGCCCACCTCCCGCAACATGGTGGGTGCACTGCACACCCTTAGCCAAATATGACAATATAAAGAAGTCCCATTTCTCTCTTCCTTTCTTAGGCCCCCCACCCTAAGAGCGAGATATGGTATTCATGGGTCTGACGCGTGGACCGCGTGACCTGTCCGGCCACTCTACAATACCCCTTGCATCTAGAGTGGGACCAACATAGAGGCTATTAGGACCTCAATATAGGTAAAATTTTTAGTTATGCTGAAAATACGGATGGTATACCACGTATTTTTATATAAGTAATGGAAAATTTTAATTTTTAAGTTATTAACCTTTTAACACACATATCCTATCATTTATATGAGGACACATGATGTACCTCTCGTGTGACGGTCACACTGAAAAATCTCTCTCAATATAAAGCGGGCTCTCTATTTGTGTGTATGGAGAGATTTTTCAATGTAACCGGCACACGAGATGGTACATCACGTGTCATTATACAAATGGTGGGATATGTGTGTTGAAAAGTTAATAACTTAGAAAATTAAATTTCCCACTACTTGTATAAAAACACTATGATGTACCACTCGTGTTCCCGTCACAATTAAAATTTTCTCGTGTGTATGGCCAGACATATAACATGTTCCACTTGCCAAACAAAAGAATTTCTCTGGGGATCCTATCAACTTGTTCCTGCCTAGCTTTCGATCACAAGCAATTTCATCTTCTTTTTCTCACCATCGATTACGATTCGTATTGCCGAAAGTGGATAAATATGAGTCTAGGTTATGAAATAAAAGCTATTAAGTAAAGGTACTTTTCTTCCACGAAAGTCAAATGAAAAGGGATTTTAGGCGTTTTGGTAGGACCGTAGGAGATATTAACATTTAACCCATTTAGCTTAGGCGAGGTTTCCTAAAAGGTAAAAAGTGCCAAGTAAACAAGATTTACGGGCAACTCATTTGGACTGGATCTCAACATTTCAGTTGCAGCAGCCCACTTCCCAATCATCTCGATGGACTTCCGCCTAATCGAATGAAATCAATTTTCTATACATCGAACCCAAATTTGGAGATTTTTTTACCTTCTCTTTTCTGAGTTAAATTTGGAGAATTTTTTTTATAAATGAGATGCTTCAGAGGTTTTGAAACCGCTAATACACAAGATAATCTTCGGTAGGGAGGCCACATGGTCATGCTTGTGCAATCACCCTGTTAGAATTCCTCTGTCCCACATCAGCCACAGAGCTTGAGAACAAGCCCTTTAAATAGAATTACCCCACTCAAACTAATACCAAGGCCTTTTGTATTAAAAACTCCACACCGGATGGATTGAGTAGGTGGCCAAGTAGGAATAGTATCAGTGTTGTTAGAGTGGACCCATGGCCCGTCTACCTGAAATGGGCCATTGGGATGTGAGGATTCTGAGAACAAGCCCTTTAAATAGAATTACCCCATTAACAAATCCGCTACGCTTTAGTGTAATATTCATCCAAATCACACACTGGGATCCTCAGTTTCACAAAAAACCATAAGCACAATGTAATGCAGCATCATCATCATAACACTTAGCAGGAGAAAACAGATTTAGTCATACTCTAATTCGTCAGGAGTAACTGGGCGTTTGAGGGGAATGATTGACTTCTTTTCAACGTCTCGAGATAATGCTTTCCTCATATCTGAAACAGGCACAACCACAATAGAAAGGTGACAGGCCACACAGTTTAACATAAAGAAGTTACGAGCATTGTAATTTGGATGGGGGCAACTCACCTAACCCATCTTCATCCCCTGAATAGTACCGTAGCACTCGTCTATAGATTACATAACCAAGCTGTGGGAAAAAATAAAAGCAGAAAACAAAATAGATAATGAGCATCGCTTGTCCCAATGGAAATTCCAGAAATATCCAAGTCAATCTATGTCTGGCTCCCACAAAACTCACATAGAACCCCCGAATCATATACTTATGTTCCACATGGAGTTCTCAAAAGGTTCCCATTCTTATATTGATGTTCAAGGAATTATTTTCAAATCTATACAACAAACAAGATCCTTCTAACGAAATAGTAAAAAAGGAAAATATGCTAGAAATACAGGGAACCTACTTTCCGCTCATTTCAATTTTGGTTGACAATGCAATGCAAACCATCTCTTCAGTTAATGAAACATTACCTTTTCATACATCTTTATGGCAGGGGTGTTAGATGCTCTCACAAAAAGATCAACAAAGTAACCCTTATCACTGCCAAAAGAAACTTCTCGTTAAAGAGCTGAGGCATATATGAAAAAGACTGAAAAATTACACAACCCGGTAACACTTCATATTGCTCTCAACCTAAAAACTGATTCAGAAGACGAAATGCTACTCACAAGAGACTCAAAAGATGGTGGAGAATTCAATGCTCACTTCGATAAGATAGAATAACATGACAAAAAAAAAGGCGTCAGAATAGTCATAGGATCATTTCACCTATCAACATGTCTGAGCGTGTCAAGAAAAACTATGATCAGGTTTTCCATTATTGCAATTTGCAAAATAATGATTTGTGCAAGAAGATGCCCAAGTTTCTACTTCATACAAAGAAAACAATTGACATGTGAACTGAAAGTTAATCTTAATCAAGGTATGCCCCTCTTACATCTTATCGCTGAATTCTTCAAGCAAGTTCATGAGCTTCTTGGCCAGTTGCTGCCTGCGATATTCTGGGGAAACGGTTACTGCAGTTACATGACCATGCCATGACTCACCTTGCCCCTCAACCTTTCCCATAACTGCAATCAAATCAAAATCAGATAGCTATTTATACACCTATCAAGACTAAAAACAAAGCTTGGAAGGAAAAGAGAAAGAGAAGCAATCACATTAGCATCGAGAAGAAAGCCAACAAGCGTTCGCCCATTGGCAACATCCACCTCTATTCTTACATAACCAGAATGAATAAATTAGCAAACAAACATGCCTCACTAACACCGCATTTTCGAGAACAATAGGTCACACAAACCTATAACCTTCTGCGCAAATTTGATTTTCTTAGCACACCCCCTATCCTAAACAACAAGGACCCATTTCTTAATCTGAAACCTCTCCTCCCACAACCTTGGTAGTTGGTCGGTCCAACCAAGTAAACAACTTTATACCAACATCGATACAACATACTTAATAATTTTACGAAAGAGAAACGAAACGGAACTTGTATACCAAGTAAAGTGCTAATTAAAGTACAATGTTCTTTTCACCCAAATCTAGCAGAGAAGAAAAAGCTTACTCCTAAGTTCCCAACTTCTTATTCAGTCATTAACCCTCCATTTTTATACTTAAAATTCAAACCTTTCGACCAGAAACAAACGGGATTGCAAGACACAATTTGTAATTACGAAAACATAAAACAAATGTAAATTTGCAGGGGCGAAAGCAAATTTGAGAGAGATTTGGGGTGCTTACTGTAACCCATGATTCGGTGTCCAGGTGCTTCGGCAACGTGAAAGTAGTCGGGCCATCTCGCCAAATACGTCATGTAAAACGACATATTGAACTGCAAAATCACCAGATTTATTAGAAATTTGCACAACAATTTCAGGAAATTGGAGAAGAAAAAGGAAAGGAGAGAACTTTACGGTTTCAGTGAGGTGGTCGAGATTCACAGAGCTGAATCGAAGAAGATCATTGCAGCAGAATCTGCGTATAGTCGTCATCTATCTCCCTCTCTCCCTCTCTCTCCGGCTGTATTTCGGGTCGGTTTTACCGCTGAACAAATAGGACAATGAGGTTTGGGGAATTTGCATCAGTGGCCCCTTAATATTTTCCCCGTCATTAACACTTGAGTAAACTGTCATTTAACCCTTTAAACTATCAAGCGAGTGTCAATTTCTCCCTGAACTATTTTTTCAGCCAATTAATCCCTAAACTATGTTAAAGTGGTGAATTCACCACCTACCATTAAGTATTTTAACTCCATCTAATTTTTTGTTAGAAAGTGTCATCTGCTTGGCACATGACTACAGTTTTACATTTTCTGTCTAAATATTTACAAAGAAAACATATAAAACAAATATTAAAATTAAAAAAAAAAACATACAAACCCTAAACTTAATCATTCAAAATAATAGAAAAAGTAAGGCTTTTTATATTAACATCCCACAAAATATTGAATGCACCCCATAATAAAATTTAATATTAAATGACTTATTTACTCCACTATGCAATGACAATTTTGACCTTATTAGGATTTTTTTTTAAAAAAAATTTATAAATACATCCCAAATCACTTTTAGCGTATTATTTATCTTCTCAACTATCAAAACTATCTCATTCTTCATTATTAAACAAAACCCTAACCAATGAAACTACAAACATATTGATTGAGAAAAATTGTGTTTAACGAATGAAACACGAAATCGATGTTTCTGAAGCTTCACATGAGGTAAGCCTTCACATTTTTCATTGTTTTAGTGATTTCGATGACATCGATAATTATTTAATCTTGCGTTTGCTGCATTATTTTTCAATATGAACCCTAAAAGATGAATATGAATATAGAAGATTAAATAATGCAGCAAACGCAAGATTAAATAATTATCGATGTCATCGAAATCACTAAAACAATGAAAAATGTGAAGTCTTGCTGTGAACACGAAATTTTCCTGAAACGAAAGAGACAAGAACAACGTGCACAAAATAATATTTGTATTTGATGATTTTGGGTTACAATCTCTTTCAAATTTGAGCCTCTAATTCGATCTCCGTAAAGTGTTGATTTGTGGATGTGCGATTGATCCAATGGGCCTTTGGGCTTGATCTAAGGATGAACGTTCTTCAAGGGCCGTTGAGCTTGATCTTGAAGGTGGATTTGAGCGAATCTTCAAGAAGCCGTTAGGGCTTGATCTTGAGGATAAGCGTTTCTTCAAGGGCCGTTGAGGCTTGATCTTGAATAACGGTGATGAACGGATCTTCAAGGGGCTTTTGGGCTTGATCTTGAAGAACAGTGATGAACGGATCTTCAAGGGGCTTTTGGGCTTGATCTTGAATAACGGTGATGAACGGACCTTCAAGGGCTTTTGGGCTTTGATCTTGAAGGACGGTTGGATGTGTGGATTTGTCGACGTTGTTGATCCAAAGGGCCGTTGGGGCTTGATCTTAGGATGAACGGATGATGAACGATGAACACTTTCTTCAAAGGCCGTCGGGGCTTGATCTTAGGATGAACGGATGATGAACGATGAACACTTTCTTCAAAGGCCGTCGGGGCTTGATCTTGAAGGTGGATGATTGTTGATCCAAGGGCCGTTGGGGCTTGATCTTGGAAGAACGATGAACGAAGAACGAAGAAGGCTTTCTTGATTCTTCGTGAACCTGGATGCTTGAGAGCTTCGGAGTTTCAGAGCTTCAGAGCTTCAAGGTGTAATATGAATTTGTCCTAAAATGAATGAAATTGGCTTCTATTTATAGAATTTTCCAAGGCCTAATTTTGAATATAATATTCCAGATGAAATAAGTCGTTTCTGCCAGGTATTGACACATGTCTTGTTTGATGACTTTTCTGACTCATTTCAATTTTTCATCGAGTCATATGCTACGTATAAAATTTATGTAATACATGAGCGTTGAAACTTTGATTTATCGGTCAACATTTATTTACCAAAATTTCGATGTCTACAAATGCCCCCACTTCAAGGCGCGTCGTATACATGTGCTTGTCATGTGTAGGAGATGCGTTTTGAAGTCCCTTAATGTAGATGTCGATCCAAGGGCCGTTGGGGCTTGATCTTGAATTGGGCTGGAAATTTCTTCAAGAGCCGTTGAGGCTTGTTCTTGGACTTTGTTTGAAATTTCTTCAAGGGCCGTCGAGGCTTGATCTTGAAGGTTGAAATTGGACCACAAGGAGCTTCATGTGGTAGATGGTCTTTGGCTTTGGTAGTGGATGAATCGGCACGTATTTGTTTTTGCGCTTTGTTGACTTTCCACAGCTTTGATCTTGAACTGGGTTGGAGGATTTTCTGGATTCCTCCAATTGTTGATTTTCCACAGCTTGTTCTTGAACTGGATTTTATTCAAATATGGTGGACGCTTGATCTTGAATCGGACATGTGATTTCCGTAAGGGCCGTCGAGGCTTGATCTTGAATTTGGCTCGAAGCTTCTTCAAAGGCCGTTAAGGCTTGATTCTTGAAGGTTGACTCGAACACATGGCAAGCAAGCACGAGGTGAAGGTGACGACTTGTTGCTTTGTTCAATCTTTCTAATTCACACCTGAGCAGTTTGGTCAACGGTATGATCTTCAAGATTGATGGGCTCTTCTTCTAGTTGGTGACTTGATCTTTAAGGATTTGATTCAAGGGTGGTGAATCGGCACGTGCAGCCCACAACGCCTAGCGAGTCGACCCAAGAATTTGAGGGTCAAAACGAGTCATCCACCCAGAGTGATTGCAACCCTGATGATATGAGATACTTTTGATTTTGAAGAAGTAGCGGATGAATTGGCACATGCTTTGTTGTGCTTGTGGATGCTTCAATGTATCATTTTCCCTTGCCTTATCTGTTCTTCTGGCAGATGTGGTATCTTCTCTGGAAGCATAAGATGTTGAGATAATGGGTACTTCGATACAAGTGCTAGGTAAGCAATCAGGGAAGGGTTCCAAGCAGTCGGTTCCAGATCGGAAGATTGATACCAAGTGCTGATTGATTGCTTTCTTTCTCATTGTCCCGCAGATAAGAACAAGGACAAAGAAAAGGATAGGGAGAAAGCATGATATGAAATACTTTTGCTTTCGAAAAAATGGTGGCGATTTGACAGCATTGCACAACGAGGCTTTGCTCTTCGGCGATGGTGCCGTCAATATGTTGTTGAAGCTTCTCGAGCTTTCGGATTCAACTCAGACCCCTTATTCTCTCTAATTCTTCAACTCAGATTCCTTCTGCTGAGTTGATTGTGCATGCCGCATTTCCTTATTTGTTCTCCAGACAGATGTGGCAGCTTCTTGAGTTTCTCAGCTCAGACTTCTTCTGCTGAGTTGGCTGTGCAGGCTGCATTCTTCTCTGCTTGTTTCTTCTGCACGTTGTCTCCACATGCTGCAAGGTATCATTTTCACTTGCCTTATCTATTCTCCAGGCAGATGTGGCAACTTCTTTGGAAGTACATCAGCAGTGGAAGATGAGTACTCGAGAGCAGTGCTAGGTAGGCAATCAGGGAAGGGTTCCAAGCAGTCGGTTCCTTACCCGAGTTTGAGTGGAGGTTCCGGCATATTGCTTTCTTTATCCTTGTCTTTTCAGGTAAGAACAAGGATAAAGGAAAGGACAGGGAGAACGCATGATATGAGATACTCTTACTTTCTACCCTGGTGATATGAGATACTTTTGCTTTGGTGTCATTTGTTTGCAGAAGTACCCCAAGGAATAAGGAACACTGAGTGATTCGAGAGGCTTCGTTGGGCAGGCATTCTCGAAGATGAAGAAAGGTTCTGTATTTCTGCCTTGCTATGGAGGGTGAAGGTGGATTGTTATAGGAAGTTTTTAAATACCTGTAGAGGTATTATTCTTTCACTCGTGTCAGCAACCATTGAGTGATTGATCAGTATGGCTTCACGTGTTTTCTTCTTTATCAGAAATCTTTGACAAATTGTTCATAATTTTCGACAAGCTGAGTGTGCATGTGACAGGTGTTGACGAGGCTGAAAAAGACTGGCGCCTTTTCGATATCTGGGATCGGCACTTCGACAAATTACCCGTGATTTCCGCAAAGCTGAGTTTGCATGTGATGGGTGCTGACGTGTCTGGAAAAGCAAGATGCTTCTCCGATTTCTGAGCTTGCCTCTTCGATTTTTGAATTGGCCTCTTCAAATTCTGAGCTCACCTCTTCGATCTCTGAAATCCCGTCGAGTGTTGATTTTTATAGAGGCACGCAGTTCGTTTCAAAGCACACTTGAATTTTCGCTTGTAGAAACTCCCTTCTTGCACTTCTAAGATCTTGATTTGTCTGACCTCTTCTTTCTTCAACACCTTTGAAAATGTCTGGACCCTCCGACCGTCGTTTTGACTTGAACCTTGGTGAAAAGGTAGTCCCGCCTTCTCCAGACAACATATGGCGCCCATCCTTCATATCCCCTACTGGTCCTCTTACCGTTGGGGATTCGATAATGAAGAATGATATGACCGCTGCGGTGGTGGCCTGGAACCTTGTCACTCTCAAAGATAACAGACTACTTTCCAAACGGTCCGATGAGTTGGCTGTTAAAGATTCTCTGGCTCTCAGTGTGCAGTGTGCAGGTTCTGTGTCTAATATGGCCCAATGCCTATTTGCTCGAACCCGTCAAGTTGAATCATTGGCGGCTGAGGTGATGAGTCTCAAACAGGAGATTAGAGGGCTCAAGCATGAGAATAAACAGTTGCACAGGCTCGCACATAACTATGCTATAAACATGAAGAGGAAGATTGACCATATGCAGGAATCTGATGGTCAGATTTTACTTGATCATCAGAGGTTTGTGGGTTTATTCCAACAGCATTTGCCCTCGTCTTCTGGGGCTGTAGCGCGTAATGAAGCTCCAAATGATCAATCTTCGGTGCCTCCTCCTCCTAGGGTTTCGCCGAGTGATGAGGCTTCACACAAGCAACCTTCGTGAAGGCTCCCTATTGTTTGCTACTTGCACATTTGTAAAAAAAAAAAATATTTCGTTTACATGTAGAATGCAATTTTATGTAATCTTTCCAGAGAAATAAATAAAATGGATTTTATTTCTCTCAATGCAATTTTTTTTTTAGAGAAATAAATAAACTGGGCTTTATTTCTCTCAATGCAATTATTATATATATTTTTTATACATATTACATTATATATATGCACACACCGCACCATCATGACCCTTTTTTTTTTTTTTCGGTGCTAGCCACCACCACTTTCTTTTGCATGCACCATTCCACATCTTTTCATCATTTATATATATATATATATTTTTTCTCTTCTTTCATGATGCTGAGGCACCACCTTTGCTTTTCCTTTTTTTCTTTCTTTCCTTTCGTGATACTTACATCCACCATCACTAATGAAATGATGGCTCTCATACTCATACCGCACCATGATATATATATATATATATATATATATATCTTCGCCATTGTTGTTTGCCACGGATGGAAGGCTACAGTCGAGGCTTCATGACCGGCTAGTCGTTTGACGACGGTTATTGAAGTTCTTCACCGTTGCTGTTTGCCATTGCCACTACATAACCATTGCACCACCACTGCATTCTTGTTGCCTTGCACCGCCTGCTACTGCACAGCCACTGCATTTTATTTTATTTTATTTTATTTTTAAACATTTATTTATATTTTGATGTGACTGGACTCGAAATTTTGAATATTGAAGCTGCCTACGTACCCCTCAAAAGAAGAGATTAAGTCGTAACGTAGTTCAAATACATACATATTTTTTTGGTATTTTCTTTTTTGTGCTGTTTGCAGTTTCAACTCGTGCAGGCAATGAGCGTTTGTTGCCGTGTGCAGTTTAGGCTCATGCAGGCAATGAGCGTTTGTTGTCGTGTGCAGTTTTAGGCTCGTGTAGGCAAGGAGCGTTTTGGTGTCGCCTTTTATGCTTGTGCGGACAATGAGCTTTGGTTGTCGCCTTTTAGGCTCATGCGAACGAGGAGCATTGGTTCATACAGTTTAGGCTCGTGCGAACAAGGAGCTTCGTGTCCTACAGTTTATGCTTGTGCAGACAATGAGCTTTGGTTGTCGCCTTTTAGGCTCGTGCGAACGAGGAGCATTGGTTCATGCAGTTTAGGCTCGTGCAAACAAGGAGCATTGGTGTTGCCTACAGTTTAGGCTCGTGTGGACAATGAGCTTTGGTTGTCGCCTTTTAGGCTCATGCGAACGAGGACCATTGGTTTGTGCAGTTTAGGCTCGTGCGAACAAGGAGCTTCGTGTCCTACAATTTAGGCTCGTGTGGACAATGAACTTTGGTTTGTGCAGTTTAGGCTCGTGCGAACAAGGAGCATTGGTTCGTGCAGTTTAAGCTCGTGCGACCAAGGAGCATTGGTGTTGCCTTTTATGCTCGTGCAGACCAGGAGCTTTGTGCCATGCAGTTTAGGCTCATGCAAACGAGGATCCTCGGTGGTTCGTCAAACGATCCGGGAGAGTCGTTCCTCGCAATCTTCATAGCAAGGAGCTTTGATCGTGTGATTGAAGAAGTATTCGGGTAAGAAGTCGCGCATCGTGATGGCAACGGACGATCTTTGTGTCGCACTTTCATCATCTTCAACACGTTCACGTTGCTTTGAAGGTTGACAATAGTTGTTTTGCCCCCTTTCCGATTGGCGGACTTGTGGAGGAAACGTATGCTTCTTGTGCAATTTCTTAGGAGTGACTTGAGTCCATCCTTCAACTTTGCTTGTCTTGGAGGATGCCCCCGGAGGTTGAGGTAAAAACTTTGAGTCGGAAGAGTCAGAGATGGTGGTATAGTTTGACTTCACCACATCGTCAAGATCTAGCTCGATGATTCCTTTTCGAGCCAGCTTCATGATAAGATCTTTCAGCACGAAACACTTTTCTGTCGGATGACTGATGAAGCGGTGGAATTTACAGTACCTTGGACTGTCGGTGCGATTCATCTCTTTTTGCCGTCTGCACTCAGGCAAGTTGATCACCTTCTTTTCCAGCAAGTCTTCTAACATGGCAACCACATCAGAGTCGGGGAATGGATAAGTCTTCTCCTCGACTGCAAAGACAGGCTCTCGGAGACCTCTTCAATCGAGATGTGCGTCCAAGGCATGCAATGGAGTTTGCAATACATCCTTCAAGGCATCAAACCACGAACCTTCGAGCAGCTAGCCACCCGCGCCCATAACATGAAGTTAAGCATCGCCTATCATGGGAAGAATGAATCGATCGCCGACTACAAGAACGACAAAGTTCTTGAGACAAAGGTAGAGAAGGCTGCGTGGAAATCCACCAAGGAAGCAATGATGGTCAACACATCTCCTGTCAAAATCTCTACACGAGGCAAGGTGATTCAAGCCGAAGCTTTTCGTAATCAAGAGATGCGTAAACGTACTTTGAAGGAGCTCGAGGAGAAGACTTATCCATTCCCTGACTCTGATGTGGTTGCCATGTTAGAAGACTTGCTGGAAAAGAAAGTGATCAGCTTGCCTGAGTGCAAACGGCCAGAAGAGATGAATCACACCAATAGTCCAAGGTACTGTAAATTCCACCGCTTCATCAATCATCCGACAGAAAAGTGCTTCGTGCTGAAAGATCTCATCATGAAGCTGGCTCAAAAAGGAATCATCGAGCTAGATCTTGACGATGTGGTGAAGTCAAACTATACCACCATCACTTTTGGCTCTTCCGACTCAAAGTTTTTACCTCAACCTCCGAGGGCATCCTCCAAGACAAGCAAAGTTGAAGGATAGACTCAAGTCACTCCTAAGAAATTGCACAAAAAGCATACATCTCCTCCACAAGTCCGCCAATCGGAAAGGGGGTAAAACAGCTCTTGTCAACCTTCAAAGCAACGTGAACGTGTTGAAGATGATGAAATTGTGACACAAAGATCGTCCATTGCCATCACGATGCGCGACTTCTTACCCGAAGACTTCTTCAATCACACGATCAAAGCTCCTTGCTATGAAGATTGCGAGGAACGACTCTCCTGGATCGTTTGGAACCATCGAGGCTCCTCGCCTGCATGAGCCTAAACTGCATGGCACAAAGCTCCTGGTCTGCATGAGCATAAAAGGCAACACCAATGCTCCTTGTTCGCATGAGCCTAAACTGCACGAACCAATGCTCATTGTTCACACAAGCCTAAATTGCACAAACCAAAGCTCTTTGTCCACACGAGCCTAAACCGTAGGACACCAAGCCCCTTGTTCGCACAAGCCTAAATTGCACGAACCAATGCTCCTCGTTCGCACGTGCTTAAAAGGCGACAACCAAAGCTCCTTGTCCACACGAGCCTAAAATGTAGGCAACACCAATGCTCCTTGTTCGCACGAGCCTAAACTGCACGAACCAATGCTCCTCGTTCGCACGAGCCTAAAAAGCGACAACCAAAGTTCATTGTCTGCACAAGCATAAACTGTAGGACACGAAGCTCCTTATTCGCACGAGCCTAAACTGCACGAACCAATGCTCCTCGTTCGCACAAGCCTAAAAGGCGACAACCAAAGGTCATTGTCCGCACAAGCATAAAAGGCGACACCAAAACGCTCATTGTCTGCACGAGCCTAAAACTGCACACGGCAACAAACGCTCATTGCCTGCACGAGCCTAAACTGCACACGGCAACAAACGCTCATTGCCTGCACGAGTTGAAACTGCAAACGGCACAAAAAAGAAAATACCAAAAAAATGTGTATATGTATGTCTCGGCCCAGCAGCAGAAGGACACACAGACGAACAACAGGTTCGTCATCGAGCACATGCCCAAAAGCCCAGAACCAGTTGATGCCATTAGATACAGCCCAGGCCCTTCAAAACCATAGACCAAATCCAGGCTCATCTCCTTCCTTGTCCACCAATTACAAATCCGGGCCCAGCTCTCAAAGCCCATCTTCACAAGTCTCACACTCTCTGCTGAAATAGCTGCGGGGAATGTGAAACCGAGCGAATCGATGGTCTCGACGATCGTTCTTCCTTCTCCACTGTTTCACCGCCTACTCTCGCCTTCTCTCGGTCGGAGCTCCACAAAGCCTTCAGATGAAATGGTTCAGGATTAGGGTTCAAAGATGCTGGGATCATATAGATTTGCAAAGCTTCAGAGGAAATGGTAGATCTACTCTCGTCTTCTTTCGTCAGCTCTCATCTTCCCCCGCAACGCAACTGCAGCTCAGCAGCAACCTCTACCATAAGCTCCACAGACCTGTCGCTGCAACGCCCGCACCCACCAGGCTAACTTCCTCGTCGCCCAACTCGACCAGCCACCAAACTCTCTTGCTTTCGCGCAACCATCGAAATGAAGACAACGAACAGTGAAGAAACAGTGACTGAGTATGTCTCGGACTGGGCCGATTTGACCTAGGAGCGCCTAATCAATATCTTGGGACGGCTCACCCCGGAGCAACGATAGATAGGGCCGATGCTGGTCTACAAGTCATGGCTGCCGGTGTGCAAAGAGCTATGCCTCAACTCCAACACCCCCAAGGCCGCACCTCCGCTGCGACTCCTCCACCTCAACAGCTCTTCCACCAGGCGTCATCTCCTCCTTCAAATCACTGTCAGATCTTCAATAGTCTCCTGGTTGAGGTCCTCAGCTCCGAAAGTGTTCGAGGGTTGATGTCATGGGCTTGGGTTCTATCCCCCGTCACTCCCACCAACTCCAAGCGAGGCAGCAACAGCTCGCGATCCTCGTCAACAAGGTGGCACGAAAATGACAACCTCAAATGGTTGTACTTACCTTGCTCTGCTCATCGCCCACGACTTCCCCAAGCCGGTTACTACCAGCCAAATACAACACATCACGATGTTGTTCAAGGACGACGACGTTTTGGTTCTTATTCATTACAGGGACCTCACACGCTTCACGGAGAGATCCTCGATGACCAGGCAGTGCTTGAAAACGGCGTTCAAGGCTTTAGCACCAAACCTGCATGAGCCGTCGTGGACAACGCGGAGCCGCTTCACGGAGAACTCCTCGAGCGCAGAAATTGCATCGTCGTCACTAGCTCCTCATGCTCGTCAGTACATGCAGAGAAATGACCTCTTCATGCCCTCCGCTGCTCTTCGTCCATCCCTGCAAATTCCCTGGCAATCACTCCCCTTTAAAAAGAAAAATAATAATAATAATAATAATAAATAATAAAAAATGACAGCCATTGGTGGTGTCGGCATGGGCATCATATAAAAAAGAAAAAAGAAAAAAAATATAATATATATATATATATCATGGTGCGGTATGAGTATGAGAGCCATCATTTCATTAGTGATGGTGGATGTAAGTATCACGAAAGGAAAGAAAGAAAAAAAGGAAAAGCAAAGGTGGTGCCTCAGCACCATGAAAGAAGAGAGAAAAAAAAAAATATATATATATATATATAAAATGATGAAAAGATGTGGAATGGTGCATGCAAAAGAAAGTGGTGGTGGCTAGCACCGAAAAAAAAAAAAGGATCATGATGGTGCGGTGTGTGCATATATATAATGTAATATGTATAAAAAATATATATAATAATTGCATTGAGAAAAAATAAAGCCCAGTTTATTTATTTCTCTAAAAAAAAATTGCATTGAGAGAAATAAAATCCATTTTATTTATTTCTCTGGAAAGATTACATAAAATTGCATTCTACATGTAAACGAAAAAAAAAATTTTACATATGTGCAAGTAGCAAACAATAGGGAGCTTTCACGAAGGTTGCTCGTGTGAAGCCTCATCACTCGGCGGAACCCTAGGAGGAGGAGGCACTGAAGGTTGATCATTTGGAGATTCATTACGCGCTACAGCCCCAGAAGACGAAGGCAAATGTTGTTGGAACAAACCCATAAACCTCTAATGATCAAGTAAAATCTGACCATCAGATTCCTGCATATGGTCAATCTTCCTCTTCATGTTTGTAGTATAGTTATGTGCAAGCCTGTGCAACTGTTTATTCTCATGCTTGAGCCATCTAATCTCCTGTTTGAGACTCATCATCTCAGCCGCCAATGATTCAACTTGACGGGTTCGAGCAAATAGGCGTTGGGCCATATTAGACACAGAACCTACACACTGCACACTGAGAGCCAGAGAATCTTTAACAGCCAACTCATCAGACCGTTTGGAAAGTAGTCTGTTATCATTGGGAGTGACAAGGTTCCGGGCCACCACCGCAGCGGTCATATCATTCTTCATCATCGAATCCCCAACGGTAAGAGGACCAGTAGGGGATATGAAGGATGGGCGCCATATGTTGTCTGGAAAAGGCGGGACTACCTTTTCACCAAGGTTCAAGTCAAAACGACGGTCGGAGGGTCCAGACATTTTCAAAGGTGTTGAAGAAAGAAGAGGTCAGACAAATCAAGATCTTAGAAGTGCAAGAAGGGAGTTTCTACAAGCGAAAATTCAAGTGTGCTTTGAAACAAATTGCGTGCCTCTATAAAAATCAGCACTCAACGGGATTTCAGAGATCGAAGAGGCAAGCTCAGAATTCGAAGAGGCCAATTCAAAAATCGAAGAGGCAAGCTCAGAAATCGAAGAAGCATCTTGCTTTTCCAGACACGTCAACACCCATCACACGCAAACTCAGCTTTGCGGAAATCATGAGTAATTTGTCGAAACGCCGATCCCAGATATCGAAGAGGCGCCAGTCTTTTTCAGCCTCGTCAACACCTGTCATATGCACACTCAGCTTGGCGGAAATTAAAGACAATTTGTCGAAGATTTCTGATAAAGAAGAAAGCACGTGAAGCCATACTGATCAATCACTCAATGGTTGCCGACACGAGTGAAAGAATAGTACCTCTACAAGTATTAAAAAACTTCCTATAACAATCCACCTTCACCCTCCATAGCAAGGCAGATATACAAAACCTTTCTTCATCTCCGAGAATGCCTTCCCAGCGAAGCCTCTCAAGTCACTCAGTGTTCCTTATTCCTTGGGGTACCTCTGCAAACAAATGACACCAAAGCAAAAGTATTTCATATCACCAGGGTAGAAAGCAAGAGTATCTCATATCATGCGTTCTTCCTGTCCTTTCCTTTATCTTTGTTCTTACCTGCAAAGACAAGGATAAAGAAAGCAATATGCCGGAACCTCCACTCAAACTCGGGTAAGGAACCGACTGCTTGGAACCCTTCCCTAATTGCCTACCTAGCACTGCTCTCGAGTACTCGTCTTCCACTACTGCTGTACTTCCAAAGAAGTTGCCACATCTGCCTAGAGAACAGATAAGGCAAGTGAAAATGATACCTTACAGCATGTGGAGACCACGTGCAAAACAAACAAGTAGAGAAGAATGCAGCATGCACAGCCAACTCAGCAGAAGGAGTCTGAGCTGAAGAACTCAAGAAGCTACCACATCTGCCTAGAGAACAAATAAGGAAATGCAGCATGCACAATCAACTCAACAGAAGGAATCCGAGTTGAAGAATTAGAGAGAATAAGGGGTCCGAGTTGAATCCGAGAGCTCGAGAAGCTTCAACAACATATTGACGGCACCATCGCCGAAGAGCAAAGCCTCGCTATGCAACGCTGTCAAATTGCCACCACTTTTTCGAAACCAAGAGTATTTCATATCATGCTTTCTCCATGTCCTTTTCTTTGTCCTTGTTCTTACCTGTGGGACAAGGAGAAAGAAAGCAATCAGCCAGCACTTGTTATCAATCTTCTGATCTGGAACCGACTACTTGGAACCCTTCCCTGATTGCTTACCTAGCACTGCTCTCGAAGTACCCATTATCTCAACATCTTATGCTTCCAGAAAAGATACCAAATCTGCCAGAAGAACAGATAAGGCAAGGGAAAATGATACATTGAAGCATGTGGAGACAAGCACAACAAAGCACGTGCCGATTCATCCGCTACTTCTTCAAAATCAAAAGTATCTCATATCATCAGGGTTGCAATCATTCTGGGTGGAGGACTCGTTTTGACCCTCAAATTCTTGGGTCGACTCGCTAGGCGTTGTGGGCTGCACGTGCCAATTCACCACCCTTGAATCAAATCTTTAAAGATCAAGTCACCAACTGGAAGAAGAGCCCATCAATCTTGAAGATCATACCATTGACCAAACTGCTCAGGTGTGAATTAGAAAGATTGAACAAAGCAACAAGTCGTCACCTTCACCTCATGCCTGTTTGCCATGTGTTCTAGTCAACCTTCAAGAATCAAACCTTAACGGCCCTTGAAGAAGCTTCCAGCCAAATTCAAGATCAAGCCTCGACGGCCCTTGAGGAAATCACAAGTCCGATTCAAGATCAAGCGTCCACCATATTTGAATCAAATCCAGTTCAAGAATAAGCTGCGGAAAATCAACAATTGCAGGAATCCAGAAAAGCCTCCAACCCAGTTCAAGATCAAAGCTGTGGAAAGTCAACAAAGCGCAAAAACAAATACGTGATGATTCATCCACTACCAAAGCCAAAGATCATCTACATAAAGCTCCTTGTGGTCCAATTTCAACCTTCAAGATCAAGCCTCGACGGCCCTTGAAGAAATTTCAAACAAAGTCCAAGAACAAGCCTCAACGGCCCTTGAAGAAATTTCCAGCCCAATTCAAGATCAAGCCCCAACGGCCCTTGGATCGACATCTACATTAAGGGACTTCAAAACGCATCTCCTACACGTGACAAGCACATGTATACGACGCGCCTTGAATTGGGGGCATTTGTAGACATCGAAATTTTGGTAAATAAATGTTGACCGAAAAATCAAAGTTTCAACGCTCATGTATTACATAAATTTTACACGTAGCATATGACTGGACGAAAAATTGAAATGAGTCAGAAAAGTCATCAAACAGGACACGTGTCAACACCTGGCAGAAACGACTTATTTCATCTGGAATATTATATTCAAAATTAGGCCTTGGAAAATTCTATAAATAGAAGCCAATTTCATTCATTTTAGGACGAATTCATATTACACCTTGAAGCTCTGAAGCTCTGAAACTCCGAAGCTCTCAAGCATCCAGGTTCCCGAAGAATCAAGAAAACCTTTTTCGTTCTTCGTTCATCGTTCTTCCAAGATCAAGCCCCAACGGTCCTTGGATCAACAATTATCCACCTTCAAGATCAAGCCCCAAAGGCCCTTGAAGAACTTCAACCAATTCAAGATCAAGCCCCGACGGCCCTTGAAGAAAGTGTTCATCGTTCATCATCGTTCATCATCCGTTCATCCTAAGATCAAGCCCCAACGGCCATTTGGATCAACAACGTCGACAAATCCACACATCCAACCGTCCTTCAAAATCAAAGCCCAAAAGCCCTTGAAGGTCCGTTCATCACCGTTATTCAAGATCAGCCCAAAGCCCCTTGAAGATCCATTCATCACTGTTCTTCAAGATCAAGCCCAAAAGCCCCTTGAAGAGCGTTTCTTTAAGGGCTGTTGAGGCTTGATCTTGAATAACGGTGATGAACGGATCTTCAAGGGCTTTTGGGATTGATCTCGAAGAACAGTGATGAACAGATCTTCAAGGGCTTTTGGGCTTGATCTTGAATATGGATGATTGTTGATCCAAGGGCCGTCGGGGCTTGATCTTGGAAGAACGATGAACGAAGAACGTTTTCTTCAAGGGCTGTCGGGGCTTGATCTTGAAGGTGGATGATTGTTGATCCAAGGCCTAATTTTGAATATAATATTCCAGATGAAATAAGTCATTTCTGCCAGGTGTTGACACGTGTCCTATTTGATGACATTTCTAACTTATTTTGATTTTTTGTTTAGACATACGCTATGTGTAAAATTTATGTAATACATGAGCGTCGAAACTTTGATTTATTGGTCAACAAAGCTTTGGTTTGTGCAATTTAGGCTCGTGCGAACAAGGAGCATTGGTTCGTGCAGTTTAGGCTTGTGCGAACAAGGAGCATTGGTGTTGCCTTTTATGCTCGTGCAGACCAGGAGTTTTGTGCCATGCAGTTTAGGCTTATGCAGGCGATGAGCCTTGGTGGTTCGTCAAACGATCCGAGAGAGTCGTTCCTCGCAATCTTCATAGCAAAGAGCTTTGACCGTGTGATTGAAGAAGTCTTCGGGTATGAAGTCGCACATCGTGATGGCAACGGACGATCTTTGTGTCGCAATTTCATCATCTTCAACACGTTCACGTTGCTTTGAAGGTTGACAAGAGTTGTTTTGCCCCCTTTCCGATTGGCGGACTTGTGGAGGAGACGTATGCTTCTTGTGCAATTTCTTAGGAGTGACTTGAGTCCATCCTTCAACTTTGCTTGTCTTGGAGGATGCCCCCGGAGGTTGAGGTAAAAACTTTGAGTCGGAAGAGCCAGAAGTGATGGTGGTATAGTTTGACTTCACTACATCGTCAAGATCTAGCTCGATGATTCCTTTCTGAGCCAGCTTTATGATGAGATCTTTCAGTACGAAGCACTTTTCTGTTGAATGATTGATGAAGCGGTGGAATTTACAGTACCTTGGACTGTCGGTGCGATTCATCTCTTCTGGCCGTCTGCACTCAGGCAAGCTGATCACCTTCTTTTCCAGCAAGTCTTCTAACATGGCAACCACATCAGAGTCGGGGAATAGATAAGTCTTCTCCTCGAGCTCCTTCAAAGTACGACTACGCATCTCTTGATTACGAAAAGCTTCGGCTTGAATCGCCTAACCTCGTGTAGAGATTTTGACGGGAGCTGTGTTGACCGTCATTGCTTCATTGGTGGATTTCCACGCAGCCTTCTCTACCTTTGTCTCAAGAACTTTATCGTTCTTGTAGTCGGTGATCGGTTTCTTCTTCCCATGATGGGCGATGCTTAACTCCATGTCATAGGCGCGGGTGGCTAGCTCTTCGAAGGTTCGTGGTTTGATGCCTTGAAGGATGTATTGCAAACCCCATTGCATGCCTTGGATGCACATCTCGATTGAAGAGGTCTACGAGAGTCTGTCTTTGCAGTCGAGGCTTAGAGTGCGCCATCTGTTGATGTAGTCAATGACCGGCTCATCTTTCCATTGCTTCGTACTTGTGAGCTCCAGCATGCTTACAGTGCGGCGGGTGCTGTAGAAGCGGTTAAAGAATTCTCTTTCCAATTGCTCCCAGTTGTTGATGGACTCAAGCTCTAGGTCCGTGTACCACTCAAAGGCGTTTCCTTTCAGCGAGCGCACAAACTGCTTGGCGAGGTAGTCTCCCTCTGTCCCCGCGTTGTTGCAAGTTTCGACGAAATGTGCAACGTGCTGCTGTGGGTTTCCTTTTCCATCAAACTGCATGAATTTTGGTGGTTGATAACCCATTGGCATCTTCAGGGCATCAATCTTCTTGGAGTATGGCTTCGAGTAGAACAAAGAGGTATGTGAGCTCTCTTCCTACTGTGCCTTGATGGTGTTGGTGATCATCTCCTACAGCTGCTGGATAGAAAGAGATCCCATGAGTGTCGCTGCTTGGTCTGGCTCCGGCTTCATATTGATTTTCTCCACTGGAGGCTCCTCTTCTTCGCCAGTTGTTCTCTTTAGTGGATCATCCTCTGGGTCGGGGTTCTCGCCGTCATGTGGCTCCAGTCAGCTGACGAGTGCAACGATTTGCAAGTCTTTTTCTTCAACAATCCGTGTTAGCCTTGCAATTGCTTCATTCATTTGAGCCAGCTGTTCTTCAATTGAGGTAACGCTGATGGTCATGACTTGTGCAACCATCATACGCAACTCTACAAGCATCCAGGGTGTTGATGAAGGACCCCGTTGGCCGTTTAGGGATGTCATCTGATGTGCATCAACGGTATGCTTCGATGCCCCCAGCGAGGTTAGGTTGATGACGGGCTTGCGTCTTTGATGCTCCATTTGCTCCCTTAGCGGCATCGACTTTGAGGTGGTTTGTTGAAGAGTAGTTGTGGTGCCAATGGATGCTCCGTTCATGGCAGAAGTGCTCAGGTTTCTTCCCTTTGCGAGAACGGCTTGTCCTTTGCTTGATGCCATTGATTTTGGAAGTGGGCTTGAATTTGTTGAACGGAGAAAAAGATGAGAGGTAGAGATTGTCCCACCGGGCGTGCCAAATTTGTGAACACGAAATTTTCCTGAAACAAAAGAGACAAGAACAACGTGCACAAAATAATATTTGTATTTGATGATTTTGAGTTACAATCTCTTTCAAATTTGATCCTCTGATTCGATCTCCGTAAAGTGTTGATTTGTGGATGTGTGATTGATCCAAAGGGCATTTGGGCTTGATCTAAGGATGAACGTTCTTCAAGGGCCGTTGAGCTTGATCTTGAATGTGGGTTTGAGCAGATCTTCAAGGAACGAAGAACGAAGAAGGCTTTCTTGATTCTTCGGGAACCTGGATGCTTGAGAGCTTCGGAGTTTCAGAGCTTCAGAGCTTCAAGGTGTAATATGAATTCGTCCTAAAATGAATGAAATTGGCTTCTATTTATAGAATTTTCCAAGGCCTAATTTTGAATATAATATTCCAGATGAAATAAGTCGTTTCTGCCAGGTGTTGACACGTGTCCTGTTTGATGGCTTTTCCGACTCATTTCAATTTTTCATCGAGTCATATGCTACGTGTAAAATTTATGTAATATATGAGCGTTAAAACTTTGATTTATCGGTCAACATTTATTTACCAAAATTTCGATGTCTACACTTATCTCATGTGAAGCTTCAGAAACATCGATTTCGTGTTTCATTTGTCAAAACAATTTGTCTCAATCAACATGTTTGTAGTTTCATTGGTTAGGGTTTTGTCCAACAATGGAGGATGAGAGGGTTTTGATAGTTGAGAAAATAAATAATACGTTAAAAGTGATTTTGGGTGTATTTATAAAATTTTATTTTTTTTAAAACCTAATAAGGTCAAAATTGTCATTGCATAGTGGAGTAAATAAGTCATTTAATATTAAATTTTAATATATGGTGCATTCAACATTTTGTAGGGTGTTAATATAAAAAGCCGTACTTTTTCTATTATTTTGAATGATTAAGTTTAGGGTTTGTATGTTTTTTTTTTTAATATTTGTTTTATATATTTTCTTTGTAAAGATTTAGACAAAAAATGTAAAAAGGTGGTCATGTGCCAAGCACATGACACTTTCTAACAGAAAATTAGATGGAGTTAAAGATACTTAACGGTAGGGGGTGAATTGGCCACTTTAACATAGTTTAGGGGGTCAATTGGTTGAAAAAATAGTTCAGGGGGAAATTGATACTCACATGATAGTTTAGGGGGTTAAATGATTGTTTACTCTTAACACTTAAGTGCTCATTTTTCATGCTGTTTACAATTTGCCACCTTCATGCAATTAAATCCACTTTTCTGTTAAACATCGGTACGTGTCATGAATGTGTGCCTTTTTCATAAAGCATTCTCGTCATTTTCGTTGTTAAACAAGGCACAACATAGAGGTAAAATATTCTGAGTTTTGATTTTATTACTTTGAAATTATATTTATTTTTTATTTTCATGAATTAATAAATTATGAGAATTAAAGTTCTGTATTTTAGTTACTAATTTTTCATGTGTTTTATATATATATATGAAGCCTTTAAAGGAAGAGATCTTCATTTTTTTTGGGTAAATTACATAGTAGCCCCTCAGGTTTGAGGTCTATTATAATCTTATACAACATCTTTAAAACATTTCACTTTCATACCTCAAGTACTATTTTATTTCAATTTCATACAACCGTTACATTTTCCATCCATGGATCTGTTAAATGCTGATGTGGCTACCACATATATGCCACGTGGCAAATAAAATAATTTTTATTTATTTTTTTTAAAACATGTCTGCCACTACTTTTTTTTTCTCTTTCTTCTTCTTCTTCTTCTGGGTTCGATCCCTTTTTTTTTTGTTCTTCTTCTTCTGATGTGGCTACCACATATATGCCACGTGGCTGCCACATATATGCCACGTGGCTGCCAAATGTCTGCCACGTGGCAAATAAAATAATTTTTTATTTATTTTTTTTAAAACATGTCTGCCAGTACTTTTTTTTTTCTCTTTCTTCTTCTTCTTCTTCTGGGTTCGATCCCTTTTTTTTTTTCTTCTTCTTCTTCTTCTTCTTCTTTTTCTTCCTCCTTCTTCTTCTGGGTTCGGTCCCTTTCTTTTTTTCTTTTTCTTTTTTTTTTCTTCTTCTTCTTCTTCTTCCCCCTCCTCATCTTTCTTCTTCTCTTCTTCTTCTTCCTCCTTCTTCTTCTGGGTTCGGTCCCTTTCTTTTTTTTTTCTTTTTTTTTCTTCTTCTTCTTCTTCTTCTTCCTCCTCCTCCTCTTTCTTCTTCTCTTCTTCTTCTTCCTCCTTCTTCTTCTGGGTTGCAAGGGTTCGGTCCCTTTTTTTTTTTTTCCTTCCATATTCAGGTTTTTTTTAAAAAAATTATTTTATTTGCCACATGGCAAACATTTGGCAACCACATGGCATATATGTGGCAGCCACGTCAGCATTTAACAGATCCATGGATGGAAAATGTAACGGTTGTATGTAATTGAAATAAAATAGTACTTGAGGTATGAAAGTGAAATGTTTTAAAGATGTTGTATAAGATTGCAAATAGACTTCAAACTTGAGGGGCTACTATGTAATTTACCTTTTTTTTTTTATAAAAATGGAGATTAGTTGTGAGGTCTACACCACATCGAACTTTAACGATCTGAATCGTCTATTTTTTAAGTTGTACCTCATAGATCATCCTTACAAAATATTAGTCAAATCAGAAATATTTAACACATCTAATTGGGTTCAAAGAAATGAATGAATACTTTGTTATATAAGAAACAATGAAATTTGATTTTAATAATTAAATAGGCAAATGGTTTCAGATTAAATTGAATTTTTGCAAAGATGATCTATAAATCGAGACTAATAAAACAGATGATTCGGATCATTAAAATTCGATGTGAAGTGAGCCCCACACTTAATCCCTATTTTTTTTTTTCAAAAAATGGGTATCCCTTTGCATAAAGGGGTTGTATATATATAAATTAAAATGGTGTTGTTTTACATTAAAATCTATGTAAATGAAGAACATTTGTTTTTTAAAAGGTGAACAACTGGTGACAAGCCACAGTTATCTACCCCTTTTGATGGTCGGGAAGACTCACAAAGACATTTCAGCCTCCCCTATGATCTGTGAATTGAGACTAACAAATTAAACGGTTTGGATCGTTGAAATTCGATGTGGAGTGAGCCCCACACTTAATCCTTATTTTTTTTTCAAAAAATGGGGATCTCTTTGCATAAAGGGCTTGTATATATATAAAAATTAAAATGGTGTTGTTTTACATTAAAATCTATGTAAATGAAGAACATTTTTTTTTTCTAAAAGGGGAACAACTGGTTGCAAGCCACAATTATCCACTATTTTTTGGGTCGAGAAGACTCACAGAGATATTTCAGCCTCCCCCTGGTCACAAGTTTGGCTTCCACACTAGCAGTGTGTTTCGAACCCAAGACCACCAATTTTTAATTTGAAAGAACTCTCGCAATCTGTCATTTACCACTGAATCACTAGCTCGTGGTTGTAGATGAAGAACATTTCACCTATCATACTTAGTAGATGAAGAACATTTCGTAAATAGATCCAACTTCGAGTGACCCAGTTGTACAAAATGATGAGAATGCCCTTAAGTATGGGTGCCAATTGTGAAACAATGTGAAATTTGGGTGGTTCATTCATAAAAGGATTTTGTTCAAGTGCCATTCATGCAATTTTCTCATTGGGTTATTTTAGACCCGAACCGAAAACCTAAATTGCGCTCCGTTAACCCACACCAAAAAGTATTTATCTTTTTATCGATCTATTTAATTCAGGAAAATCAAATCATCGTCTTCTTCCCTAAATCCGAAATCCCATTCAAAACCCTAGATGGACCTGCTGAAGGAAGAAATCGCCAAGAAACGGCAGAGACTCAAAGAAGACACCGGCGGCAAACGATTCTTCAAGCGCTCCGAGATCGAGCAGAAGCAAATCCAGAAGCTTCGGGAGCAAGAGAAGCGCGAATTAGAAGCCAAAGCCCAGCGCCAAGCCGCCGGCTCCAACACCGCCTCCGCAAACGACTCTTCCGCCGCTAATTCGAATTCCAATTCCGCCGCAGCCTCTTCCTCCGCCAACGCATCCTCCAATGCCACCGCGTCGAAGTCGTTAACCGATGAGCAGAACATCGACAAGATGAACCTTCCGAAACAGGAGGTCGTCCGCCGGCTCCGGTTCCTCAAGCAGCCGATCACTCTCTTCGGCGAGGATGATGACGCCCGGCTCGACCGGCTTAAGTACGTGTTGAAGGCTGGTCTGTTCGAGGTCGACAGCGACATGACGGAGGGGCAGACGAACGATTTCCTTCGCGACATTGCGGAGCTGAGGAAGCGGCAGAAGTCGGGGCTTGTGAGCAAGCGGCAGAAGACGGAGGTTGATGGTGGCGTGGAAGATGGTGAGGGCGGGGTCCGGGAAGACGATTTGAGCGCAGATGGGTGCTCGAGCGGCGTCGATGCTGATAAGGATTTGAAGCGAATGAAGACGAATTTCGAGGAGCTGTGTGATGAAGATAAGATCTTGGTGTTCTTCAAGAAGCTGTTGAATGAATGGAACCAGGAGCTGCGCGAGATGCCGGATGCGGAGAGGAGAACTGCTAAGGGGAAGTCCATGGTTGCTACATTCAAGCAATGTGCCCGCTACTTGCATCC
This sequence comes from Malus sylvestris, assembly GCF_916048215.2. Taxonomy (NCBI): domain Eukaryota; kingdom Viridiplantae; phylum Streptophyta; class Magnoliopsida; order Rosales; family Rosaceae; genus Malus; species Malus sylvestris. The sequence continues at coordinate 38,571,953 of NC_062270.1, read as the reverse complement.
TCTGTTCAAGTTCTGCAGGAAGAAGGTAAATTGATTACTGCTTTATGTGTTTTCATTCTCTTTCGATTATATTTAGCTCAGTGACCAATCGCATCGTGCTCAACTTATATACATTCCGCGAAAAGAACTCGGAAATAGAACTCGAAGGTATGCTCTTAGGTGTACATTTTTCTCACAATTGAGCTTAGAATGTCAAAACCCTGTGCTTTTTAAGTGTTGTAGTTCTCTTTGGATTGTATAGTTTTAGGGCAGGTTTGGTATTGCTATGCTTTGAAAAAAAACTTGCTGTGAGAATAAGCGGCTGTGAAATAAATCTATATGGTAAACTTTTTTGTAAAAGTGCTTTTGGAAAAAAAACAATCTAATAGGGGGTATTTTCATTAAAGAAGCACTGTAACTCCGTGTGCTTTGAAAAAAAGCCAGTTTTCCAAAGCTGCAAATAGCAATTTCAGCTTTTTCTTTTGATTTCAGCTTATTCTTACAGCAGCTTCCAAAATAAGCTTCTTTTTTTTCAGTTTACTAAGCCCCTAAAACCTTCACAGCTTTTTTTCATGGGTGCTTTTTTTTTTTAAGCACCTCACTCCCAAACCACCCTTTAGTTCATTTGATTTTTGGATATGGAGCATTGAATTGTTGTATTCGATTTGCAGATCCTTCAAGATGATATTCGCATAGCGTTGATGGTGGTGGTTCGGTGCTGCATGAAGCGAGACTACCTAGCTGCAATGGATCAGTACATCAAGCTGGCTATTGGGAACGCCCCGTGGCCAATTGGTGTCACTATGGTTGGTATCCACGAACGTTCTGCCCGTGAGAAGATTTACACCAACAGTGTGGCTCATATCATGAATGACGAGACAACTCGGAAATACTTGCAGTCAATCAAGAGATTGATGACCTTTTGCCAACGACGCTACCCAGCCATGCCTTCAAAAGCTGTGGAGTTCAACAGCTTGGCTAATGGTAGCGACTTGCAGTCTCTGCTAGCATCGGAGGAGAGGGCGGCCTCTAGCGGAAATCAGGTTTTGGAGGAAAGGTTTCTGATAATGCCGGCTCCATAGAAAATCTAGTCATGTATATATTCGTGTGAATTTTTTCAGTGCACAATCAAACTGAAACTTTGTTATGTAGTTAGCTCGCATCTTTAATTCAATTGAAATCGTTAATCCATATTCATCTGGATTTAACATCTCGTAGTTATATTCCTTAAAATTAAGATTGTTTTACAAACATTGTGAAGCATGGAGAGAGATATAGAGAGAACAAAGATCATTGGCTCTTCCCAAAACCAAAAGTGTCTTCAACGCCATTGTTCACCTTGCTCCGCCGCTCGGCAATCATATCCGCATACGCCTGGAAACGAAAAAGACAGTAAATTTAGACGCATGCGTGGGTTATGCCAGTTGACTAGGGTAGCGTATTTGCCCGTCGCACCGAGGAGAAAACAAGAAAACAAAGAATAGAGGGAGTGATGCCAACATACCTTAGGGTAAGAATAGAGAAAGATGTACCACCAAGTGCTAATTAGTAAGGTTGCCAAGATTGTCACGACTACTGAGTGCAGAATCAACCAGCTACCACCAATCACTACCACTCCAGTCAGCGTAATTGTCCATGGCTGACACCTGAGATTAACCAGAGAACCTTGTTATTTCTCTTTCGGGTTTGTTTGGAAGTAATTTTAAAATGACTTATAAGTGTTTTTCAAATAACCAAAAGCGCGTCTCTTGTATAAAAGCACTTTGGAAGTAGTGTTTTTCCGAAGAAGTGACGTGCTTTTAACAAATGCTCTTATGAGCAAAAGTACTTTCTAGATTAGCATTCCGGAACAGACCCTTAACTGGGTAACCTGAAATTCAATTCCAACAACGTCCCCAAGCTAAGACGAACACAATAAAAACCGAACCGAACCGAACCGGTCCAAAACAAAACGAAAAACCTTATTTAGAACAAGCAACAGGAAAATAGGGAAGAGCGGGGAGAGGGTGAAGGGCTCACCAGGATGGCTTGGTGTCCCAAACGGAGTCGTATTCAAGAGAAAGGTAGTTCATGTAGCCATCCATGTCATCCACAACTCCGTCTTCGTCCAAGAACTGCGACTCTTTCGGGTCGATTGAATTGCTGCCAAAGACGACGACATTTTCGCTGCGAAATCTCGTCGGCTTCGGATAAGTTACGGAGATGTGTGGGCCGGAGACGGGGTTGCAGAGATGGGTTTGTGCAGAGGTGAGACGGGGTCGTGGTGGAGAATGGAGGGAGAGAAGAGGGGAGAGAGATAGAGTTCCCATTTTGTCATAATGTCATCGTAAGCAAAATATCTGTTTGCTATATAATAATGCTTTGCTTGTTACTCTATTTTCCCCTTTTCTTTTTGAACTGGACGACTGAAAAATGAGTAGTAACTTATACTTAAATTTCTCAAAATTATTCGTTGTCAATTTATAAAACTTAATGTTTATAATCAAAACCGTTCATATTATAAATCATCCTATAAAGATCGTCTCTGCAAAAATATCAATTAAAACTAAGGTTGTTTAGTCATCAAATTGTTTAAAAACAAATTAACGGTATTGGTAAAAGCATTACGAACTGTCGATGTATTTGCTATAATAGATTAACTAAACGACCTTAGTTTTAATTTATTTTTTTGCAAAGATGATATTTACAGTGTGATTCATAGTATGAACGGTTTTGATCATAAGCACAAAACTCTGTAATTAAAATACTAAGAGTTTTGAGTAGGAGTTCGTACTCATATTTAAGTAGTCAAGTATTGTTCTTTCTTTTTACTACTTTGATATTTTAAAAAAAATGAAATTCGAATCTGGATACAAGGGGCCGAACATGCTATGATAAACTAGCCTAACTCGCACATGCAGTTCTTTGCTTAATTCGATAGTGAGTCCGAAATTTGGTAGCCAAAAGGCTACGAAAATCCTACAATGCACCGGTGAATAGGATGCATTTTCTCTAAGGGATGGATGGATTTTTGTCCTTTAGTAGGCAAAAGACTACGAAAATTCTATTATGCACTCGATAATGGGGTTGAAATTGACGCAGAAGATGCAGTCGGAATGGCGACGGAGGGTCTTAACGCACTCGCCGACGGGGGAACGGGCGTCCCAGATGTGAAGGGTGCGGTCATCGGATGACCAGGCGAGGTTGGAGATGCCTTCGGAGTGGCCGAAGAGGCGACGAAGGAGGGTTAGGGAGGAGGCGGACTAGAGGATGACGGTCTTGTCGAGCGACGCCGAGGCCAGAAGGCCGCCGTCGCTGGAGAATTTGACGCACGACATGGCGCTTTCGGGGAGGATCCTGAGGTGGCGGTACGGCCTGTAGGGCAGCGATGCTTAGCCACTGCCACTACTTGCCATCGCTTCTCTGCTCTGCATTACATTCACACTAAACACACACTATGTTATTTGGTACGATAATTTCACCCACTAAATTCTTCCCGCGGATGCACCCAACACCAAACTAATTTTTTTTTTTTCCGAAAAAATAGAATCCAGCTATTGGCTCCGTCAATAGTCTAATCTTTTGGGGGCCGGAAAGACTTACGGAGTCATTTCGGTCTCTCCTAGCTACCATTGTGTGATTCACCAATGCCAAAAATCAAACTCAAGACATGCCATTTGAAATTCGTCCCCACACCAGAATATTGGGTAATTGGTAATTTTGGCACAATTTCACCTGTGTGTAAAAAACTCTCATGGTCCTGCTTTTTTGGCCGCCCGTCGATGATTTTGACTTCAAAAGTTGATATCAAATCAAAGAGCGAGTGACCATGAATGTCTTGATCATGGGGTGACCGAGATACATTTCTGGTAAACAGTAAATGCGAGCATGAAGAAAGATAACTAAATTCATGAGATACAATAAAACCAGTTTCAAGAGATTTTTCTTTTGGTGAATAGTTAAGAGATCTTAATAATTACCGTACAAAACGAACTCATGCTCAACGGATAGGCTAATATATATGTTGACATCAAAGAAATGATAGAAACAGCATTCTTCAAGGGACACTTTACTCTGTATACTGGAAGATACGCGGACGAGAAAAGAACAAGCCCACCAGGAAGCTTCCCATACGAAATTGAGATTGGCTAGGTTCGGCCACATAAGGTTGTTAGATGGACAAGGATGGTGATGGCAGTACACCTAGTGTCCACGAGTCCTATTTTTCGATCATAGTTGAAGCTACATCTCGTATAGGGCTTCAAATCATACACTTTGTAGGCACAAAAAGGCACTCTGTTAGAGGAATCACAAAGAAAGAACCATCAGTAATGCAAATCACTAACAGATTGTCGTGCAATGCAGATAATATTAAGTGCAAGATAAATAGAGCTGATGATTAATTTATCGCTACGAATCATTTAAAATCCCACGCATCATTGGGAGATGAGATAGTTCAAAACAATGTATGAACCACCGACATTGTTACAAGATGTATGCATGTGTGATATGCACACCTCGAGCATGTTAGCCTACTCTAATTTGCAGAACTTTCGTCTTGTATGAGTGCATGAGCTCATGCAATAATATGTAAAATAATCACCAAAAAGATCACTCTGCAACTTATTAATTTGCATGTGTGTGTGTGAGAGAGAGAGAGGGGGAGAGAGAGAGGTACATGATCCATTTGGCGGCCACAGATTTCAATCCCTGCCATGCTTGGTTTTCTACTACACGGCCACATAGTCTACCTCGTCTGAGCTTTCATCATAAATTACATAACGAGCATCCTCGTTGCCACTACCATGATCACTATTGTAACTGCTTTCAGAAAAACTCACGAACATCGAACCATCAGATAAAGGACTGCTCATCTGTGATGCCGAAGGCAGACTGAGATCACTATATGGCTCACTGTCAAACATTGGGTCCATGTCGGGGTAACTGCAAACACATTCAGAACCAGAGACAACTATGATAATCCAATTTTCAACGACCTATTAATTCTATATTTGGAAAAAGAAAATTAAAATAGAACAACAAAGCTGAAGTTCCATTGAAATACAACAGTTGAAGAGTAAGCAAACCTTCCTTCTGGTGGAAAATCAGCCAGCATACAGAGATTAGGCCTTTCTTCTAACACCCGCTTCGAGGGAATGGTGCTGCGATAAAATTGACAAAACAATTCACTATTAAAATCTCTGTGTGACACAATAGGAACCTAAGATCAAATCCCACCTTCAGTAAGGTGGTGGTTTAAGAGATGGGAAAGCTCTATTCCATTACCTTAAGGTGTGGCATCTCTGAATCCAGTCATCCTCAGACGCCAAGCCTTCTCTGTTAGATATATCCTGTTTGAGGCAATAGGAAAAGTAAGCATCACTTTGAGTCCTAGAACTTTATATGCACGCTTACACAACAAAAATATGATGATATTTTAAACACCTACAAGATGTCTAAGGAACTTGAAATCCCCAGCAAGAATAGCTGTCAACAACCGAGTTGCCTCCACCTTCAAAATTACAATTTAGGTTTCAGAGAGAGAAAGAGAGGAGAGGCACAGTCCGAAATGCTCACCTTGTTAAAAAACAATTGATAAAAAAAAATGCTCACCATTTTGAGATGCATGCAATCCCGTAGAATCAAGACTTCCAGCAGATTCCCACCTGTGCTGCTTCCAAGGTTCCTGAAAAATATGATGCTTCACTAAGTCTATGATACAGAAACTTAATAAAAAGTCTCCTCTATCAAAGATAACTGACCTTAAAAATGATCCAGTGATCGAGTAGGAAGTTGAAAAATCAACGTACTTTAATTTCTTAAGTCCCTGAACAAGTACCCAGACATTAGATTTCCAGTATGACAAAACGCAGTCATTTCACCGAAAAATTGTTGTCAAATGTATTCTACTATAACACAAAATGAATAATATAAGACTCGGGGGTAATGTTTCTTGAATTTCCCAAGACATACCTTAAGAAGTATACGAACTTTATAATCATGCAACTTAAACCCTCTGAAGGCCAATGATGTTAGATGAGGGCAATTGTTCACCAGATCAACACAAGTTGGTGATTTCAAACTGTCATCTCTACCTGGGATTTGTCAAACATGTGTAAGAATAAATTCTGAGAACATAAGGTGGGGTTCCTCATGAAGAAGTGCAATACCTGATTTTGAAGATTCAAAGAACAGACGCTCTATTGATTGACAGTTTGCACTCACTGACAGCAATGTTTGCCTCAATTCAACATGACTGAAGATTGCAAAAAATCAAAAATCTCATAGTGTAATCCGACAAACAAGATTACAAATATTAAGAACTGAACTTACAGGCCAACAATCTCCAAATCAATGAGAAATGGGCAAGCCATTAGTGCTCCACAAAGTGACACAGTATCCATTCTTTCAATATTGTAAAGGTGCAACCTCCTCAGAAGAGTCCTTACAACAAGCAAAAGAAAGTATAAGGTAAACAAGTAAGTAGCAAAAACAAAATTTTCAAAGTCTTACAATTCAAGCATACCCTGGAGCATCAATGTTCCCACATAAAGGGCTTAAACAGGATCTAGAAAGAATGGATGACTCCTTCCCTTGTCGAGATCTCTTATCATTCCATGAAAAGTTGGACACGTCTACAGAATTCCTGATGGTATAAACTAACGGTTGGCAAGATCCAATTGGCGTAGTTGGGCCTGGAACTACCCCAAGCTTAAGAGACCTGAATATTAAGACGGACACATAGAGGGGAAAATGTTATGAAAATGAGACTATCATATGCTAATGCAACATCAAATTAGCGTTAAAATAAGGAAGCATAAAGTATGAGATTAGAACTGTAAACTACAGAGATGCATCAAAGCTTTCACTTGACACAAATGCGTGAGCAGACTGTTAAAATTGAAGTTTTTGTTGGGTTGAAAACTCTTACTGGAGAGATTTCCCGGCTCGGTGAATCATTGTAGAAACTACCGCATTGTTAACTTTTGGGACAACTGTTGTCAAGTCAATATTGGCATAGCAAGAGGGATCCATGGCACATTTATAAAACATTGAACAAGTAGCTGCAGCATAGCATAGGCTTTGTGTATCAAGCATGGAAAAGACCTGCATATCAGCAGATGTACACAGATAATGTATGCATTTCCTATCTAAATTCCGACAAATAAAGTACTTCTGGCATGCAAAAAAGTTGAAACTAAAACTAGTTTTGGATGAGGGTTTAGCAAGTGCCGCTGTACTTGGGCCAAATCAGTTAGAAATGAACTAGAAAACATTAGATAGCGGATTTGAAATGCTTTACATGATCATTACAAATACATAAAGAAGGGATTTGAAAATGTCTCTTTCATAGTGCATTTCTAATATTTCGTAGTGCATTTCTAACTAAATGAGCTTAAATCCATGGTATTTGCAAACCCCTCGCCGGAACATTACCCACGGATTGATATATCCACAGAATACATGAGAAAATACCAGCCTCAAATTCGGTTTCGATTTGATGGGGTACACTAATCAGTAATCACAAAGAATCGCATATGAATTGCAGAATCAAATCATTACGCAGCAGAAAGATCAGTGATCAGGCAATTAAACACAACCCACAAACACAAATCAACAAAAATGCAACTATCAAATCTTCAGTTTCACATGCCCCAAAATCGACAATCAACATTTCTATTCAAATCGATCCCCAAAATCCGAACAATTACGCAATCAACCGCCGGATTCGCATTCAATTCAGTTCTATTTCGATTCTGCGTACCTTGATAGTGAGGTCGGGAGGGAGAGCCCAGGCGAGGGAGTTGTGCTTGGAGGCGCGCTTCCTGGCGGAGCGCTTGGCGGCCTCGAGGAGGACGGAGCCCAACTGGAGGGCGCGATCGATGAGCTTGGTCTGATCGGCGTCGGAGGCCCGGGACTCGAGGAGGCGCTCGAAGGAGAGGTCGATGGCGAAGGGCGGCGAGTCGGAGAACTCGAGAAATGTGTCGAGGAGGTGGTCGCGGTCGAGCTGGTTGAGGTTCGGGGCTCTAGGGTTTTGGGAGGGGCAGGGTCGCTTCGCCATGGATGCCGGGCTGTGCAGCAGGGTATCGGAGCCCCGTTATAACTGCATCAAATGCTCTTCTTCTTTTACTTTTCTGCTTCCAACCATCACTAGATTCCATAACATCAATCATTCTAACGTCATCATTTTACGTCACATTGTCATACAAAAAATGTGAAAGTATATACGAATGCATAATTGATTTAAGATATTGTTGTCATGAAAAATATTAAAAGAACTCTCTCAATTTAATGTTGATTTTTGTGTCAACATTATATGCTAAAAACGTGAAGTGACAAAGAGTTCATAAAGAGTATCACTTTTGAGAGAATATAAGGATGATAATTCTAACCGTTAAAACCGATAACCGTGGATAACTGCCCGAATGGATTGGATTTGGGTATGAAAATTTGGGTATATTTTGGATATAGAGAAAAACCATGAATAATATTCGGTTATAGTTTTGGATATGGTTATAGGGGTTCCCAATCCGTATCGTCCCCGAATCCGAACCGAATTATATATAATTAATAATATATATTATTCACTGAATCCATTACCTTGAGAATACAAAAGTTACGCTATGTGAGTTGCATTTTGTGGGCAAGTTAAAAAGATTTGATATGAATAAAAATCTATGAGAATCCAGACCAATAATACTTATGAAAGATATCAAAGATCAGCCAATATTATCAATGTTTAGTTTCAATTTTTATGCTCCACAAGATCCTTTCATTAAATTATTTTATACATCAAATATTTAATGACAACATTAATATTTACTAAATTATCATGCATCAATTGAACGAATATATTTTTTGTATTGACGAAGATGGATATAACTGTTAACCGATGAGAATCCGTTACCCGGTGGATGTGGTTATGGATAATACCTTATGGTTAATTTGCGGTTATGGATATGGTTAATTTTCGTGGTTATGGGGATAAAAAAAGCATTTCTGTCCTCAAACCGAACTGTTGTCATCCCTAAGAGAATCCCTTTAGCATTTCCCTTCTTGTCTTAATGCATCTACCATAATAGGTAAAAATTATTCACGGCATGTTTGCATTTTTTGAATGGTGAAAATTTTTGAATAAAATAAAAAGATACGAACGAAGGAGAATAAGATGAACTAAGCTCGTGAAGTAAGAATTGTAGTAATTGAAACGGAAATTATTATTAGCATTAAAAAAATTTCAATTTGCACTCCAATATGTAAAAAGAAAAATACACTTATGAGGAAATTTTAAAATGCTAATAACATTTCACATTTAAACACTCATGAATTTTTTTTATTACAAGCGATATTCTACATTAATTTACGCTAAAGGAAAGATGAGAGTTTAAATACATAATATAGTGAATTAAAAATTTTGACCATCAAGACAATTCACTAACTTGCAATAATACTAAAAGCATAGAAGTGAAAAAATCTAAATAGTTTTGATACACATTTAATTTAATGTAAATAAGCATGCTATTAGTATTTTAATCACAAAGACAAATTTTTTAGTTTAAACTTACAATTTATGTGAGCTAGAGGCCCAAGGTTTAGAGGATATTGCATGCCAAAAGGCCCAAAACAATTAAAGGGGGCAATTGCAACATGAGTAAGCCCAACTTCACTCTCAATTCATAATATTACAAAATTAAATATATTTTAATTATCACTCAGTAATCAGTACTACGGTCTAGTAGTATTCATTTTCTTTTGAAAGTGAGATATTTTATGTTTGAATCTCGTAGATGGTGAATTCGATACCAAATTAGGTTGCCCATTATGTGGCTTAGCCGAACTCCCCCCTCCCCATAGTGTAAAAATATCGATGTACTAAAAAAAAAATTAATTTGATATAAAATAGTACTGATTACTTGTATACATCGATATTTTACTCTAAATGGACTAGAGATGGTCTTAAATATTAAATTTAACACAAACATAACACGTTACTAGATACCGTAATAGTTGGTCAATGGTCATACTTGAAGAACACATCAAACATGCAAACCATTCAAGTTTTCTCCATCATAGTCAAGTTTCATTATTAAACTAAGAGACTGAACCAAACCAAATACTCTTTTTCTTCAGCCGCAGACCGATTTAAAGAGAATTTGGTGGGATCATGGGTGGAGACGGGAGAAAAGGCAATATATGTGACCTTTTTCTATGTGTGTAGTTGTATAATCACGTGATCCGACAATCAAACTCTATAATTTATCCTAACCAATGAAGAATGCATATATCTATACATAATTTGTAACAATTCTAGCTACATGTTGTATTGCACTCTCTTTTCTTTTTCGATGGAGCGTGAACAATGATAAAGAATGATATAAAAGTGGTGATAGCTTGTCATTCACACTCGACCAAATTTGTGTGCACCTTTAAAGGAAAGTGAGTTCCCGTACTCATATTTTCTCCCATTGCATTCTCTCTTTGTTTATACCGTTGATATGAAATTGCTGAAGGAGAATCAATAACAAAAATAAAGAGAGGAGTCGAGAAAAAGAGAATCGAAAGTGAAATTCAATATCCTTCAATTATGTTGATATAAAACAAGAAGAGAGTACAAACTCATACTTTGTGTATATATAAGGTTATTTCCAAACCAAAAACATAAATTTCATTTCAAGTATTTGTAAAAGCTCAATAATAACAGCAACAGCAACAACAACAACAACAACAAAACCTTACTCCACTAAGTGAGGTTGGCTGTATAAATCATAAAACGCTATTATGCTCGATTTTGGCGCCTAAGTATTTGTAAAACCCCAAAAATTGAAAATATAACTTCTTGCTTTTCTACTTCTATTCATTCTTCCAAGCATGCAAAACCAATGAGAACCCAAACTCCTGCAACTGTTTATCTCTCAACTGCTGAGAGGAAGAAGACCAAGTGAACACATAAGGATCCAGAACTGGCAAACCAGTCCATAACTTCTTGCTTTCATCTGCAGCAACATTAAGGCAAGTTTGGAACATAAAAAAAGATGTGAACGAAGCAGAATAGGATAAACTAAACTCTTGAAGTAAGAATTGTAGTAATTGAAACGAGAATTGTTATTGGCACTAAAAAATTCTCAATTTGCACTCCAATATGTAAAGAAAAATAAACGTGTGAGAAGTGTAAACTGAATTTTTTTAAATGCTAATAAAAGTTTATATTTAAACACTCATGAATTTTTTTTATTATAAACGATATTCTATATTAATTTACGTTAAAGAAAAAAAAAAGGTTTAAATACAGAACATAGTGAATTAAAAGTCTTGATCATCAGGACAACTCACCAACTTTCAACAATACTAAAAGAATAGAAGGAAAAACTCTAAATAATTTTGATACACATTTTATTAAATAAGCATGCTATTAGTATTTTAATCAGAGAGACAAATTTTTTAGTTTAAACTTACAATTTATATGTGAGCTACAGGCCCAAGGTTTAGAGGATATCACATGCCATAAGGCCCAAAATAATTAAAAGGAGCAATTGCAACATGAGTAAGCTTCACTATCTCAATTCATAATATTACAGAATTAAATATGTTTTAATTGCTATTCAGTAATGCGGTCTTGTGGTATTCATTTTTATTTGAAAGTGAGAGTTCTTAGGCTTGAATCTCGTGGATGGCGAATTTGATAGCAAATTAGGCTATCCAATGTGTGACTTAGCCAAACTCACTTTTTCTATAATGTAAAAATATCGATGTACTAAAAAAAAATGTTTTAATTTGATCTAAAATAGTACTGATTACTTTTATACATCTATATTTTACTCTAAATGGACCGGAAATGGTCTTAAATATTAAATTTAACACAAACATAACATGTTACTAGAAACCGTAATTGTTCAATGTTCATAGAACACATCAAACACGCAAACCATTCAAGTTTTATCCATCAAAGTCAAGTTTCATGATTAAACTAAGAGACTGAACCAAACCAATTACTCTTTTTCTCCGCAGACCGATTTAAAGAGAATTTGGTGGGATCATGGGTGGAGACGGGAGAAAGGGCAATATATGTGACATATTTCTATGTGTGTAACTGCATAACTACGTGATTCGACAGTTAAACTCTAGAATTTGTCCTAACCAATGAAGAATGCATATATATACACAAAAATTTTAACAACTCTAGCTACATGTTGTATTTGCACTCTCTTTTCTTTTTCAATGGAGCGTGAACAATGATAAAAAATGGTATAAAAGTGGTAATAGCTTGTCATTCACATTCAACCAAATTTGCGTACAAGGAAAGTGAGTTCCCACACTCACCTTTTCTCCCCTTGCATTATCTCTTTGTTTATACCATCGATATGAAATTGCTAAAGGAGAATCAATAACGAAAATAAAGAAAAGAGTTGAGAAAAAGAGAGTCGGAAGCGAAATTCAATGTCCTTCAATTATGTTGATATAAAACAAGAAGAGAGTAAAGACTCATACTTTGTATATATAAGGTTATTTGCCAAACCACAAACATAGGCTTCATTTCAAGTATTTGTAAAACCCCAACAACAACAACAACAACAAAACCTTACTCTACTAAGTGAGGTCGACTGTATGAATCCTAGAACGCTACTACGCTAGGTTTTGGCGCCAAGTATTTGTAAAACCCCAAAAATTGAAAACATAACTTCTTGCTTTTCTACTTCTATTCATTCTTCCAAGCATGCAAAACCAGTGAGAACCCAAAATCCTGCAACTGGTTCTCTCTCAACTGCTCAGAGGAAGAAGACCAAGTGAACACAGAAGGATCCAGAACTGGCAAACCAGTCCATAACTTCTTGCTTTCATCTGCAGCAACATCAAGGCAAGTTTGGAACATGAAAACTGCGTCTCCCATTGAATTCCCAAACAGCCAGTTGTGCACATCCCAAAACACTTCAACTCTCATCCCATCTACCACAATTGTGTGGTTGCCTCTGAACTTCCAATTCAACCTCTTCACCTGCATCACGAAATGTTTAGGTCAATAAAATAATTTTATATTTCTGGTTTCGTGAGTGGATACTTTGTTTTTCAACTTAGGTCAATGCCCACTTACGACTTAGGCAGGCACCCATTAACTTATTTGTAACGCACAAAATATTGATTGACTGAATCCTAATTTCGAAAATGTACCTGCAATACAATCTTGCTGTCAATGCAGATCACAAGATATGCCTCATGGAGGCCACCTGCAGTTTCACACTCAATTTTCACATCATGGGTTTTGCCCAAATCACAAAACTGTGCCTTTGCTCCATAAATTTTTTTCCCACAAATGTGCTCTCTTTTTGCAACGAATTCGGCTGTGGTTTTGGATTTGGATTTGAATTTGTGTTTGGACTTGGAATTGGACCCAGCAGGGCTTTTGAAATCCTCCTTCTTCAAGTCCCCAAGAAACAGAACAATTTCTTGATCAAACATAAGAGCTAGATAAAACTTCTCCAATGGCTCAGGTCCTGAACCAAACTTGGCATTTGTTAAATCCCAAAAGATGTCAATTTTCGTAGAGTCCACCTCCAAATTCTTCAACCCTTTTCTCTTGGAGAAAATCCATGGCTTAATCTCAACTCTGCAGAGGCAATGACTGGCTGCATCGTCGATTTCAATGGCGAGGCCTTGCCCCATCAGATTCTTGGTCCATGTCACAGTGATCAAACACAATCTGCCCTTTAATTTGCACTGGTAGACGCAGGAAACCAAGTTCTGGGCAGCTTTTGTGGCTCTTGAGGAAGAAGATGATGATGAAAAATCTGCAACTTGAACACCATTTTCACCAAAACAAGAAGGGAAGTCCCTCATCATAAGCATCACTCAACGAAAAGATAACAACTTGCAGACGTGAGTTATGCCAGTTGACCAGGTAGCGTGTCCGTCCTCTTGCACCGAAGTATGAATTCCCTCCCTGTGGACTAGAGCTGTTTAGAATATCGCCATTTATTAAGAAAACAAAGATGGCTAATTTCTATCAGGTCGTTTCGAGTTTTGCCAAGAACTCGAGGTGACAAAGAAAGAATGCAGGCAGCAGAAAAATGGGTTACACAGAGAAAATGACTCCACCAATCAACATGGATGACAAATTACGCTAGTTAGCTAGAACAGTGTGTCCGCCAGTCCGATTGCATGCAATTTGAGGTGAAATGAAAGAATGCAGGCAGCAGAAAAATGGGTTCCAAAGAGAAAAGAACACCTACCTTCAAAAATTCAAAATTTGATACGAACCTAAGCGCCCATCATTCAGATTTTCCAAGCTGCAGCTTCAAAGTTGTTCATTCTTTATCCGGGATTTTGCCTTTTGAGGTCCAGAAAAAGAACCAGAATTTTGATAAGAAATTGAAAAACTGAATTGACAGAGAGAGATGAAGTCACATGGGGAGAGATTCGAGAGAGAATAAAGTGAAAAAGAAAGGGGGTGCTTAAAATTGCAAAAGGGTTTGGATTTTGCTGGGAAAAAGTTTGGGTTTACATATTACGTTACACAAATGACCAAAAAACAAAAAAGTCCTCCCTCATTCATGGCCAATTGGGGCACTCTTTCGTTCTTTGTCCATAACTGAAAGAATCATAAATGGGACCCTCCCCTCTTCCCTTTTAACCAACGAGAGATTTTTTTAGTGTGCTCGTATTATCATATGTTATTGTATAAGTAGAAAAATTTTAAAAAAAAATTTCATTCCACTTGTATAATAACATAAGACATACTGAATCGTGTTTCGGATACAATAAAAATCTCATAATTGATATTACACATGCATTGCATTTTTTGAGGTGAAAATACAAACAACAGATATTCAGAACTCTAACTTGACTAGAGCAATGTAATCATTTCGGTGTATTCAAGCTTAAATAAAAAACACACCAACAATTGAATTTTCCTCACAAACTTAATGATTTTGTTTCATCAATGCCTCACAACTTATGATTTTGTTTTAGTTTGCCTTCACAACTTTCGATTTGGTTACGAGTTTCATAATCTTTAAAAGAGGGGAATTTTAACGGAAAGTCAATCATGGTACTATTTACTTTACCCTTTATTTTGTCTTATCGTAAAAACTCAAAGTTTTCAAACTCTTTTTATTAATTTTTAAAATGTGTCAACCTGCCGTTTATAATAAGAAACATCACACTTTTTCTTCTTTCTCCACTTAAACAGATGAAAATAACCCTTAATTTGACGAAAAAAGTTAACAGATTTGAGTCATTTGACGACATTTTCAAAAGATTGGTGGAACTCAATTACCAAATTGAAAGTTCAAAAGGGCATTTGCGAGAATTTCCCCCCTTTTTCTGAACTTTTTCCATAATTTGTTGTCACCTGCTCACCTTGTCAAGTGAGACAAAGAATGTTTCTTTAGCAAATACAACAAAAATCAAAAGTTGTTCTGTTAAAGTGAAAAAAAAAAAGAAAAGGAAGAGACAACATAATGCTAAATTTACATGCTTATGGCAATGCGCATTTAATCGATGTGATACATTTGTTATGCCAACATTTTAATTCTTTGGTTTCAATTTGTTGTCGCCATCCATGATTTCCAACAGCAAAAAGCATAATCATATACTATTTTATTTAGTTTTTACAATCTATTTTTATTTTCGATTGTGTGTAAGATTCTTTTCATACCTCGTGTATAAACTTAAATGCAACATATCCCCTTTTTGTAACACTTACAAGAAGACAACAATCTGCTATGTAAAAATCTCTTAGGGTTCGTTTGAAATTGTTTTTAAAATGATTAACATTACTTTTAAAGAAAATGTTTATAGGTTCCAAAAGCGTTTAAAGTATTTTTCTATGATTCACTTACATTTCTACTAAAGATTGGTTTTAAAAATATTTTCAAAAAAAATGCTTTCAGTCATTTTAAAAGCAATTCGTAACGAGCCATTAATAATAATACTTAATGCCTACTTAAGAGCAGTCATAGGGAGAGGAAAATGAAGGGTCTAGCCCTAAGGGAGAGGAAAATGAAGGGTCTAGGATGGGGCATGAAAATGAACTTGTAGGCAAGATTGCCCTTGATCGGAGGCAGATTGTTTGCCCTCCTGTTATAATGTCTTTTTCATCGTTTTTTATTTGTGCGGTCACGGTTAAGCTACGTCAACATTTTATATTGATTTTTTTATAAAGATAATAAGACAAAAAATAATATGAATATAAAATATTAACGTGACTTAACCGTAACCGCACAAATAGGAGGAGATGGGAAGGACATTATAAGAGAAGTGCAGACAATCTGCCTCCTTGACGAAAACCACTTGTCAGCTGTCGCAGGAGACCTAAGCCTTCCCTAATGTTGTGCCAAAACTGCCTATTTTAATTTAGACCCATACTTTTCTCTTGCTTTTTGGGTAGAAATTTAAGCCAAGGATTACATACTCCACTCCACTATATGTTCATCTTTTTGTAGGCATTTTGGTTGGTAGGAACAGAACAATCCATTATCATCATAATTATGGATGTTGGGGAAATGATTAATTTGTGTTTAACACAACAGATTATAGCTTAAGCGGTTAAAGTATATACTCATACCCCTGATATTTTAGGCTCGACTCTCTTTCTTTAGACATGACACATGTTCTATTAAAAGATGGGCCGATAACATGATATTGATATGGTGTTCATAACGCGTCACTTGACCAATATGTCTAAACTCTAAAGACATTCAGTAAGAAGATGTCATATTCAACTTATACTGAGGTGATGACGATATTGAAATGTCGTTTTTTTGGGTCATAAATATGAAAATGAGAGGGTTTCTTGACGACTTGGTGAAGGGTTTGCCCCACCTTGAACAAACCTACTGAACTAACCTAGTCAAGATATGCTAGAATAAGGGATGGACCTACAAAAAAGTTGATAAAAAAATGAGAGACCATTTCAATCTACCAGAAAATTAATTAAGATGTTGTCTGCAATCATTTTTCCATCTTACTTAAGAGAGCAGCAATTTTTATGAAAAAAAGTTAATCATTCCCTCCCTCTCTCTGTCTCTCTCCTCGTTTTCTTTCTATAGAGCATGCGCGATGAAAAGGGATTAACGATTTACTGTATGTAATCAAAGGCAATTTACGACCCTTTTTCTACCTTTACCGGTACGATGAATGTGCATCCACTTCCGAGGTCCCAGCTCCGTGCATCGAGTTCTCGTGTGCATCGAGTTCCAACGCTCGAGACGGGTAGCCGGATTTGATGTTTCGGGACTAGGGAAGTGGACGCCGGCGAGCTGGTTTCAGGTCGGAGGGTTTCGGAATCAAACCGGAAGAACAATCGGCCGGGTTCTGAAATCCCAGGCATCGCATTCTGCGATTAGAATCTGATGCATGGGTGGTGATGTAGAGTAGGTGAACGCGGGAGGGAAGGAGAAGAAATGTAACCCCAACGGTGACGGTGGGTTAAATGACGGATAAGAATAGGCTAGATTCAGAGTTCGAAAACCTCCTGCGCGAAAAAAGTAAAGTAACCGAGACAATATCCTACTATTCAAGTTGTGTCATGATACCAAGTAAGCATCGTTACATACATGATGAGCATCCAAGCAAAATTACACACATGAAACTCTTAGTCACCTTCGACTCAGAAATCCGACTCCATCTCCTCTGTATTCTTAAAAGTCTCCACCGTCGTCAAATACAGCGGTGATGTTTCCGAATTTGCTCACTTCGAGACGAGATTCTTACATTAAGCTTTAATTGCTATCGAGGAACGGTGATTACTCGTATTGTGCGATAAGATTGAAAGCTTCAATTCATAATCTCCACCAAAGTGTTTGTTTTGTCCTATCATCGAAGTCCCAGTTAGCATGCTCGAACTCACCTTGCCCCACGCTATTGGGGTGGTGCTTGTTGCGCAAGAAACTTGTGATCCGATAGTATGCTTCCGGCTTTTGTATTCTGCGGGCGTTCCCAACTTCAGATAGGTTTGGTATTGGCCAGACCTTCCAGTATCATAAGCAGACCATAACTTCCAACTGCATACAATTGAGATAAACAAGTGAATACATATTACATATTGGTCAAGAAAAATATAGCATCGGATGTAAAAATATGTCAAGAATTCTGGTTCCGGAGTATTCTTTGAAACAAGAGTTCATATCAACATGATTTCTTGATAGAGCGAGAAATTTCAAGGAGAACCCTGATATGATATGATATGATTTTTTTTCATTTGAACAGAGTACATAAATAAAGACATGAGGTAAACAGCGTAAACGTCAAAACCAACCTACCTTTCCGCCTCAACTATTCAAAGACCGGAAAGTCAAAGTTATATGAAAGAAAAGCACAGAAACCATAGTAAGCTCCATGAAAATATGAACTCCAAAACACCAATACACCACAGACCATGCTGCAAAAAACTTAAGAGTTCTTTGACCTAAACCAAACTGTCATGGCAACTTGTGTATACTCGAGCAGAAAGACACACAAAAAACAAAAACTCATAGACAAAGTACTTAAACACTATTACTATTACATGTCCCTAATTAGAAGTCTATACAGTTTTCCATGAGATGGGAAATGAAAACTATGCCCCACAGGAGGTTGTGAATAAGTGATTGTATGACCGGCTACATATATTCTGATATACCTAAAAAATGTCCATAATTGAAAGTACCCGTACTTGGCTTCTAATCGGAGGTACTTTTACATATGACCGACTACTGATGCGGAACAGAAGCGGTGGCTTTCCTAAATCAATGGGTGTTTTAGTATTCTAATATTTAGGGTTTTAGTCTTCAGATTTCCTATTCTATCTTGGATTAGATCCTATAATAAGTTTACTTTCCTGGGTTCTTTAGGTTTAAGTATTCAAAAGGAATGAAGAGTTGATGAATAGAAAAGTTTGGTTTTCCAAAGATTGGAATTCTTATCCTGCGATGGAATTATTTGAGAGATGCCAAAATTCTTGGTGAGAGGCCCCTGGAGTGATTCCAGTTATCCTTTATTATTGCTTTAGTTTATGTTGTCAGTGTTTTCATTTCTGCTGAGCCATTAAATTCTGCTGCCCGACTCTGTCCTACATCAACCACATACATTCGATACACCAATTACATGTCCGTAATTGTAAGTACCTATCTATGCCTGATATTTTCAGCTTTTTAGGTTGCCTCTGTCTCATTCACCAAGGAAACAAAAATTTAAACAGATATCTACTCATAGTTCAGCCATTACATATTTAGTACTGAAATCCCCCCAGTTCAGTTCTTCCTCATGCATGACTTGTCAAATTCAAAATAAGTACAAGCTCCTTCCTAAACATTTAAAGTCTCTGCCATCACACGAAAATCTATACGGAACTCCAACAAGATGTGGCAAGTAGTCATCAGTTTCTATATACATTAGACCTATTAAACTCCAACAAGATGAAGGGAAAGAAAACGAATAAACATTCCGAAGCTCAAAAACATCAACCACAAAAGTGACTGCTAGAATCTTGAGAATCAACTTCTTGCAGTAGTGAACACCGGAGATTGCATGAATTGAGAACTGAGAATGCAATCACTAGCTTTGTTGTTTCCACAATTTGATATCTACCATGATAAAAAGCTAATTTCTTTAAGCACCGCAATACTAGATGTTAACAGACCAAAGCATCCAATTCAATACTGCTCAAAATCAACTAGTAACATACATGACATAATTCATGAAAGAGAGAAAAGAAATCAAGATTTCAGATAAAAGTAAACATACATGAAACTAAGCATCAGCAATCTCTTTTTCCTTCCCGGAAAAAGGGTCATGAGTAGGTCCGACATCCTGCCCAATATGCCGCTGAACCAGCCGCTGCAAATCTGCCATGACCTTGTGCTCGCGCTTAGCTTTCTCCTCGTAGTTGAACATGGCCAAAGCCCGCTTATCCTCAGCACTGTAAACCTGGTTTTCCTTCCTAATACGAATGGCATTCATTCTCTGGTGCCTACTACCACTCATTACATACCCAAGGTTCTCAAACTTCTGAATCTCATCAGCCGAAAGACCCACTTCTCCTCTCCGCGGAATACGCTTCCCTTGCTGAACATATTGTGCAATGGCATCACCTTCACCAGGCCTCAGAGCTCCACCATAACTAATATGCCCTTCAGCTCTAGGCAACGGCATTGGCCCAACCACTAGTTCATCGTCCAATGACAACTTCTTCTGGGCCTCGAAAATCTCCTTAAACTTCAATGCCTCCACGTTACTCTCATCCTTCATCATCTCCTCTTCCACTAAAGTAGCAGCATTGGCATCAACCTCAGAATCCAAACCCTTCTCCGAGTCCGATATCTCACTCTCCATTTCAGTTTCCGACTCTTTCTTCTTACTCCGACTGCGGGACTTTCGCTGTTTCTTCTTCTTCTTCGAATCTGAAACCTCACTTTCACTGTCTTCGCTCTCATCCAACTCGCTACTGCTACTATGCCTGCTCTTCCTCTTTCTTCTCCTTTCTCTTCTGCTCCTGCTTCTCTTATTCCTACTTTTCGACTTCTTTCTCGTTCTACGATCCTCCTCTTCATCCGATTCATCATCACTTTCGCTCTCACTCTCCGATTCACTATCACTAAACCTCGATTTCCCACTCCTGCGCTTCGAACCCGAACTCTTCTTCCTTTTCCTCGACCTCAAATCCTCCGATTCAGAATCGGATTCGGATTCAGACTCGGACTTCTCCTTCTCTTTCTTCTTGTCCTGCGATTCAATATTCTCCTCCTCGCCATACCGCTCCGAAATCACATCAGCCTTACCCACCAATTCGAACTCATCGTTCTCAACCCTAGGCGGGCTGGGCGTCAATTCCCAAATACAAAACTTCCCCGATTTCCTCACCTTCTGCCTCTTGAGCCTCCTGTACTCCTCGAAACGCAGCCCCTTCAGCTCCTCGTCGGAGTCCTCCGACTCCTCCCGTCCTCCATTCCGGTCCATACGGTTCCCGCCACGCCCGAATTTCTTCGGCAGAGAGTCTGGCCCCCCATTAGCCCTAGGGCTTCGTCTAGGGTTCGGGTAATCAGGCGAGCCCGAGCGATTTCGGTGGCGGCGGTTGTCGTGCCGCTCGTAGTCCTCATAGCTGGGGCTGCGACGCCGAGCCAAGGATTCCGGGCCTCCTCCGTTGCTCCTAGGGCTTCGTCTAGGGGGCGTTCCAGAGGGGTTTCGGTGGCGGCGGTTATCGTAGCGGTCGTAGTTTTCGTAGCTGGGGCTGCGACGCTGGTAGCGGTTGTCGCCGGATGAGTCGGAGTGCGGTGGGTACCGGCCGTTCTCGTGATCGGAACGGTTTCGTCTCTCCGGTATGTGGATGGTGGATGATGGCCTCCCCATCAGAGAAAATTGGAAGAGGGTCGGTAATGAAATTTCTGTTTTGGACACCAAAATCTAACTTCTGGTACTAAAGTCTAATATTAGTAAAAATACTTGGGCTGGGCTTTTCTTTGTCTTCCAAAGTTTATGGGCCTAAAAAATGCTCTGGCCCAACAAGCACTTTCCACATCATCGTATATATTGCAGTAATTTTTCGTTAGGTACTATTTATATTGAACTTTAAAATTTAAATTTTGAAATGATTTCTGACCGCACGATATACGATGAATGTCACGATCACGGGATCCCTAAAAAAAGGATCATCACGGGATCCTTTTCCCTGTTTGATAAACTCAACGGAAAATTATTATTTCTTCAACAATTGTCGTATATGAGATTGTAAAATGGGTGTCTACATCCCAACGATCGCTCAAACTCATTTCTGACGTGTTGAAACCATTAAGTATAAAAGACCACCATCCAATTGGAGTAGTGTAAAAATAATTGTCCACGAGCAAGCTAGAGGTTATCGGCCGATGTGTGTGGACATGAGCCCAAACGCATATTCAACCATATATGATTTTCTCATTTCTGTAGTGTTGGTAAACATTTCTTAAGACCGATAATCCATATTCATCCCTATTTGAAAAATATAACTGTCTCAAAAGTAATTTTCGAATCTCAATCAATAGCTTATGCACAATATAAACATCTCAAATTTTATTTTCTTCAAAGTTTGCAACATCAACAATTTTCATCACTCTTGTTATGATCCAACCATTTTGATTAGATAACCATCACGGGGTGGTTAGTGGTTAGTGGTTGAGAACAAATTCCAGGTATGTTTTCCACATGACACATCTTGGGTTTGATTCCTTATGATGGTGAATCGCATAATGGTGGTCAGGAGATGTTGAAATGTCTCCGCGAGTTTTCTTGACCTCCAAAAAGGTGGACTGTGGTGGACGAAACCACCAGCTGGTCCTCTTTTTAAATAATTAAAAAAAAACAATTTCGATTAGATGAAGTCTTATCTTGGAGATTATGTTCTTTACCAAAAAAAAAATATCTTTGAGATTATGTTTGCAAAAAGAAAAGAAAAAAGTCCAAAAAAACGGTTGGGCCGGAGATACCATTACGGTTTGGATCGGCCCAAACATTTCAGAAGATGGGCTTTACCGCTATATAAAAGATGCGCAGTCCAATTCCGGAACCCTAAAAACCTCCTATCACCCCCTCCTCCTCAAACGCGCAAACCTCTCACACAGACAGTCTCCAGCCGAACACAGAGCGGAGGCGCAGAGAGAGAGAAGAGAGAGAGAGCCATGGCGGATACCAAGGCAGTGACGATCCGTACGAGGAAGTTCATGACCAATCGCCTTCTATCCAGAAAGCAATTCGTGAGTACTACTTTCCCTGTTTGGTCAACTAGAAAATGCAGGAAAAAGGACATAGAAAATTACCCAGATGTGTGTTTTTTACCTGGTCGGCTGATTTTGCTGTGTGATTTTTTGGGTTTGATGTGTAGGTCATCGATGTTCTGCATCCTGGCCGACCCAATGTCTCAAAGGTTTGGTTTCTTTCTTCGAGCTTGTTGTTTCTTTCAATGGGGAATTGTTTCTGTATATTTGATGCTGTTGTACTCGCTAATAGGAAATGCGTACGGTTTCGATATTGGTTTTGAAAATATATAATTTGAAATCATGGGTTTGTCCAATTTTTTAGGACTGTTTTACTACAACAACAACAAAGCGTTTTCCCACCAAGTGGGGTCAGCTTTATAAATCTTAGAATGTCATTGCGCTCGGTTCTGTGTCAATTCTTTTAGGACTGTTTTGCTGCTAGATCTATTTATTTTATGGATTTTATGGTTTTGTTAGAGAGGTGGGAGAAGTACAATTGTAATAATGGGGCAAAGAAGTGTTGATTGAAATGGGTTTCTGTTTCTTTTCGTAATGAAGGCGGAGTTGAAGGAGAAACTTGCGAGGTTGTACGAGGTGAGGGACCCAAATGCCATCTTCGTATTCAAGTTCCGCACCCATTTTGGAGGGGGGAAGTCTACTGGTTTCGGTTTGATCTATGATTCAGTAGAGAATGCCAAGAAGTACGAGCCCAAGTACAGGCTGATCAGGGTAACTTATCTTATTCGCTCCCATCCCATTATGTGGTGCTTGCATATTGGCAAATATCTGTTTTTAACCTCTGTAGTCATTCAAAATGTGCATTAAATGTATCTTTATACTTCAGGCCCTTTAAGGGAAGTGATTAAATCACAGGCCACATAATCTCAACCACAGGATTTCATTAAAGCCAAATCTAACGGTCCTGAGGATATCCCCATTTTTTTTTTTGAAAAATGGGGATCCCCTTCCCTTAAAGACTTCCCTTTATACTTATCTGGTATGGCCGGTTCCATTGTATGGTGTTGGATTTGAACAAATCCAATACGTATTGGGGTTGGAACTGGCAGAAATGAGACTAAGAGAGAGAAACAGGATCTTAAAAATAGCAGTTCTCTGGAATGAGCTTGATACAAAATTTCTCTGAGGTTGTTCATTAACTGTTGGAGGAGGTTCATCTGTCTATTTAAGTTCACTGATTTAGTCAGTATTTGATTCATGGTTTTAGAGTGGGTTCTTACTTAATATCGTTGAGTATAATGTTTCTTTTCGCCACTCTCCGTATATTTATATTGTTCCATAATTGGGGTGCTGATTTAAACAATTGCTTGCAATGTTACAAAAGCGGGTTTTGGTATTCCTTTTGCTGATTTGTGATACTGTGTAGTTTCAGTCTATAGGCATCTTTCGGTCAAAGAATCTGTCGTTTGTTTGGCATGAAATGCATATGGCTCTCAAAGCTTGTCTCTTTGACCTTATAAATTTTGAGATCTCTCTCAACATACTCATATATACTTTGTACACACACACACACACACATATATTTGTCTGTTGTTATCTCTCAAACTTGGCTACTTGTGCAGAATGGACTGGATACAAAGGTTGAAAAATCAAGGAAACAACTCAAGGAAAGGAAGAACAGAGCCAAGAAGATTCGTGGAGTTAAGAAGGTAAGAATATTGTTATTGTTTTGTCCTGGTTAGTGCTAGTAAAATGTGACCGTACGGTCAGGGAATGTATTACCTTAAGCAGTTGGTACGCCCTGGAATTGGAAACACTGGTTATCAAACCTTTTCAACGTTTTCAGCTAAAAGTTTTACCCTGATGTTTTCTTGAGTTGGTTTAACATTTTCAAATGTTATATGTGCAGACAAAGGCCGGTGATGCTGCCAAGGCGAAGAAGAAATGAGCTTCTGCATGTTTTGGGATCGTATGTGTTCGCAGTAGGGTTCTGTGTCATCAGCCTAACTGCATCTTGTTATTTTCTTTTGTTAGCGAGCATGAAATTTTGGGATGTTTTAATTTCATCAAACACGTTATGATGTTTTATGAGTTGCGGAATGTTATGTATGTTCTAATTATTCAGTAACGAAATTTAAACCATCAATTCGCATGTTTATTTACTTGGAACGAGGGAAATGAGTTTGAGATGTTCAGAATACGGGAGGGAAATGAACTTGCATGTTTTCATTTCTAGTACCATGTGTTAGTAACATGGGGGAAGTCTGGAATTTAGAATAGCCAATTCCTACGCACTTACCTAACCAACCTTGCAAAGAAAAGGAAATCTCGGATGTTACCTAAACATCCGAGATTTCCTTTCCTTTGCAACTCTCGGGCATGCTTCCTTGTGAGAGTGTCTAACCAACCAGTTGGGCATTGCTTCTTTGTGAGAGCGCCAAACCGGTTATGGAAAGTTGTGCTCACACAAGCTTAAATGATACTCAAATACAATGGGGCTTGTTTCTTTCGGAGAGTGCATGATCAGCTCGATGGTCAAGCACTCCCCGAGGCATGAAATAAAGAAAATTTGTTAAGTCTCAAAATGCAATTCGTATTGCATGCATGAACCATGATGAATTCGATTGAATAAGGAGTAGTCGATCGCATTCTCAATTATTATATTTTTCATTTTCATTTTCAACGTTTTGTTTTCAAGTAAGTAAAAATGTCAATATGTTGCTATTTTTCTATCCATAGTCCATTCGGTTATTCATTTTGCTATGTCCTTAAAGGCATGATTATTGCATTGAACCACTTACCATTTTATCTTAAGATTACTTACCATATCCGGCCAAACAAAACGGATTACTTACCTTAACCATGATGTCAACGTCTTTAATTTTTTTAATTTTTGGAGCAAAGGTAACATGCATTACCAACAACAAACATTACAACACAGAGGCCCAAAAATAAAAACACAAACAAACAACAGAGGCGCAACCAAAGTTGAGACCAAAACAAAGAAAACACAGAAACAACCGGAGCCGCTGCGTCTTCCGCCATAACCGTCGCTGCAACTACCAAAACAGCAGACGTGCATGTCGATCCAACCAAATTCGATCCCCAAACAAAGCCTCACCTCATCGATACCAGCAGCCAATTCCCAGCTACAGACACCAGAGAACCTACAGCCAAGTGAAAGAAGCTCATGGTAGTCCATGAGCAACATTGCCAACAAAGGCAGATAACAAAGAGAAGGTGGGGGATGCAAGGAGCACCCAACCCAATGCAAGCATCAGATCAAAGCACACCAACTCGAAACACAACAACAAATCATGGCAAAGGGTGGCTGAAACTTGGAAATTGGATGAGAGGCGACAAAAGGGAGAGAAGAAGGCAAATCAGCCAATAAAACCAGAGAATAAAACAGCGGATGGAAGAGGAGAAAGAAACAAAAGAAAACCCACCAATCCTAGTCAAAGCTAGGATTGACGGCACCGGAATTGGACTAGATTGAGAACCACTCATACAGATCGGTGAGATTAACCCTCACACAGAAGGAAGGTCTCTCACGGCGAGAGAAAGGAAAGTTTTACACAAAGCTTGTAGGATTACTTTGCTAATTAAGCTTTGCCCCTATTAGGCTTGTTGGTTGGTGGGTGACAGAATCCATTGGTCGCATATTACAAGACAGGATCCAACTGTTTTTTGCGACTCATTGTCGACCCAATCATAAACAAACAAACTCACAAGTCTTTCGGTCAAGTTAGGAACACAAGTTTTCAATGTCCTTGACTTCGTTCGGACTTAGAATGACTTACAGTTCGTTTGGATGTGCATTTATAATAATTGAAAGCGTTTTTGGTGAAAATATTTTTAGAATAAATATTTAGCAAAGATGCAAGTAATCTTGAAAACCCACTTAAAGTGCTTCTTGGAAGAATCACATAATTTGTGTTTATTGCAAAAAACACTTTAAATGCTTTTGGAACCAAAAAATATTTTATCTAAAAGTGCTTTTAGTTATTTTAGAAGCACATCCAAACGAGTCCTTACTCTACCTCACAAAAAATGTTTTTAGTCATTTTAAAAGCAAATTTAAACGATTCCTACGTTAATAACAAATCAAAATCTATTTAATATAATTTCACCAATTAATAAGATCCCAGACGTTACTTCAAATCTTCAATAAATGGAGTAAAACCCAAAATAAAGATAATTATCAAAACTAATTAAGCATTGTAATTTTTTTTTAATAAACGTTATTATTTACACTAAGAGAAGTTAGGGTAGGCCTCAATGAACCTCCATAAAATTCACCTTTAGCGATAATTAAATCTAAAATCTCTCACTCAAAGATGAATACCAATAAATCATAATACTAAGTGACTATTGTAAACTTTTATTAACAACAAAAGAAAAATTAACATTGTAAATTGAGATAATATGGTAAGTTGAAGAGTCGAATGTTAAAATAAACAAATCTGTACAATTTAGATATCAATTATGAAAATCTTCATGTACTGTTTGTTTTAAAGAAAAACCACATTTTTACATTAAAAAGTCAATCTTGATATTATTCATCTTACCCTTTATTTTATCCTTATCGTTAAAACTCAAAGTTTTCAGACTATTTTTATTAGTTTTCCTATTAATTAACGGTGCAAAACAAGATATCAATTAATCAATAGAAAAAGGTCCTGTGAGAAAAGGACTTATGCCCCATGTGACAAAAAAATACCATCCACCCACCCAAAAAACAAAATATTTAAATAAAAACAGAAATTTCCAATTTGTTGTAATTTATGGAGGGAAAACCACAAAACCACCCCTGAAAAAATAAAAAAATAAAAAAATAAAAAAGCAAAGGGAAAGCTTGCAAGTCCCCTAAGGCTTCCGTATCTCTATCAAGAATCTCTCTCCTTTAATTTCTTCCCCAATTTCACAAAGCGCCATGGCTGAACCACTGAAGCTTTTGGGTCACGTGCCGCGCACGTGCTCGTGAGAGAGGCATCAGAATTTCCCCCCGTGACTTTGCATTGACTGGGACCTTCGTCAACCCATTGTCGCGGCTGGTGATCTGGTCAGTCCGTACACGCTCAAAACATTTCACTGATTTCCATATATATATATATATTTGTATGCATATATTTTTATGTAAATATTTTCTTTAATTTTTTGGTTACAGGTAGGGTTAATTCTTGAGAGAAGAGCTTTCTAGCTGTTGGGTTTGTGTAATCAAGTTCAAAACTGAAGTGGGTTTTCTGTGATTAGGGTGTATCGTGAGAGATGTTGAGATCTGGGAAGGTAAGGGGTGAGAGGGATAAGCAAATTGGTGTTCAAAAGAAAGGGGATGAGTTGAAGCGGGGCGGTTTGGATTCCGGCGGGGAGAAAACCCGGCATTTGGTTTCGGGCGGGGCAGAGGAACCCGAGAAAGAATTTGTGGGGGAGGGTGGCGAGGAGGGTGGGAGTGAAAATGGTGGAGCCGCTAAGAGTGGGAAGAAGAGGTGTGTTGGTAATGGTGAAGAAATTGGTGATGAGGGTGGTAATGGTGAAGAAATTGGTGATGAGGGTGTTGAGAAAAAGTGGGTGAAGGAAAAAAAGGCCGATGGTGAAGTGCGAATTTTTGGGCGGGTTTTCCGATCACAGTCAGCGGCGGATGGAGGGGGCGATAAGGAGGTGAGCAATGGGGAACTGGTTGCGGAAAGTAGAGAAAATGACGGGTCTCAGAAACAATGTAGTGAGGGAAACAATGAAAGGAGGAAGGAAATGGAGGTGGATGGTAAAGTGCAAGTTGTTGGTCGAGTTCTGTGGTCACAGTCAGCGGTGAATGGAGGGTGTGGTAAGGTTGTGAGTGATAGTGTTCTGGATGCCGAAAGTAGAGAAAGTGATGGGTCTGACAAGCAATGTAGTGAGGTAAAAGATGAAGGGGTTGTTCTGTTGGGCCAGAGTGAAAATGTGGGAGTAGGTGAGACTGGGAAGAAAAGGAGGCAGGTTGATAATGGCGAAGAAATTGATAATGATGCTCTTGAGAAGAAAAGGGTCAAGGAAGATGAGGTGGATAGTAAAGTGCTAACTACAGTTAGGGTTCTGCGGTCACGAGTTGTGGTGAATGGGGTGTGTGATAAGGCAGGGAGTGATGGGTCTTGCAAGAAATCTTCCAAGGTTAAAAACGAAGGGGGTGATCAGTTGGTTGAACGGTTTGCAAAGAAGTTGGAAGGAAAGCGAGGGGGCCTACTCAAGGTGGAAAAGAATGAAAGTGATGGTTCAGGTGCCGTGCTACTGAAACGTAAGCGTGGGAGACCTAAGAAGGTACAAACGGAAGAGAGTGATCTGTCGGTTGGTCCGTTGAGAAAGAAGTCAAAATTGGAGCACAAGAGACCATTTAATGTGCAAAAGACTAATGTGGGTTTGAAAGGAAAGCTTGCTAATGAAGGCAATATGGTTTTGAGATCACGAGAAAGAATTAAAGTGAATATGACAACTAACAGTTCATATCTGGTAAGGAGGAATATTGGGAAAGAGTTTGATGTGAAGGCCTTTTCTCCAGCTAAAAGGGATAAAAAAGGAAATGATTTGGAGAATGAGGACAGTGAGGATGGAGAAGGAAATAATGAACGGAAACAGAAACAGAAGGGAAATAAAGAACGGAAAATAAAGCACAAGGGTCAGGATCAAGATTGCGCCAGAAGTAAGCAAAAACAGTTGGTGAGAGATAAAATAGTGGATCTAATTATGCGTGCAGGTTGGACCATTCAATATAGGCCTAGGAATGGCAGAGATTACAAGGATGCAGTGTATGTAACTCCAGCAGGACAGACTCACTGGTCAGTCACCAAGGCTTACACAACCCTAAAAATGCGTTGTGAAAATGGTGAAAATAATTCCGAATTTTGTAAGCCTAGCTTCAAATTTACTCCGATTCCACCGGAGGAAATTGACATGCTAGCAAGGATACAAATTGTGAAAAGGGTGGGGAAAAAGAAAGGGAAGAAGGGAAAAAATGGAATGGAGGGCGGGATTAGTGAAAAGAAAAAGAAGAAAAAGGGCGGGTATGCAGTGGATGGAGTTATTGGAGAGAAAAAGAAAAAGAAATTGGGTAGGCCATTCAAGTGGAAACGTTTACTTATTGAGAAGGATGATTCAGCACGTGCAGCGTGCAAGGGAAGGCGAAGTTTACATAAGACAAAATATAGAAAGCGATGTGGTCTGTTGGTTCGGAACTCTGATAATGCGGATTCAGATAATGATGGCCATGTACCATATGATGGGAAAAGAACAGTACTTGCCTGGATGATTGATTTGGGAACACTATCACTTAATTCAAAGGTGAAGTACATGAACAAGAGAAAGACACAGGTGCTTCTTGAGGGTAACATTACAAGAGATGGAATTCATTGTGGTTGCTGTGGAGAAACAATCTCAATTTCGAAGTTTGTAACCCACGCCAAAAGTGATTACTCTGAGCCGTTTAAACATATATATGTAGACTCAGGGTCTACACTTTTGCAATGCCTGCTTGACTCATGGAATAAACAGGATGAATATGAACGTCGGGGATTTCATTTTGTGGGTGTTAACAGGGAAGACCCAAACGATGATACGTGTGGAATCTGTGGAGATGGTGGGGACTTGATTTGTTGTGATGGCTGTCCATCAACATTCCACCAAAATTGTTTAGAGATAAAGGTACGTTTGTAGAGCCAATTATAAATTGTTCTAACTACATGAATAAACATTTATATCGCCATTTTATCATTGCCCATTCTGCCTTCTAAGACTGTTGTAAATATACAGTGCCCTTGGGGTATCACATTAACTAATTGCATAGTGGGAATCTGGGATGTCCTGAGAATTAACTGGAAGCATTTTGATATGCCTAGAAACTGGAGATCGTTTATACCTCTGGTTTGTTTTGAAGCAGATGAGAACTCTATTCTTATATTTTGCAGAAGTTCCCCTCAGGTGATTGGCATTGTGTATATTGTTCATGCAAATTTTGTGGGATGTTTGGCGGTAATATATGCGAAAGCAATGGCATTGACACTGACACTGACAATTTAGCAGCGTCAGCATTAGTTACCTGCCATGTGTGTGAGGAAAAATGTATTAACTCTACATTCTATCCTTTTTCGTTTTCCATGCTAGATTTGGTTTTCCCTTAATGTTATTAGTATTTGATCTGTGTTACCCAAATTCAGTACATTTGGCAAAATCTGATAAAAAAACCTTTTCTTTTTAGTTCACCAATCCTGTATTCAGGCAAAGGATGCTGTAAATGATGATTTCAATGGTCCATCCTTCTGTGGGAAGAATTGTCAAGAGGTACTACATTTGTGATCTATTGTTGTAACATTAGCTTGGGATTGCAATATTTGTGTGGGCTTTGGTGCATGCATCTGTAGTTTCATGAACTATTTATAGTAGTAAAATGATATTGTGCTGCATGCATTCGGGATCTGCATGCAACAGGGGCTAAAAGATTTGACAGTTTTTCTTAATGCTTCAGTTGTAGGAAGATTGCTTACACTAGTTTTAAAGAGATGCTTACAAAGCGTCATCTACATGTATAGGAATTATTAACAATGCATGCAGATTTAAATGTTTTATGAATTTGAGTTGTTTTCTCTTTTCAGTTTTAATTCTAAGTAGATCCCAGAGAAATTCTTTTGATCAATTTCTCTATCCATTTTCTATTGTCGCCATTTGTATGTAATTCATAATGTTTTTGTCATGGCAGTTATTTGCGAGTCTTCAGATGCTTCTTGGAGTGAGGCAAGAAATTGAAGAAGGATTTTCATTGACTCTGATTCGCCGATCTGATATCAGCTCAATTTCTATTTGTGACACACCACAGACGGATGGTTGTGATTCAAAGCTAATTGAATGCAACTCCAAGCTGGCTGTTGCATTTTTAATAATGGATGAGTGTTTTTTGCCTATGGTTGACCACAGAAGTGGAGTCAATTTAATTCATAATATTCTGTATAATCGTGGGTAAGCATACTTTAATCTGCAGTTTTGTGTGTGTGTGTATGTCTATGTGGATACCAAACTACTTTTAATTGGTTTGGACTTAGTATAATGTCTTTGTCTTGGAATAAGTACGACGGTGTGCAGTATCTCACTGCAAACATGTTTGATGGTCATAATAATATAAATATGTTTCGAGTTCAAGGTGGTGGATGTTAGAATTATGTACCTAGGTAAAGTTTTGGTGCTTGACCATATGAAAATCAATTTGTGTTTCTAATCATGTTTTTCTAATTTTATGTAGAGAGCTCTACATAATTTACTTCGTCCTTTTATCTTCTATGTGGGTATATTTTGCATTCAAACAAGTTTGAAAGAATCTTTCATTCCATATATTGCAAATTGTCTCTTCACCACTTTTAACGTGTAGAAATATATACTTTTATTAATGATTTTATAATTTTCAATTATCCAGGTCAAATTTTAGCAGACTGAATTATAGTGGTTTCTTAACTGCAATTCTAGAGAGAGGTGATGAGATCATATCAGCAGCATCCATCCGGTATGTTACTGCCTACATCACAGTTAATCAATGCAAGTATCAGTTTCTGAATTGCCATGTATCGATTTTGTAGCTATATTTCTTGTAATTGATGCCAAAACTTGGGATGTCTCTTCGAGTCTTTCTTTCCAACCATAACTTTAGCAAGTAGCAGTTTAGCCCGGTTCAGAATTCTATTTGCTCAATGCTGATAGGGACTTCTATTGTTGAATAAAGGAAATTCTGGGACCATTGGAGTTTGATTGGAATTTATTTTCTGCTGCTCCATCTCTCCCTACCCAATTAACTTGGAAGCAAAAAATCAGAAGAAGTCAAACTTTCCCTTCATCTTCTCATGGCTAGAAGATTTACTGTTAAAATAATGGTTGTGATCATTCTTTAAAACCCGCTCCCCTTGCTTTCTTTATTATTTACTAGCATATGGGCACACACAAAGTGTGTTTGAAAATTTTTTATTTTTGTTTTTGAAATAGGAGAGAGGAAGAGAGTGATAGATAATATGGGAGTAGGATTTTTTTTTTTAATTTTTTTTTTTAAATTAGAGATATGTTAGGATTACATGTAGGTGAGGCTTTGAAAAAAAAAAATAGCAAAATTTGGTTGTGTGAAATTACATTTATGCTCCATATTTCTTATTCATGTTCTGTTTTAATTAGAGGGTTAAACTGGTAATTTCAAAGGATTTTGGTTGACAATGAGTGTTTTATTAATTAGTAGAGATTCGTAAATCCTCTCTTGGATTGGGTTATACGTAGTTGTAATTCTAAGCAAGTAGAATGACTTTTATGAGTTTGTGTTTTATGCAATTATGTTCTGACACTACGTTACTGCTTGGTCGATCAGGATCCATGGGAACTATTTAGCAGAGATGCCATTTATTGGGACGCGCTATATGTATAGGCGTCAAGGAATGTGCCGTCGGCTTCTAACTGGAATCGAATCTGTATGTTCATTGTTCAGTTCAAAGACGCCTTTGCTTCTTTTTTTTTTTCTTCTTATCCTTACACTTTCATAACTTTAAGAAGAATCTTTTTGTGTCCTCACTGTGTACTGATCCCTAACTTTCTATTTCTTTTGTGCCGTTTTTCTGATCCACGATTAGGCTCTCGGCTCGTTGAATGTTGAAAGATTGGTTATACCAGCAATCTTGGAACTCAGAGAAATATGGACTTCTGTTTTTGGTTTTAAGCCCCTTGAAGGATCAAGCAAGCAGAGGATGAAGAACATGAATGTATTGGTTTTCCCTGGTGTAGATATATTAGAGAAGCCAGTGTCGAAGCACTTACCAGAAGCAAATATGATTCTCGCTGAAGGTATTTAGGAAATCAGCAGAAATGAGCATGTGTGGGTTTGGCACACTGTTTCTGTCAATTGTATCTTCCTGCTGACTTACGCTGTATTTGCTCTTGTAGGTGTGAGGTCCACCAAACTTGAGGATCAGCAACTCGAGCAAGACGTTTTATGTGATACTAATGACAAACGTTTGGCTGCGTCTGGAAGTGAAGCATCAGCACCCCGTGGAAACGAGGCAACTGATGAACTTGCTGATTTTGAATCCAATACACAGCATATCTGTGGTGTTTCTCAGGATAATCTGGAGGAGAAAAGCATTCCTCCTCAATCAACTTGTGACGTTCATGAACAGACTGAGGAGGTCAAAGAATATCAGAGTTCTGCTTCAGTTCCTGATGTAGCCACAGTGGAAGAGGACACCCAACAAGGCCAGCATATCGTGCCTGAAGTCGAAAGCAAATCTTTGACATCACTTCATAGTGATTCTGATGCCGCTGACTCTCGTGTAAAGATTCTTTCTGCTTCCAGGGAGGTCACTGAAAAAATTGATTGCGAGGTCAGAATAGAAGATGACGCGTTTGAGAATCACGTTGCTCATGACGAAGGATCTATTTGCTGCTCTACTGAAAATGCCACTAAGTTGCAGAGCATGGTACATGAAGCAAAAGTTCCTGATGAAACTACTGTCTGCCATGATTCAGAGACTACAACTCAGGCATCTCAAGAGGCAAGCGACCTTAAGCATCAGGATTCTCAAAATTTGCAGGTTTCAGGATCTATTTCCTGCCCAGATGGAAAGATGCCTGAAACTTGTGCACCGGAATATAACCATCCTGGTGCTCAGCATACACCTGCAGTGATTGTTGATGTGCATCCAGAATCTATCAAGTGTTATGGCTCTGAAATTGTGACCGAACCTAGCAAGGTTGCCAGAGATGTACTAAGCCCGACTCCCCTGTTGTCTCACCAGAAAGCAGATGAGTTTGAAGGCAATAGGCTCGACACTCATAAAGTTGCACATGGGTTTGAAGGCAACCGGAGCAACACTTATAAAGTTGAATCCACTCCAGCTGACAGAGATTCTCATCTTACATGTGGACGTGCCGACTCCCTGGAGGTTACTGATTTGAACTTAACCCCGGAGGAGTCTCAGAACACAATATCCGTAAAGCAATCAGAACTCAATTCTCAGGTTGATAATACAAGTCCCACACAGTGCAACTCGAGCAATACCCCTGCTGTGGCTCTTCACTGCGCATCCGTTGGGGGTACTTCAGAGGCGGTTATTCTATCAAACCAGGCTAGGTGATGTCGTATTTCGATATACTGACAGAAGTAAAAGCAGGAGGCTTTTCCGTAACAGCAGAGTCTCCAACGGCGAAAGAGTAGTAGAAGTATTTTGGCAAAGGGTTGAAAACTGATCTTATCGCTTGTTAGAAAGCAATACAGTTTTTGGTTCCTTAAGACTTAGAGCTTCAAGCCATGCTTCTCCCATTGTTGGAAACTGGGGAGTAAATATATAGTTTTATTTTCCGGGGAATGATTTCGTGCATGCTATTTTTTTCGCCTTCCGCACGCCTCTATTTTTCTAGCCGCCGGATTGAACAAATCAATGGAAAATCAAATGGCCCAATTTAAGAGGAGTGTGCAGAAGCTGAAAAGGGTGTGCGTAAATCACTCCCATTTTCGGGGTCGCAAAGTACAGAAGTTAGAATTACCGGACTTTTTAGGATTTTATGGCTTTGGTGGGTTCGTATAAGTTTTGGCCTCCTGGTGTTCATTGTATTATCAAACGATTCATTTGCTTCAACCATGAAAAAAAAAGCCTATCATTTTTGTATAGATCTCTTGCCATTCGTTTTTGAAAGTTTTTTTTTTTTGTTCACTGTGACAGAGGTATCACTAAAAACTCGTAGTGAAGAGAGATTCTTAAGCATCACCGGTAGAATGCGGCTATTTTTTGTATATAGACTGTTCATGCAATGAGACACATGATTGTGTTCAATATGTGATAAGGTAAAATTTTCTTCGTAATACGTTTCATCATTTACCTTTTTATTTAAGAAAGTTTTATTGGCATTCTAAAACCTCATATTAACTAAAAATCACGTGGAGTAGAATAGCCAAAGTTGATGTCTCTCATACATCTGAGTTTGAATCTCTGCTCTTATAATCAAGGTTAGTTTATGAAATATACTGAAGAAGAAAAAAAAACTTCATTAATAAAACCCCTTAGGCCTTCCATAGTAGCTCGGAAAAAGTAAGTGTGATACCAATATATTGAACTCGTACAGGAATAACACTCCTACAGTAGGCCGAAAATTTGAATGTGATGCCAATATTAAACCCATGCTAGTGTAGTAGTAGTGTTATAAGTATCAAATTCAAGTTGCCTGATTCTTATATATATATATCATAGTCACTTAAACTATTGTAAAATGCCTTATAGAACAAGCTATATTTTAAACAAATCAGTATTTTAAACTACTTTAACTTGGAAATGAAATTTGGATTTGTGATCAAGGAGAAAGACTTAATCGAACGATCACCATCACGATGTCATTTTTGTCTATTAACACGAAGCCATGTAAAGTGAGATTAACATGTGACTTTGTGTTAATAGGCTGGGAAGCACCGTGACTGTGTACCCAATCTATGAATCTATCTAAGTTTCTCTCATAATCAAAATGATAGACACAACACCTTAACTAACTAACTAACGTAACTCACGTCCGCTTCGAGCCCGAGCCATAGTTGATGTTGTTGGTCATTTTATCAACCGGGCTTGAAAAGAAAATAAATGTTGGGCTATTACAGTTATATTAGGCCATACCCCATTGGGTGGGTGTATAAAATCATTCACAAAGGCCGCGGCTGCCATTTCTAGGGTTTCTCTTTGCTTCACTTACGTCTTCACGGCACACACAGGCGCAGAACTGCTCCAAAAGCTTCAAGATCCAAAACCCTAGCAAGCCATGGTCATCTCTCTCTCTCTCTCTCTCTCTCTATACTTTCTATCTCCTTGCGTACTAATATATATGTCAAATCTCTGTTAATATATGAAGTTAATTTATGTGTGTGTGAATTGGAATCTGCTGCAGTCTCTGGTAGCGAACGAAGAGTTTCAGCACATTCTGCGTGTGCTGAACACCAATGTGGACGGGAAGCAGAAGATTATGTTTGCCCTAACCTCCATCAAAGGTATCGGACGTCGTTTCGCCAACATTGTCTGCAAGAAGGCTGACGTCGACATGAACAAGAGGTGCCCTTTCTCTTCGACTCCACCTTTACAATTTATCTGATGTTGTATGAATATTTGAAATCCAATTGCTTTTGCTTAGGACTGCATCTGTAGGAAGCACTTCTGTTTGTAAAGTCTTAAGCACTTCTGTTAGAAGTGATTTTATTGTAACACACATGAATTTTTATTAAAAATAGGAAGCACATAGAAGTGCTTCCTCGAGAAGCACGAGAAGTGATTCTTGAAGAACATAGGTAGAATCTCTTTTTCTGTCAGAAACCACTTTTTGGACAGAAGTTGCAAACAGGAGAGCAACTTTCATGGAACGGGATCACTGCCTTGTGGTGTCCCAACCCAATAATACATTGCCATGTGAAGAAAAACTTGCACATGGCAATTCATTATTGGACAAGGGAGGCCACATGACTGTGAACCCGTTCCATGTTAGTCCTCTTAAAACAGACTTTTAGATGAAGAGAAAGTTTGATTATGCATATGTTTGCGGTTGAATTGTGATCATATCACCATACTCGTTCGGGTTTGTTTCATTTTTGCTTGATTGTTATCTTCTGGCACAGTCTATGCTTAAATTTTCTCTTTTAATGATTCATTTTGAATACATTGTATATGTTGTGCTGGCTGAGTTAATTGTAGTAGTGATATTGCATAAAGAGAAACCTGTTTGTTGTCGGAAATTTTGGGTTTGATGTGGATGATTCATTGTAGGGCTGGTGAACTGTCTGCCGCGGAGCTTGATACCCTCATGACAATTGTTGCGAATCCTCGCCAGTTCAAAATTCCAGACTGGTTTTTAAACAGGAAGAAAGATTACAAGGACGGGAGGTACTCTCAAGTTGTTTCCAATGCATTGGACATGAAGCTGAGGGACGACCTCGAACGCTTGAAGAAGATCAGGTTTGCTGTCTACTATTAGTAATTGTTCCTTTGAGATACGTGTCATTTGTGTGCTGCATTTGACAATGCCTTCTTAACATGGATTTCACAATCCAGTTTGATTGGGTTTTCTTGTTTTTGTGATACCGTTAGCTTTCTTTAGCCATTTATCATGTATGATTGAGTTGATAAGTGTGTGTAATGCGACAGGAACCACCGTGGTCTCCGTCACTACTGGGGTCTCCGGGTGCGTGGGCAGCACACCAAGACCACCGGTCGCAGAGGAAAGACTGTTGGTGTCTCCAAGAAGCGATAGTCTGCTTTCGCATTTTCCGTTTCTTGAGCTCGTTGCTGGATGTTTACATGTTAGCTTGAGAAATTTTGCTTCTTTAGTATATCTGAGAATGTTTTTGAATGCTGAAATACACGTTTTTAGATTGTTTCAGGGATTTAGTTTCTTTTTTTTAACCCGAGGCATATTTTCGTTAATTGTAAGTGCACTAATTTTCCAAAGTGAAGGTGTTCCAGCATATTTCAGTATTGCTAAGTGCTCTGTTTCTTGTCTTTAAAGTATAACCTTTTCTTATCTGCCTTTCATTCTCTGATGGCTCTCTGATCACGTGACTAGTCATGTGTCTCCCTCGCTGGTCGCGTAAACTAAGATGTAGTTCTAATGTCGTTACCTGCTCAATAGATGTTTGTCACGTATTTGAGAAGTGCTCCACCCTTTTCGTCTAGACGGAATTGAGAGTGGGTTATCCAGGCGAATCCGATAGAGTAGCCTCCCGTCCAGAATGGAGTATTCTCCAATCCAATCCTATAGAGTTCCCTCCCATACAGAATTGGGACCTGTAAGCTGCGTTTTGTTCGATGGTTGGTCGGTAGATATTTTTTTTTTCTTACACGAGCAATATTGGTGAAGGAAAACTCGAGACATCGGTTATAGGAGATTAATTGCTCCTAACCAACTGAGCTACAAACTCCGTGGGTTAAGAACAATTATATTTTAGGAAGGGGGTGGTAAGTGCAACGGTGGAAGACGATATGATTGGGGAATGCTGGTCACTCACCTTTTGATTAGATATCAAAGGTGAAGAGTAAATGGATGTAATGTCTTAATCATGGGGGAGATTCTATTGCCTCCTAATCACTTATATCTTCTCTCTCCTCCTATTTGAACGATTACGATTATGCCATGTTAAAATCTTATATTGATTTTTTTATAAATACAAAAAAAAAAGTGTGAGAGGAAGAGAGAGAATGTGATGGTAATAGGATGAAAGATAACCATACTCCCTTAATCTCAACCCTTAAGATCAAACCCAACGATAAATTATCATAAAATCGTTATTGCCTGGTAACCAAGAGAACAAGATTCCATGTTTATACAAGTATAATAAAATACATTGGACCTCCAGTCTGCCCTTCATCAGGTTCAAGTTGAAGCATAGACAAACACATTGGGCAGAAACATTGAGGTAAAATAAATAAATAAAGGCAGAGACGAAAACAAGATTCCCTATTTTTTTTTTTTTCTGTGCTTAGAGTTAGAGGTACTGATTTTTACCTATATAATTTGTTTTTTTTTTTAATGCAAAGACTTTGCCAATCATCCAGACCCACCTCTGAGTCTGCACCCTATCTATTCTTTATGAATATGTTTTTAATTTTTTTTTTTTAATTTGTTGGTAAGTGTTTTTAAAATGATTGAAAATATTTTTTATGAATATGTTTTTGAAAACAATTCTTAACAAAATGCAAGTGAATCCTGAATTTAAAAAAAAAAAAAAACTTGAAGTGCTTTCTGCAATAAGCACAATGCAAGTGAATCCTGAAAATGCACTTGGAAGTGTTTCCTGTAAATGTTTTTGGAACCCAAAACCAATTTCACTAAAAACGCTTTTGATCATTTTAAAAGCATATCTAAACGAGTTCATAATTTGTCTCGAGATGCATTGTTTAATTAATGAATTTATCCCCCCCCCAAAAAAAAAAAAAAAAAAACTAGCATCATTTACTGCCAATTAGCTAGACTTCGTAATTAGAGTTCTATAATGTTCCTTGTGATTGAGTGGGAAACAAAGGGCGCACAGAGGATTTGCTCGTTGTAAGTTTATAAGTTCAAGAACGGACCTCCCTTTGTGGTTTGTGTTGGATTCTTAATTAAGGAAGCTAAAAGGGAAGTGTTGGATGAATTGGTTAAGAGAAATGCTAAGAAGACTTTTAAAATTGAGACTCTTTATGAACTTTTATCACCTTATGTTTTTGGAAAATGTTTTATAATGTTGGCGCTAAAATTGACATTAAACTGTGAGGTGTCAGAGAGTTCCACTTTCAAAAAAGTCCTCTTAGCATTTCTCATTTGCTAAATCACTTGTCAGTTTCTATCATTGAATTAAGTAGTGTTTTTTAAATTTGTTTTCTCTTCTCACACTTTTTCTCTTGCTTTTGTCTCCTGATTTTTCATTATTTGTTCAATTCAAACATTAAAAACATTAGTGTATAAGGAAAAGTGTCTATGAAAAGAAGAATGCGGAAATCATCTCTTGTTATTTTATTTTGTGGAATTAATTAATGAATTCATGAGAACAAAAAAAAAGAAGAAAAGGATCATCCTCATGTTGCTTAAAACTGAAGTGTGTGAGTCGACATCAAAGCATATCATGATCAAGAAATGTTACCCAGCAGTTACATAAGGTGATGGGGACTAAAACTTGGATCACACTTGTCTCTACTCTCTACTCGGGAACCTTCAACCAGTCGACAAATGTTTATACATTTTATAATACAGTTGCTTTTCCTTCAAAATTAAGTAATTAACTACCACATGCTTGTCCCAAACAAGCATATATTATAGCATTAACATGTTTGTTTGTCTTTTCACAAAATGTTTCGAAATGACCCCCCAATGAAGATAAAATCTCCCCTCCTTCCACGGGGATCCACAGAGTAGTTTCGTGAGCAAATTTAGTTGTCGTGACGATACCTTTCTTATTTCTTAGTGGAAGATCGGAAAAGATTTCTCTTCATCACGAGACCGATCGGATCCGCCGTAGACACCCGGGGGACCCCCACAAGGCAGGCTAAAAGAGTAAGAGGACAACAAGCAAAGAGTTATGCTTTCGTTTCTTTGCTTTGTTGAAATTGAAATAAAGTTCTTTTAAAAGGGTGTAGGTATAATGCACGCAGGCCAAGTCAAGAAAGGGATGTGAGGGTAGGGATGACTCTATTTTTTGGAGCGAACTGTAGGCGAACTTGAAGCGTATGAATAATACAAGTTATGCTTTGGATTGATAGACAATTCCGAAACTGCTTTGTCTAGAACTGTTTTTTATCAAACTTTAAGTACAAGTGAGCGCATACAATGTTTTGTAGTACAACTCACGCTTAAGGACATTAGTACGAAAGTAATATACTTCAATGTATGACATTACACCAGGACAACACATAGTTAGACGAGCGGTTAAGGATTCAATAAACAAAAATCCAATGATAAGGATGTAGCATGGAGTAACAAGTAGTTGAACGTGAACATGCATGGTTGTAGCTATGCATATCACAAAAGGTGAAAAGAGCAGTCGGCCCCCTCAGCACATGCTTTTCTATCTATCCAAGTTAAGTGCATTGCTATTTTCTATTAACTTGCTCCTACATACACAGAGAGAAATTTTAACCTAATAGCCATAGCTAGCCAAGAGGTAAAGTAGGCTAGCAGGCTTTTTAGGTTGAACACTTGAACTCTCGTTATCAATTACCCGAAGTGTGTAAGATGTTTAATTTGGTGAGTAGTGAGTACCACTGTAATTCTGTATACAGGAGTAAAAGTACCCAAGTTCACATGTTTAAGTTAGACCATGATCCACATTTCCCAAGAAGTTGAACTTTATCATGAACAATAATTGGATGTAGTAATAATACGGTTGTACTAGTATAATTAAACCACACATATGAAATGTGATTTTCGCAAAAAAAAAAAAAAAAAAAAAAAAAAAAGAGTAAATAACCATTAGCGTATGGAATGCAAATTTTCAATAGTATGTAACATTAAGTGTTACGAAAATGTATGTCGTCGAATAATTTCC
Source organism: Malus sylvestris (assembly GCF_916048215.2). Lineage (NCBI taxonomy): Eukaryota > Viridiplantae > Streptophyta > Magnoliopsida > Rosales > Rosaceae > Malus > Malus sylvestris. The sequence continues at coordinate 38,530,310 of NC_062270.1, read as the reverse complement.
CTGTATATTTGTACACTTCTAACTAAGCAAGAGGAGGTACCTATATACTATATAGTAATCAGCTGCTGGTCTTTCGTTTGTATTTTTGGTGAGAAAGTTAGGCAATGATCAAAACTCACTTTCCCAACTAGGAAAGTATACAGATGCAACAAACTAGTTTCAAACTTTAAATGGAAATATACAAATTTTTTTGTTACATCACACCAACTATCCCAACTGAATATGTAAAATTTAATATCCATGAAGTTTTATTAAAAAAAAAAACATTGATACAATTAAAAGTTGTAACTACAGGAGCCTTCACCAATGTGCTAACCACAATAACTTAATTACTACACACTTTAGAGGATAGTAAATTGTTATTATTTTTTTTTTCTCAAAAGGGAGACAATTAACGGTGAACTACGGCCATCACCTTTTTTCGGGCCTGGAAGAGAGTAATTGGAAATTGCACCCTATCCATAGCTATGATCAAACACATTAACAACTTACAAAGTATCAAACCCAAAACCTTCTATTTTTTCTTTAGAAAGATGTTGTTTGCACTTTTCCACTGAGCCACTTATTGTGAACAAGCGATAGTAAATTATTGATATATAGCTTATTGTAATTAGAGTCACAGCTCTAGGGGCGGACTGACTTAGATGCAAGGGGGTTAGATGACCCTTACAAACTCGATGAATCTCCATAGATAACTTGGGTACAACCCCTTTATGCTTGAAGTTGCCTTTTTATATGCCTCTAACTGCTTGATAAAACGCTTTGGAGAGGAGCCTAGACTGTTGGGCAGCAGGGCATGCTTGGATTTGGGCATACATACCACAGGAGATGTTTTGTGCGCAGCATTTGTGCTGCTTGTCGCACATTTCATCTCCTATTATTATTATTTTTGTACTTCTTTATAATTTGAGTTGGTCGAAAATTTTAATTTACAGTCTAATCTTAATATTATTTACCTTTAGCTTGTTTGTTGATTATGATTACAAAGAAAAAAAAGAATGAATGTAAAAGACTATCCATAAATGCAAGTGAATAAAATGGTAATCTGAGAGACCAATAATATTTCATGCATCCGCCTCTAAAAAGCTTCAGTTCTATTTTTTATTAAAATTTTACAACTCGTCATGTATATTATATAGAGCTGAAAAACAGCTAAGCCACGAAACAAGGACAAGGACCAGATACTGGAGAAGAAGAAGATGAGGGACAAGATACCATAAGATTTGTCGATGTGCTTGAATCCAAAAACAAAAAGATGGACCGATCGACTTAATTAAATATTATACATACATACATATGAACAAATATTGACAAATATTGACGTCAATATTATAAACGTCTAATTACTAACTAGATGCACCGTGAAATCTCACAAACGCCGGCCGTGAACTCCGGTTCTAATTCAATGCGGGAGCCTCCGGCGGGAGACGGCATGAGGCTGACAAGAAGATCAGCGAAAGCGCCGATAATAAACTTGTGGGTGCTCTTAGGGTTCAGTGCAAGATAGCACAGGAGGAGCTCATGCAAAAACTCCCAGTTGGATTTCTTCTTCACGTCCTCCGAGTCTGGCGTTCTCTCACGCGCCTCCACCATCTCCTGCATGGACCGACGGAAGTCGCGGTAGGGATCCGGGGAGAATGTGGGGATCGCCACGCTGTGGTTGATGAAGAGCGTGCGGTCTTCGGGCTCGGAGGCTGATGTTTTGGACGAGGATGACGTGGCGACGAATGATGATTGGTCAACGATGGAGTTGGATCGGCCGGGAGAGGAGAAGAAGAAGCGTCGGGAGGCAAAGGCGGTAGCAAAGTCGGGAGCAGGGGCCTCTGTGTCGGAGTAGTCGTTGGAGGTGGAGAGGAGGGAGGAGCTGAGGGATTTTGATGTGGACGTGGACTGGTCATCGTAGAGGGAGTTAAAGTTCTTAATCATGGACGTTGATGACGTGGATGTGGATGCGGTGGCGGTTGGTAATGGACGGCCGTGAGCGTCGTCATCTAGGATTGTACCCATTGGTGGCCGTCGGATCTTTGTGAAGCAGAGATTTAGGTTTCTTCCCAATGTGTTTGCCATTTTTTCTCACAAATTAGAAGCAGCGACTGCAGAGAGAGAGAGAGAGAGAGAGAGAGAGAGAACGTGTGTGTGAGCAATGTTCGAAGTCAGTATTTCTATATAGAGTGTCTTAGTGGCGATGTAACTTGTAGTTTGGTTTGAAAACCGCGACTGGACAGCCGTAAGGAGACTGTTAACTTGGGAGATTTTTTCATTTATCCGCAACATGTTAGTAAATTACATGTTGTGTTCCGAGTACACTAAATTTTTTTGTAAAGTGAACTCAATTGTAACTCGGAACACAAATTGTTATAACTTATGTCACGTTTAATATGTGTCTAACCATTAGATTCATATTAAACACAAATTATCTGTTAAACGGTCAAGAGTACGAATGTTCAGTAATTTCTTAGAGAGTTAATGTAAAACCATAGATAATAATCATACTTTCCCATTCCTTTTATCAAGTACATTTTAGTAGTTTGGTGTTTTTCTTGCATTGAAATCGGAGTAAATATTTTGTGTGACCATGATACTATCATGTAACATTTCACGTTATAATATGTCTACTTGTTAATATAGACTCGTGAAACATCAATCATTTTGTATGTAGGAAGACTAAATTTGCAAATTAAATTATATGTTACCAATAAAAATGAACACAATTATCAACACTTAAATAATAAATCAATTATTAACTTCTATGTCCTTTAATTTCTAAAATTTAATTTACAAATATAATATTTTTAGTATTACCGTCTATCCATTAATATTGTAATTCGTATGTAAGTAGTTACGTAAACAGCGTGAAATTATGATAGAGGTATTTAAGGAAGATGGAGGAGGAGTAGGCTGCATGTACTGAAACTAGAGGGAGCTTTCAAATCATGGGATAGGAGAAATTATATGTTTCAAGTTGAGATAACTCAGATTATCTACATACCTCTGCTTCTTCGTCCGTGCGCAATTACAATATTTCTGAACTGTCACCATTAAAGATTGATGAAGAAAGAGATTGATCAACAACGCTTGGATTTCCTTAGCACTTTTTTGATCTTCCAATTAGGACCTCTCACACTACGGGGTCCCATTTATGCAGCAAAATTCCCGAAACAAAGCCTCAATTTTTTTTTCTATTTTCTTTCTCTGTTGCTTTATCACGTAGTAATGTTCTTTCGATGTAAATATGTCATGTGTGATATGTATAGTTTGACTCTATATACAATTTTCACATGTATTAAACTGCTTTGGTTTAAACGAGGACATTCAAACTTTCTTTGCAAGCGGAACTGCATAATTTGGGTAAAACCGGTTTAACTCATGCATATCTTTTGTAGTCGCATAACTGTGAGGGTGTGTAAGAAGTAAAAATAAATGTGTGGATAACACCATCCTATATATTCCATTGTTTCTCTCCTTTTTGTCTTAAAATGTGGAGGTCCCATGCGATAAATACAAGATCCCTACAAGGTCTTGTTTATCTCGTTTTTGCTACAAGAGATCGGAATTCCAGTTAAGAAAAGACTCGTGATGTTCAGATGTTATAATGTTATAATTAATTATCTAGTTTTGGTGCTAAGTTTGAAGAAAAATATTGAGTGAAGGTGAGGATTTTGAGGAGGGAAATCGGTAGGTATGGACTTACATATGGGTGTAAAGAATGGTCCAATTCCAAACCAAATCTCAGAATAGGGCAGACATCATGCATATTGCACATGGTGGGGGTGGTGGGTGACCCATTTAGTCACAGAGCCAACTAACGTTTTGCTTCAATTAGTGTTTCAAAACCCTATCTCCATTTTTCTGGTAGCAATCTACATTTTATTCAACCCCCTTTCTACGAACAAGAAGAAAACTAGCTAGCTATTTCCTCTTGTCAAATCGATACCGTATGAATCCGATCCAAATTGAATTATTAGCTTCTGTTTCGTGGGTGTGGTGCAAAGTGCAAATCTATGCGTGGCCTGCACATGAAGATCCACGATGATTGATGCATGCAACACAGAAAAGTTGTGTCTAAAAAGAATATATATCTACTTTTACTATTTTTCTATGCAAGAGGAGGACATTGCACTGCTAGAGAACAAAACTACCAGTGTATTGTACTGAAAGATCAACATCACATGAGGCTAAAGTTAATTACTAGTTACATTACTGGGGATAATGCTTGCATTTCTTCTTGGAGATTGAGTTGAGTTTATTAACTTATTTATAATGTATCTTCGTAGAAGTTATACAATAAAAAACCGTTTCATCTCTTATAGAGTAGTTACCTTTTATTAGATTAGTTAATTATTTTGCTCGAATGTTGATATTTGGCATTCTTTTTTATTTAATAAATCTCATAAATGCCTTACCTTCCACGAGTAGGACAACTGACTACATGCTTAAATTTCTTCGATCTCATGTATTTATTTTCAGAGTTCCGGGAAGGGTTCATTGATAGAGATTTGCTAGCCAGAGTCGCTCCTAAAGAGAGTCTAGCAGGACTTGCCACACGTGTATTTCGCCTCCAAGAATTTACCCCATTTTACCTAATGTACATTAGATTTAACTGTGGTTAATTTCCATCAAATTACGTACACACATAATCTTACTTCTGTCAGACCAATTAGGTTATAAATATAATTTATTATCTGTCAAGTCAAATTAATTGATATGAACCCCTCTTCTGTTGAAACACGATAGATTGAAACAAACTGTCTTTCCTTTCTGCATTCTGACCGCATGAGGTGGTGTGGTCGGACAAGGAAAGGGATCCTCTTCGATTTTTTTTTTCATCAAATCTACTAAATTCATCAATTTGGAAATTTGAAATTTGATTACATTGCTAAAATTATTATAATTTTTAAAAATGAACTTTAACGAAAAGCATATTTTGTCCTTATCATTAAAACTCAAAGTTTTCAAGCCATTTTTATTAGTTTTCCTTTTTTATAAAAAGCTCAATATATTTATATGTTAGATTAAATTTCAAGAGTCTAAATTAATGAATTTGATGGAAGAGATACGAAGATGATCCCTTTCAGTCAAACAAGATATCTCTCCTACTTTTTTATTTTTTTATTTTAATTTTTATTTGGACGCTTAAGATTTTATTTCGTGAAAAGAGAAAGAAGAAAAAAAAATCAAGAGGAGAAGAGAGAAAATGAAAGAGATGAGAATCACCATCCGTTGTGATCAATAGGATATTATTTCTTAATAATGTACTTGCAACTTGTAAGTAAGCTAGAATAAATAATATACTAAGCCTATTTGACACGAGGTATTCAATAATTTATACGCACTTAGAATTTTGTTATTATGAGCAAGTTATATGATAAGAAATATATATATATATACATATATATATATATATATGTATGTATATGTAATTGTATTTTTCAGTGTTGGTTGGCACACCATACTATTATTAGTATCATGAAGTTTATCTTCTTTCATTATTAAGACAAGACGTACAATATCAGTATACCTATAAAGTTCCTCTCCTTCCACCAACTATGGATTGTGGAGGGCAAGGAGGGAAGCACAAGAAGATTAGAAGTCATGCAATTTCAGAGGAGGCTCTTTAAGCATACAAGATCTTTAGATCTTAGTTGTACCATGGATGTCTGCTGGATCAGGTTTGTGTAGCCAAATACCACCAGCCAACCAAGCCATATGTAACGGGCAACCGCAAGAGAAAGTTCCTCAACCAAAAGTACAATTAGTTGCAAGTTATCTGTATTACATTATCCTCCGAAGTTATTTGGTTTATAATAAAATATTCATATCAGAATCACTACTATTTGCTGCCACACCTACAGGATGAACCAATCTTCTGCCAGAAGTGCTGAACTTGGCTTTGTGTAGCTAAAGTGTATCCACCTCGGTGCATTACAAATTTTCCTTTTTCTTTTGTTTCCTTGTTCTCTGGGAATAAGAGGTTAATGGGCACGGTACACCACTATAGATGGAGAGATTTTTTAGTGTGACAGGCACACGAAGTGGTAGTCATTATACAAATGATAGAATATGTGTGTTAAAAAATTAATAACGTAAAAAATCAGGGGTAAATAGTTTACTACCCTTAAGTTTCGTGGTTTTCAACATTTAGTAAATGAAGTTTTTTTCGTCCCAGAGTCATACCTAAAGTGTGAATTTTGGAACAGTCTCAAACATTCGTTAGTCTGGCTGTTAATGGGCACGGTACACCACTATAGATTGAGAGATTTTTTAGTGTGACGGGCACACGAAGTGGTAGTCATTATATAAATGATAGAATATGTGTGTTAAAAAGTTAATAACTTAAAAAATAAGGGGTAAATAGTTTACAACCCTTAAGTTTCGTGGTTTTCAACATTTAGTAAATGAAGTTTTTTTCGTCCCAAAGTCATACCTAAAGTGTGAATTTTGGAACAGTCTCAAACATTCGTTAGTCTGGCTGTTAAGTCTTCCGTTAACTGATGACGTGATATTCATATGGACAATGATTGAGTGTCACGTGTTATTAAAAAATATTAAAATAATTAATTAAATAAAAGTAAAATAAAATAAAAATAAAAAACCCAAAACCCTATCGTCTTCCCCACCCCGACCCCCATCCCTTCTCTCTCCCTTCTCTTCTTTGCACCTACCTAACCTCTGCACATCCATCCTTCCCCCACCCTCTTCAACTCCACCCACTCAACCCTCATCCTCTTTGATGACCCCGTTTCTCTGTACGCAACCACCACCTTCCTCCACCCTCCATATTCCCCCACTGTTAATCACTTTTTCTCACTCTCCCTGCAGATTTGACAGCAAATCTCGAAAAATTGACCGCAACCTCTGCACATCCATCATAACCCCCACCCTCCTCCTCCTTATCCTACACCCCAGCAACCGCACCACCACCATTGGCTCGAAGAAGGTGCAATCGATCCTCGTGCAGTCGCAGCGCGTGGTCGACAAATACCTGGCTTCTGCACCTGCAACACCCTCATGCAGTCGCGTGATGGGCGGTCGTTTGACGAATCGAAGACGACAGATCCAAAACCCGAGGAACACGGAACCAGAGATGTCAATACGGGTAATGTCTCGGAGCTGGATGAACTGGGTGAACCAGCCGGTGAGTAGATCGAGACGACCACGAAGTCGAGTCATCTGACGAGTTTGTCGAGAAAAGTAGGTGAGGAACCGGTGACGTGCATAGCTCAGAGTGAGTGAGAGTGTGGTGGGAGTTGTTGGGCCATGGATTGAGGAATAAAGTACTGAGCAACGACTAGTGGTGGTGTTGTTGCTAGGGTGTAAGATAAGGAGGATGAGGGTGGGGGTTTGGGTTTGGGTTTGGGTTGGGGTGCAAGATAAGGAGGAGGAAGATGACGGTGAGGTTAGGAGAGGAATGGTGGAGGAGGTGGTGGTTGTGGAGAAGGGGGGATAAAAATGGGGGAGAGAAAAGGGGGAGCCGAAGACGGGTGAGTGGGCATGGGTGGGGATTTGGTTTTATTTTTATATTTTTTTTCTTTTAAATAATTTTCTTTTTGAATTTTTAATTTTCATGTGGATCCCTTAATGACACGTGCCGCTCAGTCATTATTCATATGGACGTCACGTCATCAGTTAACGGAAGACTTAATAGCTAAACTAACGGATGTATGAGACTGTCCCAAAATTAACACTTTAGGTATGACTCTGAAACGAAAAAACTTCTCATACTAAATGTTGAAAATCACGAAACTTGAGGGTAGTAAACTGATATTTACCCAAAAATAAAATTTCCCACCACTCACATAAAAACACGTAGTGTACCACCCGTATTCCCGTTACAATAAAAAATTTCTCCTATAGATTGGGCCAACTTCTAGGGGATCTAGATGTCCATACTTCAAATCCTCTTCGACTTCTCTATGTCCAGGCCGAATCAACGTGAACGAGGACAGTGATGTTGACTAGAACAATATCCTTACCAACAAAAATCACGTCTTAAACCTAAATAGTCAACTAAAATAATGTGCTTAGTTGTCAGATATACCAATATGAACAAGAGTATAAACGTATGTACCCTAAGGAAACTGGTATTATGCAATGTAGAAGACACTAGTTTTGCATTTTACCACCAAACAACATAAAGTTAGAAATTAACAAAACGAACGAAACATGTTACATTAAACGAGATATTTACGTTACAAGGGATTTTTTATGTCCATGTAGAAACATAGTACTACAACAAAAGTAACACGACTTATACACGCAAAAACTTTCAACCCATATTCTTGTGCCCAAATTCTAACATGCATGCATATATGTACATAATGAAATAGTCTTCATACGTTTATTCCCACTTCTGGTTAGCCTAGCCGCTGCCGCGAGCGATTCAGCACCTCCGCCTGGAGTAGTGGCCATATTCGGACTGTTCCGTATCTCCGCTCCTATCACCGCCCTTGCATCCTCTCTAGTCACAGGTTTGTCCGCAGGCAACTTCTGAGTTGCATCCTGCATTATTTTCAGAAAAAAAAAACAATTAAAAGAATTAAAAACCCTAGAATGTTAAACATAATTATTGATGTATTATATTAAATGTTAACATAATCTGTACCTCTAACACATCACCAAGTTTCGTTTTATTGACGTCGCGCAGGTTAACAGAAGCTGCATACTGAGCTACAGCCGCCACACCGCCGGGTGCTATCTCGTTGCGTCCAGTGGCTCTCATTTCAGCCGCCTGTGTTTTGCAGCGGCGTCACTTTGTTCAATCGGTTTGTCTCCTGCTGACAGAGCACTGGTCTCCAGCGCTTCACCAATTGTAATTGCATCTCGATCAAGCGCTTCTCCTGGAGATGCAACTGGCACCGGTGGCTCCACATATTGTGCCACAACCTTCAAAAGAAGGCAACCAATATATACAGTCACATACATATACATAAAACGCTGACTATCATTGTTTTAGTTCATTATCAATTAGATGTTTCAATTAGTATATTTTAAAGAATACGGTGTTCGATTGATGGGCGCAAAACATACCATGTCAAATATATAACGGGAAGTATACGTACAAAGTTTATTAAAGTTATGAATTATATGCTACGAGTGAATCCCATAATTATAAAACGTAACATATGCTTGTTAAGTGTGCTTATAAAGAGTTGAGCGATAAACACAAAAATAGTAGGTTAAGCTTAACGACCCACATAATAAGATCTCAGTACAATGGTATTGGAATCTCAATATGTAATGTCATATGACCTCATATACTACTTGCGGAGAGTGAATCTCAAATCATAGAATTAAGAGGCATGAGCTCGTAAGGAATAGTACTACTTTATATAGTATTTAATTTAACAAGTTTTAAAAAAACATTTTCGGTACTATTCATTTTAATTAAAAATAATATTTTTACTCTAAAAAGTTACTCTTATACTATTCACTTACAACCCATTTTTGTCATTTTGATTAAAATTCAAAGTTTTCAAACCATTTTCATTAATTTTTCTTTTAATTTATCATCAAACCTCACTTTCAATATGTAACAAGTTCGGCTAGAAAAAATATATACCCGTCCAGCAACTTTTTCAGTGACAACGCGGTTGCCATCGGGATTAATTGTTTCATCAGTAACGGTGACGCCTTCCTCTCGGGCGACTTTAGTGGCGTCGCGGTGACCAACAAGGCCAAAGCCCTCGTTGTGTCTAGCTGCCGACTGACAGCAGCTGGCCCACCCCTCATATTCTCTCCAAGCACTAGGTTTTCAGCAGCTTGGGCAGTGGCAGCGTGGCGGGGTGCGACGGGCCTGTAGGCTAATTCGCCGGAGACATTGAAGACGTCTCCGTATTTGATGGGTTCCGCAACCGTGGACTGGTCCGGTCGGTGTCTTTGTGGCTGTTCCTGGTTCATGTTTTTGGGCTTGAATAATACCGATTAGGGTGGAATGTTTTTAACAGTAGTGCAAGTATACGTACGGTCCAAATTAAGCAAAATATTTGACTAAATATATATGAAATTTGTTGAGGATGGGATAAAGTGAGAATTGGACCGCAGGGTTCAAATTTACAGGTGGTGGATGGAGAACGAGGAAGCTCACAGGTGGACGCTATGTCTAAAGTTGGACACGATATCCGGCGACACTTGAACTTCGGTCGGTGTTCAGCGTTAAACTACTAGACCTTTGACGCGTGTTATTGTTGGCCTTGGGTAGGAGAGAAATTTTAATATGTCTGGACTAGTGATATATACGCCGTATCCGTTATATAAGTAGATAAATACTTAAAAAATATAATTTTTCCATTTGTATAATAAAATATAATATACCATTCTGAATTCTGGGCATATTAAAAAAAAAATCTCCTTGGGTATAGTCGGTTAGGGCAGCTCTTAAACAAGTTGGAGGGTTACTAACTTACTACAAAATCTAGTGAGTGAAAATAAAATACATAACGTCTTATACTTTTGAGATATGTATTACGAATGACACGATCGATGCATTCTAGTTTAGTTTTACATTGTGTATTTCTTTTTCTCCTCCACATAAATGAACTCGGAACCAAAACGTCACAATGGAGATGAACCAAAAAAAAACGTCACAATGACATTGACAATGAATTAGAAACCGAAACACCACGGCTAAGATAAACTGTAAGTTGGTCTTCCATTTACATTGAGCCCCAAAACAGCACAAGATCCCGGTAAAACCGCGTCGCAAGGGGAGTTCTACACAGTGGTGGACACTGCCTAGTTGCACCATGTGGCTGATCTCACCTTTGCCACCGATTTGAAGGTTTTTTTCTTGAGATGGACACAATCACATCCCCAGTAGGAGTGTATTTACTTTGAATGTATTTTCATTTTTGATACAAACAGAGTTTAGCATTTTGGGTCTCTAACTTACTCCTATTTATTACTTCACTACCAGGCTAACGCTAGTAACATTTTGTTCTGAATGTTTTAGCTTGACCTTCATACACCATGTGTTGTTAATAATAGACATATCATAATATAAGTTAATGATACTATTACAATACTATTTTCTTACTCAACGTCTAATGTACAGAACTTCCTATTCTTCGTTTGGTTACTTGCATCAAGTAATAAAAATTATTGAGTAGGTAAAATATTTTACTTTCTCCAAAAAGATTTCAGTAATCAAACTAATTTCTATTATGATTCCTCGCTAGTAAACAGGACAATAAGAGTGCCTCATTCCATTTCATACTCATTTTGATTCCTTCATAATCTAATTCTTTCTCATTCTAATTTCATCATATTCATATTTCATATCAGTAAACGTGGCCAAATAGTAAGAAACAACATTATTAATATATTACGAGTGAATTTATAATACGACGTAACAATTTGATTGCCAATTCAAAGAAATATTTGACTTGTTTCAATATGAAATTGGGCTCTTGACCGAATCTTAATTATTTAGAGTACAAAATTTTGGATTTGGGATTTGGGTTTTGCAAACAAATATTTCCAGGACCTCGAGTAAAAGTGTTGAATGATACAAAGTTCCACTAACTTCATCGGCATCCAAAAATAAAGTTAAAATGTGATGGAGAAAAGAGAATTTTGTTAAATATATATATGAAATCATGAAATTGAATGATACAAAGTTCCACTAACTTCATCGGCATCCAAAAATAAAGTTAAAATGTGATGGAGAAAAGAGAATTTTGTTAAATATATATGAAATCATGAAAGTGGAGGTCTATTCCACTTAGCGTAGCCTACTTGAGAAAAGGTAATGCCCACATTTGTTATTCCCTGTCAATTCAACAAGAATGGATGTGTCATTTCGAAGGGCGTGGCATGCAGAAGGTGGATGTAAGGAAGCCAAATTTAGGTCCACAACTTTCATAGCAATCAAATCCATATTCTATATGTAAGAAAAATACAAACCTTTTGGATGATATACCTTTTTAATATTCGATCCATCGGCATCGATCCAAAGAAAAGCGAAACGAAAGATAAGGAGGAAGGTTGTCATGGGACATATACAGGCAAATGTAACCGAGCACATGAACATCCGGACGTAATTAGAGGGTAAATTAACCAAGTTTTTGTACATCGTAATAACATTTTTTCTAAGTTTTTTTCCTTCAAAACGATGCTTTAAATGTTTATGACTATGAAAGTGAATTTTAAAGACTATTGTGAGAAAATAAAATAATACATTAAACTATTTAGATACAAAAAATTTATACTGTTAAAAGTTGTGGATCTGTAACTACATCAAATGTGTTGGTAAATCGTGTTGATTTTATATACTTACTCAAAATAATATTACTCCTACTGTAACCTGACCACATTGTTTTGCTAAGTTTGTCTATGTGATCAATCACCTTCATTGATAATAAAGCGACAATTTAAATATTGTTGTAGTCTCTACTTTGCCCATATTGTCTATTTTTGTATTCTTGTGTAGGTGACGAGAAAGTTCTTTCATGCCACGTAGCATTAAATGTTATGAGAAATGGATGATTTAGATTTGTTTGAATTATTATTTTTAGGATGAACTACCAATTTAGTTCATGAATTATCACCTAAGTGAAAATTAAGTTCCTCAATTATTTTTTCAGAAAAATCAGTCATTAAATTATAAAAACTTGCCAATTACATCCCTAATATTAGATTTGAAGCTACGATATTCAATTTTCCGTCAATTTAAGTTACGTTACTTACATGTGGTACACATTGAATGGTAGATTGATAATTTTCATAAAGAAATAGTGTATGGAGTTAACTTTGAAGGTTAATTAGATTCGCAACCTATATGAAATGTTAAGGGCTTATATGTGAGAAAATGACGGTATTGCACTTTAAAATATGTCAAGTTACTTAAGTTGACGAAAAATTAGATAAAATAGCTTTGAATATAATAGTAGAGATGAAATTAGCAATTTTATTGAATTTAGGGATTTATTTTACCAAAAAATAATAATTCAGATTGTGATAGTTTAGGGACTAAATCGACACTTCACCCTTATTTCTATTGTGCCGCTGCCCAAAGGAGCATAGTTCTTCCGATCAAGTAGTACATTAGTTCTCAACCTAAAGATTATTTTCTATTGTAGTGGTTCCCTTGTTATCCATATCATTTTCTTTTGTAATCCCGTAATTCAAATCATCAAATGCTTGTGTATTTAATGCTACGTAATTTTATGAGACAATCAAAATTTTACAGACAATTCACTGGTTCACTACCAATCGATATATCGACATTAATATCTCCCAACTTAACCGCTGATGTAGTAATTCAATGTGTAATGTATATACAAAGGGCCTCAATCAATTTAATATTAAAAAGATCTAACTTCACGAAATTTCCAACATGGGACGAACACTCCCATATAGCGAGAGATTTTTATGTGCTCAAAACACGGGACAGTAAGCTATATGTTATTATACAATTAGAGAAAATCTCTCCCCACAGAGCCTACTATTCATACTATGATTTGTTTCATGTCCCCACATGCTTGTATGAAGATAATTTAGAAACTCATCACACATGAATATTTCAACATGAGTAGCTAGGTAGACTAAATTTAGTCTCCTTAAAATTACTCTTTCAACATTATTCTTATGCGCAATATGTTATAGCAACTAGCAAATAATTCTGAAATTGTTCTCAAAATGTTCATATGCATTATTAGCAAGATATTCCAAGTTGAAAGAGAAATATTAATTATTGTACAATAATATGCCTCCCATTTTCTTCACCCAAAACCTCTTCTTCTACACCTTGCTTATTACGATCATAACGATCATGAACATGGTCCTTTGGAACTGTCACAACCAGTTCTTCCCTAGTACACGTGGCCCTGGCCAACTCCGGTCTCGTCGATGCCGGCAGCCGATACCTCCAGAGATCAAGATCGTCTACTACTCCTTCGTCCAACCTCCACAAATCACCGCCTTCCGTTTTCCTTATCACAGTCTTTGTCACCCCGGGATAAATCTCTATCGTGTGGGCTTGGACAGCAACGCGGTCGCCAATAACTGGTCGCGCGGTGGTGGGTGTGGTCACATGCACGGGCATGGCGACTGAGAAAATGAAAGAGTCGGAGGTTTCTTGGACGGAAACGTCGGCGTTTGAGTGGAAGGGGAGCTCGAGAACGCTGGCGAACACGTGGGGGAGTCTCCGGAGCTTCTTCGGCGGCATGGAAGAAGATGATGCGACGACGTCGTATAACAAGTTGCGCTTTTTGGGGGAGGGGTGGACTTTTTTCTTCATGGGTTTCTGGTTTTTATGCAGGGAAGAAGAAGAAGAATTTTGGATGCAAGTTTGTTCACAGGTTGCTTCTCGCAGCTCAAATGCAAAGGGTATAAATTACACGAGGGAATACGTAGGAAGTTGTAACATTGGGCCCAAAATTATCCCCATGTTGCTGTAGATTAAACATAAAGCCCGCATGGAATGTCTGAATCCAATTTTTTAGCCCAAGACTGAATGCTTTATTATAAAAACAAAAAATAACCTTATAATTTTGTGATTTAGAGGATTTACTCATGAATTTGAGTTCTTATATGGTTAATTTTTTTTATCAATCTTAATTACAAGTTACCTCTCCATTCAAGTTAACACGGTCCTTTTTAACCCCAACAAGCTCAGAAGAACACAAGCCTGAACGAACATCGGCCCAAAGGAAGGTTAGAGCCTGATGAACTCGGCAGGACGAAGTCGAGTGCTCTTGAACCTATGCCCTCCTGGTGTCTTGTCGGCTATCAAGCCAAGCGCTTCCCCATAAAAGTACATTCCGACCACTAAGGGTCAAGTTGGCCACTAATAGCATTGTGGCATGAAGACCTAGGAAAATAAAGTGTGTACCTATTCAGACATCGACTCCAAACTACATGATGGTTAGACGAGGAAACAAGTCTATGGAAGGGACATAAAGGCTGATAGATAGTGTTTGAGTACTGGGTTCCCATTGATCCAGGGTTGAGCTAGGCGCTTAGTCGTGTTGTCCCTAGGAAGGGCACAAGTGGACCTGCACAAGGATCATTTCGTTGCCATGTGCCAACCAAATCTGTGTATTTGGCGCATTAAATGCAAAGAAAGTGATGAATGTGTAATCCATGATTGTTTAATCTCCTGGCTCCAAAGGAAGATATCCGAAGAGGATCTCAACCTGGGAAAAGAAAGGCATTGCAAATGAAGAATTGTATTTGTACGTATTTTGTGTTCAATTATATGCAAACAATAATTTCAAGTTTTTGTAAATTGAGTAGACAAAAGCATATGGACCATCTAAACCATGTTTTTAAAATTTCATATCATACAAAAATCCCTTTAAGGGAAAGGAACATGTCTTGTTTGCTACCTACCACTACAATTAAGTGTACAGGAATTATGGAAAGATTATGCCATTTTTGTTTACACTTGATTAAAATGGACCCGGAAGTTAAAAAATAAAAATAATTTCATTTGTCTAAACTTTAAAATTCTGTTTGGTCAGCTAGATGAGATAATTTGTGTTAAAATTTGAGATGGACATGATCGGACAAGATAGATTGTGGATCCATAACATAGTGAGTTATTTAACATATCCTTATACATGAGTTACAAGTACCGTATTACAAGTCTCTGACAATCTAATCTAATCCCTAAGCACAATCCTATATTGCCCACCAAATGGGCACTAAGGGTGCGTTTGGTACGCAGACGGGACGGAACGGGACGGAACGAAGGTGTAATTTTTGAAAAAGACATGGGGTATATTTGTCTTAAAATGGTAAAACATTGTGTTCCACACACGTGGAACAAACCCGTTCCAGGGGGGAGGCGGGACGCAAAAACACCCAAAATCTGTCCCGTGGAACAGCCCGTTCCCCCCATTTTTGGCGCACCAAACGCGGGACAGAACGCCTCGTCCCGTTCCGTCATGTCCCGTCCCACGTACCAAACGCACCCTTTTATGAATGTTTAGGGTTGGCTCAAAACAATTTGACTCGCACCAAGTTTGACTTATGTTTTGCTCGTCATAGTTTGGCTCGTGAAAGAACCAAGCGAAGCCTAGTTCAGTTTGATTAAGAAACAAGTTAATCTTGAACATTGGTATGTTTGGCTTGTAAAGCTCATAAACAACTTCTAAAGTTTTTACAAGTGACTCGAGATAGAGTTGAGCTCAGCTTGGTAATTCAAGCTTGACAAGTAATAATACATATTTAGAGGCCTAAATCCAACCAATTGAAGCAATACAAAATAAAAAATAAAAAAATTTCATATCATACCAAAGATCCTCTTAATTCTTAAAGGACAATACATATTCAATTGTTTTTTTTTAAAAGGACAAGATATTTAAAAGGAATATGTCTTGTTTGGTACCCACGACTAACATTAAGGTGTAGAATTATGGAAAGATTATGCCATCTTTTGTTCACACTTGATTAAAATGGAGCCAAAATATTAAAAAAAAAATAATTTGTCTAAACTCTAAAGTATTTGTTTCTGAGTGTTCTAGGCAGAGAGAATTTGACTATTATGACCCTGTTGACCTTAAAATACGGCATAGTTGTGTCTTTGTATGAGGGTGATATAATTAATTTTATTTTCGTCCCCCAAAAACAGTGTCGTTCATCGAATGTCAATTGGTAAATGTTCCGTTACTCATGGTTTGAAATGCCGATATTATAGGTGATATTTCGCCGATAATATCAGTTTTGTGAGAGAGCGATATTTTCACACTTATCTACTGAATTGTCGTCAAAATATCGCAATATTTTAGGCTGGTGCGAATTGGAGAAGAACGCCGGAGCTTCTACAACTCCGGTCGACTGTAAAAGAGCACCCTAGACTCCGATCTAAGTATCAAAATGAAATATAAGACGAGATGAATGTTTTTATAACTTCCGTTTGGCGTGAAACGGTCGGAGGTGTTCGGAAAGTTCCTCAACACTCACGGCCTCGCCGGAGCTAGGTGTGCCTTCCCCCAGGTCGATCTCGTTCTAAAACCTTGTTAAAAAAACGAGATAAAACTTAGTATATCTTAACCACACAACATCCAAGATGAATTGAGGTAACCCGGGGCTTACCTAACTGGAGAAGGACCAAGAGAACTCGCTGGAGAGTTCCTGGGTTCCACTGTCCTAGCTGCACCGAGAGAAATGGAGAGAAAGACGAGGTTTAGATGGTGATGATGATGCCGTTGACGGAGTACTACGAAGGGCATAGAGGGCGCCGATGGGGATGATCGACTTGAGGTAGAGGTCACAGGAGATGGAAACAGCACCGACGAGGCGGAAGTCGCGGACGAGGAGGAAGGCGAGGGAGGAGTAGAAGGCCATGTGGGAGAAAGATCGTGAGACTGAGGTCTTTGTGCGTGTGTGTGGGAGAAGGGATAAAAGAGAAGAGAGAAGGATCCAGAGACTGAGGTCTCTGTGTGCGTGTGTGGTGGCGTGTGAAAAAAAAAACATCCAAATAATTCAACTTTTACAACTTTTACAACTTTTACAACTTGTACAATTTTTGACAAGACAAAAATAATGGTGGTTTCATCAAGATTCAAAACCGTGTGCCACACGTGATATTTTTTCACATTCTCAGAGAGAGTATCAGATCATCACATATTTTTTTACCCTTCGAAAATTGAAAAACCTCTATTACACCCTTTCATTTCTTCTTCTTCCCTTAGCCCTTTCACAGCCATTCTAGATCTATTCCAGAGCCATTTCAGAGCTTCAAATTGAATAAATGGATCTGCAGCTCACGCCACTCCAAATTAAATGTTAAATACCTTCTTTCTCTCTCATTTATTCACAGACGGCAAGCTGCAAAGGATCGTCGAGGTTTTGCTACTACGTACGACATCGAAAGTTCTAGATTTGTTACATTTGTGTAATTATTATTTTATTGTTGCTCCACGCAAATTTTATTTGGCCTTTACACAAAGGGTTCCATATTTAAGGTAAGTTTATGAACTTATATTTATATTATTGTAATTTATACAACAACAACAAAATTTGTGTGGACCCGTGCATGTGAACTAAGAACCAAATAATAGTTGCATGTTAATTTTTTGAAGTAATTAAGTAATGTTGTATAATTATTCCCTAGAATAATTTTAATATGTTTAATGTTATTTATTATTTTATTATCAAATTGGATTATTATTCATTAATACTAGGTTTTATTATTCCATATTATTTTTATAATTACTTAAATTCTTACAATCATTTTCTTTACTTCCTATTTAATTCTTCTGTAGAATAACTTTACTTCCTATTTTCTTTACTTCCTATTTAATATGTTTCCGTCACTACTATATTTTTTGGCCAAAAAGTAATTGCCTAATTTTCATGAAAAATAAATATAGGTACGTTTAAAATGTCCAATGGAGTTACTAAACGTAATCCAGCTTGGGAACATGGAGACCCAATAGATGGAAACAAATGTGGCACAATTTGCAAATATTGTGGTCGGGTAATGAAGAGTGGCAGAGTGACAAGACTTAAGTACCATCTTAGTGGATTAGATCCAGAAAATAATGTCCAACGATGCGATAATGTCCCCCCATAAGTGAAGGCATTCATCACCACATTATTAAAAAATAAAAAACAGCATAAGGAAAATATAACACATGGAATGGAAAATATTCGAGCTAGGCTACGAGGAGAAGTCATTGGCCAAGCGGTTGATAGTGGTGATGATGATGATGATGACGATGAAGACGAATATGATGATGACTTGGGACCTGAAGAACGATGCAGTTTCAAACAAGCATTACGTGCCTCCAAACAGTCAGCATGGGAAAGAGAACACCTTCATAAAATTCCTAATAGAGCACAAGGTTCCGGGACAAGTGGTGGTGCACAAATGAGACGGGAAGCAAGTGTTAGAGAATCACAACCAACACCACCAATAGCCCCAAGTTTATATAAGTCATCCAAAGCACGTCAAAAGAGTGTTTGGAGTTATTTCACTGGAGGTAATGTGAAGGAGGGAATAGGGCGTCTAATTAGCAAGTTCTTTATCTATGAAAATTTCTCTGCTGAGAAGGCATCATCACATCATTTCAAAAATATGGTATTGGGATGTCAATAGGCCGGTGTTGGAGTACAACCTCATACTCCCTATGAGGTAAGAAACAAATATTTGGAAATGGAGTATAAAGATATTGGCGAGTATGTTAACAAGTTGAGGTCAAAATGGGAAAGTAATGGTTGCACAATTATGTGTAACAGATGGACTGGCCCGACCAGATTGTCTATCATAAACTTCATGATATACTCCAAAGGAAAGATAATTTTTTTGAAGTTTGT
This sequence comes from Malus sylvestris, assembly GCF_916048215.2. NCBI lineage: Eukaryota > Viridiplantae > Streptophyta > Magnoliopsida > Rosales > Rosaceae > Malus > Malus sylvestris. Next base: position 38,511,047 of record NC_062270.1, on the reverse strand, counting down.
TGATGCTTCAAACCATATAAAGAACTACAAGTATATTTACAAATTATTGAGGGATGTAATCATAGAGGTGGGATAGCATAATGTTGTCCAAGTCGTGACTGACAACGGTTCTACATTTGTCAAAGTTGGAAAAAAGTTAATGAAGCATCATAATGTGTTTTGGACATCATGTGCATCACATTGTATTGATCTCATGTTTGAGGCAATGAGGAAGAGATAGAATATTGCTACTGTCGTAAAAAGAGCTAAAACAATCACAAATTATATTTACAATCACGGTTGGTTGTTGGCAAAGATGCGTGAATTTTGCAAAAGAGAAATTATTCGTCCAGCTATCACTCGATTCGCCACCAACTATATTGCATTAGACAGCTTACTTAAGAAGAAAGCAGGGTTGAAGCAACTATTCACTAATGACGATTGAGCCAACCACAATTTAAGCCGCTCAAATGCAGGTCGTATGATTGAAAGTATAGTGCTTGATCATGCTTTTTGGACTAAATCAGAACATGTATGCCAAGTGTTTGAATCTCTTTACAAAGTTTTATGGATCGTTGACACAGAAGTGTATCTTACTATGGGGGTAATATATGAGTTGATATGTGTAGTGAAGGATGACTTGGAAAGAAAACATGGTGCAAGGTGGGTCATAAAGATAATTGATGACCGATGGTATAAAACATTATACCACGATTTGCATGTAGCAGGTATAAATTATGTCATAATTTGCAATTCATTTATTTAGTTGCATAAGTATTATTTCTCTTATTAGAGTATGTGTTTCTTTGAACAACATATTATTTGAATCCTCGATACCAATACAAACCCGGTGTTGGAGATGATGGTACCCTTATACGTGTTGTACATAATGTATACTTTAAATTAGACTCTGCATCACCAGAAGTTGGCCAATTTGGAAATGAGGTACACAATTACTTAAATTATAATAATTACATTGTTGGATTAAACTAACACGATTTATTGAATTCAGCTAACATGGTTTAAAGATGCAAGAAGACCTTTTGGAGAACCAACATCAGTTGCTACTCGAACAAAAATGTCTCATAGTGAGTGTAAACATATTTCACTATCAGTTTATAATAGAATTTGTTGGAATTATTAGGCTTATCAACACTGTTTTTCATTATAGCTGAATGGTGGATCATGTATGGGACTGATGTACCAACGGTAAGAAAGTTAGCAATCAAAGTATTATCACAAACAGCTTCCTCATCTGCTTGTGAAAGAAATTGGAGTACATTTGCACTCATACACACAAAGCAAAGAAATAGGTTGGCTCATAATAGGTTGGAAAAATTAGTTTATTGCTATTACAACATGAAGCTTCAAATTCGACATAAGGAAGCAGAAATAGATCATGTCGACTGTGGTGACTCACTAGATGTTTTTGTTATTATTGCTGAAGATGATGATACAGAGGATAACCAACTTTATCAATGGATTAGACCTCTTCATTTAGATGATGATAAAGGCAACTCAGCTCCCAGAGTTGCTGAAGAAGCACATAATGAAGGGATAAATGTAGAAAGAGTATTAGAGGAGGAGGTGGGATCTAGCAGCGCTGACTCTTTGGAAGAACTTTTGCGCCCAAGACCAAGAAACACTGGAATTCCACATTCTTCCAATCCTACACAACCACAAGATCATGCTAATACTAATGATAGATCTAGTACAAGATCAGGAAACTCACCTACCACCGGAGGTGGGAATGATGAAGGATAGTGTAGAGCTGGAGGTAGTGGTAGATATGGAAACTATGTTGGACCACCTCCCGGATTTATGAGCCCCTTCACTGGTGAGGCAAACTTCACGCATGCAACACAGGATAAGGACCATGGTAGTAGGCGGGCATGACCAGGAATTAGTGTCATAGGGAATGACTATACTCGTAGAGAAAGAGGCAAGAGGACTTTGTCAAGTTAAGAAGATGACTCGTTATCTGTAACTTTGGACTCTGTTGGAGTGTGAAGTAGTAACCATGGTTATACTCATAACCAACCATTTCCCTACCCTTCATATCACATTCCTGTTGGGATGAAATCAAGCGACTCATGGAAAGAATTCGAGACTCAATTTTTAAATGATTTTGCTTATGGACAACGTCAATCAATCTCGGATCCATATGAGTGACATGTTAACAATTACATGCAAAACTATTTTGGGGATTTATCATTTGATGACTACTCTTTACAATACACTTACTCTACACATAGAGATGATGAAGATAGTGAAAAATTTGAACCTCATAGGAACTCTATGTGGTACTAAGTCACTCATGTATCTTACCATGCAATGTATAAAGTGTAAAATATTGTACTAATTCATTATATATAAATAATTATGGTGTGTTTAAACTTCTTTTATTAATTACTACATATTTTCTACACTCACAATGTTTGCCAGCTCGCTATATAATCAACTTAAATCAGTTAAATCCATCATGAAATGCATTTCCTACCAATTTTTTTTGTGATAAACTAATAGATAATTGACTAAATAAACATCCTACAAAGTTTCAATAAAAATTTCCAAGTTTTTCTTACAATTTCCATGATTTTTATTCAATTTTTATCGATATCAATAATATCCCGATATTTCCATCCAAATTTCCGTGTTTTTGAACTATCGATATTTCCGATATCAACGATATTTTATACCCTTCCGTTACTACAATGGTGAGAATGAGTTGAGATCCCTTGTCAATAGCTAATGTAATATAACAAAATTTATTGTTAAAAAATTAGCAAGGAATAACAATTGTCAAAAAATTTAAAAATATGGAGAAGTGGGGTATCGATCCCCATACCTCTCGCATGCTAAGCGAGCGCTCTACCATCTGAGCTACATCCCCGTTTTGAGACGTTCATTCCACTTAATTTTAATAATGTCACTAAAGTGAAATTGTGGCACATTCGGAATGGTATTCATGGGCATCTTTCCACCTTTGAAGCTCACCCACCGAAGCAAATATCCCCACTTTAGGATTTATTCGTTGCGGGAAAAAGGAGAAACATTGTTTATTTTTATTTTTATTTTCATGCATATCTTTGTCTATGTTACATAGAAAAATTATCATCAAATTGGATGATAGAAAATTAAAAAAATAAACAAAAATGTAAACGAGAAAAAAAATGTTAAAATTATTTATTTTTAATGCAACAATATATTTACACTAATTGAATCACACAATGAACAACATAGTTATTGATTTTTTGGACTCAACTTCGTAAAAAATAAACCTATATTCATTAGTAAAATTGTAATATTAGAAAAAAAAATTCAATATACCAGACCGTATTATCGGTTCGGTAGATTGAATTTTTTTTAAAATATTAACTAAGGGAAATCATTTAATTTTTTTAAGTTGGAGAGCAAAATTATGAGACCGACCTAAAAGACGGACACGTGTAGGTCGCTAACCCACTACACAACACGTCAAAGTCTCCAACAACTTTTTTCATTTATTTATTTATTTGCACACTATCTTTTTTTTGCCGATATTTTTGCACATATTTTAGTAAAGATGACTTTCGTGGGTCCGACTTTTTTGATTCAGACTTATCTAGGTACACCAAAACGCCCTCATCACTCATAAGTTTTATTTTGATTTTCAGTAGAGTTATCAGTTATGAGTGTTTTTAATGGGCATATGAGAAATTTTATTTAAATTCATGTAATTTCTTTTTACACTTAATTTAAATTTTAAATATTAATTATTTATTTTACCTTATTGCATAATTACTATTAAGTACAAAATGAAATTAATAATAAAACTTAAATTTATTAATAAACTCAAACACTATAATTAAGCCATAAGATCACTCTTTGTTTATCTTACATTCATTCCGGCTAAACCCCTAATAGCTCTCATAGAGAAAAACAAGTTTTTTTTATTGATGGATGATGATTTTGAAGTTTTGAATCCTCCAATTTATCATATGTTTATTAAAATACAAATGCACCAATATTAGTTCCAGCTTTACTAGCTAAACAACAGCCAATGGCATTGAACGATCGAAGCTTCCACATAGAGCTCTAGCTCAACTCAATTTCTTCTTCCTCATTCCTTCTTTGATGATCTCCTCCTCTAGTCCCATAAATTTTTTTCCCAAATGAAACTGAGGCCTGGGTCAAGATATGTGCCATATTACTATTGTCTTTTGTTGCACCTCTATGAATAAGTATCCTAGTAATCCCAGCGTAGTGCAAAGACTCAACAATCTGCAGTGCAGTCACACATTTGTTAGTTCGAGCTTCAGCATCAACTCCTTTCTTTACCAACATCTTAATCACATCTGCATGTCCCGACTCCGCTGCACAGTGCAACGCGGTGTATCCATCCTCATCTTTAGCATCCATATCCACACCCTTTTCAAGCAATGTTCAAATGACTTCTATCTTCCCTTTGAAACAAGCTTTATGGAGAGTAGTCCACCCATGTAGGTCTCTTCCATTGATTGCTGCAGCTAACATTGAAGAAGTTAGCAGTGTTTTCTCCAGATTCTTGCGCAAACCACGTGTTTAAGGAGCCATACGGTTTACTTTATTAAAGCTATTCATATCTCATGTATGCATACATGATTGAAGACTGGTGACATATGCATACGTGGTTTGCAAGAAATCGTCTTGGATGCATGTGGGAATGGTTTATGATAGAACATTGATGTTGAAGTTTGGTTTTTATGGCAGGTATGAGTCACCTTACTGGAGAGGCCTTGCAGAAAGATGCATTCAAGTAAGCATGGATATACAGGAAAAAACGCCTAAAGCGAGCTGACACCTCTCAGTCTCAATCTCATTCTCAACCCAAATCTTGATCCCAATCCAATCATACATTGTTATAAGCTAATTAGCATATGGGTGTAAAGATAATCTTACATTTTGAATTGGGTTTGAGATGATAGTTTAGGTAATAAATTTGGGTTTAAAGAGATATTAATTCTTTAATAAAAAACAATATGGGTAAAGAGAGTAAGTTGAGTGTAGAAAGAGGTTAGATGAGTTCAAATAAAATTTCCCTAGGCATATTTGTTGATTTGTCTCTCAAACTTATATAGAGCTATTAATTTTCTTTTGAACTTTAATTTTAGTTAATTACTTCCCAATTTTTTTTATTATTAGCCGATTTTCTCCTTGAACTTTAATTTGAGCCATTTATCCCTTGAACTTTTATAAACAACCCATTTTCTCCTGATGCTAGATTTTAAATTTTTTATTCATTTTGATCACGCGGACAACACATGACAACTATATGTGGGCAAAAGAATGACAAATTGGATAAGTGAAAATTGGATGAAGAATTTTAAAATCTATGTAGGGGAAATTAGTTATTTATAAAATTTTAGGGGTACAATTAAAGTTCAGGAGGAAATTGGCTAATTATAATAGTTCAGGTAGTCAATCGACTAAAATTAAAGTTTAAAGAAAAATTAGCAACTTTGTACAAGTTTGAAAGACAAACTGACAAATACTTTTTTTTTATGTATATATTTTACCTTCGTTCCTCCCTAAAAAATTACATTTCATACACTAAATTAGGATTATAAGGAACTAGAAGCATTTTATATGTATATTTTTTCATAATATGAACTAGAAGATTAAAACGAAAGTATACTTTCGGATCTCAAAGTCATTTTAATCGTTTAATAGTTAAGATTGTTAACATATGACAAATAAAACAAACTGAGCCAACTACTCGTATTGTTTGCAGACACACATAAAAGTCGTATTAGCACAATATTTCTTTTTTTTTTTGGGTAAAATTAGCACAATATTTCATACTACAGTGGCTAACAAAGAAGCAAATTAGGTCATCTCCAACCGAAGGGTTCAGAGGGCCAGAGGGCCGAAAATAGCCCTAAAACCGTCTCCAACCGAGGGCTAGGCCAGAGGGCTCTGGAATCTGGGAGGGTCCCACGGGATCGGAGAGGGCTGGAGGGCTGGCTGCTTTCGGCCAGCCAGCCAGCCCGCTGGCTGGCTATTTTTTTTTTAATATTTCCTATTGCTGTCGGTTAAAACCGATAGCATTAAAGGGTTTTTTTTTTTAATAGTTCTGCTATTAGTGTCGGTTATAACCGACACTAATAGTTTGAAATATTTTTGAATCTAACGGCTAGCTGACTCAGCTAGCCGTTGGTTTTTTTTTTTTTTTTTTTTAATTTATTTTAAACTTTTTTTTCTTCTATAAATATGGTGAAGTTCTTTCAATTCTTCACTTCATTTGCAATATTTCCTTCTTCAATATTTTTCAATATTTCCTTCAATATTTCCTTCAATATTTCCTTCAATATATTTTCTAATATTTCCTTCATCTATAATATTTGTTTTAATTTTTCAATATTTCCTTCAATATATTTTCCAATATTTCCTTCATCTATAATATTTGTTTCAATTTTTCAATATTTCCTTCATCTATAATATTTGTTTCAATTTTTCAATATTTCCTTCATCTATAATATTTCTTCACTTCATTTGCAATATTTCCTTCATTTTTTTTCAAAAAAAATGGCCTCATCTGCAATGAAAGGTAGGGCTTGGACCCGAAAAGAAGATGAAGCTCTTTGCAAGGCTTATAGATGGATCTCAGAAGATAGTGTGAGGGGGATTTCTCAAACAAGTGAAGGTGTTTGGACTCGTGTGTCCAAAAAATACTTAGAGTTCTACGAAGGCACCACTCCACCGAATACCCGAAACCACGAAAGTTGTTCTTCAAGATGGAAGAAACATCTTCATCCAAGTTTGAATAAATGGCATCAAGCACTATTAGCAGCAGCACGTAGACATGAAAGCGGCGCCAATTACTATGACGAAGTTAGTGTTTTTACAGTTTATTTTAAATGTTTAATTATATTACATTTAATTTCGTGAATTAATTTCCTAAAATTTTTTTAATTATATTTTCTAGGTACGCCAAGCGGAGGAATTGTATATGGAGGGCAGCTCAAAACCCTTTCAGTTTCACGGTTGTTGGGAAATTTGTAAAGGGTGGGTGTTATTTGAAGATCCACCTCAACATAGAGTGGATCCTTTGGAAGCTGCATCCCCATCTGTAGATATGAATGAAGATGGATCTCCTACCATTCAACAAACAAGGGTAGAAAATCCGACTCCGTCCGAAATTTCTTTACCTAGGGCTATGGGACGAAACAAGGCCCGAAGGTTGAGGGAAAAGGGCAAGGCAAATGCTGATTACGCCGCTCAACATGAAGTGGCGGCCTCATTTCGATTACTGGCGGAGCAAAATGCCCGTGAGGCGGAAGAAAGGAAGTGTAGACATGAAGAGCGAGCCAAACAAATACAAGAAGAGATGGATGATAAGAATATGGAAAGGAACACTTCGGATTACACTCCAATGAGTAAGGCCTATTTTGATAGGAAAAAAAAAGAAATTATGGCTCGGCGGCAATTGTTTACCTCTGACTATACTCCTACAATGGCGGATGATGAAGATGATATTAATTATGGATATTAAATTTAAGTCGTTGTAATTTTTAAATTTAAGTTAATGTTGTTTTTAAATTTAATTTGTAGTGTTTAAATATAAGTTGTTGTTTTTAAATTTAAGTTGTTGTAGTTTTTAAATTTAAATAATAAATTATGTTTGGTCCTATGGCCATTTGGCCCTCGGTTGGAGACAGTTTTTTGTGACAGGGCTAAAACGAGCCCTTTGGCCCTCTGGCCCTCGGTTGGAGACGGAGGCAAATATGACCCTGTACTGTTTATTAAAATATTAATATCTTGGGGAATCTTGGAGGGCTAAAGGGCTCAAACGAGCCCTCTGGCCAGCCCTCGGTTGGAGGTGGCCTTAGCAGTACAACTTTGAACGTTAAGAGAGGATTTTTATAGACTTTGACTTTGTTCGCCCAAAAAGGAAATTTCAAGGGGTAAAATAGTCAACTGGGCTGTGCCATATGGGGCTGTACCACAGTAGTAGTGTACGTTTGTTATATACTACAACTGTAGACAGCCATTTTTTGTGCTTTCTTCGTCTCTCCTCCTTGTACCTTTCTCTCTCCCTCTCCCTTTCTCCTCTCCGGGGCTCAATTCCCCATTTCACTCCGATCCCCGAAAAACCAGTGCTCGAGAACCAGAAGCAGAGCAAAGATTGAGAGGTGATTACTGCCTTTGTGGTCCAAGTGATAATTTTCTCGCTCGATTTGGTAATTTTCCATCACTTTCTCGAGAAAATAATCATGGGTTTTCGATTTGAATGTTTAATTTTCATGGGTTTTGTGTATTTCGTGTTTGGGGTAATCATTTTTACGCAGTTCTTAGATCTAATTTTCAGTTATGATCTTTCGATTTACAGCGAAATAGGTGCTTTTTCTGATCTGAATCTGATCGGGATCTGGGTCTTCGATTGGACTGATTTTCCTGCGATTCTTACCGTAAAGCTGTAATCTTTTAGCATTTTGGGGCTGAGTTGTAGAAGTAGATCGTTTACTCTGAGAATCGGACTGACTCGGCCGAGTTGTACTCTTTGACTCACTGAATCTTTTGTAATGGAGACTCTTCTGGTTGTGGCGCAGCATAAGAACCAGTACTATGGCCAGGGGAAGCCACACGGGCCGGGCCAAGTCGGCCCGTCGCCGTCCAAGGACTTCCGAGGGATCAATTGCCGGACTTTCCAATCCGGGTCAGGTATACTCCCAACCCCATCCAAGGCTTGCTCTACTCCTGTATCCAAACAGGGAGCATGCTCTGGTTCTCCTCCTAGGATAACTACAACTAGTCCAAACAAGATACATACACCTAGTCCAGTTTCACAGTCTGATAGCAGAACATTGAGTAGAAGCACCCCAATTGCTATCAATGTCAACAACTCGAAGAAAGGCAAGCACTTCAATGGAAGTTTTTCATTTTCTGAGCTCTGGGCCGGCCCGGCTTACTCGAACTCTCCCCCACCGAGTTCATTGCCAATCCCCAAGTTTTCAATCCGACCCAAGAGAACCGTGTCGCTCGAATTGCCCAAGTCGCCCGCTGATATCGAAATGCACCACCCAATTGCCAAGTCTACACCCGCATCCCCAACTAGGGAGTATTCTGGGTCTTCTGCTAGAGATCTCTTTCACAATGCTGATTCCGCGACCAAGACTCTGCGTCGCATTCTGAATCTTGATGTAGACGATGAATGAAGGGCAGATGGGAGCACTAGGCTCCTGTAAATAGGTTTAGATTGTATATAGAATGAATAAATTGGTTGGTAGTCTTGGGTTGTGATGAGTGTGCTTAGTTTTCTGTGGTGGTGCTACAAGTTAAAGTCATGGTTATGTTGGATGTGGAGTTGGCATTGGGGAGATGAATGGTTTTTCTCGAAAAAGTGGCATGGTATGTGTAATATGGGATTTTCGACATGGATGGGACCCGACCCGAAATTTTAAGGAAGCAGAAGGAAATTGTGATAGGCTTGTACTTTTGAAGGCTTGTTCTTTCGAAGTGGATGGTTGTCTGCACTATTGAATGGGGGAGATGATGGCTTATAGGGAAAAATTGGCATGGTATGTGTAATATGGGATTTTTGACATGGAACTTACGGAAGCAGAGGGGAACTAGTGGCACAGGGCTTGTACTTTTGAAGCGGATGGTTGCCAGCACTCTGGAATGGGAGGGATTGAGCAACCCGTCTTACATATGAAAGCAGAGGGAAACTACATTGGACGTGAACGTTCCAATGTAATCCCCTCACAAATTTGCTAATTCTTGTTAACCCTTTTAGAGTTAGGTGTAGGTGTCTTCTTTCGGTAACTGTACATGCTGTAGAATGTCTAGTGATCTATCCATACCGAACTTTGTAGGTTTCTATAGGTTTCACTTTTCTTCTGCGTTACGTCTTTTGTTTCCTTAGGGTTTAGATTTAGTGTCCTTCTAAATATTCTAACATTGTCTAGTCTCTTTGTTCCTTAGTTCAGCGTTGTCCCAATAGCTGCTTAGGTAATCTTCTTTCATTGAACACTCTTGCCTTTCCTGTTATAGCCTTGTTTGCATTCATACTCAACGAAACGTTCTTTACTTCTGATAACAATCTAACCCCTTTAACTACACTCTTATCAAAGGGTGTTCTCACCTTTCACAATCTTTTCTGTTTTTAAGAAAGAAAAGAGGGAAGGGGTAGTGATTGTTCTTTCGTACTTCTGCTTCATTGGTTTTTCGTCTTTAGGGTTGGTCAATCTGTGGTTCTGTCCTGTATCTGTATGATGTCCTGAGTTTGGAATTACCTATTAGTTCATTGTTCTTGTAAATGATGGTGCCGGTTGTGGTCTTCACATCGTATTCATCCTTGGAGATTGTTGATCTCGCCTCGCCATCGACAAGGTAATACATCTGTTTTCCTGTTCCCTTTCATTGTTGTGTTTGCCAACTCTTTTATAATTTGTTTCAGTTGTAACTAATTTCTTTTGAATGTGTGTGAAACAGGGTGCAAGTTGGTACACAGTATTCCGGAGGTGTGTTCGTTAGCAGTTCATGATGTAGTCCTTTATGCGTGTAATAGTTCCTTGCTGAAGGCAAATGCGGTTCCATTACATCATCACTTGTGTTGAAGAATGCATGATGTATGGAAAAGCTGTTTGTCTTCCATCGATCCGGTGGAGCATTGTAGTATCGGACATGTTTGTGGTCACCTTTTATATCTTGTATTTATGTTTCAATGTTGAGCCTGTTCTTCTGTCGTCTAATTTAAACTTCGATGCTAGCTTGTTTATCGTTATCTTTCGTATTTGTACGTTAATTTTATGGATGTTAACATTATCTATCTGTTCGATTTATATGGTCTGTTCCATTGATGTTGCTGTATGGCGCATAATGTTCTTTCGATCGGCTTAGATGTGAATCATGTACTTTGATGTATCTGCGAGTTGCTGATGATTCTGTCGCCATGACAATTTGAAACTTGACACCGTTCGCAAAACTTTCAGTCCGAAATACCTCCATTTTGCGAGAAATTATTGGGTGCTGTTTGTGTCGCGAATATCGGTATTGGTGATAATATTGATATTGTAAATTTGTGGGATGGAAATATCAATATCAGTTGGTTTTGATAGAAATTACCGAAATTTAAAATGAAACTTTAGAGAATGTCAAACTTAGATTTAGATGAAATATAAGAATCTTTTTTCGATATTTAACTTGTATATCGGAAACATCAACAAAATTTGATATTGAAAATATCGATCATATCGAAAATATTTCAAACGCTAGTTGCACCCGCGGTCAGACTCGAGAATATTGTCCAGCTTGGGGGGTGCTTCCATTTCATCTTTGAGGATTATTCTCATGGAAGATTGGTAATTTTGATGTATGTCGAGAAGGTTTCTCTTTTCCATAACTCTAATTCTCCAGTGTGCAAACCGGTTGGTACATATTTGTGGAGGCTCTCAAGTTAAACAAGAAATTCCTAAACGGATTTTCGTTTGAGCATCTCCTACGAACCAAGCTCTTGGTGGTGATCTGTCCATGGTTGTTTTGTCTTGTGACCAAAGCATTTGATGATTTGAAGAGCGAGTTACATGAAACAGGGATGCGAAGGGGGTGGTATCTAAGCATGTCATGTGTTTCAACTTGAATGAAATGGGACTCTAAAGTGGCGGCACATGACAAGTATTTTTTGACAGGAGGTTGATAGCCACACCCTTTCTATCATCGTACACCCTTATGTTTAATTTTGTTCTTTTTTTTTTTTTTGATAACTAGGAAAACACATTCTAGGGCTAAGAAGCCGAACATAAGCAAGAAAGCCTACAAAGAGGCAAACACCACGAAAACTAAACCAGAGCAAAGCAGTGAGCGGGGATACAAGCCATAGACACTTGAACTAAGTTAAATGGTCACCCCAAACCCACCACACCAAGCTAATGAGGACAAGGAAGACCCCCATTTTCGTTAGTTCATGTTTTATGTTTAATTCTGTTCATTTTGTTCATTTTGTGAAAGCATTATGCAATTTGCTGCTGTATTATTGCGACCGAGTGTTCTTTTCCCTTCAATCATTGCTGATTTGTTGCTGCGGTCCAGTTTTTCACTGTGGTATAGGCGTGGAACGTGAACAGGAGAAAGGGATGAATGCCAAAGCCAACTTTGATACTTGTTTCAACAGTAACATTTGACAGACAACATTCCTTTTTGTCCGATCCCTTTAGGCAGCCTTTATCTTAAACTAGTCTTCTTTTCCCTCTTTCCTCATTACATCTTCGAAGTGCTTTTGGCTTCTTGGTAAGTTGGCCTCATCAGGCTCTGTTTACTCATGTGAGAGATTCTGATGTGCAACTGATGACATATTTTATATTGTTTACACCTCTAGTTTTACACTTTTATCGCGTGATGTTAGAGATATATATAAAAAAATATTTTCTCGGATACATTGTGATCTCTTTCTTTATACATTTATCGTTAGCTTTACTTATTTATACGAGAGATTTTGAGGTGTAACCTAAGATTACTTCATTGTATTTATATCCTCCATATATTTACTATGAGTAAGTTTGTTGATATACAAAGGGATATATCTTCAGCCATGCTGATAAATACACCCATCACAAGTTTTGCCTATTCACACGAGAGATTATGTTGTGAACCAAAGATATACCTCTCATTCAATGCACTCAACATGATTGGCGATATGATTTTTTTTTTTTTTTGCCTTCTGTTTTTGTATTAAATAGTGAATTTAGGGTTAATACCGTTTCTTTCACGTATTTGATTAGCGAAGTGTGTTTTATTAATAGATAACTAGCATACGAGATACTTTATAGTTTATTGTGTAACCTAAGATTCATTGTATTTATATCCACCATATATCTACCATGACTAAGTTTGTTGATATACAAAGACATGTATCTTCAGTTGTACTGATATATACATTCATCACAAGTTTTGCTTATTCACGTGAGAGACTTATTCACGTGAGAGATTATGTTGTGAACTGAAGATATACCTCTCATCCAATGCGCTCTACATGACTGCCATTTTTTTTTTGGAGTTTTAACAAAACACTTCTGGTACTGTTCACTCTTAACGAAAAACCACTTTTTTACCTTTCCCTGATACTATTCACTACGCCTTTATTTGTCTATTTTCATTAAAACTAAAGTTTTTTTTAGACTTTTCGTTAATTATTATTATTATTTTTTATATTGAAATAGTGAATATAGGGTTAATACTTAATACCGTCCTTTTTGTGTATTTGATTGACAAAGTGTGTTTAATAATATGTGGTTTAGATAAGATACCCATCATGGATAAATTTTCTATTGTGTCAAAAATACGGTTCGGTACACTAAGTGTCAGAATACAAATAATTTTTTTTAAGTATCTAACCATTTGTGTTATGACATTTGTTATACAAAATCGTGTTTCTGGCACATTAAAAAATCTCTTGGTATCGTGGTATGTTGGATGATGCAAGCAGATGTTGGTAATGATAGGAAAACTAATGCAATAAAATCTAGAGTAAATATCAGTTTACCATCCTCAAGTTTCGTGTTTTTCAACATTTGGTACATGAAATTTTTTTCGTCCAAGAGTTATACCTAAAATGTTAATTTTGAGAGTCTCATACATCCGTTAGTCAAACTGTTAACTCTGCCGTTAACTGATGATGTGACGTCTATGTGGACAATGACTTGATGTCACGTGTCATTAAGGGGGTCCACGTGGAAATTAAAAATTCAAAAAAAATAATTATTTAAAGAAAAGTTCAAAAAAAAAAGAAAAAAGCAAGACCCAGATCTTCTCGTCACCTAAGCAATCCAAGATGCCGCAAAAAATCCTATCTAATTTTAGCTTCCTTTCCTATTCCGCCAAAATCCCTCGTCTGAGTGTTAAGATAAGGTGTCGATTCTTTCATCTTCTTTCGACCTGCCATTTGCAATTGCGAATCGCGACCCACCTGTTCCCCTTCGTCACATCGCCGTTGCGAGCGTCCAATCAGCCGAATCGACATTTCCTCGTCGACTCCTCTCACCACCCTTCCCTCTTCTCCTCCATTCATCTGCTCCTAACACAAACATTCTCCCAATATATTTGTTAGCTCTAATTCTCCAAAACCCTAAATCAAAATCAAAATCCAAAATTTTCGAATTTGAGTCATACAATTAGGTCCATCTGCACAGAGAAGAAAGAGAGGATGAGAAATGTGTGGATAAAGGCAGAGACTTAAAATTGGGGAATGATTTGAACAGAAGCTCGAGGTTTTCCCCAAATCCCCCCGTGCCTACCCTCCCACCCACACCTAGATCGTCTTCCCCAAATCCCCCGTGCCCACCCTCCCACCCACACCCAGATATTCCCGTCGACCAGTGTCCCCCCTCCAACCCAAACTTTCCTTCACCACCCCACTCTTGCGGTCGCAGGTGACGCAGAGGGTCGGGACTCTCTCTCTCATGTCGATTCTCGATCTCATCCCTCTCTCTCATGTCGACGTCTCCCTCCTCGCCTCGATCTCTTCGTCAACGTCGGAGAAGTAACTGTCATCGAGGAAGTTGACAACAGATTTGATAGAGGGGACAAAATCGGTGGCCGAGTTCATCGAGTTGTAGAAGGGCGTGATCGAGACTCGTTCGTGGCGTTGGCTAAGAGGGTTGGCAGGGTGGATGTCGCGGTCGCAGGTGACGTAGAGGGTCGGGACTCCCTCTCTCTTTCCCCCTACACACTCTCTCTCTCTCTCTCTTACTAAACCTTCTTCTTCTTCTTCTTCTTCAAGTTCTTAATCCCAGCTTGGGGGAACGGTCGATGGGGAAGATCTAGGTGTGGGTGGGTTTTTTTGGTTTTTTAGTTCAGTTTAGTTTTTTTTATTTTTTTTAATATTTAGTTAATTTTTTTTTTTGAATTTTTAATTTCCACGTAGACCCCTTAATGACACGTGGCGTCTAGTCATTGTCTATATAAACGTCACATCATCAATTAACGGCAGTGTTAACAGTTTGATTAACGGATGTATGAAACTGTTCCAAAATTAACACTTTAGGTATGACTCTGGAACAAAAAAAATTTTATGTACCAAATGTTAAAAACTAAAATTCTTAAGGATAGTAAACTGATATTTATCCAAAAATCTAAGTGAACTTCAAAAGTTGGGACAGCCTCTGCAATTTGCATCACAGTTCTTAACTGCTACCGATATTTAATTATCCGAGCCATCAAGTAATGTATAAATAATAGGTATGGAACTTTGGATCCATTTATTGGACTGAGTCTTTCTCCATTTTATTTTTCCTTTATCCGATCAAACTGTCGCCTCTTTTTAATTATTCTCGAGAGTTTAAAATTTCTATACTAATTTTGTGTGTGATTTTTCTATCGATTATATCATTAAGTTTGCATGAAATTAAAATACTTTATTTTGGTCTATAGTTTTGCAGTTGTTATCATTTATTAAGTTAGCTTTGAGGTGATTTACTCTCTTACGTTACCGAAAATAAAAAATTATGACCTCCCCACAACCAAAAAAACAAAACCTCTTGTGCAGTTAAAATTATCAACGATTGATTAGAAAAGACTAAAGTTGCGCAGGTTCTGAGTCTTTCCAAGTTATGCAAGTAGGGAAGGAGAAGAATTTACATGTACCTAGGACGTTAAAAGGATGAACAAGTTAAAACGTAAAACATATAACGACTTATCATAATCATAGGACATTAAGTCATTAATTTAAAAAACTCAGAACTCTACAAACTTAGAATACCTCATCCTCTCTTATCTTTATCTGCAGTGGAGAGGGTATGGAAACATAAAAAAGGATTAAATAGGAAGACCTAACATTTTTGGTCTCTAAAATCAATCATTCAAGAACAACTCCTAAATGTATCATCAAGTTGTGTGTTCCCAACTTCATCCAAGAGCATTTCTTGGTACCGGCATTCTTGACTGCAAAACGCCTTCTCGCCTCTGCACGAGACATTCAACAGACGATAAATCGTTATTTAATTAGAAACAAATGTTGAAAAAATGATTTAAGCGTAGGATACATATAACCGCTACAAATGTTTGATCAAAAGTAGTAGAAACACTAAACCAATAATAAACGGTATGTATATTGTTTAGTGATTATTAAGAGAAGCATGCAATCCAATATCTTCGTCTTCATGCTTCAAACTTCCAATAATTGAATAAGAACGTGTTTGAGATGGCTTCTAAAAAAAGCTAAAAGTGTTTTTTGACGATCAGAAATACTTATGATTACGCTAGACAGAAAAACTTATAAACTATGTAGGTCGGAGAAGTGTGTTCTGGGGAAGAAGACTAATCCTGTTCCTAAAGTAAAAAGCACCTACGACAAAAGCCCTTACGAACAGTATTTCGTACAAAAACAATTTCACAGTAATTATTTGAAGAAGAGCTAGAACTGTTTTTTGACGATAAAAAGCACTTCTGATTACGCTAGATATAAAAACTTATAGACTTTGTAGGTATTAAAAGTGTGTTTTAGGAAAGAAGACTAATCCTGTTGTTCAAGTAAAAAGCACCTACGACAAAAGCCCTTATGAACAGAAGTACTTCCTACAACAACAGTTTCGGAGTAATCATTTGAAGAAGGGGCCATTGAAACGAACCTGTAAATGTAGATGTCAATCTTCTGCTCAAGATTCTTCCTGCATGTGTAACAAAAGCTAAGGAAATTCTCAGAACCGGAGCTCGACTGATCCGACAAAGTATGGTAACTTTCCACAATGCAGTTATCAAATATGTGAGTCGTTCTCGGCTTCGGCCCACGAGAAATCACACAAGTATAATCCTCAGAAAGCTCCATTTCACTTCTCTCACTCACACAACCAGACCCTGAACCCGAATTCGGGTTCTCTGTTTGGATAACAGACCCAGTTTCTGAAAACTGGGAATTCAAAGTCTTGGGGATTTGAACTCTGAGCTTAGTGCCAAACAGGACCTTACGGTTACTGGTTTTTGAATTTTTGTCTTCCAAGTTTTCATCTTTGAGTGTTTGAGCCAGAGCAAGGCCAATGCCTTTGGCCTCAGATTTCTCCCAAAAGGGTTTGTTTCCGGGTTGAATTTTTGGGGTTTTGGGTTGGATTTGGTCACCCGAAAACGGGTTTTTTCCGAAGGGGAATGGCTTGGTGGTGTCAAGAATTGAAGTTGGGCTGATCAAATTTGAATCGGTTTCGGAACTGCCCTTCATCGTGAAGCCTCTGAATCTTGGAGAGTCGAAGAAGGATGGGCTTTTTGAGTAGTTTTTTTGAGTTAGAGACGGTTGAGAATCCGCCATTAGAGGTTGCTTGCTGGTCACTGTTCTGGATCTGTTCCTCAGCATTACTTTGCTCTATAGCAAATGAACTAAATTAATCACTGCAAAATAGCTAAAAAATTAATCAGATATTTGCATGAGAGACGGTGACAATATTCGAGAAGCGGTATTCGGTATTCGGAAACTTACCCTGATAGTCCGGCTATGAAACAAACTTCACTCAAAAATAACCTTTTGAGTATCAAAAGTAGAGCAAAATTAATCCAACATTGCCATGCGAGAGATTAGCAACAATAAAGAAAGAATATATGAGAACTTTAGTACTTACTTTCAGTAGGTCAGTAATTCCGGCTATGAAGCAGACGTTTGTCTTGAAAATCACTATGAGCTTGAAAAGTAGAGTAAATTAAATGGTTTTCTTCCTATTCAATGAAGAAAAAGGAAACAAAGGGAAGAATCTCAGATAAAAAAAATGAAGGGGGATTCTTGCTAAATTTCAGTGGCCTCCATAGATAAAAACTTAAAAAAACAACATAAAGTGGTTTTTTTTTTTTTTTTTTCAGTTGTGGTTATATTTTTTTGGGGATTGGAACAAATTGGGGCTCAAATTCCCATCATAACAAAGAGCATGCATGCCATGTGATCAGGGCAGGGAAATATAAGAAGAGAGCAGCTCTGGCATTTAGCAGCAAAGGGAGTTCTATATCCCCTCTTGTCTCAGGCACATTTGGCATAAATGCTTTTGCTTCTTCCCATGAAATGAAAGAGCCATCATTTCATATAAGAACCTCTCTCTCTCTCTCTCTCTCTCCCCCCCTCTCTTAAAATATTTCACTTTTTGCTAGTGGGTTTTGCATCCCATCGATCAAGTTCACTTCCTCTGGGCAGGAATTTGCAACTTGGCCAAAAGAGAAAGCGAAAGATGGAGAAAAGAATAGGCCCTTTGTTTTAAAAGGGAAGAGAAAAGAGTGGGGTTTCGGGGTGCCTTTTATCCTTTTAAAGAGTGAGAAACAAGATAAAAATTTTAGCTGGACATTCTAACCACGTCATTTATAAGATAACTCTCATAGATAAATAGATGAGAAAAAAAAATTGAGGTTCTACGATAAATTAGATGTAATTTATCAAATTGACGAAAAATCTTGAATTTGCCGATTACATCTAGTTCAACATAGTAAATTGGCTGAAAAGATAGTTCATGAAGAAAATTGACAATTAGGTTATAGTTTCAGTCTAATCTTTAATCTAGTCTAAAGAGTAATTGACAGTAAAAGGAGTAACTTAATTTATAAGTACATGCAAAATTCCTTAAGTCATCGATGTGAAATTCAGACTCTTAGACACTTCCTACATTTCAATGGCTTATTTTTAGCTATGGCGTCTAAAACTCGATTTTAATCTTATTTTGTCCTCCTCCACCCTACCACATGTGTGTGTAATTTAAAAGGTGTTACTTTACTCCCTAAAACTCAAAATTCACTCCATTTTGCCCTTGAAACTCGATTTTGATCATATTTTACTGATGAAACTCAAAAGTCATCATTTTACTCTATTAAACACAAAATTTGCTCCAAATTGCCTTAATCATGCTAACTCCATTATGTGGGTTTGATTTTGGTGTACCAGCTAATCCATTTCTTTTTTATTTTTGTCATATCTTTAATTTATTTTAAACTTAATTTTTCTGATTATTGAATGTTAATGCATAGTGGAGATCTATAATTAAATTTATTGGCACATATGGTACTCTTATTGAGTAGTAGGTCTCACATATATTCCAGATGCGACTTGTGAGTTTCAGATAAAAGAGACAGTTCACAAGTTAAAATAGAATAAATTCCGAGTGTCATTGAGTAAAGTACATACTTTTGAGTTTAAAAAAAAAACACAAACGAAATCAAATCAAGTTCTAGACAACGTAACTAGAAAATAAGCCTATTTTAATATTTGTGTTCCACCGCTCGTATGCGGTCCTCATAACTCATAAGAAGTATTGTGTATTGACCACACAGCCACAAAACCCAGAAATTCGAATTTTTATTTTTTTCTAATATTTTACTTTTGTAGTTTTCTTTTCTCACATGATTGAATAGCTTTCTTTCTCTAATAAAATAATAAAATAGGCATCTATTTTCTCAAACAGATTAAATTTTGTCTTTCTATGAAGAGGCTTTGTGAGGAGAAATTTTTTATGGAAACACGGGTGATATATAATATGTTTTTATATAAATGGTGAGAAATTTTATTTTTTAAGTTATTAACATTTTAAGACACATATTCCACCATTTTTATATAGTGACATATGATGTACCATCTCGTTTGCCAATTACACTGAAAAATCTCTTCTTTGTGGGGGTATTTTGTCGTGACTGGCTTGGACTTTGTGTGAAACTCTCTCTGCGGACTCTGCAGTTATGAATGCACAAATAAACGCACGCACTCATACGAAGTGTTGAGCTCATCCCTACGTTTCTCTTTGATTATATATATCCACCATGCAAAGTTATTATATAGTTTCCATTTTGATATTACAATGCACAAATTATTGGTATCACATCACTCTCTCTAGTTAAGTGATAAAACACAATTAATCATGAGTATATAGTTACTTAAGAAATACTAATTAAGACTCTTTATGGATTCTTTGATACCACACATTTAACGTTAATTTATGTTATAACATTATAAGATATTGTGCTGAAGACATGAAGTGACAAAGAATCCATAAAGAGTTTCAATTTTGAAAAAGTTTCTTTAGCATTTCTCTAGTTACTTTATTAAAATAAGGTTTTTTTTAGTCAAAATGATATCTGAAATTTACATAACTAATCACTTTGGTTGCTGAGATTTAAAATCAATAAATGTGGTCCTTGAGTTTGTCCACCATCAATCATTTTGGTTATTACTTGAAAAATTATGCTAAATAAGGACCAAATAATAAAAATACACTCAATTTAATAAACAATGGACCTACACAATTTGACAAAAATTTAAGGTAATTTCATCATTTCATTTTTATTTAATGAAGATTTTTTACGGAAAAACCAAAATGATTGATGGTAGACAAACTCAGAGATCACTTCTACTGATTTTAAATCTGAGAGATCAAAGTGAAGAATTATATAAATCTCAAAAACAATTTTGGCTAAAAAGCCTTAAAAGATCTGTAGTTAGTAGGGCGGTGTCAATCATAAGCGAGGGTTGCCAACCTTGACTTGTGAAAAGTTATTGACTGAATTACTATCGAGTAGCTGGGTAAGACAGAATCGCAACTAAACACACTTTTCTACTCCAACCATCAATTATGGTTGTCTTTTACTTTCCTTTTTAATTCGCCCAAGTTCACCCACTTCACTCAAATCTTTCTGTTTAACTCTTTTCTTGATCTCTTAAGCTGACCTGAATTGTCTGCCCTCCTCCATTTCATCTCCTTCTATTTCTGTGGTTATGGTTAAGCCACGTCAACATTTTATATTGATTTTTATAGAAATAATAAGACCAAAAGCAATGGGAATATAAAATGTTGACATAGCTTAACCGTGACCACAAAATAAGAAGGATGAGAAGCGTATGAGATCGAGAGGACAGACAATCCAAGTTCCTCTCAAGCAACACTCGCTAGGACTTACCTACCAATAATGTAACTTAGACAAGAACCACCAAGCCTTTATACTTCGCCCAATCAAAGGAAAAAAAAAAGGTCCGAACCCGCCACCGACAATTAGTAGGTTTTCGTGGCAAGACGTACATGTCGTATGATAAAATATCTTGCACGACTCAGCTCCTTGATTAACCTAGATTTGGTTAAAATTTGGGAGAGTACCAACATTTCATGAAGCAAAAGTTAAAACACTTTCGGCATAAGTTGTTTTAAACATTCGATGAAACGAACGTTACCACATTGCTACATTATTTGTGTAGCACACGTTTGCTAAATGCGTTCCCATTGCAAAAACGAGGCTCTTGTTTTATGCAAACAATAACTCATAACCCCTCATCTGGCATGTGGTGATTAGAAATACTAATCCATTCTTTAGCGGATTTCGACTTTTGAGTTTAGTCTAAAATGCTTAGTTTTACCTCACCAATGCAAAATCCAGTACTACTTAAATGTAATCAGTTGTATGCTTTCTTTGATAAGGATAGTGATATTCACATGCTCATTTTTACTTCTGACATACCATGTGGCCTAAGCTTTTGTCTTCGCAACATTAAAGGTCAGTAAATAATTAACATGGTACATCTATCCCACATGACTAGCTAGGCTTTAGATGAAAGTTTTGGAACGTTCTTGACTTTGTTTTTACTACATTTCACACTCTATTTCTTAATACAATATTTTAAAAAATAAAAGTCAAAAGGGTACATTTTATAATCAAAATACAGAGAGAAATGATGGATGAAGAAGCTTAAATGAAGAATTATGAGGGAACTATAGAAGAATTATATAAGGAAGAAAACACAATGAAAATTAAAATCAAAATCAAAATTTTAAATAAAATTTTATTTTCATTGATTCATCTTTGTTTCTTTCTGTTTCTCCTATTTAGCTTCTTCACCTATCCCTTTTTGTTCTATGTACTTTTCTCAAATCTTGAACAAAAAAAAAAAAAAATACAAATCCAAAGTTGAAAACTGAATAGTTATGACTGGCCATAAATTAATTAGCCTCATTTAGTTCACCCACTTTTTCTTTGACGTGGGAGATAAAGGAACAACGTTGTTATTCTCAGAAAGAGATTTCGGTTAAGCGACATATATAACAACTATAATGATCAAGTATTGTAATTACTGCTCGTCATTTATAAGAACTCTTATTTACAATTGAAAATAAACACAACTAAATGATAATACTAATTAGACGAAGGTTTAGATTGCGGAAAACTAATTTTTTTATTAATACTTAAATTACCTATTAACAAAACCTTCTTTAAAAGAGATGAACAGATTAAATCAACCCTATCAACAAAACTAAAGAAAAATAATCAAAATAAAAGTTATAGGCAATATCGTAAATAAACACAAAATAATTTTACTTTTTTTTTTCAAAGCTCACAACTAGGTAAACATATCATTTCTCTCAAATAAACTAAACTTTTTTGTAATGAAATAATTATTTAGAAACAGTCACTAAATATATAAGGGAAATTTTATTTGAACTCATCTAACCTCTTTCTACACCCAACTTACTATCTTCATCCATATTGTTTTTTTATTAAAGAATTAATATCTCTTTAAACCCAAATTTATTACCTAAACTATCCTCTCAAACCCAATTCAAAATGTAAAATTATCTTTACACCCATTCCCTTTATAATTGCATATGTCGTATAGGACTAGCATTTCCATGGTTGCTTTTTTTCTTTCTGCTACCACAACCCATCCATGGACTTGGGATCCAAGAGATCATTCCATAGACTTGAATTTTCCAAGAGAATGTTAAGCAAGCTCCAGTTCAGTCATTTTTAAATCGAGCATTTTCATGTACTTTTTAAAAAAACTTTGAAGTGACATAGGGTTGAGTGTTTTGCTGCTATGTTAATAAACAAATAAACAAATTGGAGCTATTTCAACTAAAAAATGTGCAAGACATGTCACCCGCTAGTTCATGGTTAAGGTTGAGCAATCTTTATTTGCACCAAGAATCAAGTTTGATGTCTTTGCAGTACTAATAAAAAATCCTTGCATTGGTGTTTTGGGGCGCATACAGACGACAGAGAAAAATAAATACAATATAATATAAAAAGTATGAAATTTAATCCAAAGAAGAAGCAAATAAACAAAATATCCATAAATCGAGTCATACCTTAATTGGAGGATTAAAAACTTCAAAATCACCATCCATCAATAGAAAAACTTGTTTTTCTCTATCATAGCTATTAGGGTTTTTGTCGGAATGAACATAGGATAAACAAAGGGTGATGCTAGGGTTTAATTATAGTACGTGGATCTACTGATAAATTTGATTTTTATTAATAATTTCATTTTGTACAATAAGATAAAACAGACAATTAAAATTTAAAATTTAAAATAGGTGTAAAAAGTGATTAGATGAGTTTAAATAAAATTTCTCATATATAATCAATATTTTCAACGACGACAAATCGTTTGAAGGTTGTTATCAACAATGTAATGAAATAGCCATATGGTCAAAATCTTTAATTATAATTCACATATCGTACAGTCTTGCATAATATCTGCACAGCCAATCACTTCTAAGAGAAAACAATCTGTCAATTTGAAAGGCGGGGGCGGGGGGTGGAGGTTTGGGTTTGGCCCAATTATGTGAGTAGGCCCTGTGGGGTTTGCTTGTTTGTTAGCCCTCGAATAAGTGAATAGTGGGGCCCAACAAAATAAAATACGGACGTGGCTATAGTGAGTGGGTGGGGCCCACTGAGAGTAACGGGCAGCGATAAGTTTTTGGATTCTTTCTTCCACTGTTGCACGTCCCACCAGTGACGACGTACAACCGCTCCCAACTCCTTTGCCGTTGGCTACGTAAACGTTAAACCTGTGTGGGCCTTCGACTGAAGATAAGATGTGGGGTCCTGCTTTCTTTTTTTTTTCTTTTTTTTTTTAATTTCAACATTTCTCGGTGTTAGAATGGATCCGGCTTCTCTGCCATTCCAGTTCCCATACACTCCAATTCCTTCTATTTTGTGCGATTACGATTAAGTCACGTCAATATTTTATATTAATTTTTTTATAGACATAATAAGACAAAAAATAATAGTGATATAAAATGTTGACGTGGCTTAACCGTGACCACAAAAATAAGAGGGGATGAGAGTGTATGGGAACTGAGGCAGAGAAGCCAGGTTCGTGTAAGAATAACCATGTCATACTACAGGTCAATCATAATTACGTATCGATTTCATAATTTTTAATAGTAGTTAAATTTAAAATTTACTGCTTACAAGGTGAAAAATGATTGTGCTATGTACTTGCTCTCCAACTAACAGTCTCACCAATCTTCAGCTTGCCGTTATCCTCATCGGCGATGGAGAGGTGGACTTCTTGGAAGTTATCATATCATCGCATGAAAGTCGCCGGAGGCGAGCATCTCATCACATATTTGCATCTCTACTGCTGTCATCCTCATCAGTGGTAGAAATGCAATGGGCAAACTTGTTGGATGTGATCATATCGTTTGGATGTGATCATATCGTCGTAAAAGATTATGTAAGAATATCGCTAGACCGTACTATTGCATTGCTACCACCATCATCTTTATTAGTGGTAGAAATACAACGAGCAAACTCGTCGGTTGTGATCACATTGTCGTAGAAGATTACCTAAGAATATTACTAGACCGTAGATTTATCTTTCACTACACAAAAAAACAAATCAATCTCAGGTAAATCGTGGGCCCCACTATGGAGCCGGGTCCAACATTAAGGCCTAAGTTTTGGGTTTCAGTCAAAAAGTGGGCTCCACAGAGATGAAATGTCCAAGAGAGAAATGGGAAACAAAATCATTATGATTTGTATGAGTGGATTTTAATATTTTGCTTTGCTCAACAGCTTACGTCTTTTCCGAGTTGACACAACAAATAAGAAAGCAAAGAAAATGCTCTTTATGCCCAAAAAAGTTACCCTATCTTACTATTTACTACATCACATCTTTATCCTCGAGGTAATATTTAGTAACGGGTATTAATCTTGGTCACCCTGTTGCCTATTGATTGCATAGCTTTTGAATAAAATGTAAACGAGAGAATCTCCTGCACAATTGAAACTATTTACCCTTTTTGTATGTAGTACTCATCGTATGAGTCGGTTGACAAATCGTGACATAAAACTTAGCATCAAAGTAGATCTTATCGTGTAACACATTTCTTACTACAATTCTAAAGCATATGTCATCTTTACGAAACATAAGGTTGATAATGCTTTGGTCTCACATCGAATCAA
Source organism: Malus sylvestris (assembly GCF_916048215.2). NCBI lineage: Eukaryota > Viridiplantae > Streptophyta > Magnoliopsida > Rosales > Rosaceae > Malus > Malus sylvestris. The sequence continues at coordinate 38,485,925 of NC_062270.1, read as the reverse complement.
TAGTTAGGAATGGGCACTCTTTAGTCTACGATTACTTGAAACACGAAAGGTTTTTTCAGTGACATTAACCATATATACTTATAAACAATGAATGATTCAGGATTTGAATCTTGGAGTGTCCTAATGTTAAATATAAGTTTTTAGATAGAAATAGAACCCGAAGCGCACAATTTTTTTTTTCCAGTTTATTAAGAGAGGCATTTTGACGAACAGTTGGTGGGCTCATTGTTGTCAATCAAATCATGTGTGCACATATGTCAACTGATATCGACATATGCCAAAACAGTTTAATGAATAATATAGAGAGAACTTGTTGAGCACTTGATAAGCACAGAAAATACCCGTACCAAACATCCGCCCTTGACTATAAATCTTGCTCTTCGCTTATAGTGATCATTTCAAACACGATCCTACTTGATGAGAGATGTTGACGTAGATTTTTCCCATAGCATAACTCCCATCGTTCAATGATATGGAAGGGGTAGGTGGCAATACGTAAATGTAGCACACGCGAGGCATCGTCCAAAATGTAGTGATGGATAACAAACCGATTGAGATATCTTGATCGATGGGGGTAAAACTTGAGAGAGGAAATGATCCCACGATTGCAATCAAACAAGTTTTGAGTCACTTTCACCATTGCCAAGCACCACTAACATGTCTTCAAACAAGATGACGTTGTCAGTCAATTATTTTTTTGGGCAACCCTCAATTCTAGAGAGAGCAAGAAAGAAAGATAAATGCAATACATAATTGATCTATTGACTTTGCTCAATTCCTCAAGGCAATGATTTTCTTTTCATGCATAAGATAGGATTGTACTGTTGGCACAAAGCAAAAATTATATTATATTTTACATGCTCATTCGATTAAGAATTTGAGAGATTTTAATGAATTTATAAATTCATGAATTTTTAAGGAGTTTAATTGATCTGTAGCGATTCCATGTAAAATTTTGATTCAATTCCCTCGAAATCTCATGGGGAGATGTGAGATTTGTGAATGCTTAATTTACACTACGAAATCTCTCAAATTTCCTTAAATTTCTCAACTTTTTCAAATTCTCTAAAATCAAATTATAATTGAATACACTTAAACTTCTTTAAAATTTTAATTGAATACACCCAAATTTCTAAGGATTTTAATAAACTATTTAAAAATCCTGATTGAATACATATTGAATTTCAGAGAATCTTTAAAATCATAATTGAATACTCCTAAATCCATTAAAAGAATTAAAATCCCTCAAAATCTCAATTGAATACACCTCTTTAGCTAATTTATGGAGTTTCAGATTTCGTATATTGCATCTTTGCATTTCTAAAATTATTTCAATTTATGCCTTTTATAATTTGATTGTATAATCATATGTGAGATTGTTAATGTGACATATGTACGACCCGTTTATGTAAATTATTTTAATTTATGAATTGTTACGTCATCAATTTATCGATGACCAGACAATCAAACAATTAAATGACATAAAGTGAGTGATTTTAAAATCTAATGATGCAGTGCTAGAAAATTAAAACCTCGATAAACTTAAAAGGAGGACAATATAGTTATGCAAAAAGAAAAAAAAAATTTGTTGGATTAAGTAGATAATTAATTTACCAAGACATGATTATGTGATCCCTTCTGGTGTCTTCCATTTGTTTTTAGGTGATGATTTGTCATTACCATGTGGAAGGTGAGAAATGAAAGAGGGCAATGAAGTGCAAAAATGGGGTCCAAATTTTGTCTTTTAATGACGTTATGCATTAGGATAATCAATCACCTTTGATTAATTAAGATAATCAACTTTCTGCGTAAGGATATGCTTGTGGGGTTTATTAAGATGATAATTACAAAATGTTCATAACACCTGGTGGATTTGTCTTATGTATTGTGATTGTGAAGACCTAATTAGTTGTCGAAATGCACAACCACTTAACTAAACCGTCTTAGGATAAGAGACTCTTTCCTAATCCTAAGAGATAATCACTAACCTAATTGCTAGTCATGAAAAGAAACTTGCATGTCACACACGAAATAGAGACATATATAAGGGTGATGACACCACTTCGTAACAGGAAAGTTAATTTCATCTGCATCGTAATCACCTTCAAAATAAATTTTTATTTTTTATTTTTTTCAAAAGAGAATCAGCTTGTGCCTTCGCAAAGCTAGTCCACCTTTCCAGAAGCGGATAAGGCTCACAGAGGCAATTCAACTTCCTCCTGATCATCATTATGTGATTCACCAGCGCCATAAATCTAATACAAGAGATGTCTTGTGGAATACGGACCTGAAGGGGACACCCCGTAGTGGTCACACATGAAGATAATAATTCGTTCATTTCCTGAAGTGGGTCCATATTCTGGATGTTGCAGGTAGTAGGCCATACCACCAAGGATCTACCATGCTGCAGACAAAATTTAAGGCATCGGAACTGTTCAAGAAAACTTCGGTTGGGGTCCCCGATCACATCATATGCGAGTTTACTTTCACAAAACCATGAGCCCCGTGTTCGGTTTCTACGATCCACAGTGGTTTCAGATGGTGCGAGTGCAGCCTACCGAAAAATCTCTCCAAAACTCGACCAAGCAACAATTATTGAAGGTTAAAACTTGAAAGCAATCACTTGAATACAAACCTGCTCAAAATACTTGTCTGCTCAAGTTGATCGCAACTTGCAAAGGCACAGATTTTCTAATATCTCAAAACAATACAATCATTTTCTTACAAAGATACGTAAAAACAATCACTAGGGTTACACAAGCTAAGAGTAATACAAGTAGTTCACATTAGGGCTTCTCAAAACCGGTTTCCGGAGGAGCTTTTGACGTTTTAGGAATCCCATCACTGCTTGAGTTTCTTATCGTTTCTGGTTCTCTTTCTAAACTCTCGTTTCTCCGTTGAGTACTGCTTTTTTATTAACAAATTGCTCATGGATGTTTTCAAAGCCTCAGCAGCTGTCAAGAAAAAGTTTTCGTCAAAGGACACTCTTCCCTGCAACTTCTCGAGCAATTTCTCACCTCCGGGGATCTCATTGTCTTTCAAAACAATTGATCCGTGCTCAACTGAATCAGGAGTGCTTTCCTTAAAGCCAGAGATAACCTTGACACGGGCCACACAAGGGTATTGAGAATCATGCAAGTTAGAGGCACCGGTTACCATCCACAATAATCCTGACGATGAGCTAGTTCCCAAACTTGTCGGAATAAAGGCATCCCCCTCGATAGAAACCACCTGTTCGAATCACACCAAATACAAATGTCTACTTTATGTGCATGTCTTGGTATAGATCTTCAGCAATTTAGCTCCGAGGAGCTATATTTCATGCTAATTTAATTAGGTAGTTAACACTTAGGATAAAGGGGTTAACAGGAAGGACAAATGATCAAAATCAATGGTAATGTCAGGCAAGATGAAAAGAAATTTTGTGAATGAATTCAACTACAGCTGCTTGATAACAGGTCAAAGTGTAGTTTTATACGGATGCATTCTTACAGTTCAAATTACTTGACTAATCGAGGTCCTTACCTTGGCCACATGGAGTGTTTGCGCAGAAGGATCACAGCTCAACAATATTATTCCTTGCAAACTACAATGGAATACCAAATGAGGATAAAGACAATGAAATAAACAGACAACCGCACAACGAAAAAATAGACACAAAATCCAACAGATAGGAACTTGCCTTTGAACAGCCACTGCAACAAGGGTGCTATCTGGGATGGTGCACAAATCGGTAACGGCCCCATAGCACTCTTCTATTCCCTTGGATTCTAAAAGTCCTGCCTTCAGAATGAAATCAAGTAAAAAGCATGCCAACAGAAAATTACAAGACTATCATACTGCTAGTAAGTATCAGCTAGAGAAATAGGAAAATTTTAGAACAAAGAGGAGGAAACTTAGAACTATTGAAGTACCTTTTCCCTAATATCACAAGTGTTTAGGAGAGATCCCGAAGAAATATCCCATAGACGAACCTGAAAACTCAACGTGGATCAATTACTCTACCGTACACAAGATGCATGCAGAAGAAATTCAAAGACCAAGTGTTACTATGATTACTTACCGTCGAATCACCACTTCCAGAGACAAGAAACCCCTGGAGGCATTCCTGAGTGCAAACAAAGGCAAGGCATGAAACAAACCTGCCAATAGATGCAAAAAAGTGAAGATAAGTGAAAGTTTAGTTGCAAGAAGATTTCCTAAACATGTTTTATGTCGAATTGCTAAACTTAATAAGAAACACCAAGGCCTGTCTATTTAATTTTGAGTTCACTGCATGTTTTGTGCATATCGAGTTGAAGTTTAAAGGAAATCCCTGACTAAGAACATAGCAAGTACAATTGTTTGCATAAAGCTTGTTCATTATCGATATAGTTTGTCTGCTGTCTTATAACAGAATAAATAGCCACCCACTCTGTATGACCAAGGGAGAAACTTTGTATCTCGTGAGCTCCATCTAAAGGCTTATTGGGAAACACTGTAACCTGCCATAAGAAAAATCATGTAAACTATATGCAAATGTAGCTATCAGATTACTGAAAGGGTTGTAATGCTGGATTACTCGAATTTTGAAATCCCGGTCAGCACTAACAAAAAACCGTCCATCTGGTGAAAATTCCTGCCAAAATTACAATGTTAATTACTACTCATCTCATGAATATCTGGTGGTCATAGAAACAATGTCCACCTACAATATAAGAAGAACCATTAGTATTTACGTGAGAGTAAGAAACAAATAAATCCTGAGCAGCAGAAAATAAATCACCAGGCTTGTTATGATGCTACAATAGTGAGAAAGCAGTGGTGCTGCCTTCATATTAACGGAAGCTTGATTTCCATCAGACACATCCACATCCACAACCCAAACAACCCCAAACTTGTCAGCAAAACAAACATAGGAACCGTCACTGCTTATGGCAACTGCACTCACTCTTTTCTCCGAGCACCTATAAAAAGATAAGCGGAAATAATATCGTATGATTTCGATGATATGATCCTCAAAACGACTCATAAGGGTACAAATGTCATGGGAGTTTCAAACAACTTACACAGTGGTAATGCAGCGCCAAGATTCAGTCGACCATATCTTGACGGTTTTATCATCACCAGCCGACACAAATAGCTTCCCGTCTGCTCCGTAGCGAATGGCTCTTATCGAATCCTTATGAAGAGAACTACCAGAATCATCTACCAAAGAAACCGCACAACCCCCACTGTCAAACAAACATCAGATTAAGCAGTTATTTTGCTAAAATTGATTAATTTCCTCATAAAATCACATAAAAACAGCTAATTAAGTATTAAATTACAACAAGAAACTGAATTTACAACTTCCAATTTTCCTGACAAATTACTCAAATCCAAAGATAGCATAAAGTTCAAAACTTGACCAAAACTGACACTCTGTTCTACATGTACAATTCAAAATACAAAGGGACCGACGCCGTTTCAATCTTCAGGGACTCACAGTTGAATCGTATTGCATTTCAATGGGGCCAATTTTTAGAATCCAAAGGAACAATGCACAGAGACAAAGGGAAATAACTTACAGGAGGTCGAAGACACGGAGGTCCGACCCGACTGCTACTGCGACGGAGCTATGGGTGGGGTGGACGGCAATTAAGGCTGGGGCCACCTCAGAATCCTTGTTGGTCTCACCGTTTTCCATCGGAGTGTCCTCCATTGTTGCTCAGAGACGGCTCTGGTTGGCGCTCGTCCTCTTCAGGGTTTTGAGTTTCGACACCAAAATTGGGGTTTATCTTTTGGGTTCGTAGAAAGCCTATCTAATTGTATTTGGGCCCAATGGCCCATTAAAATAACGGGTTTGAAGTAGTGATTGAAACTACGTTAAAAGTGTTTTCTAATAACCAAAAGTATTTCGGATAAGCGGTTGCAATTAGATTATTTCTGAGAGGTTAAAAGTGTTTTCTAATAACCAAAAATATTTCCGATAAGCGGTTTTAGAGAAGCAAATGAAGTTTTGATTAATTATATTCACATTTTTAATAATAAAAGCAACAAAAGAAACACTTTAGTAGAACAATTGCTCTAGTGTGGAAGAAATTTTCAGTATGACGGAAACACGGTCCTTGATACACCAAGTATTAAATACTGGTTGGGAACTTATTTTTTCAAGTTTTCAACCAATTATATTATTACACTAAATGTACCGAGCCGCGTTCCCAACGCACTAAAAAAATCTCTCTTTGACACAAAGCGAGGCCAATGTGGAGTCAGACAAGACCATAATTACAGTCCCCTTCGTGCTAATGTAAGAGTTGGTCTACTATTGAAGCGGTTAAGGTGTCTCTACCCCTATTTTTCTCGTTTTTGTAGTACAACTTAATGTCCTCGGTTCACCAATGCTTGGTGGTTCAAGTGGTAATGAGCTTGTTTCCCTTAAGCAAGGTCTTGAGTTCAAGCCTTGTGAATGGAGAAGCCAACAATGGGAGAGCTTGCCCTCCGAATGGGGTCTGACCCAGCTCAAGGGATCAGTACTTGCCTACGTGCGGGAAACTCCCTAGATTCATCCAAAAACGTCCTTGGTTTGATTGGCATCACGTTGGATCAGCGTATCATAATTATATAATCAAACAAACTAGGAAAATGGATTGATATGATTTTTTTATATATATAGATCACATTCTATAAATGACTTGTTGAACAACACAGGTTGCCCCATCAAATAAACATGAATGAAAGAAATTTATATAAGAAGCAGAGAGAGACATACAAGAAGATTATGAAGGAAGAAGAAAACAAGTGCTTGGTCCATGAGATCGTTCGTTCATATAATTCTTGTACCACTGAACTGTCGCCTCTTCCACCGGCGCTTCGGCCTAACTTCGGATATAAGAGTTCCGAGGGGAGCACAAGCCGATGATCGTATTGTGACACAAGGCCGACCGACGATAACAAAAAGGCAGCTGGCATAAGGCCAATTCCTTCTAGCAGGAACGAAACAACAAAAAGGCAGCTGGCATAACGCCAATTCCTTCTAGCAGGAACGAAAACACAACAACAAATGGCGACCAGAACAAATGAGACCTAAATTCTCAACTGTGCACAACCATAAACGCTTCCTTTGCACCGTGTCATTGGAGCAGCCTGGCGCCGAGTTGGTCTTTCATCTCCGATCGTGAGAACATCAACGTCTGATATTTGCTTGATTTCCGAGGTCCCATGTTCAGAGAGAATCACCCCACCAATCACATAAATTTCATCTCCTAGTCCAGCCATTGCAAACCCAACTCTGCCACTGAACTCAGAAGCCGAAACCAATACCTTTGATGATTCTCTGTCTTGTCTGGAGATTACTCCATGGCTCATCACATAGAGTGCATCCTTAATGACTGTCATTGGACCCTGTTGCCAACCATAATCCTCTACCGTCCATTGACGCCCAACATTGTCGAAGACTTGCACCGTTGATAAACCCCTGTGCAAGACATACATCTTTTCTCCAATCACTATCCCCGAGCATACTGAATTATGAGATAAATGCAGATCAGGAATTGGAGCCCACACATCTTTGTTAGGGTCATACATTTCTGCTAGAGAGATTGATTTCCGGCAGCTGGTTAAACCCCCTGCAACAACAATCTTTCCACCTAAAACACAGCATGCAAACATTGCACGAGGAACAAGCATAGATGCACGTGGAGTCCATTGCCTGGTTACAGGATCGTATGACCAAACCTCACTGGTTGAAAAGGTACCATGGTCACCAGTCTGTGGGTCAACAGCATCACTGCCACCACCAAGAACAAACAGTTTTCCAGCAGTAAAGACAGTGCCGAAGTTGGAAAGGTTTTTTATTTTAGAGGGGAGAACAGGAAGTGTAATCCAAAGGTCTCGACGAGGGTCATATAGTTGCCATAGATTATCGGGTTCATTAGCAGACACGCATAATAGATCCTCACATGAGCCAACTTCCTGTCGAACTCTAAAAAGTTCAGTGCTATGAATGGCAGCTTGCCAGGAACGAGAAACAAGCTCCAACTTGGGATGGAGATAGAAGGGAACCCATGCAAGGCACCTAAGGGCAACAGCGTCAGGGAGACCTTCTATCAGTTGTTCAGACATAATAATCACAGTTCATCTGTTTCAGTTGATCCTTCACTGCTGACTGTTGCCACTCTAGGGCAGCACCGCAAAACAACCTGAAACATCAAAATATGAGGTTATGCCGAGAAGAGAATATCGATTTCGAATTTTCAAAATCAAAGTTTCAATGACAGTGTATTAAGATCAAAGAAGGTGCACAATAAAGGTCACTGTATTTTCTATCAAACTTCATAAGTAATCCGCAAATAAATGCCACAAATTGCAACAAAAACTTCTAACAAAACCTCAACATGAGAAATCACCTTGTCAATTGTGTTGCAAATTTCAAGGCCCTTATGTGCATGTACTGCTACGAAAGATAATCACAGTGTAACATAATCTCAAAAAGTGAAATGGGTCTGATTCTCAATCACCAACGTTATCATCAAGCCCCTCATTTACTAAAAGCATCTATCATCCTCATGATACTGCTAAAACATCCTAAAGGACCTTTACATTTGTATCCTGCAGTGCATAAATGACAGCATGAAGACCATAAAACGTTTGTTAAGTTTCAAAATGTCGAAACATAATGTACTTCATTCAAACGCAAGCTATCATGTAAATTAAATGTTGTAGATATGGAAAAACAAAATAATATAAGGTAAAACAAATTCTGCACAAATCATGATAAGAAAACGAATGCCAACATCAGAAATCTCAGCCACTGAGATTTGTTACCGTGCTGATATTGTGATATAGCAAAAAATAGCTGCATGAGAGTATGACTGCTCTCTGTTACTTACTGGTTTTAGTGCGACGTAAGCAAAACAATTCTCTTCTCTATGCAGAAATTCCTACAAAAACAAAATGAAAGTTAAGAAATTTGAACTTTGAGATATAATAGCTTGTATAAACGATGTTCAAAACAAGAAATCTAACAAGTAATAAAAGATATCTCACAGTACGAGACTACTCGCATTCTAACACATCAGAAAACTCATAGCTTTCAATTAAACTAGTTGTCGGTCCGAAAATTCTCGAGCATTCAAGCATACACCACTGTCAGCTATGGCATAACTATTTGGATTAGGGTGGATTCACACACTAAACGAAAATGCATCGGTGCAAAACCCGTTAACCTTGTAAGAGACCTTTGTTATCAATTCCAAATGAGAAACTAAAATGCTCAAACAAGAAATGAGGCAATAGGTAATTAAAAATTTCCAACAGACCACACCATTTAAAGCATGATCCGGGCCTCATGCAACAAAATTGGTATGAACTCACATGCATTACTACCTATGCAACAAAAGCATGAAACTTTTGTTTCAACTTTCAACCCAAAAAACAGAACCAATCAAATTCGTTCACCAATTGATGCACAAAGCACACAACTTTGAAACTCAATCCGTACTATTACACCAAAATTCTTGACCTTTAACACGAAACCCACCTCCAATTCCACATAACAAAAACTGGGCAAACAATGATTTCAACTCCAACTAAAAATCTATCACAATTCACCAAAAATTATGGTAAAAATTTCAAATTACAACTGAAACAACTCTAATCACATATCAAAATTTGTTTTTCCTTGCCCATAAGAGAGAGGCAGAAAGAGAGGGAGAGGGAGGGAGAGAGAGAGAGAGAGAGAGAGAGAGTGGATGTACCTGTACACGGGGACCGGGTGAAGAACACAAAGATTTGTGCTTTTGCTGCTCAAACTTCTAGAGGGGGAGAGAGAGAGAGAGAGAGAGAGGGTAGCGTTTGGTTTTCTAGGCTGAGAGGAGGACTTTTAAGAGCTCAAGGAAAACGCCGCGTTACAAAATCCAATGTTATTTGTGCGTGCTGTTTGCTTGTAAGGTAACGCGAGATAATTCGATCGTTACAGCGACGGATTGGAAAATTGGGGAACTTCTTGGGATTATCCTCTTTCACTTAACCCTAAGAACTGAATAAAATAAAGGATATTCTTAAATTCCTAGTTGGTTCCTCTTTGCTTCCCCCATTTCCTTCGCGCTTTGCCATGGCATTTTTGTTATTTTTGGTTCGTCTTAGGTTGAAACGTGCATGGCACACTCTTGCGAAATCTCACCGAAATGAGAAAAATTTAGGTAATGACATAAAACTACGTTATTCGGGCCAAGTTTTGTCAAAAAGTATGAGGCTTCTTGTATTTTTGTTTTCCTCAAATTTTATGTCGGTCCAATCGACTTGATGATGATCTCACTAAATTTGAGAATTGCTTCAGTAAAGTAATCTTATTGATCGTTTTCTATATCTAAAAAAAAGGCTAATATGTATGTACAAATAAGAGTAATAGGGTCAAACATATCACTTTAAAGTTAAGTATCATTTAAAAAAAGAAGACTAATATGCACAAATAAATCGGTCATAGATTTAACGTAGCCATAAAATTCAAAAACACTAATCGGGCAATAAATCGTATATAAATTACAATTTGGTTTTTTTTTATCATTCTTATATTTTTATATCGAAGAATTCGTGTTACATTGTAGTTATATTTTTAATAAACAAAAAATGACATATCTTAATGAATCATATTTTTAGTTGGCATGTCCATTGTTTTAAATTGAGATTTAGCATCTTTTTCTGTCCTTTCCAAAATATTTCCGAATTTTATGTGATCTTTTGTGGAGGCATATTCCATACATTCTGCAGAATGAGTAATTTGTAGGACTTTTCTTCCAAAAGATTAATTAGAAAAAATGGTACCTATAGCAATATACCTTGCCGTGTGGAAGGTTAGATGCATTGATGTTTTGACTCCAGAATAGAGCCTTCCTTCCTTGGCATAGGGGGCACGGTGGCGGTATGTGTGCTGCGTGTAAATGAAGCAATTTGACAGACCTACAAAAGTGCTTTTACGAAAAGTTCTTTTATACAAGAACATTTTTATATTTTAATTTTGGATTAATTTACTTAAGGAACACGGTTTGGTCAAAGCTCATGATTTTGTTGTTGATATGGTTGTTCTTTCAGCTTCATCGTATATAATTATATATGTTCATATTGTTGAAATCGAGATTTGACTTCATTTGGAGGCTTCTTCGGAGTACCACCGTTTTAGTGGTGACAAGTTAATTAATCTGTTTTGTTGTTTTGGTACAAGCAATGATTTTTGTACTTGGTTTGTATCGTCCATGGAAAAGTAGCAAACTCAGTGGCTGTTTTATTTCAATTCAATAAGGAGATAATATGTGAGTGAAGTACCAACTCATGTAAGGATTTATAAGAGGTTATAGTTATTTTTTATTTTGTCAAATGGCTTTATGGTAAAATTTCAACTTTCTTTATGGTAGCAAGTTTGCCACATGTGAAGCTCAAAGGCTACACGTGCTTTACGTCACCTGTTTATGTTGTCTACGTGTTAGGCTTGAAAATTCGTCACACGTGAGGTGGGTATGTGAAAATGTGAGGACAAAGTCCCACATTGATGAGGGACCAAACCATGCAAGGGCTTACAATTAAGGGGTCCCACATCGGTGAGAGATCAAACTATGCATGGTTCATGTGTGACGAATTTTCAAACTTAACATGTAGACAACACAAATGGAATAACGTGGAGCATGTGTGACTATTAGGCTTCACATATGGGGCAACCTGTTCTGATACCACCAAGAGAGTTGGAGGTTACACCATAAACCAATTGGCAATATAAAAAGTAGCACAACCTCTTATAAGTTTTTGCATGATAGAATCTCAATTTTCTTCAAGATAATCAATCATCTCGGACGAGAAGCAATAAATTATATAACCGCAATTATTTTTTTTTTATGTTTTTTGACAGAAACGGTAGTAGAACTTCATTCAAAAACCAAAAGGATCCGATTACAAAACAGGCCATCAAGCCAAACGGCGAAGCCCAAGTCAATTACCAACCGGAATAGCTTAAGACAAAAGAGAGAGACATAAGGCAATACACAACCAGAAATCACGTTACCATACTTATTACTAATATGAAGATAGCCAATCCCATCCTTAACTCTCGAGAAATATATAATAATGTCTCGTAACCCTACAGGAACACCAAAAGCTTACAATTTGCAAAAAATTGGAACAGCAATATGGCACCCTATAGTTCAAGGAGTAATCTAGCTAGATACATCCATGGCATAAGAGCTTAGAAATTGGCTGTGGATGTTGAGGCATATGATACAACGAAGAGCAAGAAGAACAGCAGAGAAAATGCCAACTTGTTAGAATTTACATCTGAAGACCCCACGTCAGTTGATGGCGAAGGAGAAGCTGCTGGAGCGGAAGACCCTGCAAAATCATGATTAAAAGTCAACCAATAAAGTTTCCTAAACCCTAGACAAGCACGAAGATTTATCATCTTGCACTCCTGTGTTATAGAAACATAAACCAGAATAATAATGTTATTTAGATGCATGAAAGTGAAAACACTGCTGACACATTTTTTAATACAACCATATGAGGAATGTGGCCGGTTTTGTGTGTCTAAATTGAAGTACTCAAAAGAAAAATGACATTCAAAGGAGTACAAAATGATCTTTTTTTTTTTCTGACGACAATAACACTTCATTCTATATACCGTTGCAGCGGCTAACCGGCGGAGTTTGGACATTGCAGGCAGAGGGGAGAGCCAAGGCCTGAGTCTGATTGATAGTCACACCAAGTGAAGAAGCACCTCCATTGAGGACCTCACAGAGGCACTGTGGCTGAGAGCTGACTACATTGGCAAACTGTGAGCAGCATGAGGAAGATGGGGATGATGAGTTTCCTGTTACATAATCAAGGCATGGGGACATGTTAATTATCACATTGGTGCAACTTGAAGATTGAGCAACAACTCTGCCTCCTTCCCACAAAGCCATAAAAAAGACCAAAGTTAGCACCATTAATTCATTAATCCTCCTCCTAAATGTTAGAACCAGAAACTTGCAAAGGACTGCTGCAATGCAAAGTTCGAAAGCTTACTCAAAGCAGAGGGAGAATTCTTATTCTCTGAAAGCAACCATCATGGCTAATAAATAGCCTTACAACTGAACAGAAAAGAAAACAACTGCCCACGATTTTACAGGTCCTATAATCGTGGTAAAGACTACGTCAAAACAGAAAATGCTTACTTGTCCCTTAAGAATAGGGTGTTGGAAATATGCCCTGAAAGTCAATCTTTAGAAGAAATCTTTCAGGACAAATGAATGGATGTATGGATGAATCTTATACATCAAAGGCAAAAACACGAATTAAGACTATCTCAATGAACGATATATGTCCTAAATAGTGTATCCATGGACAATAGATTGATTGAAGAAGTAATCTAATGATGTTAGATTACAGAGACCTTCTTCACATAACCAAATGTCCAAAAGGTTCCTAGTCATTGGATTGTCGGAGGGATACTGACAATGCGTAGACTGGTACATACTGTGTCTGCTTCAAATGGAAGGATGGAAAGTCTCATCCCATTCGTGTTGTGACACTAAGACAAGTATGTAGGTGCTCATTAGGGGAATGAGTTCACTGAACACAATCGAACGAGAGTACTTGCATGGAGGTCTACTCATATGTCAAGCAAGTAACTCTAATGGTTGGAATAATGTAAGTAGTCCTTAGACCTGAGGCATCGTCGTTGTCTTGTGGCTAAGTATTTAATCTTTGATTATGTCAAAGTCTCCCCATTCGAGGGTGTTCACGGCATGATTGGGGTTAAGCCACTTAGTCATGAAGGCAAGTGTATGCGCAACAAGGAATCTCTAATCCTCAATAAGAGAGGAAGAATGCTCTAAGATATGATTCGGGAATCTTCGGCCGAAGTATCGAGCGTATTAAAAGGAATGCGTTCCTATACGACTCAAATGAATCATATAAGAAGGAATAATCACATTAGGGGTTTGACATAATACATCCATACCCTAATGATGTGATTGAGAGTATTGTATTAGAGAAGGATCGAATTACATTGTAATTCTAACTGAATAGGTTCTCTGAATAAACTTCTACATTAGCTTGGGTAGCTATGACATATGGTTAGATGTCAATCATAGCTTGTGAGTTCTTCTAGATGATTAAATGTAGTCATCAAAGAAGAATGGTGAATTGAAATGAAGTTTCAATTCACTAAGTGATTGAATTAATTGGATTAGTGCCAATCACCTCACTGCCTTGCTAATTAGAACCTAAAAGATTGTTCACCAATACACTATTGTAGTGAGTAATTAATGGATGATGGAAACAATTAATTGGATTAATTATGTGTTGTGATTAATTTAGAAAAGTCTAAAGAAATCATAAAAGCGATAAAGATCGTTTTGGGCTTAAAGAAACGTTCGGGTTTAATTGGGTCCATTGGGCCCAAACCCATTGGGCTTTTATTCAAGCATTGGATGACTTGAAATAAATGAAAGCCCAAAGCCCAAACAACACAAAGAGGGCCGGCCATATTAGGTGTTTAGGAGAGAAGAATAGTCAAGTTGTTGACTAGGTTTCTTTTGTCTATAAAAGGAACTTTATAGCAAATGTTTCTTAAGGGTTTTTTTTTTTTTGTGTGTTTAGAACTAAAAAGAGGCTAAAGAAAACTCTCTCAAATACTCACAAGGGCCGGCCACCTTAAGGGAAAAAGAGCTAACAATCTTTTACCCTTTTGGTTATTCCTTCATCCTTCTCATTACACTAGTGGGTGAGGATCTTTAGAGGTTTCCTACTTTGGAAACTTGAAGAGAACCTAGGAGCACTCATTCTTTCAAAGTGGAGGAGGCAAGGAGGGAAGCTAGGCTCAAGGATTTCAAGGAGCAAAGAGATTGGAGGTGGTCCATCCTTGGTCTAAAATCAAGATCAAGAGGTATAGATCTATTCCTTGACTTTGTTCTTGATTCTTTAAAATGTTTTGATGCATTATATATAAACCTATGAACCTTGAAGGGGATTTGCATGACTATAGCTTTGATTTTATTTGATAACATGCTTCCGTTGCTCATGTATATATATTGTTGAATTGTATATGCATGCTAGTCATCTAGAAATCCCACATGAAACTCATAAATTTCCCTTCAATTGGTATCAAGAGCCAAAGGTTTATGTATAATGTGTCCTTTTGGATTTTATGCATATGGGTATTAATGTTATGTATGACATATTACTTTTCCATTCAAATTATGTTTATCTTTTGTTTTTCAATAGTTGAAAAATGTTAGTCAAAAGTTGAGAAAGATATGTATGCAAAATGTTTTGTATGCATGAATGAAAAATGAGTTTAGAACTAGTATGACATATTATTTCTTCATCTAAAAGTATGTTTATCTTTTGTTTTTTCAATGGTTGAAAAATATAAATCAAAAGTTGAAAAAGATATGCATGTAAAAGTTGTTTTGTATGCATGAATGAAGAATAAGTCATGAACAAAATTTGGGGTTTTGTTACTTGGGGTTGGCATGGTTTTGGCTTAGTGTTTGTGTTTTTATTTTGAATCACACACACACTTTAAAGCTAGAAAGTAGAAATCTTGTCACTTTTGTTTTTGGGTTTGAAAAATCACCAAGAACATATAAATCTTGAAAATGTGTTCATGGTTTTGTTCTTGGTGTTCATGGTTTGGATTTGATGAAAATGGTTTTCATGCATTGTTTTGTGGTTTTGGATGATGTACATACCATCCATAGCCATCTCAAAAATTTATTAAATCCTAATCTTTATTAGGTGAAATTCCATCATTTTGTTTCATTAAAGTCCTTAAAGCATAGACAAGTGACAAATAAAATTTGTTTTTCTACTTTGAAATGATTTAAAGCAAAATGAATGGGATTTTTCTATTTCCCCTCACTTATGGCCGGCCTACCTATTGGAATACCCACTTGTGGGGTATTTTGTAATTTAGAAAAAGACATTTTATACTTTTGAGTATTTATGGTTTGACCCCTAACTTTTTCTTATTTGCATTTAGGCCCCTACTAACTAGAAAGTTAAAATATTTGATTTTAATTTTGTTAGTTGTTTAAACTCATAATTATATTATGCCCATATGCACTAAATCTAAATGTTTATGTTGCATTCCATTTAATTATTTAAATGTGTTTAAATAGTTGTGAAATGGATGACTTTGGACTTATGCCTTAAACGATAATTGAGCTATGAGATAAGGCGCTAAAATCAAATTGTTTGAACCTTGGGAATGTGTTTTAATTACTGTTTAATTGGACCTTATCACGTTTGAAGTTAATCTATCTCTCTCCTTTTAGTATATGTAATTTATAGGAATTTGTACAAATCGGTTTGTAATTCTTATTACTTCTTAATCTCTATTCATTAGTTGATTCCCTCTAGTGCTAGACTAGAGTTTCTTTAACTATTGGTAAGGAGACATAACTAAAAGAAGGGTTTTTTGACATAAGATTAAAGTTTAAATGGGTCCAACGCCCTAATTAGCAATGAATGATTGTCTTTCATTTCTAATGGCTCAATGAAAATAGTTTTAATTGGATTAATAAGCACGTAATTAAATTGACACAACCTCCCCGAGTTTTTTATTCAACAATGTTGGCTCGTTGTTGCAATAACCTAATAAGTCCATAGTCATCCAAGAGCCTAAGATAAACTATAAAGTCCAATTACAAAGGAATGCAAAAACCATAGTAGTAGTAGTTACTTCCAATATTTGAAAAATTCGTTTTTGATATTGATTTGTTTTTCTCAAAACAAATAGTGGGAGTATCATACGCTACTAAACTATAATGAATACAATTAGTAGTTATATATATCTCCAATATTTTGAAAAATGTTTTGATATTGATTTGTTTTATGAAAACGAATAGTGGGGATATTATATGCTACTAATTTCATTAACTTTGGACTAGTAGTTGTAATAGGACACTATTTATTTGATTGTGATTAAATAAATGAAATTGATGAGACCTTAAAATCCCTCAAACCACTCAATATTAAGTTGAAAACGTAAGAGTGCTTTGAACACTTTTTCGTGGCCTTCCACCATGGTAGGCTCCAAGCGTTTATGACTTGTACACCGCCTTCACCCTATAATGGGGAAGTGACAAAGTGCATGCTTATATTCAGGAGGAGTTTATTTAAAACATTTGATGAGGTGAAGATAGGCAACGAGTGTGGCCAATATCGTATAATCGTGAGGTCATGCTTGAACCCCTATCTAAACCAGCATGGTGGGAAATAACTTAACTAAGAGAAATGGTGCCAATATCGTATAATCGTGAGGCATTGTTCTCTAGAGGCCAAAAAGATGGGTAATCACAAGAGGTTGTTGTGAATGGGTAAGTATACCCTCTCATTATTATTTTTGCTAGCCAACATCGTATAATCGTGAGGTGGGCTTGGTAATAGTGAGCCTCCCATAACCCGCTAGGAGCTTTCTTTGAAATCTCCCGGATTCCATCATGGGGGATATGGAATTTGCCAAAAATGGTGGGTGGTGTCATTCGGTTTAAAGACCCGAATCGTTTGACTTAATCAACAATCAATCTAATTATTTTATTGTTTATGTATATAGATATGGTTGGAAGCGCACTCGCGAAAATACTCGACAAACATTGCCTAGAGGGGCACAATTTCCCATCATGGTATCGTAATATCAAGATTCTCCTAACATTGGAGAAGATTGTTTACGTGCTAGACAAAGTCCCATCTCACATACCTCTTGGCCTTGAGGCTACTGAGGATGAACGTGCTAAGTATGACAAGTACGTTGAGGATGACACACAAGCCAAATGCTATCTGTTGGCTTCCATGAATGAGGAGCTACAGAGACAGCATGAGGGCATGGACAGTGCATATTCCATAATACTCCATCTTACGGAATTATATGGTGAAGGGACGCGCAACCGTCGCTTTAGCACTGTCAGTGAACTTGTGAAGACCAAGATGGTCAAAGGGGCTCCAGTGCATCAACATGTACTGAAGATGATAGGACTCATTGAACAATTGGAGAACCTAGGTACTCCACTTGACGGGGAATTGGCCCAGGACTTTATATTGGCTTCTCTTTCTGATTCATTTGCGCAGTTCGTAATGAACTACAATATGAATAAGATGGATAGTTCTCTCTCTGAGTTGCTAAATATGTTAGTAACTGCCGAGAAGACTATGAAGAAAGAGAACGTTGTAGGGACTGCTGCAGTAGCCTACAACAAGCCATCCTCTTCCAAGGCTATGCCGCAAGGCAAAGGCAAAGGGAAGGAGAAGAAGTCACCCACTCATAAGCCGAAAGGAGGAGTGAAGAAAAAGAAGGCAATGGAGCCCAAGGGGACTTGCCACCACTGTGGAAAGGAGGGGCATTGGAAGAGGAATTGCAGGTTATACCTTGCAACTCTTAAGGACAAACCACAAGGTATGGTTTATGTTCTTATCTTCAATTCTAACTGTTAGATCTTCTAAATATTTATATTTGATATAAAGAGCTAATCACTTGTATAATTGTATATAGGTGGAGGAGCCAAGTAGAAGAGGAACAAGCAAGGAATAATGTGGAGAAGGGTTCGGCCACTATGTTTTTGCTTACTACTTAGGAAGTTTGTTAGGCATTTAAAGATTGTCTTTAAACTTTCTTATTTTGTTAAGAACTTAATGTGGCTTCATATGATGGAAGACCACTATTTGTGCCTAAATGTATGAAGGTATTTATATTAGACTCTAAATGTATAGAGCTAATATTTTTGTGTTAAACATTATGAATGTTTGAATTATCATATTAATGTAATGTGAAGAATGCCTTTTTAATATACTATTTCCTTAAAGTAGTGTTATGAATTGAAAATTGTCTTGTTGTATCCTAGATGAGATACAAGAGTTATATCACATTATAATGATATAAATAATAAGAAAAACGTTTCTTATATGGTTATCACTTAAATCACAATGATCAAGATCACTCTTGATTCAATTAGTAGTTTTGAACAACATATTGGGCATTCTTTAAAATTGTTTTAAAATGTCAATTGTGTTAGTGATGAAACCAAGAAAGAAGTGTCTAAATCTATAAAATGTTTAAAGACTTTAGTCACTTAATAACAAGACATTAACTTAGTGAAGATTGAAACAAATAAGCTTGAAATGTTTTAAAGCTATTACCCAATGTCTTCCTCCAATAAACTCCACGTTTATACATTTTGAATGTATGAAGTGATTTCTCATTAAAGTCATGAGAAATAGTGGGAGGTGTGAAAATGGATATAAACTTGAATGTGATTGGTTTATAGTTGTCTAAATGAATAATAGTACTTGACTATTATTAAGAGTTTGTAATTTTAATTGTTAAAAGAACTCAAGCTCTTCAAACGTTAAAATGCTATGTTGTGAGACATTTAAAGAATAGTCTTTGAATGTTGGTTTCGTCAACCTAACGTAAAATGGTTATATGTTGGGTGTTATCCATCATTCTCTTTTATGAGAACAAGCTAATAACAAAGCATATGGACAAGTTGATGAAACAAAAAGGGAATAAGTTTCAAAATGAGTCACAACATATGGTTTAACAACAAGACAATCCAAATTCAACATCTCATGTAACGATATTGCTCAATGTAGTTTTGATAAAGAATTATATCAACCACCTAGAAGGAATGGTTGAGTTTCTATATTCTTGGTAGGAGCTATGTTTCCACTAAAGACTTGGATAATTCTTATATGACTACATTAAAGGTCTTAGTATGACTAAAATTTGAAGTATGGTGTATGACACCATATAATTTAAATGAATAGACTTAATGAAACAAGTCACACATTTTGGAATTACTTGAGAAGGAATTCTTTTGTGTATGATTCATTTAAGTTAATGGGAGCAATATGCATTCAAATCAAGAAATTATAATTGTTAATTTTGAAGGAATGCTAAGTTACAAACAAGGCCAGTGGGAGTGATGTCATAATTTGAGCAACAAAGATATGAATAAAGTCTATTTGATAGACTTACTTAAACATAGATGTTACTCGAAAAATGACAAAATATGACACGGTCAATTTTGAAGTATAGACTTGAAATTGGACTTATTGATATAGCAAGGCTATTTCAATAATGTTATATGGAATTAAATCTCAGATGTTGGAGATTTAAGAAAGCATTTTACTATATGATAGAAAATCACTTTCATAACCCTTATAATGAATGTGTCATAAAATCACAAAAGGGACACATGTATTGACTTGTGAAGTAGATATCCAAAGATGAAGAAACCACACGGGTTGTCACTTTAAGATATTACTATATCCCAGGATCAGAACCAAAGCAACTGATAGAGTATTATTGCCTTTAAGAAAGAAACATCAGAGTGAGACTCTGGAAGCGTGCATTCACTTAGGTTGATTAACCAAAGTGAAAGATAAGCCATTTTAACAAATGGAACTTCATAATGGATGAAGTACTAATCATATGAATGAATTGTTAGTATTGTACTACAATGGTCTCAAGATTGGAGCAAAGTTTGTATAAAGTATACAAACGAAATATATGTCGATATATAGTTTTAGAAACTGCTTCAAAAAGTGTTTTGAATGAAGAGGTTCTTATAGAACCAATGATTGAATCCAAACCATAAGGTCGTTAGTAGGATACTACGACGTAATGGGGCGATAGCTCAAGCCGAGGAATCAAGGTCTCATCAAAATATTCGAACACGATGAAGAGACATCATCAAATGTTTTTGGAAACATTTGATAAGTAAATCCCTTTTAAATAATAAAAGGAATTAATACATAACCAAGTTAACCTACGACCATAAGCTCTCTCAGCTAAGATGTATAAGATACACTAGTGATTGACTTTAGTGCAAGTGGGAGATTGTTGGAAATATGCCCTGAAAGTCAATCTTTAGAAGAAATCTTTCAGGACAAATGAATGGATGTATGGATGAATCTTATACATCAAAGGCAAAAACACGAATTAAGACTATCTCAATGAACGATATATGTCCTAAATAGTGTATCCATGGACAATAGATTGATTGAAGAAGTAATCTAATGATGTTAGATTACAGAGACCTTCTTCACATAACCAAATGTCCAAAAGGTTCCTAGTCATTGGATTGTCGGAGGGATACTGACAATGCGTAGACTGGTACATACTGTGTCTGCTTTAAATGGAAGGATGGAAAGTCTCATCCCATTCGTGTTGTGACACTAAGACAAGTATGTAGGTGCTCATTAGGGGAATGAGTTCACTGAACACAATCGAACGAGAGTACTTGCATGGAGGTCTACTCATATGTCAAGCAAGTAACTCTAATGGTTGGAATAATGTAAGTAGTCCTTAGACCTGAGGCATCGTCGTTGTCTTGTGGCTAAGTATTTAATCTTTGATTATGTCAAAGTCTCCCCATTCGAGGGTGTTCACGGCATGATTGGGGTTAAGCCACTTAGTCATGAAGGCAAGTGTATGCGCAACAAGGAATCTCTAATCCTCAATAAGAGAGGAAGAATGCTCTAAGATATGATTCGGGAATCTTCGGCCGAAGTATCGAGCGTATTAAAAGGAATGCGTTCCTATACGACTCAAATGAATCATATAAGAAGGAATAATCACATTAGGGGTTTGACATAATACATCCATACCCTAATGATGTGATTGAGAGTATTGTATTAGAGAAGGATCGAATTACATTGTAATTCTAACTGAATAGGTTCTCTGAATAAACTTCTACATTAGCTTGGGTAGCTATGACATATGGTTAGATGTCAATCATAGCTTGTGAGTTCTTCTAGATGATTAAATGTAGTCATCAAAGAAGAATGGTGAATTGAAATGAAGTTTCAATTCACTAAGTGATTGAATTAATTGGATTAGTGCCAATCACCTCACTGCCTTGCTAATTAGAACCTAAAAGATTGTTCACCAATACACTATTGTAGTGAGTAATTAATGGATGATGGAAACAATTAATTGGATTAATTATGTGTTGTGATTAATTTAGAAAAGTCTAAAGAAATCATAAAAGCGATAAAGATCGTTTTGGGCTTAAAGAAACGTTCGGGTTTAATTGGGTCCATTGGGCCCAAACCCATTGGGCTTTTATTCAAGCATTGGATGACTTGAAATAAATGAAAGCCCAAAGCCCAAACAACACAAAGAGGGCCGGCCATATTAGGTGTTTAGTAGAGAAGAATAGTCAAGTTGTTGACTAGGTTTCTTTTGTCTATAAAAGGAACTTTATAGCAAATGTTTCTTAAGGGTTTTTTTTTTTTTTTGTGTGTTTAGAACTAAAAAGAGGCTAAAGAAAATTCTCTCAAATACTCACAAGGGCCGGCCACCTTAAGGGAAAAAGAGCTAACAATCTTTTACCCTTTTGGTTATTCCTTCATCCTTCTCATTACACTAGTGGGTGAGGATCTTTAGAGGTTTCCTACTTTGGAAACTTGAAGAGAACCTAGGAGCACTCATTCTTTCAAAGTGGAGGAGGCAAGGAGGGAAGCTAGGCTCAAGGATTTCAAGGAGCAAAGAGATTGGAGGTGGTCCATCCTTGGTCTAAAATCAAGATCAAGAGGTATAGATCTATTCCTTGACTTTGTTCTTGATTCTTTAAAATGTTTTGATGCATTATATATAAACCTATGAACCTTGAAGGGGATTTGCATGACTATAGCTTTGATTTTATTTGATAACATGCTTCCGTTGCTCATGTATATATATTGTTGAATTGTATATGCATGCTAGTCATCTAGAAATCCCACATGAAACTCATAAATTTCCCTTCATAGGGATTATTGAATAACAGCCCTAAAAGCTAGGAACCCTAAAAACAGAAAACCTAACAACTTTAACATCCTCCCTTAAACTGACTACTCAAATATTCAGTTTACTTCTGAAAACTTGCAGACGCCCAATAATTCACGCAACTTCAAGAAAGCATCACCCTTCAAAGGTTTTGTGAAAATATCTGCAATTTGTTCTAGAGTTGAACACTGCACCAGCTCCAGATCTCGACCTTTAACTAAATCTCGAAGAAAATGAAACCTTACATCAATATGCTTACTACGACCGTGCATCACAGGATTCCTTGAAAGTTTGATTGTCGAAACATTATCACAATACACCAGAGTTGGACCATTTTGTTCCTGATTAAGACTCTTCAAAATTCTTCTTAACCAGATTACTTGACAGGCACCTGATGCTGCAGCTATGAACTCCGCTTCAGTGGTGGATAAGGTTACAACTGGCTGTTTCTTTGAGGACCAAGAGACAGCCCCTGAACTTATTATAAACACATACCCTGAGGTGCTCTTTCTATCATCTTGATCACCTGCATAATCGCTATCAGTGTACCCAATCACCTCCTCAGTTCCTCCCTTTTTGTAGAGTATCCCCAAATCAGTAGTTCCTTTAATGTATCTGAGAACTCTTTTAACCGCCTGCATGTGAACTTCAGTTGGACGCTCCATGTATCGGCTAATCAAACTCACAACGAACATCAAGTCAGGGCGTGTAGCTGTTAGGTACATGAGACTTCCTACCATCTGTTTGTAAACAGTGCCATCAACCTCTATTCCTCCTTCATCTTTTGTAAGTTTGAGACCAGGAACAATGGGATTTAGTACGGGGTTGCATTGATCCATGTTAAATCTTTCCAATATCTCTTGAGCATACTTTCTTTGACTAATAAAGATTCCTTCAGAACCTTGTATTACTTCAATACCAAGAAAGTATCTCATTTTCCCGAGATCGGTCATGTCGAACTCCACCATCATAGATTTCTTAAATTGTTCAAACATCATCTTATCATTTCCAGTGAAAATAAGATCATCGACGTAAAGACATGCTATCAAGATCTTACCTTCTTCTGCAACTTTGATGAACAATGTGTGCTCATAAGGACATTTGTTGAAACCTTCCTTGATGAAATACGACTCTATACGACTGTACCAGGCTCGGGGAGCCTGCTTAAGTCCATATAGAGCCTTATTTAGCCGATACACTTTTGTCTCCTGCCCCTTCTGTTCATACCCGGGTGGTTGATCGACAAATACTTCCTCCTCTAACTCTCCATGCAGGAATGCGGACTTGACGTCAAGCTGATAAATGTCCCAGTTCTTTTGCGCAGCAAGCGAGATTACTATGCGAATGGTGTCTAGACGAGCAACTGGTGCGAAGACTTCTGCATAGTCGATCCCATACTGTTGGCAATAACCTTTAGCGACTAGTCGAGCTTTATGTTTTTCTACTTCTCCATTCTCGTTAAGTTTCGTCTTGAATATCCATTTTACTCCGATAGTTTTCCCTCCAGGTGGTAGCTCGACTAATTCCCACGTACTGTTCTTCTCAATTGCCCGTATCTCTTGATCCATGGCCTGTCTCCATATCTCGGACTTCACTGCTTCTTCAAAGGTCGTGGGATCTTGATCAGTAAATAGTGCCAATTGAGCCATACTCTCATTTTCTTCATCGGATAATCCCTGACCTGTTTCGTAGTCCCTCATCCAAGTTGGTGGTCGTCGGATTCGTCCTGTGAAAGGTGAGGCTTCATCAACTTGACTGTCTTCTTCAACTATTGAGTCACCATGATCAGCTTCTGTTTCAGTTTCTTCATTACTTTCAGACTCATGATGACTTGTCATCTCAGTGCCATTTTCTTCATCAGTATCCCACTCGAGATCTGCCATGCTAACTTCCTTGTGATGGTCATCCCAAACCCACTGTTTGTCTTCTTCAAACACTACATCTCGGCTTATGATTATTTTCTGTGAGACAGGATCAAATAATCGATAAGCCTTAGACTCTTCACTTACCCCAAGCAATATGCATTTAAGGCTCCTGTCATCGAGCTTCACTCTTTTATTGTCAGGTACGTGGGCATGAGCAATGCAACCAAAGATTCTGAAATGGTCCACGGATGGTTTGTGTCCATTCCATGCCTCCTCAGGTGTCTTGTTCTTCACGGAAAGAGTGGGACATCGGTTCAACACATGCACTGCCCAGTTAACTCCTTCTGGCCAGAAAGTTTTTGGAACTTGCTTGGCTGACAACATGCTTCGTACCATGTTCATGATGGTGCGATTCTTTCGTTCTGCTACACCGTTCTGTTGGGGAGTATATGCTGCTGTTAATTTCCTGTGAACTCCATTCTCTTGGCAAAAACTTGTAAATTCGTGTGAGGTGAACTCCCCTCCTCGATCTGTTCTTAAGCTTCTTATTGGTGTCCCAGTTTCCTTCTCTACCCGTGCTTTATATGATTTGAACGTGCCAAATGCTTCAGACTTTTCTACCAAAAAATAAACCCATGTTTTTCTACTGAAATCATCTATAAAGGTGATAAGGTACCTCTTTTTGCTGTTTGACATAGGATTAATTGGCCCGCATATGTCCGCATGTACTAGTTGTAGTACCTCGGAAGCTTTCCATGTGCTTTCTCTGGGAAAAGGATCTCTGTGTTGTCTCCCCACCAAACAATCCTCACATACTCTTTGAGAGGCAGTGAACTGCGGCATTCCTTCCACCATACGCTTCTGTTGAAGTACTTTAAGCCCATTCCAACTAAGATGCCCATAGCGACAGTGCCAAAGTCGTGCTTGATCAGTGGTTTGCGAAGAAAAACATCTTTGTTCCTTTGGTGGACATCGAGCTGATATTGCAAACATTCGATTAGAACTCATCTTGGTCTCCATGATTAGACCTTTATCCGAATGAAAGATTTTGCACCTTCCATGTTGGATAAGCACTGAGAGTCCCTTCTCTTGTAATTGACCGATGCTTAACAAGTTGTTCTTCAAATCTGGCACATAAAACACACTGGTGATCACGTGTATCATACCATTTACCTCCATTCGAACATTTCCCTTGCCTTGGACAGTCAAGCTGGAATTATTTCCAAGCTTCACCGATTCTTTGAAGCTGCTGTCAAACTCACTAAATAGGTCCCTCTTGCCACACATGTGATTGCTGCATCCAGAATCAAGAAACCAAGTGTGCTCCATTGTTGCCTCATTGAACTCCACAAGTGCCATCAACAAGATCTCTTCTTTTGTCTCAACATAGTTTGCCTTCTCCTCCTTAGATTTCTTTGGACACTCCCACTGAAAGTGCCCTAGTTCATGACAGTGATAGCATTCCAGGGTTGACTTGTCGAACCCTAGCCTTCCTCGTCCTCTTCCTCGTCCTCGATACGTTCCTCGTCCTCGTCCTCCTTGCTGGATTCCATGAGTAGCCTGAAGGGCATGTTCTTCCTCCTGATGTCGACTCATCCTTTGCTCATGCACCAAAAGACTGCTCTGGAGTTCGTCGATAGACATGACATCTAGGTCATTCGATTCTTCAATCGAACAGACAACATAGTCGAACTTCGATGTCATGGATCTTAGAATTTTCTCAATGATCACCACGTCGTCCATCTTTTCTCCGTGAGTCCGCATCTTGTTAGCTATGGCAAGAGTTCTGCCAAAATAACCATTGACTGTTTCCCCATTCTTCATGTGCAGCACCTCGAATTCCTTGCGAAGAGCCTGCAATTGTGCACGTTTTACACGTGCAGTTCCTTGATATTTTTGTTTCAAGGAATCCCATATATCCTTCGCTGTGTCTTTCTTCAAAATGGTCTCCAAAACAGACCGATCTATGGCTTGGAACAAATAGTTCTTGGCCTTCAAGTCTTTCAGCTTTAGTTCATCTAAGATCTTCTTTTGTGCTTCCCCAGATTCCGATCCTCCTGCTGCTGCAGTGATCCCAATCTCCACCAAGTTCCAATACTCTTTGGAACGAAGGAAGTTCTCCATAAGCATACTCCAGTGGTCATAGTGTCCATCAAGCTTGGGAATAGCTGGTTGCACAAAACTATTCTCAGACGCCATGGTTGTATCTCTCTACTTAGGTTGCAAGCTCTCGATCAGGCCCCGGAGTGGGGCTCTGATACCAGATGTTAGAACCAGAAACTTGCAAAGGACTGCTGCAATGCAAAGTTCGAAAGCTTACTCAAAGCAGAGGGAGAATTCTTATTCTCTGAAAGCAACCATCATGGCTAATAAATAGCCTTACAACTGAACAGAAAAGAAAACAACTGCCCACGATTTTACAGGTCCTATAATCGTGGTAAAGACTACGTCAAAACAGAAAATGCTTACTTGTCCCTTAAGAATAGGGATTATTGAATAACAGCCCTAAAAGCTAGGAACCCTAAAAACAGAAAACCTAACAACTTTAACACTAAATTGCATTTGCAAGTGAAATTAAGTAAATATTTCTGTGAAATTTGAGAAAATAAAGAGGGGTTTCGATGATGAGTTTATCTGGGTTTAGTGTAAGAAAGAGAGGCAGCTGGGTTTTCTTTGGCCACCAACTTTCCTACTTTGTAACACGTTTTATTATTAGTTAACCTAAAAATTTAGGAGGGATTATTTATAACTCCGTTCTATAGTAGTATTATTTTACTCTGTAAGTGAGAAGTTTTATATTTAACGGTTGCAAATGATGAACTCGTTATCAATTTATTGACTAGCATATTGTGTGACTTAACCTCTATAGCCCTCAATAAGTGTAAATATCAACTTCATTCGGTATATATATCATCGTTTAAATCAAATAAAAAAAATTTAAGATTGGGACTATGATAATTTAATTAATAGAGTTACCTAGTTCTATGTTTCTTTTCTCCAGTTTGATTTAGCTTTTATAATATTTTAAAGCATGTCTAATTATTTTATCAGCCAATAGAGGATCCTGGAGATCCGTGAATTGTGTCCGTTCATCGTACATCGTGCGGTTAGTTTTTGTCAAATACTGTTTATGTTTATTTTTAAATAAAATATTTAAAATGATTTTTAACCGTACGATATACGATGAATGGATACGATTTACGGATCACCAAGATCCTCACAAAGAGGATCCAGCAAGAATCCGGACTCTTTTATCACATCATTCGTGTACGTTGCTTAGCTTTTCTTTTTCTTTGACTATATGTATGTATGTGGGGGTGAGGAAGATGGGACACTGGTCCTTTACACACATTTTGTAAGGTTTGTTTTGTAATGTGGTTAAACGAACTAAACCGTTTATATTTTAATTCATCTTTCATAGATAATCATTGTAAAAAAAAAAAAAAAAATTAAACAAATCTAAAATCATTAAGCCATTCATGTTTCGTGAAAAAAATAGACTAGTACGATTTTACACAAAAACAATAAATTTAGTCCAACGAACATATGACTTCGGATTTGGGTGATTTTGGTAGAGGTTATATTTGAGAGAATACCTAATAAACAGACGATTAGATCGTTGAAATACATTACGTAGTAAGTCTCATAAAAACGTGTCTAAAAAATGTCTTTGGATAACCCACGTGTATGATGCTTAATGCTACCGTCCAGTGAAGGCAGGCCAACCTCCCTGATTAAGTTTGGTGTGCTCTGGGATTATGTGGCCTCCTAAAGCTCAAAGTCGACGACGGCAAGAAGAATAAGAAAAGGAGAAGGGGGGGGGGGTGGTTTGTGGCGAAAAACTACTTCTCATGGGATATTCGAAAGTGTTGAAAACTCACATATAAACCCGCACATCGTTGTCTGACAAAATGAGAGGAGGCAAAAAAAGCCAATGGATTTCATTTTCCATGAAAGCAAAGAACCTGTGCAGATGCTAACTGGACCATGGGAATAGAATCTTATATACTCTTTTTTTTGAGTGAATTATATACTCTTTGATCGAGAAAACATAAGACTTTGTTGAATCCGCACATAAATAGTTATCTTCTAGAACATCATATCATTTTAAATGGCCCAAATGGGTGACCAAAATCAAAGCTTTGGTCCCTAAAGAGGGTTGGTATTTATTGCGTAGAGAATCGAAGTTCAACAAATGAAAAATTGAGTAGCGTTAAATCAGCTAGTTATCTAACATTATTAGTGATCCAATACTTCATGTGTGGTCACACTTTTTTATTTCGTATTTTCATTTTTCATCTTTTTACTACAAAAAGGTATTCTAAATTATTCTGGTCTATGTAGAACGTAATTTTGTAGCCTTTATTTGCAATCTTAAAATAAAAAATTCATTATCAAATGTTAAAAGTACAAACAAATGATATAAAGAGAAACACACAGTACAAGTACGAATAGGTATCTCCTTCTCTAAGATTCAAGAGAGAAAAATTAAAATGCTCGTCTCTAAGAAGAGCACTGATCATATGAAATCAAGGTTCTAAAAAACGCTAGGTGCTAATCAGGCGGCGAGTTGGGGCCTAACGCCTAGGTGACTAAGCGGATTTAAGTAAATCTATTATATTTCGTGTAAATAAGTGTCTGTTTATACTTAATATATATATATATATATATATATATATATATAATTTTCTTATAAACTACAAAATAGAATATCATATATATTAGGAAGTATTGGAACATAATGAAAACATGGGGAACATGCATATAATGTGTATTCATTTGAGTATTCAACAAGTCTCTTACAATTTATTGAAAAAAATAAGATGCAAAATGAAAGTTATCTATTTTTTGTCTAAGTGAGTTGCAACCTAGGCGGTCTAGGAGGGCGCCTTAGCAGGTCTAGGCCCATTTTTTAATTTTCAAACGCCTAGGCATTAATTGGGACAGTGGCCAACCGCCTAGCGCTTAGGTGGGAATTTTTAGAACAGTGAATGAAATGAAAAGAAAATGTAGTGAAACATTGGAGAACTAGATCACATGCTCCAAACCTCTACAGAGAAGAAGACTCAAAATTTGGCGAGCGAAGAAGCAAATGACATAACAAAAACGAGAAAGAGCACAAAATGAAGAGGTGCTCTGCTGGTGCTTCCGTCGGATGTGTTACCGTTTGTGGATGGGACTGTTTTCGAACCTCCTCCTGCATTAATACATGTCATGTTAGTATTTCAGATCTAAGTTGACAATGTGACAATATAATATGTTAGACTATTTGAGAAGACAACATTTCACGATGCATGTCACTGTAGTTGATATGGAATAATATCTTATACCTGAAGATGAAGGAATGTCCGAGGCCAATGGCGAAATGGACGCTTCAGGAGTAGAAGCTTCTGAAGGTGTTTCATTGGAGGAAGCTGCTGGGGAACTTGCTGGAGGAGTTGATGATGAAGTTGAAGGTCCCTTGGCACCTGCTTTAATCAAATCAGTTCCAGCTTATTAGTATAAAATACCTTATTGTTGGGTCAATTGTTGAGAATGAGCACACACTGATAGGAGGAGAGACATTGTAGGTGCTTATAAGTAATTGATCGTACTCTCTAATTACCAATTGATTTATGATAGAACCTCAACTTTCTTTATTAATACTTGAATAATATAAGCTATTTTGGCATTCATAGTTTAACTTCTAACACTTCAATTTAAATATTTTATATTTATTTATTATCTAGATACATTGTCGAGTGCAATGAGATAAACTGAAACTGCGAAAATCACTACTCTAAAATAATTTCAACTTACCTTGACATTGGCTAGGGGGAGGAGTTTGCACTTTGCAAGCCCTGGGCAATGACAAAGCAAGTGTTTGGTTTATGGTGATGCCCAATGAGCTGGCACCGTTGACCAAAGAGCAAAGGCACTTAGGTGATGACTGGACAACATTAGAGAGCTGTGAGCAGCAAGAAGATGAAGGGTTTGATGTGTTTCCAGTAACGAAGTTGAGGCATGGAACCAGGCTTGTGATTGTGCTGGTGCAGCTTAACTGAGCCATGACTCCACCCAATAGCATGGACCCAAGGACCAGGGCTAGAACCATCTCAATTCCTTTGAATGCCATGGTCAAGTGGACTTGTTTGAAAATAACGAGGAGATGGACTTGGTGATTAAACTTTCAAAAGATATGTGTAATTTGCATATTTGTGATTTGGGGTTTGAGTGAGGAAAGATAAGGGATGATATGGGATTTATATAGGGAACTTTCTTTTTGTAGAGACAATAAGATTGGTGTATTTGGGTGGCCAAACCTCAACTGAATTGATGTTGTTGGCAACTAAAAAGAGCTTTTCAATAAATTAAGATAAGAAACTGTCATTATTTGAACCAATTATATACTCTAAAATCAGATTACCTACTTTAGATTTTGGACCCGCCCAGTAACTTGTGTGTCACCCTATATAATTGGGGTAATGATATTCACACACCCTTTTATTACTTTCCACACTCTTGTTAATTTTTTTCTATTGATCTTCAATTCATTTGATCTGAGGTCCGAAAATTGAGAGGTGTGTATGAGAAGTAAAAATAAGTATGTAAATAAGATTATCCTACATATAAGTGAATCAAATTTATGTAAGCAGAGCATCAAACATTTGACAAATGGCTTGTAACTCGAGTTGTTAAAAGTACTAATTCTTACACTAAAAGCAGCTCAAGTTGTTAAATTAGTGTACCATTGCACCCAAGGTTCTCCATCCTCACTGTGTTAAAGGATTTACATTAAGTAACCAAGTCAAAAGTTTACTATAAAAACTCCAATAAGAGTTTTCGACCATGTCATTTACTATACGTTTTTCACAATGCTGTAAAATCTATTTATATTTTGGTCTCACCTGACCTTATACCTAGTCACACACACTATTGAACATCCTTCTCACTATGTAGAACTATGCTATAATTAAGGGATTCGTCCCAAGTATATGAAAAGATTAGTTGAAGTTGTTGAACTCCAAAACCCACTTCAAAACGACTCCTTTTTATTTTTTCATTCAAAACCTCTCCATTCCATCAGCTATATATAAACTACCTCCTCAACTTGAGCCAAACCCAACTAAGTTCTAAATCCCAGTATTTCAATTCCCAGAGCCTTCCATTGAAGACAAACTCATGGACTCATTCAAGGACTTTCGATTGAGTCTAATCCCAATTACCCTCCTTATTATTTCACTAAGATGGGTTAATGGGCAGATTAGTACACCATGCACAACCTCAATGATAAGCAGCATCACTCCATGCGTAAATTTCATCACCGGGAGTACAAGCAGCGGCGCACCACCGACAGCCGGATGTTGCAATTCGTTAAAGTCAATAATGGGCACGGGCATGGACTGCGCTTGTCTTCTTATAACCGGCGGTGTCCCTTTCCAACTGCCCATTAACCAAACCCTTGCGCTTTCTCTTCCTCGAGTTTGTGGGATGGGAGCCGTCCCACTGCAATGCAAAGGTACGTACTCACATAATTTTTAGATTTTTCTAAGAATGTGTTATATAAGTGACGACTTGTTTAAGAAATCTAATTTTGCGATATTTCTTCTTAATTTGCAGCCTCTGGTAGTCCTTTAGCTGCTCCAGGTATGTTAGAATTCATGTTAATCTAAGAATGTAAAAATTTAGGCCTTGTTAGGTGGCTGAGACAATACACGACTAATCAATTAAAATGGCCTATTTGTCGTGTCCTTTGTTCGGTTAACTTGTACATGTTAAGACTGGACTTATTAAATTGGGCAACAGTCCGACATTTGTGACTTACACATCCCGTCTGGATTGGGTGAGACTCTATA
This sequence comes from Malus sylvestris, assembly GCF_916048215.2. Lineage (NCBI taxonomy): Eukaryota > Viridiplantae > Streptophyta > Magnoliopsida > Rosales > Rosaceae > Malus > Malus sylvestris. Next base: position 38,453,466 of record NC_062270.1, on the reverse strand, counting down.
GTCCAATCCCGGCCACCAAACGGGTCATTTCGCGATGTGCCAATGTGTTAACTAGTACTTGAACTGGCAGGTTCTGGGTTACTAGGGCCAACACCCCCACCAACAGCTTCTTCACCTCTAAGTCCAGGAGGTAATAATTATTGATTACTAGCTAATTTTTCCTTCAAATTGCAAAGAAAGTTTTAAGTCTCTTTCTGAAGGCTAATACTAACGTTAATCTATTGGAATTGATGGGCAGATTCTATGGCGGTTGCAGCAGGTCCTGCACCAGAATCTGGAACATCTGATGATCTGCAGCCAGCATCTCCATCAGATGAACCAGAAGCTCCAACACAAAGTACCAAAGGAGTCGGAAGACCACAGCTGACCCCATCAGCATCTAGTTTAACCTATGTTCCCCCACCATCTTTCATACTGATAATTTTGGGAATTATGGTTTTCAAGTCCTACTAATACCTCTCTAGCACATGCTTTTTGTATGGTTTATCACATCCACAACTAGTAAGAGGATTGTTATAAGATCGTTAATTTATACCGTCTTCATTGGAATGGTATAAGCTTAATAAACATTGTTAGCTTGGCTCATATTATGTTTAACTATTTGGGGCGAGCGATTGTCTACGTGTGGTAGCTAGTCAAACAATACGTACAATGGCGAATCCAGTATATTTTCCTCTTGGGATTAAGACGAAGTTCGCATGACATATGAGGCATTTTTTCAATCACCTTGCCGTTCCATGCTTAAAGGAGAATATAAAAGGAAAATTAGACAATTTCATGTTCAACAGTGGTGAGGTGGACAGCTGCATAAACTCGCCCAACCAAGTATCAAGCCCTCGTGTATAATCAATTGTCTTAAATATTCCATACAATACCACGTATGTTGCAGTCCTATTAGATTAGGAATGTAATTGTGTAAATCCTAGTATATCTTGAAATATCTTTTATATTCATATTAGGAATTGATTACGAGTTGTAATCCTAAAGGGGTAAAGAATTAACCCTCCCTACTACTATAAATAAAGGCACAATGGGGTGGAATAAAACACACCCACAATTACACATCTCTCTCTTCTCTCTACTATTGCCATACCTTTCTTTCTCTCTCTATGGCCTCCATAACTGTTCAACAAATTATACCTACAACATGTTATCAGCACGCTCTTGACGCTGCGCTAACAAGAGAATTTATTCTTCAATCAAGGGAGTATTACGTTTTAATCATTATTTTAATGATTAATTTACTATTTTATTGAATTGATCTACAAGCTATTGATTCAATTTAATTTTTCTGTGTTGAACGTGATACAACGCATTGGAGATACAATTCTGGCTTTTCGAGAAGGATTTTCTACAAATTCAAAGGCTTTTGTTGTTTTCTGCCAATAAGGTACGCTTAAAATAAAGGAAGATATTTGAAACGACCTTGAAGCATGAAAACACTCCCTATGATGCATGAACCCCTCTTGTTTATATTTTCCTTACGATATATATATATATATATATATATATATATATATTGTATATGTTTATATATTTTGTCAATATATATATATTTGTTTCATGCATTACGCAATTAAATTGCTATGTGGAACGACATTGTTTGACGTCTTGGACCCTTTGCCAAAGCCCTTGGGCTTCGCTGCATCTGTGGATAACTAGGCCATGTGCCTGGTCCAGTTTTTTACCACGGGCCTGCAGCCCCGAGCTACATTAGTGCCTGCTAGGCTTAGCCTTGACACGGCCCGCGTTTCCATAAGCTAGCCCATGGGGCTGGGCTTAGTTTATGTGCCTAAAATTGAAACCCAGTTACGGCTGGGGTTTCACTCGCAACCCGCAAGCCTTTGGGCTTGTTCCTGCACCTTTCCTTGGCCTAAAATCACGCCAGCCTCTTGGTTGGGCTCTTTGGGCCAAAACCAGCAACTTAGGCTGCCCTTTTTTGTTCACACCCAGGCCTGTGGCCTGTAGCCCACTCCCGAGGCCTTTATGGCCTTTGCCTACTTATGGCACCCAACCCAAAATTTTTGGGCTATGGTTTTTGACCCAATGCTTTATTTAGCATTCTTTTTTGACCCAATGCTTTTTTTTTTGGCATTTTAAATAATTTTAACCCGAATGTTATAATTATTTTTGCTTTTACAATCGACCCCGAATGGTCCCGATTTATTGAATTAATTAAAAGTGACCTTTAGTCCATTAATCTGATAATGAATCCAAAATTATTGACATGAAGATCACTATTGGACATTAACGATTCAATAATTTATTTTTATACTTTGAACCGTTGACATACTTTTGTAGTAACGAAGGTCTCACACTTAAGTTCCCGAAGAAACTCAAATCCACTACACTTAATTATATATTGCATTCTGTGTTCTTGCAGGAACCTCTATTTCATGAACTAAACATTCATAAACTAAAATTGAACCTGTAGTTTCAAATTTAGTGCCTTTGAACTTGAAGTTTTCATAAAACAATACACACATGAAAACCTGACGTTTTTCATGAAAACCATGTCTTAGAACTTGAATGTTCTAACTTTGATGCTTATGGTCATTCCCATAACACTAATCACAATCTTGTTCCCTCCAATTCAGTGGATTGTCGAACCATTACAAATTCGATTTTCCTGATTTGGATGTTTCTAAGAGAAACCACTTTATGTGGGGTACAAGACGTGAATATCCACTTGACTATCAAGAAGCTGAGAAACCATTGTAGCCGACAATGGCATGGAAGAGCTGAATAAGCCTCCGTTATGATCTTCATTTGATGACTTATGCCCGAAGCATTACCAATGGAAGTACCCCTTGAACGAGGATTCTATGGCTCTGTGGCTCGTACCATGGACCGTCTAATCATGAAAGATATTGCTCGATGCACACCATGATTACGTCCATGAATGAGTACAATTTTGAAGTTTATAAATCCGATCGAATTTCGACTGGAGAATACTTTTTCTTGTCCTTCCTTATTTTTAGCTCGCTCATGAAGCAACAAGTGTAGAAAGCGGAAGTTCACCAAATTCTCGAATCTAATTACTACCACAAACATATGGTAGAATCAGGGCCTGCCAAGGTGTGGCATCATGCCTAAAGCGTGATCCTCGACACCTAAGACCTAAAACTTCAAGAATAAGGGATAGTATTCATGAACCTTAACCCTGCAGACTATACTTCCGTCTTGATGGAATAGATCATTGGTTATGCACATGTTCATGCCCCTACCAATGTTGTTGAGGAGTACCATTCTAGTAGTCATTATGTGAGACTAATTTTGCTCCACCAAACACCGTTGGAAGAGCATAATTTTGACATGGATGGCCTTGTTGGCCGAATCCCCTTAGTAAACCATTTACTTTGTGAACATTTTTCCTTGTTCTTGGATTCAAGTTTGGTGTATGTTTTACTTATGAATAATCTTAATGATATTATCATCCAATACGAGTTAATTGAATTATGTTTCTTGTATACGTGACCAATTTAATTAAACACGTGATTAAGTATGAATGTGGGAAAGTTAGCTGTCTGGATGAATGCGTACTACGCACACTAACTTTACACCTAAATCACATCTCTAACAACGACTTCAGGTCTATCCAACTTGATTAAGAGCATTGGCACGCTCCTCGTTGTATGAATGGTACTGCATCACCATTTAAGAGACCTTAAATTTTCCCTGTCGTTGAGTTTTTAAGGATATTCGAGAGAACAATGATCATAAATGAAACCACTGAAGAAAATAGAGTGAATATCTTTGTAGCACCTCCAAAAATGAGCCTGAAGCTTTGCTTTGGGGCCAATGGGCTGTCTCCCAACTAGGAATACACCACATGTGGCCGGCCTGAAGCCTGGTGATTGAGCAGTTTACTTGATTTAGCACGACCATTTAGGATACTTAGGTCAAACAATGATGCTACAATGCATCTCCTTACCCGAAGTAAGGATCTTGTGCCTACAAGCACACTTTGCCAAACCTGTTCATTAGGGAAATTGATTTTCTATATCATTCCTCGCAAAGATACGAAACCACCTTTTTTTTTTTTTTTTTTTTTTTTCACAGTGGATTCAAGGGAATATATGTGGACTAATCTAACCAAAATGCAGACCATATAAATACTTATGGTTTTGGTTAATGAATCGACAAACTAGTCACATGTTTGTCCACACACATTGCTGCTAAACCCCCTAGTCGATTAAGGGTTCACCACCTTACATATCCTATAAGGTCTGGGAGACTGGATAATGCCGGAGAGTTTATATCGACGATTTTTGATAAAGTATTGCATGTATTTTGGGTTTATAATTGAATATCAAATTCCCATGTTCACCCCAAACAGCCTCGCCTAGCGATCATAAAGCGCAATTTAAATGATCGCTTGGATTTTGGTAAACATACCAAGTTTTCGGTTTCTACCTAGGGCTATGCAATCTTGTATATAGTTATGTTGGTCTGCCTTGAGGCCCATTGCCATCCAATCTATATGATGTTATAGTTGGTTATTGGGTACGAACCTGACAATTTTCGTATTTACGCATTTGGGTGTGCATTTCATGTGCCAAGTTGCGCTGCCGCAACGTACCAATATGGGTCCTAAAAGAAGGATGTGAATATTTGTTGATTATGATTCTCCTTCACACTAGCTCTTTTCGAGCCTTTGCACGCAATCTCTTTACCGCTCATTTGTGGGTTGTCACTTTAATAAGATAGTCTTCCCACCATTAGGGGGAGATACGAACGTCAATGTTCCTAGAGAATGGCATGAATTTGTGTGGACGTTGCTCACTACGTCTCATCTCGATCCCAATACCGCACATGTATGATAAATAAGTGCGATGAATTTTAGATTTCAGAATGTTGCTCCAGACGCATTCCTCTGATCTAGCTAAAGTGACGAGATCATATACCAGCTGCAAACATGCCTGCAAGGATAGACGTACTTAATGGAAGTCGAGTCAACATCCTTGGAGGGTGTGCCGCCCCTACTGGACAGTTCGATACATCGGCGGATAACCAATCAATCTGTCTTGGCCTAGAGCATGACAGATCACTTGGTTCGTATGATCACTTCCCTAGAAGAGGAAGGCACATCATAAAATGAATCTAAACTCGATCGTTGTCTCAAATCATTTCCATCTCATGAGATTAATTCGGATTACTCCTGAGACATGAAGTTCTTGGTCCAGTATACTAGTTTGGATGAGCTAAATGGAATTGTAATAAAATTACCATCGATGATGTTTTCACTTATATGGTAGCTACCGACATAAATGAAAAGCGACGATATCGAACCGTGTTTCGTTGATTAAATGACAACGTAGAACTGATTGGAAAACTAAAGTTACAATCCAAGTCAAATTTTTTACCAAAGTATGTATTGGACCTGTCGTTCCTACATTGCCCAAGGTAATCACGTTATGATACAAGTGGGAAAAGAAGTGTTATGAGATGAATGAAATAGTGCAATATGATGCATGTCGACGCAAGGTTTCTCTCAAACGTCTTGTGATTGATAGCAACATTATGAAATGTGGTTAGTGTTTTCTCCATGGGGATATAGATATAGAGATTTACATGTAAGTTCTCGAAGAATTATATGGACTGATTCAAATAGTTCTATACCACGGAACACCCTCTTAACTTGTTTGAGGCGTTCACTTACAATTTGACGGATGTAGTATACCCGTCTAAGTGATTATTTGATCAGTCATGGATGAATTATGCCCTTGCATGTTAAACTATGAAGTCTTATTCTGAATTGCTAGAGTTACAATTTATGTCGTTGACATGAATCTCACTAAGACTAAGAAGAGCTTGAGAAAACTACCTTGCACCTGAAGATGGAGTTTAAGATGAAGGATCTTGCGAAAACTCATTTATGCCTTGACTTGAAGTTGAAGCATTGTTTTGACGGTATTTTGGTCTACCAGTAGAACTACACCTTGAATGTGTTACCTTTGAGTATATCTATGATCGTCTATATGTTATATGCAAATGAGACCTTTAAAAAGGTTATGGAATCCGAAATTCCATATCTAAGTTCAACTTTACGCTTTGTTGTACTTAGCTCATTGTATTAAGACAGGACATCTCTTTCACTTTTGATCTTGGTAAAGATGCAGCACCACGCCTACACGCATCCACTGAATTGGTATTAAAGACGTACCCTGAAGGTACTACGAGGGCAAATCCCAAGGCATCTCGAGAAGATCCAACCCCTCTGATCCTCGGAATGATGCTTCCCTTGTTGTTATGCTGACGCCAGTTACTTATTAAACCCGTACAAGGCAAAATCCCCAAATGGTTATGTCTTTATAGTTAGGGATATCGCAATCTTAGAGGTCCACGATATGACCTTAGTTGCGAAATCTTCGAATCGTTCCAAGACTTACCTCACTTCACTACACTACAAGTGAGACATGGTTAGGAGTTCTTGTTGAGCATATTCGAAGTACTTACTGTGTTTTCATCCATCGTTGAGCCTCGATAACTATCTATGATGACTATGCCGCATTTATCCACCCGACCAATACATGATACATTAACGAAGTCAACGCCAAGACATATTGTGTCTACATTTACATCAACAAAGCATAAGGGGATTGAAGTCATGCAAATCGATCCCAGACAACCTTGCCAACCTTTACACAACGTTCTTGCCGAAGTTAACCTTCCAGAAGCTTGTCTGAGGAATTGGTTTGCCTATCTAATCATATGCAATGCTTGTAGTTCTCATTTGTAAGTTATGTCAAACTCAGGAGGAGTATCCAGAAGTATACTCACTTGATCTTATTGTACTCTTTTTCCCTACGATTAGGAGCATTTTCCCACTAGGTTTTTGCTACCTAACTAGGTTTTAACAAGGCACCCATCATGGGCTGATCATACCCTTGTGAGTTATTCTACTTGAGTTCAAAAGATGTAAAGTTTTGACTTAATGCAACTTCTCATTTTTCTCCTTAGACTATGGGGTTTTCTCCCATCTTGGGTTTTACCATAGCGAGGTTTTGTGAGTTTTACTTTTTATGCATTCTTCTGTTGATTTGAGACTCGCATTCGCTCATTGTGTCGACGACTTCATCAACTATACTTGTTTCATCATTGAAGAACTGATGCGCCATTTACTTGAGTATTTACACACTCAAGGGGAAGTGTTGCAGTCCTATTAGATTAGCAATATGATTGTGTAAATCCTAGTATATCTTGGAATATCTCTTATATTAATATTAGGAGTTGATTACCTATTAAGAGTTGTAATCCTAAAAGAGTAAGGAATTAACATTCCTTACTACTATAAATAAAGGCATAATGAAGTGGAATATAACACACCCACACTTACACATCTCTCTCTTCTCTTTAGTATTGCTACACCTTTCTCTCTTTCTCTCTATGGCTTCTATAACCGTTTAGTAAATTATGCCTACAACAACGTATTCTTTTATATTAATTTTCTTGAAAAGTTGATGTCAATCCGCATTAAAAAATGGAGGAGAGAAAACTTGGGTGCAAAGAAGTAGGAGTTTTCTTGGTGAATTTTGTATAAGGAATTCGGACACCACTCCTAATCCCATAAAAGTGTGAGGATATGAGACAAACTGTCCTCACATCGTCAACTCTCAACATGTCCTTGCACGTATGGTCAATTTTTAAGCCGACACATGTACAACAAATTGGGTGATGTGTGAGCACGTGTGGCCCTTAGACTTTCACACAAGGGATAAGTGTGAGCATGCACCTGTAGCCCTTGGGCTTTCAAACAAGGGACAACCTGACTCTGATACCATGAAGAAAGTTGAGGTTTCACCACAAAACCAATTGGCAATGTGTGGAGTAGCCTAACTCCTTATAAGCCCTTACATAGTTTGGTCCCTCACCGATGTGGAACTTTGTCCTCACAGCAAGAACAATATCAATCACTTGTATGTTACTGTCTAAAATAAGCTTTCAAATTGATTATTAATTTATTCTCTAGTCCATCTCCTCCTCCATCTACCCAACCAAGTCGCGAAGAAACTTGTAAACATCGAGGAAATTAAAACAGAAAGCATCATAACAACGAATTAAAGATGATGACTAAGAAGCTTGTTGAGGTGTTTCTCATGTTTGTGGTTGTGTTAGAACCCTACTCTACGTCTTCACATATTGCACGGAGAATATTCAAATAAAACTCATATCATTCATAAATTGTCTTTCTTCTTGTACAAGCTACTATATGTAACAAACTTCCAATCCTAACTACCTTGACCGACTACTAATTGCTTATATCTACGATACATTTATCAATCATAGATGATGCCATCTGGCATCCTAAAAATACCCCTCTCAAAACACAGGTTCATCAAAACAAAACATTAATAACGATTACAAGGAAAGTAATACACATAAGTAAAATTTGAATTCAAACCAACAACTAATGCCACCACTTCAAAAATTCACACTTCTGGAAATTTGTGTTTGGGATCTTGAAAAGCTTCCCAAGTTGCATCATTTGTAGAATGATTCTGCCATTGCACCAACACTTCAATGATTACTGAATTATTCATTTTGACCATTATGCGATCCAAAATGGCAACTGGTACATCTGGGAGGATACCGGCATCTGTAATTACAGGCAATGGTACTGTACTTTGAATTGTTACACCTAATTGCTTCTTTAAACAAGATACATGGAAGACAAGATGCAACTTTGAGTGATCATGTAGCTTCAATTTATAAGCTACATGCCCCACTTTAGCTAGCACAAGAAATTGACCATTAAATCGAGGTTTTAGCTTATGGAAAGGGTAGTAGCTAATGAAATGTGTTGATATGGAACCAATATGAGATAAAACATATCACCAACTTCAAAAACTCTTTCAGACCTCTTTTTATTTGCTTGAACCTTCATTCTACATTGTGCAACATGACTAAAAATTCATAAGAAAACCAAATGGCATAAGGCATTGAAAGGTGGCAGGGGCATTTGTCAATCCAAATGGCATCACTAAAAATTCATAATGTCCACCATGAGTACGAAATGCAATCTTTTCAACATCATTTGGATGCATACGTATTTGATGGTACCCTACCCTCAAATCTAACTTGGAGAAAAATTGAGCACCAAATAATTCATCTATCAAAGGGATAGGAAACTTATCTTTGATAGTAATCTGATTGAGGCATCTGTAATCCATACACATGGGCCAAGTACCTTCCTTTTTTCTCACCAATATCACTGGAGAAGAGCATGAACTATTGCTCACCCTTATAAACCCAGCTTGTAACAATTCTGCAACACATATCTCAATCTTAGTCTTTTGAATATAACCATATCTATAAGGTCTACTGTTTGGAGGTTTACTACCATGAATGAGTGGAATTCTATGGTCATGACTTCTATGAGGAGACAATGATTGTGGGATAAGAAACACCATTTCATAATTATGCAGCAAGGTATGTAATCGTTGTTGTTGCAACTCAGTGATATTCTGAACATCCTTACTACTATTCACCATTCCCAAATGATAGGAACTGACATCATCAGGTTCAAAGTGATAAAGAACTACACCAATTGTTATATCTTGTGAAAATAATTTATGCATTTGTAAAGCAGAAATGTCTTGCAATTGTTCTTTAGGCACCCTTGGGCTAGTAATGCAATAAGTTTGAGAGTTGCTTGTGAACTGCATGTATAATTTGTCAAAATCCCACAGTATATAACCCAAAGTTCTCAACCATTGTACTTGAAGTTTGATGAGAGCCTAATATAGATCTGAAACACACCTTCCCAAAGCTATAACATATAAATCTAAAACACACTTGAAATCTTGAAGTTTGATGAGAGCCTGATATAGAGTGCCTTAAGCAACAACTTTTCCTATATCTGCTATCTTTACATTAAACACATGATTAGTATCTAATGACCCTTTCAATCTTTTCACCAGCCCCATATCTATGACATTATGGGAGCTTCCAGAATCAATCAAAATGGTAATAAGACAATTCCTGACATAGCCTGTAACCTTCATTGTTTGAATTGATGGAGGTGAAAGTGTACCAAATAATGCACAAGTTATGATTTCAGGTTCTTCAATCTTTTCTTCCTCAGTGATACACAATTCAGTTTCTTGGACATCGATTAATAGCAGCTGTTTCCTCTCACAAGTATGACCCTTAACAATTTTTTTTTTTTTACAATGAAAGCATAGCCTATTTTTTCTACAATAATCCATTGCTTTAGGTGTTAACCTCCTAATATTGTTTGGTCTAGGCTTGTTTTCTAACCCAAAATTGGAATTAACATTCTGTAAAGGAAATCACACATTGGATTGAACATAGGGAGGTTTAGTGTTCGATTTCACCTTAAGATCAACAATTTTGACATCCAACTGATGAGCAAATGCAGAAGTTTCCATGACATCTTTTGGCTTTAACAACTTCACATCATGTTGCAATTCAGGGTGTAACCCTCCCACGAAGCATGATTTTAGCAATGCAGAACTGATGTCTCTTGTACGATTCGCCAATCTTTTGAATTCAATCACAGTCTTTGAGGGTACCTACTTGGCTCAATTTCACCAAGTTTTTTGCAAAATTTTCCAACTCCAAAGGACCAAATTCTTGACATAATATTGTAGTGAAATCATCCTAATTGGGGTATTTTGTCAAACACCTGGTCCACTGAAACCACTGCAAAGCTTAACCTTCTATGTGAAAGGAAGCTAATTTCACCTTCTTGGAGTCTTTAATGTTAAAGAACTTGAAATAGTGCTTTGCATTATATATCTAACCTAATGGATCATCTCCTTCATTGAATCTCGAAAATTCTAACTTCAAGAATGGAGATCGTGATTACTGATTGAAATTGGGAATCATGGTGATTGTAGGTATTGTTCATGCAATCTGGGCAAGAATTGTCACCTAGCGTTGCTTCTAATGATTTGCCCAAAGAACCCCCATTTCCTTGCGCCAAAAGGTTCTACAACTGCACCAAGATAAGCTCCTAAGTCACTTTCACCTCATCTTGCGAAATCTTGAACTCCTCGATCTTAGTTTCCAAGCTCGAAACCCTGGACTCCATATTTTTTCGCGAAGCTTGTCGCGTCATACAATAATGAAGGATTGAGAGGAACGAACTGGCGGATACCAATGTTAGAACTTTACTTTACGTCTTCACAGATTGCACAGAGAATACTCATATAAAACTCATATCATTTATAAACTATCTTTCTTCTTGTACAAGCTACTATATGTAACAAACTCCCAATCCTAACTATCTTGACCAACTACTAATTGCTTATATCTGCCATACATTTGTCAATCACAGATGATGCCATCTGGCATCCTAACATGTTGTTCTTGTAGCACTCCACCTTTCCAAGATTGAGGCTTACGACGATGAATTCAAGAAATACAAGGAGTGGTTCGGCAACTGTTTGAAGGATTGTGAGACGAACATTGCCAGTGGTCACACACTCTGTGAGATTAGGTGTGACACCTAGGTTGTGTTTACATAACCGGAATGGAATTCGAAGAAACAGATTTGCACTTTTTTTTTAGGCATTCAACAGTTTACCAAACATTTTAGTAATCGGAAACAAGGTGGGGCTCACACAAAATCAGGAATTGAACTACTGAATCTCCCTGAATTGGATCCCCTCCATAGAGGTGGTATTTGGATTCCGGGGAGAAGCCTCCATCTGGAATCTGACTTTTCTACCCAAACTACCCTTGTCATTATGCCTTTCAGCAGAGTGCCTACTCCAGCTCAATCCCGTCCACCGGCGATAACGGGGCTTAAGTTGATTGGTTCGGGATGATTTTGTCAGGATGGGTTTCAAAGATGTAGTTGGTGAAGAATAGGTTGTCATTGGCGACAACTGGGTTTGTAACTCGTTCGGTGCGCATCTGGGATTGAATTGATAGGGAAGGAGATGGAAAAAAGAAAAGAAAAAAGATGAGCAAGCTAAAAGAATTGGGGGATGGTAAGAAGAGTATCAGGGAGCAAGGATGACAGGGAAGAAGATGGAGAAAGGAAAAGAAAAAAAATAATTGGGGATGAGATAAAAGAGATTCACGGAGGAAGGAGGTTTTGGAAGAAGATGGAGAGAAAATAAATGAAAAAAGAATTTGGAATGATAAAGAAAGAGTATTTTATTTATGTAAGGGCAATATAGTAATCAATCTAGTTTTCATTCCGATTGAAGTGAATTAGTAAGCAACTTATATGGACTCAACATCATTCCTACTCCGATTCTAGACAGTTTTAGTAAACAACTTCAACATGAATCTGATTCTGATTCCACCTCATTTTAATTCCTTCTCAATCTAATTCCTCCTCAATTCAATTCCTTTCAACGGATTAGTAAACGCGCCCCTAATGTGGAAACAAAGAGACTGTTGGTAAGTTTAAAAGTTATAGGAACATATTATCATATGGGGTAGCGTGTTAGGTTGTCATGTTGTCAGATTATGTTTATATCGTCAAAGCATGAATTCAGATTACACGTTCAAGTGAGGAACAATTTGACTAATTGTCTAGACTCAGTCTTATGACAACATAAGTATCTTATCTTGGTGACAACCAAGACTCAAGTGTATTGGGGGATGATTTAGGACGAACGGCAGATCTCTCTCTTTGTCGGGTGTAAAAGGGAAAGCAGAATTCTTGGTCATCCACGCAAGTTGTGCATAAGACCTTCTCCTAAATGAAGATGAACAAAGCCGAAATATAGTATTCAGTGACATTTTCCTCTTAAAGTTCAGCTTTTGAAATTAGCTTAGATCAAATTTGCAATGTCCCTATTCAATGGTCATGTATGCTAATATAAGATTCGCTAGACACATCCGAGCTCCCAAAAAAAGGCATGAAATTTGCTACAAACTCGTAACGACATGCATGTCCTTTCATCTTATGACTTCAAAATTACTACTTGACCTCAAGAATTAGTTCCTCAAACAAGTGTTTCCAAATAACCAGGTCTCACAATCACATGGAGTTAAAAATGTGTAATCTTCTCCAAATTAAATATACAAAAACAAAAAGGAAGGGCTGTCAAAGTATTGACACTACACCCCTCAACCACTGGCCTTGATGAGGCACGTCCGGTGCCATAGACAAAAAACTCTGCCTTGCATTTGCGCTTCACATGTTTTATTACTACACATTTGCCAACCGAATACATCTTCTCTTTGCCAACAGCTTTAAAAACCAATCGCCGCATTCTGACTTGATATATCCCGCGCATACTTCATCCCAGTGCCCTTGCTTCCAACACCGGTAGCATTCTTTTGTAACAACGCGAGCTTTATATTCCTTTCCGTACTCACCCCCATGGTAACCAGCAAGATGACCACAGAACTTACAACCTATATCATATTTGATGGGCACAGTAACGCCCGCTGGAATAAAATCCCAGTACAGACAATTACCAGTGCCGTGGTTACCTTCTGTACAACAAATTTCACAGCCAACATCAAATCCTTTTCCAGTTGAGTCAGTCGAGTCATTGAGTCTCCAACACCCTTCTGTAAATCTTCCTCCTCTTCGTTTATTTCTCTTTGGATATATTCCTCTTTGTCTGTTAATTTGTTTAAAGTTCAATAGTCGGAATAATTGCAAACCATGAGGTTAATGATAAGAGATTCTTTGTCGTCGAGTTCCAGTTGAGTCAGTCGAGTCATTGAGTCTCCAACACCCTTTTGTAAATGTTCCTCCTCTTTCTTTGTTTCTCTTTGGATATATTCCTCTTTGTCTGTTAATTTGTTTAAAGTTCAATAGTCAGAATACTCGCAAACCATGAGGTTAATGATAAGAGAGCATCGATGTGCCATAAACTAGCATAATGATGGTATGTCTTCTATATGTCTAATTTCTAGTTGCTGTTAGACGGTCTCTGATCACAATCAAACTGCATCTGACAGTGATGTATACATGCTTGAATATTAATTGGGCCATAGAACCGCTGTAAAATTTGAATGTTTTTATGGGCCATAGAAGCGCTGTAAGGCACTTACACCTCAGACGACAAATTCCTAATAGAATGTGTAAGCAAGCAAACATAAAACTAAAGGCCCCTTTACTTTTCGTTCTCTAGTTCAAAGCATTGCAACAGAAAAAGCACTACTTCAAGTTCAAGATTAATCTGTCATATAGGATGTTTATATTTCTGTCATTATTCCTTGTCTATTTTCGATCTTATTTCTCCTTCGATTCGATTTAATTAAATTCGATTCGATTCCATTCGATTCGATTATAACTTGTTATTTGCCACGATAGCAAATATCCAGTCCAGGGAAAAAAGTAAAAATTATCTAGAAGCAATTGAATAGAATTTCAAGGCTGAATTAGCCAATTGCAAATTCCAGATCACCTTCTCCATCACAGATAAACCCTAAGACAAAATTAAAAAAAAGCATACCTTTAGTATTCTGGATATAGTGGTCGTTGTCCTCACGGTCGTCGAACGCTTTGAACTTTGCCAGTTCCGCCGCATGCCACCCCTTGACGGATCCGGATCCTGATCCGATAGGATATCGGGATTCCAACATGGCTTTGTTTGAGAAAGAGGATACAGGAGAATGATAGGGAGAGCGAGACAAAGAGAATTCAGGAGTTAGGGTTAGGCGTTTCTCTCTCTGTTATCCTCCTTTCTCCACACGTGTAAGTAGAGATTTAAGTCCTAAGATGAGCATGAGTTTTGTGAGAGGAGAGGCCACTATATATACATATACAGTCTTTACCAAATCAGATAGGATTCCATTAAGATCCATATAGGAAACTAAATCTTGCTTCCTTGTTCCATAAGATACTGATCTCAATGCTGTGCAAAAACCTTTCCTTAACAAGGACTAGCATTCCTCTTATTAATAAGATTTTACTATCAAATTCAACACCTATAGCCGGTCCCTAAAACTTCTCAATCTCATACTTATATTCCAAAATAAGATCTCTTCTTTGAGTAGAAATGGCACGAAACAAACGTGGCCGTCAATTACCTTATCTTCAAACTTTGCAAGATACTAACGCGATCATGAATGAATATATGATGAAATGATTTTTGAAAAACAATCAATCAAGAAAACCACAAGGCACAGTTTCATAATTGATTTCTAGTTAAAGCACAATGAAAAATCATTGATGAAAATAAAATCGGACTTTTGAAACCACATGAATAACAAACCCATTTTTTCTGAAATGAAAATTTAAAGTACGGTTCAGAAATTTCACGCAAGGCCCCAAGAGGATTGAAGGCCCCAACATTCTATAGTCATGCAATTTCATGCTAATTCTATTTATATTATAAGTTTTAATTAATTATCATACCATGCCAAGCAAAGAAATATATTACGACACATCAAGAGGTAATAATTATTGATTACTACCTAATTTTTCTTTTAAATTTCAACAAAAGTTTTAAGTCTTTTTTCTGAAGGCTAATACTAACGTTAATATATTGGAATTGATGGGTAGCTTAAAAGGGGGTCGCACCGGGTCCTGCACCAGAATCTGAAACATCTGATGATCTGCATCCAGCATCTCGGTCAGATGAATCAGAAGCTCCAACACAAAGTACCCAAAGAACGGGAAGACCACAGCTGACCCCATTAGCATCTTGTTTATCTTATGTTTCCCCACCATCTTTCCTACCGATAGTTTTGGGAATTATGGTTTTCAATTTCTACTAATACCCCTCTAGCATATGCTTTTTGTTGCGAGTTATATATTAGTTAGAGTGTAAATAGTAGTTTATTGTCCCACATTGGTGAAGTACATTTGTAATACCAATTGTAACTCCTATATATACTCCACTTTGGAGATTAATGAAAATATAAGAAATTCCCAAATATTGTCATATATATTTTTGATATTTACCATGTTTAGTTTAATATTGGTATTTACCATGTTTAGTTCAATATGGCATCAGAGCAGTTCGCTCTTGGTGACCTGTGTGCTTTAATTTTGTGTCCACATTTTTTGTGATTTCCTTCGTAAAAAAAAAAGAAAAAAAAAGTGAATAGTGGCGCGTTACAGTACAGTGCGTGAACAGTAGTCCTCTCCAGTGCCGTAAACAGTGATTGCTACAGTGCCGTGAACAGTGCTCTGCTACAGTATCTGGTAAATTGTTTTTATTCCGCTGCGTATCTTTTGTGCCTTTATTGTTCTTGATTTTTGTTCAATGGCTCAATATAATCATAGTGTTGTTATGCATCTTGGTGGAACAAATAAATGGATAATAGATATTGGGGCCACTGATCATGTGACTAGTGACCCTAGAGTGTTTGATGAATTATGTGACTATGTTCGTGATCCGTATGTTACTAGTGCAAATGGAGCACATTCCCCTGTGAAGGGTGAAGGAACTATCTCTCTGACTCCAACCTTATCATTGGTCCGTGCTTTTTCCTGATCTTAAGTGCAATCTTTTGTCGGTAGGAAAACTTCTTGATACCTTATATTGTTCTGCTCACTTTTACCCTACGTATTGTTATTTTCAAGATATTCAAACTCAGAAGATAATTGGTCATGGTAAAAGAATAGGGGGTTTGTACATCTTAACTATGGAGGATACTGTTGTTTCTGGTTCAAATAATCATCAAGTTTTAAGTGCTAACGTGGATGACAGACATCAAATTTGGTTGTGGCATCGACGATTGGGACATCCATCATTCAGTTATATGAAACATCTATTTCCTTCTTTGTTTCGCACTTGTAGTGATTCAGAGTTCAAGTGTAAAACATGTGTCATGGCTAAGAGTCATCGTGCTTCATTTCTTGTAAGTGATTCTAAAGCTACTTTGCTATTTGATTTGATACATTCTGATATGTGGGGTCTAGCGAAAGTTACTTCTAATGGATTCCGTTGTTTTGTTACTTTTATTGATGATTGTACTCGGTTAACTTAGGTGTTCTTGATGAAGAATAAGAGTGATGTTCCGTTACTTCTTCAAGAATTTTGTACAATGGTGTCTACTCAGTTTCAGACCAAAGTTAAGGTCTTCAGGTCTGATAACGGGGGAGAATATGTGAATCACAATTTGACATGTTTTTTTCGTGATCATGTTATTATTCACCAGACGACTACTCCGTTTACA
Organism: Malus sylvestris; assembly: GCF_916048215.2. Classification (NCBI taxonomy): domain Eukaryota; kingdom Viridiplantae; phylum Streptophyta; class Magnoliopsida; order Rosales; family Rosaceae; genus Malus; species Malus sylvestris. The sequence goes on along the minus strand of NC_062270.1, from coordinate 38,436,393 downwards.
CCCTAACAAAATGGTGTGTCCGAACGGAAGAATCGTCAAATAATGGAAGTTGCTCGCTCCTTGATGTTGGATAAATGTGTTCCTAATCATTTGTGGGGTCATGCTGTTTTGGCTGCTGTGTATTTGATCAATCGTGTTCCAAGTAGGGTTCTTGATTTTCAGACACCGTTCGATGTGCTACAATAACATGTTTCTCTTGTTTCTGTATCAAAGCTTCCTCCGAAAGTGTTTGGGTGTATTGCGTATGTGCATGTCTACTCTCATCAGCGGAGTAAACTTGATGCATGTGCTCTCCGGTGTGTCTTTATTGGGTATGCTAACAATCAGAAAGGCTATAAGTGTTATCATCTTCCGACTTACCATGGATGTCACCTTCCATGAGGAAGTTTCGTATTTTGTGAAGTCCTCTTCCGACTCTCCACTTCAGGGGGAGAGGGGGAGTGAAGTGCAGATTCGAATAGATGATATGAATGATGTGTTACAGGCAGAGTTGGGAACAGAACCTATTAAGTTGCGTGATACTGATCAGTCGACTACAGATAGTGATCGGTCACCTGTTATTCTTGGAACTATTTCTACTGACGATAGATCAGATGTGCCCAGCGAGTTGCCTATTAGTATGTCTGACGAATTGCCTTCTAATGATCGGTTGCCTGCTGCTGATATGTCTAACGAGTTGCCTGATGATGGTTCGTCCAGTGATGATTCTTCTAACAGTTTCGTACAAGATGGTGGCATACATGAGGTAAATTTTGACGATTCTTCTACTTATCAGTTGCCTCCACGAGCTAATTGTGGAAAACCTAAAGTACAATATGAGCCTGATATGCATGCCAAAGCCAAATATCCTATCAATAATTATGTGTCTACTCATCATTTATCCAAACCATATGCATCTTACATATGTCAGCTATCTAGTGTATCAATTCCAACACAATTGCAAGATGCCTTGTTTGACCCTAAGTGGGTTAATGCCATGCAAGTTGAGATGGAAGCTTTGGAAAAGAATTCTACCTGGGATTTGGTTCCTTTACCAAACGGAAAAAAAATCGTTGGATGTAGATGAATGTTTACTAGTAAGCACAAAGCAGATGGTTCTATTGACCGGTATAAAGCTAGATTAGTTGCTAAGGGTTATACTCAAACCTATGAGGTGGACTATTAGGAGACATTTGCTCCTGTTACAAACTTAATACTGTGCGTGTTCTTCTGTCCTTAGCAGCAAACCAGGATTGGCCTCTGTTGCAGTTTGATGTTAAGAATGCTTTCCTTCATGGTGATCTTAAGGAGGAAGTGTATATGGATCTCCCACCTGGTATTGGAACATCTCTTGGAAAATGTGTTGTATGTAGGTTACGAAAGGCTTTGTATGGTTTGAAACAATCTCCTAGAGCGTGGTTTGAGAGGTTTACAAGTTCAATGAAGAAGTTTGGGTATATCCAGAGTCATTCAGATCATACTTTGTTTCTAAAGCGACAAAATGGTAAGCTAACTGCATTGATTATTTATGTTGATGACATGATAGTGACTGGTGATGATCAGAAGAAGATACAATGTCTTCAAAAGTACCTAGCTACTGAGTTTGAGATGAAAGAATTGGGTGAATTGAAATATTTTCTTGGAATCGAGGTTGCACGATCCAAGCATGGTATTTTTTTGTCTCAACGGAAATATGTTCTTGATTTGTTAGCTGAAACAGGTATGTTAGATTGCAAACCTGTTGATACTCCGATTGAGCAGAATCATCGTCTGGGCTTATTTCCAGATCAAGTTCCTACTCATAAGGAACGGTATCAGAGGCTTGTGGAGAGATTAATTTATTTGTCTCACACTTGCCCTGACATTGCTTATGCAGTTAGTGTGGTAAGTCAGTTTATGCACTCACCTAGTGAATCTCATATGGATGCAGTAACCCGTATTTTGAGGTACTTGAAGATGGCTCTTGGCAGAAGCCTGTTTTTCTCCAAGAATGGTCATTTGAATGTCAAAGGGTATACAGATGCAGATTGGGCAGGTTCTATCACTGATCGGCGATCTACATCTGGATACTTTACGTTTTTGGGTGGTAATTTAGTTACTTGGAGAAGCAAGAAACAAAAAGTGGTGGCTAGGTCCAGTGCAGAAACTGAGTTTCGTGGTATGTCGCATGATGTATGTGAGTTGTTGTGGTTGAAAAAATTATTGAGAGGTCTTGGGTTTAACCCCAAAGGTGCTATGAAACTTCATTGTGATAACAAGGTTGCTATTGAGATTGCTCATAATCCAGTGCAACATGATCGAACAAAACATGTGGAGATTGATCGATATTTCATTAAGGAAAAATTGGATGTTGAAATTATTATGTTTCCGTTTGTGAGATCTGAAGATCAACTTGCTGATGCTCTTACTAAGGCTGTGTATAATAGTGTGTTTTCCAACTCGCTTGACAAGTTGGGCATGCGTGACATCTTTGCACCAACTTGAGGGGAAGTGTTGCGAGTTTTTTGCATGGTTTATCACGTGCACATCTAGTAAGAAGACTGTTATAAGATCATTAAATTATAACGTCTTTATTGGGATGATATAAGCTTGATAAACATTATTAACTTCGTTCATTTTATGTTTAACTATTTGTGACTAGTGATTGTTTATGTGATAGCTAATCAAATACTACGTACAATGGCAAATCCATTATATTGTGTGAAGTAATTGGGGGAATTTTTTTCCTTCTATTAATGATTTTTTTTACTTTAAATTAATGTCTGGCCGTTAAATGTAGGGGTAAAAATGTAATCCAAGTATAATTATTAATGATTATTTTCTTCATTCATACATGCTTATTTGTAATGGAACCCTCGTATAATTATTTTCTCCATTAATCAAATTTCTTCATGAATAAATCAAGGAGATATGCAGAAAGTGGATTGTATCTTGGTTAATAATTTTTTTTTTCAGCCACTTAGTACTATAGTGTAGTGGTATTATTCTTCACTTATAAATGAGAGGTTTTAGATTCAATTCTAGCCAAACAGTCGAATTTGAATCATATTATTACTAGCCCATTTGTAAGGCTTAGCCTATATTCTCTCCTCTAGTGCAGATAATATCGTTTGTATAAAAAAAAACACAAAGTCTTTTCTTCAACTTATTGCATTCGGATTCATCCTCATCCTTCTCCTCTTAATATAATTCAAAATAGTTTTATTGCTTGTAATAACAAATTCAAAAAGATAATCTAAACGTTCGAAGAATAAAACCAGAAACAGCTAAAGGAGAGATGAAAGATGGATATTATTTCTCATATTATCCAAAGCATCTCCTATTTATTATTTTATTTCTCCTTATTGATATTCCATGAAGGAACGTTCACAATACAGAATAAAAGAAAAACCCTGCTCATCAGCAATTAATCATGCATGTGCAAAATATTACACCAGACACGCCGGGGGTTTTTTCGCATTTCGACGTGCTTCTCGGGTCTTGCAACCAACATTTCTCTTCACATTTCTCGTCATACCCTGTATTATTGCAGCGATAATCCCCGATCACCACTCTGCATTTCTTGGCATCAGTAGTAGCTGCACATGTGACAAGTTAAGAGTTTAATAAAATCAAATAAAAAAAATTAGGCATGCATGGATATTTGCAATAGGACGACGTAGGGGGATTATTAAGGGTACAAATGTAATACAATACAATTAGTAATATAGTTAGAAGATTGTTAGTATTTGGTTAAAGTAGTTAGGATTTCTTTTATAAAAACTGTGTATATAATCTTCATTTAGTTAGTTAATCCAAATCCTATTTCTCTCTCTAAACTCTCTCTCTCTCTCTCTCTCTCTCTCTCTCTCTCTAAGATCTCTGTGTTCATTCTTCTTTATCTTCCTTCTTAATTTTCCTTTCAATTCTCAAACATTGCAATGTAGTTAACATGGTATCAGAGCCACCAGGCTCACGCCATGGATTCTGGTGGTTCCGTTTTTCATTAGATTTCATCGTTTTTCTAGTTTTATTTTCTCTTCAGATTTTCTTCAAAAATTTCCATTACTTTTTCGGTGCTTCCGTGATTGTTCTTGGGTTGATTTTTTGGCGATTGTTGGGTTAATTTTCCTTTGCCAACTACATTCTACAATATCGAATTTAGGGTTCTGTTTGGTGTTTGTGAAAATGCCTGAATGAAACTAAATGCCGCGAGGAGATCAGAGATTTGGAGATTTGGTTCTTTGTTCTTGGTGGTCTGCTCAAATCGTTGTCTGAATTCTTTGGTGGGAAGCCATGGTTGCTACTGTAGATTGATTGGTTTGCTTCCTCAGCGTTATTTGGGTCAAGATTGAAGTTCTTATTAGGTTCTTGATTTATGGTTTTCACAGTGCACATAATTTGTTTGATTAAATGTTTCAACAAGGAAATGTTCACTATTTTGTTCATCTTTTCTGGGATATTAGTGTGATATTTGAGATATTTGGACTCAAGATTGGTCATTACTTCAAGATCAATGTTTGTGATATTTGGGATTCTTGGATTCAAGAATATTGATCATTGCTAGATTGTGCAATTTGTATGGTGGTGTCCAGTTCTTTCTTTGCTTCACTGATAGTCTGCAAGTTTATTGGGTTTGATCTTCTGCAACTCGTACTCTCCTTTATCACAATGTCTAGAGTATAGTCATCTAAACCTCGACAGGCAGAAGGAAGAGAAGTCATCCATGCATCTTGTTGCAGCTCGTCACCAGCTTTACCAGGCTTTGGAACTAGTGACAAGTCATTTAGCACATTTGACATTGACGCTAATATTGATGCCCCATCAACACCTTGCCTCCATATGCATGCCATTAACTGGAGCATTCTAGGTTTCTATAATGCAAATTGAAGGAATGGTGCAGTACTTTCTTTATTACAGCTTATAATGTCGAGTCTCTTCAACTCAATTGTTAGCATGAATCTACAGTAAGTCCAGTTATACGATGAAGTTTGAAGAAGTTGTAAACGGTAAATCCCACGAAGGGTAGAAGAAGTTGCTAACGGTAAATCCCACGAAGGGTAATTCCGTGATGTGAGTAAGTAAATCCCACGAAGGGTAATCCTACATTGATGTTGATTTTCTGTTGTTGAAATTGTGAAGGCCGATGTCACTGTTAAGAGTAGTTGTGTTTTGGTAAAATCCACAAAGGGCGATCCCATGGTGCTATAGTTAAGGCCGATGCCACACTATAGTTTGTTATTTTTTCTGTTTTAAAGGCCGATGCTAATGTTAAATGAAGTTGATGACGGTAAATCCCACGAAGGGTAATCCCGCAATAAATTGTTATTACCGGCCTGAGGGTGTGTTACAATTTTATAAGAGGTTGTTCTTCGATTGAAGCTCCTGCGAGAGGCAGATGAATATTGAATTTTTGGATGGAAAGATTGTATCTGCAAAAGGTGAAAACTTCTATTTGGTTTGCAGTAGCTACAGAGGTATAGACATCAGTTTGTGGGGCTGAACTTCTTTGGAAAAAACCAATATGAAATTGCGCAGTTTAGTGATTCCAATCAATGCTGGAGAAGTTGGAGTTAACAGCAAAGAGATGCCAAACAATGGTGGACATGTTGGAGGCAAAAGCAATGTGATGTCAAAAGCTTCTCATGCAATTGCTATGCCATGGGCCATGGCACATGTGTTTGCAGCTGATTGTTAATATTGCCTAAGGCCATTGAGTCACATGTTTGGAAGTGACTGTGGCTAGCAGGACCAAGGTTTTTGATAAAGAATTTGTTGTTTCAACAGAGTTGCACATAAGATTTTGTTGTGAGATTGCAAGATTGTAGATGGTTCAACATTGTGTTCAGTAATTGCAGAAATGTTTCTCCAATCTCAAACTGGGTTACCCCAGTTGAGATTGAGGGGGAGTATTAAGGGTACAAATGTAATACAATACAATTAGTAATATAGTTAGAAGGTTGTTAGTATTTGGTTAAAGTAGTTAGGATTTCTGTTATAAAAACTGTGTGTGTAATCTTCATTTAGTTAGTTAATCCAAATCCTATTTCTCTCTCTAAACTCTCTCTCTCTCTCTCTCTCTCTCTCTCTCTCTCTCTCTCTCTCTCTCTCTCTCTAAGATCTCTGTGTTCATTCTTCTTCATCTTTCTTCTTCATTTTCCTTTCAATTCTCAAACATTGCAATGTAGTTAACAGGGATTAGTAATTACCGGAGCCGAGAAGAACAAGAACGATTAGAAAGCTGAGGAGTGAAACTGATTTCCTAACCTTTCAAATGTCAGTATCTAGTGAGCTAAAGAAAACCTACAAATAGCTAAGCGAACTTGTCTTTGTAACTGCTGTGACATTGTATTTATAGGGTTGGAGGATGGGTGCGCGGCTTTTGACAGACAAGGATGATAATACAATTTTTCTAGACATAAATGGTAAATTATAATTATAATATGAACAAGTCCGCAAGCAATGTATTAATCGGAAATGTTGCATATGACATAAGGAAATATTGACATACATAGTAAATTAAAATAAACATTATTGGGCCTATTCTCCATAAGGATCCATTCCTATTTAGTTATGAATTACAAATTCTCACATACACATAAATAACTCATTAAAAGCACATTTCATAAGGATTCGACGTGATCATGGAGTGCCGGCTGTCGACTACCTGACGCCCTCCCCCTCCTCCTTTATCCGGGCTTGGGACCGGCCATGTAAGACATAGGCGGAGTAACTCATTAAAAGCACAAAGGGGAAAAAATTTATATACATGTCAAACTGTGATGTATCTGTAAAATGAATGTATCCTTACATGTCGCCATGCAATGTATTAATGATTAATGTTGCACAGATTGTAAGGAAATGTTAAACAAATGCATATTAAGCGAGACCTAATTCCGTCTTATATGCATTTTTTCATTACAAATAAACGCTACTTGGCTCCTTCTATGTAAGGAGTCACTAATTTCGTCTTTTTTTTTTTTTTAAACTAATGATATTATTTACACTAAGGGGTAGAGAGAGTGGGCTAAGCCTCACAATAGGCTTGCAATAACATGAAGATGAATACCACTAGGCCATAGTACTAAGTGGTGTCTTATATGCATATTAAGTATACCAAAATAACTCAATAAGCACAAAAAGAAAAAGATCTATATGTATACTTGTCTAATTGTGATTTATTTGAAAGGAGAAATTACCCTTGCAGGAAATTGGCTAATTATTTTCCATTAAATGGTACATAAACAAGTCCTAAAGCAATGTATTAGTTATCAGAGTTGCATAGGCTATAAGGAAATGTCTAGCAAGCACAACCCGATTACTTCACTGATGTTGCATATATAGACGGCTTTCTTTCTATTTTCGTTAATGAATTGAGTAATTCTACACTTATCATATTTTTTATATCATATTTGTATTACCTCTTTAATAGAGGTAGGCCCACCAATACATGCATATCTCGTCTCTATTAGAAAGGTGATACAAATGCGATATGAAAAATATGGTAAGAGTAGTATTTTTGTACTGAAAATCACTTGGGCAGCTTGTCGTTGTAATAGTAGCACGGTCAAACACCGTTTTTACAAGGGCGAAGCTATAGGCTGTAATAGAGGGGTGAGCTAACAGGAAGAAAATGAATGTCTACAACCCCCAACTATGTCTTGAAAATGGGAGGTTCTAAGAGAAAAATGTGATAATAATCTGTTTAAAGGGTTATATTGGGTTTACGAATCTAACAAAATCTAGGCTAAATCTATGTAAGTCTGCTTCAGAAAGCTGATTGGGGAAGAAGCTGCCTTGGGGCCATAGACCATTGGAAGAACAGCTCCACCCTTGATTGTTTACTTTTTAATAGTGTCGAAGGTATATGGATTAGTTGTGACTTGCTTGCTTGATTCCTATCACTACCCCTTGCCAGTGACGAAGCCAGAAATTGATGGGGGGAGGGGCGAAGTTAAAAGATTGTAAGGTTCAAAAGAATTGCTTCACGATACTTAGGTGGATAATCAAGTATTTAACGTCTATGTTCAGGGTTTGCAGGAAGATTATATATTTCATCCAATTCAGTGACCTCACTTTCTTGTGAACTACTTGGAATATTTGAATGATGACTTCTTGGAATATTTGAAGGAGGAGGAGGTTTACTTGCAATATTTGAAGGAGAAGGACTACCCGAAATGTTTGAAAAAGGATTTAAGCATGGTTTCTTATAGTATCGTTCCATTACGTAACTATAAAATGGAATGAAAAAAAAAAAAAAATTCTTAGACTCTTAATCCTAGAGTAGACTATACTAATATGCATAACAATTCAATTAATCTGTATCAATAAGGATAAAAATTATTCAATAAATAAATATTCAATTCAACTAAACATATGAATAATTGAATACATTATGTAATAATTCAATTAATTAATCAATTATCAAGAATTCAAATTTTAATTTTCACCCTAAAAATTAATTTCATATCAATAATCATAGAATCATATCAATAATCAATCACCAATAACCATATTAGTGCATTACCATATGATTCTATATTAATTAAACAAAATTTGTATTAAATAATTAATTATGGTTAGGGATTATAAATTAGGAAAACTATTGAAAAATGCTTGAAAAATTTGAGTTTTAACTATAAGGACAAAATAAAGGATAAAACGAATAGTACATGTTTGATTTTTTAGTATAAAAATATATTTTTTTGTTAAAATAAATAATACTGCGAGTTTTTCGTTAAAACTCTCTTGTAAATTTAGGAATTAAAAAATTTACCTTTGAAGGCTGAAAGCCAACGGCTCTGCGGCTGGAGAGTGGCTGGTGGAGACCGCAAAAAGCCAACGGAAACAGGAATTAAAAAAATTTCCGTCTGGGATTTTGTTTTTTGTGGGGGGGGGGGGGGAGGGTGTGCAAAGCAGCTTTGTTCTCTGTCTTTTGGGGGGGGGGGGGGGGGTAAAGCAGCTTTGTTCTCTGTCTTTGATTGGATGGGATGGGAAAGGTTGAAAAAGAAAAGGGCGACTGACACACGGGACTGAAAAAGAAAAGTGAGAGGGAATGGAGGACACGCGGTCCCCTTAATTATATATATATATATATATAGTTTTCCAAACATACGAAACGCCCTGTTTGCTTTAGTTTATTTATTTTTTTTTTTTACCAGGACCAAAACGACGTCGGTTTGGTCTGGATGTTTTTTCCGACGAGGGAAGGGGCTGAACTAGAGCTTCAGTTGTGTTTTATGACGAGGAGAGTGGCGGCCGCCACTCTTCGCCCTCACGTGGCTTCGCCACTACCCCTTGTGCGACAAAACACTTATCGTGTGCAAAGTATTTACAAGAATAAATAAAATAAAAAATTATTTTTTAAAACTTTTGCGCAACAAAATCCAAATATTTCGTCGCCTACAATTATTTTCATAGTTTTTATTATGTTTTATGTTCTAAAAACTTTGCGCGACGAATATTAATATTTCGTCGCCTAAATCCTATTTATTTTTTTTCTTTTATAGTGCTAAATTAAATTATTTTCTTTGCGCAATGAATCAATATTTTGTTGCTTAAACCCTATTTATTTTAATTTATTTATATTTAAAATTGTAAAATAATTTTTTTTTTTAAACTTTGCTCGACGAATATTAATATTTCATCGCATAAACCTGTTTATTTTATTTTTATTTAATTCTATATTTTAAATTGTATAACAATTTTTTTTTAAATTTTGCGCGCGCCAAAAATAGGACGTGAGAATTAAAATTTTCTTTTAAGACTTTGTACGATCAACCCTTCGTCGCACAAAACTTTATGCGACCAAAACTGAAAACCCTAAAAATATGGGCAGTTGCCAAAAAATGGGATGCGGAAATTTTTTTTTAAGACTTTGCGTGACTAATAGTTCATTGTGCAATGTGATACAGTTTTTAAAACAAAAATAACTCCTCCACAATTTTCTCAATGTCTCTCTAGACCTATTCTCTTACCTTTCTTTTCTCCTTTTCTCTCCCCAAATCCGACCCTCTCTCTCTCACTCACTCGTTTCACTCAATCTCTCCTCTATCTCTCACTCTCACTCACTCTCTCATCTCTCTCTCACTATCTCCTTTAATTCTCTCATACTCACTCCTATCCCCTCTCTCCCTTTCTCACTCACTCTCCATCTTGCCAAAATTATTTTCTCCCCAAATTTAATTTTTTTTCTTCATTAATATGTGTCTTGGAGTTAATTTTGGGTTTGGGGTCGAGTATAGGGTGAGGGGTGGAGTTTGGGGTTGGATTAGGGGTATGCCAATTTTAGGGGAGTTTATGCCAATTTTTTGGTATTATTTTATGTTGTTTTTTGGTTAGTTGACCATGTTTGGTTTTTCATAGGGAATCGTCGTGAGGGGTGGAGTTTGATATTATTTCATGTTTGTTTTTTTTGGTTATTTGACGACGAAAGTTGAGGATTATGACGCTATTGGACTGCATCCCCCGCCACTACCACCACAATAGACTTGTATTAGGATTTTATTACTATACTTTGTTAATTTATGTGTACATTTTAAATATATTACATATATTGGATAATTTGATCACTATTTTTCATATGTAATTTTATTTTGAATATGTCAATTTGAATTAAAAAATAAAGTCATACAATTAAATTAAATTAAAAAAGTAAAAATTCGGAAAATCTTTCTACCAAATATTTCGTCGCACAAACAATTAATATAATTAAATTAAAACAAGAGAGATAATAAAACAAAAAGTCAAAAGCCTTTCACGACAAAATGTTTCATTGCACAAACAATTAATTTCGTCGCGCAAAATATTAAATTACTTTAATTAAATTAAAAAAATTAAAAACCAAAAAAACTTTGCACGACGAAGATTAATTTTCTCACGCAAAACCTATCTTCAAGAGCTTTGCGCGACGAACTATGCGCGACAAAAATTTCATCGCACAAGATATTGAGCGATGAAATTATACTTTGCGTAACAAACTTATTTCATCGCGCAAAGTGTTTTTTGTAGTAGTTATGTTGTGATATTTGTATTAAGTTTTTATGCTAAATTTCTATCGGATCAAGCTTTGAAATAATGTGCTATGACTTTTCATAACACCGAAAGGTGAAATATAGAGTTTCTATATCATTGTGATACTACATTGCGTTATAAATTTAATTAGTTAAACTGCAATTATATGTGTATATATATATATATGAAAGATGGATTTTTTCTTTATGTGAAACTTGAATTAGAACATTAGAGAGATCAACGATGGATATTGTGAAAAGCAATTCAATTTATTTTGTTTTATTCGTTGTGGTTCATATTTGATATTCCATTTCCATGACCGTCTAGCATGGATATGTGCATAAGCAAAAAAACTTCTGGGGGCCGGGGGCACTTTCGCAACTTCCAATGCCTTGGGGATCTATGGCAAGACATTTATCCATGCACGGTTTGTCGTAGCCTGACTTATTGCACGGGGAATCTGATATCACCACTTTGCACATCACGTTTGGTTGCATAGCCACAATATTAATACCTACACAAATGAATTTAGAATATATTAAATTTTGCATAATAAATTTACAAATTAGGTAGAGATTCTTTAAAAAAAAAAAAAACATATGAGCTTTATACTTTATTATTATCACGTATTATCCTACCCCATACATCAATTTTCTTACAAATTACACATTGAAATTTTGCAACAAGACATTAGGAGATTACCTGATCCAAGAAGAACAAGAATGATCAGGAGATTGAGGAATGACGATACTTTAGCCATCTACTATGCTAAAGAAGTAGAAATCTTAGAGATAGCTTTAAATTGATTGACATTGTCGTTCCTATGACATTGTATTTATAGGCTTGAAACATGCAGGGGTGGGTATAACAGGTAAGTATGGTTTTCAGATACATGCATTACTTCTTATTGTTACATAACCAATAAGGAAATATCTAGCAAGCACAATACAACTAGTTTGTAGTCATACATGTTTGGCAAGCACAATACAACTATTTTCTATTTTGGTCATGAGGTTATCCACTATACAGCTTATATATGATACATATTCATATTAATTTATTGGGTTAATCTCTGTTTACTATCATAAAGTTTTGTGATTTTCAACATTTGGTACATGAAGTTTTTTTTTTTCATCTTAGAGTCATTCCTCAAGTCTTAATTTTGGGACAGTTTCATACATCCGTTAAGTTTTCCGTTAGAAATTATGTTAACTGATGACGTGGCGCCCATGTGGACAATAACTGAGTGCCATGTGTCAATATGGGCCCACTTCAATATTAAAAAAATATATATACAATCACACAAAAAAAAAAACCCAACCTTCCCTCACCCCCCCCCCCGCACCCTCTCCCTCCCTTCTCTTTTCTGTAAATCCCACGTAAATCCCAGCACCTCTCGATTTTCCATCAATTTGACCCATTTGTGACTGGGAACCAAATTGGACTAGGAGTTGGAATTAGAGGTTTCAGGGGAAATGGAGAAGACCCAGATGGCAATCTGATTAACCATTGGAGATCAAACTGGATCTGGGTATTTGCACAATGTAGAGCTCAGATCTGTTCACAATCGAGCTATTATAGAAGGCTTGAGGTTTGGGCTTGCAGGCGGCAGCATTGGCCAACGTCCACACGTTCTGGCAGAGGTTGGTGACCTCGGCGAGGATCATGAGGGAGAGAATGGCGGCTGCGCTGTGCGAGGCGACGCATCATCATGTGAGGAAGATGAAGAACGTGATGAGGACGACGACAGGGTTGCTGTGGGCGAGAATAAAGGCATGGAATTGGAGAAGAGAGAAGGGAGAAGGGAGGGAAGGGTGCGGGTTGCAGAAGAGAGAAGGGATTGAAAGGTTGCCTGGGGGGGTGAGGGACGGGTGGGATTTTTTTTGTATTTTTAATTTTTTTAATATTGAAGTGGGCCCATATTGACACGTGGCGCTTAGTTATTGTCCACGTGGATGCCACGTCATCAGTTAACTAAGTTTCTAACGGAAAACTTAATGTATGTATGAAACTGTCCCAAAATTAAGACTTGAGGTATGACTATGAGATGAAAAAAACTTCATATACCAAATGTTGAAAACCACGAAACTTCAGGGTAGTAAACTGAGATTAATCCTAATTTATTTAATAAAGTTCTTTCTTAATAAAAACAGAATACTTTGAACCACATTATTACTAGCCCATTATGAGGCTTAGCCCACTCCCCTAGCCCTTTAATATATCATTTATTAAAAAAAAATCATAATATAATACTTTTTATTTGTTGTAGGCCTAATTTACTGAATCATATAGGACAGAGAGAGGGGTGCAGCAACAGAAGAGAGAAAGAGAGAGATGTGTAATTTTGAGATGTGTATTATTCCACCCTATTGTGCCTTTATTTATAGTAGTAGGAAATGTAAATTCGTTACCCCAATAGGATTACAACTCTAATAGGATAATATCTAGTCTAAGAGATATGGTAGAACCCCAAAAGATATCTCATATATGATAGGATTTAAACAATCACATTCATAATTTAATAGGACTGCAGCACACTCCTTGAGTGACTAAATACTCAAACAAATGGCGCATTAGGTCTTCAGCGATGAAGTAAGTACAGTTGATGAAGTCGTCGGCACAATGAGCGAATGCGAGTCTCAAATAAATGGAAGAATACACAAAAGTGTAAAACTCACAAAATCTCGCTACGGTAAAACCCAAGGTGGGATAAAAACCCAGACTAAGGAGAAAAGTGAGAAGTTGCATTAAGTCAAAACTATACGTCCTATAGACGCAAGTAAAAGAGCTCATAAGGGTATGACCAATCCAGGATTAGGTAGCAAAACCCAGTGGGTAAAATGCTCCTAATCGTAGGAAAAAATAGTATATTAAGATCAAGTGAGTACACTTCTGGATACTCCCCCTGAGTTTGACAAAACTTCCAAAGGAGAACTGTCACGCCCCGCCCCGCCCCGAATAAATTCTTTAATTCGGGAAATAATGTTATTCTTTTTGATAGGCCCAACCTAAAATCATGTTTAGTTGATTACCATTAATTGTTTATTTTCTACTATATTCAATTCACTAATCCTTACATTAAATTTAAAACCGACAAAAAAAAAACATAAGGTAAAACTCAAATTATTTCTCGAGTTATTTAAGGCTGCATCTAACACTGTTAGACTGCCTACGTACCCTGGAGTGGGATCAAGCATTTCGTAGTTCAAATATTCCAAAATTAAACAAAATCTAAATATATTCCGTTAATCCAACATATACCAAAATCGTATTAATATTCAAACCATAGCAATTTGATCTCAAAAACATAATTAGGATAATGAAATTCGCATAAAGAACAATTTTCGGCTCCCTGGCCATGCGCCGCTGCACCCACTACCGCGGGTGGCGGTCAGCCGCCCCGACTCGCCAAAAAATTCAATTATTTCTAAAAATTCTCAAAAATTACAGAAATGAAGATCTCAATAAGTAGAGCAACTTTCATACCTGCGATCAAGGCCAATTTGGCTGGGAAACACCTCAAAATGGCCACGAACCATCGGAAACCCTTGTTTTTTGGTGTTCTTGATTCGTCTCCAAAACAACTCCGACGCCCCAACCAATGAATGGGATTTTTTCCAGACCTCAAGGGGAGTCTAATGGTGGTATTAATTTGTTGGAATCGTTTCAGAATTGGGGAAACAAAGGCACGGGTTCATCGCACCCACTGGTGCGGTTTTACCAAATTCAAGGCCAAATTATAGGGTTTATGGGGTGTAATAGGAAGAGGGAAGGTCATGGAGGGTTTTACAATAGTTGGGTTGGTGAATTTCGTCGGAAAAATGGTGAAATTTCGTCAGAAAACTGAGCAAAACCTGATCGGGTCGGGTCAGCCTTACATGGGTCGCGGATCCTTCGCTCCCCCATTCTCTCCTTTCCTCTCCCAGTTCTCTCTCCCCATTGGTCACCTTCAGTCTCCCCCTTTCTTGATTGGCTCATCTCTCCCTCCTTTCTCTCCTTTATCTTCCATCTCCACCGCCTAACTTTTCTTACTTTTAATTTGGGCCACACACGTGGCCTTCCAGATTTGGCTCCAAAAATCTAGAGCATTCTAGAAATGATAAATTTACAATTTTACCCTCGACTTTAAGCGTTAATAACTTATTCGTTATAACTCCATTTCACGAACGGTTTGCGCCCACGCGTTCGTGAGATCGAGCTCTATTCAAAAATATAAATTTTGACCTCAAAAGGTTCTACGAATTTTAAATAGTTCATTTCCAAATTGTAAACCTCGTAACTAGTTTAATTTAAAACTAAACTTACACAAATTATTATAAATTCTTGAAAAATCATATAAAAGCTCAATAATACAAATACGTAGGTTATTATAATTTCCGGAAACAAAACTTTAAACGTTCTCGATTAAATTCTTCATAATCATAAATCGATTTATTTTCGATTTTCTCCACATATTCATATATTTAAATTTTTCATGGTATTACAAGAACTACAAGCATTGCATATGAATAGTTAAGCATATCAATTCCTCGGACAAGCTTCTAGAAAGTTGATTTCAGTAGTGACATCGTGTAGAGGTCGGCAAGGTTGTCTGGGATCAGCTTGCATGACTTCAATCTCCTAATACTTTATTGATGTGATGTATATGTCTTGACGTTGACTTCATTGATGTATCATGTCTTGGTCGAGTTGATACATGCAACATAGTCTTCATGGATCGTCGTTGAGACTTAACGATGGATGAAAACAGCAAGTACTTTGAATATGCTCAACAAGAGCTCTCAACCATGTCTCATGTGTGGCATAGTGAAGTAAGGTAGTCTTGGAATGATTTGAAACTTTCGCAACTAAGGTCATTTCGTGACCTCTAAGATATTGTGATATCCCTAATGGTAAAGACATAACCATTTAGGGATGTGCTTTGTGCTGATTCGATAAGTAACATGCGTCAACATAACAAATAAGGCAAGCATCATTTCGAAGACCAAGAGAGGTCGAATCCACACGGGATGTGTTGAGATTAGCCCAAATCCGTAGTACCTTCAGGGTAATGGAAAAACGTCTTTAATACCAATTAAGTGGTTGCATGTAGGTGTGGTACTGCATCTTTACCAATAGATCGACATCGAATGAGATGTCATTTCTAATACAAAGAGCTAAGTACAACAAAGCGCAAAGTTGAACTTAGATATGGAACTTCGGATTCCATAACCTCTTCAAAGGTCTCATTTGCATATAACATATGGAAGATTATAGGTATACTCAAAGGTAACACTTTCAAGCTGTAGTTCGATTGGTAGACCAAAGTACTGTCAAAACAACGCTTGAACTTCAGGTCAAGGTATAAATGAGTTTTTCCAAGATCATTCATCTCAAATTCTGTCTTCAGGTGTGAGGCAATTTTCTCAAGCTCTTTTGGAGTCTTAGAAAGATTCATGTCATTGACATAAACTGTAACTCTAGCAATTTGGAATAAGACTTCATAGTTTAACACGCAAGAGCATAATTTCATATCCCTAACTGACCAAATAATCACTTAGATGGGTATACCATATCCGCCAGATTGCTTCAATCTATAAGTGAATGCCTTAAACAAGTTGAGAGGGTGTTTCGTGGTTTGAAACTATTTGAACCAATCCATGTAATTCTTCGAGAAGTTACATGTAGATCTCTGTATCAATATCCACATGGAGAAACGCTAACCACATTTCATAATGCTATAGTCAATCATAGGACGTTTGAGAGAAACCTTTGCCATAAGGCATGCATCATATCGCACTATTTCATTCATCTCATTACGCTTCCTTTCCCACTTGTAACACAATAGGGTTACCTTGGGGAGTAGGAACTATAGGTCCAAACATATTTTGGTAAGGAATTAAACTTGGATTGTGATTTCGGTTGTCCAATCAGTTCTACATTGTCACTAATTAACAGAACTCGGTTCAATATTGTCAATTTTCATTTATGTCGATAGCTACCATATAAGTGAAAATATAATTAATAAATCTCATTCCAATTCCATTATCTCATCCAAACTAGTATACTAGACCAAGAACTTCAAGTCTCGGGAGAAATCCGGATTAATCTCATGAGATAGAAATGATTGAGACATCGATTGAGTATGGATTCATTGTGTGACGTGTTTTTCCTCTTCTAGGGAAGTGAATCCTACGAACCAAGTGATATGTCATTCTTCAGGTCAAGATAGATTGATTGGCTATCCGTCGATGTACCAGATTGTCCAACAAGGACGACACACCCTTCAAGGATGTTGACTTGATGTTTATCTCTCTCAAGACCGCCAATGGATTTTCCTTTTATTTGGATCACTCCCTCACCAGAATAGTGCCATCAGTTGGTGTAATTCATCACAAAAAAATTTCGGACGCAAGAAACAATTCATGGTGTACGCTGGAAGCGCTTGTGCAACCACCTTAATAAGGAGCTCACGCCCCACCACACTCTAACATTTACCTTTCCAACCACATAGCCGCTGATACAACTTTTCCTTAATAAAAGCAAAGGTTTCTTGATCTACCCCACACATGTAGGAAGACCTCAGTTCGGTCATGCCTCTTCACCAATTGAACTCCCAAAAAAAAAAAAAAAAATGCCAACATGCTTTGCTCCCTTTGGCCAACATTTATGCTAAACGCCACACTGCTATTTAAGAAGTTCACTACTTTCCCCGATGCTTGAGAATAAACATCCAAAATCTCTTGTATTGCTGTGTACTCATCAATGTTTGCTTTGCCAAAGAGGAAGTTGTCATCAGCAAACAGCAAATGGTGAATAGTTGGAGCACCCTCACATACACGAATGCCACTAAGAGCACCGCAAATCTCTTTTTGAGCAAATAAGGGCCAAGAGACCCTCCACACAAAGAAGAAACAAGTATGGTGAAATTGGGTCCCTTGCGAAGCCCTCTAGTTGGATTTACATAGCCTTTAGGCGTACCATTAATGAGAAAAAAGTACGAAACCGAAGTGACACACATCATGATCACTTTGATCCAAACATCGGAAAATCCGAACTTCTTTATCATAACTTCCAGAAATTTCCACTCAACATGATCATAAGCTTTGCTAAGATCAAGCTTCAACGCAAGGAATCCCTCCCTCTCACTGCATTTGTTATGTAAGAAGTGCCCAATCTCAGTGGCCACAAGTGAATTGTCCGAAATCAAACGGCCTGGAATGAATGTACTGTGGTGTGGCGAGGTAAGGGAATCCAACATGCCTTTTACCCAGTTAGCCATGACCTTTGCTCCAATCTTATATATCACATTACAAAGGCTGATCGAACGCAGTTGGGACATGTCATGCGGCTCTTTAACTTTGGGGATCAACACCACATGCGTAAAACAAGCTTCCCATAGTAACCGATTTGAACTTAGGAACAATCGAACAGCCTCCAGCACATCGAAACCCACTATATGCCAAAACTTTTGATAAAATAAGGGAGACATGCCATCCGAGCCCGAAGCCTTCGCCGGATGCATCTGAAATAACGCTTCCTTGCTCTCCAATGCCATGTAAGGTCTCAAAAGGTTGTCGTTCATCTCCGGAGTCACTCTCAGAGTCACCGTGTCAGTTACCGCAGCCTGAGCATTAGGCAAAATGCCTTGTGAACGAAGGATATACATAAATGGTATATTAAAAATTATAATACGAACAAGTCCGCTAGCAATGTATTAATCGTAAATGTTGCATATGTCATAAAGAAATGTCACAATATTTCTTGACATACATGGTAAATTAAAATAAACATTAATGGGCTTATTCTCTATGAAGATTCATTCATATTTAGTTATGAATTACAAATTGCCACATACACATACATAACTCATTAAAAGTACAAAAGGAAAAAACATATGTATACATATCAAACTGTGATTTATCTGTAAAATGAATGTATTCTTACATGTCGTCATGCAATGTATTAATGATTAATGCTGAACAAAATGTAAGGAAATGTTAAACAAATGCATATTAAGTGATACCTACATAGTAAATTACAAATAAACACTACTGGGCTCCTTCTATGTAAGGAGTCATTAATTCCGTCTTATATGCATATTTATTTATTTATTAACAAACGATATTATTTACACTCAGGGGATGAGAGAGTGGGATATGCCTCACAATGGGTTAGCAATAACGTGAAGAAGAATATCACTAGGCCATGGTACTAAGTGAAGTCTTATATGCATATTAAGTATACCAAAATAACTCAATAAGCACACAAAGAAAAAGATATGTATGTATAATTGTCTAATCGTGATTTATTTGAAAGAAGAAATTACCCTTGCAGGAAATTGGCCAAGTATTTTCCATTAAATGGCGCATAAACAAGTCCTAAAGCAATGTAGTAGTTATCAGGGTTGCATAGGCTATAAAGAAATGTCTAGCAAGCACAGCCCGATTACTTCACTGATGTTGCATATATAGGCTTTCTTTCTATTTTCGTTAATGAAATGAGTAACGCTACACTTGTCATATTTGTACCATTTTTCTAATAGAGGTAGGACCCACCAACATATGCAAATCCCATATCTATTAGAGATATGGTACAAATGCGATATGAAAAATATGGTAAGAATAATATTTTTGTAATGAAAATCACTTGGGTAGCTTGTCGTTGTAGTAGTAGCACGATAAAAAACTGTTGTTTACGTGCTTGTTTGGATGTGATTTTAAAATGATTGAAAATGCTTTTAGTGAAAATGTTATTGGAACCAATCCTTAGTAAAAATGCAAGTAAATTCTAGAAAAGCACTTAAAGTGCTTGTTGGAAGAAGCACATAACTAGTACTTCTTGTAGAAAGCACTTTAAGTGATTTTGGAACCAAAAAATATTTTCTCTAAAAGCGTTTTTAGCCATTTTAAAAGCATATCCAAACGAACTATACAAGGGCTAAGCTATAGGTTGTGATAGAGGGGTGGGCTAACAAAGAAAATGAAAGTCTGAAACCCCCAACTATGTCTTGAAAATGGGAGGTTCTACGAGAAAATGGGATTATAATCTGTTTAAAGGGTTATATTGGGTTTACGAATCTAACAAAATCTAGGCTAAATCTATGTAAGTCTGCTTCAGAAAGCTGATTGGGGAAGAAGCGGCCTTGGGGCCATAGTCCATTGGAAGAACAGCTCCACTCTTGGTTGTTTACATTTTAGGGATTTTTGAACATTAATCCTTGTAAAAGATTAAAATTTAAAAAAAAATCTGGTGCTATATTACATATTCAATTTAATCCCTTGAAGTGTACTTTTATCAAAATTTATATTCAATTTTTGTTATTTGATGTGTCTTTTTATTTAATCTCTCCACATTAAATTTTAATTTTATTAATATGCACATATTTAGTTCTTTAATTATAAATGAGAAAATATTAAAAGAAATTTGTGATACAAAAATATATAAATACATAAGTGTACAGAAATGACTGTGCCGAAATATATAAAATTGACTTTTTTATACCGAAATATTTGTACCTACATGATTGTACCGAAATATATTATAATGAACCTAAATGTATGTACCGAAATGTATTATATTGGATTAACGTACCTAAATGTCAATACCAAAATGTATGTACCAAAATATACGTACCGAAATGTATGTACTGAAATATAGTATATTGAATTAATGTACCTAAAAGTCAATACTTAAATGTGTGTACCAAAATGCATTATATGAATTAATGTACCTATATGTTTGTATCGATAGATATACCGAATTATTCAAACGTATTAATGTACCTAAATGAAGAACATACAAAATTGTTATTGGAATATATATTATAAAAAAATTAGTTGTCTAAATGTAAACATTAAAATATATTATATATGATGAATGAAATGAAAATTAAATTTAAATGTAATTTATACATTAAAATAGGAATACAAAGATAAATAAAACATCAAAATATAACTAATAAATGAGATAATTAAATGTACTAGGGACTAAAATTGGATTTGAATATTACACAAGGTTATAATCTAAAACTCATATTTTTTTAAGGATTAAAATGAAGTTTTCTATACATTTTAATAGTTTCGAAGGTATGGATTAGTTGTAACTAATTAACTTGCGGGCTCGATTCTTATGTTGTGAGATTTGTATTAAGTTTTTATGCTAAATTTCTATCGGATCAACCTTTGAAATAATGTGCTATGATTTTCCATAACACTGAAAGATGAAATATAGTGTTTCTGTATTCTTGTGATACTACATTGTGTTAGAAATTTAAATTAGTTAAACTGCAATTAGAGAGACATATATACATATGAAAGATGGATCTTTTTCTTTATTTGAAACTTGAATTAGAACATTACAGAGATCAACGATGGACATTGTGAAAAGCAATTCAATTTATTTTGTTTTAAGCGTTGTGGTTCATATTTGATATTCCATTTCCATGAACGTCTAGCATGGATACGTGCATAAGCAAATAAACTTCTGGGGGCCGGGGGCACTTTCGCAACTTCAAATGCCTTGGGGATCTATGGCCGGACATTTATTCATGCACGCTTTGTCGTAGCCTGACTTATTGCACGGGGATCTGATATCACCACTTTGCAGATCCTGTTTGGTTGCATAGCCACAATATTCATACCTACACAAATGAATATAGAATATATTAACAAATTTTGCAATAAAAATTTACAAAATAGGTAGTGATTATTATTATTATTTATTTATTTTTGAAAAAACATATGACCTTTACACTTTATTATTATCACGTATTATCCTACCCCATACATCTATTTTTTACAAATAACACATTGCAATTTTGTAGTAAAACATTAGGAGATTACCTAATCTAAGAAGAACAAGAATGAACAGAAGATTGAGGAATGACGATATACTTTGGCCATCTTAATTAACCTCAAACAATAAGTACGCTAGAGAAGTAGAAATCTTAGAGATAGGTTTAAATTGATTGACATTGTCGTTCCTATGACAATGTATTTATAGGCTTGAAACATGCATGGGTGGGTAGGTTTTTTAGCCAAAATGATCTCTGAGATTTGCATAACACATCACTTTGGTTCCTGAGATTGAAAATCAATAGAAATGGTCACTGAGATTGTCCACCATCCATTATTTTGGTCATTCCATAAAAAAACTCTATTAAGTGTCTCGAAGCTTTTGGCCGAAAGTTTGGGCAATTTTCAAAGTTTCGTAACTCAATCGTTTCTTATCCAAATTCGAATCATAATATATCAAAATGAAGATAGGAAAGTGTAGAACCTATTTTGAAGCCCAATGGTTGCAGAAGATGGCCGGACAATAGCCTGAAAGGTAACTGGGTAAACTTTAAACGTTCATAACTTCTTCAATACTCAACGAAATCGAGTGATTCAAAAACAAAAATCATACTTCTCAACGAAAAAAAAGAGAATTGTACCTTTCTTGATGGCTAAATCGCCGTGGTTTGTCCAGAAAATGGCTCGAAAGTGGCTGTTTTGGTATCAAGTTAGCCATTTTCAAGCCATTTTTTTATCAAACCACAGCGAATTAGTCATTGAGAAAGGTACCATTCTCTTCATCTCATTGAGAAGTATGATGTTCATTTTTGAATCACTCAATTTCGTTGAGTATTGAAGAAGTTATGAACGCTTAAAGTTTACCTAGTTTCCGGTGAGTTGTCCAGTTTTCCCACTAACCAGTCACCTTTCAGGCTATTTTCTGGCAATCTCCGGCAACCATTGAGCTTCCAAATAGGTATAATCTTATTCTACACTTTCCTATCTTCATTTTGATATATTATGGATCGAATTTGGTTAAGAAACGATTGAGTTATAAAGCTTTGAAAATTGCCCAAACTTCCGGCCAAGAGCTCCTGGACACTTAACGGAGTTTTTAACGAAATGACCAGAATAATGGATGGTGGACAATCTCAGGGACCATTTCTATTGATTTTCAATCTCAGGGACCAAAGTGATGTATTATGCAAATCTCATGAACCATTTTGACTAAAAAGCCTGGGTGAGTATAAACAGATAAGTATGGTTTTCACATACATGCATTAGTTCTTATTGTTGCATAACCAATAAGGAAATATCTGGCAAGCACAATACAACTAGTTTGTAGTGATACATGTATCAGTAATTAGTGTTGCATAGACTATAAGGAAATGTTTAGCAAGCACAATACAACTATTTTCTATTCTGGTTATGAGGTTATCCACAATACAGCTTATATATGATACACACTGATATTAATTTATTTAATAAAATTCTTTCTTAATAAAAACAGAATACTTTAATATTAATTTATTTAATAAAGTTCTTTCTTAATATAAACAGAATACTTTGAGTCACATTATTGCTAGCCTATTGTGAGGGTTGACCCACTCCCTCACCCCTTTAATGTATTGTTTATTCAAAAAAAAAAAAAAAAACAGAATAGTTTCTATTGCCATTAATGTTGCATGGACTTTGAAGAAATGCCAAGTAATAAAATACACGCAAAACCGTAGCTAATCAACCTCACTACAAGTCCTCAAGCAACCTCACTACAAGTCCTCAAGCAATGTATCGATATATCGATGTTGGATAGAATATAGGGAAATTGATAAAAATGACTCAATTTTTTAATCTAAGGATTAAAATAAGATTTTTTTTTTGAATATGCACACAATATGCACATCGCATGCACAACAATATGGTTGAAATAAGATTTTTTTCTACCTCTTGAAATGATCTAAGTGCCCTCGTATGTAAATGGTTATTTCCTCCAAATTTTTTGATACTTAGTATACAAAACCGTGTTCTCAACACATTAAAAAATTTCTAATAAAACTATAGCTTCGTTATTTAAAGTATCTTGCTCACATGTGCACCAATATTTATCCAGAGGATGTAATAAAAAAATGAGACTTTGAATGCGGTCCTTAGCTATAAATATTCTTTGATTGAAATCTTATTGGTTTTTAATTTTTTATCGAGATCCCTGAAATTAATGTGATAATTTATTTCTATGTACGTTACTATATTTTTTAAATTAAAAATTAGAAATTTTAGTTGTTTATATAAATGAGATTTTAAATAAAAAACCATAATTTGTGGGATTAAAAATATTAAAATATAAATATACTATTGTGTGTGTGTGTGTATAAATATAGGTACATTCATCAAAATTAACCAACAAAATTATTGTATCAAAACATGGGTACATTCTTCAAAAAAAAAAAAAATACAAAAAGATATTAGGTTTAATAATATTAGTAAATTTTTTCGATTAAACTTGACATGGATACCTTTTAAAACCAAAGAACAAAGAATTAATGTACCCATATAAGTTTAAAAATGGATTAGAAAAAAATTGAATAGATTTTATATAAAAAAAAGGTACATTTTACATATAACAAATTGGTATATTTAAGAATGAGTACATCTTAAGATTTAAAAGTTTTACATGAATGGGTACATATAATTAGCATGGGTACATTTAGAAAATAAAAAGTACAAATAAAAAAAATATGGGTACAAATACAAATAAACTTTAAAAAATATGGGCACAAAAAGAATTAATATATGGGTACAAATTATAACTGAAAAGAAAATTAGTACAAATTAAAAATGGGTACAAACTAAAACTAAAAATATATGATAAAAAAATTTAGTCATAAATATAAATATACTAATTGTAACATTTTTAACATTAAATGAATATATTTAGAAATAAAAAAATATTTTATTATTAAAATAATTAATGATGTTATTAATACTCAAGGACCTTGATTAAAAATTGAAAATGAATATGATTTTAATTAATGAAATAGTTGTGAACCTAATTTCTTCAATAAAAAATGTGTGTCACAAGGAATAATATAGCTTAGTTAAATAATCATTATGATTGGATATGTGGCTGCCTAAGGTTGACTTAAAGGCCCCACTTTGATCATTATTGAATCATATTCGGAACTAGGATCCTCTCTGGATCAATTCCCTAAGGATCCTAGGAATCCCGCAATCTCGTTCGTTCATTTTATATCGTGCGGTCATTTTTTGTTAGGAACTATTCATATTTGAATTTTAAATTTTAAATTTTAAATGATTTCTGACCGCACGATATACGACGAACGAATAGGATTGCGGGATCACTAGGATCCTTAGGAAATGGATCCGGAGAGGATCCTGGTTCTCATATTCGTTCAGCCTATACAGAGGTACACATGATACACAATATGCATATGACACGTAAGGAAGAGTGATTAACGTCAATCAAATAAGTAAAAGAAGGCTAAATAGCCAGAATGGTCCCTGAGATTTGCATAACTCATCATTTTGGTCCCTAACATTTCAAATCGATAAAAGTGGTATCTGTGATTGTCCACCATCCATTATTTTAGTCATTCCGTTAAAAACTTCGTTAAGTGTCCCGGAGCTTTTGGCCGGAAGTTTGGACAATTTTCAAAGTTTCGTAAGTCAATCGTTTCTTAACCAAATTCGACCCATAATATATCAAAATGAAGATAGAAAAGTGTTGAATAAGATTATACCTATTTGGAAGCCCAATAGCTGCCGAAGATAGCCGGAAAATAGCCTCAAAGTTGACTGGTTTGAAGGAAAACTGGAAAACTCGCCGGAAACTGGGTAAACTTTAAACGTTCATAACTTCTTCAATACTCAACGAAATCAAGTGATTCAAAACAAAAATCATACTTCTCGATGAGACGAAGAAAATGGTACCTCTTTTGATGGCTAACTCGCCATGGTTTGGCTAGAAAACGGCTCGAAAGTGGTTGTCTTGGTCTCGAGTTAGCCACTTTCGAGCCGTTTTCTGGCCAAACCATGACGATTTAGCCACTAAAAAGGTACCATTCTCTTTATCTCGTTGAGAAGTATGATTTTCGTTTTTGAATCACTTGATTTCGTTGAGTATTGAAGAAGTTATGAACGTTTAAAGTTTACCCAGTTTCGGCGAGTTTTCCAGTTTTCCCTCGGACCAGTCAACTTTAAGACTCTTTTCCGGCCATCTCCAGCAGCCATTGGGATTCCAAATAGGTATAATCTTATTCTACACTTTCCTATCTTCATTTTGATATATTGTGGGTCGAATTTGGTTAAGAAACGATTGAATTACGATGCTTTGAAAATTGCTCAAACTTCTGGCCAAGAGCTCTGGGACACTTAACGGAGTTTTTAACGGAAGGACCAAAATGATGGATGGTGGACACTATCAGGGACCACTTTTATCGATTTGAAATGTTAGGGACCAAAGTGATGAGTTATGCAAATCTCAGGGATCATTTTGGCTATTTAGCCGTAAAAGAATTATTTAGCTTTTCCTTGAACAGTATTAAGGTATTAAGAAAAGCATGCATGTAAGAGCCTAGCTAAAAGTACATGTGTTCAAAATTGCAAATTTTTAAAGAATTGTGCTATTTACACACTCATTTTTATTTTTCACAAATTTTCGTTATTTTTTTACTAGTGATTTTCTTCAATTTATTTAATCTAACGACTAAAAATCAAAAATTGTGTATACGAAGTAAAAATAACTGGGTGAATAACAAAACCTCTAAATGGTTAACAAACTTAAGTACGAATTTTGGGTAATCAAGAAGCGCCCCATATCCAACTATTTTATTTTATTTTATTTCTTTCTTATTGATAATTTATGAAGACATACAATATAGAAGTGGAGCTTCTAGCACGGATAAGTACACGTGCAAGATAATATATATGAATGGTAAGAGGAGTCGGGGATATCTTCGCAAAACGACCGGACTGTGGGAAATTGAGGAAATTTAGAGATACATCTCTCAGTGCACGGTTGAAAAGGTCCTGGCACTTCACACTTGATGTCCGATTCTACTGAAGAGCAAGTGCCATCACCATGATCAACATCCATGGGTTTCCTTGCCACCATATTAGAAGCTACAAAGATCGACAGTTGAGCATCATAAGAATAATTTTCTCTCATCTCTTAGTGTAAATATATCTTTGTAATAGAAAAAAGAAAAGGATATATTTTCTTAACAAAGAAATATTACCTGAACCGAGAAGAACGAAAATGATGAAAAAACCGACCAGCGACACTGTGTTGGCCATCTTACATAAATAGATCGAAGAAGAAAATCTTTCAAGTAGGTTCTGGTGATTCCTAACAGTATTTATAGGCTTCAAATTTTGGGTAAATCTAAAGAGATAATAACTATGGAATTGTCGTTGCTCCACATACATACATAGAAACAAGTTTTTGACAAATCCATTCGCATTAATTGGGGATAATAGGCCAAATAAATAGAGTCCTATTACTCTTTATTCTCATTAACGTTTCGTACACAATAAAGAAATGACAAACCAACATAATCCCCCCGCCCAGCATCTCCTTCTGTGACTAATTATAATCAGATTGATATGGCATGTGATCTGTACAGGAGACAAATGCTTAGGGATTTTCTCAAAGTGATATTTTTCATGGACTCTATATTTCAGCTCATAGTTTAACGTCAATTCTTACGTCAACCCTATAAAACATTGTGCCAAAAACATAAGGTAGTAGAGAGAGACCATGAAAATGCTCATTTTTGAGTGAGTCCCTTAGCATTTCTCCTGTAAAGGAATATAAACAAATGTCAAAACAAGCGCAAAGTATTTGGTAGAGATACATAGTAACTCAAAATTATTGTCTAAACAAGTCCTCAAACAATCCATTAGTCATTAATGCTGATATGCTAGAAGGAAGTCAATCAAGCAAAATGTTAGATTACACATGAGCATTGCTTGGCTCCTGGAGGGGAGCATTTCTTTATCAATGTTTATAAAGGAAGGACGGTATGAAGAATATAGAAGAATTACATATAAAATGTTACCAATATGAACTCTAAAAACTGAAATGTTTTAAATAAGTTTTTTTTTTTTCGTAGTTTCTAGTTTTCACTAACAAAAGTTGCCCGCGCGGTGCTACGGGTTTCAAAACCGTTTAAGATGATACTATTGCTTATATGCATATAGTTTAGTAGGTTTAAGTTACAAAGGTAGCTCCATAACATGTTTAATATGCTCCTTGTCTTGTTTAGTATGTTTTATATCCTAAGTCCCTTCACATTCCATCTGTTGAAGGGGTAGTCATCTCGAGTTGTACCTTGAGTCTCCACAACATAGCAAGCATGCAACATGCACTCCCGAAAATTCCTTTCAATAACTCCTTGTGCATTCTACATCCATTGAAGCCTCATAATCAATTAACAATTTAACATAGGATGGAGCACATGGGTAACTAATTAATGCATGAACAATAGTATATGAAATCTATGAATGATATGAATAGGTGAAAGCTTAAAGAATCAGAAGTTTGTAGAGCCATGATGCTTATAGCTCTGCAACTTGTTATACAAAAATTGATTAAGCATGCGTGAAATACTTCATAAAAATTTGAAACTATAGCATGCCTTGGACCATACCACTCAACAGCTATGTTGCCAAAAACAAAATGCCATATACTACCACATAAAGTTATTCATACAAGTGAAGAGCTTGTAACTTGGTTAGTTGAAAGCCCCAAAAGTTGTAGTCCCAAATTCGATTCCCTTGTAACTTGGTTAATTAAAAGCCCCAAAATCTATAGTCCCAAATTCAATTCCCCTTGCCAATATCATTTGTATTAAAAGAAAAAGGTTGGTTCATACATAACAATCAATTAATCATTGTTCATAAAAAAGGGGAACTTATGTATTATGCAATTGGAGGAGAGGAGTTTTGAACTTGGGTCATCTTCCTGAAATGTAACCAAAAAATGATTTCGTATTAGTTAACGAATCCAAGGCTGTAGTCCCCATGAACTGAATACTAAAATGACATGGTCATAAACCTATCAACACCAAAAGTCAAAATATAAGAAAAACCCCAAACTCACAGTCCAACCAATTGCTATAACAGCTTTAAGCTTCTTGTTTATATGCAACAAAACTAATTGTGCAAGAGAACTTCTGCTTTTCTCTTGCTGGACTTATGTAATAATCCACACACTCATCCACATTTGTGAACTTCCGGATAAACCATTAAAAATGTAATTCTCAACAATTATGTGATATATAAGATTTTTCTCTCTATGCATTATCAAATGATTCTTATTTGTGTGCTCTGGTTCTATGTTGAGAGTGCATTCCACGCATCATGAAGTATATATTCCACATGTCATGAATCTATTATGTTGTTTGGATCTGCTTGGCTTTCTTTCTAAGCATGCATCATGATCAAAATTCAATCCAAAGGAAAATACATACATCACGTTTTTTTTTTAAATGCAACAATAGATTACATACAACACACGTTTAAAATTGAAATAAAACCTATTTGACAAAGTAAACAATAGATTACATACAACACAAATTCAATCCAAAGGCAAAATACATACAACACATTTATTTAAACAATGAATTTTTTTCAATTCAATATTTGAGAAAATAAACATACTTACGAGGGTTCTCGAACAGAATCCTCAGACTTTTGGCGGCTACTTTGCAAAAAAAAAAAAAAGTAGGAAAGTTGATAATTTTAGATTGAATTCACAAATCGAAAAAAAAAAGGGAGTGAAAATTGAAATCACTCCAACGTAAAGGTCCAAGAGATTAGATTAGGGTTTAGAAATTGAGGATTACGGAATCTCGCCGGAAACTGAAAATTTTCAAAGAAATTTTTCCATAAACGTATTACCTTTTGCAGGGAAAAGTGGACAACAACTTACCTTTGATTCACCTTAAACCGTAACGAATTGAGGCATGCAACGGGTGATTTTGGTTCCTGACACGAAGGTTACACGACTGGTTGTAACAGCAAGGTCTAATTGCCAGCGTTCAGGTCGGAAACAGTTGGTTGGACTTCGGGCACCAACTTAATAATTGAAAATGGCTAAGAATTTCTAGAAATAGATTTGAGGGCTAGATTGAATGTGAGAGAAGGTTTGTTTTTAGTCGGTTTGTTGGTCTGTAGTCGTCAGAAACGACGAACTCATCGCTGGCCATAGTGGTGAGTCGTGGAGTGAACAGCTGGAGGGAAGGGCGAGAAGGTAGAAAAAGAAAAGGAAAAAAAAAAGTGTGCATATATTGATTCTCAGACAGTGGCAGGAGTGCAATAACAATAATTAAACAAGGGCAAAATCGTCAGTGCACTGTACTTTCTTGTACTGTTCATAAATTTTTCGTCATAATATTAATGTGCGATAAGATTTTGTTCCTTTATTACTTATTATGATATTTTGAAGGGCCCCTATTTTACTTATGAGCCATGTTCTTAAGTCTAACCACATGTTATCTACTTAATCTTATACATTTCTTCTTTATCTCTCTTTATCATGTAGCATGGTCCAACTGTAGCGGAATACCCACACTACGAGCAATTTCCATGAAATACGAGGATGCCAATATTTTTTACTCAAACGGAATACTTTAATCAAACAAGCGAAGATTTAAAAAAATAAAAATAAAAAACCCTTTACCCAATGATAACAATAGCCAAGGATTCTGAGTGTTCCATAAAGACTTCAAATCACTCTTGAAATTGCGTTGCAAGAATCCAGTCAGGGAACTACGCCATTGTTGGAGCCTTGACGGCGAGATGGTCCATGAGTCTTCCATAAAGATGCCAAATCACTTTTCAAATTTCATTGCAAGAATCCAGTCAGGGAACCACACCAGTTTGGAGCCTTGACGGCGAGATGGTCCATGAGTCTTCCATAAAGACGCCAAATCACTCTTCATTTTGTATTTTATTTTTTTCAATAAATTGTAAGAGACTTGTTACATACTTAAATGAACACACATTATATCCTTGTTCCCCCTGTTTTCATTATGTTCCAATACTTTATAATATGTATGTCATTCTATTTTGTAGTTTATGATGAAAGTATATATATTTTAAGTATAAGCAGACACTTATTTACACGAAATATAATAAATTTACTCAAATCCGCCTAGTCCGCCTAGGCGCTCGCCTAAGCCCCGTCTAGGCGCTCGCCTAAGCCCCGCCTAGGCGCTCGCCTAAGCCCCGCCTAGGCGCTCGCCTAAGCCCCGCCTAGGCGCTAGGCCCCAGCCCGCCACTCGACTAGCGCGTAGTGTCTTTTAGAACCATGATAAATATTGTTTAATATCGTTTTAAATGTCAAAGCACATAAATATGGATACAGCCATATTAGCTAGAGTCTAAGTGCTCCCTCTAACCTTCATGCGTCTAAAGTTCGAATTTCATAAATTGTAATTAATTAATACAAAACCGAATATCACTTATCAAAGTGAGGAAATAAAAATTTGACACAATAAAATCCCCAAAGATAATAAAATTAGTAAAACCATGGGAGAGAGAGAGAGAGAGATGGACGATCCATATTGATTATATATTATGAAAGACATATATTTTAGTTATTTTTTATTCATAATCCAGACACATGACGAGAGAACAAGAACATCTAGCAAGGATATCTACATGTGCAAGTTAATACATTGGGCAAATAGTGGACAGTTTCACAGACTGGTTCGTTATTGGTGGCGCCAAACTTTGAGTGGCATCTATCAACACAGGCTAGGTCCGCTACAGTTGTGCACTGGAGGTCTGCTTGCACTGATCTGCATGAGAATATCATAGTTCCCATAGCCTCCATACTAGTAGCTACAGATATGACAATCGAACATCATAAGAATAATTGTTTTAACATGATATTATATATCTAAATATACAAATGTACCATTAGTGTTGGTAAATTAGTCTAATGTTCTTGCAGAAAAATATTATGTACCTGAGCTGAGAAGAATAAGAATGACTAAAAAGCTGAGAAGCGACAATGATTTAGCCATTTTAATAACCTTATTGCTATCGTAGACAAGGAGGAAATCTTACAAATATCTCTATGCTTGTCATTATCATTCCTATGACGTTTTATTTATAGGCTTGAAATGTTGGTGGGGTTTAAGAGATAAATATGGTAGGTAGTAACTTAGTAGGTATTGCTCCACGAACATAGAAATAGGTATCTTAACGAATTCTCTCAAGAAATTAGTAGGATTTTCTCCCTTTTAAATTTCTCTCCTTTTTCCTTTCTTTTTATTTGAATGGTCATAATTAAACCATGTCAACATTTTGTACGTATTGACTTCTTTATAAGGAGAGAAAGACAAGTGAAAGAGAATGGAAAGGAAAAGAAGGGAAATTGAAGGTGAGAGAATCTAGTAAAAAAAGAAATGCATTAATTGTTGGGGTGTGATATCCACACACCCCATTTTACTTCTCACACACCTTTTTAATTTTCGGCCGTCGGATCGGATGAATTGAGAAATTATCAAGAGGTGTGTGAGAAGTAAAATGGGGTGTGTGGATAGCACACCCCTAATTGTTAACGGCGCCTATGTAAGTGAATGTCAAATAAACTTGACAAACATTCCACCAAATACATTCCAAAACAAAAAGTGCTTGTTTAAAAGTGCTTTTAAAATGACTAAAAGCGCTTTTAGAAATATCGATAGTTGAGCATCATAAGAATAATTTTCTCTCATCTCTTAGTGTAAATATATCTTTGCAATAGAGAAAAGAAAAGGATATATATTTTTCTTAACAAAGAAATATCACCTGAACCGAGAAGAACGAAAATGACGAAAAAACCGACCAGCGACATTGTGTTGGCCATGTTATATAAATAGATCGAAGAAGAAAATCTTTCAAATAGGTTCTGGTGATTCCTAACTGTATTTATAGGCTTCAAATTTTGGGTACGTCTAAAGAGATAATAACTATGGAATTGTCGTTGCTCCACATACATATATAGAAACAAGTTTTTGACAAATCCATTCGCATTAATTGGGGATAATAGGCCAAATAAACAGAGTCATATTACTCTTTATTCTCATTAACGTTTCCTACACAATAAAGAAATGACAAACCAACATAATCCCCCTGCCCAGCATCTCCTTCTGTGACTGTACAGGAGACAAATGCTTAGAGATTTTCTTAAAGTGAGATTATTCATGGATTCTATATTTTAGCTCACAGTTTAACGTCAATTTTTATGCTAACCTTATAAAATATTGTGCAAAAAACATAAGGTAGCAGAGAGACCATAAAATAAAATGCTCACTTTTGAGTGAGTCCCTTAGCCTGTACAGGAATATAAACAAGTGTCAAAACAAGCGCACAGTATTTGGTAGACATACATGGTAACTCAAAATTATTGTCTAAACAAGTCGTCAAACAATCCATTATTCATTAACGCTGGTATGCTATAAGGAAGTCAATCAAGCAAAAATAAATAAAATTTATTTAGACGCAAATGTTAGATTACACATGATCAGTATTGCTTGGCTCCTGGAAGGGAGCATTTCTTTATCAATGTTTATAAAGGAAGGACGGTATGAAGAATATAGAAGAAATACATATAAAATGTTACACAAAATGAAATCTAAAAACTGAAAATTTTTAAATAAGTATTTTTTGTAGTTTTTAGTTTTCATTTTGTGTACCACTTCATGTGCATTTCTATCCCCACTTTCTCCTACCAAGCTTGCTCCACCTTTTAATTCGTTCACCAATATTCCACATATTTTCTCGCTCTATATATTAAGGAAAACTAAAAATTAAAGCTAAATGATTTTCATACGGGGCCCTTAGTTTTAATTTTTTATACATGTTAATTGCTAGTAAGAACTGTTCATAAATTTTTCGTCATAATATTTGATGCAGGAAAAAAACCAATTGACCAGGGGAGATAGCCTAGGAATTGCTCAACCAGGGGTAATGGAGCTCACTTAACGTTGCTAATCGTGGATACGCTCACACGACAAAGCCAAATGCTTGATTTTAGAATGACAAATCACTCTCTTCAAATGCACAAGGCAAATATAATTTTTCATTCAAGTCCTCCAAATGATTGTATTACATCAAAATTTAAAGGAAGCATAAATGAATTACAACTTCCTAAAAGACTCTCACCATATTCTAATGGACTTAACAAATTTCTAAGTAATTAAAAGTGCACTGCCATTATTATTCCAATTCCAATTCCTGTGAGCAATTTCCAAGGTTGTAAGCTTGCTCCCCACATCATTCTTGACGCAATAGAGAACCAAAGGACCGAGAGAAATAGAAAGAACGGGGGATAGATACCTGGGAATCACTCAACCAGGGGCAATGGAATCACTCACGTTGCTAATCGTGGATTCACTCGACACAACCAGGTTTCACACTTGATTTTAGAAGGAGGAAACACTCACTTCGATTGCACTAAGCAAATGATATTTTAATTCATTCAGGTCATCCAAATGATTGTATTACATCATAATTTAAAGGAAGCAGAGATAAAGGAAGCATAAATGAATTACAACTTCCTAAAAGACTCTCACCATATTCTAAATGAACTTAACAAATTTCCAAGTAATTAAAAGTGCACTGCCATTATTATTCCAATTCCAATGCATGTGAGCAATTTCCAAGGTTGTATGCTTGCTCCCTTCATCATTCTCCCTTTCTTGAAGAAAATTCATCCTCAAATTTCATTTGGTCTTCCTCGATCTTTCAGATGCCCAACCAATGTTTCCCATAGTAGAGATTTTAGTAAGATAATCACAATTCATACAACATTGCAAAGAGCACAAAATTCATAAAATATTTTCTATTTCCATCGTGTGTAGACTGATCACTTTTTTCTTCCAAAAGAATTGTGATGCATATAGGCTTCCAAACTTATTGCTTCTGGGAGACGGTAAATACTCATGAACAAGAAAAGAAAACTCCAATAATGAGCAAAAGGTAGTTCCTTATCCAAGCATTTTCTCTTAACCAAAGCACGATCAATGAATTCATCCCAAATATAATCATGAAAGCAGAATGCAAGAGATTTCACATTCTTTATAAGTTGTCCATGGGACTCTTCAACCACATCTTCATCACCTTCGTAATGATCATAAACCGGGGCAAAATCCCATTAGGCAAAGTTATCAATGTGGAGCAAAAAATAATCCCAAAAATTCTAGGGGCGACATGTGGACTTTTATTCAAGAATGACAAGATTGCCTTCAATAAATGGGCAGGCTTTTCAGATTCTCCCACGCACAGCTCACATCCCTGAAGGACTCAACAGCTGAACACAACTGCCCACAGCTCATCTGCCCATGGCAAGGAATTAAAGATAAAGATTAATTACCCAAATCCTATCTTTAATACATTCCTAATTGAAGATTGACTCAATCAAGTAAGTAATCCTAATTTAAATCAATTAAGGATTATTACCCTATGATTTCAAGATATTATCTCCTATTAAATATCTTGGGAATATTTAGAGAATATTTCTCCATTAAACCCTATATGGCTGTCCCTAGCCCTATAAATATCCCATATTCTACCAATTTTTCAGGGCTTTTTGCAACCCTAAAAAGCCTTAAACATTTTACTCTCTCAAAGAAACTAACTTAGGCATCAGAGATCCATTGACCTAACCCCCCTACCTCGTAGGCGTGTGAGGCTTAGGTCTTTGATCAAAGGTGTTGATTGTTTTGCAGGTGCATTTTCGTCAAAACTGAAGACGACGGAAATTTGCATCGCCAAATTGGTGCTTTCATTAAGAGTTGATTCAAAATACTCAAAGAAGCTTCTCACATTAGTTTCTTGAACTTTCTGTTACGTTGAATTTTCTATTACGTTGAATTTCTCACACGTCGTATCAATTAATTTTTCCTAGAAAAATTTCTTGATCAATCACTGGAGAAAGGATACAATGGTAGAAAATTTAGAAACTACGGCGAATGGAACCCCATACGTGGAAAGATTTGGACTGGAGAATGGAGACGAGGACGTAGCCCCACGACGGAGATCCTCAAGGCTCAATGCGACGGTAGGAGAAGCCCACCACCATGGAGCCGCGCCACCATCATCACCACCGTGACCTAGTAGCCACGGCAAGGCCACGACACCACTCCTACCAAACCCTAGGCAGGAGGCCCAAGTCCACTTCCAAGCCCATAGGCAGGAGGCCCAGAACTTAGCAGTTGCCATAGCAAGCCCTAGGTAAGAGGCCCAACCCAATGCAGCAGCAGGCCTTGTTACACAACATGCCCGAACCCGAGCCTAAAATTCGATAGCTGTTGCCAGCCAGACAGCTCAATGAGCCCAAGCTTAAGCCGTTTAGCTAGCAGGCCAAGATGTGGCAGCCCAACGGCCAGGAGGGCCCATAGCCATGTAGATCTAAGGCGAGTAGGCACTGGTTCAACGTTCCCCATGACCTGCTCCAACAATTCGGCTCGCGACCCAATTTATTCCGAGGTCGCCTTCAGTGATCCAGATTCTGACCACAGGTCCCGCGATCGATTCAAGGTCACTTACACCCCACTTTTCTGCAGGACTGCCCGCTTTGGGCTCAAGCTTTGTACCTGCAGTCCACTTTAATTCTACTACACATAGAGATGCCCATTATCTAGACTCTTCTAATCTAAATTGCGAGCACCACCTGCCCTAGCAGGTCGCCTAGTTGACGAACGCCTTCGTGCAGCAAACCACCTTGGTAAACCAACTCCTTGAACGCATTGAGGTGCAGCGCGCCGTAGATAAGGAGTCCCAAAGCGGGACAAGGGCGAAAGAACGTGACTCATTCCAGCAACGTCCCGATGAAGAGCTGTTTAGCCCGCCACAAACCGTGCGTTCGGGTAGTGTGCACTCTCGTTTAGGCCCTCGGGGAAACGTATTCTCCTACCTAAATGCGTAGAGAAGCATTCATTCCTAACTCATCTCACGAGTTAATGTGCATTCGAGGTTAGGTCCCCACTTCGACGAGCACTCAGGACATTCCGGGAAAAGCATCCATACGAGGCTAGGCCCGTAAGAAGATCCTTCTACGAGGCAACGGAGTAAGTAGCTACACGACACCCAAAGAAAAGCATGTGAGCAGTCCAGCTTAAGTTCCACTGGCAGCCTCCGCCCAGAATGACGACAAGCAGCACATGACGAACTACATGCACAGCAACCGAACCACAGACAAGTAGGACATGCCAAAGAGTAACTGGGACCAGCAGGTCAGCACCGAGGGCAGTTAGAGGTTCTGCTGCCCCACCAGGTGCAAATCCGGAGGGAAGTATAAAGGTTCGTAGCAGAGCAGCTGCACGAATTCCAGCGTATTCACACTACTAACGGCGGCCTAAAATGGAAACAGTACCTCAAAGAGCTGATGAAGGAAGGTCGATGCGACGAATACCTCAACAAGCCAGCTGCATGGCTTATGCAAGTAGCAGAAGTTGACATTGAACCCTCATCGAAGACGATGCGAATTAATGGCTTCGCCAGGTCAGAGCACTCTTGATCTACCACCTCTTGAACTCTGTTTAGATCCATCCTTATAAGTTCGAAGTCTCAAGCATTTGGACGAATAAGACCTCGCATGTCGAGAATTGTCAATTGTTATGCCATTACTGCCTATGAGCAAAGTTAATAAACGCCTCTATTTTCAATGAAGATTGAAGGATTTATTCACAAGCCTGGGCTAAATGCATGAACAAAATGACCAACCCTGTGACAAGCAGAAGACGCTCGCTGCCTAACAGACAAGGCGTAAGCTCTCCAGCGCGAGAGGGTAAACTAATTCCCCGACACTCATTAGGGTTAGCTCTCTAGCGCGAAAGGGTAAACTAATTCCCCAACATCCATCATGGTAAACTCTCTAGCGCAAGAGGGTAAACTAATTCCCCGACACCCATCAGGGTTAACTTTCCAGCGCAAGGGGGTAAACTATTTCCTCGACACCCATCAGGGTAAACTTTCCAGCGCGAGATGGTAAACTAATTTCCCGACATCCTTTAGGGTAAGCTTTCTAACGCGAGAGGGTAAGCCACTTCGGAATATCCAGACGTGGATGGGTTATACGACTGCTCAGGTCCCTCTGAATACATTGGCAACCTGCACCGAACGACTCCCAGAATTGGCCACGATAGTCATTCCACTGGAATAGACTTAGCTAACTGAAGGATTCAATTCCGCGAGATCTTGAATCTCTACCGGAAGAGATGCTAAGTGCAGGACCCCTGCCCATGAAATAATTCGTGTGACAAGATGGTTCATCCTCGACGTGTAAATTTTCATGAGTGGCTTAATTTCAAAGTGTTGCAATACTAGTTAAGTGACCTGTGGGATCAAAGTTGCGACTCGGAAGGATATGGTCTCTGAGGAGCAACTTCGCCTACACCTCACGCCAAAGAATGCATCTGAGAGCCAGGGATAACACTTGAAGTGATCACACGGGTCATCTGCTTCTGTAAGTAAGACGCATGGCCGACAACCCTACGGCTACAAGCCCAAGGTAGCCCGTAAGCCGAGACTTACACTTGCTATGTTTATGCGGACTTGCCTGCTTACTTACCAGTAACACTTCAAGCCGACAATCTATAGTTTAAGTTTTGCTGGGATAAAGTCGAGTGTCACGACTATAGCAGCTACGCGGACCTCCTCTGCTTCCTACGAGAAGCATGAGTCCGACTGACAGCTCTATAAGTCAAAAATCTTGCAATGTGCACCGGGAGGGCCAAGGCTCAAGAAGCCACCAAAAGTCAAGTTTCACAACTACAGCAGCTACGCAGACCTCCTTTGCTTCCTACGAAAAACGCGAGTCCGGCCGACGGCTTTATAAGTAAAAAATCTCGCAATGTGCCCCAGGAGGGCCAAAGCTCAAGAAGCCACCAAAAGTTAAGTGTCATGATTATAGCAGCTACGCGGACCTCCTCTGCTTCATACGAGAAGAATGAGCTCGGCTAACAGCTCTATAAGTTAAAAATCTCGCATTTTCCTCTTGTAGGTAAAGCTCTAGAAACCCCAAGCCAAAACCGAAGCCTAAAGTGACCACGTGAGTCAACTGCTCCATCGAAGTAGCCAACTCAATTGCCCGTCCTACGACAAAGTTTTGCAAGACTCCTTAAGCAGGCAAGGCTCCTGAAGCTGAAACTAAAACCTAAGTGATGACGTGGGACTAACTGCTTTGTTGAAGCAGTTCACCCAGCCGCATGTCCTACGGTAAAAGTTTCGCAAAAGACATGGAAAAATAGAAAGATGAAACAAAAATAAGGAAACCTGTTTATTAAATTTCTAGCAAATTGATAAACCAGCTCGAAGGCCAACAAAGTTCAAGCAAAGCAGAACAAAAAGGAAAAGAAGAATAATCTCTAAAATGACTACTCCTTAGCAGCTTGTGCAACCATTGGTTCCTCGATTGCCACGCCTTCAGCAACCGTGCCATTCCCAACAGCTAAAGCTTCTATCAGTTCATCCTCAACCGCCCCTACTCGGACTGCTTGACCTTCAGCTGCTCCATCAAAGGTTCTCGCTAGCAGACAGAGTACCTTGCAGATCCACTTCCTTGAACTCAAGCTTACTGGCAATCTCTTTGAGACGAGAGACTTCAACATGCATGAAGATAAGTTTCTCGTCCTTAGCAAAATAAGCATATCGTAGCTCCGAATTACACGCTCAAGGTCCTCAACCATTGGAGAAACACGACTAATTTCCTTCTCTGCAGCTTCCAACATCACCGGAGTCACACTAAGTCTAGCATTCAAATGGGCGGCCTCCTCACGAGTAATCTCCAACTACAAAGAAGTGGGGGCAGAGACATCAGACCCTTTCAAAATGTGAGTTTAGATTCGAGCTTTTAGATCTTTTTAGTAACCGAGCGAAGCTGAGCCACCAACACCACTTCGGCCTCCTTAGCACACTTGACAGCATTCTGATCAACACGCAAAGACTCAGCTGCCAGGATCAAAGTTTTATGCATTGTAGAAATCAAGGAGGACCTTCTCGAGTAGGCATGACGCTTCATAAATGAGTTTGAGTAAACAACAACTTTCCCAACACTGTCAACAAACTTGGCACTTGCAGCAATGTCCTCAAGCAGGTCAGCCTTCAACAGCGTACAAACCTCAGGAAATTCTCTACCCTCAAACTCGATGGATCTCTCACAACTACCCACGCAAGAAGATTTCTCCTTATTAATAGACGAATCAGCCGCGACAGAAGGAGGAGTAGGCCCAGGCGCCGCTTTAGCAGCAAAATCCACCTTCCCGCTCTTTACAGTGGCGAGCCTTTCAAAAGTCGATCTAGACTTAGTTCCCAACAGACGTTTCGATACAAACCCGAACACTTAAGGCATTACCGAACTCTTCCGCTGGGCAAGTCTTTCAGCAATGGATGTGGTCACATTCGGAGCAACAGGTTTCACAAGCTCAGGCTCAACGATCATCTTCGCCCCCTTAGGGGAACTTAGATCAATGACAAGTTTCTTGGCAGCAGATGAGCTCCCATGAGCAGCGGAAGAAGTCATTGGCTTCTTCTCAATTGAAGGCTCACAAGCCGGTAAAGAAGACCTATTCTTTCCACCACCATTGGCAACAGGCTTTATATCAGCTATCAAGTGAGCCAATGCCTCATCCTCTATCTGCTTTATCTCTTCCCTCGGAGACAGGCCACATTTTTTCCAATGAAGAGGGCTGAGCAGCCAGCGTCACTCACTGTACTCAGCAGGAATGCCTAAGGCGATTTGCATTTTCTTCATATCTGCCGAAGTCCTTGGAGTTAAGCCCAACTCCAAATCTACGTAAAGTAAGAATAACAATCAATAAATTGAAGTCATGGAGCAGCTCAACAAAAATTCAAACAAGACAAGAATGAAACAGTTCACCTACCATTGATAAAGGTAGTCGGGACACGCAGCTCAGGAAAAGAGTCAGACTCTCACTCTCCGCTCACCTCCAAGGTATCTCTCGCCCATTCATGGTCACCTTTGCTAGAAACATCGAACAGCTTATGGTAAGATCTCAGCTGTCTCACACCTTCGTTGTGGCCAATCTCAAAGAAGTACCAGAACACATTTATGGTCAAGCCAAGATTAAAGAACCTGCTCAAGTTTGAGAACCCCACCATCTCACGAACTACATTTGAGGAACATTGAGCATGCGCGCATTTCATGGAGCAAATCACCTCCTGGATAAGACACAACATGGGGGGAGGCTCACGTCTCATTCCCTTCTTTCTTCCGTGCCTAGTAACCTTGAAGACCTGGCCCAAGCTGGTCTCCCCGCGCCCTAGTGCACCGATCCCCTCGGCCTGAGCCGAGCGGAGCCGTCCACCTGGCCCAGACCAGCTGACCCATGCCACGCCACCAAGCAGCCCCGAGGCTCATATGCATTGTGATACCCACACCCACGGCCCCCGCCAAGCCAATTTTTCAAGTACCAAGACTCCTACAAAATTCAAGAAAAAGAAAATTCAAATTTTTTTTACCTTGGTGCAGCACGAAGAGGAAAAAGAACAATGAGAAATGACTTTTTGCAAGGGCAAGAAAAGAAGAATGCTTGGGGAGGGGGAAGAAAAAATATCCTCTGGCTTCTCTTTCTTGTTGGAATAATGATTGTTCTCCAAATTTATTTAATCCCCTGCTTAAGGCATAATTAAATAGGTATTGGGGGCAATTATTTTCCTTTTCCTACAAGAAGTCTATCTCCAAATCAAGGAAGAAGATCAAGTTCAAATTGGGAAACAACTCTACAAGCCCAAGCAGCTTGGGATTTTTACACCTACTGCCTTTTCCATGTGAGCAGCACAGTGTGGGGGCATTTGTGGAGCCAAAAATAATCCCAAAAATTCTAGAGGCGACACATGGACTTTTATTCAAGAAGGACAAGATTGCCTTCAATAAATAGGCAGGCTTTTTAGATTCTCCTACGCGCAGCTCACATCCTTGAAGGACTTAACAATTGAACACAACTGCCCACAGCTCACCTGCCCATGGCAATGAATTAAAGATAAGGATTAATTACCCAAATCCTATCTTTAATACATTCCTAATTGAAGATTGACTCCAATCAAGTAAGTAATCCTAATTTAAATCAATTAAGAATTATTACCCTATGATCTCAAGATATTATCTCCTATTAAATATCTTGGGAATATTTAGAGAATATTTCTCCATTAAACCCTATATGGCCGGCCCTAGCCCTATAAATACCCCATATTCTACCAATTTTTCTAGGTTTTTTGCAACCCTAAAAAACTTTAAGCACTTTACTCTCTTAAAGAAACTAACTTAGGCATCGAAGATCCGTTGACCTACCCCCCTCCCCCACCTCGTGGGTGCATGAGGCTTAGGTCTTTGATCAAAGGAGTTGATTGTTTTGCAGGTGCATTTTTGTAAAGACTGAAGACGGCGGAAATTTGCATCGACAATCGACTACATCACTGCTTTCTATATGTTCCCCTTTTGTGCCAAACTCCATGTTAGAACATTTTTCAACCTCAATACATGTACAACAAATCTTACATGAACCATCTGGACAATGATCAAAATTTGGAGGAATATTGAAATTTAGAAAATCGTCACCTGAAAAATCAAAGACAGCTGGTTCTAGACCCCATCCAACCCCATTTATTGGCAGCAACAACATGATTTAGCAAATTGAAGATATTGTTTTGTAGAAATAGTAGATTGAGGAACCGCTTGAAAATTTAGAAACAAGACTGGAAGGGCTTTCAAATGATATACGGCATGAAGGTCGAGAAATACTTAACCAAATTGAAAACTGACCCGCAAGATAACTGATTTTGTTTTCGTGACAACACTGCTCTATAGTGTTTTGCCGATATCTACAAACACAAAATTTGGTTTGATGCACGGTTTGTTGCATTGAAAACTAGACTCCCAAAGATTTCTGGTGATATGTAACTCTTCAAATGAAAGTTAGGGAAACTAAGTCAGTTTTGGCGACGAACATATATGATGTGCATAGCGCTACCACCAGGATAGGAGAAAATTTGAAGAAAAAAAACCCTCTCTGATACCACTTGATGCAGGAAAAAAACCAACTGACCAGGGGAGATAACCTGGGAATCACTCAACCAGGGGTAATGGAATCACTCACGTTGCTAATTGTGGATTCAGACTCTCAACCAGGGGAGATAACCTGGGAATCAGTCAACCAGAAGAGTCAGACTCTCACTCTCCGCTCACCTCCAAGGTATCTCTCGCCCATTCATGG
This sequence comes from Malus sylvestris, assembly GCF_916048215.2. Classification (NCBI taxonomy): domain Eukaryota; kingdom Viridiplantae; phylum Streptophyta; class Magnoliopsida; order Rosales; family Rosaceae; genus Malus; species Malus sylvestris. The sequence continues at coordinate 38,393,420 of NC_062270.1, read as the reverse complement.
TCACCTTTGCTAGAAGCATCGAATAGCTTATGGTAAGATCTCAGCTGTCTCACACCTTCGTTGTGGCCAATCTCAAAGAGGTACCAGAACACATTTATGGTCAAGCCAAGATTAAAGAACCTGCTCAAGTTTGAGAACCCCACCATCTCACGAACTACATTTGAGGAACATTGAGCATGCGCGCATTTCATGGAGCAAATCACCTCCTGAATAAGACACAACATAGGGGGAGGCCCGCGCCTCCTTCCCTTCTTTCTTCCGTGCCTAGTAACCTTGAAGACCTGGCCCAAGCTGGTCTCCCCGCGCCCTAGCGCACCGATCCCCTCGGCCTGAGCCGAGCGGAGCCGTCCACCTGGCCCACACCAGCTGACCCATGCCACGCCACCAAGCAGCCCCGAGGCTCATATTCCTTGTGATACCCATACCCACGGCCCCCGCCAAGCCAATTTTTCAAGTCCCAAGACTCCCACAAAATTCAAGAAAAAGAAAATTCAAATTTTTTTTACCTTGGTGCGGCACGGAGAGGAAAAAGAACAATGAGAAACGACTCTTTGCAAGGGCAAGAAAAGAAGAATGCTTGGGGAGGGGGAAGAAAAAATATCCTCTGGCTTCTCTTTCTTGTTGGAATAATGATTGTTCTCCAAATTTATTTAATCCCCTGCTTAAGGCATAATTAAATAGGTATTGGGGGCAATTATTTTCCTTTTCCTACAAGAAGTCTATCTCCAAATCAAGGAAGAAGATCGAGTTCAAATTGGGAAACAACTCTACAAGCCCAAGCAGCTTGGGATTTCTACACCTTCTGCCTTTTCCATGCGAGCAGCACAGTGTGGGGGCATTTGTGGAGCAAAAAATAATCCCAAAAATTCTAGAGGCGACACATGGACTTTTATTCAAGAAGGACAAGATTGTCTTCAATAAATAGGCAGACTTTTTAGATTCTCCTACGCGCAGCTCACATCCTTGAAGGACTTAACAATTGAACACAACTGCCCACAGCTCACCTGCCCATAGCAATGAATTAAAGATAATGATTAATTACCCAAATCCTATCTTTAATACATTCCTAATTGAAGATTGACTCCAATCAAGTAAGTAATCCTAATTTAAATCAATTAAGAATTATTACCCTATGATCTCAAGATATTATCTCCTATTAAATATCTTGGGAATATTTAGAGAATATTTCTCCATTAAACCCTATATGGCCGGCCCTAGCCCTATAAATACCCCATATTCTACCAATTTTTCTAGGTTTTTTGCAACCCTAAAAAACCTTAAGCACTTTACTCTCTCAAAGAAACTAACTTAGGCATCGAAGATCCGTTGACCTACCCCCCCTCCCCCACCTTGTGGGTGCATGAGGCTTAGGTCTTTGATCAAAGGAGTTGATTGTTTTGCAGGTGAATTTTTGTCAAGACTAAAGACGGCGGAAATTTGCATCGACAATCGACTACATCATTGCTTTCTATATGTTCCCCTTTTGTGCCAAACTCCATGTTAGAACATTTTTCAACCTCAATACATGTACAACAAATCTTACATGAACCATCTGGACAATGATCAAAATTTGGAGGAATATTGAAATTTAGAAAATCGTTACCTGAAAAATCAAAGACAGCTGGTTCTATACCCCATCCAACCCCATTTATTGGCAGCAACAACATGATTTAGCAAATTGAAGATATTGTTTTGTAGAAATAGTAGATTGAGGAACCGCTTGAAAATTTAGAAACTAGACTGGAAGGGCTTTCAAATGATATACGGCATGAAGGTTGAGAAATACTTAACCAAATTGAAAACTGACCCGCAAGATAACTGATTTTGTTTTCATGACAGCACTGCTCTATGGTGTTTTGCCGATATCTACACACACAAAATTCGGTTTGATACACGGTTTGTTGCATTGAAAACTAGACTCCCAAAGATTTCTGGTGATATGTAACTCTTCAAATGAAAGTTAGGGAAACTAAGTCAGTTTTGGCGACGAACATAGATGATGTGCACAGCGCTACCACCAGGATAGGAGAAAATTTGAAGAAAAAAAAACCGCTCTGATACCACTTGATGCAGGAAAAAAACCAACTAACCAAGGGAGATAACCTGGGAATCACTCAACCAGGGGTAATGGAATTACTCACGTTGCTAATTGTGGATTCACTCGACACGACCAAGTCTCACACTTGATTTTAGAAGGAGGGAACACTCACTTCGATTGCACTAAACAAATGATACTTTAGTTCATTCAAGTCCTCCAAATGATTGTATTACATCATAATTTAAAGGAAGCATAAATGAATTACAACTTCCAAAAAGACTCTCACCCTATTCTAAATGAACTTAACAAATTTTTAAGTAATTAAAAGTGCACTGCCATTATTATTCAAATTCCAATGCATGTGAGCAATTTCCAAGATTGTATGCTTGCTCCCCGCATCAATATTAATGCGTGATAAGATTTTGTTCCTTTATTACTTATTATGATATTTTGAAGGGCCCCTATTTTACTTATGAGCCTTGTTCTTGTTTCTCATGTATCGCAAGAGATTGTATGGTAGTAATATTCGAGCATGCATGGGGTTTGCAAATATTTGCAAGGGATAATATATGGAAAGTCACTATATCAGTTCAGACTTCAGTGCGCTGGATGAAAACAAAATTGTTTATATATAATGCTGTGAACTCATACCCAAGCATTTGGTTATGCGAAAATATGCTATAATCTTTTTGTTTTAAAATTCTAACCACACGTTGTTTACTTAATCTTATACATTTCTTCTTTATCTCTCTTGTTTCATGTAGCATGGTCCAACTGTAGAGGAATACAAACACTACGAGCAATTTCCATTAAATACGAGGATGCCAGTATTTTTGACTCAAACTGAATACTTTAATCAAACTTGTGCATGAATTTGAAGAAGCATGTCTCCCCACACTCTCCTCATGTCTTCTTCTGTGGGGAAGCGAAGATTAAAAAAATAAAAATAAAAAAATAAAAAACCTTTACCCAATGATATCAATAGCCAAGGATTCTGAGTCTTCCATAGAGACTTCAAATCACTCTTGAAATTGCATTGCAAGAATCCAGTCAAGGAACTACGCCATTGTTGGAGCCTTGACGGCGAGATGGTCCCTGAGTCTTCCATAAAGACGCCAAATCACTCTTCAAATTTCACTGCAAGAATCCAATCAGGGAACCACACCGTTGTTGGAGGCTTGACGGCGAGATGGTTCCTGAACCGGTGAGACAGTTAAATTTGCATATACTATTAAAGAAACGCCATGCCAACCCAAATCCCACCAAATTAACGCATGCCTGTTAGAACAGAAGGAACGCCAAGGGCTGGGCAAACGGATCCTGGACCTGCGGGTATGGGGCGGGTACGGGCCGGTTCTTAGTTTTGTAAAAATAGATCGGGGCGGGGTGGGCCGGTTCCAAAATTATAGGATCCGCAGGTACCCGGACCGGCCCGTTTGTGTTAGATTGGACGAACGAGATTTAATATCATCTCTCCATCCAATCTCAACCGTCAGTTCAAGTTTTCAACTTTCAACCTAGTCAACCTTCCCCGAGTCCCGAGTTCCAGAAGCATCATCAGCCTCAGCAGCCTCAGACCTCAGTCTCTCGGATTCTCAGACTCTCCCTCGACTCCCTTTCCTTGAGTCCCTCTCCCTATCCCTCTCCCTCGAATCCCTCTTGTTATCCCTTCCCTCGACTCCGACCCACAGTGCTCACCTCACCACTTTCATAGCACTGTCGCGAGTCGCGACCAACATCATCACCCCCCATCACCACCTCCGCCGTCACAACCACCATCATCACCCCATCACCACCGTCGAGGACACTGCTACTACCAGTACCAAGGCAAGTACCAACCATCATCCCTCTAAAATTTAGGTAATTTTGAATTAGGTTTTACTATTAATGTGAATTTCTGGTGTAGGGATTTTTAGGGGTTTTAAGTTAGAATTTGTAGATCGATGATTGAGCTATAAAAAATATTCCTCTTTTGATTTTTTTCAGAAAGAGAGGAAATGCTTACGATATTATAGATATTTGAACTCTTCCCTGTGCTGCTCAATGTTTTGTGAATTTTCTCCTGTGATTGATGAAATGAGGTTATAGATATTGTGTGAATCCGTAATAATTGGCTTTGCAATTCAATTTCAGTGCAATAAAAAAAAGTCTCTCGGCTCTCTTGTACAGTACAGAGTGAAAGAGCTAGTTTCTTCTCTTGTACAAACAAACCCCTTCAAATTTGTTTCATTGATTTAGATCATTTTTATTATGTTTAAAATGTGCAAAGTTATGAATGATTCAAATTTTAGTAATGAGTTGACGTAGTCCCATAAATATTGAGGTAGTGTTGTATAACAAGATTATAGCAAATCCATTAAGCTTGAATTCTGGTATTAGATAGTGACGTTTCAGTGCATTTTGGTTTTCAGTTGAACGATTTTCGCTTGGAGTGAGAAATCCAACGGCTTTTCTAGCGGGGACCTTGGTTAGTTCATAATTTCATTGTACTTTTTGTTGGTATTTGCTTGGATTGACTTGGGAATGACACGTTTTTACCTGAGTGCAGGGCATTTCTTAAGTGTTTCTTTGCTGGAGTTTGTTGTGGCGGTTTGATCACCCTTCCCCTCCAGGTCAGTTTAGTGTTCTTTGATGCACATATGAGGACTCAAGTCCTTTATCATTGTAGCTTGTCATTTCTTCTTTCATTATTATATGTAAGCACTTGGTGAATTTGTTTTGTGCTCACCTACGATCAATGTATTTTTTATTTGGTGAGTTGGTTATATTTATATACCTGTAGGTTATATGAATTTTACAGATCGGCAATTGCATGTATATATGTGTGTGTATATATTAGTATCTATATAGAAATGCCTTATATATATTTCCATGTTCAAGTTGTGGCTATGAATTTCTTGTAATTTTTCTATATTTCCGGGTTTTTTTAATTGTTCCTGCTTCTGTATGTGTATGAGTGTGAATTTTATAGAACAGGAATAAGAAAAGATAAATACTGCAATCTGTGAAATCTGTGAAATTTGTGGAATTTGTGCAGTTTTTTCAAACTGCAATATGTGAAATCTGTTCTGTGTAAAAACTGCAATATGTGTGCAGCAAACATTTTTAAACAGGAAAAAAAAATAAAAAAATGACCCGTGTACCCAGACCGAACCGGCCGTTTTAACCGAGCCGGGTAAGGTCCGGTTCCTATTTTCAGAATTGTAATGCCCAGCCTGGCCCGCCCCGTCTCCTTTAATTCCGGGTCTGGTCCGGTCCCTTCAAAAATGGGCCCGGCCCGGCCCGTGCCCAGCCCTACGCCAAATAGCTTGCACAAAACAAAAACTTGATAACACTTAATTGCTGGGAGAACTTTCTTATTGAATTAAACAACAGATATGGCTATTAAATAGCCTTACAGCTAAACATGAAGGGAAACAACAACCCACGACTTAACAACCCTAGAATCGTGGTGCAAACTAAGTCAAAACAAATAACCTTGTCCCTCAAGCAAAGGAATTATTATGCACGACTCAAAACAAGCTTAAAAACAAGGAACTCTAACCCTATCAGCTAGAATATTCTAACAACTTTAACATCCTCCCTTAAACTGATTACCATTGACAATCAGTTTATTCCTAGGTATTCAAAAATCCCCATTAAACCACACATCTTCAAGAACACTTCGAGCTTCACTGGCTTTGTTAAAAGATCTGCAACTTGCTCCTGGGTGGAACACTGAATTAAATCCACAACTCATTTTTTGATCAGATCACGAAGGAAATGAAAACAAACATCTATATGCTTTCTTCGTCCATGCATTACTGGATTCTTGGAAAATTTAATTGCTAAAACATTATCACAATACACCAATGTAGCCTGGTTTTAAGCATGTTTAAGTTCTTGTAAAATTCTCCTCAACCGCACAGCTTGACAAGCACATGATGCTGCATAAATAAACTCTGCTTCAGTGGTAGAAATAGTAACCACAGGTTGCTTCTTTGATGACCACGATACTACCCCTGAGCCCATCATGAATATGTACCTCGAAGTGCTCTTTCTGTCATCTTGATCTCCTGCGTAATCGCTATCAATGTATCCCACTAATTCTTCATCTCCTCCCTTTTTGTAGAAAACCCTAAGACTAAAAGTGCCTTTCAAATACCTTAACATCCTTTTTACTGCTTGTAAATGAAGTTGAGTGGGACGCTCCATGTATCGACTGATTAAGCTTACTACAAACATCATATCAGGACGCGTGGCCGTCAAGTACATGAGACTCCCTACCATTTGCTGGTAGAGGGTGTTGTTAACCCTCACTTTCCATGTTAAACCTTTCTAATACTTCCTGAGTGTATTTCCATTAGCTAATGAAGATTCCATCTGATTTTTGCAATGTTTCAGTACCAAGAAAATTACTCATCTTCCCAAGATCAATCATTTTGAATTTAACCATCATGGATTGTTTGAACTCCTTGAACATACTCTCATCATTTTCAGTGAATATAAGATCATCGACATAAAGATGAACAATTAACATACCTCCATTCATTGTTTTGGTGAACAAAGTATGCTCATATAGGCATTTCTCGAATCCTTCACGTACGAAGTAAGACTCTATGCGACTATACCAAGCTCAATGAGCTTGTTTAAGGCCATAAAGAGCCTTTTTAAGTCTGTATACCTTTTGCTCGTGACCCTTTTGCTCATAACCAGGAGGTTGTGCAACGAACACCTCTTCATTCAATTCTCCATGTAGAAAGGCAGACTTGACCTCTAACTGATAGCTCGTCCAACTTCTCTGAGTTATAAGTGCTATTACAACTCGTATAGTATCTAGACGTGTCACAGACGCAAACACTTCAACATAGTCTACTTCGTACTGTTGATTGTACCCTTTTGCGACTAACTGAGCCTTGTACTTATCCACTTCTCCATTCTTATTGAGTTTTGTTTTGAAAACCCACTTCACCCCAATCATTTTTCCTCTAGGTGGTAGCTCGGTCAGTTCCCATGTATCATTCCTTTCAATAGCTTCAATCTATGTATCTATGGCTTGTCTCTATGTTTTACTCATCATTGTATCTTCATAGGAAAGAAGATCAATATCAGAAAATAAGGCCAAATGAGCCAAATTTTCATTCACATCATCATTCTCAAAGAATCCTTCAGCACTCACATAATCCTTCATCCAAATTGGTGGTCTTCTTAATCGTCCATCTCATGATGAGCTTTCATCTGCCAACTGATTAGAAGAATCATGATCTACCATGTCACTTTGCACTGATTCTTTATTCTCCACAATGCCCACTGTAGGTTCCTCTTCATTGTCACCAATTTTTTTATTGTTTTCCCCTTCGGTTTCCCGTTCAAGATCAACCAAAATTGCTTCCTCATGATTGTCATCCCAATTCCAACTTTGGTTCTCATAAAAAACCACGTCTCGGCTCACAATAATCTTCTGAGAAATGGGATCAAATAGCCTATAAGCTTTAAATTCTTCACTTACCCCAAGAAATATGCATTTCAGGCTTTTGTCGTCAAGCTTAATTATCTTATTGTCAGGTACATGAACATAAGGTATGCAGCCAAAAATTTTGAAACGTTCCACATATGGTTTACTTCTATTCCAAGCTTCTTTTGGAGTCTTGTTTTTCACAACAAGTGTTGGACTTCTATTTAGAACATGCACAGTCCAATTTTGGGATTTTCTTCTCAGAAAGCATGCTTCGAACATGATGGTTAGATTTTTCCTCTCCACCACCCCATTCTGTTGGGGAATGTCCACAGCCGTCAATTGTCTTCTAATTCCATTTACATCACAAAAATTAGTGAACTCTTGTGATGTAAACTCAACCCCACGGTCAGTGCGCAGACTTCTTATGAACCTTCCAGTTTCCTTCTTAACCCTAGCTTTGTAGGTTTTAAAGGCAACACATTTTCTAATTTCTCCACCAAGAAATATACCCAAGTTTTTCAACTAAAATCATCAATGAAAGTAATGAGGTACCTTTTCTTACTATTTGAAGTGGGATTTATTGGTCTGCATATATTAGCATGAATCTCAGAAGCCTTCCATATACTTTCCTTTAGAAATGGGTCTCGAGGCTGACTTCCCACCAAGCAATGTTCACGTACAGTCAAATGAGCTTTGATCTGAGGCAACCCATCAACCATCTTCTTTTGTTAGATAATGTCTCACCCTGATCCCAACATACGTCCAGGATCAACACGTGACATCACCAACTACCCATATCTCTAACATATCCCGCTTACGGGATAAGGACAAAGCACAACTCGAGATCCAACTGCGTAATAATTTTTTGTATACTATATGGCTGCATCTAACCTCCTCATTAGACTGCCTACGTACCCTAAATAGAGATCAAGTCATTTGTAGTTTGTCATTCACACTCGAACATTCAACGCATATCTCATTATATCTCCACACAATACCACAATTCAAGGCATGCAACATTTCAAAGAACATTTAACAAAGCGCAACATTAATCTCTAGCCATATTGGTCAACGAGTCTAATCATAATGACAACAATCACAACCAACATCATTCCACAATCACATCAATCAATAACACATACTATACACCGAAATACAGGGCTAGAGCAACACAGTTTGGCCGAAGCCTACATCTCTGAAGCTGAGATCAAATCCAAGGAACCAACAAGTCAAATGATGCAATTTTGGACCACTTAACAAAATCCCGCAATATCGGGTTCTAGACCATTCAACGAAACCAAGACACCAAAGGGGATTTTGGACCACTCAACAGAATTCAAACCAAGATACGATTTTGAACCACTCAACGAAATTGCAGAGTAGAAGGGATTCCAGACCTCTCAACGAAATCCGAGTGGATACGATTCTGGACCACTCAACCGAATCGCGGAGTACAATGCATATCGAACCACTCAATGAAATCTAAGTTGGATACGATTCCGGACCACTCAACGAAATCGTGGATCACGAGGGATTCTGGACCACTCAATGGAATCCAGACGGAGCAGGGAACCAGACCACTCAAAGGGAACCCCAGCGGAAACCCAGTTTCGGATCACTTAACGAAATCGAGCGGAAGTCCAAGGAATATAGCAACGCCCGAAGAATAAGACATGAAACAAGTACTTAAAACACAAAAGCTTAACGAAACAAGAAATGAAACCAAGCACAAGGTACACAATTGGAACGGTTCAACTAAACAATAGATGAAATAATGATACGATATGTGAAACAAGTGTTGAAGCAACAACCTCCATGACAATGGGTTCATGGTCCACTACTAGTCCTCACATTTCATCACCTCAGGCCAAACATACAAATCAACCACACTCCACAACAAGTTCAATACACAATTCAAATCACATAAAATCAATAAGCATAACATAATGTGAAGCCATCAATACGTAAATCGAGGTGCACGTCAATCGAGAAAGACATGTCATCATGCTGAACCCAATAAGCTCCATGGAATCTCAGCTAGGTAATGATCGCCCATCACGGATATACCAAACATGATCACTCCTAGAATGTGTACGGTCTCTTATTGCGAATGTACCAAATAGAACCATAAGTATAGTCTAATCATGCAGGCAGTGATCACTCATAGTGGATATACCAAGATCACCCCTGAAATACGTATGGTCCCCCATCGTGGATATACCAAGTAGGACCATTTATGCACCACTGCTACATGGTGCAGTAAATTCAACACACAACCTATCTATACCTCAACCCCTATGAGTTACAACGTAGTCACCTACACCATCAACTTCTCAGAGCCACCAACTAATATGTCACACAAGCATATAAGTTTTACAGAATACTTCTAATAGGATTCTAAGATCACATTGTCATAACATTTATCATACTTATCATTCACAATATTAAGAAGATAAATAAACACATATATATCAAAATATGACGTCTCATACACGTAAACCGATGTATATATTATCTGGGATAACTCACTAACCAATGTAGGCCCACTAAGCCCTACCTAGTCTCTAGTAATACTAATTTTAATATTTAAGATCATTTTGTAGCATATTGACCATAAGTCAAGTCTCTTTCAAAGGTGGGGTCCATAACCTTATACAGTCAATCTGGAACATCTGTCCATGGATTTCCAATCCGTAACTTCCCAAAGTCCACATTATGCTTCTAGAACAACATATTAAAATTTCATTACGATCTAACGGTTGGATCTCCGTCAATCGCAAATTCAAGTGGCCGTCAACGTTTGATTTTACAAACTTAGAAATTAAATTCGGGAAGATCCGTATGTTGGATTCCCAATCCATAAGTTTTTATGGTCCTCAAATATTACGTACTATAACATATCAAAGTTTGGTGACGATCCAACAGTCGGATCATCGAATCATATAATGATCAACTGGCGATCTCTATCAAAACTATAGTCATACGATGAGATTTCATTAATTGGACGTCACATATGGAATCAGGGTATCCAAATTAGTTTAAGAAGGGAAAATGGGTCTCACCCCACGAGCCGTCACACACAGCAGCCGGCCGCCCCGACTTGTCAAAAAATCCAACTAATTCCAAAAATTACCAAAATTCATAGAATTGTAGATCTCAATGAATAGAAAAAGTTTCATACATGTGATCAAGGTCAATTTGGCCAGGAAAACCCCCAATTTCACTTAAACCCACCGGAAACCCTAGAAATTGTGGGCTTCGATTCGTCCTCCATACTAGCTCTAACGTCTTCTCCACTGCTTAGGCTTTGTTCATAAGGTTGAGGGGAGCTTTTTGGTGGTGGTGTTTGATGGAGTTACCTTTGAGAATGGTGGATTGCCACCGGGGAACCACCACACACCCATCGATGCAATTATTCACAATCTTATTGAATTTGGTGTGGAAATGGTAGAGAGAGTCGTGGAGTGTTTTTCAAGTAGTGCCTTGGCGTAATTCACCGGAAATTAGCCAGAGAACCATTAGGTTCCATGGGTTCCAATCGGGTCGAGTCGCAAGGGATATGGGTTGAAGGAGGGTCTGATTTCCCCTCATTCTCTTTTTCCTCATTTCCCTCATTTTTTCCTTCCCTCATTGGTCTGCACCCCTCAATTTCTCTCTTTTCTTTTCTATCACAACCGCCCATCTCTCTCCTTTCTCTTCTTTTCCTTTCATCCCAGCCACACACGTGGCACATCTCATTGCTCCAGAAAATCTGGAGCCTTCTAGATTGAAGGAAAATTACCAAAATGTCCTTAACTTTAAACGTTAATAAATCCTTCATTATAACTCTGTTTCACGAATAGTTTAGGCCTATGTGTTCGTGAGATTGAGCTCTATTCGAAAGTATAAATTGTGACCTCGAAAGGCCTATGGATTTTAAATAACTAATTTCCAAACTTCAAACTTCGTAACTAGTTTAATTAAAATCTAAATTCAAATAAATTAATATAAATTCCCGAAAAAATAACATAAAATCTCAATAATACAAATATGTAGATTATAATAGTGAAATTCTGGAATGAGATTTCACAAAGAATTTTAAGACCATTCCAACTAAGATGTCCATAGTGACAATGCCAAAGTTAGGATTGATCTATGGTCAGCGAGGAAGAAAAACACCTTTGCTCATTTGATGGACATCGTGCGAGTACTGCGAACATTCGATTGCATGACATCTCAGTCTCCCTTTCTCAGGATGAAAGATCTTACATTTTCATGTTGCATGAGCACTGCAAGGCCCTTCTCTTGTAGATGGCCGATACTCAATAGGTTGTTCTATAACTCTGGCATATAGAAAACTCCAGTGACCACCTGTATAATCCCTTTGACCTCCATTCGTATATTTCCCTTGCTTAGCATAGTGAGACTCGAGTTGTTGCCCAGCTTCACCAACTTTCTAAAGTTGTTGTCAAAGTCTAAAAACATGTCCCTTTTGCCGCACATATGGCTACTGCAACATGAATCCAGGAAATAAATGTGACTTGTATCAACTTTATTGGCATTCACGTATGCCATCAGCAGTATATCTTCACTTGCCTCTACGTAATTTTCCCTTGAATCCTTTCCCTTCTTAGGGTACTCCCACTGGAAATGCCTAGCTCATGACAATTGTAGCACTTTAAGGTGGTTTTATCGAATCCAAACATACCCCTTCCTTTTCCTCTTCCACGGCAAGCACTGCGACCTCTACTTCTTCCTCCTGACTGCACTTTTTGAGTAATTTGCAATGCTTGTTCATCCACAGTGTGTTGGCTCATCCTTTGTTCATGTACCAAGAGGCTGCTTTGAAGCTTATCGACGGACAAAACATCTAAGTTGTTTGATTCCTCAATAAAGCATACAACATATTCATACTTCGGGGTCATGGATCTCAAAATCTTCTCAATGATTACAACATCATCCATCTATTCTTCGTGAATTCTCATCTTGTTGGCTATGATGAGATTTCTTCCGAAGTAATCATTCACCGATTCTCCAACCTTCATGTGAAGCATTTCAAACTCTTTGTGAAGAGCTTGCAACTGGGCACGTTTGACTCGTGATGTTCCTTGATACTTTTGCTTCAACGAATCCCAAATATTCTTTGCAGTGTCCTTATTCAAAATCGTTTCCAAAATTGATCGATCAATGGCTTGGAACAAGTGGTTCTTAGCCTTCAAATCCTTCATCTTAAGATCGTCAATTGTTTTCTTATGTGCCTCAGTGAGATCCGTCCCCGCTGCTGCAGGAATCCCAGTTTCCACCAAGTTCCAATACTCCTTATTAGACCTTAGGAAGTTCTCCATGAGCATGCTCCAGTGATCGTAGTGTCCATCAAACCTTGGAATGGCAGGCTGCACCAAGCTATTCTCGGTTGCCATGTCATTACTCCTTCACTCATGTATTTCAGACTTTTGATCATGCCGTGTGATGGGGCTCTGATACCAGATGTTATAACCAGAAAGAACGACAAATAGCTTGCACAAAACAAAAACTTGATAACAATTAATTGCTAGGAGAACTTTCTTATTGAATTAAAGAACATATATGGCTATTAAATAGTCTTACAGCTAAACATGAAGGGAAACAACAACCCACAACTTAACAACCCTAGAATCATGGTGCAGACTAAGCCAAAACAAATAACCTTGTCCCTCAAGCAAAGGGATTATTATGCACGACTCAAAACAAGCCTAAAAACAAGGAACCCTAACCCTATCAGCTAGAATATTCTAACAACTTTAACAATGCCAAGTTTACGTTTTAAGTTTTAACCACACTCGTAAGGGAGCTGTGTATTTATATGTAGATTAGAAATGTGAGTAGATGTAAACAGACATAAGTATGGTATATATAACGAATTTAGTTGGATGAAAACAAAGCCGTTCTCTATGCTCATGGAGTCATGGGATCATCACCAATTATCTTTGATTTTTTATCCTTTATTTCATTTTTCGAACCCAGATATTGTTTCGGACCCGGATATTGGTTCGAACCCAGATATTGTTGTTGTTGTTGTTGTTTAATTATTTTTAGGGAGGAAGAATTGAAGATATATAATTTGTAAACCAGTGGTCACATATGCTGTGATAGTTATTGTTCTGCATTTAAGATAAATAAATACTGTTTAATATCATTTTAAATATCAAAGCACATCGGTAAATGCGGATACAGCCATATTATGCTCCCTCTAACCTTCATGCGTTTAAGTTCGAATTTCATATATTGTAATTAATTAATACAAAATCGAATATCACTGATCAAAGTGAGGAAATAAAAAATTGACCCAATAAAATCACCAAAGATAATAAAATTAGTAAAACCATGGGAGAGATAGAGAGAGATGGACGATCGATATTGATTATATATTATGAAAGACATTATATTTTAGTTATTTTTTATTCAAAATCCAGACACGTGACGAGAGAACAAGAACATAGCAAGGATATCTACATGTGCAAGTTAATACATTGGGCATATAGTGGACATTTTCACTAGACTAGTTTAGGGATGGGCACAGGTCAGACCAGGCCCAAATATGGAGGAACTTCATCCTACCTAAAATGTAACGGTGCGGGGTGGGCCGGATAGAGGCATTTTGAGTTTTGGAACCGGACCCAACACGGCCTGCTTGAAACGGGCCGGTTTGGGACTAGTCAACAAGTCCAAATATTTTTTTTTTTTTTCAGAAATAACATTTTCAAAGATGCACTGCAGTGCATAACGTCCAAATCAAGACTTTTATGTACATGGCCAAGAAAACCAGAAAATGGTTTTATCCCTCTCATGGGTGAATGTTTCGATCAAATCGAAAAATATGTCAGTGGATTATTCAAAAACAGCCAACAGTGGAATGAAAATGATATACAATTTCAATTTCGATCCTATTGCACCAAACAATGAAAACAAAATTAAAGAACAGACACACATATATATCAAATGAATACAATTTCATCCCCACAACCTTCATTGTGACAACTATAAATCTTGTATTCCCTAACCAGAAATTTAGAACCCAGAACAGAATCTATAGCATTCCTGATTCAAAAACCCTAAATCCCTAAACCAAAAATTCACATAAATAACAAATGCCTAATTTAAAATTACCAAAATTATAGCAGGCAACGGCGGTGATGGGGTGATGATGATCACAATGGCGGTGCTGTTGTCTAGGAATCGAGATGGGTGGTGCCGACGAGGAGGAGAGAATTGAGATGGGTTGTGCCTTCGTGGTTCTAGGACTTGGGTGTTTTGGGATATCATCAAGGATGGTGCTGTGGTGATGGTCGCAACGACGGTGAGAAGAGCGAATATAGTCATGAAGGGTGATGTCGTTGAGAAGGAGAAAACAGAAGAGTGTGGGTGGTATGGACTTTGGAGAGAGGATGGAGCCCAAAATCCACATGGACTAGAGTAAGGAGAATTAACTGGCCGGTTCGAGGGCCCGTTATTCTTAATGTTAGGACTCGGCCCGCCCTGCCCCGCTTATTCTAAAAAAAAAATTGGACCCGCCCTGTACCCGGCCTGAACCTGGTTTACCCGCACCAACCCACGGTTCCTCTACCCGTTTGCCCACCCCTAGACTGGTTCGTTATTGGTTGCTCCAAACTTTGAGCGGCATCTATCAACACAGGCTAGGTCCGCTTCAATTCTGCACGGGAGGTCTGCTTGCACTGATCTGCATGAGAATACCATAGTTCTCATGGCCTCCATACTAGTAGCTACAGATATATGACAAGCGAACATCATAAGAATAATTGTTTTAACATGATATTATATATCTAAATATACAGATGTACCATTAGTGTTGGTAAATTAGTCTAATGTTCTTGCAGAAAAATATTACGTATACGTACCTGAGTTAAGAAGAACAAGACTGATTAGAAAGCTGAGAATTGACAATGATTTAACCATTTTAATAACCTTATTGCTATCTTAGATAAGGAGGAAATCTTACAAATATCTCTATGCTTGCCATTATCATTCCTATGACGTTTTATTTATAGGCTTGAAGTGTTGGTGGGGTTGAAGAGATAAATATGGTAGTTAGTAACTTAGTAGGCATTGCTCCACGAACATAGAAATAGGTATCTTAATGAATCCTCTCAAGAAAGGAGTAGGATTTTCTCTCTTCTAAATTTCTCTTCTTTTTTCTTTCTTCCTATTTGAACGGTCATGATTAAATCATGTCAACATTTTGTACGCGTTAACTTCTTTATAAGGAGAGAATGACAAGTGAAAGAGAATGGAAAGGAAAAGAAGGGAAATTGAAGATGAGAGAATCTAGTTCAGAAAGAAATGCATTAATTGTTAACGGTGCATATGTAAGCGAATGTCAAACCTGAAACTCATATATAAATTTGACAAACATCCCACCAAATACACTCCAAAACAAAAATGGCTTATTTGAAAGTTCTTTTAAAATGACTGAAAGTGCTTTTAGAGAAAATGCTTTTAGATTTCAAAATACTTAAAGTGCTTACTGCAAGAAGTACCAATTATGTGCTTCTTGTAAGAAGCACTTCAAGTGCTTTTTTGTAATTCACTTGCATTTTCACCAAGGGCTAGTTTGAGATTGTAGTGCTTTAAAAAAAAAAAAACAACTTATTAAAAAATCTGGAACATCAAAGGTGCTTGGTAAAACAAAGAAAAAATGTTTTTTTTTTATAAACTGCTATCAATGGTAGTAGAAAACATATAAAAGTAAAAGCAGAGTCTACTATGCTTTAAAAAAAGTGTTTTTTTTTCAAATCATAGTAATCAATGCCCATTTAATGAAATGTTCAAATGACAAGTATAACCTGTGACAACCCGTCCCAAATTTTATTATTTTATAAATCCTAGAAAGTGAAATTTACAAGAATACCCTAGAGGCGAGGGTATTGATTTTGTTGGTCGTTAGTTCACGACGCGTGTGAACTATTACCTTACTGTATTCCAAAAGCATGTTGATAAGGATTGTTATTTATTATTTCATTCAATTTCATATCATTATTATTATTATATTTATTATTAAGGGTTTTGGAAAAAGGAAGGGGGAGTCGACGAGAAGGAAGAAAGAAGAGAGAACTGGGGAGAATTGAAAGCAGGGAGACGAATCAGGGGAGAAGAGAGACAGCAGGAGGATGAATCAGCGAAGAAAGAAAGCAGGGAAAGAAGGGAGATAAGGCGCACAGGATCGGATCCCCGACCCATTTTGGTTCGACCCGACCGGCGGCACTCCATGCTTCCCGACGCCATTCATGGCATTGCACGGTAAATTGAGCCAAATCACCACCTGGAAACAACTTCCTAGTCTTCCCTCTACTAATTCCATCCCAAAATTCATGCAATTTGGCCTTGGATTCGCAAGAAATGCACCGGTGGGTGCAATGAAACTGTGCCTTCGATTTCCCCAATTCTGAAACGATTCCACCCAATTAATACCACCATTAGAATCTCCTTGAGGTCTGGAACAAAGCCCATTCATTAGTTGGGACGTCGAAGTTGAATTGAAGACAAATCAAGAACACCCATTTCTAGGGTTCCGATGGGTTTTGATGAAATTTGAGCCTTTGCAGGCCAAATTGGCCTTGGTCATAGGCGCCGATAGTTGTGATGCCTCGATGTTTATGCTAAGAAGTTGTAGCGTGGACTCCAAGTGAGTGGATCTTTCCTTGCTCATCTTATGTTTCATGATTGATAATTCTATAAATGCTTTTAAATAGAACTGAGAAACTTATGCCATGACATATATATATATATATATATATATATATATATATATACGTTATTAAATACTATGAGATGGTTGAGTTATAGTTCATCGTGATCTATCCATATGCGTATTACTTTAAATGATTATTGTGAACTACGAATGGCTTGATTCCTGCTTAGGGTACGTAGGCAGTCTAACGAGACGTTAGATGCAGCCATATAAGAAATGAAATTAAATAATCGAGACCATAGCCTTGTTTAAGGAACTGAACAATGTTTGTGGGCTTTTGATTTTAAGTATATATATATACGCTTGATGTTTCCCAAAAAATGCAAATAAATGATTTATGCTTTAAAAATGCTATGCCTATTGAATCATGCTTAAACGATGAGTTGAATTGTTTGCATATATATATATATATATATAATTGTGGTGCTGCGAACACTCTGAAGTGCAAAGGTGAATGCAGGGCACTCAGGTAAGTTCAAGTAAGTTTAGGTAAACTCAAGTAAGTATACGGTATTAGTTTGATTGATGAGATATGTGATGAGATATCAATATGTTGTATAGGTCACTAGAGGTGACTCTGACTATTATATGCTAGCCATGATTGATGAGATATGTGATGAGATATCAATATGTCGTATAGGTCACTAGAGGTGACTCCGACTATTATATGCTAGCCATGATTGATGAGATATCAATATGTCGTATAGGTCACTAAAGGTGACTCCGACTATTATATGCTAGCCATGATTGATGAGATATGTGATGAGATATGAATATGTCGTATAGGTCACTAGAGGTGACTCCGACTATTATATGCTAGCCATGATTGATAAGATATGTGATGAGATATGAATATGTCGTATAGGTCACTAAAGGTGACTCCGACTATTATATGCTAGCCATGATTGATGAGATATGTGATGAGATATCAATATGTCGTATAGGTCACTAGAGATAACTCCGACTATTATATGCTAGCCATAACCAATGAGATATGTGATGAGATATCAATATGTCGTATAGGTCACTAGAGATGACTCCGACTATTACATGCTAGCCTTAACTGATGAGATATGTGATGAGATATCAATATGTCGTATAGGTTACTAGAGGTGACTCCGACTATTATATGCTAGCCATGATTGATGAGATATGTGATAAGATATCAATATGTCGTATAGGTCACTAGAGATGACTCCGACTATTATATGCTAGCCATGATTGATGAGATATGTGATGAGATATCAATATGTCGTATAGGTCACTAAAGGTGACTCCGACTATTATATGCTAGCCATGATTGATGAGATATGTGATGAGATATCAATATGTCGTATAGGTTACTAGAGGTGATGAGATATCAATATGTCGTATAGGTCACTAAAGGTGACTCCGACTATTATATGCTAGCCATGATTGATGAGATATGTGATGAGATATCAATATGTCGTATAGGTTACTAGAGGTGACTCCGACTATTATTTGCTAGCCATGATTGATGAGATATGTGATGAGATATCAATATGTCATATAGGTCACTAGAGGTGACTCCGACTATTATATGCTAGCCATGATTGATAAGATATGTGATGAGATATCAATATGTCGTATAGGTCACTAGAGATGACTCCGACTATTATATACTAGCCATAACCGATGAGATATGTGATGAGATATCAATATGTCATATAGGTCACAAGATGTGACTCCGACTATTATATGATCGCCATAACTGATGAGATATGTGATGAGATATCAATATGTCATATAGGTCATTAGAGGTGACTCCGAATATTATATGCTAGCCATAACTGATGAGCTATGTGATGAGATATGAATATGTCATATAAGTCACTACAGGTGACTCCGACTTACATGCTAGTATATATAATGAATATATGTGATGAGCTAACATATGTGGTGAATACGTGATGAGTTAGTAGACGTGATGAATATGCGATAAGTTAACATATGATTATCGTTGAGGAATTATGGCGATTCTTAGTATTGTAGATTATTCGAGGGTACGATTCTTAATTCACTCTTCTGTACTTGCTTATGCTCTAACGTCATGTGTGAAGTGGGTTCATTCCCACTCACCAGTGCACTCTAGTATTAAGGCACTCTTAGGTTTAAATTTATTCACAATTTTCCACATCATCACACTTTATGGCTTCGTCACCTTCCAGGTGTCGGCTAGCACAACTTGATTTGGAGTCCTAGTGGACATTCCGGGTCGGGATGTGTCATAACCCCACATATTTTACAAAATTACAATCTTTGCCCATATATTATTGTCTTTGACAATTATTATATCACATTAAATACTATATCTTTTTTAGTTATTTAATATATTCACAACAATTTATATAAACGTTTACCAAACACTCAGACACAGTTTTTTTTTTTTTTGTTAAAAGCACTTTTACAAAAAAAGTTTACCAAACACTCAACAACTTTATTTTACTGCTCTTTATTCTCATAGCATAGCAGAAACAACTTTTTTTTAAAAACACAGCAATATCAAACTAGCCCTAAGGATTGGTTCCAAAAACATTTTTTTCAAAAGTATTTTTAGTCATTTTAAAGGCACTTACAAATGAGCCAAAAGATAATAAGAGATCGTTTTAAAATTATTAGAGAGTAGTGAATGATTCAAGTTGTTAATTTAATTTAAAATCATATAACTCCTTTTCACCAAGTGTTGACACGTGTCCCTCTTGATGACCCGTCCAGTTTTGATGAGTCACATGTCATGTGTATAATTTGTGAAACACACGGTGCATGCCACGTAAACCCTAGCATGTCCAAATTTAATGTGTGTTAATGAACATTTATTTCACCAAACTTTCAATGTCTATAAGTATGTCTCTAGGCTCAAAATCCGCTTGCCATTGAGATAACCCAAAAGCTCAAACTGAAGTGCAAAAGTTCCACCACCATACACTCTTCTCATGTCTTCTTCTGTGGAGAAGTGAAGATACAAAAAGCCTTTACCCAAGGATACCAATAGCCAAGGATTCTGAGTCTCCATGAAGACTCCAAATCACTCTTGAAATTGCATTGCAAGAATAAAGTCATGGAACTATGCCATTGTTGGAACCATGATGGCGAGATGGTCCTAGAGTCTTCCATAAATCACTTTTCAAATTGCACTGCAAGAATCCAATTAGGGAACCACGTCGTTGTTGGAGCCTTGATGGCGAGACGGTCCCTGAGCCGACGAGACAGTCCATTAGACCAAAACCCTAGGACGCGCAAATAAATATTATTTTTTTCGAACAAACGATATTATCAGCACTAAGGAGGTGGAGTAGTGGGCTATGCATCATAATGAGCTTGCAATAATGTGGTTCAAATTCATTTTGACGAAAGATCAATATAACAGTTTGCAGCTTCTCTCTCTAAAATTTTGCTCTCTCTCTTTCTCTCTCTCTCTTTCTCTCTCTCTCTCTCTCTCTCTCTCTCTCTCTCTCTCTCTCTATTTCTTGGATTCTGATCTTTTCCTTTGATCTTCCTCTGTCTACATTAACATGGTATCAATCACCATTGTTGTTTGCGTTGTGTTCTTCGATCCTTCGGTTGCTTCCGCTCATCTTCTTACTTTGTGATTTGCTTTTGCTTTTGCCGATCGTATATTACTGCATTCTTGGTCGACTTCTGGTATTTTCTTTCTCTGTGATTTCTTGGGTTTCTGAATTTCCCGATCTCCCTCTTTCTGCACCTATCAATTTATGCACACCAGGTGTTTGTGATATTTCTTCTCTCCAATTTATGTCTCAATTCTGCAAATATGGTTACTGCATCTCAATTACAAATTCTACAATCGCCTATTACTGGCCTTATCTCTACAATTTCTACATCTGTGAATGTGAAGTTTGATGATTCTAATTACTTGAATTGGCATTTCCAAATGCAAATGCTACTTAAGGGGCACGGGATCATAAGATTTGTTGATGGCTCCACTCCTTGTCCATCTCGATATGTTACGTGTTCTGGTGTTAATGCTCCAAATTCGTCAACTCAATCTGAGAATGAAGATTACATTGTTTGGAAGATGCATGATCGGGCCCTTATGCAGTTGATTACTGCAACTTTGTCACCGGTTGTGATTTCATGTGCTACTGGAAACACAAGTGCTTGTGATATTTGGACCCAGTTAAAGGAACAATTTTCTGTTGTATCTCAGACTAGTGTTTTTCAACTCAAGTCGAATCTTCAAACCATCAAGAAAGGGATTGATTCTGTGTCTCAATATCTGCAATGGATTAAGGAAGCTCGAGATTACTTGTTCGCGACTGGAGTTGCTTTTGTAGATGAGGATATTGTTATCCTCGCCCTCAATGGATTACCTCCTAAGTATAATACGTTTCGTAGTGTTATAAAGGGTCGTGAGCGTGTAATCTCTCTTCAAGAATTTAGGGTGCAGCTTTTTGCTAAAGAACTAATTGTGGACAGTAATGTGAATTTTTAGTTTTTGTCTGCCATGGTGGCTAGTAACTCTGGTCCTAAATCCTATCAATCTGGTGGTGCTCATCCGGGGTTTTCAGGTCCTCATCCTAGTTCCGCTGGTGGGTATCGATCTTTTAATTTCAATAAGAAGGATAAAGGCAAAACTAATCAGGGCTATAAGTATTCTAATCCTAGTCACAGACAGCAGTTTCCCAATCGTGGTTCACCTTCAGCACCTATTTTCTCTGGAGTGATTGGACCCTCTCCATCACAGTGTATTGGACACTCTTCTATGCAACAAGTACCTTGTCAACTCTGTAATCAGTTTGGCCACAATGCTCCATTTTGTCATTCAAAACAATTGGAAAAACAAGGTTGCCAAATTTGTGGCAAGACAAATCATACCACCAGGTATTGTTTTTTCAATGATAAAGGTCCCAACTTTGGTGGTCCACACTACTCTCAAATGTCTACCAATGAATATGCTCCTTCAACACCAACTTTCTCTCCTCAATCCAATATCCAGGCTCTGCACACTGTATCTTCTCAGCCATCTTCAGCTTCTACATCACAGATTTGGCTTACTGACTCGGGAGCTACAAACCATATGATTGCCGATTTCAGTAACTTGTCATTGGTATCTCCTTAGCCTTCTAATGAGACAGTGCAAACTGTTAATGGTGAAGGTTTGCAAATTTCACAAATTGGTAGCTCTATCATTCAAACACATGTGCGACCACTAAAATTGAATTCCATTCTTTATGTGCCTAGGCTATCTCAAAATTTGTTATCAGTTCATCGCATTTGTCTTGATAACAATTGTTGGTTAGTGTTTGATGCTTATTATTTTTGGATTCAGGACAAAGCCACAAGGAGGATCTTGTACAAATGACAATTCAGTAATGGACTATACCACATTCCATCACTTTCCAATCGTCAATCATTTCATTCTCAAGGCCATTCTAAAGCTTCTGCATTGCTTGGACAACTTGTTAGCTCAAATCTTTGGCACAATAGGTTAGGGCATCCTTCAAATACCATTGCTTCTATCATGCTTACTAAGTCTCATATCTCTTGTACAAAGGACATTGTTCCTATGCTCCGTCATAGTTGTTTAGAAGGCAAGTTTACAAAATTGCTATTTCAGTCTAGTGCACACAAATCTATAATTCCTTTCAAAACTGTACACAGTGACCTTTAGGGTCATTTTTCATGTAATTCCATTGATGGTTACAAGTATTATGTAACTCTCATTGATGAGTGCCTAGATATTGTTGGTTGTTTCCTCTTGTCAATAAATCAGATTTCTTTGACATCTTTGTTGCCTTCTATTCCTTTATGCAAACCCAATTCTCTGCTTGTATTAAGACTTTACAAACTGATGGTGGTGTTGAATATTGTAGCAATAAACTTCAAACTTTTCTTACCAATAAAGGTATACTTCACCATAAATCTTGTCCCTATACTCCAGAACAAAATGACTTGGCCGAGAGAAAACATAGACACATTGTTGAAACCACTGTCACATTGTTACAATCTTCCAAATTACCCTCCTCCTTCTAGACCTTTCCTTGTCAAGCTGATGTATATCTTATAAATCAACCACTGTGAGGTTAGTTCTAGCCTTGGCAGCTCACTTCAATTGGACTCTTCGACAATTGGATGTCAAGAATGCTTTTTTGCATGGTTTGTTAAATGAAGAAGTGTACATGTCTCAACCTCCTGGTTTTGGAGATCCTTACATCCTGATTTGGTTTGTAAATTACACAAGTCACTATATGGATTGAAACAGGCTCCTAGAGCCTGGAATGACAGATTTACAAGCTTTCTTCCCACTCTTGGGTTTCAATCCACATATGCTGATTCTTCTTTATTTGTTAAGATTGTTGGCAGTGACATTGTGGTACTACTGCTCTATGTCGATGATATTATTATTACTGGCAATTCTCATTTAGCTATTCAACAGGTGATCAACTCTTTAACCTCTGAGTTTGGCATTGAGGACTTGGGGGAGCTCCATTATTTTTTTGGAATTCAGGTTCTCAAAACCTGCTACGGGATTATTCTTGTCTTAGTTCAAATATATACTGGATTTGTTGCAAAAAATTGAGATGGTAGATTGTAAGCCATGTGGCACCCCCTGTTTACCTTACAATCGGTTGGTTAAAGATGATGGCATTCCCTATAATAATCCAACAGCATACCAGAGTATCGTGGAGCCCTCCAATACCTCACTTTCACTCGCCCGGACATTGCCTTCTCAGTTCATCAAGTCTGTCAGTTTATGCAATCTCCAATGGTGTCACATTTTACAGTTGTAAAGAGGATTTTGAGGTATCTAAAGGGGACATTATCTGTTGGCATCGCTTATACTCGAGGAGATTTAATATTGAAGGCATTTAGCGGTGTAGATAACCTCATGCTCAAATCATCCACTCATGAGTTTGAGGGGGCATGTAAGGATATAGACAGTGGCTAGGATCATGCCATTTGTCCAAAGGTTGTAAACCTTAGTTAGATAGTTAGTTAGAGAGTTAGTCTTCTATATAAATACATCATTGTAATTACTTTGAGATTTAGAAAGATCAATATAACAGTTTGCAGCTTCTCTCTCCAAAATCTTGCTCTCTCTTTCTCTCTCTCTCTCTCTCTCTCTATTTCTTGGATTCTGATCTTCTCCTTCGATCTTCCTCTGTCTACATTAACACTAATTACTTTGGATTCTCATTAAATTTACATATACTATTAAAGAAACGCATGCAAACCCAAATCCACCAAATTAATACATGCCAAACACTACAAGAAAAATGGCCTTTGGGCACAAAATTAAGGACACAAATGAGGTGTTTGTGTTTGTTTAAACATCAATAGGGTGGAACAGTGTTCATTCCATAATGAGCACCATGTATTGTGCCCAATGTGAAGAAAAATAGACACAAACACATTATTGGGCACATAACCAAAACTTTTGTGCCTTTAATGTCAGCAATGAAATTTTTTTATTAATTTGCAATGACACTATAAATATTATTGTGCCCTGTAATTTAATATATTTAAAGTAAAAGTAGATTTTTTGTGCCTTTGCTCAAAATAATGTTTTAAACAAAATAAAAAACACTTTCCTCAATCTTCACACCTCACACTGTCCTCCTTTTCCTCCTTACCTGCGCCTCTCTGTGTTTCCCCAGGGGCTCTCTCTCTCTTTATCATTTTCCCCAAATATTTGTATTTCCCTCTCTTTCTTTTGCAGTCGGTGGTATCAACAGCTGTGTGGGATGGGTTACGAGGGAGAGCCTTCGACTTGCAGAGAGGGAGGGAGAGAGAGAGCTTGCGGCTTGCAGAATCACGATGATAGAAGAAGAAGCTCAGAGGTCTGATACGCCATTTCAGAGGAACCCTTAAAACCATAGAAGGGGAAGAGGCTAAGAAATCGAAGCATTCAAATCATGAGCCGAGGAAGATGAGGCGGATACGATCGTCAGATCACGATTTGCTCTCCCGAAGGTTGCCTCTTCCAAGTCGGTATGTGATAATCTCCAATTTCTTCTGTGCGATTTCTCTGATTTGAATCTCGGATGGTTCCTCAAGGAGGGCATATTTGTGGATTTTTGGTTTTTAGGGTTTCATGTTTTGGAAATTTTCTTTCTTTTTTGGGTATAAATCTTGGGATTTTTTTTGGGGGGGGGGGGGGGGGTTTACAGTAGTGGGTTTTTGGAAATTCAAATTCTTGCATTCACAAATCCATGTAAAACCCTTCAATTTCGTTTGGTTTTACCTTTTGAGGTATGATTTTATAGAAATTAACGGTTGGAATTAACTTTGGTAACTTGATTTTGGTTTGGTTCAGCTAGGGTTTAGATGAGTCCACCTGCTATGGTGAAGATGGAAGATGCTAAATTTTTGCTTGATGGAGGTAAATTTTGCTCAATTTTACTTATTTGTTGTTGTGAAAAATGTTGTCAGAAGTGTTGGCAGTTGCCAAAAGTTGCATGCCAACAGATGATCGTTTTAAGGTACATGTGTTGCCTTTTGTTTCTATGACTCCACTCTATGTCTGGTTTAAGTTTGATTTTTCATACCTTGCTTGTTTCTTTTGGCTTGTCCATTGCTAATTGACACTTTAACAGGTCGTTAAAGAAGATATGAAGCGAAGGTTAAAGAACACCAATATGAAGCCTCTGAGTCACTCATCATACTTAAGACTGCAAGTTCTGTGTCAATTTTTTTATGATGCAGATGAGAAGTTGCATGTTTTGGATGAATTGTCTATTTCTGATTTGAAGTCATTCATTCCCGAGCTTTGTTCCCAGGTACACTACACAAATGTACCTATATTTGTTATAGGTTACTGCTGTCAATTTGTGAAACTCAAATTCTTAACATTATCCTCAAGCAGGGTATATTTTCATGAGAAATCCATGCGGTTCAGGCTTCTTGACCTTATATTCTTTCACTTTGACACGTAACTTGATAAGTGCCGAGTAGTATGTTCTAGTGAGAGAATCGGAGAGTTGCCCAATAGTTAATTTTGACTTTTATTTAAAAATAATTTTTTATATTTGATGTTAGAATGATTCATTTGTTTATTTTTTGTCAAAGCTCTTAGAATAAGTTTAATTAAGGCATTTGCTTCAGCTTACCCTCCCCTTAATATGTGCAGCTATACATTGAGGGCCTTTGCCATGGAAATTT
Source organism: Malus sylvestris (assembly GCF_916048215.2). NCBI lineage: Eukaryota > Viridiplantae > Streptophyta > Magnoliopsida > Rosales > Rosaceae > Malus > Malus sylvestris. The sequence goes on along the minus strand of NC_062270.1, from coordinate 38,367,077 downwards.
GTTAAGAGGACGAAGCAATTACCCTGTCAAATATATATTCAAATCGAATTTTTCCGTACCACCACTGCCTATCGAATTGAGGCATAAAGAGTATGTTATTTGTCTTCCTCCTGGTGCTAACCTGATTAGAGATTCCAATGTGAAGAATAAGTTAGAAATGAACTCTGTGATTGAGGTAACTCAAAATGGAACATTTTCGTTTCGGTTTCCCTTTATGAAGGTGTACTGTCTTTGTTTGTACGTTGATATTCTTCCCTTGGTTGTGGTTTCATATTGCAGCTGTATTTTCAAGTTGAGCAAGAAGCAGGGATTGAGTCAATCCGATTGAAAGCATTGATAGATCTTTTCGATGAAATTGTGGAGCCACTTTTCAATCAACTAAGGTGATTTTATTTGAGGCTGATACTTTTACTTACATACTGCCTAGCAAAAGAATCTGGGAACTAATAATAATGTTTTCAAATATATTTGAATATATGTTCATATAATTGTCTGCTATTTCTGGAAATAGGACGAAGGAGCAGCTTGGATATGTTGTTGAGTGTGGCCCACGGGTAACATACCGTGTATATGGTATTCTCTCAATTCCTCTCTCAATTGATGCTAGAGTATTCGTTAAAATTCTTAGATTTAGGGTTTGGATAAATTCTTAGATTTAGTTCTTTACATTTGAAAGAGTGAGAATTATATTGTTGGGACTTTGGATTCTATTTTTATGTCCTAATTTGTCTGAGGATTGCTTGCCATCCATTTAAGAATGTTACTAAAGTGTCGGGCAAAAGTCTTTATGTTTCAATCACAAACAAGTGCATGTATACATAGCAGAATTACACCAATTAATCTGTGGGAGGAATGATATACAACAGCTCATGAGATAAAGATAAAGAATCATAATTTGAAAATTTGGAAGCCACTACATACTCATTTCGTATTGCTCTGTGTAAATTTTGAAGGGTCCGACACTGTGGCACTCAAGCAGCATTTTGGAAAGAAAATTTTGGAACTGGAAGATGAGAAAAGAACTGTGCAGGTTCACTTAAAACCTTAATATTTGATGTCCTTATTCTAGAGAGAACCGATATTCACTTAAAACCTTTATAATTTTAGTTGGGGAAAGAACATGTAAAATTATAGTTGTTTTTATATATAATGGTTGTAAATATCTTTGTAAATTGTAATATTATAGATGCTTGTGGTTGTGGGCTGTTTTAATTTTATGAAAAAATAATTTTTTGTTTATCCTCGATCTCAATTTGTAGGTGATTTCAGTTTTTAAATTTTTTTTTAAAAATAATGGACATATTGGGCACAATAACAATAAATGTGCTAACATGGGTGGTAGCAGTCATCTGACAATTTTGTCAGAACTGGGCACAAAAGAACCTTTATTTGTGCTTACACTTTTCAGCACAACATACCTTATTGTGCTCTTTGACAAATGGTGACGCCCATAGAGGGCACAGACAATATTTTTGTTGCTGCTCTGTTGCTATTGGTCTATGGGCACAATTTTTGGTGCTCTTTGACCTCAAAGGGCACAGATAATTTATTGTGTGCAGTGTCCATATTTCTTGTAGTGAAAGTATATATGGTATATATAATGAATTTAGTTGGATGAAAACAAAACTGTACTCTATGCTCATGGGATCGCATCACCAATTATCTTTGATTCTTGGTCTTTTATTTCATTTTTCAAGCCCAGATCTTGTTTGGGAGTAGGATTAAGGTGGTATGTTGTTTAATTTTTCTTTTTTTAGCGAAGAGAAGATATAATTTGTGAACCGGTGGTCATATATATGCTGTGAGATATAATTTGTGAACCTGTGGTCATATATATGAGTTATTGAATCAATCCAGAATTTAGTTATTGTTCTGCATTTATGAGTAGAGATAAACAAATACCGTTTAATATCATTTTGAATAATATCAAAGCGCGGCAAACGCGGATGTAGCCACATTAGCTAGAGTTGATGTGCCTCTAACCTCTATGTGAATTTCATATATTGTAATTTAATTAATACAAAACAGAATATCACTTATCAAAGTGAGGATTACCCAATAAAATCACCAAGGTTCAGGGACGGAGGCACTATAGGCCTAGAGGGGGAGGATGCCCCCACTCAATTTTTTTGCAGAAAAATTGCACAATTTTGCATCTCAATGACCAACCCTAATTAAAATAAAAATTCAACTCTATATATAATTGGTATCAAGGGAAATGTGCTAAGGAGACTCTTCCAAAAGAGAACATCTTCATGAACTTTCCGTCACCTCATGTTTTTAGTACAATCCCCGTACCAACATCATTAAACATTGTGCCAAAAAACATGAGGTGGTGGAGAGTCCCACTTTGAGAGAGTCTCCTTAGCATTTCTCTTAGTATCAATATGACTAACTTCACCAACAATGATTCTAAGTGTTTTGTATGAAAAACATTATAGATTAATATATAAGTGTTTGTTTAGTAAATTTTTTTAGCTTTTTAATTGTAACTTTATTGTTTGAGGATGCCCCCATTCATACAAATCTCTGACTTCGTCCCTGCTAAGGATAATAATATAGTAAAACCATGGGAGAGATGGAAAGAGATGAACTATGCATATTGATTATATTATGAAAGACATTATATTTTAGTTCTTTTTTATTGATAATCCAGAGAACAAGAACATCTAGCAAGGATATCTACATGTGCAAGTTAATGCATTGGGGACTTCGGGGACATTTTCGCAGATTGGTTCGGTTATGGCATATTTTAAGCGACATCTATCAACACACACTGGGTCTGCGCCTGCAGTTGTGCACGAGACGTCTGCTTCCACTGCTCTGCATCGGAGTATCATAGTTCTCATAGCCTCCATATTGGTAGCTACAAATATGACAATCGAACATCATAAGCATAATTGTTTTAACATGATATTGTATCTTCTTCTTTTTTTTGTCGAGATATTATATATCTAAATAAACAAATGTACAATTAGTGTCGGTAAATTAAACTAATGTTATTGCAAAAAAGAAAATAAGGTTTTTTAGCTAAAATGATCATGGAAATTGACATAACTCCTCATTTGATCCCTGAGATTTAAAATTGATAGAACTGGTACATAAGTTTGTCATTTTTGTCATTCCGTGAAAAAATCTCCAAATAAGGATAAAGTAACAAAAATGCCCTCAATTTTTGTCAAATCATTTATCGTTTTGGTCCCTATTTAACAAAAATTTTCACGGAATAACCAAAATGATTAATGGTGGACAAATTCTGGGATCACTTCTATCGATTTCAAATCTCAGGGACCAAAATAATGAATTATGTTAATCTCAATGCCCATTTTGACTAAAATGTAAAAAAAAAATAAATAAATAAATAAAACCTGAGTTGAGAAGAACAAGAATGATCAGAAAGCTGAAAAGTGACAATGATTTAACCATTTTAGATAACCTTATTGCTATCTTAGATAAGGAGAAAATCTTACAAATATCTCTATGCTTGTCATTATAATTCCTATGACTTTTTATTTATAGGCTTGAAATGTTGGTAGGTTTGAAGAGATAAATATGGTAGTTAGTAGGCATTCTCATTTGCTCTACAATCATAGAAATAAGTATCTTAACAAATCCTCTCACGAAATGCTTAAATTGTTAACGTCGCATATATAAGCAAATGTCAATCCTGAAGCCCATATATAGACTAGCTAAACAATGTACAATCCCACCAAATACATTCCAAAACAAATAGATAATAGGACATCGTTTTAAAATTATCAGGGAGCAGTGAATGATTCAAGCTGCGGCCAACTGGCCTGAAAGTTTGAAACCCACAGAAATTGCAGAAGAACCATCAACCTTGTTGGTAAACACGCGTATCATACTTGCGCATTTTTCAAAAATATATTTTTGTTTTATACACATTTTAACGTAATATACATGTACTATACAAGGTACTATACTTGCGCATTTTAACGTATTATATATATTTTTTAAAACTTCAACGTATTATATATGTAATATACAAGATATATACGTTATTTTTCACAAATTTTTCAATAGTACACATACGAAAGTCACATACTGTTAACATATTATAGAATAAATAAAATACTTAGTTCATTTAAATAAATAAATATTACATTTAGAAATACTTTCTTAGTTTTGACATTTTGTTACCACTTCACTCATGTGCTAAATCATGTGGCTTTGTGTGAACAATAGAAGCTAAAATATAAATTATGTGGTTTTGCTGTCATTTTTTTTAAGATCATTTTTACACACAAAAAATCATTCGAAATAGACATCATTACTCATTCATATGTTTCAATAAATTAACGGTGTAGGTATCAAATAACATATTCATGATAAACTGTTGATTTATCTGATACTGTTATATGACCAAACGATATTCGATTCAAATGATTTGTAGTAATGATCTCTTAATGAAGATTAAGAGATTGAACGATTACAATCATAAAATTTTTAAGGTAAAGATATTTTATTTACAAATGAGGGAATAAGCGCATTCTCTAAGGAATGAATACAAGTATTATCCTTGATTAATTTGTTGAGGAGTTTTCATCGTTCAGTTTTCAGGCATATTGTGTTCATTCGCAAGATATACTATTTTGGTCTCTTGAACAGCATACTTCGATACTAAATCACAATTCTTTTTATAAAATAAAATCCCAAATTCGAATTTCCCCTATCGTGGACAATACAAGAAAACAGGTCCTTTTAGCAGCCCCTAAAAATGTACAAAATTTGTCACAAAAATAGTCTAGAGATCAAACATCATTGGTCACTGAGTCGTCTAATCTCATTAGGAATTTTTTATGTACGATGCATCAAAACTTGACACCAATATATGATGCTATTCACATGAATTTGTTCACTAAAGATCTTTTTCTTTTTTATGACCGAAATTCACAAATCTCCAATATAAATTCACTTGACAAACACTTTTTTTTCTTTTCGCTGTTTTGAAACGGAATAAGGTTATTTGTTTTCGGAAAACCCATGGTAATAAATAGTTAAGCTTAATACACTTTCGCATATATTAGATGGAGAAAATTAGAAAGGGGCTCACATGGAATAAATTATTATTTTTAGGGTTGCTTTTAGTTGTCGCACAACATAATTCAATCAAAGTCTCAGACTAATAAAACTTCCAAATAAGATTTCAAGTGCGTGTGATGCGAAATTGCTAACCAACACCAAATCTTTTTGTGTTTAGTATATTTGTGATGCGAATTTTATATGAAATGGTTATTCTCATTCATCAGAACAATCAATCAATCAGAATTGTAGTCATTCTCGTTCATCAGAACAATCAATCAGATTTTGTCTTGGCATCAGAGCCGGGCTCTCGGCTTGGTATTTTTCTTCTACCCTAAACCTATTATCCCTGTGTGCTGCTTTGTCCCGAGACAAGGGACTCACTTGCAGAACACTCCAAACCAGAGAACACAGTGCTGCTGCGATGGCTGCAGAAGATGCAATTGTTCCCGTGGGGGCTTCGACTCCAAGTCTGAGTGCCTTACCGTTCGGATTCAAACTCAACGATTCGAACTATAAATTTGGTCAAAGATGATGAAGGTTCACGCAGAAGGTTTAAATAAGATGGGTTATCTCAATGGGAAGACTCAGATGGTGGATGAAACTGAACTGAGGTTTATGAAGTGGCATACTGAGGATGCAATCGTCTGAGGATGGCTACTAAAAACTATGGAACCACATCTGTTAGGGTTATTCATTGAGTTACCAACATCACATGATATTTGGGAGAGCGTCGGTCAGATGTTCTATGTCGGGGCAGACGAGTCCCAATATTACGAGCTACGATGCAAGGCAACAAGAACAAAGCAGAAAAGTCGTCCAATAAACATTTATTTTGCAGAACTGAAAAGTGTGTGGCAGGAGATGGACAAACGGCATCCTAATAAGATGGTATGTGCAGCTGACTTGCAAAGTAAGAAGGAAGATCTGCAAAAGGACAGGGTGTACGACTTTCTTACGAGACTCGATGATTCATTGGATGCAGTATGGAGCATGCTTCTTCGATTAAAACATGTTCCTGGAATAGAAGAGTGCTTCAACACCATTCGGCGAGAAGCAAAACGAAAAACATTATGCTAGGTGATAAGGTTGCTGATAATCACTACGAGAATTGGATAGTGCTGAAAAAGACAAGCTTCGGTGCACCCATTGCAATGGCACTCGTCACACAAAGGATACTTGTTTCGAGATTCATGGATACCCCGAATGGTTCCTAGAACGGCAAAACAAATCAAAAGAAAAACAGGCAAGTGCCCAGCCCAACCAAAAAGGACTGACACGGATCCTGGCCTAGCTGCAATGGTAGCCTGCTGCGATGGGTCGCAAATTCCTAAACCAAATCCTGATAGGTCTGAAGCCCAATCTGCCGTGGCAGCAGCCTATTACGGGCATGAGCTTCCAAATGCAGAAGTGGGCCACATTCCAGTAGACCGAACCCAGTCCAAGGAACCGGCACAAGTCTCGGATCAAGAAAGTATTGCGCAGCAGCTATCCCTTTTACATATGATCTCCTCAATCGATCCTGACAACCCAAGTAATATGAGCACTGCCTTGATTATTTCTGTTGATCACGATACATGATGGATTCTTCATTCAGGAGCCATAAATCATATGATGTATGATTGAACCCTCTTCAACTCTACGGTACTACCACCAAGGAATAGCATTATCACGGCAAATGGAGGTATTGCCCCAGTTACAAGGGCGGGTTTTATTGCACTTACTTCTAATCTCTCTTTACAAAACTGCTTGCTTGTACCCTCACTCTCCAGTAATTTATTATATGTGAGCCAAGTCATTGAGCAATTAAATTGTGTCGTGCTAATGTTTCCCACTTTCTTTCTACTTCAGGATATTCGGACTCGAACGATCATTGGACGTGGTACTAAGAGGAGGGGGTTGTACTATGTGGATGATGTTGCGTCAAGACATGTTCATAAAGTTCGAAGCTATAGCAGTGGGAATATGAAGAATGTTCAGTTGTGGCATCGTCGACTAGGTCATGCTTCATTTGGATACTTAAGAAAATTAATTCCGTCGTTATTTAATAATATTTTAGATTCTTCCCTAAAGTGTAATACTTGCACCTTAGCCAAAAGCCACCGTGCTTCTTTTTCTCCAAGTTTTAATAAAAGCACAGTACCTTTTGAGTTGATTCACTCTGATGTATAAAGGCCATCTCAAGTTACTACTCAGAATGGTATACGTTGGTTTGTGACATTTGTGGATGATTGCACCTGGATGACTGAAGGAAAAATTTTGTCCTAGCTAAGAACATGCGAGAATATTTGAACACATATGCAAACTATTAACACATTAAAGTAGGCATGCATTCAAAATCAATTCTAAAACCCATGACTTTCAAAGCCTAGTGAATGGTGAACCACAATACTCTTTAACAACATTAAAGAGAAAGAAGGTTTTAGAGATTCATTACCCTTGAAGCTCATCCTTGTTTACACAAGGGATTCACCCAAGTGGAGGGCCTTCAAGTCACCTCCTAGCTCCTTGGATCTTCCTTGTGATTTTCTTCCTTTTGATGCTCCTTTGCTCCTTGAGGATGTGAGGAAAGGATCTCCAAAAACACCAAAGATTTGGTGTCTCTAAGTCTCCATACAAAGGATGAGGTGTGAAGATGAAATGGATGACTTAGAGAAGAAAAGATTGCTAGCTATATCTTCTCTAAGTGGCCGGCCTCCTTTAGAGAAAAAGAGAGAAAATGTTTTTCATCTTTGCCTCAAGAAAACCCTAATGAGGTAAAAGCTATAAAGATGCTTTTATATATCTTTTCTTAGGTGAGTGGCAAACTTGCAATTAAGCAAAACTTACCACTCCCTCACTATGGCCGGCCTCTTTTAAGTGATTGGGCTATTTGCCCATATTTGTTTTAGTTGTCATACAACTTAAACATAATGGGCCTAGTGAACCAAACCCTTTTGGACCCTGAAGCCCAAAACTAACTTAAAAGCCCAATACGAACCTTTCATATAATTAATTAACTAATTAATTAACCTTGACCATATTTAAATTAAACCATTTAATTGCTTATCAATTTCATTTATATTTCTTCACTTTCATCCTTACTCGGTGTACGATCCATTAGGTTCCAATTAGCGAGGCAGTGGGCGATTGTTACTCTTAACGATCGATTGTGAATTGAAACTACATTTCAATTCTCCCTTTGATTAAGATTAGTGTTTGCTAATCTTCAGGGCTTCCACAAATCATGAGTGATACCTAGCAGCATGTCATGGCTACCCAAGCTAAATAGAATTGGTTGGAGAACCTATCCAGTTACAATTACAATGCAATACGGTCCTTCTCTAATACAATACTCTTAATCACATTGTTCGAGTGATAGTTTATATCATGTCTACTATCCAATGTGATACTTCTCTATATGATTCAATTGAATATGATTTGGAACATACTTCCTAAGTCATAGTCATATGCTTTGGCCAAAGACTCCCGAATCATATCTTAGAGTATTCTCCTTCCACCATGGAAGGCTTGTTGTGCATTCATATGCCTATATGACTAGATAGTTTGACCCCAACAATGTCGTGGACACTCTCGATGGAATGCCTTTGACATGATCAAAGATCAATGACCTAACCATTAGACATCTATGATGCCTCAGGTCTTGCATATTGCAACTTACGAGTTCTTACATGACATGTATGTTCGAACTCTCTTTTGATCGTTGTTCAGTGTACTCGATTACTCTTTCAAGCACCTATGTGTTTGTCTTAGTGTCCAACACTAAATGACTTGAGACTAGTCATACTCACGTTTGAGTTGACATAACACATACTAACTTTAGCGGATTGTCAATGCCCAATTGGCAATCCTATGGCTAGGAACGTTTTAGGAATGAACATAAGAGAAATGTCTTGTTAATCTAACTTATTTAAATCACTTCTCTCTTAGATCAAATACATTCCTTGGATTCTCTCATTGCTTAAACACATGATACAATAAATAGTGATTAATAATAAGCTTTGCCCTTCATTAAACATATAATAGTTTAATACAATAAGTATTCCAAAAGCTATTACATCAAATGAGTGGCTTTGTGGACATACTTCCAACAATGACATGGTTGTATCTTATGAGAAATAAAAGTGATGTGAGTGAAATTTTTAAGACATTTTATTCCATGGTTCGCAACCAATACTCACTTCCTGTGAAAGTTTTATGATCGGACAATGGCTGAGAATATGTTAATCAAGATCTTTCTCAATTCCTTACAAAACATGGTATCTTTCATGAAACTACTTGTCCTCAAACTCCACAATAGAATGGTGTTGTTGAAAGGAAAAATCGTCATATTCTCAAGACTACCAGAGCACTCCTAATTGGTGCATGTGTACCTAAGACATATTAGACCAATGCAGTTTACCTTATGAATATCATGCCATGTCGAGTTTTCTCTTTTCGAACTCCCTTGGCTGTGCTTCCAGATCATGTTACGCTTCCCTCTACTCTTCACCTAGAACCACGGGTTTTTGGGTGTGTTGCTTATGTCCACCTTCACAAGAACCAACGAAGTAAACTTGATCAGTGTGCTATTCGGTGTGTCTTCTTTGGTTTTAGTCCAGAACAAAAAGGGTACCGGTGTTATCATCTGCCTACTCGACATATGAATGTCACTATGGATGTAACTTTCTCCAATGATGAATTATTTTTCCTTCCTAACCATACTTATCAAGGGGAGATAGCAACAAGTGAGGACTATAGTTGGTTTGATGTGTCCACTGTGGCACCTAATGAAGGACGCCAAAATGGCCCAAGTGGGCTGATTAATACACAAAGGGAAAGCCCATGCCCAGGTCCAGTTCTTCAAGCAGCCAAAGGGCAAGAAGGAGAACATGTTTGTAGGGCCGATAACCCTGATGAGATAAATATGGGAAAAAGCCCAAGTGGCCCAAGTGAGCCAGACCTTGTTGCCATACTTCTGAACAGTGGGTTAGATCTTCCTGCCATACCCCTCGCACTTTTGACTAGCCCAAATAAGCATGGGTCAGCTCATCCCCTCTCCTCTCTCGAGTGCCCGTCCAAGATCAACCGAATAGTCCTGAGGTAAGTACTAACTCAGAAAGAATTAAACCTATTTATGTATTGCCTTTTAGAGAAAATAGAGGAAAACACCTTGACAGGTGCTTTCAAAAGGGAAAGGTGCGATATTCAATTGCACATTATGTTTCTACTCATAAGCTCCAGGCGAGTTACTGTGCATTCGTCCAACAAATGGAAGATGTAAAAATACCCACAATAGTTGAAGATGGCTTGAAGGATCCAAATGGGACAGAGGCAATGAAAGTGGAAATGGAGGTTTTATAAAAGAATAATACATGGACAGTGGTGCCACTTCCCAAAGGGAAAAAAACGATTGGGTGTAGATGGGTATTTACCATCAAACACAAAGCAGATAAAACTATTGATAGATACAAGGCGAGATTGGTGACCAAGGGATATACACAGACTTTTGGTGTTGATTACCAAGAAACCTTTGCCTCGGTCGCAAAGATGAACACCATTAGAGTGCTGTTGTCTCTAGCTGCTAACTTTGATTGGCCTCTGAGACAGTTTGATGTAAAAAATGAGTTCTTACACGGAGATTTAGAAGAAGAGGTATACATGGACTTTCCACCAGGGTACGGTGTTGCAAACTCTGATGGGAAGGTGTGCAAACTTCGAAATGCGTTATATAGTCTTAAGCAATCACCTAGAGCGTGGTTTGGCAAATTCACTTAGGCAATGAAGAAGTGTAGATACCGACAGGGAAATTCTGATCACACTTTATTCATCAAGCGTAAGGATGATAAAGTGACCTTGCTCATCATATATGTGAATAATATGATTGTCACAGGTAATGATACGAAAGAGATTGAAAGATTACAAAGGTACTTGTCTTCTGAGTTTGAAATGAAGGACTTAGGAGGACTCAAATAATTCCTAGGGATTGAAGTGCCTCGGTCTCGTGAAGGAATTTACTTGTCCCAACGTAAGTACGTTTTGGATTTATTATCTGAGACATGTATGTTGGTTGTAAGCAGGCTGATACTCCAATTATGCAAAATCATCACCTGGAAATCTATCAGGTTCAAATTTCGACTAATAAGGAGAGGTATCAACGATTAGTGGGAAGATTAATTTATATGTCTCTTACTCAACTGGATATTGCTTATGCAATGAGTGTAGTCTCTCAGTTTATACACGTTCCAAGTGAAGACCACATGGCGGCAGTAATGTGAATCTTGAGTTACTTAAAGGGAGCTTCAGGGAAATGATTGATGTACAAAAAACATGGACATATGGAAGTGAAAGGATACACTGATGCGGATTGGGCAAGAAATATCACGGACCGGCGGTCTACATCAGGTTATTTTACGTTCGTAGCTGAAAATCTTGTGACTTGGAGAAGTAAAAAGCAAAATGTAGTGGCGAGATCTTCAGCAGAGGTCGAATACAGAGGAATGGCTCATGGAATTTGTGAGCTTCTATGGCTATGAATCCTTCTCACTAAAATAAGGCTCAAACCAGAAGGGTCTATGGTGTTGTATTGTGATAATCATGCAGCAAGAGAAATCCAACAGCCCTGTACAACATGATAGAACCAAACATGTTGAGGTAGACAGACATTTCATCCAAGAATAGCTAGATGTGAAGATGATTGAGATTCCATACGTGAAGACAGAGGAACAGTTGGCAGATATCTTAACACATGCGGTTTATGCTACTAGGTTTTGTGACTCACTTGACAAGTTAGGCCTAGGAGATATCTACGCACCAACTTGAGGGGGAGTGTTGGCGTGAGTTATAGGATAATAGGTATTGGAATGTAATTTGGTTTCCTAGATTAAAGGGATTCCTTCCTAGTTTAGGATAAATACTTGTATTACTATTCCTTGAACTACACGGAATAGATGTGTATATATATGCCCGTGTGGGAGAGAAATAATAATGAGAACAATCAATCAGATTTTGTCTCAAGAATGATCAGAAAGCTAAAGAATGACAGTGATTTGGCCATCTTAAAGTAGGAGAAAGTCTTACATATATAACTCTATACTTGACATTGTGATTCATGGAATGTCGTATTTATAGAGGTAAAAGTCGGTAGATTCTAAAGTACACGTATGGTGTTAGGTATAAATAGAAATCAGTATCTGAACAAATCCTCTTAAATGTTTGAATTATTCTTGTCGAACTTCACGAACCGCACCGACGCCAACTCAAACACTTTTGAGGTTTTTTTTTTCACTTTACTAAGCTGAATGCACGTTTAGATTTTTATACGATGGCCTTTCAATTCAACTTCTCACCTTAACTAGCCAAACTAATGGCAACATAGCCCTCTCGCAATTTACAAAACTCCGATTTTGATCCCCCTCTAGCAATTTACTTGTTTCAAATTTTGGGATTAAAGAAATAGCAAAGGAGTGTTAAGCATATAAACAGTAATATTGCAGTAAGCCATTGTTAACCAAGAAACAGTCTCAGTGATCGAAGAGAGAAGTTGAATCAAGAGGAAGAAAAATCTGTATGTTTCTCTTAATCAAGAAGTTATTACAATCGTTCACATATACTCTATATATTAGCACAGCTTGGCTTAACAGCCTTACAACTGCACAATCATCTATTTAACAGATTACACAACAACCTAACTAACTCCTCTCTTCATCAAATACAACAACAACAACAAAGCCTTTTCCCACTAAATGGGGTCGGCTATATGAATCCTAGAACGCCATTGCGCTCGGTTTTGTGTCATGTCCTCCGTTAGATCCAAGTACTAAAGTCTTTTCTTAGGGTCTCTTCCAAAGTTTTCCTAGATCTTCCTCTACCCCTTCGGCCCTGAACCTCTGTCCCGTAGTCACATTTTCGAACCGGAGCGTCAGTAGGCCTTCTTTGCACATGTCCAAACCACCGGAACCGATTTTCTCTCATATTTCCTTCAATTTTGGCTACTCCTACTTTACCTCGGATATCCTCATTCCCAATCTTATCCTTTATCGTGTGCCCATACATCCCACGAACCATCCTCATCTCCGCTACACCCATTTTGTGTATGTGTTGATGCTTCACCGCCCAACATTCTGTGTCATACAACATCGCTGGCCTTATTGCCGTCCTATAAAATTTTCCCTTGAGCTTCAATGGCCTACGACGGTCACACAACACGCCGGATGCACTCTTACACTTCATCCATCCAGCTTGTATTCTATGGTTGAGATCTCCATCTAATTCTCCGTTCTCTTGCAAGATAGATCCTAGGTAGCGAAAACGGTCACTTTTTGTGATCTTCGCTAGATTGCTCCGGTCATTAGTGTGGATAAGTATATAAATGGATAGAGATAGGAAAGCAAACACAAGATGTACGTGGTTCACCCAGATTGGCTACGTCCACGGAATAGATGAGTTCTCATTAATTGTGAAGGGTTTACACAAGTACATAGGTTCAAGCTCTCCTTTAGTGAGTACAAGTGAATGATTTAGTACAAATGACATTAGGAAATATTGTGGGAGAATGATCTCGTAACCACGAAACTTCTAAGTACCGGAGTGTGGTATCGTCTTGACTTGCCTTATCTGTCTCATAGGTAGATGTGGCATCTTCTCTGGAAGTACTCTTCCTCCATCCAGGGGTGGTATCTGTAACTGGTGGAGATGCACAAGGTAATGTATCAATTTCACTTGAAGCTTACTTGTAGTTTCAGGCTTGGTCAAGCGCGATACAAACCATATAGTAGGAGTCCCACAAGTCACCGGGCTAGGGGATCTGCTGAAAGAGGTGACAGACAAGGTAAGCAATCAGAGCTTCGGCTGATTGTTCACATTCTCCCTATCTTGCAGGCAGCATGAAGGATGAAGAGAAGAAAAATGAGAAGAGATGATATGGGATACTTTTGCTTTTGAAGAAGTAACTTTCCACAGGCTTATTCTTGAACCGGGCTGGAGGGTTTTCTGGTTTCCTCCAGAGTATAAGGCCGACTGAAGAATTTGAGGGTCAAAACAAGTCCATCAAATCTAGAGTACGTTCGACCCTGCTGATATGGGATACTTTTGCTTTTGACAGAGTAGTGGATGTATCGGCACATGTGCTGTTACGCTTGTCTCCACATGCTTCCTTGTATCCTTCTCACTTGCCCTATCTGTTCCTCAGGCAGATGCGGTATCTTCCCTGGAAGCATAAGATGTTGAAGATGAGTACTCGAGAGCAATGCCAGGTAAGTAATCAGGTAAGGGGTTCCAGGCAGTCAGTTCCTGGCTGGAAGCTTGATTCCAAGTGCTGACTGATTGCTCTCTTTCTCCTTGTCTTGCAGGTAAGAACAAGGCCAAAGGAAAAGACAGGGAAAAAGCATGATATGGGATACTCTTGCTTTTAACCCTGATGATATGAGATATTCTTGCTCTAGTATAGCTTGTTTACAGAGGTATTATCGGGGGGAAAGAAAGCTGAATATTTCGAAAGGCTTCGTTGGGAGTGCCCTCTCAGATAAGAGAAAGGGTTGAGCATTTTTGCAGGTCTGCCTGTTCGTTAGGGATGGAGGTCGACATATATAGGAGTCTCCCTAACATCAAGTAATAATGCTATTCCTTTACCCTGCTTGGTCATAGCCCGGTAGTGGGAGCTGCCAGTTTCACATGTTTTAACTCTGTCAGAGCACTTTGAAAAAGTGGTCTGTGGTATCTGGAAAGCTGATGTTGCGTGTGAAGATTACAGACAAGCTTTATCCAAGGAGATCCAGCTCTTGAAGTTGGGAAAGTGGTGCCTCTTCGATTTTTGAACAAGCAATCCTGTCGGGGATCTGGCTCTCGAGATTCGGAGAACGATGCCTCTTCGATTTTTGAGAAAGCAATCCTGCTGGGGGTCTGGCTCTCGAGATTCGGAGAGCGGTGTCTCTTCGATTTTTGAGAAAGTAATCATGTTGGGAGTCTGGCTCTCGAGATTCGGAGGGCGGTGCCTCTTTGATTTTGGAGCAAGCAATCTTGTTGGGAGTGTTTTCTCGAATGTGAGTAAAGGTTGGGCATGTTTGCTAGTCTACCTTGCCACGAAGCACAGAGGTTGACACACAGGGACTTTCCAATTATCCAGCAGTGGTACTGTTCCTTTACCCTCTCTTCGATTTTTTAGAAAGTAATCATGTTGGGAGTCTGGCTCTCGAGATTCGGAGGGCGGTGCCTCTTCGATTTTGGAGCAAGCAATCTTGTTGGGAGTGTTTTCTCGAATGTGAGTAAAGGTTGGGCATGTTTGCTAGTCTACCTTGCCACGAAGCACAAAGGTTGACACACAGGGACTTTCCAATTATCCAGCAGTGGTACTGTTCCTTTACCCTCTCTTTGATTTTTGAGAAAGTAATCATGTTGGGAGTCTGGCTCTCGAGATTCGGAGGGCGGTGCCTCTTCAATTTTAGAGCAAGCAATCCTGTTGGGAGTGTTTTCTCAAATGTGAGTAAAGGTTGGGCATGTTTGCTAGTCTACCTTGCCACGAAGCACAGAGGTTGACACACCGGGACTTTCCAATTATCCAGCAGTGGTACTGTTCCTTTACCCTTGTGGGTAATAATATGGTAGCTAGACCTTCAAAATTTATGTGTCTAAACTTTGTTAGTGTTGTTTCTTTGCAATTCTTTTACCCTTCTTGGTCAGAGCGATGTAGTGGGAGCTGCAAGCTTCACCTGTCTCAACTTTGTCAAAGAACTTTGGCAAAGTTATCTGTGATACCCATGAGTTACTGTTGCGTGTGGGAAGTGGGTGATTGAACAGTACGATTCATGTGCTTTTTACTTCGTCAGAAATCTTCGACAAAATGCCCATAATTTCCGCAAAGCTGAGTGTGCGTGTGACAGGTGCTGACAAGGCTGGAAAAGTAGGTGCCTCTTCGATTTCTGAGATCGGCCCTCGTGGTCTCTTAGCAGCCCAGCTTTTGAGAAAGCAAGCCTCTTCGATTTCTGAGATCGGCCTTCGTGGTCTTTGAGCAGCCCAGCTTTTGAGAAAGCAAACGCCTCTTCGATTTCTGAGATCGACCCTCGTGGTCTCTGAGCAGCCCAGCTTTTGAGAAAGCAAACGCCTCTTCGATTTCTGAACAGGCGCCTCTTCGATTTCTGAAGCTTCGTCGAGTGCAGATTTTTATAGGGGCTGGCATTAAGTTCCAAAGCACACTTGAATATCCACCAGTAGAAGCTCCATTCTTGCACTCCTAAGATTTTGATTTGTCCGACCTCTTCTCTCTTCAACACCTTTGAAAATGTCTGGCCCCTCCGACCGTCGTTTTGACTTGAACCTTGTTGAAGAGGCAACCCCGCCTTCTCCAGACAACATATGGCGCCCATCCTTCGTCTCCCTTACTGGTCCTCTTACCGTTGGGGATTCCGTGATGAAGAATGATATGACCGTTGCGGTAGTGGCCAGGAACCTTCTCACTCCCAAAGATAACAGACTACTTTCCAAACGGTATGATGAGTTGGCTGTTAAGGATTCTCTGGCTCTCAGTGTTCAGTGTGTAGGTTCTGTGTCTAATATGGCCCAACGCCTATTTGCTCGAACCCGCCAAGTTGAATCATTGGCGGCTGAAGTGATGAGTCTCAAACAAGAGATTAGAGGGCTCAAGCATGAGAATAAACAGTTGCACCGGCTCGCACATGACTATGCTACAAACATGAAGAGGAAGCTTGACCAGATGAAGGAATCTGATGGTCAGGTTTTACTTGATCATCAGAGATTTGTGGGTTTGTTCCAAAGGCATTTATTGCCTTCGTCTTCTGGGGCTGTACCGCGTAATGAAGCTCCAAATGATCAACCTCTGATGCCTCCTCCTTCTAGGGTTTTGTCCAGTACTGAGGCTCCGAATGATCCCCCTCTGGTGCCTTCTCTTTCTGGGGCTCTACCAACTGCTGAGACTTCTCCTAAGCAACCTTTGTGAAGGCTCCCTCTTGTTTGTTTATTTTGACTCAAGTATATGCACATATTTGTAACTTATCGGGGATATCAATAAATAAGCTTTCCTTCATTTCAACGTATTGTGTTAAATACACCAAAGCCTTCTTCGCTAAGTTCTTTGAATTTTCTTATGTTGAAGCTTTGTGAGTGGAGCATGTAGGTTGAGGTAGTGTTCCCTTAATTTCCCGAGTGAGGAAAACTTCTCGGTTGGAGACTTGGAAAATCCAAGTCACTGAGTGGGATCGGCTATATGAATCTTAGAACGCCATTGTGTTCTGTCCTGTGTCATGTCCTCCGTTAGATCCAAGTACTCTAAGTCTTTTCTTATGGTCTCTTCCAAAGTTTTCCTAGGTCTTCCTCTACCCCTTCGGCCCTGAACCTCTGTCCTATAGTCGCATCTTTTAATCGGAGCGTCAGTAGGCCTTCTTTGCACATGTCCAAACCACTGTAACCGATTTTCTCTCATCTTTCCTTCAATTTCGGCTACTCCTACTTTACCCCGGATATCCTCATTCCTAATCTTATCCTTTCTCGTGTGCCCACACATCCAACGAAGCATCCTCATCTCCGCTACACCCATTTTGTGTACGTGTTGATGCTTCACCGCCCAACATTCTGTGCCATACAGCATCGCCGGCCTTATTGTCGTCCTATAAAATTTTCCCTTGAGCTTCAGTGGCATACGGCGGTCACACAACACGCCGGATGCACTCTTCCACTTCATCCATCCAGCTTGTATTCTATGGTTGAGATCTCCACCAAATTCTCCGTTCTTTTGCAAGATAGATCCTAGGTAACGAAAACGGTCGCTCTTTGGTATTTCTTGATCTCCGATCCTCACCCCTAACTCGTTTTGGCCTCCATTTGCACTGAACTTGCACTCTATATATTCTGTCTTTGATCGGCTTAGGCGAAGACCTTTAGATTCCAACACTTCTCTCCAAAGGTTAAGCTTTGCATTTACCCCTTCTTGAGTTTCATCTATCAACACTATATCGTCTGCGAAAAGCATACACCAAGGAATATCATCTTGAATATGTCCTGTTAACTCATCCATTACCAACGCAAAAAGGTAAGGACTTAAGGATGAGCCTTGATGTAATCCTACAGTTATGGGAAAGCTTTCGGTTTGTCCTTCATGAGTTCTTACGGCAGTGTTTGCTCCTTCATACATATCCTATATAGCTTGGATATATGCTACTCGTACTCCTTTCTTCTCTAAAATCCTCCAAAGAATGTCTCTTGGGACCCTATCATACGCTTTTTCCAAATCTATAAAGACCATGTGTAAATCCTTTTTCCCATCTCTATATCTTTCCATCAATCTTCGTAAGAGATAGATTGGATCCATGGTTGAGCGCCCTGGCATGAACCCGAATTGATTGTTCGAAACCCGTGTCTCTTGCCTCAATCTATGCTCAATGACTCTCTCCCAAAGCTTCATTGTATGACTCATTAGCTTAATACCCCTATAGTTCATGCAATTTTGTACATCGCCCTTATTCTTGTAGATAGGCACAAAAGTGCTCATTCGCCACTCATTTGGCATCTTCTTCGTTTTCAAAATCCTATTGAAAAGGTCAGTGAGCCATGTTATACCTATCTCTCCCAAAACTTTCCACACTTCGATTGGTATATCGTCTGGGCCTACTGCTTTTCTATGCTTCATCTTCTTCAAAGCTACAACCACTTCTTCCTTCCGGATTCTACGATAAAAAGAGTAGTTTCTACACTTTTCTGAGTTACTCAACTCCCCTAAAGAAGCACTCCTTTCATGTCCAACTATCTGATTGTAGGGTTACCAGACTTCTGATGTTTTGTTTAGCAGGAAGATTCTTTTGAGAAGGAAAGACGTCGTTGGCTTACATGAATACATTTAATTAAGGAAATTTTAATGAAAAGCTCCCGGTACTGTTTATTTTAACGAAAAACAACATTTTTACACTAAAAAGTCAATCTTGGTACTATTCACTTTACCCTTTATTTTGTTCTTATCGTTAAAACTCAAAGTTTTCAAGCCATTTTCGTTAATTTTCCTTTTAATTAATGGACCCGTATATTAAAAAAATTAATTTATGCACTCTTTGTTCAACTTCTACCCGCCGGTTTTATTTTCTAGCCATTGAATTAACAAATTAAAGAAAAATCAATGACCCAAAATTAAAAAGGATGTGCAAAATGTGAAAAATGGTTAACAAGGCAAATAATTAAATTTTATTTGTTGCTGAATATATGCAAGACATGTTCTTTTTCTGAATCAATACTGGAGGCGGGGAAGTTCAAACTCAAAACCTTGGAAGCAAAGATGAAATTTTGAACCACAAACTATTAATACCTTGCATATTCTTTTATTTATTTCTCTTCCTTATTGATATTCCATGGAGAGATACAATACAATAGAGAATTAAATGCACCTAACAATCTAGCAAGCAGGTGCACCATATGTTAGTTTTCCCGCCAGTTTCCCTATCGCATTCTGACCTACTTCTGGGATCTAGCCGTTGCTTACATAACAAGTCGCATTGTGGATCGAAACCTTCATTCGGGCATTGGTAATCTCCCAGGGTCTTAACTATGCACCCATCAGCAGCTGCAGAGATGATAATGGGTGCAGCTGCACAAATGACAATTGATCAAGCATTATGAAGGTATTTTACAACAACAAAAAATATTAAAATTACACCATGACTACTATCCCAGCGTAAATAAGTCACTGTTAATAGATTCTAGTATGGTAAACTACTAGTATTATACAATGTTAATAACTGTAACAAAATGTTGAGAGATTAATTACCTGAACCAAGAAGAACGATGATGAGAAAAAAGTTGAGCAGTGACGTCGCTTTAGCCATCCTAATTTTGCTATGAGTATTTTAATGAAGTAGAGAAAACCTACAAATAGTGATGGGATTGTTATCGTGGTTCCTATTACTTTGTATTTATAGAGTTAAAAGGAAGGGTAGGCTTTATACAGAGAAGGATGATACTGCATGATATTTCTTGACCTAGATAGGAAATGAAAAATTACTATATGAACAGATCCTCATGCAATGTACTAATAAGTAATATATCCTTGAGTAATGTATTAATAATTAATATTGTATAGGTTATTAGGAAATATTATACCAGAAAACAATATTAGTTGACGTACATAGATATCATAACAAGTATATGTTATTAATTGGTACGTAAAAAGTCTAAACGCAATGTATATTGTATTATTGTTGCATAGGGTATAAGGAAATAATATCTAACAAGCACAAATAATTACCTTCTACTGTGGTTAATGTTTACTTTGTATTAAATATATAGTTTTAAAGAAACAGTTAATTACACTAACAACCCTTGAAGTTTATCGGGTTTTCACAAAACTCCCTCACATTTAAGACTAATTAATTACACTTATAAATTGACAACTTTACCCTTATTGTTTAAGTAATTAGTTATAAGAGTAAAATTATCGATTTATTAGCAGAATTTTGACCAAAGAGTTATGTGAAAGTGAATTAAAATGTAAGGCATTTTGCTTGAATATATTAAATTAGAGACCATAAGGCCTTTTGCTGTTATATATATAGTGCCCTATATGGAGTTTGATTTTATTAAATTTCATGAAGTGTACATGCTCATGTTATTGGTGATTAATATGGATGTATGTGCTAATTAGATTATTGTTTTAGTCGGGTGTTTCCTTGTTATTGATTAAGAAATTAGTATTAGAATGTTATTCGTTGGGAATATACTATCATATATGTGAAAGATTAGTTGAGATTATTTATCATTGTTTGAGATGTGATTAGAACTTCAATGTTGAGAAAGGATTTCTAAAAATGAGGGTAGTTGGAAAAGATCTTTTGTGAGTTTAACTCTGAGTAGGTATCAGATCTTATATCAGCCCAAAGTGCACATAGTTTTATTCGAGACTGGTGACAAGATGACTAACGAAAGGAGATTTAGGATGACTGAGTTACAGGGTTTAGTTTGTATAATAAAATATAGGGTAAATTACATAGTAGCCCCTCAGGTTTGAGGTTTATTGCAATCTTATACAACATCTTTAAAACATTTCACTTTCATACCTCAAGTACCATTTTATTTCAAAATAATACATCCGTTAGATTTTCTGTCTATTAATCCGTTAAATGCTGACGTGGCTGCCACATTTGTGCCACGTGGCTGCCAAATGTGAGCCACGTGGCAAAAATAATAATTTTTTATTTTTTTTTAAACCTAAATCTTCTAAATTAAAAAAACAAAAAAAACTGAAACTTTATCCCTCCTCTTCCTACCCTCTTTTCTCCTCAACCCCCACCATCTTCATCTTCTTCCTTGCAACCCAGGAGAGAGAGAAAGAAAGAACCCTCTTTTCCCCTCAACCCCCACCATCTTCATCTTCTTCCTTGCAACCCAGGAGAGAGAGAAAGAAAGAAAAAAAAAAGCCCTTCAGTTTGTCTTCCCCACCCCTCATCCTCCTCCTGTCTTCTCCCCCATTTTCATATTCTTCCCCCGACCCCCTACCTGCAACCCAGGAAAAAAAAAACTCAGATCCCATCATCGCCGGGTTCGTGAGGTGGGAGGAATGGGTGTGGATTTAAGGAGTGGGGGGTGTATAGAGGAGGGAAGAGGGTGGGTGCGGAGGGGGGTTGAGTCGCGGGGGGAGGGAGGGGGTTTTTTCTTTCTGGGTTTGGGGGGGGGTTCGCGGGGGCAGGGGTGGATTTTTTCTTTCTGGGTTGGGGGGTTCACGGGGGTGGAGGATGGTAGACGATGCATGGGATCTTGGTTCGCGCAGGGGAGAAGGGGGGGATCTGGGTTCGCGCGGGGGGAGGGGCGGATTCTGGGTTTCACGGGGGGGGAGGATAAGGAGGGGGTTAATGGGATCTGGGTGTGGGGGGGATATGGGATTGGGGTTCTTCTTCTTTTTCTTTTTTTCTGGGTTTTGGGTTGAAGGTGCAGGTATGGGGGCGAGGAGATGGGAGGAAGAAGAATGAGGAAGAAGAAGAAGAGAAGAAGAAAGAGGAGGAGAAGAAGAAAAAAAAAAAAAATATATATATATATATATATGTGGCAGACATGTTTCTAAAAAAAATTAAAAAATTATTATTTTTGCCACGTGGCTCACATTTGGCAGCCACGTGGCACAAATGTGGCAGCCACGTCAGCATTTAACGGATTAATGGACGGAAAATCTAACGGATGTATTATTTTGAAATAAAATGGTACTTGAGGTATGAAAGTGAAATATTTTAAAGATGTTGTATAAGATTGCAATAGACCTCAAACATGAGGGGCTACTATATAATTTACCCTAAAATATATTAACCACTTGCAAAGGTATAATGCATGGTATGTGACGTGCATGTCCGCATGTTTTATTCTACAGATTAACGGGTTGGTAAAGGATGTTAAGTCACATTGCATTCACGCATTGTCATTAATCTCCAGGACTGACTATATGTTATAATTGAGTTATGTGTTTTATGTCCCTATTGAGCAGTAGAAACTCACCTCTCTATTGTTATGCGGGCTTACGAACTAGATAGTCAAGAGGGGTAGGCGGGATGAGATCAGATTAGATGTGACGCTAGAGTTTTACTTTATTTATTTGTTTAGCCTTGTAAATAAGTATAAGTTATTTTTATAAGAGGAATTTAATTAATTTTTCATCCCTTTAAGCTTTTTTTATCTATTTAATTTTTTATTGCGTTCTAGATTTGAATTTTTTACCGATTTCGAGTTCAGGGTACGACACGTGCAACATTCTTTTTCCCTATTCCAAAGTTTTGGCTCACGTGTTTTTTTAAATGTTCTTTTGTTAAGGCTCACTGCACAAGTGTTCTACGCCAAAGTTTGTTTAAGTAGAAGTGTGCATTATTTTTTTAAGCTTGTCTTGAAGATGAGTTGTCACACACCCCCAAAAAAAAAAAATTATGGGGCGTGACTAAAAGTATGTGTTGAATTGTGTAGTAGCAATTAAATTGCTTTTATTTTTTGTTGTATTTAACCTTTAGATTAAACTATATACGTACTCTAAGATGGAACTAAATCATTCGTAGTTCACCATCTTATGTCCAAAAGGTAATCCCATTTACTTGTTAATCGGTATATCAAACAATAGTATGGTTCAACTCAATTTAATAACCTTATCAACATCAATAACAGAACTTAATAAAACACCATTACCGTTTGGTTGTTTACTGGTACAATTAAGGTTCAGCACAATTCGTGAAAAACAAAAAATGTTCAGCACAATCCACATCCTCAACAACTTCATAAAACAAATTACGCTCAAGCTCTTGCTTATTAATCAAACATATTACAGGCATGCATGAATTAACCTACTTAAACCAAAATACACACTTTCCAGCATCCATACATATCAACAACCACAATTATAAGACCAGAACAACAAAACTCTAAATTTACGGAGAAAAACTCACAAGTTGTGTTTCAACTTGATCTTTTCGCTAATTTGTATGACCACCACTGCAGATGCACGAGAGACCTAAGAAGATGGATAGAGGAGAGTGCTATGACAAAGCAACTTCAAATGGCAAAGGGTGGAGTGGTGTTGTTTTACCCACTCAACGGCTCTGCGTAAGCGCGAGAGCGAGTACTGTCAAATCCTCGATATATTCAGAAGTATGTCGTTTAATTACGAATACGTTTTTGTTCATAATTTTCACATTTGGTTTTGAATAGTTGTTTAATTATTTGTAGTACTATCCTTCTCTTATAGTGATTCAACAAAGCATTTAAATAGGTATATATTTTTATTTGTTTCAAATTCATAATTATATACGTTCTGGGTTTAAACTTAGAATCAACAAAAGACGACTTTGAATAATCCATATAATAGTAATTTTTCTCCATTTACGAGTAGGAAGTAAATAGTCCCATCAAATTTTTTTTAATACATCAAAGTGAAAAAGGAGAATATTGCTTATATCATAAAGTCCACAAAAAGAATACAGCTACAACAATTAAGCTTTATGCTACAAGGAGGATACAGAACGACAAAAAAAGGATATTGTTTGAATCAGACACATTTAGTTTTATTTATGTCCTTCTTATTAATATTAAGGGTAAATATCAGTTTACCACCCTCAAGTTTCGTAGTTTTCAACATTTGGTACATGAAGTTGTTTTTTTTTTTTTTTGTCCCGGAGTCATACCTAAAGTGTTAATTTTGGGACAGTTTCATACATTTGTTAGTCTGGCTGTTAAATTTGCCATTAACTGATGACGTGGCACCCATATCGACAATGACTGGGTAGCATGTGGATATTAAAAAAATATATACAAATTAGTAAACCCCCCCCCCCCCCCGACGATCCCACCCAAACCCTCCATCCCTCCAATCCCACCCAACCCTCCACCCCTTCTCTCGCCCACCCAACCCTTCGTCCGTTCTCTCTCCACCCAACCCCCTCTCTCCTTTCTCTCCTCTGCACACCCTCTCCACATGAATCTCTTCTGTAGCGACCCTTTGATTTTCCCTTCCACCGTATACACCTTATCGCTTGGCATCCTCTTCTTCCTCTGCATCTCCAGATTGCTCAGGCTCCAGCTTTTCGTCGCCAACCCGTTCGCCGACTTCCCCTTCCTGATCTTCTTGCCGTTGTTTCCCGCCTGGGTTTGTTGCTGTTGCGGTGCACAGACGCCACGTAGGAGGCATTGTAGCACCTGAGAGCCATTGTAGCTTTCCATCTGCGACTTTCCGTGACCGCACGATCTGGATCTGAAATCTTCCATTCCATCTACGACCTTCCGCCATTGTTTGAATTTGGTACAGAGGAGGGAAGAGATTTCTTTGGGGTCGTGATTTTTCGCAGATGAGAGAAGGGAGGGAGGGGATTGGGAGTTGAGGGTGGGTGTGCAGAAAGAAGGGAGGGAGGGGGTCGGGGTTAAGCCCAGAATTTTTTTTAATATTTATGTGGGCCCCTATGACACGTGGCGCCTAGTCATTGTCCACGTGAGCACCACATTACCAGTTAACGGCTAATTTAACAGCTAGACTAACGGATGTATGAAACTGTCCTAAAATTAACACTTTAGGTATGACTCTAGGACAATAAAAACTTTATGTACCAAATGTTAAAAACCAGGAAACTTGAGGGTAGTAAACTGATATTTACCCTAATATTAATAATCCATGAAAAGACACACGACTGAGAAGAATAGCATGAGCAATTTAGCACTCAACACTCCAATTCCAATACCTTGCCCAAGGACATATCCACACTATGACTGGTCTTTGTTACCATTGGATCCATGAAATTTGGAGGTACATCTATCTAAGCATGGTTTGTCCTGCCCTGCATTTGCACACGGCACATCTAATTCCACCGACGTGCAGAAGCCATTACCAATATTGATATCCATAAGTCTCATCGCCACCATATCCAAAGCAAGGTTCTAAAAAACGTTAGGCGCTAGTTGGGCGGCATGGTAGCGCCTAGGCGGATTTAAGTAAATTTCTTGTAAATAAGTGTATATTGACACTTACAAAAAAATAAACTTGTATGAAATCTAAGGATAAGATAATAAAAGAACGATAAAATGCAAAAAGAGTATCCAACAAGTCCAAAATTTAAAAACATAATAAGCATATATGCCATAAAACCATAGTAAGGAGTATTGTAGGATGACACATGTACAACAAGTTCACAATTTAAAACCACATAAAATGCAAAATAGGAGGAAAATAAGGAAATATAGTAATTGTCTTTAACATCCCAGAATTTAAGTTGATACACACCTATTCTATAAAATTGACAAAATTTCAAGGTAAAAATATAGGCGCATGTAGGGAACGAGAACTTAGAAAGTTAGAATAACAATAGGATTTTTTTTTTCAATTTCAAAAAAAAAAAAAAAAAAAAAAAAACCACCTAGGCCGCCCAGCTTGTCTAGGCACCGCCTAGAGCCCATCCCCTTTTTCCCACCGTTTTGCAAGAAAACGCCTTAGCCACCCTCCGCCCAGCGCCTAGGCCGTTTTTTAGAACACTGATCGGAAGCAACACAAATCACAGTTAAGCATTCAAATAAAACTTATTCTTTTCATTACAAATGATATTACTAAATTAAGAGACGAAAATTTTTATAAATTGGGGGCAGTAGATTGAGAAAAATGCCCTATCCACTGCTTGCAAAATAAAACGTAATACATTTAAGAAATGATGCAATAACGTTTGTTGAAATTTTAGCTTATATTTTTAATCTCATTGAGTTTTATCAAATACATTGTTTGATAACTCAAGTTTGAGAGAAATTGATCAACAATCAATTTGCGTATAATAGTCAACAAAAAAGGGCTATAAGAGATCAATTACCTGAACCAAGAACAACTAAAATGATTAAAAGACCGAGGAGGGACAAATTTTTGGCCATTTCAACTTTACAATTAAATTTCAGAGAAAGCGAAATATATTTGAGAGAAGGAGAAAATCTTACAAATAATCTAGACGTGTAATTGTCAT
This sequence comes from Malus sylvestris, assembly GCF_916048215.2. Taxonomy (NCBI): domain Eukaryota; kingdom Viridiplantae; phylum Streptophyta; class Magnoliopsida; order Rosales; family Rosaceae; genus Malus; species Malus sylvestris. Next base: position 38,340,609 of record NC_062270.1, on the reverse strand, counting down.
TTTTGTGTCATTGTATTTATAGGCTTAATTGAAACGTGTGTAGATTTAAACAATTAATATTGTATTAATTAGCTAGGGTTGCTCCACATACATAGAATTAGAAATAAGTATCCGAACGCATCCTCTCAAGTCTCAAGTAGTAGTCCTAGAATGTTATCAGAATCGTGTAATTAATAGTAGAAGGCAAAATCTGGTATCAGTCTATACTTTATTAAGATATTAATCTGATTTTCTTTTCTTTTTTTTAAGAAAAAGTATGATATTCATTAAAATGAAATGAAGCTTACAAATAGAAAGATAGCAGTACATACATAGGCCTCGATAAAAACTTTGCAAGAGCTTTCAACCCGTTCGAAAGGAAAAAGAGTGTCACACACCTAACAATCAACTAATAGTTTTCTATACTCACATAGCTAAGTAAAATTCGATCAAGCAGACATGTCTTCTAAAAGAGCATCCATGATAAAACCTGGGGGCTCCCCGTGCCAAATTAACTCTTGGCTTGAACCAATCCCCACGCGAGCAAGACGGTGCGCCACCTGATTGGCCTCCCTTCTAATATGACTTAGTTTCTTCTGGGGAATAACGGTAAGGAACTCACGGAGATCGTTAATCAAAGGCCCCAGAGAAGAACAATCCTCAATCTGATTTCCTTGATTATTCATAGCAGCAATAGTAAGAATTGAATCTCCTTCGAAGACCACCTTCGTCCCACTTGGACAGACCAGCTAGAAAAACAAAACTGCACCACGCCCAGCAAGAAGCTGCATATGCAGTGGCGACGTCGCTGCCCTTACTGGTCTCGACAATGCAGCAGTGAAAACTCCCGCGCTGCTCCTGATTAGTGCCACTCCCACACCTCCCCGCTTCGACCTTTCGTCCCATTGACCTATCAAAATTGCATTTAAACCAACCGTCGTCAGGTTTATTCCATCGATGATTGGTTCGATCAATTTTCTTCACTTGTGGTGAGTGCCGCTTCTTATATTCTAATAACCAACCTTCTGCACGAATTCCAACCTCCCTCGGTGGTAGTTGAGTTCCATTCTAAACCAACTCATTTCTTGTCCTCCAAAGTGTCCAAATAAGCACGAGACACATATCAAAAGTATGCGAGGAAGAACTTTGTACCAACTGAATCAACCAATCCCGCATGCTCATCCTTCTAAATTGCTGCACTCTCAAACCTAAACTAGAAAACCATACAGCCGCTGCCATGGGTCAATCCCTTAGAACATGCTCAGTGGTTTCCATATTCCCCGCACGACTTAAACACCCATCATCCTGAATTTTTTTACAATTGTTTTTTTTTTTCAAACTATAGAAAATTATTACTAAATACAAAGATCAACGTTACATCCTCAATAGTTACTCTAGATGAGGAAACAATTCTTAGGAGTCCGGATATTTTGCTGAATTGCAATCAGATTTGTATTGTAAAAGTTCTACATGATTATATAAAGAAACGGTCAAGCACTGAATATTGCTAGATAAATAGTAAATTACAAAAAAGGGCATTGCCAGACTCCTCTGGGATGAATATTTCTTTTCAATTCTCTCTATATTTGTTCCTAAGTGCAATAGTTATTCATGGTATCATACGCTGTTGATTTTGTCTCTTGCTATCTGAATTGGCCCTTGCTATAAATGGATGTTAAAAATGTCTTCCTCTGTAGTGTTCTCAAGCAGAAAGTACATGGATCTTCCACCTACCACTGATATAGCTTCCAAGACAGGTGGTGTGTGTAAAATTTGGAAGTCTTTGTATATATTTTGTTTCTGAAGCAACGAAAGGAAAAGTTAACTGCATTGATTATCTAAGTTGATGGATACGGTGGTAACTAATGATGATAATGAGGAATTATAGTACTGTCCTTAAAGGTATCTAGCTTCTAAGTTTGAATTGAAGGAATTGGGTGAGTACTTAAAATATTTTCTTGGAATTGAGGTTGCTTGAACCAAACATGGTATTTTCTCGTTTAGAAAAAAAAATATGCAATTGATTTATTGGTTGAAACTGGTATTTTCTTGTAAAAAAAAAAATTTATGTACTTCATTTATTTTTATTTGTTGTACTATCCTTGTCTTATAGTGATTCAACAAAGCATCTTAAAGAGGTATTTATTTTTATTTGTTTCACATTCATAATCATATATATACTTTATGAGTTTAAACTTAGAATCAACAAGAGACGACTTTGAATGAATCCATAAAATAGTACTTTTTCTTCATTTATGAGTAGAAGTAAATAATCCCATCAGTATTTTTTTAATACATCAATAACAATCAAGATTTATCCTACAAGGAGGATACATAATAACAAAAAAAAAGGGATATTATTTGAATCATAAAAACATTTAGTTTTATTTCTGTCCTTATTAATATTAATAATCCATGAAGAGACACACGACTGAGAAGAATAGCATGTGCAATTTAGCAAGGATGCGTGCACGTGCATCTCAACACTCCAATACCTTGCCCAGGGACATAGCCACACTGTGACTGGACTTTGTTACCATTGGATCCAGGAAATTTGGAGGTACATCTATCTAAGCATGGTTTGTCCTGCCCTGCATTTGCACACGGCACATCTAATTCCACCGACGTGCAGAAGCCATCACCAATATTGGTATCCATAAGTCTCAACGGCACCATATCGGAAGCTACACAAATCACAGTTAAGCATTCAAATAAAACTTATTCTTTTGATTACAAATGATATTACTAAATTAAGAGACCGAAAATTTTAAAAACCGGAGGCAATGGATTGAGAAAAATGCCCTATCCACCACTCGCAAAATAAAACTTAATGCATTTTAAGAAATGATGCAACAAGGTTTGTTGAAATTTAGCTTATTTTTAATGTCATTTAGTTTTATGACATGCATAGTTTGATAACTCAAAGTTTGAGAGAAATTGATCAACAATCAATCTGCATATAATAGTTAATCAAAAAAGGCTATAAGGAGATCAATTACCTGAAACAAGAACAACAAAAATGATTAAAAGACCGAGGAGGGACAAGTTTTTTGCCATCTCAACTTTACAATTAAAATTTCAGAGAAAGCAAAATATATTTTGTAGAAGGTGAAAATCTTACAAATAACTCTAGACGTGTGATATCATTTTTATATCATTGTATTTATACACTTGAAATGTGTGTAGACTTAAACAATTAATATGGTATTAGGTAGGGCATTGCTCCACATACACAGAATTAGAAATAAGTATACAACGAATCCTCTCAAGTAATGTACTTATAGTAATAATCCTAGAATGTTATCAGAATCGTGTAATAGTAGAAGGTAAAATCCGGCATCAGTCTACATATACTTTATTTAGATATTAATCTGATTTTTTTTTCACATTTTTTTTTTTCAAATTAGAGAAAATTATTACTAATAGAGGTCGCACTTAGTGCGATGGCAAGTGCTTTCGCCCATGAGCGGTAGGTCTCGGGTTCGAGACTTGGGAGCAGCCTCTCCATAAATGGGGGTAAGGCTAGCCGACATTCACCTCTCCCAGACCCTGCGTAAAGCGGGAGCCTTGTGCACTGGGTACGACCTTTTAGAGAAAATTATTACTAAATACTAAGATCAACGTTTGTATCCTCCTTATTTAGTCTAGATGAGGAAACAATTCTTAAGAGTCCGGATATTTTGCTAAATTGCAGTCAGATCTGGATTGCAAAAGTTCTACATGATTATATAAAGAAACGGTGAAGCACAGAAAATTGCTAGATAAATAGTAAATTATAAAAATGAGCACTGCTAGACTCCGCTGTGATGAATCTTTCTTTTCAAGTCTCTCTATATTTGTTCCTAGTGCAATAGTTATTCATGGTATCATACGTTGGTTATTTTGTCCCTAGTTGCTATCTGAATTAGCGTTTGCTATAAATGGATGTTAAAAATGTCTTCCTCTGTAAAGATCTCAAGGATAAAGTATATGGATCTTCCACCTACCATTGATATAGCTTCCAAGAAAGGTGTTGTGTGTAAAATTCGGAAGTCTTTGTATATATTTTGTTTTTGAAGTGGTGAAACAATAAGTTAACTGTATTGATTATCTAAGTTGATGGATATGGTGGTAACTGGTGATGATAATGAGGAATTACAATACTGTCTTTTAAGGTATCTAGCTTCTAAGTAAGAATTGAAGGAATTGGGTGAGAAAATATTTTGGAATTGATGTTGCTTGATCCAAACATGGTATTTTCTTGTTTTTAAAAAAAATATGCACTTCATTTATTGGTTGAGACTGGTATGTTGGTTTGCAAACTGATTGTTACTTCGATTTAGCAGAGTCATCGACTAAGTTATATGGATCGGTCTAAAACTAGTATTTTCTTGTCCAAAAAGAAAAAATATATATATGTGTGTGTGTGTGTGTGTGTGTGTGTGTGTGTGTACTTGACTTATTGGTTGAAATTGGTATGTTGGTTTGCAAACCAATTGATAATTTGATTGAGCAGAATCACCGACTAAGTTTATATAGTGTAGAGAGATAATTCATGCACTTTTGCCTAGTGATTCTCACACGAATATTGTGGTTCCTATTGAGAGATATTTGAAGTTAGTTCCTCGTGTTTGGTGTTTCAAAGAATGATCACTTGGATGTTGAAGGTTATACATATGCAAATTGGGTTGGTCCTATCACATCTACTTCTGAATACATTATAGTTGTTGGAGGTAATTTGTTACTTGGAAGAGTAAGAAGCAAAAGATAGTGGTAATATCAAGTGTAGAAACTGAGTTTCGTGGTATGTCTCATGAATTTGAGAATCATTTTGGTTGAATGTCTCTTAAAATCCGATTAACTATCCCATAATTTTAAAATATTTTAAAACACTTCAAAATTCTAATTTGACTCCACATCCAAACAAATTCCACCAAATTCATGCCAAAATTACAAAACGACTCGTATTAGTAATTTGTTTTGGGCCTGTACTCAATGAATGGAAGCTGGGCCCAACCTGAAGCCCAAATAAATCCTAAAGCCATAGAAACGTTTTCTTCTCTGTTCCCCTAAAGCCTTTTCGAACTCTGAACTTCGTCGTCTTCTTTTTCTTCTGCCGGGCGAGCTTTTCTGGGCGAAATCCACGGTTCGTAGGGACGCCGAGTTAACTGTAAGTAATTTCGGGTTTTCCTGTACTTGGTTGAGCTTATTGTTGCTCCTGTAATGGTTAGTACCTGTTTTTTCTTGGAATTTCTCGTTAAGCATAGTATGACCAAGTGCTTGAGGAAATGTCTCAAAGCGTTTTGACAAGTTGGAACTCGTTTGGCAATTGGGTTGTTCGCTTCTTTACTTTTAAATCCAAGATTTTCTATGAAAATCGTATTTATCAGGAAAAATTCGATGAACCCACTTGCTGATTAGGAAATGAGGTTCTTTCATATGCTATGTGATTTGATGTGAGTGTGATCTTAATCAGTCTTTGAAATACCAAAAATTTTGGTTGTAATGTTTGTTGTTGGCTTCTGCAGGAGATATTCGGGTTTAATTTGAAATGGGTTGGAAAGCGGCTGAGAAACTCATTAGGCACTGGAAGATTCTCAGAGGAGATAATGTGAGGGGGGAATGTATATCATTTTCTCTGTCCCTCTTTCTTTACCTATTATTTATTAATTAACAATTTTCTATTCTCATGTGCAGGTGATGATAACAAGAGGCAAAGACAAGGGCGAGACGGGTGTCATCAAGCGAGTAATTCGCTCTCAGAATCGTGTCATCGTGGAAGGAAAAAATTTGGTATTAATCTAGCCCTGTTATTTGTAATTTGGTATATACTGTTTTGGTTTATCTGTTTTTGTCTTGCAATTCTTTGAGCAACTTTATATAATGTTTCATTCAATATTATAGCATTTTTCTTCGTGAGAAAACTTGTTTCGAATCCGTTCTGTTCTGGTCACTCCAATCCGATTGAGATTGTAGATGATCTCTATGATTATTACAACAAAAATGTTCGATCATGTTTTTGGGGTTATGCTCTTTTCTCACGCCTACCATTGAGCAAGTGGAATTGGTCAGTGTAATGTGGTTGATAGTCTGTGGACAGTATGCTTATTTATTAAAAGTATCTTTGACGGTTGTAACCTCTTCTAAGGGTCATATTAATGGTGAAATTCGCTGTCTTGTGCAATGCCTATGCAATGAGTCCCATTGTGTTGAAAAAATCATTGGGGTCTGAAGGATACCATGCAGACGAGAATAATGTAGTATATGATACTCACTGCTATTCAAGGCTTTTTTCCTTTTTTGGGAACTTTAACGAAAAACTCTCGGTACTGTTCACTTTAACAAAAAACCATATTTTTACACTAAAAAGTCAATCCTGATACTATTCACTTTACCTTTATTTTGTCCTTGTCGTTAAAACTCAAAGTTTTCAAGCTCTTTTCATTAGTTTTCCTTTTTTTTCTATCCAATCCTTATAGTTTCAATCAAATTTTTTTCAATGCTCAAGGCTTTTGGTTATTCGGTTCCAATGAGTTATCTGGATTTTGGTTGCTGCTGAACAATTACTCTGTCATTGCAGGTAAAGAAACATATCAAGCAAGGCCAAGGTCATGAAGGTGGGATTTTCACTGTCGAAGCGCCTCTCCATGCCTCAAATGTGCAAGTTGTTGATCCGGTGACAGGGTATGGATGCACTCATCTTCACATTACGTTTTCGTCCTTTGTTTCACTTTCAGTGTGGTGATCAAAATTTTCATTCTGCAGGAGGGCTGTTAAGGTCGGTGTGAGATATCTCGAGGATGGAACAAAAGTTCGAGTATCTAGAGGATTAGGCGCTTCAGGATCTATAATCCCTCGTCCTGAGATCTTGAAAATAAGGACTACTCCAAGACCGACTGTTGGTACTTATCTCAAGTCCTGAGATCTATATTCTTTTGTTGCTACTTATATAACAAATATCTCAGTTCGCCATGTTTTCTGCTGATAATCGAAAATAAACTTTGGTTGCAGCTGGCCCCAAGGACACTCCGATGGATGTCGTGTTGGAGAAGACATATGACGCTAAGACGGGGAAGGGAATGCCTGAACTTTGAGATAATTAGTCTCCTACTATCGTTCTGAAGCTTGGATGGAAGATTGTAGCAGAAAGAAACGAGACCAGTTGTGATAAAAACCCGAAAGAAATGGGAACAAATTAGTTCTCGTATGTTTGGTGAAAATGATTTAAGAATTTCTTGTACTGAATATGTGCCTACATTTTGTTATTTCGTTGGTAACATTGTACAAAGGATACGGCTTGATTGCTATAGGATTTCTCAGGTTTAAGGCCGTTAATTTACTTAAAATCTCAGATGAACTTATTCTTGCATATGGACCATTTCAGATCGCCATACAAATACATGGATCTCAAACAGGGGATACATTTTTATAAGATAACGCAAAACGCTTCTGGATATGTTTGGCAAACAATCGTAAAGGAGCTTAGGCTATGCCTAATTGGATAAAATAGTTATCGTGGTGTTAGAGTAGTCAAAAGATAGTTTATGTGGTAAAAAAATTTAGATTAAATCCTTGTGGTAGAATTTATTTGAAATTGAACCCGAAAACCAAAAAGCTTGTTATTTATCCGATAACCCACTAGCCATGGCTTCACACTCACCCAAACTCTTTTGCTACCACTACCAGTTGAGAAGCAGCATACGTAACTTAGAATCAACATGACCACATTGCAGCTAAAGGGCACTTTGATAAACTGACACACTCCAACTCGATTAGCCTTTCAATTAAAAATGAAAATATGTTGACCGACACTAAATTGACAAAAAAATCCCATTATAAAAATGAAGAAATAACATTAACTTGATGACGAAGTTATAATAAGAAAATTGTGATGTGAATTATTTTTGAACCTGAAATTCAAATCAAGGATGACTACGTTATAATTCAAAACGAAAATTTGCAAGATACTAGTGAGAAAATGTGACAAGAAAATAAATTTAAAAACGAAAATAAATTGAGGAAGTCAATGGATAAATTTGTTTGCTAGCTAGAACCTTACATGTCCGTACGGGCTCCTGCCCTGTGATTCACATGGACATGGCGAGCGCTGCACAAGACACACAGCAGACGCATCCTTTTGCATGCCGATAAAACTCGCCAGAAAAAAATCCCCCAACTTTTTCTACTTCCCAATTAATTAAAGTACTACAGGACAAAACAATCCAAAGCAAATCCAGAACCAAAACCTGACGCTACAAAAGCTTACAAGGCATATCGAAATATATATCCTCCATTGGAGCTCTGGATTGATCCATCAATCGACACGTAACTCGGACACTGGACACTCGTCGCCATGCATGGCTTCGATCCCACTTCCTTATCCCATAATCTCTCCATATTTATAGTTATCTTGCGTTCATCACCTCCATCAGAAAAACTAAGCAAAAATCTGAGATATAATCGTATAGAGTTATGGATTTGAAAGGTAGGGTACTTGTGGTTTGCTTGCTGCTGTCTGCTTTTTTTCTGAGTGCTTTTGCGGTTGCTGTGGCTTTGGAAGATCCAGAGCTGAAGCAGTGCAAGCACCAGTGCAAACACCAGCGAGGGTTTGAGGAGTGGCAGAAGCAACAGTGCGAGAGGAAGTGCGAGGACTACATCAAGCAGAAGAGGGAACAGGAGGACCAGCGGAGGAGGTGGGAAGGAGGAGGAGGAGGAGGAGGAGGAGGGGAAGGAGGAAGTTTTTACATACGTGAGAGAGAGGAGTTCGAGGGGCGAGGGCAACAACAACAACAACAAGGAGACGAGAATCCTTACTTCTTCGAAGACCAGCATTTCGAGACGAGGGTTCAAACTGAGGAAGGTAGGGTTCAGGTTCTGCAGAAATTCAACGAAAGGTCTGATCTTCTGCGTGGGATTGAGAATTTTCGAGTCGGGTTTCTCGTCACGGAACCTCATGCATTCGTTGCTCCAACTCATCTTGATGCTGATTGTGTCCTATTTGTTTGCCAAGGCAAGTCACTTGTTTAGTAATTCTCTTAATTATTTTAAAAGAGACTTTGGATGCGGTCCCTAACTATGAATATTCTTTGACTAAAACCTTGTTGGTTTTCAATTTTTTATCTAAGTCCCTGAAATTAATGTGATAATTTATTTCTATGTACATTACTATATTTTTTAAATTAAAAATTTATATTTATATTTGTTTATATTAATGAGATTTTAAATAAAAAAACATAATTTGTGGAATTAAAAATATTAAAATATAAATATACTATTGTGTGTGTGTATATATAAACATGGGTACGTTCATCAAAATTAACCAAAAAATTATTGTATCAAAACATAAGTACATTCTTCAAAATCACAAAAAAAAAAAAGAAATATTAGGCTTAATAATATTAGTAAATTTCTTCGATTAAACTTAACACGGATACATTCTCAAATCAAAGAAAAAAGAATGTACCCATATAAGTTTAAAAATGGATTAGAAAAAAATTGAATAGATTTTATATATATAAAAAAGGGTACATTTTACATATAACAAATTGGTATATTTAAGAATGAGTACATTTTAAGATTAAAAATTTGAAAAAAATTACATGAATTGGTACATATAATTAGCATGGGTACATTTAGAAAAAATTAAAATGGGTACAAATACAAATAAAACTTTAAAAAATATGGGCATAAAAAGAAATTAATATATGGGTACAAATTAAAACTAAAAAGAAAATTGGTACAAATTAAAAATGGGTACAAACTAAAAATAAAAATAAAAATATATGATAAAAAATTTAACTATAAATATACTAATTGTAACATTTTTAACATTAAATGAATATATTTAGAAATAAAAAATATTTTATTATTGAAATAATTAATGATGTTATTAATACCAAGGACCTTGATCAAAAATTGAAAAGGAATAAGGTTTTAATCAATGGAGTGGCAAAAGTAAGGATGAGAACCTAATTTCTCCTTATTTTAATTATTGTGTGATACTGAAATCACGTCTACCTGAGCAATCATAATATGTAATAAATATATATATATATATATATATATATATATATATATATACTCACACACACGTAATATGCTGTTACATATTTATTGAAACTATAATCTATGTGCTGGTGATTTCAGTACTACATAATAAGATGAGAGGATGAATTATGTGTACGCTTATTAACTCATTAAGACGTTAATACCACAACCACTAAGTTTTCACTTTTTGGGTCCTAAATAATCCATTTTTTTCTCCTTTTATGTGAATTAAGGCCGGCCAACAATCACACTGGTGAGGGAGGAGAAGAAAGAGAGCCACAATCTTGAACGTGGAGATCTCTTTAGGATTCCGGCAGGCACCCCATTTTATATACTCAACAGAGACGATAATGAAAGGCTCCATATTGTCCAACTTCTCAAAGCAGTCTCTACCCCCGGCGAATACGAGGCGTTTCACTCGGCCGGCGGCCAAGACCCCGAATCCTTTTTCAAAGCATTCAGCCCCGAAGTTCTCCAAGCCGCTTTTAAGGTAACATATTTCAATTCCATTCTGTTGAATATTTGTCAATTTTTACTAATATGGCGGGTAAATTATGTTTGTGCTTCTAATTAAACAGACGGATAGGAATAAGTTGGATAGGCTATTTGGGCAGCAGACGCGAGGCAGCATCATAAGGGCCTCCAAAGAACAAGTACAGAGAATGAGCCAGCAGCATGGTCATGGCGGCAGTGAAGGCATTTGGCCGCTGCCTTTCCATGGCGGTGAATTAACTTCAAAAGATTCATTCAATCTTTTTAAGAAGCATCCTTCCCAAGAAAACAAGTTTGGCCGTCTCTTTGAAGCCGATTTCAAAGACTTCAAGCAGCTTCAGGAGTTTGACCTCCTCGTCTCCTTTGCTAACATCACCAGGGTAAGAATTAATATATGAAAAAAAATACTGGTTCGAGCTGAAAAACATGTTTTCACAAACCATAGTTGGACACATGCATAAATTCATCCCTTCATGTTTTTGATGACTTACTTCGATCCTTTCGCGTTTTTAGTGATTGACTTTTCTTATTAAGTGTGAACTTGCTTCTTTCATATAAGCTTGTAAACTCATCTTTTCGTGTCTAATGACTTAATTTTGCGCATGCGTGTCAAAATGTGATTTCGCAAAAGTAAGGATTTCTACTTAGATATGTTGCAGACAGTGATTTCACTGAACTCTTGAATTCAGAAGAGCGACATGTTCGTATTTCTTTTTAAATTTTACCAATCCAATTCACACAAATCCTACGTAGCTTAAAAATGAGTAACCAATGAATTCTATGTTTTTGTTGTGATACAGGGTGCTATGGAAGGTCCATTTTTCAACTCAAGGGCTACAAAGATATCAGTTGTGCTAGATGGTGAAGGCCACTTTGAGATGGCATGCCCGCATGTTGGTAAACAACGCCAGCACAGTGGAAGGTCGCAGCAGAGACAAAAGAGCAGCCCAACTTACCAAAAGATGAGAGGAGACTTGAGGCGAGGAGCGGTGTTTGTTGCCCCCGCCGGCCATCCTGTCACAACCATTGCCTCAAGAAACAATAACCTCCAACTCCTCTGCTTCGAGGTCAATGCTCGAGACAACATCATGTTTCCACTGGTAGGGAAGAACAATGTGGTGAGCCAGTTCGATAGGCAAGCCAAGGAGCTCTCGTTTGACGTGCCGGCGAGCGAGGTGGAGAGTATTTTCAACAACCAGAAAGATGAGTTGTTTTTCGAAGGACCAAATGAGCAGCCTCAGCACGGGCTTATGCATGAAAGTTGAGGTTTTGTGAGAAGCCCTAAGGAGGAGGATGTTTCAGTTTTGGGGTACCGATATGTATATTATAACGCGGTCAACTAATGTAAATGTTGGGTTGTAACCTTAAATAAGAGATCAGGACTTCTGTGGTACCTATATGTATATTATAACGCGGTCAACTAATGTAAATGTTGGCTTGTAACCTTAAGTAAGAGATCAGGACTTGTATGCCAACTAAATGTTGTAAATTTCGGGTTGTGACCTTAAATAAAAGCAAGGGATGAGAGTATGCCTTGTTTTCATTTGTTTTGCGTTCTATTAATTTAGTGCACAACAAAATTAGAAAATCAGTTCATCGATAGCACAATTAAGTAGTGAAGGATACACGACTTTATCCTTGTTGCATCCTAACAATAGTGCTGGCAGCAGCTACTGTTTTTTTCCAGTTTTTCTGTTAAGCGAACTAAGAACTTGGCATCACAGTGATACCATTGTGTGCTTAGCCTACATCTCTACGTTAGAGTGCTCTTTTAGTTGTATTTTCAGGTAAATATTTTTATAGTCGTTAGTTGTCTTTCTTTTTAAAAAGAAAAAAAAAATCATATATGTATAAGATCGACAGCTCCAATTTATAAGATGATTGAGAGCAGGAAGCGTTAATGGGCCTAAACAATTAACTTTAAAAAAAATTAAAAAAAAGGGTGCGGAATCGTTAAAAACATATAGGTTTTTACCTTTTCTGCTTCTTATTCATCGTTATAATTTCATTACAAACAATCAATATCTCGTGGCATTGTAAGAATATATATATAGAGGGTAATGTTAGGAAGACTAAATGTGTGAACTAAATGTTATAAAAATTGATAATTAGATTATTACTTAAATGTTGATTAACGTGCTTAATTATAATTGGCAACACATCATTTAGTTTACAAATTTAGACTCCTTACGTAAAAGAATAGTTGTTAGAGGCAGCTAGCTATAGCCTTGGATTCGTACTGTCTTCTCCGTCAAACATTACTTCAAGAATAGTCACAAGAAACTACACTTCCTTCAACTACTCGTCCAAGTCCCCCTCACTATTCCTCAAGAGCTGGATGGGTTTCTCCAAAAACTTGCTAACAATCTCACTACTCTAAATCCACCGCTAGCATGCTTTCCTCGTCCGATACTTCTGAACCCTTACGTAAGATTCTTCAACTTCTCGTCTCCAATTCTACGACTCTCTCCGCAGATGCCTCCAACCTCTGGATTATAGCAGAAACTTCTTTCTCCAGCTGTTTATCAACATACTTTCTAGTCCTTGTTCGCTCAGGCTTCGAGAGAATGTGAGCGTCCAACTCGAACAAAGTTTGGTAATCACTAACAAATTCACGTTGAGTAGATTCTTGAAACTTGACTCTTTGGAATAGGCTTTGCGGCATGATGTGTTGTGATGACCGAACCGGCCTTACAAATAAGGTTATGGCGATGATGGCCTGGTGGTGCAATGGAGAATGGCATCGGCAGAACGGCCATTTTTCCTTTTCCGGTTGCATGGTTTTTGTAGGTCTTTAGTTTGTTGAAGTATGTAGTAGGCTAGTAGCGAATTAGCTAGGGTGGATTAGAATCGGTCACTTAACCAAACCAAAACAAAAACTTATTAGAGCCGGTCAATAAAAACGATTCACAATTATATTTTAAAAACAATACTGTTACTCAAAGCATGAGCAGTGGCAGAGCCGAACTTTTTGGTGAGGAGGTGTTTGGATCAAAACTTGAACTTTGGGCTCAAGAAAGGAGCTGGCCCAAAGGGATGCCTAGGGGAGAGCCCGGCCTAAGCCCAGCCAAAGCCCAGAAAGCAGGAAATGGCCTTTTCTGACTTGGTGCAGCTCATGAAGACCACTTGCTTACCTACCCAAAGGCCAAGTGGTATAGACTGACCAACTACACAGCCCATAAAGTACTTTATGGTGGCAGTACATGTAAAATAACTGATGAGTCATCACCCTTCAAACCGCATTCGGGCAAGGTTGCTGCTACAGGAGACCAAGCCGAGTTGTCTATATAAGAAGAAAGAGAAACCAGGAATAAGGACACTCAATCAAACAAACAAATGCAAGCACAAACTCTGCTCAAAGCCAGATTTGCCTTCAAAACGAAGTTGTAGTCAGCCCAAGCCTTCATCCCTCGCGGGATAAACCTTCACTCAAACCCTTGTAATAGCTCTGCTACCTTGTTCAACCTTCCTGTAGTATCGATTCATCTTTTGTAATCTCTCTCTCTCTAAAGCTTTCAGACCCTTGATAAACTATAAAGATAGGAACATGCAAGACGACCAGGCTTGCCCGACAAGGTTAAACCTTGCCCGACCTTCTTTGTTTTTGTCTTTTCATTCATTAGCCTAGCAATATGTTGTATACTTCCAGTTATATTCAAGTTATTTCTAGCAAGATGACTATTAAAAGGCTTTCTCAGTACTCGGATCCGATTTGAATATATCTTCAGTGTTCAAACCAGATCCAAGTCCTAAGCCCTCGGGCATGTAAATCTGATTAGTTAAAAGTCCTTGGCCTCAAGGCATAAAAAAGAACCTTATGTGGACTTAACCCATCCACGACAATCCTTGATAAACGAGAAGTCCGAAGTTACTTGGGGCGCAAGTAATCGACCTACCTCTTAGTCTTATTTCTATTACATTATGATTATCATAGAACGCTTAAGCATGGAAAGGATTCTGATAGGAAGCCTCAAGGCCTACACCTAAGGCCCTACGAAGGCACCTATTTGGATTCATTCCGTTCTGCGGTCTAGATTGTTTGAGTATAAGAACGAACTCTAATGGGAAACCTCAAGGCCTACATCTAATGCCCTACAAAGGCACCTATTTGGGTTCATTCTACCTCTCAGACTCGGGTAATCAGAAGTATAATAGTTATAAGACTCATGCATTCACGAGAACAAATATGATGTGCTCGAGCACTGGTTTAGTTATTGATATGAAGCCTCAAGGCCTACACCTAAGGCCCCACAAAGGCACCTGTCATAACTAACACAGTTTCTCGGGTGTATACATATATACAACCAAAACTCGACATCCATTTCACATCTGCCATATTGAAGATGGCAGTGACACGCCTGAGCACCTAAAAGTTAACCTTGATTGTGAGCCTCAAGGCCTACACCTAAGGCCCCACAAAGGCACCTCTCAAAGTTAACTCTGTCCTTCTCTTTCAGCCTTACCCGACGAGCCTTGCCCGACAAGATTTGCCCGACGAGACTTGCCCGACAAAGCCCGACAGTGAAGCAGAAGCCCGACAGCAGCCCTCCACCGGCGCCAACCTCCCGGGGAGCTGTGTGCTCGTCGGCCAGGAAACATCCCCGACGGAAATTCCTGACGCGAACAGGAGGGGCCTCTCACAAAGGATTTTTTTTTTAATATAGTATTTACAAATCTATTAAACATCATGTTAATTATATATATATATATTAAAAGTAATCAAATGTCCAATATAACATGCATAGATAATATTACATATTCACAAAAATTATAATTGCCCGCGACGAGTTTTTATGTTTTAAAACCATTGTATTATAACTTCGTCGCCTATACTATTAAATTCAATGAAGTTAATAAAAACTTTACAAACCGTAACTCTCATGTATTATATAGAATAAAGAAGAAACAATAGAGAACTAAAGAAATTTAAAACTTATTTGTTGAATACATTTCGAATTTGGGATGACAAATTAAACGTATGAGATTTCAACAAGAAAATAGGGGAATAGCTCTGGAACCTGACAACACTGTTAAAGAGTTTATAATGAAAACTGAAGATTTCTCTTCAAAGAAATGCGAAATATTGCTTTGATTTAAATGCTATTAATTTGTGTTAGGGAAATAAATAAAATACTAAAGTTAATTGTGAGATGAGATGTTGTAGTTATGTATGAAATTTTTGGAAAGCAGGACCTCAACTCTTCAAGCAAAAGAAAGACGCATAATTTCCTAATATATAAAAGTCAGGATGGGCCTAGGCACTCCCTCCGCCAGTGAGCATGAGTAGGAGTTCCTACTTAAAATTGTTCTTTGCCAATCACAGAACTTTGTGTTTACAATCAGAACCGTTTATATTATAAATCACTCTATCTCGTCTCTGTAAAAAATCAATATAACTAAGGTCGGTTATTCATCGAATTGTATAAAAACAGATAAACAGATTTGATAAAAGCATTATGAATCGTCGACGTATCTACTACAATAGATTGTTCAAACGACCTTGGTTGTATTCATTTTTTGCAGAGATGGTCTTTATTAAGTTATTTATAATATAAACAGTTCTGATCATAAACACAAAGCTCTGTAATTCAAACACGGAGAGTTTTGAGTATGAGTTCCTACTTATCTTTGAGTAGCCAAGCATTATTCATATTTTAATAGCTTATTGAAATAGTCATTGGGTCATGCTATAATATAATTTGATAGCAATTTCTTCTTAATAAATGATTTCCGCACCCTCATTTCCTGATACCAAAATTTCCTTTCCTTTTCCGCCCCTTCCCTGAACCTATTCAATTACAATAAGCCCATCTGTTCATGGATAGGCCCAAAAGAAAATTCATATTTCACATTTTACAACTTTGGACCCGCCTTCTTCCCTCGCTCACTTCGACACCTTCTCTCGCTCCCTCTGTGATATTCAAAATTTCATCTTCTTCTTCTGCCAGGCTCTTTGCATCCAACTCCGGCGACATGCCGACGCCAAATTAACAGTAACCATGCCCACCTTTCTAGTACTTGAACTTATTCTTGCATGTCCTATGCGATGTACTTCTCCTTTCAACCTCAGTCGATCACCACCTGCTTGATAAAATGCCTCAGCGAAGTTGGCCGCTTCAATGTCTTTGGTTACTTGCTTCTCTGGGTAGAATTTCTGGTGATTTTCGGGTAGTGAGTTGATTAGTAATTTTTCTTTGACTGGATAAGATGTTTTGTATGAAGAAATTCAGCTATCGGACAACTTCAGTTTGCCCATCTGTTCTTTATCTTCTACTTGCTGATGCTAGTTGTAGTGTAGCTCGGATATCGGAATCTCATCTTCGAGCTTATTCGAGTGCCGGGTCAGTTTGTGGGTGTCTCGGCTCTTCTTCTTTGGCCAAGTCAAAAGTCCGAGATGATAAACTTACACCTAAAGGAAGCTTCTTTTCGACTATGGCGGGAACAATCTTGGTCCAGGCTCGAGATCCGGCTAAGTTAACTGTGGAGATACAGAATGCAATTGATGAGCACAGACTAAGTGATGCTTGGAAGTTGCATGAGCAGCATATGCAGATGGAAGGGTTTCCTAGGAAATCCGTTATGAATGAGCTTGTAACGAGTTTCGTGGAAAGCTTTGATGTTCAGTGGCTGGAGAAAGCGTACGGGCTGGTAGAACATGCTATTGAGAAAAACAAACTTAATTTGTTAGAGAAGGAGACGCTGGTTTATCTGTCTTTTGGGCTTGCCAAAGCAGGATTACCTAATCCTGTGTCGACTGTTCTGAGAAAGATGGTAGAGATGGAACAGTTTCCCCCTGTTGCTGCCTGGTCTGCAATCTTGGCTTACATGTCTCGAACAGCTCAAGGGGCTTACCTTGCTGCAGAGTTGATTCTCGAGATAGGTTACCTATTCCAAGATAACAGGATCGATCCGCGTAAGAAGTGTAATGCACCTTTGATTGCTATGAAGCCTAATACTACTGCTTTCAACGTTGCTTTGGCTGGCTGTCTCATGTTTGGGACAACTAGGAAAGCCGAGCAGATCCTTGACATGATGCCTCGGGTTGGTGTCAAAATGGACGCTAACTTGTTGATATTAATGGCACAAGTATATGAGAGAAATGGACGAAGAGATGAGCTTACGAAACTTCAACGATACATAGATGAAGCTCACAACCTTACCGATATCCAGTATCGGCAATTCTACAACTGCTTGTTGACTTGCCATTTGAAATTCGGGGATCTAGATTCTGCATCCAACATGGTCTTGGAAATGCTAAGGAAAGCAAAAGCAGCACGAAATTCTCTTGCAGTAGCAACACTGGTATTTGATGCTGCTGGAAAGGGCAACCAGTCTCTTGGACCGGGATCTCTGTCCAGTAAAAGTTCAAGCTATGTAGAATCAAATGGTTGTGAAGAGAGTAGCCCGTTAGTATCTTATGATGAGTTTTCTAGGGATAGAAATTTCTTGGGACTTGAGACTGATGCAAAGGAAGTACTTGGTGCAGTGTTAGCTAAGTTGCAGAGCCAAGTCAAATTGGTAACAACTGACCGCGGTATCCTCCAACCAACTGAAAAACTTTTCGTGAAATTAGTCAAGGCGTTTCTGGAAGCGGACAAGACCAAGGATTTGGCAGAGTTTCTTATAAAGGCCGACAAAGAAGACTCCCCAGCATCCAACGACGATTCAGCCTTGGTTCATGTAATTAATTCGTGCATATCACTTGGATGGTTAGACAAGGCGCATGACCTTCTCGATGAGATGTTTTTGGCTGGTGTAAGAACTGGTTCAGCTGTATACTCCTCTCTTTTAAAAGCATATTGTCAAGCAAAGCAAGCAGGAAATGCAGCATCACTTTTAAGAGATGCTCGTAAAGCCGGGATCCAGCCAGACTCAAGCTCTTACGAGGCATTGATCCAATCGAGGGTTCTTCAAAATGATACACAGGGAGCCCTCCATTTGTACAGAGAGATGAAGGAGGCTAAGATACCAAAAGCTGGCCATCAGGAGTTCGAGAGGTTAGTACATGAATGTGCAGGGGACGGTGAACCTAAGTTGATGGTAAAGCTCTTGCAGGAAATCAAGGAAGGGCAGAAATCCGATGCTGGGGTTCACGACTGGAACAACGTAATCCATTTCTTCTGCAAGAAGAGACTCATGCAAGATGCTGAGAAGGCGCTGACGAAAATGAGAAGCCTCGGGTACACCCCAAATGCACAAACATTCCATTCTATGGTAACTGGCTATGCTTCTGTAGGAGGAAAGTATACAGAAGTGACCGAGTTGTGGGGTGAGATGAAGTCCATTGCTGCTGCCACCTCAATGAAATTCGACCAGGAGCTCCTGGATTCGGTTCTTTACACCTTCGTGAGGGGCGGATTTTTCAGCCGAGCAAATGAAGTTGTGGAGATGATGGAGAAAGGGAAGATGTTTGTCGACAAATACAAGTACCGGACGCTTTTCTTGAAGTACCATAGAACAAGTTACAAGGGCAAGGCTCCCAAATTCCAGACAGAATCCCAACATAAAAAGAGGGAGGCTGCATTGGCGTTTAAGAATTGGGTTGGAGTTTGTTGAAGAGAATGCCTTTATTTGCTTCATACATGCCTCAATTTTAGCCTAATCAAGTTAATAAAGTATGATTTGCTTGCTTATGTCAATTAGTTCTTCACTCAACGGTCCACCACTAATATATTCCCTAACTTAACTACCTATGAGATTTTATCACAAAACGCCCTAGTATAATTAGGTATGAAACCACTCAATATAATATTTTGCGACAGGTTTTTGATTTTTCAATAGATTTTATTAATTCACATATTATAATATGAGTGAATGATATGTTGATTTGTCACAAACCTAAGGTATTGTAATCATACTAGATCGATTTGATATAATATAAGTGAATTAGTAATATCACACGACGATGTGATAATACGCTGAAACTTCTCAATATTAATCACGTAGCTCACTCAAACTATAACACATGAACTAGTAGCACTATGTGAACGTATCAAAATTAAGAATTTGAGAAAACCAATTGCCAAAATTATTCATCTCAAATTAGACTATTGAGTGAAGAATCTTTGTAGATCTTTCTTTTACAACTAAACCAATACCGTTTCACATTTTTATTCAACAACCCTTCTAATATAAAAGCTTTCATCAATAGAACACTAATCTTCATTAGAACATACTGAAAACATGTGAACAAACATATAATAAGTGTTCGTATTTAAAGAGTCTACAATAATTTATTGATTTTCAAACATAGGGATTAATCAGGGTAGTGGCAGTGACCAAGATTTTTAGAATAGTACTTATGTGATATTCCTTTTGTTTTTGAAAATTATTGTTGTAGTAATTGTTTGATCTCTGTTGGCTGCTGAGAAAATAAAGAAAATTTTTGAGTCGTGAAACTATAATTTTTCTTCTCCTCCTTCTCCTTCTCTTTTACTATTTTCGTGTTGTGATTGCATAATTTCTGTTTGGCAGCTGAGAAAATCCAAGGAACTAAGTAAAAAGGGAAAATGTTTGTGTTGTTGTGATGTATGATTCTTCTTCTTCTTCTTTATTTTTGCATCTATTCTGCTGTTTGAATTCCTCTGTTTTCCTTCTCAATCATAACTACGATTCTCCATCAACAATATATGTGAATTATACATTACTGCAAAGTTGTTTATATGCCTGTGGCAGCAAACTTACTGAAATTTGATGTGTTCGGAATTTAATTTCGCTGCGTGATGCAGAACCTTCTTGCCTTTTGCTCACTTGAATGCCGTGACCACCAATTTAACATCGAGAACGTAACAGATCAACCAAAGCAAGTACCTCTTCAATCTACTAAAACCATGTACAGCATGACATACAATGTGAATGGCTGAAGAAACTAGCTAGGCGCTACCCAGGCGGCGGATGGTAGTCATGTTTTTGAGATTGGCATTGCACTTTTCAATTAGCAATGGTTCGTCTTGTACATTTAGATTGTCACATTCAGCTTATCGTTGAAATTATTATTTCGGTGTTTTGTTATTGTGGTTATGCTGGAACTGAAACATCTTATGTAAGACTTCGGAATGCAAGCTGGAACGGAATTTCCGTTTCCTCCATTGGCATTCCGAATCCAAATCCGTAAATTTCCGAATCTGAACATTTTATAAAAAGATTGGATGGTAATTGTATTTATTTTCTTCAATTTACTAAGTTGGATAAGGGATCCATATTGCCTAACACTCTTGTAGCCACCATCCTCCCATCAGGTTTAATTTCTTGTAGAGATTATGGCCCACTGAAGTTACACATTGGGCTACTATGTTCTAAAGCCCAATTATTGTGGACTTTCAAGTTCGAGTTAATGAGCTCTAGAGACCAATCGAACAATTTGAGGTAATAAGTTCTAGAGCCCAATTATGAACTATGAAAACCGTTTCTACAACACTCATCACGAGATTTCCTTAAGGACGAGGCTCAATAAATATGTATGAGCAGGGGTGAAGCTACATAGGAGCGAAGGGGGCCGACCGCCCCTCCGTTCGTCGAAAAACAAAGGCAGGAGCGATGCTTGAACCCCCCTGGTTCAGCCGGAAACTAGGAAGCACTGCGCTGTGGTTCTGAAACTAGAAACTTGCGCAGCTCCCTGCGCGCAGGGTTTTTTTATTTTAATTTTAAAATTCAGGCCAAAACGACGTCGTTTTGGGCCTGGTAAAAAAAATTAATTTTTTTTTTTGTAAACGACTTCGTTTGGGTCTAATCAAATAAAAAAAAACGGGGGGATCACTGGTCCCCATCCCCATCCCAATCCCACCCCGTTTCAATTAACCCCCACCCTTTTCCTAGATAACAAATCCCATCCCCCACCTTTACTCCCTTTTTCCCCCACACGACAAAACCCTCCCAGTCCCAGATTTAACTTTTCAAAACTGTCCCAAATCCTAGGAACACAAGAAAGTAGCCACCCCCACCCTGTTTCGTTGGTTGGCCACCAAGACCACTGTCCAGTCCATAGTCAAGACGCCACGCCAGCAGCTCCAAGTAAAATTTTAATTTTTTTTAATTTTTATTTATTTCAAACCCTAATTGATTAGTGAATACAAAATTTTGTTTAATTGATATAGGATTATAGAGTTATACATTATATGGTTATTGATTATAGATTATTCATATGAATACTATGATTATTGATTTTTTTTTTTTGTTTTGAAGTATATAAAAGAGAATTGATACATTATATATACATATAGGAACTTGAATCACATATAGTCTAGCAAGAAAAAAAAAAGCTGAACATGGTGAAGACTTTTACATCATATTTACATTAACATAATAAACCCCAAGTCAACCAACTAAAACCCTCATTCAAATGCATTGTTGTTGTTGGTACAGATTAATTACATTCGTAGTCTACTCTAGGATAAAATTTGAATTCTTGATTATTCATAATTTCATATGATTGTTGGTACTGATTAATTAAATACGTAGTATACTCTAGGATTAAGAGTCTAAGATATATATATATATATATTTTCTTTCGTTATACAGTTACGTAATGGAACGATACTATAATAAACAATGCTTAAATCCTTCTCCAAATATTCCGGATAGTCCTTCTCTTCCTTCAAATATTCCGGGTAGTCCTCCTCCACCTTCAAATATTCCGAGTAGTCCTCCTTCGAGTATTTCGGGTAGTGCACAACAAAGTGAGGTTACTGAGTTGGATGAAATATTAGCTAATCTTCCTGCAGACCCTGGACTGAGACGTCGAATGCTTGATTATCCACTCAATTGTCACGAAGCTATTCATAGATACTACCTCCAAAATGAACCTTGTCAACCTAAATCTCACATCATGCCAAGGAAAGCTAGCGACAATCGATGTTTTATCACATGTTGGTTGGAGTATAGTATAGTAAAAGATGCTGCATTTTGCCATTATTGCTATCTTTTTAAATATGATTTTGATAAAGCAGGTGGTAGTGGAAGTGATGTCTTCATTGAAAAAGGGTTTACAAATTGGAGGAAAGGACCCGAAAATTTTCGAGTCCATAAGGGAGGTGTTGGAAGTCTTCATAATAAAGCTATGCAACAAGCTAAAGACTTGATGACACAAAAACAACACATTAAAACATTTATGATCAAGCAAACTGATGAAGCTCGCGTTAATTATCACACTTTACTGAGTGGAGCACTTGATTGCACAAGGTGGTTGTTGCGACAGGGTTTGGCTTTTCGTGGGCACAATGAATCTTTGAAATCGAGCAATAGGGGTAATTATATATAGCTTATGCAATTTCTTGCTGATCATAATGAGAAAGTTAGGAAGGTTGTGTTTGAGAATGCTCCCAAGAATCTCAAATATACTTCTTCCGATATTCAAACAGATCTTGTTTGTGCTTGTGCTATTGAAACTATTAATGCAATCACTAAAGATATGGAAGGAACATTTTTTTCTCTCTTGGTTGATGGATCACATGATGCTTCCACTAAATAGCAAATGGCGGTGGTATTGCATTATGTGAACAAAAAAGGAGAAGCAATTGAAAAGTTTTTGGGTGTTCAACATGTCTCCTCTACAACTAGTAGCTCACTTGAAGATGCCATTGAGAGATTGTTTGCTACAACAAATTTGAGTATGTCTAAGTTACGAGGACAAGGTTATGATCGGTAATATGAGAGGTGAGTTAAATGGTCTTAAAACAAAGATTTTGAACAAATACCCTCAAACATTTTATATTCATTGTTTTGCACACCAACTCCAACTAGCTCTTGTATTCGTGGCAAAGGAAAATGAGGATGTTGCCAATTTCTTCATCAATGCTAGTAGTTTGGTGAATCTTATTGGATGGTCATGCAAGCGTGGTGATGCATTTAGAGAGAAACAACAAGAACAAATTCAGAAAGCTCTTGATATTGGTAATCTTGAAACGGGTAAAGGCTTAAATCAAGAAAGTAGTCTCATGCCTCCATGTGATACACGGTGGAACTCGCATTATGGTACAATATTTAGTATTATTGTTATGTTTGAAGTTATGGTGGAGGTGGTTGAATAGATTAAAAGTGATCGCAACCAAGATAATCTCGGTGAAGCAACTAGGTTATTCAAAGCATACAAACTTTTGATTTTGCGTTTCACCTTTTCTTAATGAGACTTATATTGGGAATTACTAATAAGTTATCACAAGCATTGCAAAAGAAAGATCAAGATATTGTGAATGCGATGACGTTAGTGGAAGTATGCAAACAAAGACTACAATCCTTGAGAGATGATGACTTTGGGGACTTGTTTCATGATGTAGAAAGGTTTTGTAAGGAGCATGATATTATCATTCCTAACATGGAGGATTTGCATTTTGTACCTGGAAAATCAAGGCGTAAAGCTCCAAAAATCACAAACTTCCATTACTATCGTGTGGACCTCTATTTTCAAGTCCTTGATATGCAACTAAAGGAATTGAATGATTGCTTCAATGAGGTAAACACCGAGTTGCTTCTTTGTATGGCATGTTTGAGTCCAGTGAATAATTTTGCATCTTTTGACAAAGCAAAAATTGTTCGTTTAGCCCAACTTTATCCTCAAGATTTTGATCATATGGACCTCATGAATCTTCCAGTTCAACTTGACAATTACATTCATAATATGAAGGTGCATAGTGAGTTTTCATCGTTGAGAGGAATTAGTGATCTTGCAAAAGAGTTAGTGAAGATCGGGAGGTGTGAAACCTATATGTTAGTGTACAAGCTTCTTACATTGGCTTTGGTGTTACCAGTTGCAACCGCTTTGGTGGAGAGAGCTTTTTCTGCTATGAAGATTGTGAAAACACCATTGCATAACAAAATGGGAGATCAATGATTGAGTGATAGCATGGTTGTTTACATTGAGAGAGATGTATTTACTTTTATTGATAATGAGCTTCTTATGCGACGTTTTCATGACATGAAACCTCGTCGGCAACAATTGTAATTTGTTTGTATTGATTAATTATGGAAGACATTACTATATAAAAAGATGTAGTTGTTGCCTTTTTTTCTTTAACCTTGAACTCTTTTAAGTTCGTCCCTCCCCCCGAGAAATCCTGGCTTCGCCACTATGTATGAGGATGCATGAAACGAAGTGGTATACTAGATGTTTAGGTTTGGTTTACGTGTAAGTAAATTTGGTTGTCACAAGGAATATATATCCATGTTTTTGAGACACAATGACACTTTTAACGAAAATCTTTGAAGGGCAAGACATAAAAGAAAAGTATAAGTATCACGACTAGTAAACTCAAATGTCTAGGTTCAAGTTTACATGCAAGTTTGGTTATCACTAAGTCCATTGACAGATCCATATTGGGACTCGGAGGCTGGAAAAAACACAAGGCATATCCTTTAAGGGCCCTTCAAATGCTGATACTAGACCTTGTGTGTCCACTAAATGTTTGATGAAATGTATGATCAGCATGACTAATCGGCATCACTTGGCAATTGGTAGGGATCTCGACAAAACACAACGCACAACATGTCTTAGCAAAGGACAACCAGAACATTAAATGTTTGACAAAATGGACCGTTAAAAACTGGAAAACAAAATTGCGTTTTCATTTTCATTTAAAAAAACTTTGATTTTTTACACTATGATCTTCGAAATTAGAATCTTGGATCCACCACTACTTAAGTCATCTCTAATGCACAAAAATTTTGAACTCAATTGTGTAGATTAAAATGGCCTAAGGAAGAGGGCCTTACTAAGTTGTCCTTGTTAATTTTGTGAAAAAATAGAAAACTCAATCGCAAAATGATTAGCCACGAAGTGATTAATTAAACGCGTACCTAAAATCCTAAATCACTTGAAGAATTATCAGAGCCAATTAAAGCGATGAGTGATGAGTGACGTCTTTCAAATACGAGGTGGAAAATTTTCGAAACACGAGAAGGGTCTGCCAAGACTGCCATGGCTGACTGAAGAAGCTACAGCCTCGATACTTCTGAAGAAAGAGGGTGTGCACGTGGAAGTTAATATATAGAAAATGCCAATTAATTATTAATTAATTAATTAGTCTTCAAATACGACACTAACGATGATATCACCATCACAAATATTGTAGACAGTGAGTAATTAATATCTGCCTCTGTTGACGACTGCTGACCGTTGAATCATCGCAAGCCATCTTGTGCGTCTGACTCACTGAGTCGTACTCAGCAGCAAGCAGCACTGGCGCCTTGTACAACAAGCAATGGACAATGACTTTAATTTCCCCCTAAAACCCTAATTAAAAAAAGTTCTTATGTAACCATGACATCAGTCAAAACGTTGCAGTTTTGTACTTTCTCCGATCATACTATATCTAGCTTTAGATTTTATTAGCTTTCAGAAGTTATCTCCAGAGACATTGCCACTTCCATGTTTAAGACCAAATCATTCTGTCAATATTTCCAGACAATGAGTAAATGCAGATTAGGCTTTAGGGTTTAGTGCGTCACACACACTTCATTATTCCGAATCGATCCTCTCATTGTGTTTTGGCACTTTGCTGTCTGGATCCTGGAAGTTGTTCACAATATTCATTGGTTTTAGGGTTTCTAGGGTTTTGGGGTTTCTAAGGTTCTTAGGGTTTTTGAAAAGTGGGAAAAGTGGAATTTTTGTTTGTGTGCATTGTAAATTGTAATTATAAATCAATAGTTTGATGATGGCGTGTGATGAGTAGGGTTTTGAGGTCATAACTTTGACTGGGTGGGACTCTGTAGAAGAAAAAAACGCATGCTTAGAACATGCCCTCGTGCCATCTTCAAGCGTGCGGCAAATATTGTCAGAATTTCTTGGACAAATTCCATGTTTAGAAAATGTTTCATTTAGAAGAGGAGAACACTTGCGTTAGAATTGGAGACCACTTAAGGAGAAAGAAGAACCGGTTATAAAATTTATACGGTGAAATATGATGTAACATTAGTGATGATCGAATGAGAACTTTCCTCGCTTCTGGAAAGGAGGATAGTATGTCGTTTAACAAATTTTGAAACCCATTCAAAAAGGAAAAAGTGAAGTAGCAGCTAGCTAACATGATTTCTTCTCACTCTTCAATCTGATACTGTTTAAAGTGATACAAATGTGGTTTCAAATAACGGTAGTGATTGGTCATGTGCAACATATATGTGCAAAGTCATCATTTAGATCGTATGTATAAAGGAAGAATCAAAGCTAGCTAGGACCACATGACGCAGCTGCAGCATAAGCAAGTAAATGATTGAATGTTGCATTGCATCAGGCATATTGATCATGACAAAACACTGAAATTACAATGATATATATACATCATGCAGGTGCAGAAAATATGTAGTTGGCTATCATGACTACTGCTGCTGCTTGTGATGCTTTTAAGATATTTGGATCGAATCGATACATCTATGCGTTAATAGATTATAGTTAATTTGAATAGGGTAACGATTTTGACAATCCGTTTTCAAAGGACTTAAAATTAACGTGATTATTTTCGGTTTTAACGAATAGGTTCTCTACTTATATCAAGTAGCGTATGATGGCGGTCATGTATCCCCCTTCAGGACTATCTTTGAAGGAGGTAGGGAGGTTCGACTTAACTTGTTCCCAATAGGGTACTACAAAAGAGGATTGAATTCGGGTCATCAAGAAGCATGATTGATTCTTCCTAAATCGATGTCCAGTCAAATGATGAGGACTGTAAATTGGTCGACAATATATCTAAGTATGTAGTCAGTTCATATATCCATCAGTGTAACACTTTTGTGAATGTGCCTATGTGGGATTAAATTATTTATATCCATTCAACTTATAACATGTCTTAAATTTTTAATGTTGCATCGTCTTAAATTCTTATGACGTGCCGATTCTTCTTATACAGATAAGTTAATTGTAATTGGTTTATAGTAAATTAGTTTACTAAATATGTAACCTAATGTTTTGTTGTTGTGATTTTAGAATATATCTTACATCAATCTCACTCCTTGAACTTCGTTACCTTATTAGACGCAAGATGTGAGGCTTGGAGACAAAATTTCGAGACTAATGTTCGGGTCATGGACGATTGGTAACTGGACATGGGATACCAAAATCCAACACAAAACAAAGTGTTTTATCAACTCGACCTTTTAAAGGTGAGCCCTTCCTTCACTTTTTCCCTTTAGGCTTCTTCAAAATCTGTCTAGGGTTTTGCGGTGTCTTAGACGACTATGTGTTCTTTTAAAAGCAAGATAATTTGGTTTTCTTCATAAAACAGAAACCAAATGTGTCACCCCCTCACCCCACTTGGATTTTCTGCCTCCCCTCTTTACTATTCATCACTTCTACAAAAGCTCATTAGGCTAAGCCTAGTGAGAAAATTCTCACACACAGACTTATTCAAGTTAGCTAGAATAGTATGCTCTCTGTTGGAGAACAATTCAGAAATAAACAAAAATAACAGAAATTCTAATATTTTATTAACCAAAATATACTTGCTATACAAAACGAAAATTACACAATAAATACAGAAATTAATGTTACTAACTTGATTACAGAAGGTAGAGGCTAGCGTAAAAGTTATGTCATTCGAACAGTATTTTCGCCCCACTCCTGTGCTTGTGGTTCTATAACGTCTGCTCGACCAGGATTCAACTACCTAATTCTAGAATCCGCACCGGATTCTAGAACTCTAGCGAATTTGCTTTTTGTGTGTTTACTCTTTAGAAAATTCGTACAGAAGGAAAGAGCAAGAAAAGATGATCCATTTTGGAAACTGTGATTGCAGATATATAGGCTGTTTCACACTCTTTCAAATACATGTTCAGTGTATTTGAAGGTACACAACTCTTTCTAAGAGTTGTCTTTTAATCAAAACGTTTTTAATTAATAAATTAATTAAAAACTTAATCCAAAAATTAAAATTAATGAATCAGATTAATTTTAAATTCCAAGGCCCCAAGTGCCCCAAGGCCCTTGTCTTGATTAATTAATATTAATTGTATTTAGGCTATTCAGATTAATTTTAAATTCCAAGGCCCCAAGTGCCCCAAGGCCCTTGTCTTGATTAATTAATATTAATTGTATTTAGGCTATATTATACAAGCCTAATCCACACAACCATAAGGCTCAAACTTTCAATCCATTTCCAAATGGCCCATGTTGTAATTACTAGACTAAAACATTAAATTTATATAAAGGTACTTGGGAATCTTATTTTCTCCAATGTGGGACAAGAGTCTCAAAACTTCCAACACTCTCAGCTGCCCTAAATTTGAATATTTTTCGGCGTAGTTTAGATCAATTTACAAGTCTTTTTGCCAAACTATTTAGCTAAACTGCAAGTAAGCACCTAATTCACTAATTCGATTAATACAAAAGCAGACATCCTGGCCAGAACTGAGAAACAGGAAGCAAAGCTTTGATCAAAGTAAATTCCGTGCTCTACTGGCCATGTACTGCATTGCTTATGCGTGCAGCCTGTGCTCAACTTTGCCTTGGAAGTTATGAATTCATCGAGATTTGTGCAACACTTCGACTTTGCTGTTTCTTTTCTTTCTTTTGATATGAATGAAATAAACCCTCTGTAGATGTACAAGTTACAGTCATATCTACTACAGTAGCATACAGTGATGCGCCACACATGAGCCAATATTTCCTTAGACAAAAGAACACTGCTGGACTCATTTCCGCAAAGATACAAAAGAGCATTGCACGCAGCACACATATATAGAAATAACCCGTCAAATGTATTAAAAGGAATGTTAATATGTGTTAAGTTGTATGTTACAAGTACGGAACTCATTCCCATGAAAGACACAAGTATTTTCCGACTCATGTTTCATGGCAAAAAAAACATCCAACTCATAATTCCAACAGAAGAATGGTAGATTTGAGAAATTTCACAATATTCTCCGACTCATATATCTAGCTCTTTCTATTAACATACTCATGTTATCAGTCACTCATTCAATTTCTCAATCGATTTTTCAAAAAATTTATGACGAAAATGCTATTTCAACGTTGGCAGTACTGCCAACTAGAAAAGTTGATGCTAACGCTACAAACAAGTAAGCTAGTGAATAATTTTATTATTGTCATAAGCATGTACGTTTTTTCCCACAAAACTATGTCGAGCATCTGCTTCGACTGGGCCCAAGGTGACTCCGTCCTTGCTTATATAACTTCAAACTTATGAAATACATATTAGTGTATGTAATATTTATTATTTTTACACTTACTTTTAAAAGTAGATGTAGAACAGCTTCGAGAAAGAAAAGAAAAAAGTGAAAAGGAATCATAACAGGAAGCAGGGAATCTCCGTAACTTGAATGATGTGTCCAAGTCGACAAATCCTGTGGGGCTCTCAGTTGCCACATTGGCAGAATTTGTAGGCCACATTTTTGTCGCTTCGATCAATTTCCTTTTGCATTCCCCACTCCAGCTTACTGCCACGTTTAAACGGACCCCGTCACCGCCAGCAGCACGTACCGTACATCACACTGGAAATTTCACTCCGTCGGTCAATGCCCTTTTACATTCCTCACTTCAGCTTACTCCACGCTCACATACAATTTAACTAGGATATTGACGAATTTCTACGGAATGATTTACGAAGAACAAGTTTATGAATAAAAGTGAAAAGTTATATCAATCTCATGATCATTTTGGCTAAAAAGGGTTAGTTTGACAAAATTACTCTTTAAAATGTGGTTACGTGGTTGCTCGCGTGATAATTTAACAATGGTGTTGACGGATTTTTCACAGAATGATCAAAATAATTTATAGTGGATAAACACAAGGACAGCTTTTAACTATTTTCAATTTAAAAGACCAAAATAAGAAGTTATACTAATCTCATATATTATTTTGGCTAAAAATAATTTATAGTGGATAAACACAAGGACCGCTTTTAACTATTTTCACAAAATGATCAAAATAATTTACGGTAGATAAACACAAGGAACGCATTTAACAATCTCATATACTATTTTGGCTAAAAAGCCTAACCACTTGGCAAAATTACTCTTTAAAATGTGGTTACGTGGTTGCTCGCGTGACAATTTAGCAATGGTATATGTCAAAGAGTTCCTATGTTTTCTAAAACATTTTAGTTCTCTTAAATTGTAAGATATGCCAATTCTTCCGTCAAATTGAAGATTATTTTCATCCGTTTTAATGGTGGAAAACTAACAAAAAGTACGATGAATTTGAAACATGAGGATAAGTTCCAAAACCAAACAGACAGTGTGGTGCACGCGCACATTGAGCGAGTGAGATAAGAGAGGAAAGTAGGTTCAAGTGGAGCACGGAAAACCCAATGAGACGGAGACGGGTCTTGGTGTTGGGAACAAGGGCCGTTTTCATGCGCGCGGATTTCAGTTAAACTTTAACCTTTTTCACCTTTCGGTAAAAACCGACCAGACTTCCAACACTGTAACAAAGTTTTATGTGGAAAAATGGAGAAAATTTTCAACGTGATTAGAACACGAGTGATTCATTACGTGTTATTATATAAGTGATACGAAGTTTAATTTTTTAAGTTATTAATTTTTTATCACACATATCTCACCATTTGTATAATATAACATATGTACTATCCTGTATTTTGATTACATTGAAAAATCTCACGGAAAAATTGCAACTTCTAGCAGTATTATTGGTCAATACAATTAATTAATATTTTTTCTTCTTCTTTTATTTGGGAATGTATAAGTACAAATTATTTGCTTTCTTTCTTGAAGTTCGTATATTTATGTAGGGTTTGATTTTCCAACTTTTTCAGTGAGTGTCTGTCATCCCATGCTATGAAATTAACATAAAAAAAAGTTTTAAATTTGAATAACTACTCAATCTTTACGGTGATCTCAAATTGGTGATATCTTTTTAAAACATTTTAAATAACTACTTAAATTTTTGAAAACCGGACATCTATTAGGTTCACTATCGGTGAGCGATGATGTAACCAAATATTAAGCCTGAGTTCATTCTCAAGTCATCTATGAAAATTTGAATCTCCAAATTGACATTATTTAGCTAAGCAAATTTATGGTTTAACTTAGCTAAAATTGAACAATTTGGGAAATTAGAACTCCAAAGATGTCGATTAGTGAAACCCAACTTTAGTGTTTGTCTACCTCATCATTTAATGCTAGTAGCGTCATCATTTAATGTTGATAAAGTCTTCAATGACTTACCAGATGTCTAATTTTCAAAACGTTAGGTAGTTATTTAGAACGTTTTAAAAGGTTGAGACTAATTTTGAATTACCCTAAAAGATTGGGTAGTTTTTTTGTACTTAACCCTAAAAAAAAATACTCTTAGTTGTTTAAGTTAAACAACATTTAAATTTACGGACAACATATTGACAATCAGATAGACTATATATTTGTATTTTACAGAAAATGCAATTAAACGCATTATAAAAGGATTTGTTTTCGACCGGAAATAAATTGGATAGGGTGAGTAAAACCTTTAGCTCAAATGATATTGAATGAGATTTGGTTTTTTGTTTTTTTTTTTTTTTGTTTTGGTTTGATGGAATTTAATTTCTAACTTCCGGAATTTAAATTGTATTTTGAAAACGTGTACGTGCTAAAATGGTTTTTGTTGGTCAATAAATTGCACCCATCTCTGCATACACAGGTCTGAAATCTGATGTACCAGACTCTACAACAAGTACATTTGCTTCCTACTTTTCTTTGTCTTGGCACTTCAAGTTGCGAAGAGATATTACAGCATGTCGGAATATGGTCTGGTATACTAAATATCATAATACAAGTGGTTGGATATTTAAATAAATTTTTTTAAATACTTGTATTATGACACTTAGTGTATCGGACCATGTTTCCAACACAACCCAAGATGCATAAATGAAAACCAAACACCATATCTATTAGGATATTGGACCACATGCAAAAGACAAATCATAAGCATGCAGAACACAATTTGATATGTGTATAATTAGTTTTTCGTTTTGTAAGTTTAATGAGTTACTTTTTCATTTGTGAGATTGTGATTTGTAAGATCAAGTTTAATGACATCTCACACAGAACGAGCCGAACTATGTCCTAATTTTGTTTGAAAAAACGTAAGTTGTTTTTATTGTCATGGGGGTACAATTGGAATTTGAACACAATGACCAGCTGAAGGACAACAACTTACATTAAAGGTGTACATCATTCTTGTAATGTCCCGTTTTAATGATATAATGTTATGTGAAGATAAACTTATACATATAATCATTTAATTAACACGGAATGCTAAGGTGACAGTATTCCCATCCTAGGGAGAAAGACTTTTGAGAAGATTGTTGTAGGTTAGGGGAACCGACGTTCTATAGGGGTTGCCCTCACGAATCAATTTGTTTTTTCCTATTCTGGTGCAACCATAAGACCCAAAGATTGGTGAAAAAAAGAGAAAAAATAAAAATTATTTGTTTATTTGTGTAGGCAAAATCATTAGAAGCAAGCAACAGAAAAAAGAAATTTTATATCAATCAGCAGACCTTCAACTTCTCCCATTTTATTCACCAGCAATGAGTATCCATCACATCTTGTCACATCCCACTACTTTTTTCAGTGTCCAATGCAACAAAATAAAATAATTATTTTCCTGTGTGCTCGGGACAAACAAAACATCAGTTACAGTTACAGGTCACGATTTAGTTCTCGTGTAATTTCGTATAAGATTCATTATCATAAAGACTCAACATAAAAAAAGAAATGTAGGTTGTCGACTATCTAACATCCAGACTTGATAAACTTGTACAGACGGAATTCTTTGTTCAATATACAAATACTTCACTTTTCAATAAAAAATAAAATAAAGCTAAGCTAAGCTTGACGCTAATGATTTTCTCCTCTACTTTTTTCCAATGGAAACTTCAATGATTTTATCTTATTTTTTTATTCAAAAACAATTAGTCAACAAATTAGATGTCAAACTAACTTGGTGGCGCCTCCAAACCTTGGTCAGCTCATCCTACAAAAAGAAAATCAAGAAGGTAGTTAGTTATGATTCTTATGAATGTTTCAAGCTCTTTTTACGAGATAAATTTGCTTATACTGGAAATGTCACTGTAGTAGTATTTTAAGTCAATCATGCGCTACTATGCCTATTTATTAACTTTCAACATAAAACTTCGTGATTAGTTTAGAATATTGCTGCAGTGACATTTCTGTTGTGATTAATTTCCAAACACAAACAATTCAATAAAGTCAAAAGCAACATTCAATTTCCATAATCTTACCTGATTACCAAGATCACTCAAATCCACCAAGCCAGAAACTTCCAAATTTGCCAATTGGGAAATTTGGGGATGAAAAGAACTGAAACCTGTAAACGTGTGGGGTTACTTAGAAGGTATCAACAAATTCACCCAAAATTTGTACCTGCCTGCTCTGTGTGTGTGTGATGAGGAAAAGTATGGGGAGAATTAGACAAAGAAGAATGTAGGAAATGGCTGCCAAAAACTGTGAAAAGGGAAAGAAGGTGAGAGGCCAACCTTCTTCTGGATTGTGGGCAAAACAGTCTGTCTTTATCACCATCAGCAATTGCTCTGTGCCCACTTGCAATATGGGGACCAAAATATTTTCAACTGATAAGAAACAAGAACAAGACAAAGAGATCTTCTCAGCAATACAACTTTAATCGGGAAAGAAGACACGTTTCATGCCCATGCTTTCGAAAAAAATATGCGCAGTACATGTTCGATCTTTTCATGCATGACTCGGAAGTCAACTGGAGATTACTGGAAGCGTTATTGGCATAAAGATTCAATCTTTTTCATGACAATGACATTTTTTGTGCGGTAAAGAAAACCCTTTGCTCGTGTTATCGGAAATAATGCTGAGGGATTGTTTAAAATGAGGGAAGATGGCGAAAAGTACCTGAATGATTGAGGAGGTGAAATGGGGTTGGAATTCCGGATAATTTTGTGTTTCGGTTATGGTGTATTGTAATCGTAGGATTTCCTGTTTACAGACCGTGAACGTTAGATTCGATTATAAACTATAAAGTGAACTCTGAAAACACGTAAGTAAACCGGATCATAGGATATTACCTGATGTAACAGTGCAGTAAATTCTGCTTCAGAAGGGACAGTGAATTATCAGAAGGGACAGGCCACCCTTCAATAAAAATTGAGGCCGGTGTATGCATGGGAGTGTGGCAACAGCTCCTCTACCTCGATTCTGGAACTGGAACAACTCATACTTTTCTTGATTCGGCTACGGTTAATAGACTCAACCTCCGCCAGAAATACACCGTAGACTGGCCTATGATCTGAGAATCTTGACTCCCCACGAACATAAGACAATTGGTGGAGGCCTCTTCCATACCATAATATACGATCACACCTTCACATGCATAAAGTATGTTTAGATATTCATATAATGGAAAAAACTAAATGATTTCCTCGAGAAATTTTTTCTACAAGAGATTTGTTGTTACCATGCTGGAGTTCTTCGCTTCTCCTTGGTGTGCCTATCATCGCCTGCATACCGATCTGAATTATTTAGATACTTGTATGTAGGAGGGAAATATATCCTCCCTTCATTCCATCCCTCAAAGACGCGTCCTCTTATTTGCTCTATGCGTAGCTGATAGTATAATCCATCAAAATTTCAGAAACAAGCCATTCTAAAGCAAGTCAAAAAAGACCACAACTCTTTTTTTCTTTCCTTTTCTTTTTGGTCCCATGGGGGAACACGAGATTAACACATTTGAAAGAAAAGCACAATGCTTGTAGTGGAATAGATTGCATACCTGGTCATTCTCTAACAATGCCCTCCAGTTGCGCATCTCGACAAGAGCTTTTGCAGAGCGGTAAGAAAGGGCAATGCGATAATTCAAATCCCCCAGCCAAATAATTCGACTGCACAAGGAAACTTAGTTTTCAAATTTTCTCCAAGGCTAGTTTCTTAGAAATTTTAAACTTCAAAGAGAAAGAACGGCAAAACTTAGATAAGCAGATAATTAGAGAAATTAGACAAAATGGGGGCTTACTCGTGGTCTAGTATAGTCTGAGGAGAGTTTTCATCTCCCATGTCATCAACCCGAGGAAACCTTGTCTTCCTAAGGATCTCCATGACATCGGAATTTCTACGAAGTTCATCTCCTTCCTTTTGCCCAGAGGTGAGATGAGTACAGATGAAGCAAAAACTTGTTTGATGCAAAGACATGCTAATGGAAATTGAACCCTGGAAAACTCAAGACAATAAGATTGCTGCATCTCCTAGAAGTAGGAAATATATTTCATAAGAAAAATTGTACCTTATTTCCAAGATAGCCCATTAATCCTCTTCCAACACAAGACACTTTCAAATTGCGAACATCATCTCGAAGATCACTTTTTACCCACACTGTCAAAAATATACCAACCATTTGCTTGCTGGCAACCAAGCAGTATCTCGAGTGGCCTAGCTGTCTATCTCTATCCTCCATTGAGAAAGACCCACTGTTGGACATTGGTGAATAATGTGTCAGAACAGGTGAATCATCAGGTACATTCTCATCATCAGAGGAACCCCATCTGTAATTGGGATCATAATCACTTGATCTGTGCCCGAACATAACCCGATCACAAACACTGAATCGCCTATCAAGTCTGGGTTGCGGCATTGACATGTCATTGTCCATTCTCATGCTGCGGCTCAAGGATTGAAAGGACCTGCGATGAAAGAAAGAGGAGGCCTTCTCCCTTGCCGATCCCTCAAAGTCCGCATCTAATTCTACAATTGGATCAGTTACTGGCGAAGGTGTATGGAAAGCACCGCTTGTTCCAGGAAGATTATTTAGAGTCTTCCTTATAAGAGCTAACCACTTCTTAGCCGGCGCAATGTCTTCCGTGCCTAAAACATTGCCGGCATTCAAAGGAACTATTTCTTGGAACCTGGAAACCAAAAGGATTGATGAGGATTCTATCACCACACAAAAACGTTGCACAGATTAGAGAGAACATATCTAGATATGCAAGAACCTACCCAAGAACATAAATATCAGCAGGAGGAGAGGTATGAAGCCAATCTTGAAGATTCAAACAACTCGGAGGAGATTTTCCAGCCACATTCCATGTAGCTACAAAGATCCTGTGCCCACATTGAACACCAATACATATCACATACAAGACAAGGCTCTTACCCCGAAAATTTCGGTTTAAACCTATTCATCCACAAAGAAGAAGTGCTTAATTACAACTAATTTACAAGACAATGCTAGTTCCATTTCGTACCTGTAATTATGCACATCTGTAACCTGTGATGCTTCCATATCAATCTTACCCCGCCGGATTCTATCCGAGTGCCTCTTGCTCAATCTTTCTGTGGATTTAGTTGGGGTTGAATAGGTGATTAGTCAAAAATTAAAGAATTGGCCAGAAAATTAGGAGACTCTAAACAGCATGATTATCTTTTTATGCTAAGAATGTTGTGGTCCAAAGCAAAAACTGAATACTGAGAACTGAACCTGTTTTGCTTTTCTTGATTGTGCATGCTTCCCTCTCTGAATGGTTGTTCCTCCACTCTCCATTAACACCTGAAAAAGATAACCCCATAAAGTTGTTAAAGCTAAGCTTTTTCCACTGTTGATACATTCAAATGATTCAAAAACCACCACAAGAAAACAAAACAAAACAATAAGAACATTTTTCAAGTTACAAAATAAATGAAGAAAATAATAATATTAATAATAATTAAAAGAAATTGCTGCAGAAAAGAGGAAGAAAACAAATGGCAGATCTTGAAGCTGCAGGGTCCATTAAAATCTGAAATTTTCTCTACCCAAAATTGCAGTGATGCAGATTAGAGCAATGCAAGAGTGTTCAGAGCAAAGTAGAATCTAAAAAATGCAGAGAAATCCAATTTTTTGTCTTGATGTAAAATCCAAGGTTCCCAAATCAGAAATCCCAAACTTTATAAAATCCAAATCAATGCATGTATGTGACAATGACCTCCGTAAACGGCGTCGTCTGCATCGAAGTCCTCGGCTTTGCTCTTGATGTTGAACCATTTTTTGACCAGTGTCTTGGGCCATGAAAGCTTCAGAAATTAGCTCAAAAGAGTCAGCAATCTCAGAACAAAAATGCAGAAGAAATTGGAAAAGTGGTGGCATTTTATCGAACCTTGCTTTTCTTGGAATTCTCATCTCTCATTGCTTCACTGCTTCATAAATGGATATCTGTAATTACAACAATGAATGCGGATGGAGAAAGAAGAAGAAGACCAACAAAATTAAACCCCAAGAAGAAGAAAAAGAACCCAGAAAAATGGACTCAAAAGCTCTGGTTTTTTTTTCCGGGAAACAAAGGGAAAAGTTCAGTGAGTTGGTTAGGACAAGAAGAGAACAAAAATGGGTAGTGGGAAAAGCCCCTGTTTTCTCAATCAATGAAGAGAACCCAAATGGGCATTTTATTTTCCCGGCTTCCAAACAGAAAGTTAAAATCCGAAATATCCAACTGGGTACTTTCCTCTTCCACTTCTCTTCTGTGTTTGGCAGCAGAAAAAACAGAGGAAACTCAAAGGGCTTCACAGAGAAGGACACAGCCCTCTAAGGATAAATCAAGACAATGCAGGATTCCTAGAGAGACAGAGAGAGAGAGTGAAAGTGTGGGAGTTGTCTGTGAGAAAAACCTCGTTATGGGTACAGAGCAAAGTATCGAATTTTGAAGAGAGAATAAAGTCGAGTGGTATAAGAGTGAGAGAGGAAGGAGAGGGGAGAGAGAGAGAGAGAGAGAGAGAGAGAGAGAGAGGAGTGAGCTTGGCTCTGTGTGTCGAGAGGCTTTTTACCCCAAAATCCAAGGCCGACCCAGCCCTTTGCTTGGGGAATTGGGGAGAATGGGCACTCGGGCTGTGGCTTTGGATTTTATTTGGCCACCCACTCACACCCAACTTCCCACACTGCCCCTGCCAAGCTTTCTCTCTCTAAATTCTGCCCCCCCCCCCTCTCTCTCTCTAAGTTAGGTTTGATCAAAAACCCAAGCAGTCGAACCCAACAAAAGAAATAAATAAAAGAGATTAATGAATTTGGGAGTTTGTTACAATACATAGCACTGACTCATCTCTATGTTTTTGAAATAAGAAGGCGGGTTAACAATAACTTAGTTCGAATTTGTTTTTTACGAGAAATCGAATTTAAAAACTCTTACTTATAAATAATACGAAATATCACTACGTAAGTTTTAGTAACACTTGACTTCTTGCGAACTTTATAATATGTGATTGTGTTTGCACAATTGGTAGGAATGTTTGGAAGGCTTTTTTTTTTTTTTTTGGATAGGTCAAGAATGTTGCCCCCAATGTGGTGTGCTTGATTTGAGACATTCATAGCCATAGGGTTTCATAGAGGGTGTATTTTTGTAAAAGAAAATTGGGGTTTCATCTCCAATGGAAGTTCATTGCTGAGGTGTGGGAGATTGGAAGAATGTTTGTGGTCCAACTTAAGAAGCAATTGCATGCAAATATCTCCTCAAAACCTTCAATGGTTTGCTTTTTAGTTGAACACTAGGTTACATTGCTATGCAAAATTGAGCCCTTTTTGACTCCATCAAGACTTGTGTCCATGAGGACCAAGGCATTTGTCCTAATTTTGGGGGTATCAGTTTGGATAATTTCAACTTGCTAATATGCAAGCTCACATTTCAATTGGTGTGAGCCGTTAGATGAAAATCCAACGGCTACAAATAGGAGGTCCCTTTAAAGTTATAATAATTGTAGCCGTTTGATTTTTATCCAACGACCTACATCCCTTGATGAGGAGGATCCTCATCCTTAGCTTAGGAGAGGATCCTGGTCCACATGGGCCAAACTAGTTCACCTTAGTTCACATAAAGGTAGGATCTTGCTAGGCAATTGAGGGTCCCTAATCCTAGCTTAACACAATTCACAACCCCACGCGATCTCTTAGGTTTTTGAGCCCAAGTATCGATTAACATTGTTTAATCCCTAATCTTGAACAAAGTAATTTATTGGATTAAGCTCTCCGGGCTTGATTTCTTAATTGACTAATCTTAACACAGAGAAATTTTTAGTTGTGACAGGAACACAAGTGGTACACCAAGTGTTTTAATATGAATGGTAAGAAATTGTATTTTTTAAGGTATTAACTTTTTAGCACACATATTTCATCATTTGTTTAGTGACACGTGGTGTACCACCCCGTGTACTAGTCACACTGAAAAATCTCTCCTTCACACACACTCTACATGTGGGAGACTGTGTCTTCTTCCCCTATCATACTACTTAATTGTTCATATTTCAAGGTTATCTAATTAAACTATTAAGCTAGACAGCTAAACACACCAATGAAAACTACAGAGTCTTCATCTCCCAAATGCCAAATGGGAATCCCTCACAAACCCCATCGAATCCACTACTCTAGTGAAGCTTCCACTACCCTCATAGCCAACCATCCCCAATATATGTTGTCAACGATTTGTCTAAAACACATAGAGCTGTCATACAAACGGCCCACTTTTCTACCAGCATGGCATTTGCCCAAATCTCCTTCATATACAGTCATACATGTATAGATATGACTGCGACACCCCATATTGTGCTTGGCCGGTGTCGTCTCACATCGGAAAAGTACTAGGTCAATTTGGATTGTGTAAGTAATTGTATGTAGTCTCATTAGTGACTAGTCTTATCAAGATCGATGTGGTGCTGATATGGCAACTGATTCGTGATAGATGGTATTAGAGTCAACCCAAACACATAGTATATTGTGTTCGCTAGTGTTGAATCTCACATAAGGAAAAAGTACTAGGTCATTTTGGGCTGTATAAGTAATTGCATGTAGTCTGCTAGTCTCACCAAGCTCGATGTAGTGTTGATAAGGCATATGGGTTGTGATAAATGGTATTAGAGCCAACCCAAACGCATAGTATATTGTGTTGGCTAGTGTTGAGTCTCACATAACTAGGTCATTTTGGGCTATATAAGTAATTGCATGTAGTCTCACTAGTGACTAGTCTTACCAAGCTCGATGTACGGATGTAGTGCTGATATGGCATATGGGTCGTGACAGATGGAATTAGAGCCAACCCAAACACATAGTATATTGTGTCGGCTAGTGTTGAGTGTCACATTAGAACTTGTATAAGTGATTGCATGTAGTCTCACTAGTGAGACTAGTTCTTTATATTAGGATCGATTTAATGAGAAAATGACGAATAGGTGGTGACAGATGATATCATCAAGGGACCCTAAGCGTTGGCTAATGCATGTCAAAATGGCATCACCCTGGGACAGTGCAAGAACTGTGGGAAAAACAAATGCTAAACTTACGAAAGAGTTATGGGCAAAAGGAAATGAGGGAAGAGACAGACTACCCTACAACTCGATCGAATACTTTTCTTTTTACAAGTAATGAACTGTGTCCTCACAGAAAAATTTCAACAAAGTGGGACCAAAGAGGACACCATCTAATCGGATTCAGTTATGATGAATGTGGTTATATGCATGATTCTCCCCAATCTCTCCCTTTTCTTTTACATGACTTGTACCTTATCCTTTGGTAAAACATGACGTGGAACATCCATCTGCAACTTCATAGTATTAGAGAAAACTTAGTCAAATTGTACATCAATTCGGTCCTCTTTCTTTGTGGTTCATGGCCGGCTGATGTAAAATATATTTCCTCCCTCTCATGTCCCACCATCATTCATCATGAAATTTTGGTTATGCATAGTGAATTTCATACTCTCGTTTTATCTTTCTCTTTGATTTGTTTCTTCAATTTGGAAAAAGAAAAAAGAGAATGAATTTCTCACCCTAATCGTGAATAGATAAATGCTCCACCATTGAAGTTACATGTCATGTACAAAATTTCTCAAAATTATTATCCAACTCTGATTGTGAGTCGATAAAGATTTTAACTCTACATTTGCGACAAACACATAATGAATTTGATGCTAAACCGATAAATAAAAAGAAAAACTCAGAACCTCTGCTGCTAGGATGTTGGAAAACTCTTCCTTGTTTGAAAATCAAACAAGTAAAAATCCTAGATAGACAAACGAGGTAGTCAAAGGGATGATCTTTGATTTGTACTTTGGGCAAAGTATCTTCTTCTCTTAGTGAGAACGTGATTTTCTTTCTGTTTCTTTTGCTTTTTTCAGCTTTGAAAACACCTTCTTAAGGCACCCCCTCCCATCCTCTCTTTTGTTTTGTCTAACCAAAAATCTGTGTCAAAATTTTTGATGTAATTTGTGTTTTTGTGGGTGTCTTTTGTTATAAGATGTGTTTCCAAAGCACCTCTGGGTTTGGGCTTCAAGTACTTGGGGTGATGTGGCTTCTGATGTACACTGTCTATCTTTCGATTCTCTGACATGTATTTGTATATTTGCACAGTATATATACATGATTACATAAATTTTTTATTGAAAGTTAAACTTGTTATTTATGCTAAAAACAACATATATTCTTAAGTAGTGGCTTCCATGCTACATTATTCATTTGTCCAAGGCTACATAAGAGTCGCGCATTGCATTAGGTCGACGAAAACGAACATATGTGGTACCTAAATGCATGAGGCACTCTTATGTGTGCATTGGACGAACAAGCGATGTGGTACGAAAGGTCATACTAAAAATTATCTCTTATAATTGGGCCTCATCTTTATACAACAGAGATATATTATGACTAGTTACTTAACATGTTTGAGTTGAATTTGACCATCCTTGCTTGGAGAAATTATTAAGAATAAACTGTCAAAATCAGTTTGTGTGCATGTGCTCGACTGAACCTAGCGCTCGTCTACAACCAAATGAAGCATGTAGAATAATTTTCTTGTCACATTATAAAGTTTGTAACAAAAAGGCCATTATTGGTAACAAAAGTGAATCAAGTAACATATCATAAATAAAATACATATACCAAATATTTTCCTAAAAAGAATAGGGTTTGTATCACAAATGATTTTTGAAATTGATTCACCTCATCAAGATGGTCTCTGAAATTAAAAATCAATCAATGTAGACCTTGTAAATGGGTGACATAAAGGGGATCCTAGGGATCCCGTGATCTCGACCGTTCATCGTACATTGTGCGATCAATTTTCGTTAGATACTATTTATATTTAATTTTAAATTTTAAATTTTAAAATGATTTATGACCGCACAATGTACGATGGACAGTACAGATCACAGGATCCCCAAGAAAAGGATCCGGTGATAAATCAATGCAGTCCTTCTGTTATAATTCCGTCAAAATTTCTGTTATTTGCTGATGTGACACATAAGTGGGTCCTATAAGTCAAATTAAATATTTATTTTTATATAATTAAAAATTTTAAAAAGGAAAATTTTGTTTTTTTGACCCTTTTTTTTTCTTTTTTATATTCTGAATCTGCTTCAAACACGATGGTAGTGACTGTGGCAGGCGGAAACAAATTTGGGTTTAGGCGCATGAACGGTTGGTCAAGCATAGAGGTCCGGGAATCATGGTGGTCTGGTGCGAGATGGTAC
Organism: Malus sylvestris; assembly: GCF_916048215.2. NCBI lineage: Eukaryota > Viridiplantae > Streptophyta > Magnoliopsida > Rosales > Rosaceae > Malus > Malus sylvestris. Next base: position 38,297,719 of record NC_062270.1, on the reverse strand, counting down.
GGGCTAGCGGTGGGATGGGATTTGAGAGCGGTGGTTTCACGAGAACGTGAGTCGGTCTGGGTTGCAAGTTAGGCGTGTGCAGGCTAGTGGTTTGCGGGTTAGGTGGAACTAAACAGGTTGGTGGATGAGGACTGGGCTTCGTGGAAGCAACCCACCACCTCACAGCCGCCGCATTTGGTCTCGGATCGACCCAGTTGCCCATTCTTTTCTTCCTAGCTTTTTGTTAGGTTCTCGTCCAAAAAATAAAGGGAAACCTGTAGAAAATATGTGATGCAGAGAAATAGAAGTGTGAAGATGATAATTTCCTTCATTCCTTTCACCGTATAGATAATTCAAACAAGAGTCCTATTGTAACCATGAAACAACTCTTAACAGATTTATTACATTTAAACATATTGAACCCAACTCCGCCTGTGTAAGTTTATCTTACATTGCCGGTCCCAAGCCCGGGTAAAGGAGGAGGGGGAGGGCGTCAGGTAGTCGACAGCCGGCACTCCTCGGTTACGTCGAATCCTTATGAAAATGAATCCAGAACGAAATCGCGCTAAAGCTAGGGCATCACCCGTAAGTGGCGCGCTGTGTGGCCTGAGCACAGTGATAAGTGAGCAAGGGTCACTGTATCTCCATCGGCACCCAGATGCAGTGTTAAATGAGTAAGGGGGCCATAGAAACTTCTTTTCGAACGACTCCACTCAAAATTGTTTGGGAGCATATGCTCCTATCAACTTTACACATGACACACAAAAGAAGTACTTTGATCCTATTGGACGGGGGAGGGTGAAGAAGCTAGGACAGAAGGGTAGAGTTCAAGAGAGTAGAATGCGTTTAGGAACGTGGAATATAGGAACCTTAACGGGAAAATCTATGGAAGTAGTGGAAGTTATGGTGAGGAGAAGGATAAATATTATGTGCCTACAAGAAACTAAGTGGGTTGATCTTAAGGCAGAGGATCTAGAAAACTCAGGGTTTAAACTTTGGTATTCGGGCACAAATTGAACGAGAAACGGTGTTGGCATCATCGTGGACAAGACCTTGACACAAGATGTTGTAGATGTCAAGAGGGTAGGAGATAGAATCATGGCAATCAAGATTGTAATAGGACAATAACTCATCAATGTGATTAGTGCATACGCACCTCAAGTAGAGTTGGATACGAGTTCGAAGGAGAAATTTTGGGAAGACCTTGGAGACTTGGTGCAAGGAATTGCCCAGACGGAGAAGTTATTTATAGGAGGAGATTTAAATGGACACGTGGGCAGGGAGACAGGCAACTATGGAGGTTTTCATGGTGGCCATGGTTTTGGGGAGAGAAACGAGGATGGGGAAGCTATCTTGGATTTTGCAATGGCATATGATCTCTTCTTAGCCAACATCTTCTTTAAGAAGAGAGAAGAACATGTGATCACCTACAAGAGTGGGTCGTCAAAAACACAAATAGATTTTCTTCTAATGAGGAAAAGGGATCGTATAACTTGTAAGGATTGCAAAGTTATACCGGGAGAGAGCTTGGCTAATTAACATCACTTGTTGGTGATGGATGTACATATCAAAAGAGTGAGAAAAAAGAACAAGACTTGGAAGTGCCCAAGGACTAGATGGTGGAATCTAAAAGGAGAAAAACAAGCCATTTTCAAAGAGAAAGTAATCACCCAGTGTGTGTGGGATAGAGAAGGGGAAGCTAGCCAAAGGTGGGATTCCATGGCTAGTTGTATCCGAAAAGTAACAAAAGAGGTATTAGGAGAGTCCAAGGGCTTTGCTCCACATCAAAAGGAATCTTGGTGGTGGAATGAGGAGGTACAAACAAAGGTGAAGGCTAAGAAGGAATGTTGTAAAGCCTTATACAAGGATATGACCGATGAAAATGGTGAAAGGTATAGAAGAGCGAAGTAAGAGGCGAAGAAAGCTGTGAGAGAAGCTAAGTTAGCGGCTTATGACGATATGTATAAGCGACTAGATACCAAAGAAGGAGAGTTGGATATCTATAAACTAGCTAGAGCAAGGGAAAAGAAGACAAGGGACCTAAACCAAGTGAGGTGCATCAAGGATGAGGATGGAAAGGTTTTTGCTACAGAGAACGCGGTCAAAGACAGATGGAGAGGTTATTTTCATAATCTTTTCAATGAAGGACATGAAATGAGTACTTCTTTAAGAGAGTTGAGTAACTCAGAAGAGTGTAGAAACTACTCATTTTATCGTCGAATCAGGAAGGAAGAAGTGGTTGTAGCTTTGAAGAAGATGAAGCATAGAAAAACAGTGGGCCCAGACGATATACCGATCGAAGTGTGGAAAGTCTTGGGAGAGACAGGTATAGCATGGATCACTGACCTTTTCAATAGGATTTTGAAAACGAAGAAGATGCCAAATGAGTGGTGAAATAGCACTTTGGTGCCTATCTACAAGAATAAGGGCAACGTACAAAATTGCATGAACTATAAGGGTATTAAGCTAATGAGTCATACAATGAAGCTCTGGGAGAGAGTCATTGAGCATATATTGAGGCAAGAGACACATGTTTCGGACAACCAATTCGGGTTCATGCCAGGGCGCTCAACCATGGAGGCAATCTATCTCTTACGAAGATTGATGGAAAGATATAGAGATGGGAAAAATGATTTACACATTGTCTTTATAGATTTGGAAAAAGCGTATGATAGGGTCCCAAAAGACATTCTTTGGAGGATTTTAGAGAAGAAAGGAGTACGAGTAGCATATATCCAAGCTATAAAGGATATGTATAAAGGAGCAAAGACTGCCGTAAAAACTCATGAAGGACAAACCGAAAGCTTCCCCATAACTGTAGGATTACATCAAGGCTCATCCTTAAGTCCTTACCTTTTTGCGTTGGTAATGGATGAGTTAACAGGACATATTCAATATGATATTCCTTGGTGTATGCTTTTCGCAGACGATATAATGTTGATAGATGAAACTCAGGAAGGGGTAAATGCGAAGCTTAACCTTTGGAGAGAAGTGTTGGAATCTAAAGGTCTTCACTCAAGCCGATCAAAGACAGAATATATGGAGTGCAAGTTCAGTGCAAATGAAGGCCAAAATGAGTTGAGGGTGAGGATCGGAGATCAGGAAATACCAAAGAGCGATCGTTTTTGCTACTTAGGATCTATCTTGCAAAAGAACGGAGAATTAGATGGAGATTTCAACCATAGAATACAAGCTGGATGAATGAAGTGGAAGAGCGCATCCGGTGTGTTGTGTGACCACCATATGCCACTGAAGCTCAAGGGAAAATTTTATAGGACTGCAATAAGGCCGGCGATGCTGTATGGCACAGAATGTTGGGTGGTGAAGCATCAACACGTACACAAAATGGGTGTAACGGAGATGAGGATGCTTCGTTGGATGGGTGGGCACACGAGAAATGATAAGATTAGGAATGAGGATATCCGAGGTAAAGTAGGAGTAGCCGAAATTGTAGGAGAGCTGAGAGAAAATCGGTTACGGTGGTTTGGACATGTGCAAAGAAGGCCTACTGACGCTCTAGTTAAAAGATGCGACTACGGGACAGAGGTTCAGGGCCGAAGGGGTAGAGGAAGACCTAGGAAAACTTTGGAAGAGACTTTAAGAAAAGACTTAGAGTACTTAGATCTAACGGAGGACATAACACAGGACCGAGCACAATGGCGTTCTAAGATTCATATTGCCGACCCTACTCAATGACTTGGATTTTTCAAGTCTCCAACCGAGAAGTTTTCCTCACTCGGAAAATTAAGGGAACACTACCTCAACCTACATGCTCCACTCACAAAGCTTCAACATACAAGCTTGAACAAAAGAAAAAAAAATCAAAGAATTTAGTGAAGAAGGCTTTGATGTATTTAACACAATACGTTGAAATGAAGCAAAACTTATTTATTGATATCTCCGATAAGTTACAAATATGTACATATACATGAGTCAAATAAACAAACAAGAGGGAGCCTTCACAAAGGTTGCTTAGGAGAAGTCTCAGCGGTCGGTAGAGCCCCAGAAAGAGAAGGCACCGGAGGGGGAGCATTCGGAGCCTCAGTACTGGACATAACCCTAGAAGGATGAGGCATCAGAGGTTGATCATTTGGAGCTTCATTACGCGGTACAGCCCCAGAAGACGAAGGAAATAAATGCCTTTGGAACAAACCCACAAACCGCTGATGATTAAGTAAAACCTGACCATCAAATTCCTTCATCTAGTCAAGCTTCCTTTTCATGTTTGTAGCATAGTCATGTGCGAGCCGGTGCAACTGTTTATTCTCATGCTTGAGCCCTCTAATATCCTGTTTGAGACTCATCACTTCAGTCGCCAATGATTCAACTTGGCGGGTTCGAGCAAATAGGCGTTGGGCCATATTAGACACAGAACCGGCACACTGAACACTCAGAGCCAGAGAATCCTTAACAACCAACTCATCAGACCGTTTGGAAAGTAGTCTATTATCTTTGGGAGTGAGAAGGTTCCTAGCCACCATTGCAACAGTCATATCATTCTTCATCACGAAATCCTCAACGGTAAGAGGACTAGTAGGGGATAAGAAGGATGGGCGCCATATGTTGTCTGGAGAAGGCGTGGTTGCCTCTTCCACAAGGTTCAAGTCAAAACGACGGTCGGATGGGCCAGACATTTTCAAAGGTGTTGAAGAGAGAAGAGGTCAGACAAATCAAGATCTTAGAAGTGCAAGAATGGAGCTTCTACTGGTAGAGATTCAAGTGTGCTTTTGAACTTAATGCCAGCCTCTATAAAAAGCTGCACTCGACGGAGCTTCAGAAATCGAAGAGGCATTTGCTTTCTCAAAAGCTGGGCTGCTCAGAGACCACGAGGGCCGATCTCAGAAATCGAAGAGGTGTTTGCTTTCTCAAAAGCTGGGCTGCTCAAAGACCATGAAGGCCGATCTCAGAAATCGAAGAGCCGATCTCAGAAATCGAAGAGACGTTTGCTTTCTCAAAAGCTGGGCTGATCAGAGACCACGAGGGCCGATCTCAGAAATCGAAGAGGCACCTGCTTTTTCAGCCTTGTCAGCACCTGTCACATGCACACTCAGTTTTGTTGAAATTACGGGCATTCTGTTGAAGATTTCTGGTGAAGTAGAAAGCACGAGAATCTTACTGTTCAATCTTCCACTTTCCACACGCACCATCAGCTCATGGGTACCACAGATAACTTTGCCAAAAATCTCTGACAAAGTTTAGACACGTGAAGCTTGCAGCTCCCACTACATCGCTATGACCAAGAAGGGTAAAAGAATAGCAAATAAACAGCACTAACAAAGTTTAGACACATAAATTTTGAAGGTCTAGCTACCATATTATTACCCACAAGAGTAAAGGAACAGCACCACTGCTGGATAATTGGAAAGTCTCTGTGTGTCAACCTTTGTGCTCCGTGGCAAGGTAGACTAGCAAACATGCCCAATCTTTACTCACATTCGAGAAAACACTCCCAACAAGATTGCTTGCTCCAAAATCGAAAAGGCACCGCCCTCCGAATCTCGAGATCCAGACTCCCAACATGATTACTTTCTCAAAAATCGAAGAGACACCGCTCTTCGAATCTTGAGAGCCAGACTCCCAGCAGGATTGCTTTCTCAAAAATCGAAGAGGCACCGTTCTCCGAATCTCGAGAGCCAGATCCCCGATAAGATTGCTTGTTCGAAAATCGAATAGGCACCGCTTTCTCAACTTCGAGAGCCAGATCTCCTTGGATAAAGCTTGTCTGTAATCTTCACACGCAACATCAACTTTCCAGATACCACATACCACTTTTTCAAAGCACTCTGACACACGTGAAGCTGACAGCTCCCATTACCGTGCTATGACCAAGCAGGGTAAAGGAATAACATTACTACTTGTTTTTAGGGAGACTCCTATATATGCCGACTTTCATCCTCAACAGACAGGCAGACCTGCAAAAATGCTCAACCCTTCCTCATTTATGAGAAGGCACTCCCAATGAAGTCTCTCGAAATACTCAGCTTTCTTTCCCCCCGATAATACCTCTGCAAACAAGCTACACCAGAGCAAGAATATCCCATATCATCAAAGTTAAAAGCAAGAGTATCCCATATTATGCTTTTTCCCTGTCTTTTCCTTTGGCCTTGTTCTTACCTGCAAGACAAGGAGAAAGAAAGCAATTAGTCAGCATTTGGAATCAAGCTTCCAGTCAGGAACTGACTGCCTGGAACCCCTTACCTGATTACTTACCTGGCATTGCTCTCGAGTACTCATCTTCAACATCTTATGCTTCCAGAGAAGATACCACATCTGCTTGAGGAACAGATAGGGAAAGTGAGAAGGATACAAGGAAGCATGTGGAGACAAGCGTAACAGAACACGTGCCGATACATCCACTACTTTGTCAACAACAAAAGTATCACATATCAGCAGGGTCGAACGTACTCTAGATTTGATGGACTTGTTTTGACCGTCAAATTCTTCAGTCGGCCTTATACTCTAGAGGAAACCAGAAAACCCTCCAGCCCAGTTCAAGAATAAGCTTGTGGAAAGTTACTTCTTCAAAAGCAAAAGTATCTCATATCATCTATTCTCATTTTTCTTCTCTTTATCCTTTATGCTGCCTGCATGATAGGGAGAATGAGAACAATAAGCCGGAACTCGAAATCAAACTTCTGATCTGGGACTGATTGCTTGGAGCTCTGATTGCTTACCTTGTCTGTCACCTCTTTCAGCATATCCCCTAGCTCGGCGACTTGGGGGACTCCTACTACATGGCTTGTATCGCGCTTGACCAAGCCTGAAACTACAAGTAAGCTTCAAGTGAAATTGATACATTACCTTGTGCATCTCCATCAGTTAAAGATACCACCCATGGATGGAGGAAGAGTACTTCCAGAGAAGATGCCACATCTACCTATGAGACAGATAAGGCAAGTGAAGACGATACCACACTTCGGTACTTAGAAGTTTCATGATTACGAGATCATTCTCCCACAACATTTCATAATGTCATTTGTACTAAATCATTCACTTGTACTCACTAAATGAGAGCTTGAACATATGTACTTGTGTAAACCCTTCACAATTAATGAGAACTCCTTTACTCCGTAGACGTAGCCAATCTGGGTGAACCACGTACATCTTGTGTTTGTTTTCCTGTCTCTATCCATTTACATACTTATCCACACTAATGACCGGATCAATGTAGCGAAGATCACAAACTTAATACTTTCTGTTGTACCAAAGTCCTCACTGATTTTGTGCATCAACAATCCTTAAGTCTTTACCTTTTTGCGTTGGTAATGGATGAGTTAACAGGACATATTCAAGATGATATTCCTTGGTGTATGCTTTTCGCAAACGATATAGTGTTGATAGATGAAACTCAGGAGGGGTAAATGCGAAGCTTAACATTTGGAGAGAAGTGTTGGAACCTAAAGGTCTTCGCCTAAGCCGATCAAAGACAGAATATATGGAGTGCAAGTTCAGTGCAAATGGAGGCTAAAATGAGTTAGGGGTGAGGATCGGAGATCAGGAAATACCAAAGAGCGACCGTTTTCGCTACCTAGGATCTATCTTGCAAAAGAACGGAGAATTAGATGGAGATCTCAACCATAGAATACAAGCTGGATGGATGAAGTGGAAGAGTGCATCCGGCGTGTTGTGTGACCGTCGTAGGCCACTGAAGCTCAAGGGAAAATTTTATAGGACGGCAATAAGGCCGGCGATGTTGTATGGCACAGAATGTTGGGCGGTGAAGCATCAACACGTACACAAAATGGGTTTGGACATGTGCAAAGAAGGCCTACTGACGCTCCGGTTCGAAGATGTGACTACGGGATAGAGGTTCAGGGCCAAAGGGGTAGAGGAAGACCTAGGAAAACTTTGGAAGAGATCCTAAGAAAAGACATAGAGTACTGGATCTAACGGAGGACATGACACAAAACCGAGCGCAATGGTGTTCTAGGATTCATATAGCCGACCCCACTTAGTGGGAAAAGGCTTTGTTGTTGTTGTAAACATATTGAATCCAGATTTATCAACTCTGAATTGCAGTTGGGTTCTTAGTATATATATATAATTTTTTTTTCTGGGGAAAGAGTAAGAAATCTTGCTTGCAAATTGAACCCAGAAAACAAAATCTCAGTCTGCAGGACAGAAAAACCTTTGATTACTGGGAACTTTAATGAAAAGCTCTCGATACTGTTCATTTTAACGAAAAACTATATTTTTACACTAAAAATCACTTTACCCTTTATTTTTTCCTTATGGTTAAAATTCAAAGTTTTCAAATCATTTTCATTAGTTTTCCTTTGATTATTTATTATTAGGTTTGAAAACCTTGGTGAGATAGAGATTTTGGGAAACTTCTGTTTTGATGGGGGTTTGCTAGAGCAACAAAATCAAGATTGAAAGTCTTTTCAATACCCGTAATGGGGAAGAAGACGGGGTGGTGGTTCGGGGAAGATGGCGGCCGGAAAATTGGAGGTCAAATCTAGGTTTTGGAGAAGAATTGAAAAAAGTAAAAAACAAAGTTTTTAAGTTTTAATTGTATAATTTTTTTTTAAAATATTTTAAATTTACATGGTAATATTTAATTAGATTTGTGGGATTCACTTATGGACCACATCAACACATAAAATAATTTTTCAGGGGCTACATTGATTGATTTTTATTTTTAAAAACCATTTTGATGAGATAAATCAATTTCAGGAATCATTTGTAATAAAAATCTAAAAAAATATCATACAAAAATAAAATACAAATTGACTTGTTGATATTGATGTGAAGTTTTTCACTTTTGGGTAGAAAAAAAAACATCCCACAAGTTTTCCATTAATATTTCATCCACTTTAGTGTCCTAAGATCTTGTCACTGTCTTTCCTTCCCTTTCATTTTTCCTAGCTTGTATCGCCACCCAACCATCCAATCCATGGTGTTTCTTGCTGCCCTTCAGATCTTTGAGGTCTTTTGTTTATTTCATCGTATATTTATTTATTTTCTCCCTTCCAACCTTAGCAATGTTTGGCTTAATCTGCAGAACTTGTTATAGTTGGACATGTCAAATTTGTGATTACTAAATTTCTGTGGTTCGTCATGCTTAAGAGCTGCAGTTAGGTGGCAAGGAACTATGACCAAATATGTATAGTATTAGTTCGTACTTAATACAACCGTATTTTAGTGTGACTACACACGTGATCGTAGACGATATATTGTCAGGTTCATTCTTTTCTAGTAAAGTATAAAATTAATCTTAAACCATAAGATCAACAAATTCAGCTCCTCCATAGGTAGGCAATCCAATCACTACTGTAAACAAGTAAAAGTAATACATTTATTTATAACTTTGCCGTTTTACATTTCTAACACCATTTACAAAAGCTACAAGTTTGCTGGTTCTCTCTGTGTTTACAAGTAAAAGTTACAATTTTGTATATTGCTCTTATTCTTGTACATAGGTATTAAAGTGCTTTCTCGCCACCCCTTGCACAACTTTCATCCTCCTTCCACCACCAAGATTACTTTTGATGTAGAGCAAAACCCCTAGACTCTCTTTGTTGGCAAATCCCCTAATAGCCTTTGCAACTTTTCGATCATGAGTTTCAAAAATATAATGTACTCTAGGATAATCAAGAGGTCAAAAAATTTAATATCTAAACAATTATCGTCTTAAAGTGTGCACATAAATATGCATGAGAAGTCGCACAAAATAGGATAAATATTCTTCGTATCAATTGAAGAATGAAAAAAAAAAAGACAGTATACACTACTACAAAAGTGGCTTATTGTGTCGGAGACTGGTGTCGGTTTTATATAATATAATAGTAGATAAGATATTTTCGACAGTCTCTTTACATGGTGTCGGAAGTACGGTCTGTTATAACCAACATAGACTGTTAATGTTGGATTAAACCGACATAGTTTTCAATTTTTAACCGACATAGACTGTCTATGTCACTTATAACCGATATAAACTGTTAATGTCGCTTATAACTGACATAGTTTTTAATTTTTTTAAATGATGGTGTCGTATAAAAAGAGAATAGTGTCGCTTTCAACTGACATAAAGTTAATGTCGGTTAAAGAATCATTTCTTGCGCTTCTACCCGACAATATATTTTTATTTTTAGATATTTTCAAATTTCTTGGCAGTTGTAGCTGACATGTTGGTGTTTTTTATATACCCTGCCCCGTGTCTTCTTCTTCCTCTCTCGCGTCTTTCTTATTTGTTCTTTTTCATCTTCATTTATTCCTTCTTCTTCACAATAAGTTTTTCTTGCTTCTATTATTTTTATTTTCTCCTCTTATGTTTATTTTTTGTTTACAATTTAATTTTGTAGGGATTTTATTTGAGCTAGTTGAATACATAAAGAATTGATCGACGACGGAATTCTTCCATAATTCCAGTTTCTATCACTAAATTTCTTAAATTTAAAATTGTTTAATACACAAGTTTATATATTTAAAAAATTTAATTTAAGTAATTAGATAAATTTGTAGTATTTATGTTAAATTAATAAATATTTAGTCAAATTAATTGATTTTGTCACTTGAATTGTTATGAGAAAATGAAAATAAATAATATTTATAAGCATTTATGTTAAATTAACAATATTAATATTAAATATAACATAAACTGATAATATTTAGTAATATAAGAATATATTATGTTAAATTAATTTATTTTTGCACTCTAATTGTTATGAGGGACATACAAAACTTGAATTTAACAAACAATCAAAATGAACTACATTTATTAAAAATGTACAACCCATACATATTCTTCCCACACTCTTGCAAACGATTTTGAACCGGTTGTATGGTTCATTGTTTTCAACTCTCGATTGTGCTTATTTTTTTCGGCAATCTCCTAAAAAATAAGAGAATTTATTAGACAAATTTTAAGGTATTACAAAATAAATCATAAAAGGTTTACCTTTGTTTTTTCTTTATCCCAGTATGCCACTAACTCTGCCCACTGTGCATAATCCACATAAGTAGGAGGGTTGTAGTGCTCCCCAACTGCTCTATTAGTATAATATTATTTATTTTTTAATTTATTTCTATGCTCTTTATGCGCATGCTCTGCAATCTAAAACGTCATGTGGCAGATCAAAGGCATTTTCACTATATCTTCTTGAAAAATAACACTTCCCTACATTCATAAAAAAAAATTCAAGCTAATTAATTTTTATTAGTCATTGACTTATTCTAGTATTTTTAAGTAAAAAAATATATATATATATACTCACACACACACCTTTATTCTATTCCAGAATACTTCCTTCTTTTGTTCCTTGATCAAGCGTCAATCTCTTGTCAATGGAAGATTTCTGTGATCTCTAACCTCTGACGCTACATGTTTTGAAAAAGCACTAGAATTTTCACTAATGCATTTTTCAGACGAATCAAATGAACAAGGTTGTTCTGTCCATTTGGGAATTGCGGATCCGTGAGTTTTGATGTTCCTTATTAATACAGCACAAACAATTAAAAACCAAGAAACAAAAATCAATTTTCAATTTAAACATAATATTAGTTAAAATACAAAACACAAACTGAAGATAATAATAATAATAATAATAATAATAATAATCTCTACTAATTAATAAAACACTCAATGTTAATCAAAATCCTATGAAATTACCAGTTTAACCCTCTAATTAAAACAGAACATGAATAATATATCTCTAATTAAAAAATAAAAAAAATAAAAAAAATAAAAAACTTCTCACTCTCACATTCTCTATCATTCTGCATCTTTCTCGCCAAAATCCTCTTCAACAGCTCTAAGCACCCCATCTCCTTGTCTCCTTCTCCCACCCCGCCTACCTCTAACCCACCTGCAGATTATGTAGGCTCTTCCTCTCCTCCAACTCTAACCGCCTTCCACCAGACCCACCACCCAACAACTTCTCCCACATCCTCTGTGTTTTCCCCTATGACCCTTATTTCGCCACCCCCTGCCTCTTTGACCCATGAATCCTAGACTGGAAGCCCTCCCACCATGAATGGGCATCCAATGTTCTGAAGGTATAAGCCTCATTATTTAGTTTATGCATCTTATGTGAGGTTGGAGGAAGAAATTTTTGACCATTTAAAATCCCTTGCAATACGTTCGATGTGTCATTGAAATACATATGTTAATTATGGTTTATCAGCCCTCAATTGCTTATTTTATTGCATTTGATTGTTTTTACTTTGTTACAGGGCTTAGTTTCATCCAAGTAGAGTTCCACATTATACAACTTTTGGGAGATGTACTGAAGTTAGTGATGATTTTAATATTTCAGGTAACAATATCTTTACAAATTATTATAAAATTCTGAAAGTATTGCCTTACTCATAAGTTTGGTTTTATTTCACTAATGTTAGTAATTGTTTTCATAAGTTCATGTAACTCATATCACAGTGAAAAGATTTTTTTTCTTCAGAATGATGTATACATTGCACATTGATTATAACTCATACCACAATTAAAAGAAAATTGAGTTGCTCACGTATAGCGTGTGTGCTGGTTGCTAGTAATAATAATAATAATTTAAAAATGAACCAGCTTCGAACTTTTCCTCTTCGAATTGGAGTTCCTCAGAATGTTGATCTTCGATATGTTGATCCATAGCAAAAATTACTAGAAGGAGAAGGAGAAAGACTGAAATGTGGGAAGAAAGGGACGCTCATGGAAGAATGAATTAAAAGAGAAAGAGGGAAATGAAAGCACGAATGAAATAGGGAAGAACGGGGTTTAAATATGGATAATAAGTTGACGTCAATTAACACCGACAGAGATTTCACTGACGTCGAATTAAATGCACATGGCATCGAATTAAATGAAGCTTACATCGGTTAATATGGATAATAAGTTACTAAATGTCTATCTTTAAATATTATTTCAAAAAAGTAGAGCTTTTTATAAATAGACAAAAGTTAGAGAGATAACATTTCTAATGACAAGAGCGAAGCAAGTGCAAAATATATCACACTATAACCTTAGTAGTTATAACACAAAAAGGATGACAGATAAAGAGAGGGAAGGATATTGATATTATTTCTCTTGTTTTCTTTCGCAGTGTGTCTCAATAGCACAAGGAGTGCTCTATTTATAGAGTCACTTTTGTGAAACCTTACAAATGAGGAATGATTATATTTTGAAAGTTTCAAACAGACATTATTCCCCAAGTCTCATTTCTTTGAGTGGGCATTCATTCACCCATTATCTCTACAACACTTCCTCTTTGTTGCCCACATATTAACATCAGTTACCTCTGTTGATGCACAAAATCAGCGAGGACTTTGGTACAACAGAGAGTGTTAAGTTTGTGACATTCGCTAAATTGCTTCGGTCATTAGTGTGAATAAGTATGTAAATGGATAGAGACATGGAAGCAAACACAAGATGTACATGGTTCACCCAGATTGGCTACGTTGACGGAGTAGAGAAGTTCTCATTAATTGTGAAAGGTTTACACAAGTACATAGGTTCAAGCTCACATATTGTGAGTACTAGTGAATGATTTAGTACAAATGACATTAGGAAATATTGTGAGAGAATGATCTCTATTTATAGAAGAGGGTTTCTAGTTTCATTTTGACATTGACACGTGTCGTGTTGTGATTGGCTTCTGATGTCGACACGTGTCGCGCTGTGATTGGCCTCTTGGTTGGAGGGAAACTCTTCTGGATCCTTGACGGTATAAAGTTGACCGGTGCTCAGTAGTTTCGGGATTGGTCATGTATGGTACAAACAACCTCGTTAAAACTTTACTCGGAAAAATCCAGTGGGAAAAAACCAAAGCGATAGAAAAAGAGTACAATTTTACCTAGATTGTTGATAATAAAGTCAAGTAGGCTTATGTTGCCTCATTAAAACATTGATATGAAAAACTTAGTGGGAAAAAAACATAGTCGAAGGAAAAAGAGTACAACAAACATGTATCATGAATACTCCCCTGATATTTATCTCTTCCTGATTTCGCATTCTTCAAATTTATCTGATTGGTAAGCCGACGTAATCCGATACTTTGCACTATCTTCTTAAACATGCACTTTGGTAGAGACTTGGTGATCAGGTCTGCCAGATTTTCATTGGAACGGATTTGTCTGACTTCAATAACTTTAGCCTTCTAAAATTCATGTGCACTGAAAAACTTTGGAGATATGTGTTTAGTTTTATCACCCTTAATGAATCATTCCTTCATTTGGGCAATACAGGCTGCATTATCTTCATGGATGACAGTTGGATTTTCTATCTCCGAAGGTAGACCAGATGAATTCCGGATATGATGGATCATTGATCTTAACAAAAAACATTCAAGACTTGCTTCATGTAAAGCAAGTATTTCTGAGTGATTTGAAAATGTAACAACTATTGTTTGCTTTGTTAAGCGCCATGAGATTGATGTATCTCCATTCTTGAACACATATTCAGTTTGTGAGCGGGCTTTATACGGATCAGAGAGGAAACCAGCATCTGCATATCCAGCAAGGATTTGGTCATTTATGGATTTCTCTAAGTAGAAGAGACCCATGTCTATTGTCCCACGAAGGTATCTCAAAACATCTTTGACTCATTTCCAATGACGAATTGTTGGAGTAGAGTTATACCTTGCTAACAAGTTAACTGAAAAAGTTATATCTAGTATAGTACATTGTGCTAAATACAATAAATCACCTATTGCACTCAGATATGGTACTTCTGGACCAAGGACCATTTCATCATATTCTTTTGGACGAAATGGATCTTTCTTAATGTCCAAAGAATGAATGACCATTGGCGTGCTGAGTGGATAAGCATTGTCCATGCCAAATTGCTTTAAGATTTTTTCAATGTAAGCTGATTGGTGGATCAAAATTTCATTAGCACAATACTCGATCTACAGACCGAGACAATATTTTGTTTTCCTAAGGTCTTTCATTTCGAATTCGCTTTTCAGATATTTAGCAGTTTTATTGAGTTATTCAAGAGTTCCAACTAGGTTCATATCATCAACATATTCTACCACTATAGCACATCCAAAATTGGATTTCTTAATGAACACACAAGGGCAAATGACATTGTTGATATATCCTTCGTTGATCAAATATTCACTGAGACGATTATATCACATTCGTTCAGATTGTTTCAGCCCATACAATGATCACCTTAATTTGATCGAGAGCATACCTTGTAGTTTGTTAGTTGTTTCAGGCAACTTAAGTCCTCATGGGACCTTCATGTATATGTCAGTATCTAATTCTCCATATAGATATGTAGTGATGACATTCATAAGTCGCATGTCAAGTTTTTCTGAAACCACTAAACTTATTAAGTAACGGAACATAATTACGTCCATTACAGGAGAATATGTCTCCTCATACAGGTCTTTGTGAAAAACCTTGTGCAACGAGTCGTGCTTTGTATCTTGCAATCTCGTTCTTCTCATTGTGTTTTCTTGTGAATACCCATTTATAACCCACAGGATTTGCATCAGGTGGAGTTTGAACTACTGGTCCAAAAACATTTCGTCTTTCCAAGGAATTTAATTCTGTCTGGATTGCATCTTTCCACTTAGGCCAATCTTGTATTTATTTAAATTCGTCAACAAAGCGAGACTTAATATCATCACTTAATATGATTTCAGTGGCTACTGCGAATGCGAACATATCGTCGATGATTATTTTATTTTGATCCCACAATTCATTAATACATGCATAATTTATGAATATTTCTTTACTTTCATGTACTGCTGTCTCTTTAGGGACATGTGTCTCATCAATGACATTTTTTCTTTTGGAAGTCCAGAATCATGAATTGTGGATTTTCCATTCATTTTCTCTTCCTGAATAATTTCATTTGGATTCGGTTGTGCCATTATCTTTCTTTTTCAAGGGATTGAATCTTTTGAACATGAGAGTCTACCACTTTTCAGGCGTGCACCAAATGAATCATTCGTTGTTACTTTATTTTGTCCAACAAGGACATCAATTCTTGCAGGTGCATTTGCAGCTGGTATATGTGATTTTGTCACTTTCATAGCATCATTAAATGCATTTGGCATTTGATTGACAATACTTTGAAGATGCACGATCCTATTTACTTTATTTTCACATTGAGTACCACGTGGATCAAAATGAAACAAGGTGGGTACAACCCATGTCAGCTCTTGCCGTTCTTTTGGAACGGTCTTTTCTCCCCTAATGACGGGCAGATTGTCTCATCAAAGTGATAATCAGCAAAACAAGCTGTAAACATATCACCTATCAGGGATTCCAAATATCTAATGATAGATGGTGAATCAAAACCCATACAAATTTCCAATCTACGTTGAGGTCCCATTTTAGTGCGTTGCGGCAGTGCAATAGGCACATAAACAGCACAACCAAAAACTCGTAAATGTGAAGTGTTTGGCTAATACCCAAACACGAGTTGTACTGGAGAGTATTGGTGATTGGCTATAGGTCTCAATCGAACCAATGATGCAGTATGTAAGATGGTATGTCACCATGCAGAAACTGGCAATTTTGTTTTCATGAACAGAGTGCGAGCTATTAACTGAAGTCGCTTGATCAATGCTTTTGCTAAACCATTTTGAGTATGGACATGAGGAACATGATGTTCAATGTCATGCAGTAATCATCAAAGGTTTGAGATGTAAATTCATCAGCGTTATCCAGTTAGATTGACTTAATGGGGTAATCTGGGAACTATACTTTTAACTTAATTATCTGAGCAAGAAGTCTCGCAAAAGCTACATTTCGAGTAGACAAGAGACAAACATGTGACCATTTGGTAGATGCATCAACCAAAACCATAAAATATCGAAATGGTCTACAAAATGGTTGAATAGGTCCACAAATAACCCCTTGAATTCTTTGCAAAAAATTATAAGGATTCAGTATCAACCTTTAATTGTGATCGTCTAATTACCAACTTCCTTTAAGAACAAGCCTTGCAAGGGTTATCATTTGAGATAGCAATGTCTCTGCTTAATAATGGATGTCCATTAAAGTTGGTAATGATCATACGCATCATGGTGGATCCTGGATGACCCAAACAATCATGTCAAAGCATGTAATCTTTTGAATCAATGAACTTCTGGTTCATAACAGTATGTGATTTAATTGTCCTTATGTATGTATAATACAATCCACTCGACAAATCACACAACTTCTCTAATATACACTTCTGGGTATCATTGGAGGTAATGCGTAGATACTCCACATTTTCTGCACTTTTCGTTTCAATGTGGTATCCATTTAAACGTATGTCTTTGAAACTCAACAAATTTCAAGTAGATTGAGTATCATAAAATGCATTATGTATGGACAATATTGTTCCATTTGGTAACATAATCTGAGTTTTCCCTGAGCCTTCAATTACATCTGATTGACCTGATATTGTTGTTACCCTTACTCTTGTAAGCATCAAGCTTGAGAAATACTTTTGATCATGAAGTATTGTATGTGTGGTTGCGGTATCTGCAAGACAAATATCTCTGCCATTTCTCATGTTCTGAAAATAACCACAGTTTTTATATATGTTTTATGAGTAAATGGAATCACAATTAACAAACAATTTATAACAGAAAATTTAAATGCCACTTTTATTTAATTGAAATGCTGGTTTTCAACTACAAGCTCATAATAATAAAAGTACAACAAACATAAATGATTTAGTCGGACTAATACACTTTATTCCTCTTTTCCACAATGAAGTCTGAGACATCTAGGTGGGTTGTGTTCAACTATCCTAATAAGTCGCACACTGAATCAGGTATATCCATTGGACTAGCCTAGTCGAGGAAATTATTCTCAACACCCTTCTCCTTAAGGAAGGCTTGATATAGATCCATCAGATGTTTTGGGATACGACAAGTACGCGCCCAATGCCCATCGCCACCACACCTATGGCAGGTTCCATCAGAGTTTCTAAAAGCATTATTCATACAAGCTTTGCCTTTGTGGCGATTTCCATTTTTAAAACTCGAGCCTGAATTTTGCTTTGGAACCTGGTTGTGAGACTAATCACCATAGTTCTTGCATTTCCTGTTCCATCGACTTTACTTGTGGCCACGTCCTCATTTATGATTATCGCCACCAGAGGATGTGCCGTTCACTTTGAGGGTAACAACATTTACTTCTTAGGTCAGGACTGATGATTTTTCATCAGTAGCTCATTATTTTGTTCAGCAACCAAGAGCACATATATCAGCTGGTTGTATTCAGTGAAGCCTCGCGCTCTATACTGCTGCTGCAAGATCACGTTAGATGCATGAAATGTGCTGAAAGTCTTTTCCAGCATATCTTCCTCATTAATGGTATCCTCACAGATCTTCATCTGAGAGGTAATTCTGAACAAATCAGAATTGCACTCAGCCATTGACTTGAAATCCTGGATCTTTAGGTGAGTCTACTCATAGCGAGCTCTTAGAAGAATCACCATTGTCTGGTGATTGTATCTGTTTCTCAATGCATTCCAGAGAGCTCACGGATCTTCAACAGTTAAGTATTTGCTCTTTAGTCCCTCATCAAGATGGCGACGAATAAAAATCATGGCCTTCGCCCAATCTTGAGAGGATGAGCTGTTCTCTTCCCTAATGGTATCTCCAAGATTCTCTGCTTCTAGATGGATCTTGGTATCCAGTACCCAGGTAAGGTAATTTTCCCAGTAATGTCTAGGGTAGCAAAATCAAGCTTTGCCAAGTTCGCCATTTTATTTTCTGAAAAAAAAAAAAAAAAGATGTGTAAGAACTTACAATAATATGTATTCCTATGGACATATAGTGTTAGAACTTTTGATTCTTACCAAATTTTCATTTTTGATATTCGAGTAAAAAATGATAAGCACTTAAAACTTCAGGCTCGAGATTTTCATGATTAATAAGAATGACGATTGTACTGCACCATTCTCATCGAAACAAGCATAGGATGAACAATTATTCCGTATTACTTAAACAGCAGAAAAATTTAAATACGCAGAGTAGGGTGGACAATTATATCGCACCACCTAAAATTGCAATGAAATTAAACAGTAGGCAAATTTAAATATGCAAGGTAGGGTAGTCGATTATACCGCTCCACCTCAAATTTACAGTAAAATTAGATCTGCAGTCTAAGATAGGCAATGATACCGCACCATCTTGAATTGCAGTAAGATTAAATTTACAGTTCAAGATGGGCGATTGTACCACACCATCTTGGATTACAGTAAAATTAATATAAATAAACACTAGGTTAGAAACCAGGAATTGCACCAAATAAGAAATCAAAGATATAAGTAACTCTTAAATTTAGAACGAGAAGCAGGCATGGTGCTAGCAATTCATCGCGAGATTGCATCATGCAGATGAAGCAGAAGAAGAAGAAAAACAAGAAAAACCTTACAGGAAGCATTTTTTTTTCTTTCGGTGAAGGGAGATGTGAACTATTTAAGGTTAGAAAGTCATGTTGATAACATGTTATAAATATGCAAAAGTTAGAGAGATAACATTTCTAACGAAATGAGCGAAGCAGATGCAAAATATCACACTATAATTTTAGTAGCTATAACACAAAAATGATAGCAGATAAAGAGAGGGAGAGATACTGATATTATTTTTCTTGTTTTCTTTCACAGTATGTCTCAATAGCACACGGAGTGCTCTATTTATAAAATCACTTCCGTGAAACCTTACAAATGAGGAATGATTACATTTTGAAAGTTTCAAACAAACAATATTCTCAAGTCTCATTTCTTTGAGTGGGCATTCTTTCACCTATTATCTCTACAACAGAGCTCATTTTGTAGCTACCTTTTAAAATGGGAGTTGGGCTTCTCTAGACCTATAACCGAACCTTTGTGCAAACTCATATTATTACGATGCAAAATAAAATGGACAGATCATTGTCAACAGTGATAAAATATAGAATAGTTTCCAACATCCAAAAAGTAGTAATAAACTGCTGGACAATATAATCAACCAATTTACAAAAATGATCCTGCTATACTATCAATTTTGATGAAAGTAAAAAATTAAATGAACTTAAACTCACGTTACAACCAACCAATTTAGTCAGAATCTTAAAAGACTATGAGTTGAATAACTCGGCACAACATATTGAAGAAGATCTTAACAGAAGCAGGAAATCTCACAGCTTTATTAACCAATATTAAAAAAGAGAAGTAAACGATGGAGAATAATATAATAGGAGCAACTTAAAACTGAAAATTATTCCTATATCTTAAAATTCGAAATTATTCCTAAATAAGATTTGTAAAAATAAATTAAACATAAATTTATCGTTTAAAAGTGAAATTTCACCTGTTTAATTACCGATGCCACCAAATCCCAAGTTTTGTGAGACAAGTCAATACGCTCCCCGTCTTCATCGTCTAAATCGGTCAAGGAGTCGGTGCGCGAAATCGACATAGAGAATAAGATGGAGAAAAGTTTTTTGTTTTCTTTTTCTGATCAGTAAAAGGGAGAGGGATGGGATTCTTAGCTAAATAAGCAAACAGGAAATGGATTTGCAGACGAGGAAGAAGGGTTCGGGATAATGAATGGCTTCCAGAGAGGCGGAGGCGAAGCTAAGAAGACCTTCTTTAGGGTTATAAAGTCTGAATATATACCCTCGCTTCAGGGCAACCTAGCAGAACAGTATTCGAACACCCTCGGCTGTATCGAGCTTTTGGATGGTTGAGTTGGGCTTTCGACATTGGGTTTGGGGCTCCGAAGAAATTTGATTTGGGTCTTTAATGATAAATAGTAATGGTTACCTCAGTCTAGTTTTAGTTGGAAAAGTAAATTGAACATTTACTTACCAATTGTTTTACCAGATGCAAGCCTTGACTAATAAAAGTTAGCTTCAAGCATTTCCCGTAACATTTTATTTTTATGATAGGGTTTAATTTCAGCACAAGCTAGAGCATCAAACACTGCAAAAATTAAAATGTGAAGTAAATCAAAGTAATAACATGTGTAGTATGAATTCCTAAATATGAAGGCGACATACGACAGATTTTAATAGATTTACTCTTCTTCATCTTATAAACATACATATATAGATGAACAAGGGACCTCGGGCACCGTAGTGCCAACATAAGTTCTGTTGGCATTGTTTCAAGATGCAAAAATCTTCATATCCCTGAACGTTGACATCGTATTAATCCTATCCATCAGAACATTATGACAGCCATCGGAAACTTGGCCGCAATGGAGTTTAATTGCCACCTCCGTCGCAGAAATGCCTTCAAAATCGTTGTATGTCGCATCCACCACCACCACGGCCGAGGGTTGACTTTTGCAATTGTGTTCCCCATTACACTATAATCTTTCCATCTTCTCCAAAGCTTCCAACATTGTTTGCAAAAGAAAATTAATCTACGGTCGTATTGACGATAATACATGTATATTCTATTCACATCAATTTTATATTAATTTGGTTCAATCAAGAGAATGAGAACACCAATGAAGATTAGCATTTGAAGATATTCATTTAACAATTAATGGAAGAGAAGAGAACAGAGACAAAACTAATTCAATTACCTGGTCCGCAAGCAATGTTGGTAACGTAGAGTAAGGAACACTCGTCGCCAATGGCAATACAATCGTTGCCTGTTCCGATAGACGAATCGCGAAGGGTGACATGGCTTTCATCTTTGCTCTTGACGGCTTCAACTTGAGCCTTACGCTCTTTCTTAGTATCATCCACAAGCTTCTTGCTTTCCTTAGGCCATCTCCAACCGAATGGTCCAGAAGGCTAGATGGTAGAAAATAGCCCGAAAACCGTCTCCAACCGAGGTCTAGACCAAAGGGCTCATGGGACCCAAGGGACAAAAAAGGGCTAAAGGGCCAACCGGCTGACCCAATCCAGCCAACCCTGGGCTTCATTATTAATACATTTTTTGTCGGATATATGCGACAGTATTGTCCTCTTTATTTAATTTTTTTTTTGGGGGCCAATTTTTTATTTATTTTTTTAAATTCCCCTTTTTTCCTATAAATATCTAAGTCATTCTTACACCATTTTTCACATAATTTTCACCTTTTTTAAATTTAAGTTGTTGCACTTTTTAACTTTAAATAATAAATTATGTTTGACCATATGATCATTTAGCCCTCGGTTGGAAACGGTTTTTTATCACAGGGCTAAATGAGCCCTATCGGTTGGAGATGAAGGCAAATATGGTCATGTGCTGTTCATTAAAATATTAATACCTTAGAGGATCAGAGGATTAAAACGAACCATCTGACCAACCTTCCGTTGGAGATAACCTTAAGCTTCTTTTGTTTTGCTCGGCCGCCTTTAGCCCATCATCAATCTCGATCATGGCCTACATAACAAGATGGTTGTTAATATCAAAGGAAAACGAAGAAGGAAAAAGAAAAGATAAAGGAAATGAAAAATTATCATTACCGTAGGCACACAGCATCATCACCCTGTCGCGGTTTGTCTCCTTCACGGTTAGCGGCTCATCAAACTCACTAACAACTACTTTGCGCCCTGCGAGGCAGTTGTTCACAAAATGAAGGGTTTATCGGCTTAATGGATCTGATGACATTTGAAAATATTACCACTCACGAAAGTGTTCATGTTTTAGTAATTGCTAAACATTGTTACAATGATTGAATTTGGAAATTGAAATGAACAATATTGTTTATGAATCTGGGGTTACAGACACATCTTAGCATGTTTATCAAAATTTTTAAGGAAACTTTAACAAAAAGCTTTCGGTACTGTTCACCGTAACGAAAAACCATATTTTTACACTAAAAAGTCAATCCTAGTACTATTCACTTTACCCTTTATTTTGTCCTTATCATTAAATCTCAAAGTTTTCAAACCATTTTCATTAGTTTTCTAATTTTTAGTCTTTGTAATCCTATGACATTGTTTATCAAAATTTTAATCTTTGTAATCCTATGACATTGTTCTTTACTTTGAGGGTATTCTGAGTCGTAATACTCTTAAAATTTGTCTACATAATTAATTTGATTTAAATGGCTAGGCCCAATTGCCATTCTCCGTTTTGAAATGCAGATTTGGTCGTACTGCTTTTGTAATTGGTGGCTGGGAAGGTTTCTTAAAGCAAAAATAGAATAAAGCCTACTCCATTTTGCATGCTCTGCCCCCAAAATAGAGACTTGCGAAGGGTTGGTTGGTTTGCAAAATCCTTGAGATTCAAATGTTCAGAGTCCAAATTTCAAAGAAAAAACTAATAAATAGTAGTATTATTTTAAACCAAGAAGCCAATCACAACTCGATATGTGTCAACATCATAATAAAACTCATAGAGTCCCACATCAACCGTGAACGGAAGCGAGCAACTCTCCTCAACTATAAAATAAGACAATTCTCCTACAATTAAGGGATAATGTCATTACTGTGCTTAAACTCGTCATTAGAGCCCACTGATGATGATTATGCTTAAACCTATGTATTGCGTAAACTCTTCACTATTAATCAGAACTCCTCTATCCCGTGGACGAAGCCAAACCTAGGGTGAACCACGAACATCTTATGTTTGTTTCCCTATCTCTATCTATGTACATATTATCCATACCAAGTAACCAAAGCAACCGTGCGAAGATCACAAACTTGACATTTCACGTTGGTTTAAAGTCTCATTGAATTTGTGCATCAACATTTGGCGCCGTCTATGGGAACGACACTTATTCCTACTCTTACTAGCTTCGTCAAGCTGGTTTACATTGTTCGTACACTCTCTTTTGATCAGGCATCCCTCAAAGGAAGCCACAACACACAAAACAACACCCCTTTGTGCCTAGTGTAAGGCAGCGAAGAAATGAAATAAAGAAGTTTGCTCTTCAAGCTAAGGACAAAGAGCTGGAAACTCAAAACAATAAGATAGCCATCATGAATGAGATCCTCCAAGAACAGTACAAGAAGCTCTACGGATGCTCGACGAGGCTAGGGATGCTCAATCTCACATGCCCATTGCCTATGTGGATGTTAACCATCACATGGGTGCCCCCAAAACTAAAGGTCACCTGTCTTAACACATGGCGTATATGCAACAAAGTAATGCATATAAGAGGTGAAGGCATTACGAATCATCTTTATCTGAGGGTCACCTATCTTAACACATCGCATATATGCAACAAAGTAATGCATATAAGAGTGAATCATGGTATTCCAACTCTTAATTCATTCAAGATCGTTGAAACTGATGCCTCTGAAATTGGTTACGGGGGTATTCTCAAACAGTCAATTTCTTCCGGATCTCTTGAACAAATTGTTCGTTTCCATTAAGGAGTATGGAATACAAGCACAAAGTAATTATAATACTATTAAGAAATAAATATTATTTATATTATTATGTATTAGTAAATTTCAAGATGATTTATTAAATTAAAAGTTTTTAGTCAGAGTTGATTGCAAATCTGCAAAACATGTTTTACAAAAAGATATTCAAAACATTGCATCAAAACAGATTTTTGCACAATGGCAAGCTATATTAAGTATTTTTTATTTTGAAATCGAATACATCAAAGGAAGTCAAAATTGCATCCCTGATTTCCTAACCAGAGAATTTCTACTGGAGAAGAATGACAGCAAGAAAACCTGATCATATGAGGTTTCCAACCACTCTACCACCACCACCAGTAAAACAAGAATCAAGCCCAAATTCTTCATCGGCCTTAGCCATTACCAACCATTTCACTCCCTTAGATTCCACAATAGGAAACCTTAGGCCAAATTATTAGTCACCACATCCCAATTACCAAACGACATTAGTCACTCAATATGATCCTTATTCAACCACTACATACCAATCATCATCATCCTAACCAGTCAGTTATATTAAAACATAATTTCAGTGAATATCTTTTTAGCATCCCTTTCAATCTCAATCAGGAACAAGCACCAGAAAAATTAGTCAAATCCATCTTTCCACCTAATTTCCATTATCACCCTACAGCACCACATAAAACATTGAAATATTATCAAACCATTCTCAGCGAAACGTAGTACATCTGTATCAAACCACTTTACAGTAAAACCAATGAAAATTTTTTTTTTTTACTGTTCTCTTTACATTGGCCGGTTCTTAATCGAAGCAAATTGGGGAATCCCCATTTACAAAAGCAAATATCTTCACACTCAATATGTCCAATTACCCAATGACCATTATAATTATTTTGATTACATCAATGCTTGGACTAACATCTTTCTCCATCAGACAAATGATTTTAATCATTCATGATTCATCAATTTGACAAAAGTTTCAAGTTAAATTTTTCAACATGGTTCCCAAAATGATGGTTAATTCATGGGCCAATAGCCAATATACTGCCATATGAGCTTATGCAGGTTCTTTCAACCAGTTTTCAACAAAAATTTGACAGAAGCAGGTTTAATTACATAATTACACTCCTCTCATTATTAATGGCCAAATACAAAGTCTCATGGATCTTGAAGTGATATGAAGTTGAAACCGGTGAAGTCAACAGAGTCAAATCAGTCAAGTGGTAGGATAAATTCAACCATTAGAGGGTCATCAGTCTGGTTATCTCTGAATTCCCCATTACTCCTCCTCCAGTCATCCCAGCACAGCCAGTAATGCGAGCTATTCCAGCTCAATCATTATCAGACATATGTCCATCCTCATCCCTCAAATGAATAGTCAAGTCTCACAAATCGTCAGGCTCAAAGAAGAATAGTCACTAAACTCCAAGATTTAGCACAACAATTACTTGCAAAAACAACAATGCTCCACACTAAAGAAGAACCTTCAGACTCCGAATCTTCAAATGCATTCTCACAGCAATCAGCCAATTCGATAAGTCAAAAAACACAGTCAGCCAAGTAGGTCGACTACCAAGATTCGCAAGACCCTTTTGCATAAGGCCATGTGAACATAATAAATTACCATGTGAAAATTCAGTCATCATGTCAAATCATCATGTGAACACTATGACAATTGCCATGTGAAAATTCAGTCATCTTTTCAAGTCACCATGTGAAGTATTCAGACAATATTCGCATCGATAATTCCGACAAAACATGGAATCATTTAGTCATCTGCACATTCCACAGTAAAAACAACAATTATTCCAACAAATTCACTATTCATCAACAGTAAAAACAAGTCATCATCCATCCCATACTTCAATAGTAAAGCAATCAATTATCCAAGTCTATATGAAGAGGACTCATATGAAGGGGACACCAAGTTAACGTATACATCTTTTCTCAATCAAAATCTCTTTAGGTTCACATTGTATTCAAAGAAAACCAAATTGTAAACAATTTAAATTCTTAAATGTCAAGGATGCCCGTGTGCACCAATATCCTTTTCACCAGTCAATTTCTTATTTGCTGACTGAATCGTCAGTAAATTAATTGTAAGTCCCAATATAAGTTTTGCAATAAAACTTATTTTCAAATTATAATTGCATCATTATTTGAATTCATTATTTTCTTTATGAATATTTTCATAACTACTAATTTTGAATGACATAAAATTCTTACTCACAATCAATTCATCAAATATCTCAAATTCAAGGTAAATATATATGACTCCTTCGTTCGGTTTTTCTTATTCATTTATAATAGTTGATTTCATGGTTCATTCAATCCTAACTATCCACCACTGGTAGGTTTAAAAGCACACCACAAAGTAGCACACAAATATCCTATTAATTTTCCTTATTAACACTAGGATTTGTCAATTGTAGTATATGAAAATAAGGGTCTTTCCCGCAGAAGATTGTTTTATCTAACTACTTAAAATGTCACAAAAATTGGTTGCTGTCCCTACTGACCAGCCACCAAAAAAATAATTATTAGACTGACTTACACTGGTCTAAAGTCTATGAAATTTTATATGCAAATACTAGACACACAGTACGACAATCTCACAAATTTTTGGGATTTTTGGAGTTGATTTGCTATTTAAATTAAATCGTACAAAAACAGTACAGAAACAGATTTTGAGTAGATCACAAGTTTGAGAAAAACGAGTTAGGGGAATTGTTATCCACCACCAAATAATCATGCAAACATGTTATGTTTCATTCAAATTCCTTTTATTTCCAGATGAAGATCCTCAAGTTGGCTCAATGTTATAACACAACCTATTACTTTTTCTTACGTAGTATGTTAAGAGAATGGCGTTTTCAACTTAACGTAGTCCCTAGCATGCAATCTAGAATGGCATGTTCATAGATTTAACAAGTAAAAATCATTAAGAACGAAAAGAGTTGAGTCATCACAAGGCATGGTAAGTACTGGCATTGTCTTACTTATCTTAGAAATTGGTTCACATGTTAATCGCAATTAACAAGTACTACTCTAGAACATATGTAGGTCCTCATTCAACAATGGCAGGCATACATATATTCATAGCATTTGAATCCTAAATATGCTTACTAAGTATGCATCCATAGAAAACATATAAAGAATTCATCACTGACATAAGTAGTAAACCAATTTTCATCCATTCATAAAAGCAATTCAATGAAATGTCATAACAAACTTGCAATCATATTCGGGGCTTCAAAACAGCCCCTGACTACTTAAAATTTAGTTACACATAATTCTCAAATTAAACCACAAGTAAAACATGGGTTTGAGAAGATAAAACCAAGAAAAATAGAGTGAAGCTTCTTCTTCTTTCCTTCCTTGCTCTCTGCCGTGCCTCTTGCTCTCTGCCGTGCCTCTTGCTCTCTGCCGTTTGGTTCCACTCTCTCTTCCTTTTTTATTCCTCTGTCAGTTTTTTTTTATTCGCGCCCTCAGTCTCCCTTTTCTTCGGTCTCTCCACTCTTCTTTGTCTGTGTCTGTCCCCGTGTCCTGCACTCCTCTCTGTGCACTCAGTCTGTCCTCCACTCTCTTTGCGCACTGGCCTTTCTTTATGTTTCCGTGTCTCTCCCACTTCCTCTCTTATTATTCTTTTCTTTTGTTTTTTACTCAGTCCGTGTCCTTTAGTCTCTCCACTCCATTTGTTTTCTGCTCAGTGTCTTCCTTTCCGTCCCATTTATTTTCTGTTCAGTTTTTTTTTTATTTCTTTTCTCCATTTTGCTTGAAATTGATCCTAAAACAAAATTAACTGCACATTAACACAAGGTAAGGTAAAATGCCACAATTTTAACACAAAAACATCACAAAGACTTTAGAAATGGATGGTATAAATGTATGAAATATATGAGTGATCAACCACATCAAATCTCTAGTTCACCCAATTCTTCTTATTTGCATCATTATTGCCCTCATCATCATCACCATTAGTTCCGTCCCATTTGTTATTAATACACATAACACACCATCACTAGCCGTGCTAGTGAAGTTGGGAGTATGTCTTAAATATCATTAAATGTCTTATGACCATAGACATCTACATGCTCCGTTGTGTGTATGTGTTGTATGATAATCCACTAAATAAGCACCGGAAACGTATCTCAAAAATCTCAAATCAAATTCGAAGCTCAAAAGCTCAAGCCTCATCTCATAAATCCATGATAATTCGTATTCGTAAATCCATAGAATTTCATATATGAAAATCCAATAATTCATAAGGTAAATATTAAAACAGGTCGTTACATCTCTAGACCTATAACCGAACCTTCGTCCAAACTCAGATTATTATGATGCAAAATAAAATGGCCAAATCATTGTCATCAGTGATAAAATATAGAATGGGCATCCAACATCCAAAAATAGTAATAAACCGCTGGACAATATAACCAACCAATTTACAAAAATGATCCTG
The DNA here is from genome assembly GCF_916048215.2 of Malus sylvestris. Lineage (NCBI taxonomy): Eukaryota > Viridiplantae > Streptophyta > Magnoliopsida > Rosales > Rosaceae > Malus > Malus sylvestris. Next base: position 38,269,086 of record NC_062270.1, on the reverse strand, counting down.
CTATCCTATCAATTTTCATGAAAGAAAAAAAATTAAATGAACTTAAATTCACATTACAACCAACCAATTTAGTAAGAATTTTAGAAGACTGGGTTGAATAACTCGGGACAAGAAGATCTTAACAAAAACAGGAAATCTCACAACTTTATTAATCCTAAATCTTAAACTTGGAAACTATCTCCAGTAAAAACAAATTAAAGAAACATAATTTTATCATTTAAAAGTGAAATTTCACCTGTTTAATTACCGATGCCACCAAATCCCAAATTTTGTGAGACAAGTCATTACGCTCCCCGTCTTCATCGTCTAAATCAGTCGAGGAGTCGGTGCACGAAATCGACATAGAGAATAAGATGGAGAAAAGTTTGTTTGTTTTCTTTTTTTTTCTGATCAGTAAAAGGGAGAGGGATGGGATTTCTTAGCTAAATAAGCAAAACAGGAAATGGATTTGCAGACGAGGAAGAAGGAAATGAATGGCTTCCAGAGAGGCGGAGGCGAAGCTTAAAAGCCCTTCTTTAGGGTGACAAAATCTGAATATATACTCTCTGTTTGGAATAAAATCTGAACTTTGGGCCAGAGAGGAAGTCGGCCCAAACCCAAGGCCCAGGGGAAAACTTAGGAGGCAGGAAAGAGGCTTTCGGCTGGGCACAAATTACAAAGGCCACCTGCTTACCTGCTCAAAGACCACAGGGGGTAGGTTATTCAGTCACTGCACAGCCCAATAAAGTACTTTATTGATGGCATTCATGTAAAAAAGATAGTGAGTCATCACCAAACCGCATTCGGGCAACTGCCATTACTACAGGAACCCAAGCTGAAGCCGTCTATAAAAGGAGGAAGAGAAGACAGAATTAAGGACACTCAAACAAACAAACAAAAGCCAAAACTCTGCTCAAGCCAGATTTGCCTTCAACGAAGCTGTAGTCAGCACAAGCCTTCATCCCATTCGGGATAAACCTTCCCAAACCCTTGTAATAGCTCTGCTACCTCGTTCATGGTGGTATCGATTCATTTTGTATCCTCTTCTCCCCCGTCAACCCCTCTAAAAGCTTTCAGACCTCTGACAGAGCTACATAGATAGATTTTGTAAGAAGTTCAGCCTTGGCCGATAAGGTTCAAACTTACCCGACTATCTTTGCTCTGTCTTTGTCTTTTCTTTTTCTTAAAAAGCACAATAACATGTTATATATTCCCAGTTATATACAAGTTATTTCTAGCAAAGTCATAGTGAAAATGAGTCTTCAGCACTTGGATCCGATCTGAATCGCGTCAGAGTTCAAATCAGATCTAAGTCTCAAGCCCGGCGAGCATGTAATTTAAAGATCAGTTTAAAAGTCCTTGGCCTCAAGGCATAAAAAAGAACTCTATGTGGACTCAACCCATCCACGACAATCCTTGATAAGCGAGAAGTCCGAAGTTACTTGGGGCGCAAGTAATCGATCTATTTCTCCGTTTTGTTGCTATTATATTTTGATTCATAGAAAAGGCTTAAGCAGGGAGTGAATTCTGATAGAAAGCCTCAAGGCCTACACCTAAGGCCCCACGAAGGCATCTATTTAGCTTCATTTCATGTTGCGGTCTAGTTGGTCCGAGTATAGGGATTAACTCTGATGGGAAGCCTCAAGGCCTATACCTAAGGCCCTACAAAGGCACTCATTTGGGTTCGTCCTACCTCTTGGATTCAGATAATCAAAGGTATAATAGTGATAAAACTCTGGCAACCATAAAAGGCCAAATATGATACATCCAAGCGCTGGTTTAGTTTGACAGGAAGCCTCAAGGCCTATACCTAAGGCCTCACAAAGGCACCTGTTATATCTAACTTGGTTTCTCGGGCGTATACATATTCAATCAAAGCTTAAACACCCATTCAACATCTGCCATACTGAAGATGGTAGTGGCACGCCTGAGCATTACAAAGTTAATCTTGATTGTGAGCCTTAAGGCCTACATCTAAGGCCCCACGAAGGCACCCTTTCAAATTAACTCTGTCTTTCTCTTTCAGAACTGCCCGACGAGCCTTGCCCGAAGTGTGTCTTGCCCGACCAAGATCTGCCCGACAAAGGTTTGCCCGAGCGAGCCCAAGAAGAAAGCAGAAGTACGACAGATACCCTCAACCGACGCCATTCTCCCAGGGGAGCTGTGTGCTCGTCTGCCAGGAGATTCCTGCGACGAACATAGTTTTGGCACGCCCGGTGGGATTAAGACACAGCTACACTTCTAAGATCTTATATGTCCAAAAAGAGAAACTATAAACTTGCCAAAAAAGAAGCCAAGAAGGATCTTTTCCAGATGACAGAACAATCAGAAAATCCTTTATCCCCATCCGGACAGGTGGTCTCAGGTGGTTCGACTGCATCTGAGAAATCACAGGGGAAAGGGATTAATGAAGAACTGCAAGCTACAATGATCCAAGTGCTGAAAAGCATGGAAAGAATTTCCTTGGAGACTAAGGGAGAAGTAAGCAGACTCTGTATGCTTACAGGAAATCTACAAAGGAGGCTGGATTTGGAGTTCTCTACTCCAAAGGGTGCTCAAGGAAGTGGAATGAGTCCAGTTGTTGTAAGAAGTGAGCCAATCATTCCTTTGTTTCCGCTACTAGAAGAAGAAAAGGATAGGGGAAAGAAGAAGGTGATACCTGAAGGAAGTCAAGCAGTGATGGAATCAGCTTCAGAAAAGGAGTTTCCCAGCTTCCCATTATTATCATTTAATAATAGGAGGCAGAGCGAACAAGAAAGAATGAAGTATGGACTGCCAGCCACGGCTGGAGAAACTAGCGGGAAAGAAACAACCACTACTACGTCAGATAAACCTCTACCTTATAGGCCATCCCCGATGGTCAACAAAGGTGGAGGATCTAACTGGAGAAAATCTGAAACCAGGAGGGAAGCAAACGCGGGCAATGACCGGAGTCCGAAGGTTGAATCAGCTATCCATGGCCAGAATGATAATTTAGCTACTCAGCAACTAAGAGAAGAATTGGCTGAGTTAAGAAGAACGGTGATTCAAAACGTCCAGCCTCGAGTTCGTCCAGTATTCAGGGTTACCTACCAGAAGCCATATCCTGAATATATCGATGAGTTAAATCCATTCCCTCTTAATTTCAAGATGCCCGCATTCCCGACTTTCACAGGGGAAGATAGCAGTGTGTCCTCCAGAGATCATATTTTCAAATTTTCTAATCACTGTGTGGCGTATGAGGACAATCCAAACTACAAATTGAGGTTGTTTGGAAATTCACTAGCAGGATTGGCATCTCAATGGTATTCTCTATTAACCCCCAATTCCATTGCTAACTGGGGGCAAATGGAGATGGCTTTCCATGAACAGTTCTACAGGATAGAGCCAGAGCTCACCATTAATGATCTGGTAGAAGTGAAACAATATGATCATGAGTCCACCGAAGATTTTATGATGAGGTTCAGAAGGACAAGGATGAGATGTCAGTTCCCTGTCAACCAAGCACAGCTCATATCTATTGCTCAAAGGGCTTTAAAATTACCTTTGAGAAAAAGATTCTATGATGCACAGTTTAATGAGCTACAAGAGTTGGTGATTGCTGCTACTAAGTATGAGAGGCTGTTACAGGAGGAACAGCAGGTAAAACATACTTCCAAAACTCCTCCGTTCTACAAAAATAAAGCCACTATTCACCATGTAGAGGTAGGGGAAGCCGGACCCGAATGCAAAGATGATCATGAGGAGAAGAGTATAGATGTGTGTGCTGCTGAGATGACCACACCCTTCAAGCCATTGACGATCAAAGGGTTAGTCCAACCAGTCAAGGACCAGAAGATCGTGATGAATGATGGTGGGTTCGTACCCATGAAACCCCCAAAGTATCAAAGTTATTCTTTCGATCTAACCAAGGCGCCAGAAATCTATGAAGAACTTGTGCGGGCAAGAGTCATTTTGCCCGACAACACCAAAAAGATGCCCAAGCCCGAGGAACTCAGGGGGAAGAAGTATTGTAAGTTGCATTATACTTTCAACCACTCTATAGTCAATTGTGTCCAGTTTAGGGACTGGGTACAGGATCTTATAGTTAAGGGGAAGCTACTACTCGATTCACCTCAGGCTAGTATGCTGGTGGATACTAACCCTTTCCCCGAAGCTCCTATTAGCATGATCGACCTCGTTTTCAAGGAGTCGGGGTTATCAACAGAGTAAAATGCCATTAAAAGGACCCGGGAGCAGGGGCTAAGATTGCCAACAATAAAGATGGAGGAGAAAAGCAGGTAGGCACGGGGGCATAGAGTTGCCTGAGGCCTATCCAGATGGAGCAGAACAGGAGGGTGTTATATATCCATTCTAAAACAAAAAGAGATTACAAAGTAATTCTATTCCAAAAACTTTACATCTTCACATAAGGTGATTATTCTAGAATGGTATGTTCGCATGATGGTAAAGATCCTATTTGGTTCAGCCAAGACAGTATGGCTGTTTACGAGTTCAGACTTGGTTTGCTCTAACTCTGAAGTCACTTTTTCCACCCCTTCGATCTGTTGCTCAAGGTTATCCAGAAGAGTTGTTTGCTCCGCCTTAAGGATTATCAGCTGTCTCTCCAACTTCTGAATTTCAGAAGAAACAACTTCAATCCGTTCTTTGGTCTGCATACTCTCTTCCATCAGCCGACTAACCTGGGTAGAAGAGCTCGATTCTCTCTCTATGAAGCATTTTGCCCGGTTAGCCAGCCGGTCTGCTCTCTGATGTTGCTCCCTGAGGGCCCTCAAGTTTTCAAAGAAATAAAGGAAAGAATCATACTGAGGCTTGGACAAGCGATTATTTTTAAAGAACTCAGTAATGATTCTCTCGAGGTCACAAAGAGCCTTGAGGCTAAATAATGCAGTGAATTCTTTCTTTGCCCATGTTTGAAAGATTTGTTGTTGCTCCGAAGACATAGATTTTGTTGAAGCCTGCTTTGTAGACTTCAACAGCGTCTCAAGTCGCCCGAGTGCTTCGAAGAGTTTGGGCAACTTGGCAGGATCAGAGGAGGAAGGAGAAGGGTCCGGCATAACAGTTTCTTCTGGTGAGACAATGCCTATGGAAGGGGCAATTTCTGTTTGTTCAATCGGTTCATCTCTAGACAGGGAGGTATCAACATCTCCAGAGGAGGAGGGAGGTTGAAAGCACCTTGGTTTACGGGCCATTGGAGGAGGGGAAGTTTCTTTTGAGGAAGCTCGCTACAAAACTTCAGGATCAGGACAAGATGAACTATACACAAGTCAAAACAAAAGAGGTTTTGGAGAGAAGAAAGTTACCTGACTTAACCCCTGGGTTTCACCAGAGAATGCACTAACTCCTTGTCGAGGTAAAGATTTTTCACCACCAACGACAGATGGGAAAGTAGTACCTGAACCTGTGCCTACATCCTGGTTGTATCCGAAGAAAGTAGTGATGATCAGCAAAAGGTCACTAGAGGAAGAGACAAGAAGAAAATATTCCAGCACCTGAGGTTGATCTTGAGGAGAAGAAGGAGGTTCATCGACCGTCTGGTGAGTAAGTGCTTGCGAAATGGTTGTGTCTAAAGCTACAGGGATCTCAGGAACTATGGGTTCTTTATCCAAGGCCGCTGACGGGGAAAGGGGTTCATATCCCGAAGATGGCTGCAAAGAACATGGATAGGAGTTACTTGGGTAGCAATGTGCAAATTTAAAATGAAAAGAAAGAGTAACTCACCAAAGTATCATCCTCATCCACAAAATGCAACATGATTCCTGTGGAGGGATCAAATTGAGAAGAAGGGGTTGCATCTAGGGCAGGTCGCGGAGAAAGATTTTCTTTCCTTATAGCCTAAGCCAAATTATTCAAAATTCAGAAAGGTTTGAAAATAAGAAAGTATAAAGATAGAAGTCATACCTCTTTAAGCGTAGCAGCCCTTCGTAATTCCTTCTCAGAAGCAAGGGTTGGCCTTTTAGAAGCTTGAGGTCATGATAAGTGATAAAGGGATAATCAGATGAGGGAGAAAGGTAGCCATTTGATTCACAAGAGGAGAGACTTACTAGAAGATTGTTCTGTCTCTTTACCCGCTTCAGAAACAGGAGCAGATGGGACTGCTGGTTTAGGAGGCCTGGTGACTCTTGCCCGCTTACTCTTTCGGGTAAGAATTGGTCGTGTGGTTGCTGAAGGAAGTGCCGGATCAAAGATTGTGGTTTTAGTTATGGCCACTCTCTTTCGTTTATATGATTTGGTCGGATCTTTGGCTATTTCTTTAATTGTTTCTTCGGTTTCTGAGTCCCCAAGAGATTCTGAGACGTCTGTCCCTTCCCCGGCTTCCCGCCTTTCAGCTTCTGCTGCAGCACCATGAAGCACTGCAGCATCAACAGAATCATTCTCTGATTCGATGGCTTCGGATTCAGTATCAACTGAGGCTGCAGAAACAGGTAAGAGTGAGGAAAGTAAACAACAAGGAAAGCAAAATCGGATGTGAAGAAAGCCACCTATTAGGAGTAATCGGTTTTTCTCTTGGATCATGTCTTTCCAATTTGCAAGCTCGCCCGAGCTAGGATATGATTTAAGAGAAAGCTGGCTAAAAATGCGATCGTGGTTCATTTTCAAATCTCCTCCGTATTTTCTAGTCCATCTTTCCTCCCACCAAGAGGAAAACAGCGAGGTACATTCGAAATTAAGAACAATGGAATGTCGGGCTGCTTGGCTCATCACGTCCAAACTACGGCGGGCAGCTCGAAATATTGCTTCAGAAGGAGTCTGCAACCGAAATGAAGTGCCACAATGGATGGAGTCGAAGAATGGGACAGGTATGGATTGCCTAAATCCTAGTTGTCTGCTGCAGAAGTTAGGATGATACACCTCCAAGCCTCGATCATACCGATTTCCCCGGACCCCCAGGCCAAGTCTCTTGGCTGAATACAGCTGATAAACTTTTCCCTGCAGAAGGGAGCAGCATCCTCACCAGGGGCATCTTGGAAGGCTTGGTCAGAAAACCAAGGATATCTCCTCAAGACTGATGCACCCCATTCCAAGTCTGATCGAGTCCTGCAGACTCGGAAAAAGTAGAAGCATGCAAAGGTGGAATGATCTACAGGAGGAGCTTCAGCCAGGATTCGGGCAGGAGCCACACCCTCTGGAAACTCTAGATTAATAGCCCGAAATTCTGGAAAATACCATTGTAGCCAAATCTGTATCATCCAGATGGGGCCGTTCAAATTGGTCTCAAAGGGCTCATCCCGGGTCATGTCAAAAAGAAGGTGATAGAGATGGGAGAGAAGGAATGGACCTGTGGCAACGTCATCAAAATTATGAAGAACCTCTACCAAGGGGATCCATTCTACCTGTACCCCCTTGGATTTGTTGGGAAAGACGTGCTTGTTAAGCCAGTAAAGAAGAAAGTACATATGCTCTTGATCTTTGTCGGCTTGAGAAGAGCCTGCCCCGAAGTTCTTCTTGACAAAAGGGATGAATCCTTTAAAAGAGGTCCCATAACTTTTGAAAGTAACTGAGTTATAGCTGAGAGGAAGGAAGAAGGTAGAAGAACTTGAGCCCCCGGTGATAGAGGATGGAATCCAATCTTGAGTAACATCTATCACCCTGCCCGATGGCCTCAACCCAAAGACTTGGGCCATATCAAGAATGGTGGGAGACATGGGACCCATACAAAAATCAAAGGTGTTTGTACCCGTATTCCAAAAGAGGAGGGCAGAAGCAAGCAATTCGGGCTTAGGGGTAATTGAAATCTTCGAAAGCATAATCAGTTCGTAGATGCCGTTACTCATCCATTTCTGCTTGAAAGAAGGTTCCAATTCATCAATCCATTGGGCCCAGGCAAGATCATTCATCAAGGGAAAGCCTCGACGATGAGAAGACCACTTAGAAGAAGAAATGCCCGAGTCGGCCAAATAAGGATTTGGGGTAAACCAGTTTCCCCTAGGCATATTACTTTCTACTACTGAGGGAACCCGAGAAATCCAAGCAGGACCCAAAGATTGAACCCCATGCATCTCAAAAAAGAGTTCAGAATGCAGACCTGCTCGTGGACGATGCAGCCCGTTGAGCAGACGACGTAGAGTGGCAATTCCTTCACCAGACTCGTAGGATGGTAGGGTTTGGCCGGATCCTGAGGCCATTTAATGAAGGCCGTGGGGAAGAAAAACAAGGAAAACGGTAAAGATGCAACCTCGTCGGACAACGAGAAAGAAATGATGGAAGAATTGGGGAAGTTTTGTTGTATCAGAGAGGGTTTTCTTTTTACAAAACACAGAGAATGGAGAAGTTCACTCACAAGGGTTTTAAGAGTTCCAAGGGTTTAAAACAGGGGTTTCTTTCAATTAATGTTGGCGCTTGGGATCCCAACCTTAACATCAATTGAAGGGGGCACTGTTTGGAATAAAATCTGAACTTTGGGCCAGAGAGGAAGTCAGCCCAAACCCAAGGCCCAAGGGAAAACTTAGGAGGCAGGAAAGAGGCTTTCGGCTGGGCACAAATTACAAAGGCCACCTGCTTACCTGCTCAAAGACCACATGGGGTAGGTTATTCAGTCACTGCACAGCCCAATAAAGTACTTTATTGATGGCATTCATGTAAAAAAGATAGTGAGTCATCACCAAACCGCATTCGGGCAACCGCCATTGCTACAGGAACCCAAGCTGAAGCCGTCTATAAAAGGAGGAAGAGAAGACAGAATTAAGGACACTCAAACAAACAAACAAAAGCCAAAACTCTGCTCAAGCCAGATTTGCCTTCAACGAAGCTGTAGTCAGCACAAGCCTTCATCCCATTCGGGATAAACCTTCCCAAACCCTTGTAATAGCTCTGCTACCTCGTTCATGGTGGTATCGATTCATTTTGTATCCTCTTCTCCCCCGTCAACCCCTCTAAAAGCTTTCAGACCTCTGACAGAGCTACATAGATAGATTTTGTAAGAAGTTCAGCCTTGGCCGATAAGGTTCAAACTTACCCGACTATCTTTGCTCTGTCTTTGTCTTTTCTTTTTCTTAAAAAGCACAATAACATGTTATATATTCCCAGTTATATACAAGTTATTTCTAGCAAAGTCATAGTGAAAATGAGTCTTCAGCACTTGGATCTGATCTGAATCGCGTCAGAGTTCAAATCAGATCTAAGTCTCAAGCCCGGCGGGCATGTAATTTAAAGATCAGTTTAAAAGTCCTTGGCCTCAAGGCATAAAAAAGAACTCTATGTGGACTCAACCCATCCACGACAATCCTTGATAAGCGAGAAGTCCGAAGTTACTTGGGGCGCAAGTAATCGATCTATTTCTCCGTTTTGTTGCTATTATATTTTGATTCATAGAAAAGGCTTAAGCAGGGAGTGAATTCTGATAGAAAGCCTCAAGGCCTACACCTAAGGCCCCACGAAGGCATCTATTTAGCTTCATTTCATGTTGCGGTCTAGTTGGTCCGAGTATAGGGATTAACTCTGATGGGAAGCCTCAAGGCCTATACCTAAGGCCCTACAAAGGCACTCATTTGGGTTCGTCCTACCTCTTGGATTCAGATAATCAAAGGTATAATAGTGATAAAACTCTGGCAACCATAAAAGGCCAAATATGATACATCCAAGCGCTGGTTTAGTTTGACAGGAAGCCTCAAGGCCTATACCTAAGGCCTCACAAAGGCACCTGTTATATCTAACTTGGTTTCTCGGGCGTATACATATTCAATCAAAGCTTAAACACCCATTCAACATCTGCCATACTGAAGATGGCAGTGGCACGCCTGAGCATTACAAAGTTAATCTTGATTGTGAGCCTTAAGGCCTACATCTAAGGCCCCACGAAGGCACCCTTTCAAATTAACTCTGTCTTTCTCTTTCAGAACTGCCCGACGAGCCTTGCCCGAAGTGTGTCTTGCCCGACCAAGATCTGCCCGACAAAGGTTTGCCCGAGCGAGCCCAAGAAGAAAGCAGAAGTACGACAGATACCCTCAACCGACGCCATTCTCCCAGGGGAGCTGTGTGCTCGTCTGCCAGGAGATTCCTGCGACGAACACTCTCGTTTCAGGGCAACCTAGCAGAACAGTGTTCGATCACCCTCGGTTGCCGGATGGTTGAGTTGGGCTTTCGACAATGGCTTTGGGGCTCCGAAGAAATTTGATTTGGGCCCTTAATGATAAACATATTATTTTTCTCGTTTGGCATAGTTTTTGTTTCTTGGTAATTTTATAAGGGAAATGATAAACATATTATTTTTTCTCCTTCTACGTACTCGGTTTAACTCTGACTGTTGTTTTAGGTAGAGTTATTTAACTTAATTGTCAGAGATGAAGACAATTGCGTGTGAGAAGAAAAGTGTGATGCAAAATCATTTACTTGTAGCATGAGAAATTCGATAACAAAGAGGTCATAAAACAATTTTAATCTCAAGAGTGAATCATGGTATTCATAGTACAATACTTTCATGAGAGAGAGAATTCAACTAAGCCACACAATACCCAACCAAATTTGATGTCGAATTCGTCATCCACGAGATTCGAATCTAATTTTTTATACATTTTAATGTGCTCGAGTTGAACCAAACATGAGAAATTCAATACACACCGATATGTGATAATGAATTCATTATTTCTCTATCCTCGCCCTTTCTCTCTCTTCATATCCTACACTACATCGGGATCGATCCAACACATCAAAGAACAAAAAATCAGTCAAGTTTTGAATTTTGGGAGGCGAAAATATGATGCAGAAATCTGAAACGACACGGCAACGACTGTAGTCCCTACATAAGTTCCGTTGGCATTGTTTCAAAACGCAAAAATCTTCATAAACCCCACCGCTGACATTATATTAAACCTATCCATCAGAACATTATGACAGCCACCGGAAACTTGGCCGCAATGGAGATTAATCGACACCTCCATCGCAGAAGTGCCTTCAAAATCGTTGTACATCACATCCGCCACCACCACAGCCGAGGGCTGACTTGCAATTGTGTTCCCCATTACACTAGAATCTTTCACATATATGTTGTCCAATTTATTACTAGCTCCATCTTCTCCCAAGCCTCCAACACTGTGCAAAAGAAAATTAATCTATGTTAATATTGACGATAATACATGTATATTTAATTCTTAATCAAGAGAATCAGAACACCAATGAAGATTAGCATTTGAAGATATTCATTTAACAATTAATGGACGAGAAGAGAACAGAGACATAACTAATTCAATTACCTGGTCCGCAAGTAATGTTGGTATTGGAAGAAAGAATGACAACTAGGGTTAGGTTAGGTTGCATGTTCACCGTACAAAGGATTTTAGGGTGATAGATAGTGTTGTCAATTCCCTTAATTCAAGGGATGTGTCTTATTTGTTCTTTTTTGTTAGCTTTAGACGTAAATCAAGGAGGGATAGGTAGTCTTGTTTTCTTCCCTCTAGCACATATATATTTGCTATCTCTTGTACCTGATTGTCTTATGATGAATATACCATTCACAAAATTCAATAGTAATGTAGAGAAAGGAACACTCGTCGCCAATGGCAATACAATTGTTGCCGGTTCCGATAGACGAATTGCGAAGGGTGACATGGCTTGATCTTTGCTCTTGACGGCTTCAACTTGAGCCTTACGCTCTTTCTTAGTATCATCCACAAGCTTCTTGCTTTCCTTAAGCTTCTTTTGTTTTGCTCTGCCACCTTTAGCATATCATCAATCTCAGTCATGGCCTACTTAACAAGATGGTTGTTAGTATCAAAGGAAAACGAAGAAGGAAAACGAAAAGAAAAAGTAAGGAAATGAAAAATTAACACTTACGCAGGCACACAACTTCATCACCCTATCGTGGTCTGTCTCCTTCTCGGCTAGCGGCTTATCGAACTCACTAACAACCACTTTGCGCCCTGCAAGGCAGTTGTTCACAAAATGAAGGGTTTATTGGCTTAATGGATCTGATGACATTTGAAAATATTACCACTCACGAAAATGTTCAAGTTTTAGTAATTGCTAAACATTGTTACAATGATTGAATTTGGAAATTGAAATGAACAATATTGTTTATGAATTTGGGGTTATAGACACATCTTAGCATGTTTATCAAAATTTTAATCTTTGTAATCCTATGACATTGTTCTTTACTTTAGGGTGCTCTGAGTAGTAGTGCTTTTAAAATTTGTCTACATAGTTAATTTGATTTAAATGGCTAGGCCTAGTTGCCATTCTCCGTTTTGAAATGTAGATTTGGTCATACTACTTTTGTAATTGGTGGCTAGGAGGGTTTCTTAAAGCAAAAATAGATAAAGCTTGCTCCATTTTGCATGCTCTGCTCCCAAAATATATAGAGACTTGCAAGGGGTCGGTTGGTCCGCAAAATCCTTGAGATTCAAATGTTCAAAGTCCAAATTTCAAAGAAAGAACTAATAAATAGTAGTATTATTTTAAACCAAGAGGCAAATCACAACGCAACACGTGTCAACAGCAGAATAAAACTCTTAGAGTCCCACATTAACCGCGAACGGAAGCAAGCGACTCTCCTTAACTATAGAAGAAGACCATTCTCCGACAATTAGGGCTAATGTCATTACTGTACTTAAATGTGTCATTAGAACCCACTAATGATGATTATGCTTAAACCTATGTATTGTGCAAACTCTTCATTATTAATCAAAACTCCTCTATCATGTGGACGTAGCCAAACCTAGGGTAAACCACGTACATCTTATGTTTGGTTCCCTATCTCTATCTCTGTACATATTATCCACACTAGGTGACCGGGGCAACTACGCGAAGGTCACAAACTTGACATTTCACGTTGTTCTAAAGTCTCACTGAATTTGTGCATTAACATTTGGCACCGTCTGTGGGAACGACACTTATTCCTACTTTTAACAGCTTCGTCAAACTAGTTTCCATTGTTCGTACACTCATTTTTTATCAGGCATCCCTCTCCAACATGGGAAGCAAAGGAAGCCACAACACACAGAACAACACCTCCTCGTGCATAGTGTGAGGCATTGAAGGAAGGAAATAAAGAAGTTTGCTTTTCAAGCTAAAGACAAAGAGCTGGAAGCTCAAAATAATAAGATAGCCATCAGGAATGAGATCTTCCAAGAACAGTATGAGAAGCCTTTCGGGATGCTCGATGAGGCTTGGAAGACTCAATCTCACAGGCCCATTGCCCATATGGATGTTAACCATCACACGGGTGCCCCTAACACTGAGGGTTACCTGTCTTAACGCATGGCATATATGCAACAAAGTAATGCATATAAGAGTTGAAGGAACTATGAATCATCCTCATCCGAGGCCAAACTCTCGTTAGCTCATGATGCGTCTCACCTTCATCGCCATCACATCCACCATTGCCATTTCCAAGACCATCCTTACCCTGTTGCCTCACCTTGCTGAGTTTGCTCCTCGGCACTAGCATCATCCTCATACTTCACCTCATCCTGGTACTTCTCAAAGCATGACCAATTAATGACACCTTCACCATGGTATCGCTCGAGAATGGCCACCCCTCATGCCGAATCTCCTGGGATGTAGTAAGGCCCTATAAACTTATGGAAGTCTTGAATGCCCTAAAACTTATGCACGATAGCTTCCCTCTCATCAGGGAGACTCTTTTTTTACTTAGAGACCTCGACTAAGGCACTATCCTGCTCCACTCAAACATTGGAAGCTTCAAGGATAACCACCTATAGCTACTTTTTAAGCCTTAGGTTGTCCTCATCTTGCTGTTTTACCTTCTCCAAAGCTTGGTCCTTGAGCTTGATGGCCTCAACATGAGGCTTGTGCTCCTTCTTGGCGTCGTCCATTAGCTTTTTGCCTTCTCGAAGCTTTTCATTGCATTGCTCGACCACCATTAGCCTATCATCATACTCGGTCATGACCTACATGACATGATGGTGTTAATGTCAAAGGAAAACAATGACAAAGAAAAAATAGGAGAAAGTAAGGAAATGACAAAATAACACTTACAAAGGCATATAGTTTCATCATCATGTCATGGTCTGACTCATTCTCAACAACTGGCTCATCGAACTCAGCAACAATTGCTTCTTGCCTTGCAAGGCAATTGTTCACATACAGAAAGCTCATAGCAACCTTCAAATCCTACCAAGAGATGTTATCGACCTCTTCCCTATCAAACCATTTTTTTTAAAAGGAAAACTAACCAAAATGGCTTGAAAACTTTAGCTTTTAACCAAAAACCATATTGTAAGTTTATTTAATGGTTAATACAAAGCCCACTTTTATATCAGCCCAAATGAAATGGCCCAACCAAAATAACACAGTGATTTGTCAATTTTACCCCTAACGGATTTGGTCAACCTAACTTAATTATTCTGTTAGATTAGTTATTTCGAAATTAGCCTAACCTAACTAATTGAATTTTTATTTTGTAGAACATTTGCAGAGTTTTTCACTCTGCAATGTTCTTCAATTTTTTTCCGAAAATGGTTAAATGTTTTGAGAGTGCATTTTCAAATTGTGATCGTCGTTGTTCTTCGTTACTGTTAGGGTGATTTTTCTGAAACAATCATTTGTTTCAAAACAGTTTCATAGTGGTTGCATGTTTTGAGATCGTTATCATCGATGTTGTTCGTCGTGGTTGAATATTTCACTGGAGTGATCATCTTTCTTATTTTGATTAGATTTTTGTTTGGAGGTAATCGGCACTGTTTTTTCAGTTTTGAATGCGATTTTGTTGTTGGTGTTGTTTTTTTTTTTTTTTTGCATGTAATATGCTTAGCTTTTTCTTTTGACTTGTATATTTTTGTTGATTTGTTTTCAGATTAGCAGATTGATTCCGGTTTTTGAAATTTTCAGTTAACAGTTTCTTATTTTGAAGAATCTCAGGTAAGTTTTGATTTGTTTTGTTTATATTGTATATTGTTCATATTGCTTTTGTTTTCATTTTTCAGAAATTTATTATGAATTAATTCATATTCATCACATTTGATGTGTATAACATTTTTCAGAAATAGTTTTATTTTTTATAAAATAGTGGTTATTATAATGATTTTCAGTTTACTTTTTGTTTTGTGATTGTTATGTTTTAGAAATAGTGTTATTTTTTGGTTCATTTTATATGTATATTGTATCACAAATAGGTACTGATTTGTTTTACAAAGATTGGAATTTAGTTTTGCAACAGATTAATAAATAGTTGTAAGTTGTTTTTATATTTTGTTGTTGTTTATTGTTAAGTGCATAAAAGATTGTGTATTGATTTGAATTGTTTTTTTTTTGTTCAATAGTTATGGAGAATAGTAAACTAGCTCAGTTTACATATGGTGATTTATCCGTTGTTAGTTCTACTTCATCAACTTCTACCTTCAATCAGATTTGCATTGATCTTTGTTCTAGGTTTAACGGTTTGAGAGTTGATTGTTTTGAGTTGCGATATGTTTTGAATGAATATCCTACTTGCCTATTAGATTGTGATGCCGATGTTATGAATATGTTGATGATTCTTGATGTTGTTGGGAAATCCATTCTAAAAATATTGGTTATGGATAAATGTGATGGTTCTATGGTTCAGTTACTTACAGAAAGCATATCTTCTTCTTGCCGTACATCAGACTTTATGATTGTTGTCAGTGAAAATGATCATTTAGGCAAGTATAGTTCTCATGGTGTTCATAATTATATGTCATGTGAATGAGATAGTTTACATAGAATATGAGGGGCAAGTTTTTAGTTGATTTTCAAGATAGGTTGAAGAAGTTTCTGTTTAATGTGGTTTTGATTTGAAGTATTTGAAGAATGATAAGAATCGCATTAGTGGTGAGTGTTCTAGGAAGGAATCTGATAGTAATATTTGGCGTGTGTATGCATCCAAGTTGATATTAATGACATTTTTGTTATTCGGAAGTTGCATAATGTGCATACATGCAAGGGTATGATTCAAAAAAAGAAAAACAAAGTTGTTGAACGGCAGTTTGTTGCTTCTCTCATCAAGAATAAAGTTCAATAAAATCCTCTTATTAAACTGAAGGAGATAATTTCATACTTAAAACAATTTTATAGATTAGATATTGATTATTCTACTGCATACTTTGGCAAAGAGAAGACTGTTTTTGAGTTAAATGGCGATGATGTTGATGCTTATAAGTTCTTGCCTTGGTATGTTGAATATGCCCGTTTAAGCAATCTTATATCTATTTTTGAGCTTGAAGTTGTACCGGAGAGCAATAGATTTTTTTCGTTTGTTTATTGCTTATGATGCATGGATAAAAGGTTTCATGTTTTGTCGCTCGATGTTATTCATTGATAGTACTTTTATCAAGAGCAAATACAAGGGAACACTTCTATCTTGCTGTGCAAAAAATGACAACAATGGTGAGTTAATAATTTTAGACTTTTATACTCGATATTATTTGTTTATGTTTTCTTACTGTACAAAAGAAACATATCCAGAAATAGTTGAATAACAATTTAAGAAATAGTTCAATGACATTTATAGAAATAGTTCAATCAGTCTCATAAATAGTTGATATTTGATTGTATCTGTATCTTTTTGTTGTGCATAGGTCTTTGATTTTTGTTGATGCACAAAATCCGGAGGATCTTGGACCAACGTAAATCCGGCCGTGAATCACACAAATGCACAAGAACATAAAGATGTATCGTTCACCACAATGTTTGGGCTACGTCCACACTAATGTTGATTCCATTTACTGTATGAATGTATGTATTACAATAGATTGGCAAATGAGCTCTCTGTGGATGCAGCCCTTGCCATTTGCTCTCTGTTTGGCTGAGAGGGTATTGCCCTCCATTGTTGTGAGGGATGGATCTGAGACCCTTTGTTTCTCTCTGGATGTGAGGCCTCTCTAGTGAAGGTGAGACCTGAATGTGTCTCCTTAATGAGGGTGAGGGAGAGTCCCTTTTATAGAATAAGGGCTCCCTCCCCTTTTACATTTGTCATGGGCTTAGGGATGAGGCCCAAAGATGAGGCCCAATATATGGTACCAACAGGAGTCCCCCAAGTTTTCAGTCAAGAGAGTCTTTTGGCTGGAGACTTCAAATCTAATCCATGTACGGGCCAAAGTGGCTAGATGTCATGAACCAGTACTTAACACAAGGCAATGCTCAACATAAAGCAATACTCGGCTAGAGGTATCACACGTTACGAGACTGCTCGGCTAAAGGCGGCTCGACTCGTGGTATTCCTCATTGCAAGTATGTACTTTATGTCAGCGTGCACTCAGTATGAGTTGATTCTCGACATGATTCATGTCCGCTTGTTGGGTTCTCATATTGGGTTCTTTTAATCAGCAACAATGTTGATCAGTGGATCTAGTTGCTCAATAATTCCTGACAATAAATGACAGTATAAGTATGACCGTATAATGAATAAATCAAATTGACAAAGTTTGTCGAGGTAAAATATTATACTATGTGCCTTCTATAAATAAATAATTTATTCAGTCGTGTGGTAAATCACATGTTGTATAAGTGACATAGTTTAATAGCAGTCACAATACTCTAGGCCATGAATAAATATTGCACATGTACTTGGGTTAAATATGTGTCACTAGGTGATGAGTAATATACATATGTATATGTATATGTATATATATATATATTATGTCACACCCCAAAACTTGAGGTGTGAGATTAAGTAAAATAAATAGAACAAAGGGGTCGTTTAAGGATGCAAAACAAATCTCATCTTAAGATTATGTCGACGAAAATTTTAATCCCCCAATTTCCATAAAGTTAAACTACAAAAGTCAATTTAAAGAAATAGAGTTAAAGATCTCATGGTAATACAAACTACAAAAGCGACCTGAACCGTAAAATTCACCGAAAATAGCTCGTTCAACCAAAATGCGTGAAAATTTTCAGATCCAAAGTAAACCCATGAAACTAAGTTGTGTCAAAATTTCATTGATTTTCGAGTTCGGGAAGTATAGGAAAATGTTAAAACTAAAACAAGCATGCTACTGTTTTCCTGTAAGAACAATTTCAGCAGCTCCAAATTACTTTGCAAATAAAACTATCTATATTCCAAAGAACAAAAATCTGAATTTTTGCAACATACCACTTAGGTAATAGATACACACCCACAGTTTTAAACATAACCAAGTTCATAGTGGCTCTTCAAGAGCCATTCATAAAACCTTACAGATTAAAATAAGTTCACAAAAGACCTTTAGGGCTTCTAACAAGAAAACATTTTCAGGCTATTTGAGGAAAATGTACATGGGCAAAACTATACAAGCCAAAAGGCGAGTAGTTATATATACACGGTTTTCATAGCCCAGGTAAGTAGAATCTCCAACCCACCGAGGTCGACATCATTTTAGCCTACTACGCCACAAAAGGATCATTTACAAACAGAAACTAACTATACAAACACTTTGGCAGCTCACCCAAAAGAAGTGTACGCCTGGACTCCCGTCAACTAACCCACACTAGAGTTGCCACTTGAAAATCAGCTAGTCGACTCTACACACCTGAAAGTACATGTGTAGAAAAACAGGGTGAGCATAAAATGCCCAGTAGGGGTAAGTCTGTAGTCATTTAAAATCTCTAGTGCATGCCGAAAGTAATAAAAGTGATTCAAAACAGTTTATTTTCACCACCACGTAATCCAACAATTTGAAATATGCTCAAAAATTTATGGAAAGTAACATATGACAAAAAACCAAAGGTTTCGGAGCATTGGCAGCTTGATAATAACGGTACAACACACAAGTTCAAAAATCACTTCTTTTGTCATAAAGATACCAAAGCCATTATCATTTAAAGAATCACTAGCACACCAAATCACAAAGATCTTCTTTTATCCCAAACAAGTGACAAGCAGATTGGAAAGAACCGTAATATACCTGGCCAATACACATATCACATGTATTTATCACTTTCGTAACTCATTCTCACAGCCCCCACACATGGAGCTTTCCCCGGGGAACCTTGGGTCATTGTGCCCATAATCAAACAACTTCACGGGTCATTGTGCCCATTCATACATTTCTCAACATTCTCAACTGCACAGGTATTACACTACTTTCCATCTACTTTCACAATTTGAACATTCGTATTGAGATGCTTCAGTATTTGGTATTGAGTAAAATAAGAGGCATGCACATCAAAACAAAATCTCGAAAAATCATTTCAATCACTTTAAACTCACCCAAGTTGTAGTAACGGAATTCGAATCATTAAGATCAAACCATAGTGAAATAGTTTCTCCACTTCTTTCACATAATTGAAAAAGAAAACATTTTAAGTAAGCTAAAAAAATGTTCAAATGCCATCAATCCTTGATCAAGTAAAAATGAAAAACCAAAATATTTTATTTTTTTTTATTAAAACTCCCCTACCTCAACACAATTTCTTGATATTCAAATCCAGGGTGTTCGTAGACTTGTGTTGTCCCTTGTCCTTCTCTTCCTTATCTATAAACAAGAAAAATCATTACACACCACTTATACAAATATCTAACAACATACCCTAATTCAAGGTTAATTGGGGACTTAAATCAAACACTTGGTGCTCAACTCTAAAACTATAACATGAACTATGATACCTTCATGTTCTTTTACTCCCACCCAAACTAATTCATGGGTTAACAAACCAAAAAATCAAATAGATCCCAAAGGTAAGAAATAGATACCTTAAATGGAGACAAAGGAAAGATCCTCACTTGTTCTAATCTTCACAAGCAAAGAAAACTAAACTCCTCTTCCTTAGATTTCCTTTTTGACAAGTGAAGAGCTAAAAGGAGTAAACCCCTTTCATTACTTTCGGCTGGAGGGAAGGCAAGAAGGGAAAATAGGGATTTCTAGAACCCATCCCTTTTTTTATATCCCAAACGTCAACTTTACCTTTTTTTTTCTTTATATATATATTTTAATGGCCCAAGGCCAATTGATCTAACCTTAAATAAGGCAAAACAATTTTTGCTAACAAAGACCACAAGTGATTCACTCTTAATCCCCACTTAAAATTTTCGGGATATTACATATTATATATTTTTATTCAAGTTGTTGATATCCAATTTGGTCAGACTTGTCACATGTTATGGGAAATAGTCATGTGATAAACCATTAATAAGATACAAAGACTAATGATATTATAACAGAATTAAGCAACGCGTGAACAACTAGTATGTAGCCTGTAATGCTGCTCCTAGTGTGTGTGATGCAAACATCAAATAATAAAATAATATAAAGACATCGTGCGGACTAGCCTGTATATTTTTGACTGCCAACTCACATCCACTTTCAGCATATAAAAATAAAAAAGGAAAAGTAAAGATATCATCATGATGTTTGTGGGGAAGGTTTAGAGCAAAAGTAGGAATATATTCACTTTAAGTAGTTGACATTTGACAATGCATTTTCACTTATATTGTGCAGAAATTTTTGAGGTTGCTTATACTATTGTTGATTCAGTAGCGACAGCAAATTGGAGATGGTTCTTGTCAATATTATTTGGTATATTGAGGTCTCAAGGGAGGGTGATCACGTTTATGTCAGATAGACATGATGGTATTTTAAAGAGCATTCGAAAATTCTTTCCCGAGTCTCTACATTCATTTTGTATTGTTCATTTGAAACAGAATGTCAGTACTTTATTTTCAAAGACTGCTGGTGAGGGACTAAAGAAGAAAATGATGAATCTTTTGGCAAATTGTACTTACGCATGTACTCCATCTGATTTTGATGATTGCATAGCGGAATTCAAGGATAACAGCAAGGCCATGTGAATAATTTTTTGTGTGATTTGCCAAGAAAGAACTATGATATTGCCCATTTTCCTGGTAAGAGATGGGGATTGATGAGCAATGCACTTTTAGAATATTTTAACGTCATGGTGTCGAATAGTCGTTGCATGCCACTTATGGATCTTCTTGAAGACATTAGAGTTCAATAGAGTTTAACTGATGGTTAGTATGGCTGAGAAGAGAATATTTGGTCAGACTATTCATATGATTTTGTATCCAAAGAAAGAAAATGAGATGAAGTTGTTGTTGAATGAGGGCATGCATTAGAAGATTAGTCGTTCTGATGTGGATGTTTTAAGTTAGGACGGAGTGAAATCGGTTTGTTGTTTGCCTGGATGATAGGACATGCTCTTGTGTGCAATGGCAACATAATTGTTTTCTATGTTCTCATGCTTGGCAAGTGTGCAATGGCAACTATGTTGGTTTTCATTCTTGATCTAGTTAATCTTCCATTTTAAGTAAAAGGAAAAAAAAAACATCGCTCAATTTTTTTATCAAACTTTGGTTGGCCAACAATTTGGTTGGATTTAAAATTAGTTGATACTTATGTATAATGATTTTAATTTTTAATTTTTATGACTTTAATGAAACAGATTTTTCATTTTAATAAACAGTTGTTAAAGTTATGAAACCGTGTTTACAGTTCCAGCAATAGTTTGTATATGAATGCATAAATAGTGATCTTCATTTTTTAAAATAGTCGTGTGTATGGCTTTTGATGTTTCAACATCTTATTAATGTTAACTTGCTATATAAATTTGGGCTTTTTGTTTTTTCCAACATACATTCACACAAATCAAAATAAATTAAAATTTAGATTAAGTAATGAAACATATATATATATATATATATATATATATATAGTTATGTCAAACATATTTGACAATAACATTTGTAAACCGTAGTAAAGGTAAGCTTGAACCTTAAAAAGTACATCCACATCAGAATTACATATAATGCGTGTTTTTTGTTTTTGATTCTAATGTCCAATGCTTATCAGTTTTTGTGAGATTTCGATAAATGCTTGTTGTTCCTTTTCTCAGTTGAAATCATGGTTCATCAAATCCACGAGGATATCTTTCCTTACTTTTATGACTTGGTAATCTTTTATACGTCTTTGAACCTTCTGGCTAGTTGAGAGTTGGTCAATGAAGCTAATCATGGATAAGCAGCAATCTAATCTGATTTACAAAGAAATTCCAGTCAATGAATATAAGTATTAAAATGAAATGAAGTATGTGGTACAAAGTAGTAGTTAAAAAAATAAACTATTTCTATAACTGCATCAAAATTTTCACATTGTTTCTAAAACTACAATAAACACAAAATATATGTATATAACTAAAATACTTTTAATTTTTTTAACATACAGTGTTGGTTTCTATTGTGCACAGGTTCTGTCTTCTTTGACTTGAGATTCAAAGTCACTTTCGATGGATTTGATTTTCTTCATTGTGGCTTAAGTTGAATATATAACATTTGAATTGCTTGTTGATTCTCTTGCTTTATCAAGCCAATATTGAACAAAGTTGCCTTGCAAAAATTTATTATGTAATAATAAGATACTTGTTTTCAATAAATATGACAGAATTTTTGGTTGTGTGTTTTTGCTTACCATTATTGCTGCATTTTCCCAGTAACAATCACATTTCATATCTTCATTTGTTGTGCTTTGTCAAAAAGAATTGTAATGAATCATTTCTGCATTTTTTGTATCCAAAACTACTAAGGAGAAATGATTGTAATGAAACAGTGGGAAGAAAATATTCAATACTTTTCCATATTGGTCCATCAATTGGTTGTAGAGCCTTTCCTTATTTTGCATAGTTGTTTCAATGCTTTGTTCATTGATGTTGTGCTATTGAAAATTAAAATCATCTAAAATCATAATTACAAATTAATTGTTCTACTAATTTTTATATGTATATGTAATTATTTTTTACAGAATATTAATTGTTTTGTTTATGCACAAAGATTGTTGTGGAGACATAAAAGTTCATTTGTTTTGTGATGTTCTCTTTTTTTCTTTTCAGGTGGCAGAAAGAATCAACAATCTGAGTTGATGTAGGTCATTTGCCATCAAACTGTGCAAGTCTTCTTTCAACACCATTATTATGTAATAGTTGAAATCTGTAATTTCAGCCGTCCAATATTCATCGTTGCATGACAGTGCAAAAGTTTTAGTTATACAATAATTCATTAGTACTTATAAAGTTATAGGAGTGTAAAAAAACTTCAATTAAGAGTTTTTTTTTGTACTACTTACTTGCTGTTTGTTAACCAGAATTGAGTTATTCTTTTTCTATCATCTAGTGTCAGCATCTTGTACACTTGAAGTTGTGTCCAATTCACACTGATATCTATGTGATTTGTTGCTGGAAGGTCATCCAGCTGGGAAGAATTCTCATCTTTTAAATCCAGCTTGAATGATGGAGTTTCATCTAAGACTTTCTTTCTCTTTTTTGTCGTTGGCTTTGTTGTTTTTTTACTAAATGTTTGCTTTTTGCCTTGCACATCATTCTTGTTGAGAGTATCGTTGTTTTTTAGAGTTTCAATATTTGGTTCTTGCTCTCTTTCTTTTGTCATTGTGAAACATTTTTATCTGGCAATGTGTCAATTATGTTACCATGCTCATTTGTTTGCTATATTGTCTCTTTTTGCACTATTCATTCTTCAATTTGTTGCTTGTTTGATTTTGAAACTGGTTTGACATTTTTTTTTTCTTTCTTTTGATTGCTGTTGGTGGTTACAGTGTTTGACATATTTTCTTCTGCCTCTTTGATTCACAATTGTTCTTTTATTTAGGTTGTCTCTTCCTCTTCCTTTGCCTTTGTTGTGCTTGTTTTTTTTTTTGTTTTTTTTTTTTTTTTTGCACCTTGCATTGGTTCTCCAACTTCTTCTTTAGTAGTGTTGTTAATTTGTAGATGAATTATCTCATTCGTACGTGATATATTTTCTATTTCTCCAAGCATTTTCCTTTGTTGCGTCCTCTTTGTTGTTTTCGATATTCTTTTGACACTGGTGTTGGTTGAGTTTGACATTTGTACAGTTATTCTAACTGAAACCATTTGTCAATACATTTTTTATTAGAATGCAACTTGATGGTAAATAAATAAAAATCAGTATGAGTATACACTATATCTTGAACATACCAAAATGAAATATTATTTATAAAAATACAAAACATTTTTATAACTGCATAAATATTTATATGATTTCTATAACTAAATAAATTAGAAATAAAAATGTACAATAGAAGGTGTATTATATGTAAGTTCTCAAAAAATTGCAATTCTATTTAGAAATGAAACAATTTGTAAACTGTATTAAACTTTAAAAAACGCGAGCTATTTACTGAATGTACAAAATTATAAATAGAGAATCACACTAGTTCGTGTAATGCTTATACTGGTTTGTGAATCCATCCCAGATTATACTATTTTCGTAAATTTCATTTGTATTTAGAAATGAAGCAAACTGTAAACTATTTCGTAAATACTGTTTATTAAACTTAAGAATCGTGAACTATTTTACTGAAGTGTACAAATTATAAACAGAGAATCACACTAGTTCGTGTAATAGCATAATGTATATTTATATATTGAACGCTTGGCTAGTAAATAGTTTATTTCTTTTCTTTTTTTGTGGATCTGGGATGGATTCGTATTGAGAGTAAATAACACAATAAATTTACAGAAATATTATAATATGGGTTTTGTTGAAGTTCATGCATGTTATTGTATATGCTTGATTCCAATAGATATTAGTTATATAAACAATGAACCGCGCATGATTTTATGAAATATGTTGAGAAAAATTGTAAGATTGTTCCTTGATTTATTTTTTGGGTATTTCTGCAACCAAGTTACTCACCGAAGTTGAAATTTATCTGAACTCCTTTGTGAAAGAACTGGATTGATGTACGAAATCGGAAAATGAGGATGGATGATTTGTGTTGGGGCTAGGTTTCTAGTTTTTCTATAGTACATGATGTTTCTTTATCCCGAATGACTTAATTGTGCATGAAAATGGAAGCTAGTATTAGGGAGAGAAGGTGAAGTTAGTATGAGAGTGTGAAATGATGATCTTTGTTGGGGGTTAATTATGCGTGAACAATGGGAAGTTTAGGTGCTGATTTGGCACTGAAAAATATATATATATATATAAAAAGAATAAATAGCTGTTATTTTCTATTTTTCAAATATAGTATGTACACGTATTCCAGAAATAGTTTAAGTTATTTAGTTTTTTGTTTTGTATAAATTTATCTAAATTGATAACTATATTTTTGGATAATAAAATGTGGTTGTTTTTTTGAATAGTTCTATCAAAATTATAGTTTGAATAAATTTTTTATTATGGTAGTTGTATTATTTAATTTGAATGTGTTGTGTAACAGATGAAACAAATTTATATTTCAAAAGTGATAGTAATTGATTTTTGGGAACTTTTGGAGTAGAATATATAATTTGAAATTGATAATATAAAATGTAATGAAATTGTAGGTGTCATCAAAGTAATTCGTATATTAATATAAAAAGAAAACTAACTAAAAGGGCTTGAAAAGTTTAACTTTTAACCAAAAACCACATTAAAAGTTTATTTAATGGTTAGTTCAGAACCCATTTTTATATCAGCCCAAATACAATAGCCCAGACTAAATAACATGGTGATTTGTCAATTTTACCCCTAACGGGTGTGGTTAACCTAATTTAACTATTCTGTTAGATTAGTTAGTTTGGGGTTAGCCGAACCTATAAACTAATTGAATTTTAATTTTTGTAGACCAGTTTCAGAGAGATTTTCAAATTTTTATGAATCTGGTTGAGTGGTTTGAGTAATGTTTGCCGACGAATGTTGAGAGCGCATTTTGAAATCGTGATCGTCGTTGTTCTTCGTCCCTGTTAGGGGGATTTTTCCGGAATAAACCTTTATTTCAGAACAGATTCGCAGTGGTTGCATATTTTGATATTCTATCGAATCGTTGTCATCGGTGTTGTTCGTTGTGCTTGAATATTTTAACTGGAGTGATCGTCTTTCATATTTGGTTAGATTTTCATTTGGATGTAATCAATATTGTTTTTGCAGTTTTGTATTCGATTTTGAATTCGATTTTTTTTTTTAATTTGAATTCGATTTTGAATTCGTTTTTGCATGTAATATGCTTCACTTTTTATTTGACTTTATATATTGTTGTTGATTTGTTTTCAGATTAGCAGATTGATCCCGGTTTGTGAAATTTTTAGTTAGGAATTTCTTATTTCGAAGAATCTCATGTAAGCTTTGATTTGTTTGTTTTTATTTAATTGGAATTCGATTTTGAATTCGTTTTTGCATGTAATATGCTTAGCTTTTTACTTGACTTATATATTGTTGTTGATTTGTTTTTAGATTAGCAGATTAATTCCGGTTTGTGAAATTTTCAGTTAGGAGTTTCTTATTTCGAAGAATCTCAGGTAAGTTTTGATTTGTTTTTTTTGTTTTTGTTTATATTGTATGTTGTTTATCTTGATTTTGTTTTCCTTTTTCAGAAATTTATTATGAATTAATTCGTGTTCATCACATTTGATGTTGTTAACATTTTTCAGAAATAGTGTTCTTTTTTATGAAACAGTGGATATTTCAGTTTATTTTTTGTTTTTGTGATTGTTGTATTTTATAACTAGAGTAATTTTTGTTCATTTTATATGTATATTGTTTAACTAATAGGTGTTCATCACATTTGATGTTTATAACATTTTTCAGAAATAGTGTTCTTTTTGTTTATGAAACAGTGGATATTTCAATTTACTTTTTTGTTTTTGTGATTGTTGTGTTTTATAAATAGTATAATATTTGTTCACTTTATATGTATATTGTTTAACTAATAGGTGTTCATCACATTTTATGTTTTTAACATTTTTCATAAATAGTGTTCTTTTTTTTACAAAACAGTTATTTCAGTTTACTTTTTTTTTCTTTTTTTGTGATTATTGTGTTTTATAAATAGTGTTATTTTTGTTCACTTTATATGCATATTGTTTAACTATTAGGTATTGATTTGTTTTAGAAAGATTGGAATTTAGATTTGTAACAGATTAATAAACAGTTATTGTTTATTAATAAACAGTTATGGAGAATGGTAAACTAGCTCGATTTACATATGGTGGTTTATGCGTTGTTAGTTCTATTTCATCAATTTCTACCTTCAATTAGATTTGCATTGATCTTTGTTCTAGGTTTAAGGGTTTGAGAGTTGGTTGTTTTGAGTTGCGATACGGTTTGAATGAAAATTAGATTGTGATGCCAATGTTCTGAACATGCTGATGATTCTTGATGTTGTTGGGAAATCGATTGTAGAAATATTGGTTACAGATAAATGTGATGTTCCATAGTTCAATTACCTACGGAAAGCACATCTTATTTTTGCCGTACATTAGACTCTATGATTGTTTCTAGTGAAAATGATCATTTAGGAAAGTATGGTTCTTACGGTATGCACAATTATATGTCATGTGAATGGGACAATTACATAGAATCTGAGGGGCAAGTCTTTAGGGAATGTTGTGTTGATTTCCGATATAAGTTGAAGAAGTTTTCTGTTGAATATGGTTTGATTTGAAATATTTGAAGAATGATAAGAATCGCATTAGTGTGGAGTGTTATAAGAAGGAATCTGATGGTTGTTTTTAGCGTGTATATGCATCCAAGTGTGATATCAATGACTTTTTTGTTATTCGGAAGTTGCATAATCTGCATGCATGCAAAGGTATGATTCAAAAGAAGAAAAACAAAGTTGTTGGACGACAGTTTGTTGCTTCTCTCATCAAGGATAAGGTTCAGTCAAATCCTCTTATTAAACCGAAGGAGATCATTTCAAACTTAAAACACTTTTATGGATTAGATATTGATTATTCTACTGCATATTTTGGCAAACAGAGGGCTGTTTTTGAGTTAAATGGTGATGATGTTGATGCTTACAAGTTCTTGCCTTGGTATGTTGAATCTGCTCGTTCAAGCAATCCTGGATCTGTTTTTTAGCTTGAAGTTGTACCGGAGAGCAATAGATTTCTTCGTTTGTTTATTGCTTATGATACATGGATAAAATGTTTCATGTTTTGTCGCCCGATGTTATTCATTGATGGTACTTTTATTAAGAGCAAATACAAATGAACACTTATGTCTTGCTGTGTAAAAAATGGTCTTGCTGTGTAAAAAATGGCAACGATTGTGAGTTAATAATTTCATACTTTTATATTTGATATTATTTGTTTCTGTTATCTTACTGTGCAAAAGAAACATATTCATAACTAGTTGAAGAACAATTTAAGAAATAGTTCAATCAATCTCATAAATAGGTGATACTTGATTGTATCTGTTTTTTTTTTTTTTTGTGCATTGGTATTTGATTTTATGTCCAAATAAAGAAAAAAGGTTGCAAAAGTAGTTCAAACAGAGTATACTAAATAGTTCAATTACAGTTTCAGAAGTAGTTAACATTTGACAGTTCATTTTCACTTATGTTGTACAGTTTCAGAAGTAGTTGACATTTGAGGTTGCTTATGTTATTGTTGATTCAGAAATGATAACAAATTGGAGATGATTCTTGGCAATATTATCTGGTATATTGAGACCTCAAAGGAGGGTGATCACATTTATGTCAGATGGACATGATGGTATTTTGAAGAGCATTCGAGAATTCTTTCCCGAGTGTCCACATTCATTTTGTATTGTTCATTTGAAACAGAATGTGAGTACTTTATTTCCAAAGGCTGCTGGTGAAGGACTAAAGAAGAAAATGATGAATATGTTGGCAAATTGTACGTACACATGTACTCCATTTGATTTTGATGATTGCATAGCGGAATTCAAGGATAATGGGCAAGGGCATGTGAAGAATTTTTTGTGTGATTTGCCAAAAGAGAACTATGCTATTGCCCATTTTCCTGGTAAGAGATGGGGATCGATGAACAATGCACTTTTAGAATTTTTGAACGCCATGGTGTCGAATAGTCGTTGTATGCCACTTATGGATCTTTTTGAAGACATTAGAGTTCGGTTGATGGGTAGTATGGCTGAGAAAATAATATTTGGTCAGAATATTCATACGATTTTGTGTCCACAAAAAAGAAAATTAGATGAAGTTGATGTTGAAGGAGGGCATGCATTGGAGGATTAGTCGTTCTGATGCGGATGTTTTTGAAGTTAGGACGAAGTGGAATCGGTTTGTTGTTTGTCTTGATGATAGGACATGTTCTTGTGTGCAATGGCATAATAATTGTTTCCCATGTTCTCATGCTTTGCAGGTGTTGCAACATGATAATCGTGATGTTTTTTATTACGTTAATGATTACTAGAAAGCAAACTTTTATCGGAAAACATATCAATTTGTCATGCATCCATTTTCAGATTTGGAAAAGCCGAATGTTGATACTATCATAAATGGTGTGAGACCTCCAATTACAAAGATTCTGTCTGGAAGACCAAAGAAAACTAGGATCAAATATGCTAGGGAAATTAGTGGGAGTAAGAAGACTATCACTTGTAGTAGGTGTGGTTGTTCAGGACATAACAAGGTTTCATGTAAAGTTGTTATACAAGAGGGTTGATTTTTTTTCTTTTTTGTTTTAAGAGATGTGAGTTTTTGGTGATATGTAACAGATTTTCATTTTGGATATTTTTTTTATTATTTTGTTTCAATTGGTGTTTGGGAGTATGTAATTGTTGATTTGGAATTATATTTGAGTAATAAATATGAATTCAATGTTTTAGTATTTCCAGTTTTACAAAACAGTATGTTGAGTTTGATAAACAGTGAATACATATCTAAGTTTATGGCTTTGTGGTTTCAATATCTATTTTGTAGGTTGTATGTAAGTTTGTGTGTTGCATTTAAAGTTTTAAAGTGAATGCAAGGCCTTTTGTAGGAGGCAAGTATGTTGGTTTTCATTCTTGATGTAGTTAATATTTCATTTTAGGTAAGAGAAAATGAAAAAAAACTACGCTACTTATCAAACTAGAAAACCACAATTTGTTACCAAAGCAAACTGAACTACATATCAAAATGAATTATTTATGACAGTGAACTAGAAAACCACTTTTTTACCAAAGCAAACTGAACTATTTATCAAACTGAACTAGAAAACCACATTTTTTTAACAAAGCAAACTGAACTATTTATCAAAATAGATTAAAATTTAGATTAAGTCATGAAACATATATATATATATATATAGTTGTGTGAAACATGTTTGACAATGACATTTGTAAATCATATCAAAAGTAAGCTTGAACATGTAAGTATTGAATATATATATATATATATATATATATATATATATATATATAGTTGTGTAAAACATGTTTGACAATGACATTTGTAAATCATATCAAAAGTAAGCTTGAACATGTAAGTATTGCTTCAATTTAGACCAATACTTTCCACCATCTTTCAGATTTTCATCTTGAACTTTAAAAAGTACATCCGCATCAGAATTACATATAATGCGTATTTTTTATTTTTTATTCTAATGTTCAATTCTTGTGAGTTGTTGTGAGATTTTGATATATGCTTCTTGTTCCTTTGTCTAGCTGAAATCATGGTTCATCAAATCCACGAGGATATCTTTCCTTGCTTTCATTACTTAATAATCTTTGATACGTCCTAGAACCTTCCGGTTAGTTGATAGTTGGTCAATGAAACTCATCATGTATAAGCCGCAATATAATCTGATTTACAAAGAAATTCATGGAATGATTACGAATATTAAAATGAAATGAAGTGTGTGGTACAAACTATTTCTATAATTGTATCAAATTATTCATATTGTTTCTGAAACTGCAGTAAGCACATACTATACATATATATAACTAAAATGCTTTTAATTTTATAACGTACGATGTTGGTTTCTGTTGTGCACAGGTTCTGTCTTCTTTGACTTTGAATTCAAAGTTACTTTTGATGGAATTGATTTTCTTCATTGTGGCTTGAGTTGAATCCATAATATTTGAATTGCTTGTTGATTTTCTTGCTTTATCGAGCCAATATTGAATAAAGTGGCTTTGCAAAACTTTATAATGTAATAATAAGATGCTTGTTTTTTATAAATATGACAGAGTTTTTGGTTGTGCGTTTTTGTTTACCATTA
This sequence comes from Malus sylvestris, assembly GCF_916048215.2. Classification (NCBI taxonomy): domain Eukaryota; kingdom Viridiplantae; phylum Streptophyta; class Magnoliopsida; order Rosales; family Rosaceae; genus Malus; species Malus sylvestris. The sequence continues at coordinate 38,238,303 of NC_062270.1, read as the reverse complement.
TTGCTGCATTTTCCCAGTAGCAATCAAAGTTCAGATCTTCATCTGTTGTGCTTTGTCGAAGAGAATTGTAGTGAATCATTTCTACATTTTTTGTGTCCAAAACTACCAAGGAGAAATGGTTGTAATGAAACAATGGGAAGAAAATCTTTGATACTTTTCCATATTGGTCCATCAATTGGTTGTATAGTCTTTTCTTGTTTCGCAGAGTTGTTTCAATGATTTGTTCATTGATATTGTGCTGTTGAAAATGAAAATCATCTAAAATCATAATTACATATTAATTGTTCTAATTTTTATATTTATATGTATATGTAAATATATTTTTTGCAGAATATTAGTTGTTTTGTTTGCTCACAAAGATTGTTGTGGAGATATAGAAGTTCATTTGTTTCGTGATGTTCTCTTTTTCTCTTTTCAGGTAGCAGAAAGAATCAACAATCTGAGTTGATGTAGGTCCATTTGCCATCAAATTGTGCAAGTCTTCTTTCAACACCATTATTCTATAATAGTTGAAATCTGTAGTTTCTGCCGTCTAGTATTCATCGCTACAGGACAGTGCAAAAGTATTAGTTATACAATAATTCGTCGGTACTTATAAAGTTATGGGAGTGTGTAAAAAAACCTCAGTTAAAAGTTTTGTTTTGTATTACTTACATGCTGTCTGTTGACCAGAATTGAGTTATTCTTCTTCTATCATCTGGTTTTAGCATCTTGTACACTTGAAGTTGTGTCCAATTCATACTGTTGTCTATGTGATTTGTTGCTGGAAAATCATCCGGTTGTGAAGAAGGCTCATCTTTTAAATCCAGGTTGAATGATGGAATTTCACCCAAGACTTTCTTTCTGTTTTTTATCGTTGGCTTTGTTGCTTTTTGGCTGAATGTTTGCTTTTTGACATGTAGATCATTCTTGTTGAGAGCATTGTTGCTTTTTAGAGCTTCAATAACTTTTTCTTGTTCTCTTTCTTTTGCCATTGGTGAAACATTTTTTTCCGGTAATGTGTCAATTTTGTCACTATGCTCATTTGTTTATTGTATTGCCTCTTTTTGCACTATTCCTTCTTCAATTTGTTCCTTGTTTGATTCTGAAACTGGTTTGGCATTTTCCTTTTTCTTTCTCTTTGAAACTGGTTTGTCATTCTCCTTTTTCTTTATCTTGATTGTTGTTGGTGGTTGGAGTGTTTGGCATCTTTTCTTCTGCATCTTTGATTCACAATTGTTCTGTTCTTTAGGTTGTGTCTCCATCTTCCTTTTCCTTTGTAGTGGTTGTTTTTTTTTTGTACCTTTTTCTTTGCACTTTGCATTGGTTCTCCAACTTCTTCTTCAGTAGTGGTGTCAATCTGTAGATGAATTGTCTCATTCTTCGTACGTGATATGTTTTGTATTTCTCCAAGCATTTTCCTTTATTCTATCATCTTTGTTGTTTTGGATATCATTTTGACATTGGCTTTGGTTGAGTTTGACATTTGTACAGTTATTCTAACTGAAACCATCTGTCAATATAGTTTTTATTAGAATGCAACTTGATTGTAAACAAATAAAAATCAGTATGAGTACACAATTATATCTAAAACATACCAAGGTGAATTACTATTTATAGAAATAGAAAACATTTTTATAACTGCATAAATCTTTATAAGATTCATATAACTAAATAAATTAGAAATAAAAATGTACAATAGGAGGTGTATTATGTGTAAGATCTGAAAAAAAATTGCAATTCTATTTATAAATGAATCAATTGTAAACTATTTCGTAAACACTATTTTTTAAACTTTAAAAAACACAAACTATTTACTGAATGTACAAATTATTAACAGACAATCACACTAGTTCGTGTAATAACGTAACATATGTTTATACTTGTTCATGAATGCATCCCAGATTTTACTATTTCCGTACATTTTAATTCTATTTACAAATGAAGCTAATTGTAAACTATTTCGTAAACAGTGTTTATTAAACTTAAAAATCGTGAACTATTTTACTCAAATGTAAAAATTACAAATAGAGAATCACACTAGTTCGTGTAATAGCATCATGTATGTTTATATATTGAACGATTAGCTAGTAAATAGTCTTTTTTTTTGGTGAATCTGTGATGGATTCGTACTGAGAGTAAATAACAAAATAAATTTAAGCAAATAGTATAATCTGGGTTTTGTTTAAGTTGATGCATGTTATTCTATATGCTTGATTCTAGTAGATGTTAGTTATATAAACAATGAACCGTATGATTTTGTGAAATATGTTGAGAAAAATTGTAAGATTGTTACCTTTTGTTTATTTTCTGGGTATTTTTGCGACCAAGTTGCTCAATGAAGTTGAAATTTGTGTGAATTCATCCGTAAAAGAACTGGAATGATATACGAAATCGGGAAATGAGGATGGATGATTTGAGCTGGGGGCTGGGTTTCTGGTTTTTTTTATAGTGCATGCAGTTTCTTCATCGTGAATGGCTTATCTGTGCGTGAAAATGGAAGTTGGTGTTAGGGAGAGAAAATGAAGTTAGTGCGAGAGTGAAATGATGATTTTTGCTGAGCGTTAATTATGCGTGAATGATGGGAAATTTGGGTGCTTATTTGGAACTGAAAAAAAAAAAACTGTTATTTTTCATTTTTTAGATATAGTGTGTACATGTATTTCAAAAACAATTTAAGTTATCTAGAAGTTATCTAGTTTTTTGTTTTGCATAAATTTATCTAATTTGGTAACTATATTCTTTGGATAATAAAAAGGAACTTTAACAAAAAGGAACTTTAACAAAAAGGAACTGTTAAATGTAGGGAACTTTAACGAAAAGCTCCTGGTACTGTTCACTTTAACGAAAAACCACATTTTTACACTAAAAAGTCAATCCTGGTACTATTCACTTTACCCTTTATTTTGTCCTTATCATTAAAACTCAAAGTTTTCAAGCCATTTTCATTAGTTTTCCTTAAAATGTAAGCATGTGAAATTTTTTAATATAGTTCTCATTCTTATAAGTTATAACTCAAAGAATCAGGTATGTGAAGTTGATTGGCTTCATACTAAACTTTACTTCTTTTTCATTTTTACATGGTTTCTTTAGATGAGTAATGGTGTTAGGCCCCCTAGAACAAAAAAATTATAAAACATACGCAAGTATGAGATAGGCACCAGCATACAAGCCCACCTGAGCTCAGGGTTTTGTATGTAGATATACATTGATATAAAATGTAATTTGTAAAACTCATGCTAATGTAGTAAAATCCTCATCAGGAATGTCATCATATTGACCATGTTTATTTTGTCGTCTTCTGTCTTCAAGTATCTTCTTCAGTCCATTTGCATAACTATTCTCATGATTCACAAGTGTAGTTACAATTTGAGCTCTTTTGGCAAATACTTCTTCCTTCTCAAATGTGGCTTCTATTGGTTTATCCTCTTGCACTTGGTTTGCAAATTGAATGACAAATATGCCACAATCCAATCTGCATTTTTTTTTTATGGAAAAACAAATAGGTATGACAGATAATGAGATCATATTATAACATTCAATGACATATTAAAAGTGAAAAATGAAAGTATTTCTAAAACTAATGAAAATGGCTTGAAAACTTTGAGTTTTAACGAAAATGAGAAAATAAAGGGTAAAGTGAATAGTATCATGATTGACTTTTTAGTGTAAAAATGTGTTTTTTTAGTGTAAAAATGTGTTTTTTCGTTAAAGTGAACAATACCAGGAGCTTTTCGTTAAAGTTCCCTATTTTTTTACCATAATGATTTTTTATTTTTATTTTTTGTGTTTTATTTTGCATATAATTTAATTAGACAACATATAAGTATTGAAAAAAATAAAACTATTTCTTGTTCGTAACACTGTTATGCAAACGGAACTATTTCTGAAACTATATTATAACACTATTTTTTAAAGTCTAAATTTATAGTATATTTTCCTAGAATGACTTTGTTTTCTGTGTCTCATTCCATATATTTGTAGTTAGATGACATATAATTACTGAAGAAATGAACTATTTGTTAATTTGTAATACTGTTTCGTAAAATGTAAAGAGTGAAAAATCAACTATTTCTGAAACTTCTTATGACATTATTTTGCAAACTGCAAACTTTTTTTCAAGTATGAGTCTTGTGTTTGTATATATGATTTTCATGGTCCTTCTTATGTGTTTGAATGTATAAATTTGATTAAAAAATATAAAGATCAACTTGTTGTGTGTACTTACGAGTCATCCTTTTGTTGTGCGCAAGTTAAGCATCTTTGAATATCTATTGTGAGGTTTCTCTCTCCTTTGAAATCTTTGTAAAATGCTTCTATTTTGTCTCTCTGGTAAAACAAATAAAAATAACATAAAAAAGAAAAAAAGAAAGTGTATTATGAAGTTTGATTTTTTTCTATCAGCATAAGAATTTAGTTTGTAATTGAGTTATAGTTTTGTTCTTACTACTTACACAGCATGATCAAAGTATTGGTCTGTATGCCCATGTACCCTCGGTAGTTTGAAATTGTAGTGTGTCATTTTTCCATTTTTAATGTCCCAAACTACCAAGCTGAAGTGGAAGTAATGCTTGATTAGTATGAAGACATTTTCGACTTTATCCACATTATCTTGTAAAACTGTCTTCAATGTTTGGTCAATGTGCTCTTGATCACTCTTGCTTTTTTCAATCTCCATATCATTCTGTACCAAGAATACACATTTATTTATTAATCTTAATTAATAAGTAACACTAATTCTTAAACTAAACCAAGAATACACATTTTTTTTTCAATCTCCATATTATTCTGAACCGAGAATACACATTTAAAGTTTTAAAGTGAATGCAAAGCCTTTTGTAGAAGGCAAGTATACAAAGCAAACTGAACTAATATCAAAGTGAACTATTTAGCAAAGTGAACTAGAAAACCGTACTTTATTACCAAAGCAAATTGAACTAATATCAAAGTGAGCTATTTAGCAAAGTGAACTAGAAAACCACACTTTGTTACCAAAGCAAACTAAACTATATATCAAAATGAACTATTTATCACAATGAACTAGAAAGCCACACTTTTTTACCAAAGCAAACTGTTTGGCACACTTTTTTGTAAACAAAACTGTTTGGTACTTAGAAAACTGAACTATATATCAAAATGAACTATTTATCACAATGAACTAGAAAACCATTTTTTTGTAAACAAAATTGTTTGGCACTTACAAAGATGAATGAAGGAAGATACAGATTTTGTTGTTGCCCTATTTTTTATTTGTTTTCTGCCATTGTGTATAACGAAGCATCAATTATGTTGGCGTCGATTGCTCCATCCACAAACAATGACGTCATATCTGTTTTTAGGACAACAAGCTCAGTCGCCATGGATCCTTGCCTTGGTTGCATCCAGAAGTAGTCTCTGTATCAGATAATAAAACGCATTATATATCTATGTATATATATATATGTGTATGTGTGTGTATACATATATTAAGTTATGATTAATAATGTAAACTTACATTTTCTCTTGTCTGTAATATTCCTTGAATTTTTCTTTTGTCTCATCTTCAAGTAACTTGTACGCCCTTGTTGATGTAGGTAGATGATACCGTTTGTTAAGCTTTTGCTTTGTAGCCTTCTTTGCAAGTTTGTTTGCTATTTCTTTAGCAATTGGATTCAAGGGTGATTCAACATTTGGCTCCTCCTTTCCTTTCTCAATTATTGGTTCCAACGGTTGGCTTTCTAACAGAACAATTGAAAGGCTTTCACTGTCACTCACAACATATATGTAATTTGCCTTCTTTTGTTTTCTTTGGATGAGGATATAATCATACTGTGGATCGACATTTGGTTTACGATCATCCCTCTTTCGAATATTTTTTACCATTGTTCTCGTCTTCTTTTTGGCAGTCTCTTTTCCTTACTTTTCAGGATCCTTGATGTTGGAGTCTGCATTTGAACATCTTGTTGAACTCCAGATGTTCCTTTTGCAGTGACAGTGTCTTTCTGAAACTGGTTATGACATTATTTTGCAAACTGTAAAGTTATACCATATTTTTCAAGAATGTGTCTTGTGATTGTATATATGATTTTCAAGGTTTTTATGTGTTTGAATGTATAAATTTGATTGAAAAAATATAGAGATTAATTTGTTGTTTGTACTTACGAGTCATCATTTTGTTGTGCACAAGTCAAACATCTTTGAATTTCTATTGTGAGGTTGCTGTCATCTTTGAAATCTTTGTAAATTATTTCTATTTTATCTCTACCAAAACAAATCATAAATAAATAAAAATAACATAAAAAACAAAAATGAAATTGTATTATGAAGTTTGATTGCATAAGAATATAGTTTATAATTGAGTTATGGTTTTGTTCTTACCACTTGCACAACATGATTAAAGTATTGGTATATATTACCATATATCCTTGGTAGTTTAGAATTATAGTGTGTCATTTTTGCCATCTTTAATGACCCAAATTACCAAACTAAAGTGGAAGTAATGCTTGATCAATATGAAGATCTTTCCAACTTTTTCCACATTATCTTGTTAGACTCTCTTCAATATTTGGTCATTATCCTCCTGATCACTCTTGTTTTTTTTTCTATCTCCATGCTATTCTGAACCAACAACATACATTTATTTATGAATCTTAATCAATAAGTAACATTATTTCCTAAACTAAACCAAAACACTAAACATTATTTATGAAAGTTAATGAAATTTACAAAATATTTATTAAATCACACAAACACAAATTTTTGTAAACAGAACTGTTTGACACTTACAAAGATGAAAAAATGAAGATACAGATTTTGTTGTTGTCCTGCTTTTTATTCGTTTTCTGTCATTACGTAGAATAAAACATAAATTATGTTGGCGCTCTGTCCACAAACAATAATATCATATCTGTTTTTAGGACAATAAGCCCAGTTGTCATGGAGCCTTGGTTAATCTAGAAGTAGTTTATATGTAAGAAAATAAAAAATAATATATATTAGTAAAACACAGAAATACCATCCAATGTCCCCATTCGTCTTAACCTTGATATTCTAGAACAAACTAAAATTTTGTTCCCAATTCCACATTTGCTCTTGCAAGAAGTTGTAACAACATACAGTCAATCTAAATACCAAACAAATCTGTAAAAATAAATTAGAGAAATGTAAATCTATGATTGAAAAGTGAACTTCACCTATTTAATTACCGATGCCACCAAATCCCATATTTTTGTGAGACAAGTCATTGCACTCCCGTCCTCATCATCTGACTCGGTTGAGGAATCAGTACATGAAGTCGACATAGATAATAAGATGGAGAAAGTTTTTCTTTTTAATTTCTGGTCAGGAAATGGAATTGCAGACAAGGAAGAAGGTTTCTGGAAAATGAATGGCTTCCAAAGAGGCGGAACACAAACTTAAAAGCCCTTCTATAGGGTTATAAATCTGAATATATACTGTCGTTTTAGGGCAAGCTAGCAGAACTTTGTTGCCTGAGTTGTATCGAGCATTTGGATGATTGAGTTGGGCTTCAACATTGGGTTTAGTCCTCTGAATAAATTTGATTTGGGCCTTCAATTTGACCGTTCAAATATGTGGGAATTGGAGGTGAGTGAGATTTTGAAAAGAAAGAATCATACTCTTTTCGTTTTAGCTGGATGGGCACGGTTTGGTTTGGCGCGGTTTTGAGTGAAATCAAAATCAAAACCGTAATTTTTTACGGTTCGGTTCAGTGCGGTTTTGAAGTCAAAACTGAAATGAAATTAAACCATTTGGTTCAATTCAGTGCGGTTTCAAATGGTTTTGGTTTGATTTTCAAACCATTTACATACAAAATGAAAAAAAATTATCGTTGTCATCCTCTCTCTCTCTACGCTCTCTCACATAAATATTAGAAAAGGCCTAACCAAATCAAATAGAATTTGAGTAAATAACAATGAAACAAATTGATACACTTCTATCATTTTATACCAAAATATTTTCAACCAAAATAAACCATTTTTTACAAATTAAGGTACCCTAGTCAATATCTTTTACCATTTCACATTCATCACCAAAAAAAAAACCAAAATTGAAGTCTTCAGTATCTTACCCAGAACCTGCCATCGCACCCTAAGAAAAGTAATAATAACCCCAACAGAGCAATTGAGGACAAAAAACATACATATCTGAATATGATTTACATGCATACACAGGAACCAATATTATGAAAATGTTTTGTCCCCAATATTATGAAAAATGTTTTGTCCCCAATGCCAAATGAGACCAAGAGCCGCACTGAGCAGGAAACAACTATTTAAATGTATGGAGTATAACAAACACCTAATTAAAACATAACATCTAATATGGTTATTCAATTAAAAGTTCTTTCTATATTTGTGGTGCGGTTTTCAAAAGCCAAAATCGAAACCAAACCGTTTTCTTATATTACGGTTCTGGTTTCAAACCGAAACCGTTTCAAAATCGCAAAACCAAATAATTCGGTGCGGTTCGATTTGGTTCGTGTTTCGGTCTCCGTTTTCGGTTCCAAGTGCCCACCACTACGTGAAACACTTCTTGCCAAAACTTTTGTTTATTGGTAATTTTACCAAGAAAATGATAAACATGTTCGTTACTCATGTTTAATCATGATCATTATTTTTGTTCAATTTGTTCAATTTAGTTGTCAAAAAATAAAGAAAAGCGTTTACGAAACCATAAGTGCGTAAAACAAAATCATTTGCTTGTTGCATCAGAAATTCGATAACAAAGAAGTCCGTCAAACCATTTTAGTGTCAAGACTCAAGAGTGAATCATGGTATTAGTAGTTTAGATGTAGATTTGCAATTTAGCACTGCCAGGAGCTCGAAGTACGACATATCTACCTCGCCAGCCTCTCCTGGGGCCCCTGCGATGTCAAGTCCCTCCGCCGGTGGCACAGGTGGTTTAGTTGGCTGTGGTGGCATGATTCGTTACGACGGTGGTGTGATTTGCACTGGTGGTGGCAGCGGTGGCATGATTGGCAGTGGTGGTGGCGACGGTGGCATGATATCTGGGTGATTGATGGCAGTAAGGGTGGTGGTATCACTGGTGCCGGTGGTGGCGGTGGCAGAATAATGATTGGTACTGCGACGGCGGCAGCGGCAGACTAATGATTGGTACAGGTGGCAGTGACGGCTGTGGCAGAGATTGGTACAAGTGGCGGTGACGGCAGTGGCATTACCTGTACAAGTGGTGGCGATGGCAGTGGTAGGATTGGTACCGGCAAAGCGCTAGTTTCCGGTGTAGATGGTGTCATTGGCGTCGTAGGCTCCGTTGCTGAACTCTTTAGACAAGGCACTTATTGCACTGTAGTGCCGACATAAGTTCCGCGGGCCACCGCTGACATTATCTTAATCTCATCCATCGCAATGTTACGTCAGCCACCCGAAACTTGGTCGCAGTTGAGTTTAATCGCCTCCTCCGTCGCAGAAGTGCCTTCAAAATCGCTGTACATCACATCCGCCGCCGCCACTGCCGACGGCTGACTTTTGCAACAGTGTTGCCCTTTACAATAGGACTGATGTATGACATGAAATTCGAGGTACGATTCAAAATATGGACATTCGAACAGGGAAAAAAATTCGAACACACAACTTTCTATAATTTAGATGTCGAGGACATACACTCTAGACATATATTACTACTGAATTCAAAGTCGGAATACATGTTCATAACTTGCAACTTACAGCTAAACATTACACGAAGATAACGAGTGTACTGTTGCGTGTCGCCCTGCAAATACTCCTTTTGCTTATCCTGATGTGAATGATAGTTGAAGCAGCGCTCATCCAACCATGGTGCGCTTTCGGCCTCGTTGTCTCACTGTAAAAATTGTGAAGACATAAGAAAACTTAAAAGGAAAGAGGATTAAAGAAAGTATAAAGGAATTCTAAAGCCGTATTTTGAGAAACAGACTGAGCAGAAACGGGAGGTCACACCTTGAGCTAACTTGTTTAATGTGGATGACCGAGTCTTTTCCGAAACTGATAAATTTGCATGAATTTGTCCGTAAAAGAACTGGAATGATATACGAAATCGGGAAATGAGGATGGATGATTTGAGCTGGGGGCTTGGTTTCTAGTTTTTTTTTTAGTGCATGCAGTTTCTTTATTGAATGGCTTATCTGTGCGTGAAAATGGGAGTTGGTGTTAGGGAGAGAAAGTGAAGTTAGTGCGAGAGTGAAATGATGATTTTTGCTAGGCGTTAATTATACGTGAAGGATGTGAAATTTTGGTGCTAATTTGGAACTGAAAAAAAAAAAAAAAAAAAAGCTGTTATTTTTCATTTTTTAGATATAATGTGTACATGTATTTCAAAAACAATTTAAGTTATCTAGTTTTTTGTTTTGCATAAATTTATCTAATTTAGTAACTATATTCTTTAGAGGTCGCACTTGGTGCGATGGCAAGTGCCTTCGACCATAAGCGGTAGGTCTCGGGTTCGAGACTTGGGAGCAGCCTCTCCATAAATGGGGGTAAGGCTAGCCGACATTCACCTCTCCCAGACCCTGCTTAAAACGGGAGCCTTGTGCACTGGGTACGACCTTTTAGTAACTATATTCTTTGGATAATAAAAGGGAACTTTAACAAAAAAGAAGTGTCAAAATGTAGGCATGTGAAATTTTTTAATATAGTTATCATTCTTATAAGTTATAACTCAAAGAATCAGGCATGTGAAGTTGATTGGCTTCATACTAAACTTTACTTCTTTTTCATTTTTACATGGTTTCTTTAGATAAGTAATGGTATTAGACCCCCTAGGGCAAAAAAATTATAAAACGTACGCAAGTATGGAATGGGCACCAGCATACAAGCCCACATGAGCTCAAGGTTTTGTATGTAGATGTACATTGATATCAAATGTAATTTGTAAAACTCATGCTAATGTAATAAAATCTTCATCATGAATGTCATCATATTGACCATGTTTATTTTGTCGTCTTCTGTCTTCAAGTATCTTCTTCAGTCCATTTGCATAACTATTCTCGTGATTCACAAGTGTAGTTGCAATTTGAGCTCTTTTGGCAAATACTTCTTCCTTCTCAAAGGTGACTTCTATTGGTTTGCCCTCTTGAACTTGGTTTGCAAATTGAATGACAAATATGTCACAATCCAATCTGCATTTTTTTTGTTTTTGGAAAAACAAATAAATGTGACAGATAATGAGATCATATTATAACATTTAATGACATATTAAAAGTGAAAAATGAAACTATTTATAAAACTAATGAAAATGGCTTGAAAACTTTGAGTTTTAACGAAAATGAGAAAATAAAGGGTAAAGTGAATATTACCAGGATTGACGTTTTAGTGTAAAAATGTGGTTTTTTCGTTAAAGTGAACAATACCGGGAGTTTTTCGTTAAAGTTCCCTATTTTTTTACCATAATGATTTTGTTTTTTTTTTTTTTGTGTTTTATTTTGCATATAATTTAATTAGACAACAAATAAGTATTGAAAAAAAATGAAACTATTTCTTGTTCGTAACACTGTTATGCAAACTGGAACTATTTCTGAAACTATATTTTGACACTATTTTGCAAAGTCTAAATTTATAGTATATTTTCCTAGAATGATTTTTTTTTTTCTGTTTTATGTGTCTCATTTCCATATATTTGTAGTTAGATGACATATAATTACTGAAAAAATGAACTATTTGTTGATTTGTAATACTGTTTCGTAAAGTGTAAAGAGTGAAAAATCAACTATTTCTGAAACTTCTTATGACTTTATTTTGCAAACTACAAACTATTTTTCAAGTATGAGTCTTGTGTTTGTATATATGATTTTCATGGTCTTTCTTATGTGTTTGAATGTATAAATTTGATTGAAAAATATAAAGATCAACTTGTTGTTTGTACTGACAAGTCCTCCTTTTGTTGTGCGCAAGTTAAGCATCTTTGAATATCTATTGTGAGGTTGTTGTCTCCTTTGAAATCTTTGTAAAATGCTTCTATTTTGTCTCTTTGCCAAAACAAATAAAAATAACACAAAAAATAAAAAAAGAAATTGTATTATGAAGTTTGATTTTTCCTATCGGCATGAGAATATAGTTTGTAATTGAGTTCTAGTTTTGTTCTTACCACTTGCACAACATGATCAAAGTATTGGTCTGTATGCCCATGTACCCTCGGTAGTTTGGACTTGTAGTGTGTTATTTTTTCATTTTTAATGTCTCAAACTACCAAGCTGAAGTGGAAGTAATGCTTGATCAGTATGAAGACATTTTCGACTTTATCCACATTATCTTGTAAGATTGTCTTCAATGTTTGGTCAATGTGCTCTAATCACTCTTGTTTTTTCAATCTTCATATCATTCTTGATTAATCTAGAAGTAGTTTATATGTAAGAAAATAAAAAATAATATATATATATATATACACACACATATATATAAATTAGTAAAACACAGAAATACCATCCCAATGTCCCCATTTGTCTTAACCTTGATATTCTAGAACAAAAGACTAAAATTTTGTTCCCAATTCCACGTTTGCTTTTGCAAGAAGTTGTAACAACATACAGTCAATCTAAATACCAAACAGATCTGTAAAAATAAATTAGAGAAATATAAATTTATGATTGAAAAGTGAACTTCACCTATTTAATTACCGATGCCACCAAATCCCATATTTTTGTGAGACAAGTCATTGCACTCCCGTCCTCATCATCTGACTCGGTTGAGGAATCAGTACATGAAGTCGACATAGATAATAAGATGGAGAAAGGTTTTCCTTTTAATTTCTGGTCAGGAAATGGAATTGCAGACAAGGAAGAAGGTTTCTGGAAAATGAATGGCTTCCAAAGAGGTGGAACAGAAACTTAAAAGCCCTTCTATAGGGTTATAAATCTGAATATATACTGTCGTTTTAGGGCAAGCTAGCAGAACTTTGTTGCCTGAGTTGTATCGAGCATTTGGATGATTGAGTTGGGCTTCAACATTGGGTTTAGTCCTCTGAATAAATTTGATTTGGGCCTTTAATTTGACCGTTCAAATATGTGGGAATTGGAGAGAAGTGAGATTTTGAAAAGAAAGAATCATACTCTTTTCGTTTTAGCCGGATGAGTATGGTTTGGTTTGGTACGGTTTTGAGTGAAATGAAAATCAAAATCGTAATTTTTTACGGTTCGGTTCAGTGCGGTTTTAAAGTCAAAACTGAAATGAAATCAAACAATTTGGTTCAATTCAGTGCGGTTTCAAATGGTTTTGGTTTGATTTTCAAACCATTTACATACAGAATGAAAAAAAATCTCGTTGTCATCCTCTCTCTCTCTACGCTCTCTCACATAAATATTAGAAAAGGCCTAACCAAATTAGATAGAATTTGAGTAAATAACAATGAAACAAATTGATACACTTCTATCATTTTATACCAAAATATTTTCAACCAAAATAAACCATTTTTTACAAATTAAGGTACCCTAGTCAATATCTTTTACCATTTCACATTCATCACCAAAAAAAAACCAAAATTGAAGTCTTCAGTATCTTACCCAGAACCTGTCATCGCACCCTAAGAAAAGTAATAATAGCCCAAACAGAGCAATTGAGGACAAAAAGCATACATATCTGAATATAATTTACATGCATACACAGGAACCAATATTATGAAAATGTTTTGTCCCCAATAATATGAAAAAAGTTTTGTCCCCAATGCCAAATGAGACCGAGAGCCGCACTGAGCAGGAAACAACTATTTAAATGTATGGATTGTAACAAAAACCTAATTAAAACATAACATCTACTATGGTTATTCAATTAAAAGTTCTTTCTATATTTGTGATGCGGTTTTCAAAAGCCAAAATCGAAACCAAACCGTTTTTCAATTCCAAGTGCCCACCACTACGTGAAGCACTTCTTGCCAAAACTTTTGTTTCTTGGTAATTTTACCAAGAAAATGATAAACATGCTCGTTACTCATGTTTAATCATGATCATTATTTTTGTTAAATTTGTTCAATTTAGTTGTCAAAAAATAAAGAAAAATTATATATATACTAAAAGAGAAAATGAACTGAAATACTGTTCATAGAGCAGTGTGATACCGATTTTGTCCCTCCTTAGTTTTATTTATTTCGTTTCTACCACTGACAAGATATCCCTTCCGTTTTTCTGCCTTGCTTTTGGTATTGAATGTGCGAATTTACAAATATGCCCTTAGCTGCCTGTTGGGTTTTGGTGCTGCCACGTCATAAGAGATATGATCGTGGCAATTTTTACGAGCGTGTTCCATTTGCTTCTCGAATCTCTTCATTTCTCTGTGTCTCACAACCCTGGAACCAGAACAGCCCCTCTCAAAATGCATGAACCACAACACGATCTCTCTCAAAAACTGCGAACCAACCATTACATGAATCTGGTCTCGATTCGAGGAAAAATTTTATACCCAGAAGGTTGGGTTTCCTGGTGAGTTCTCCGGCCTATTTGGGGCTTCTTTCTGTTTTTTTTTTTTTTTTTTTTTTTTTTTCTGGGTAATATTCAATCTTTTCTGGGTTGATCCCTTGGTCGAAATCTTTCTTATGGAAAAAGTAGTGGTAGTGGGTCAGGTATGAGGTTTTTCATCCATCTCCAGATTCTTTAATTGGTTTTTGTTGTAGAGTATGATTCTCCGGCTCTGGTAATTCAAGATAGTTCCTTTGCAATTTCAAAGTTGGTGGCAGAATTCTTGAGGATCTTCCACGGGCAGTAAGCATAACGTTAAAGGACCATTCTTCTTTCATAATCTTTTAACAGAGCATTACATCTTTAATTTTCTCATTTAATTTTTTAATTTTCTCTTTTTCTTCACTGAAAAAAATCCCTAATTTGGCTTTTTTTTTTAAAAGAGTAACGGCGTCTAAGGATGATTTGGAGCCAGGAAAAAATCCCTAATTTTCTCTGCTTCTTGAGATCGACGTGGCTTCCTCGACTATTTTCACTGAGGTTTCTCGCTTCAATCGGTATGTTCTATAGCTCCGTTCGAATTCGTATAAAAAAGTAGTGAATTATTTGTTGTTTGTAGGTTTTTTCAAATGGATTTTTTTTTTCTGTGGGATTTATTCAAATATTTTGGGTTTGTTGGGTTTTGCTGCCCTGACCTTGCTGATGAGTGGTCATGTAAGGTTATTAAAACTTTTTAAATTTTTGGGTTTTGCTGTAATTAATTAAAGATTTGATAAAGACATTATTTATTTTGTGGAATTCCTTTTAAACGTTAGAATGTTTTGTCTCACATTTGATCATTTGGGTGTTGAGCAGCAATGCATTGATGATAATCTCTTTATAAAAAGGAGCCATTTTTTATGATGAGAACAGAAGAGTTGCCACAATGCTCGAGGTCACCAACCCCAGGATTGGAGCTGCTTCAACCTGAAAAAAGGTTAATTATTTTATAAAATAAGTTCAAATTTCTTAGTAGCTTGGCTTAACAATAAATTCCAAGTGAATTTATGTTGTTTATAGAATGCATATGAGCTTTCATGTGTATCGTTCCTTCAATACCTCTATATGGTTACAAATGATTGAAGATAATCTATACATTTCAGTCGAAGTTTACTTTATTTTTGAAAATCTTTATTTTTTAAAATTTTTATTTTTATTTTTAAAATTTTAGTTGAAATCAATAAAAATGAACATTTTGGTGATGGAACACAGGGAAAATGCGGTGGAAAATGATTGAAATGATTTTTTACATCCCTTTCAAGTTTCAATCATTGCTGCCCACCAGTTTGCCCAGACCTCATCTCTCAGCTTTGTGATCTGTAGACTGCTACAGAAGCATGATTTGTTCAAGTCGGCAACAACTACAGAGGTAAGCTCTCTGATAAATCTTCTAATTCACTCTTTTTTTCTTTTTTCATCTGGGTAATTAACTAATTCCAGGCCAGGTCCAGGACGCCACAGCTGCCTCGCACCGTTTTCCAAAATCCTCTCTCACTTTGGTAAGCAATTAAGACTTTTGGTTCAGTTTTTATTATGCCCAATTTTGTATTGAAACATTAAAAAAATTTAAACTGATTTGGGGTTACTGAAATAGGCATGCTCGAAGAGTGATGCAGCGCTGCCATCCCTGAATCAGAAAATACTCAGAAGGAAGAACAAGAAGAAAGTCGTGGAATATCAAAAGCTTTTTGCTTTGTGAAGGTATGCTTTTCCCAACTCACCTCTTGCTTTTGTTGCACTGAATTGGTAGATTAGGTTCAAAAATATATATTTGTGAATTTTCGCATAACTCTTTCTTTACATAATTACCTATTGAAGGTGGTTTGAGATCATGTAACATTTGCTCGCCAGAATGAAGATTGCCGTCGCTCAGAGTTGCGTTTCATGAAACAACTTTATCTCTTCCCAATTTTGTGTACCCACTTTTTATTAATGATGGTTGGTGCTTGCTTGCAGCCCAATTTGGTGCTATAAAGTTTTGCGTTTTACAATCTGTTCATGCTTAAACCTCTTTCAATTTTCCAATTCTGTGTAAATCTTGCATGTCAGGATGACGCACCTATCTTTGCAATGTCGGGATGTCTAAGCTTGGGTGGAGACGTGGACTTATGGAACAGGTGAAGTAGCTTAGCTCTATCTCATTAGCTCTTATCTGTTCTATTAATGCTAAGATCAATAGTAAAAAGTTCTATTGCTTTTATAATCAAAGATACATAAATTATATAAACAGAGGATATATCATTAATTTATTGATGTAAACAATGATAATTTGAAGAACCATTTAAAGTATTTTCGTAATCAACATACTTAACGGATATAGATGAAACTATGAAAAAAAACCCTAATTAATCTGATTATGGGGTTTTATATAAAAATATTGCAGCAGAAGTCACACTTTGAAGAGTTCCTCTTAATATATTTTCAATTTATAGCCTAATCTTAATTTGTCTTCAATTTCTTTTAGAAATAAGAATTTCGATTTCAATTTTATTTTGAGAATTCATATACTTACATTTCTTTTACAGATTCCTGAAGTTCATGATAAGCCTTCCTCTTTAGATATAGATATATCTTCATTTAATGCACTTAAGATGCTTTAATTTTTTGAATAATTTGTATGTGCAGAGTAATGAACTCTATCATTGGCATCAATGGCATTCAAACACATCTATCTAATGAATGACTGAAAGCATGGATATAATATGCATTTTCTTTGTCATTTCAACGCAGTGATAAGCTAGGTTTAACCGTTGAATTGGGTTCCTTTAATTATGTCATCTACTGACCTCATAATATTCTCACCAACAATGAAGCAATGAAGAAATAACATGTACAAGTATTTTGTTTTATTTTTTACCAATATGCGTGTTTAGCAAAAGTCCCAGCCCTCTTCACACAGTAATGTGTGTATCTGATCATTTATTTTTAAACACAATTGTCTTATCTTAAAGTGCCAATTGCTATTGAATGGCCGAGTGGGTTTCTTTATCCTAAGAAATTTTTTTTCTGCAATTTCTTTTGGATTCTCTTTTTTTGTTTGTTTTGTTCGATAATTTTCCTCTTAGTTAGGCTGACTATTTTTGTTTGGGTTCTATTTGTGGATTATTGTCGCCTCTTCAGCTATCGAGGCCACCATTTTTGAGGTATTTTTCTAATCTCTCATTTGTTTACCCAATTCTACTTTTTGATTTGATTCTTGACTGACGGGATGTTGTGATGATGTGTAATAATGTTTAGTATTCTTTATTTTTTTTTATGAATTTGGGAAATCAAATTATCCAATGGAAATAAACTGTTACTTTATGGTATGTCATCAAGTTTAGAATGATAACTATGAATGCCCAAGTTATGATTAATGCCTCTATTAGTTCATTCGAATTTGATGTTCTCATTTGGTCAAGAAGTATATACAGTTGTCTTTATACTTAAGAGAAATTAAGTACATTGGACAACATCATTGGTCCTCTTTGTTTTTTTAATTACTTTTTTTCCCCCTCAATTTTTTTGCCATGCCCTTTCATTTGTATTTTTTTTTTAATTTTCCTACAGGTTTTCATTTGAAAGGAAAATATTGCATTCGTATGAATTCTACGTCGCTGCTCAGGTCTATGATTTTTTTCCCCTTGCTCAGGCATTATTGTCTTTTCACTGCATATTGATATTAACTTTCTGTTTGGAAATGCCTCTGTTTTTCTTTCACTTGCTGAAAATGTCCAATTATAAAGCAGTTCTTTGTTTTTGTTGCTATAAAGACCTTTTTTTTGTCCAATTATGCCTAACCCAACTCTTTCTAATTTAAATGCACTCCTTTTGTCGCACATTGTATCTGATAAAGCAAATGAAAAATGGATTATATATGCTCCTTCATTATTATATATAAAAAAACTCCATCTTACCTTCGGTTGTGTGTCCCCCATTTGTATACTTATATGTTCTATTGTTTCTTCGTCAAATTAATCACAGCAGATTATTACATCATCATCGTAACGGTTATATACCTTCTTTACTATTTTAATTTCTACATACACATTTGTTTTTTTTACTGTTTTTGTTGCTATAAGTAATTTATTTGAACTTCTGACTCTGTCTAATTAGTATCGCTGAGATATATTTGATATATGACTGAAGTTCAAAAAATGGGTTGGTTTGAATACACTTATTTTAGTTTTATTGCATTTGATAGAACAGATGAAAATAGAGGGAAACAAAAATTTCATTTGCACCTTCAGGATCACAAATGAACCCTATCTCAGTTTTACTTATATGTCCCCTTTTTGTTTTCTTATATGTCCCGCAATAACAACTCCTTTTTTTTCAGAATTTGTAGGAACTAGCTGAAACCGTAAATCTCAACATAATGAAGATGAAGATGAGCATTTTATCTTTTGATCACTGTAATGTGTTGCTCATTTACCTTCTCAAACACCAGACATGTAAATATTGATTTATAAAACTTATTTATATATTAATGGTATTGTCTTAAACGGTGTTCTTAAAACCCGCAGCGAAGCGCGGGCATTCATGCTTCTTGTGTGTACGAAACCAAAAGTGTGTAAAACAAAATCATTTGCTTGTTGCATTAGAAATTCGATAACAAAGAGGTCCCTCAAACCATTTTAGTGTCAAGACTTAAGAGTGAATCATGGTATTAGTAGTTTATATGTAGATTAGCAATTTAGCACTGCCAGGAGCTCGAAGTACTACATATCTACCTCGCCAGCCTCTCCTGGGGCCCCTGCGATGTCAAGTCCCTCCGCCGGTGGCACAGGTGGTTTAGTTGGCTGTGGTGGCATGATTCGTTGCGACGGCGGTGTGATTTGCACTGGTGGTGGCAGCAGTGGCATGATTGGCAGTGGTTGTGGCGACGGTGGCATGATATCTGGGTGATTGATGGCAGTGAGAGTGGTGGTATGACTGGTGCCGGTGGCAGAATAATGATTGGTACGGCGACGGCGATGGCAGACTAATGATTGGTACAGGTGGCAGTGACGGCTGTGGCAGAGATTGGTACAAGTGGCGGTGACGGCAGTGGCATTACCTGTACAAGTGGTGGCGATGGCAGTGGTAGGATTGGTACCGGCAGAGCGCTAGTTTCCGGTGTAGATGGTGTCATTGGTCGTAGGCTCCGTCGCAGAACTCTTTAGACAAGGCACTTATTGCACTGTAGTGCCGACATAAGTTCCGCGGGCCACCGCTGACATTATATTAATCTCATCCATCGCAATGTTACGTCAGCCACCCGAAACTTGGTCGCAGTTGTGTTTAATCGCCTCCTCCGTCGCAGAAGTGCCTTCAAAATCGCTGTACATCACATCCGCCGCCGCCACTGCCGACAGCTGACTTTTGCAATAGTGTTGCCCTTTACAATAGGACTGATGTATGACATGAAATTCGAGGTACGATTCAAAATATGGACATTCGAACAGGGAAAAAAATTCGAACACACAACTTTCTATAATTTAGATGTCAAGGACATGCACTCTAGACATAAATTACTACTGAATTCAAAGTCGGAATACATGTTCATAACTTGCAAGTTACAGCTAAACATTACACGAAGATAACGAGTGTACTGTTGCGTGTCGCCCTGCAAATACTCCCTTTGCTTATCCTGATTTGAATGATTGTTGAAGCAGCACTCATCCAACCATGGTGCGCTTTCGGCCTCGTTGTCTCACTGTAAAAATTGTGAAGTCGTAAGAAAACTTAGAAGGAAAGAGGATTAAAGAAAGTACAAGGGAATTCTAAAGCCGTATTTCAGATTGAGAAACAGACTGAGCAGAAACGGGAGGTCACACCTTGAGCTAACTTGTTTAATGTGGATGACCACTGCTTTGAGGACTTCCGATACGCAGCAAGTATCCGATCCATCTGTACAAGAATGAAAGCATGAGAATAAATTTGATTATTCAACATAGAGTTTGAATACAGTTTCGAAAACAACTGAGTCTTTTCCGAAACTGATAAATGGAAATCATGTAAAATACATGCCAAGAACTTGTACTCTAACAACTGCTCTAAGACGAATGTCTCGGGCCAAGACAAACTGTTAGAACTCTGTTCAGTTCGGCCATTTCTGAACTACACTTATTTCATTTTCTTGAAAAATAAAAAAGTTACGAACTAACGAAAAGATAATGCAGATTTTGAAAAACCAAAGATTAAGTGGAAAAAGAACAAACTTGGCTTACCACATTCCCACACGAAGAATGCATTGAGAGCAAAGCTCTTTCCAGTACATACAAATCCACAGCTTTGTCTTCTGGAAGGGTTGATGTAAAGCTCAGACCGAAATCAATGACAACCTTGGAGAAGAAAATTGTGAATTTGATGCAAATCCGTAAAAGCACTTGAGCAAAAATTGGAAGAACAAAGTGAACATAAGTAAATCACTCACCAACTGATTAGTACTAGCTCTGATTAACAAGTTAGATGTGGTCAAGTCCCCATGAATGAGGCCACCATCATGTAGTTTCGCAATTGCTTGACCAATCTGCATTGCAATATCATCAATGCGTTCTTCAGCAACACTTCCATCGCCTAACCCGAATCTAAGAAATACATCTTTGACAGAAGGACCCTCCACGTATTCAAATGTTAGGGTATGCAGCACAGTGTCTACATGGTAAAGCACTGGAGTACAGACCCCGAGCCGTCTTGCTTTCGTCATGCACCTGGCCTCCTGCTCCAACATGTCCATTTTAGTGAAAAACCAGATGGGAATAAAAAGGCTACTAGCAAATTTCATCACAAAAGCAAAACCTCATCAAGAAAGAAAAAAACAAACCGCATTGAGGCGCTTGAGCGTAAGCTTTGCATCCAAAGACGGATGCCTATACTTCTTTGAAAAACGCTCCTTGACAATTGACCTCCTTCCCACGAAGTCTGACTCAAAAACCCTCTGGAAATAGAGGAATAGAAAACTTTTAGCCCCAATTTCTTATCCAGTTCAAAATACACATATTAGAATATGAAAACTCACAGCTTCGGCTCCTTGCTTGATCAGAACAAGCGAGCTATCTCCACCATCCGCCTTGGTTTCCATGGAAAATAACTGGGTTCAGATTTCCTGAACAAAAAATTCATGCAAACGATTAAGCTAAACAGAACATAAACAAACACCTTTTTTGCTTTCTGCATGACTACCCAAAACCAAACCAACCATCTCAATGTTTTTACAAACCAATAAAATTTCTAGCTTTACATAATGGGTTCAGATTGGATGGACCAAATTTTCATGCAACCATAAGGACTCAACAAAAAAGAACACTATAAAGGTTACCACTTTTGAATGCTGCAACACCCAAAACCCAGATCCGGAACCTTTATCCTAGGTATCTGAAACTCCCTCTCTAAACGCCACAAAATTGGAACAAGCTGAGCTCTATGGGTTTGGGGATGAGAAAGATACCATTTTTACCCCGTCCGATGTATCCCGGAGTTTTCTATGAACTTATTCTAAATTCCGATGTGTGACTTTTTACATTATTCATCACAAAGACTGAGGTGTGAGACTAAACTTTTAACCACTCGAGCCTTCAGACCAAAACACACAATCTCTTGCACAGAATTCTTCGTCTTCAACATTATTCTGCCAAAATATTAAAGGTTATACCCCCCCCCCCCCTCTCTCTCTCTCTCTCTCTCTCTCTCTCTCTCTCTCTCTCTCTCTCTCTCTCTCTCTCTCTCTCTCTCTCTCTACATCCTCAGCAGTCCAAACAAAGATTACAATCAACTGATTGCAGCTCAGCTATAAGCATCCATTGCAATTTACTCAGTTGAAGAAAAAACCCAATTAAAAGCACATATGATAGCATTTAATTACTCGTATAAACCTAAAACACTTTGCAAATCAACTTGTGGAACAAAAGGAAACGAGCGAACCTTGAGATAGAGAAAAGCAAGCTCCTTCAGTTTCAGATGACGTTTAGGAGTCACCAACCCAATAGAGCAAAGAGAAGGAAGAGAGAGAGAGAGAAACTGCGGAGGCTGGCGGCGGGAGTGAAGGTTGAGGCTGGGTTTTCTGTGGTTCAGTTTATTCGCCGCCACTGGCTATGAAGAAGCTCTCAGCAATTCCGCGAATTTGGGAACCCTCCACTCCACTTTCCCGCCCGAGACGACGCCGTATGGCTTGATTAAACTTGGGTTAACTGCATGTTTGCACCATAATTCATAGAGATCTTTCATTTTGGTCCTTCTACCTTTTTTTTCATCCCAAGTTGATCTAAGAAATAAAAGTGTACTCTTTTTGTAAAAGTTTATAGAACTATACATGATCACTTTTTTTAAGACGATTTCGGTAATTCGTCTAAGTTTTAAGTGTCATTCATGTACTCATATATGAAATTTTGCGTCCAGAGTTACAAATGTTTTATACTCAAAATCGTTCAAAATCAATGAAATCAAATAGTCAATTTGATTTGAGAGTTGCTTTCCTAATCATCACTAAAATTGATTGAACTTAAGAATTATGTTTCCACTACATGAATCAACTAAATTGAACTATGCCTACCACTAATCGTTTTCCACATTTGACATATTTTGAAAGTTTACGAACCAACTTGGGACACAGAAAAAGCAAATGAGGACCAAATTGGAACAAGCATCAAAGTTTAGGGGTCAAAATCATACAATGCTTGAAAATGAATAATGGGCTTGAGAAGGCCCATAACCCAAGTAGGAATGACCCAAACCTTCAAAATTTACGAACGATCCCATTTTCTTGTTCTCTGCGGTACAGTTTGGTACACAGTTTGGTACGTGGACAGGACGGAACGGAGTGAGACGTTCCGTCTCACGTTTGGTACGCTTAAAACAAGTGGAACATGCTATTCCACGGGACGAATTTTGAGTGAATTTTCGTTCCGCTTCATCCCCTGAAACGACTCGTTCTACATCCGTGTAACACAAAATTATAACCTCTTCGTCTCCTTCTTCTTCCTTCTTATTTCCATCCGATGGCATCTTTGCTCCCTCTCCTGTCCTGTCCCGTCCCGTCCAATCCCATTTCGTTCCGTCTCATCCCGTCTGCATACCAAACGATACCAGACGTGACAGAATAGAACGATATGGAACAGAGCAAAGGTTTTGTGTTATGTTTGGTATGCACACAAAAAAATTGAATCAAAAAAGATCCTATACATCTAAAGCATGAGGAATATTTGGTAGTATAGACTTTTTCCAATCTATTATTTGCTGCAAGAAGCAGCTTTTATCCATTGATTAACGTCGAAAACTAAGATTCAACAAGCTATCAATCGCATTAAAAGACATGGGTCAATCTGCAGCGCGACATAAGTGGCTCCGTGCTGATGCCTGCTAGCTGGGTGCAGTCGACGGCTACAGGAGACGATGAGGATGAGGAGGTAGGCTATGGGGAAAAGAAACGCACCGGCAAAGAAGATGGATTAGGGTTTGTTTTATGATTTGGATGGTGTAAATATTGAAAAAAATAAGGGCTATTTTTGTCTTAAAATTTTATAATTTTGTGCTTTTTTTTTTGAGAAAAAGAAACACAAAATTATTTTGTGTTTCACAGAAGTGGAATAAGTCGTTCTAAAGGGAAGGTGAAATGGAAATTTAACCAAATTTCTTTATGTGAAACATCACATCCCATTGTCTTTACCGCACCAAACGCAAGACGAGTGCTTTCTATTCCTATCCCATGTACCAAAAGGTACCTGCGGAATCCTAAACCTAGACCCCTCTTTTGAAATTTGGGAGTAAATTGTACAAATGGTCCCTCAACTTTAATCAAATTGGAGCAATGGTCCCTCAACTAAAAATCCATTACCTTTGGTCCCTCAACTTATCAAAACGTGCAGATATGGTCCCTCAACTAAAAATCCATTACAATTAGTCCCTGAACTTTAATTCAAGTGGAGAAATGGTCCTTTAACTTTAACCCACTTGTAGCAATGGTCCTTCCAATATAACTCGTTTTGACAAATTTTTTGACATAGTTGACAAAAAGAACCATAATTATACACTTTGATGAGTTAATGAACCCTAATTATATAAATGGTCATTCCAACATAGCTTATTTTGACAAAATTTTGACAAAATTGATAAAAAGGACTATAGCTACACATTTTGATAAGTTGAGGGACCAATGGTAATGGATTTTTAGTTGAGGGACCATTGCTCCAATTTGATTAAAGTTGAGGGACCATTTGTACAATTTACTCGAAATTTGGGGGTAAATCAATTTCAACCTTCCATACCCCTAGAAACCCTAATTCGTAGGAACCAGACCCAAATTCTTGCCCAGCATGAAGAAGGCAATTCCATGGAGTGACGAGGAAGGAGATTCGGATTCCTCATCTGGGAAGTCATCAGATTCACCACCCTCCAAGAAAACAGCTTCACAAGGTACATATACATATACACACACATATACATATATATATATATATATATATATATATATATATACACATATTTGTATAAGTACTGGTTGGGGTTTTGTGATCTGTGTATTGAATTTGTTTTAGCTGGCTGCATACTCTGTTATTTCTGCAGTGAAATCTGGGAAGCCAAAGAGCAAAGTTGTGGACTTTGAGGCACTGAAGCAACATGGCTACAAGGGTGGGCCGTCTGTGCTGGGTGTGCCGCCACCGAAAGCGCCGGAGCAGGAGCCGAACTGGACTTGGTCTACCGGCAGGGAGGACGGTAAGGACGGCAAGCCCGGAACCAAGAAAACCGAGGAAGAAGAAGAATCTTATGAACAACGACAGAAGACGAGAGCTGCATTGGCCTCGGGAGAGAAGCTGGAAACTGCGCTGACCCGGAGCGATAAGCGAAACCTGTCGTTTTCGCAGAAGGAGAAGAGGAAGAGAGAGCTTGGGCAGGCAAGCAGGGGGAAGAACTACGTCGAAGAAGAGAAGAGGTTGCTGAGGGATAGTGGTGTTTACTCTGGTTTTGATACATAGAAATAGTCAAAACTTTCACATGTAATTTGTAATTTGTCAATAATCTTCCACTGGATTATGAAACGACGCTTTCGACGAAGAATTTCTGGGTTTGTTGAAGACAATCTCTTCCACTTATCTTAATTACATAACTGATCATGTTCTTGCGAAATCCGAATGAAAGAGCCTGGAATAAAATTAGCTTATAATGTACAGAGGAGTCAGAGTGTTCGAAAAATAAACTGATCTGGTTGAGCACATACAGTTGCATTCAAACAACTGAAAACTCTTGGTCTTGGATATAATCCATGCATGTAAAGATCCCTCATATGTAAGCCAGAAGAACGATGCGAAGTGTCAAGTGACACGAAAAAACTGTGGACAGCTTCTATCAGGTCTTGCTCGACAGATGGTTACAAACAGGAAGCGATTTTTTCAGTGCAAGCCTTCTCGTAGTCTTGCTCGACTGCTCTCTTCGCAAAGCCAATGTGGTTACAGATCAGGTGGAGATGTTGACCTATTGGGAAGAGTCCTGTATATTGCTATGATTGTATTTGGGGTTGTTCTGCAACAACCTCCTACAAGGGAAGCCCCTACCTCACACCATTTGTTTACATACGAGACAAAATCTTCATCTGAAACCCCAGTGTTTTGCTGCAATGCGGAAAAAAGAAAAGAAAGTATCAGAAGAGTTGGTGTCTCGACAAGAATATCATGACTGTAGATTTCCTGCACTAATTCCATCTTCTAGATAACCACAATATTTTGACAGATAATTATATCTTAAACACGATACAACCATAGAAATTTAACTTACCACCCACATCATTCTATCTGCATCATAGCTTTCACCACTGTTTGGGTACACAATAATTGGTTTTGTAGCCACCTGAAGGAATTGAACATGAAACTAACTACAGGAGCTCGAAAAACAGGGTCATGTTGCAATTATTCAGGAAATCATACAAATTCGTAATATATATGGAAAATATGGCATATAAAAAATGAGTAGGACGTGTCATTTGCTGCCCCAACAGTTGATCACAGAAAGTTCTCAGATATCTCCGTTAAAGCTTTTTAATGATTTAATAAAAATAAGGACCATAAACTTATTCAAACGCAATACAAATATCCTAAATGATCATACCTGTGTAATTAATGTTAACAGTCCATGGATAAATCTAGGGGGGGTGCAGTTGATTCCAACTGCAACGACTTTCTTGCATGATTCAGCAACTGAGGCGCATTCAAGGAGAGAATCACCACTAACAACATTGATGCCATCTTTAGAGTTGAAAGAAAACCACGCAGGAAGTTGCATATTTTCTTCTTCCAAAAGCTCAGCATAAGCCTGCATAAACACCAAGCATGATTAACTGTTACTATACGTCTCTTGAGCATTAACCCATTTTCTGAATTTTATATCCACCACTTTCGGTCACAAATTTGAGTACTGACCAATCAAAAACAGTAGTCACCTAATTAAACAGTTTGATCATTTGTAAGCTAGTCTAGTACGAAACCTAGAATAACGAAACTATGGCCTGTCCAGATTTCCTTAACCAACAAGGACAAGAGGAAACTAAACGCTATCAACAAGCTTGCGATCATTACCTGAGCCTCCAGCTTATTTGGAACCGTTTCAAATGCAAGTAGGTCAGGACCCGATGCT
Organism: Malus sylvestris; assembly: GCF_916048215.2. Classification (NCBI taxonomy): domain Eukaryota; kingdom Viridiplantae; phylum Streptophyta; class Magnoliopsida; order Rosales; family Rosaceae; genus Malus; species Malus sylvestris. The sequence goes on along the minus strand of NC_062270.1, from coordinate 38,211,326 downwards.
GCTAGGACCTGGACCCTTCTCCGATGAAAATCTTTTAATCTTCCTAGCGTCATAGCCTCACCATAATCTCCACTGCCAAGGAACAGACCAAAAATATGAATATAAATAAATCCTTGTGAACACTTGAAGTTCAGACAATGATGCCCTTTTCATGCAAATAACAGCAGGCGGGACTATCTAACTTCATTTTTCAAAGCTTACACTGGGATCAAAGGAGTACATTTCCCTAAGAGAAAATTCTATTCATATTGTGTCAACAATTCAGTTAAAGGCGTGCAACTATTTACACGCGAGTTTTTGGAACCAAAGTCAATGGAAATAACAGCTGATGCAATGACTTTTACTAGCAGAAATGAATCACCTGTACTCAGACCCATCAGCCAAATAAGCACCATAGCTCCCCACAGATGCTGCAACTAAGATTGGCCTACGCTTGAGAATTCTACCATTCGCACTGTCAGCAGAAGAGCATTGAGTACATCTGTCGTAATACACATCACGTGCCTCACGGGCAATTTCAACACTTTTCCGAAGCAAGGCTTCACTCTCTTCTGTTGAATATCCTTTGGCCTCGAAACCTTGAATGGTGGCCTGCATAGCAACTAACACTTTCAGCTTCACGAAAAAATATAAATTGAGAGAGCCATTATTAGTAACCGGCATTACCTGATAGGACGCTGTGATTATGATATCTGCACCAGCTTCAAGGTATTCAATGTGTACCTGCTCCATTACGCAACAAAACAACACGGTATGTGGTCCTATTAGTTAATCAAGTCTACAAATGAATTACATTGACTTAAATCAATCTCCATTCTTTTGATTTCGTCTTAACAAAAGCTGAATCCTTTACCCAAAAAAGAAAGCAGATGTTCAATCCTGCCTAACTTAGTGGTAGCGAAATGTACGAATTAACGTTGTGATCAGCTTATAGAAGTCACATTCCTCACTAAAATACATGATCAAAGCAGAGCAATAAGTTTTCTCATGTTAATCTTGGTCATTGCAAGTTTCCTTCTGATCCAAACAAAATCTGACAACTTTGGTCCAAATTCATAAACAAAAACCAAAATCCCAGCAAAAATCGAATGCTAATTCCAAAAACACAAAGCTCAAAATTGTCAAAATTGTCAAAAATAAGAAAATTTCACAGCAAAATTAGCACTTGAAACTTGGCAAAAACCCATTATTCTGCACATACGCTACACTCGTCAGAGTACAAAACAAAACAATTATATCTACATTTTCTAGAGAGAGAGATGAGGGTACCGTGCGAATGAGGTGAGGGGAAGTGAGAAGGCATTTGGCGCTCCAGAGAGGATCGTTGAGGTCAGCACCGTGGCGTTCGAGCTCGGTGGCAAGTCCACCGTCGACCACCGCGATGCCGCCCGCCTGCCTGAGAAAGTCCCTCATTAACGACGGCGTTTTAGCGCTGCTGCTGCTGCCCATCCCGTCGTCAACAGAACCACCGCTCTCTGAATGTGTGGGGTCAATTTTGTATTTGTAGTTGTGAGGAAACCGGAAAAACTAACTAAACCGCCAACACCTGGCTCCCTCCTCTGTTTTTGCTCTTTATAGCTTTTTGGTTGCTCAGGAAATAAGAATTTACTTTTTGAAATTAGCATTTCGACCCCTCAAGTTTCGTACAATAACAAAATGTCCGCGGGTAACGTTGGCTTTGCGAATTAGGTTTTATGGTAATGAAACTCTTGTTTAGTGGTATTTTTTCTCACTTGTAAATGAGAGGATTCGAATTCGGCTCTCTTAGTTGGTATGTGTCACTCATAAATATAATTGACTCATTATATGTCGGCTCAACTTTCTTTTTATCCCAGACCCAATATCTAAGTATATTTATAAACTAGTCCAAAGACTGTGGAGTAAAATGTTTTCCTCAATTGTGGAAAAGAATTTTGATGGAGAGGTAAGTGGTGTATTCAACTAAAATTTTAAAATAATTAAAAGAGTTTAAACGATCAAGAACATTCAACCAGAATTTTAAATGAAATCATGAAAGTTTTAAGGTATTTAATTAAGATTTAATGGAGTTTATAAAAGTCCATAGAATTTGAGTGTATTGAATCATGATTTTAAAAGAGTGTAAAAGTTTCTTGTATTCAATCATGGTTTGATATAAAGGATTTTAAAAAATGAAGAATTTTGACGGATTTCATAGTGTATTTTAGGCTTTAACAAATCATGTCTCTCCTCTAAGGAGGAAATGGGAAAAGTCTAATATAAGAGGAGGGGAGATAGGGTCAGACCGCACAATAGACCAATCACACATTAGGTAACGAACTCTAAGGGAATCAAAACTTACAAAAATGATACATCTTCAATGTCTACATTAGTCAAACCGACCTTTCGATTGCAAGCGAAGAGTCACTAAACTGTAATAGTAGTTAGTAAGTTGATACTAGTATTCAATTTGAAAGAATGTCCCTACCAAATGTGAAAGGGGTACCTTATTATGTGCATTATTTATTGTTGGTTGATTTTCATGCCAATTGCATGTGTGCTTCATGTGGATATGGTAAGGGGGTGATTAAAAGTCCACAAATAGCAGAAGGATATCCACCAAATTTCCATATCCAAGATCCCTAAAGCCCCACACGTATCAAGTGGAACTGTCCCTTGAGATTTCTAGTGGAACATTAGGTAAATATGCATTGCACACCAAAAAAGTGGAAACCAATTTGATTTTGGGTTTCTAGTAGTATTCTTTCTTTTCTTAATTTCAAACAAGAAAGAATTGCCCATCGATTCTTCGTTTTCTCTTTGCAGGACGCCTATCCTTTCTTAATTGAACGGATTTTACAGTGTTAATGTCAATTTTTGTACGATAACACATTGATACATAATCCTATTGACATGTTAGCGGCCAATGTTATCGACATCTGATCTATATCATATCGACAATCTGTTATTTAATGAAGAACGAATGTCCTGTTTAGAGTATAACTGCCCCATCAAGATATTACCAAACCATGACAGTAAAAGTATCAGAATAAAACTACCAGACATTGCTGTAAAAGCTTGATTTCCATACTAATTTACAATAAGGATGAAGAAGGAACCACAAACAACAATATGGCTTTTCAAAAACGCTGTTTGTGCATTATTCAGAGATGAGAAGTGATTATTCAAAGACTGACTGCAGCTGCCTGCAGTCTAGCGCTGAACTGGTAAACTGGTTTTAATATGCAATGCACAATCTGTAAAGCTATATTACACGAAACAAAGAAGGTCATGGACCGCGAGGTGTGCCGAAACAGAAACAGCCGGTTGACTGGTCTTCAGGTATCATGCCGCCTCCCTTGCTCGTATCTATTGCGTACAACAGTTTCACAACCTCTTCCATTTCAGGGCGTTTATCCGGGCTTGCATCCCAGCATTTTCGCATGACACTAGCCAATGTGCTCGGACAACATCTTGGGATTTCTGGTCGTAAATTCTGCCATCCAAGCATAAAGTATTAGGACTAACATTTGGTGAACAACATAACTTCAAAGCCAAAGAAGAACAAGTTTTGCTACATTCAGTTAAAATCTCATAAAACAATTAAAGCATTATGTGCAACGACAAACCAACCTGTCGCACTACTGCAGATGAGACATCAGCAAAACTTAAATTAGGATAAGGCATGTCGCAACAATAGATTTCCCATAAGCAAATACCAAAACTATAGACATCACATTTCCTGTTGTATGGCTTGCCATCAAGGACCTACAAAAACCTTGATGTTAGAATTCTAATCCAATTTGCAGGGAGGGGAGTCTATAAATAAAAGAATGTCACTCGAGTCAAATTCGTTTACAACTAGATTTGGCAATGATTAATGAAAAGATGTAGGTACCTCTGGGGCCATGTACCCAAGGGTACCAGTCTCCCCAGTCATGTCCCTTGGGTTCTGAGCTTCCACTCGAGCAACACCAAAATCAGCAATTTTCAATGTTCTATGAGTATCAAGCAACATATTTTCCGTTTTGACATCACGGTGTACAATTTTCTTCGTGTGAAGATAACTCAAACTGAGAGAACGAAACACCGAGAACCAAATCCATTAGTTTAAAACCCAAACAAAAAAACAGAAATAAATCAAGCACAAAAAAAAAAAAAAAAAAAAAAGAACCCAACTTACCCTTTGGAGAGATCCAAAGCAAGTTGAATCACAACCTTGAAGGCAAGTTTCTTTCTTCTATTCCTGATCAAAAAGTTCTTCAGCGTCCCACCAGGAACATACTCAACAACAACGCAACAAGCTCTTGAAGGAGGAGAATTATGGCTATCGTTTGATGCGTTTTTAACGGGGATTTTAAGGTTGGAAGTTCCCATTGAAGCTCCGACAAACTGTCACAAATATAATGGTTGTAGTTTAAGTAGATAAATCTCTAAAATGTAAACCTGGAAATTGACAATTTGATAATACTCTGAAAACCAAAAAATTGTTAGGACAGCAAACGGTATCAAAGTTTTCATCTGAAGCTATTGTGACTTTATGCATACTGAGATGAAGAACCAATATATATTAACTTTACCTTTGGGATATTTGGGTGGTCAAGCTTATGCCATACAGCAACCTCTTGCTGAAACGACGCCCGAAGAGCAGCAGTTTCAGCTGCTGTGGCAATACAATCCTCCCCCCAATCCAATATCTTCACTATAATATCAAGAATACATCAAGCCATGAGAACAATATTGACAAGAAAAATACAGGATAACCTACGGTTAGGGGTTCATTATTCAATCAAATAACACTGCTTTCTTACATTCAATAAAATAATTTATGTATTTGTAAATTTGTATATATACCTAGGCAAACAGTCACATGTATTCTTTTTCTCCAATGAAGTAAACCCCCCGAGTCTAATAACGATGAAAGTGATTGACTCCAGCACACTAAAACCATTCTTAATAGATTCATTAACCATCTAATACGCAATCGCTAGCTCCTCCTGTCAATACCTATGGCCTGTTTGGGATCGCTATAGCACTTTTAGCTTAAGTGCTTATGAGCAGAATGGTTTTCTACAGCAATCCCAAACAAGCCCTTAATACTAAACCAAAACAAATACAGATGATGGCTTACCGTCTACTAACTCAACAAAATGTCAAATTTCTCAATTCCATTTCACTTCTGGTGAAAGTCATTGACCACTAAACTATGTTTTAAAGTCTCAAACATGGAAAACTTGGGTATTCAAACAAATCCTACACATCATCAAAATTGCAACAAAGAAAAAGAATCGAAATTGAATTGAAACGAAATCGAAGTACCTGCAACATCTTGGCCATCATAGGCGCCGCGGTACACAGTGCCATAGGTTCCATGAGCAATAACATGTCTTATATCCAACTTACCCAAATCAATCTCCCACTCTTCCATCTTTGCATTCGCCTCCCTCTCCCTCTCCCAACCCCTACTCAAGTGCTTCTCCAACTGGATATCCCAGCTCTTGAAATCGATCTTATCGGCACGAAAAAACACCTCTTTATCAACCCCTCCTCCCACATCCTTCCCCTTGGAACCCAAACTTCTCGACCTCTGAATTCCCTCAACTTCCATTTTTCACCGACTTCCCCAACTTTTACTCAAAAATCGAACTTCAAAAACCCAAAACAAAGAAACCCAATAACGAACATGCGATTTCGACACAACCCATGAATCAAAACCAACCAAAAATTTCTTTGTGCTGATCAAGTTCAAAACTTTAACACGAACAGACGCCAAATCTCAAAACTTCACAACGTAAAAAACTTCCTTAAACCCCCCGAAAACTCGATTGAAACTTTGACAAAGGAACTGGAACAATATAAACGGGCCCAGAAACCTTGGAGATGAAAAATCACATCAAATCGAGAAAAAAATCGGATGGGAAAAAAGAAGAAAAAAAGCAGAGAAAAATAGAGTTCTGGGTACCAAACGAGAGCGAGAAAGCCAAAAGAAAGAGGAGTGGATAGAATCGGAATTCGGAAAGAGAAACATCAAACGAAGACAATAATATATGGAAAATTTACGCGCCGGTTAGAGCAGTAAATTTATGGGTCAGGTAAAAAATCCCAGCTTGATTACGGAGTTTATTTACCTTCTTTTTAAACTGACTTACCGGTATTTTATGATTTAATCCTCCTTGAGATAAAAAATTTTAGTTCACTGAGGACACGGTTTGATAAAATAATATAATAATACAATTAGTAATTAGTATTCTGTGTTCTTGACATACTGAAATTTCTCTTATTTAGAGATGGTCCGTTCAAATATATGACTCCTCGATAAAATCAACAAAAATACGGTTTGTTTGATCCTAAATCGTATATGATTAGAGCCGCCTAATCTTAACTTCATCGAATAATTTTCTTTTTCTAATTTATTTTACAAATTCTTTTTTTTTTTAATTTTTCTTAATTGATTGGGATTGCATCATTTAATTTTGACAGCTGAGAAAAACGAAAACAAAGAATATTTTTGTTTGATGTCGACTGTGTGGTCCAAAAATGGAAATAAAAGAAAAAAATAATAATAAAACTGGTTGAATTTTTGAAGTCACCGACGCCACAAATATTCTAATGTCTAGTTCGTTCGTTGGAAGCTAAAGTTCGGTAGGTATATTCGCCGGACAACGTACCTTTTTCAAACACTTTCATCAATTTTTAATTTTGATTTTGTAACGATGTTGAGAGAGCTATATAATGAGACCCGTCATAATTAGATATCAAATATGTCAAACTATTAAAATTGAATGTGATACCTATCACTTACAAGTTGAACAAATTCATTATGACTGGCTACTAGTACAAGGCTAGGTAGGGAGCACCTTATTATACATGAACTTGTATTCATGGCTCCGAACGCGATGACGACAAACCCATTCCATACAAATCTCTCCACTTATAAATGAAAAATAATAATGCTGGATGGTATTGCTAGTGACTTGATTTGGGTTATTTTAGGGCTGGTTTGTGGTTGATTAAATGTTTTTTAAAAGCAATTTCTTAAAAAAGTTGAGCTAACTTGTGCTTGGTAAAAGAAAAAAAAAATGTTTTTTTTCATATATTTTTTCAAATCATATGTCTAAAACAACAGAAAACAAAATCAGCTCTAACCATACTTCTCAAAAAGCGTTTTTTCATTAGACGCTATTTTTTTGCTAAAAGCACTTTTAGCACTATAGTTTACCAAACATTTACCTTTTTTTTCAGCTGTTTATTCTCATAGCACATCAGAAACTGTTTTGAAGAAGAAAAAAAACACAATCACCCCAAACTAGGAAGGGATGGATAAAAATAAAACCAAGCATTGACAAACTATCTTATTGCCTTTTCCCCCTATTCCCCTAATTTTTGAAGAAATTGAATGGCATCCCCCTTTGTCCCCTACAACAACCCATCAAGCTGACTAACAAAAAGAAGAAGGTTTGGCACTAGAAGAAGAATAAATAAATGTCTAGGCACTTTTCATGTCATTTTCCAAAATGGTTCTTTGACATTTGCAAGGATTTAGAAAGTAGCCAAAATTTGAACGTGTGAAGAGACGTTTAGCTAAATTTTCGGCCACTAGATTCGAGCATTTGTCGAGAGGTCTCTAGGGTTTTTCTTAGCAGAATGATCCCTTGGTTAATTCTCTTAACTCACTTGGGACCCAAACAGGGCATATCTCTCCAACTTGAAGAATTGTACGATGCTAGAGATTACTTCCTTGTGAAGAAAAAACAAATGAATAGATGCCCAAATTAAGCTGTCATTAACTCAATTAGCCAAGGGATCATAAAAACAATTGGTGTCCTTTCTCGATCAACCCCTAGGTAAGGTCGAAACAGTTCATCGATTGTGACTAAGGCCAGTTAGTTAGAACAGTGTACCCAACCCCATGGCACCCGAGTTCAAATTCTCAGCCCGTAAATTAGAGTATTTACCAACAATTTTCTCTTTCAGCCTAAAGTGATGGTAGACTGTTACTAGCTACAATTTGTTGACCAAAAGCACAAGCTAGCTGTAATTTGAGACATTCTGATGCAGGAATGGATTGCATTTTTGGAAATTCGGCTGATGAATCTTATGCAATATAAACAAGGGCATAGAGTGATCTAGAGCTGTAGAGATATTAGCTGGAAAATGAAACAAAATATAACCGAACGCAATGACGTTCTAGAATTCATATAGCTGACCAACTTAGTGAGATAAGGCTTTGTACAGCCGACTCACTTAGTGGGGTAAGGCTTTGTTATTGTTGTTGTTGACATGAGGTTTCTTTTGTAAGATTTTATTATATGAATGACTATATACAAACAAGGCTATGAATTAGTTTCTTACAACTGAGATCGTGTCAAAGTTTCGATAACTCACTCTACTCGAGCACAACTTTGGAGCGTGGTCACGGCTCTTGCCGAAACTATTCAGAAACGATAGACTTGATGATGTATTGTTACTCCTGCACATATGCATATTATTCATTCAAAATTTAGAGCCCAAACATGGAAGTGTGCAAGTTATGATAACCACATTAAATCGTAGGCCAAAAACTCATGCATAGAGAACAGTTAAATGAAGGTCAACTCTTAGAAGTCTCTAAACAAGGACCGGAGATGTATTTTGTCCAGAAGTGCCTCGCACTTCAAAGCATTAAGCCGTCCTCAACGAAAAGGGGATAAAAGAAACGATTGTCATGTACTGTTTCAGGACAAATGCCAAACAACACATGCAACCGCGTTCTAATGATTCTGTGCTACCAGCTTTTACGCTTGTGCATGTAATTCTGTTTCAGTAAAGCTTCAATAACTCATACAGATGGTAGTAGAAAGCAAATGGCTAACCTTGATACTGAAGAGAACACTACCATCAGAAACCTGCTGGCCAGCTGCTAGATGAAGCCCGTGGACATAGCCCACTGATGGTGCCTTTACAACATGCTTCAAAATGTAAAAACGGAAAGAAAAAAAGATTAGAATTGATTTTGAATATTGCACATGGAAATAAAGTGTAGATGCACTATGCAACAGTAGCAGCAGTACAAACCTCCATCTTCATTGCCTCTAAAACTAGTATGGGCTGTCCTCCTTCCACCTTTGTCCCATCCTTGACCAGAAGCTTGACCACCAACCCAGCCATGGGCGCAACAACACTGCCCTGAGGGTATGACGATTTCTCAAATCTGGGCTTATGTTCGAGATCATCATTATCAGACAATTCAAGACCAATTTTCTGCTTAAAATGATGATGATGTGACCCATGCCATATATGAATGAGCTGGGTTTGGTCCTGCAAGCACAAATTGTAATCAACGAATTAATGATGATAGAACTCCAAATGAACAGAAATAAAAAAAAGTGTAATTCTCTGTGAAGGTGCATGCAGAGAACGGCATTACCTTGGAGTAAACAGCTAAGCAAACATCCATGATTACACCATCAGCTTCAACTCGGAAATCGTGGTTGCCTATGCAAGTTACTTTGACCTCCACACATTGGGAACTGTCTTCTTCTGCCTGCACAGATGTTTAGAAACTTGCTGAGGGAATGACTTTATGGAACACAGACAAGAAACAACTTGCACATAAGATACTATAGGGGAAGTTGCAAATATGGCCAATTAGCGTAAGACTACCTCAATCAGATAGCTCCCATCTTCTTTATAAGTGGTTGAAATCTTCAGTAACTTTGAGCCACTGCTATCGTATTCATTTTCCCACTCAAGCTCCATAGTATGTCTAGCACAATGATGGACTCTGAAGGGGGGAGAAGAATACCATATGGAGTTTATGCCTTTGCTGCCTGAACAGATAAGGAGAAATAAATGTTATAGCGGTTTAAGAACTGAATATGTTTGAAGATTAAAGACTTCCAATTTACCAGGAAGATTTTCTCTAAATTCAGAATTTTCCTTTTCAATGAGACACGCAGCTGCAAGTGTAGCACCAAATCTAGCAGCACCAGCCACTATGTCCACCAGTAGTGAATTACTAGGGTCGACAAAGAGGTCATCTTTAAAGCGTTCAATAAAATGGGTTTCCACATCACCATTTTCAAATGCCTGATGGCTAGCAAGTTTTAGCAGAAAATTGATGTTGGTTGGTAAACCTGCAACCTGTACATGAAAATTAGCATTAAAACACAAGGATCCATAATAAACTGAAACTACAGGATCGATATGAATTTGCAATATGCCTTCCACATGCCACGTATTGTCTACGGAGCCATTTAACGTTTTAAACTTTGCTGATTCATGGGCATCAGATATCTAATTCATCTAAAAAAGATAGCATGACATTGAATGATTGCAAAATGTACTTTAATGTGCAGAGGATGCAACTCGGGAATTGGTTGTACCTGAAACTTTGACAAACAATCCTTCAATTTCACCAATGCTGCAGTTCGATTTTCTCCCCATACTACAAGCTTAGCAATCATAGGATCATAATGCATGCTAACAGTGTCTCCACGTTCAACTCCAGTCTCAACTCTAACTGCTCATGGACAGACTCAACGTAAGAAACAAATACAAATAACCAAAGGACAGGAGATGATAATAATCAAAGACTTGTTTAGCTGTGATATCCCATAGCAACTGGTGCTCAAACAATCTATTATGCCAACTTGAGTGTTTGGGGATGGATTTTTTACTTTAATATCGATGAATCATATAAGTTTTGTACTGAGACATACCTGTTGGTGAGACTGGAACATGATGATAGTGATGAAGGACTCCAGTTGCTGGAAGGAATCCTTTCGGTACATTTTCAGCATATATTCGGGCTTCGAAAGCATGACCTTCATCATAATGAATAATTTTATCAAAAACCCAGAAGCTTAATAAATTTTTGCTTTCAACATATAGAATGAGCAAACTTGCATTAGTTCTGTCGACGCCTAAAGTTTGATCAGCTTATATCCGACCGCCAAACAACACAAACACACAAGAACACAAAATATATGTCGCTCACACAAAGTTGGGCCACGTTTATGTTGGTGTAGTTTCCGTTTCCACTATGATAACGTAGGTTACATTGTACATGGAGGCTTGAGAGCCTTTGGGAGAGAAAAAGAGTTAGGGTTAAAATGAGAGTAATGGGAGGTCATCGCTAGAATGAGGATGAGCTTCTTGATGTAAGCTAAATAGTAAGGCCCAAATAGGGTCAACGAATTCTAAGATTTTTTGTATCCAAGTTATTACGAAATATTCATTTTATGTCATAAATGAGCTTCTTGATTGCCTGATAAAATTCATCAAACAAATTTTGGCATCTAGGGAACATTTTGTAATTTTAAATTAATAGCACAGCACTTTAAGGTACCCTTGTCATAGAATAGGCAATATCTGACTAAGTCAAATCAATATAGAACCACCAAGCATTCAGCTTAAACCTAGTCAAGAGTCATTTTGGAAGTAGCATTGTATATGCAATAAGCTTGGCTAAGACCTCTTTCAAGACTTTTTCTTCTTCACATTTGTTCAAGAAAAAAAAAGGTCACCTGATAAGGGGATCTGTGACTGACTAATAGGAAGATGTTCTCCGTTTGCAACACGAATTTGCCACTCTACAAGATCTTGGCCGACAATCATCTCAGTCACAGGATGCTCAACCTGCAGAAACATCAAATAACCTATAAGACTCTGGTAAGTTCATTGACTGAAATAGAATAGAACAGGATGGTTAAAGGCTTAAAGCACCTGAAGTCGAGTGTTCATCTCCATGAAATAAAATTGGCCTGAGACTGTATCAACTATAAACTCCACGGTGCCAGCATTGTGATAACCAACTGCCTTTATTTATCAACAGAGACTTCAAAGTTTAGGGATATAGAGAGATTGTACGCTTTTATTTGTAGCCTGAGAATTGAGAGAAACGTGTCTACATAATCTGGAGAAACTATTACTTCCCCCAAACTGTGAGCCAAAATTTTGTAAATTATAAGGATATAGAGAGACTGTAATTACAGTTAGCTAACTTCTTGCTTTTGATGGGGGCTAAACACTCCATGCACAAAAGTAGAGACCCATGATTAGGTAGAACTCAGGTTGGCTAAGTATCATCCAACAAGAATGGTGATCAGTAAAGGGCATCATTCTTGATCTAATCAGGGGCCATTTGTGTATCAGGTATAAAACAGATGACTATTAAAAGTACCTCACCTTGGCAGCAGATACAGCAGCTTGACCCAAGTGAGATCGAAAGTCATTAGAAACATTTGGCTGCACGAAGGAATTTCCATTACAACTCTACTTTTACAATGACAAATCGACACTGACAAGACAGGAAATGAACATTACAGCTGGGGCTTCTTCAATTATTTTCTGGTGTCTTCTCTGGACGCTGCAATCTCTTTCATATAAATGTAGAACATTCCCATGTTTGTCCCCAAAGATCTACAATATCAAACAATCACCAAAAATCAAATCGCACGGTTTTATGTGAAATTAATATGACAATGAGCTGAACTTTACTGGATACAGTATCAACTACAATATACTTCTATGTTGTGCTGGGCGTTACCTGAACTTCTATGTGCCTTGGCCGTGTAATATACTTCTCCAACAATATTGTGCTAACGCCAAAAGAAGCAGCAGCCTCACGTTGTGCTCCCAAAAAAGCTTCGACAAATTCATCAGGACTCTGCACAATCCTCATACCCTAGAAATATCTAAAGTATAAGAACATTATGTGAAGAAACAGCTGAACCATAAGAACATCTTGTGAAGAGAAACAAAAAAATATCTCGACTTTTGACGACGGGAAGCAAAGAAGGGATACCTTTCCTCCACCTCCATGAGTTGGCTTTATTAAGATTGGATATCCAATCTTGTCAGCTTCTAACTTCATTAGATCAATATCTTGATCGTTACCATGATATCCAGGCACAAGCGGCACCCCTGCCGCACCCATTATTCTCTTTGAAGCACTGATAACCATATTCAACATTAATAGGAATGAAATGATTGCTCAGCAAACAAGAAAATAAACCATACAGAACGGAAACAAACCCATGACACAACCAGTTCATACAACATCAGTAAAAAGGCAGTGACACATACCTTTTATCACCCATGTCGCGAATGGCAGATGCCGGAGGCCCGATAAATGTAAGACCTTTATCTTCACAAAGTTGAGCAAAGTCAGCACTTTCCGACAGAAAGCCATAGCCAGGATGAATAGCCTAGTAAACACAAAAACAAAGCTATCCAGTCCAATAAGCACAAATTTTAGAAAAATAAAACCAATTTCCAATCCTCCAAGCAGTAATACAAAATTTCCAAAACAAAAGAACCATGTGCTTATTCAAGAACAAAATTATCCAATCCAATAAGCACAAATATTAGAAAAGTCAAACCATTTTCCAATCCTCCAAACAGTCACAAAAATTTCCAAAACAACATATCCATGTACTAATCCAAGAACAAAATTACCAAATCCAATCAGCATGATTTCAATTATCAAGCAAACATATCCAATCCAATAAGCACAACTTTAAAGCTTTAAACAATCAAATTATTTGTTGAGTCTCCAAAAATATTGAAACTTCGGCAATGCAATGAGCTAATGGTGATATTTGAGCTACTCAGCTACATTCTCGGCGATTCTGACCTGAGCGCCAGTACGAACGGCGGCGTCGAGAATCGAGGAGGCGTTGAGGTAGCTGAGCCGTGCCGGTGGAGGTCCAATATGCACGGCCTCGTCGGCCGATTTGACATGAAGCGAATACCTATCGGCGTCGCTGTAAACGGCGACGGTTTGAATCCCGAGTCGCTTGGCTGTCCGCATGATCCTGCAGGCTATTTCGCCTCTGTTCGCTATCAGAATCTTCTCTATCCTCCGCGGCTCGGAGGCCGAGAATTCTCTTACTGTTACTATCCGGAAATGGAAGGCTTTGCCGGAGAGCTTCCGGCGGAGGACGGTGGCGAACGACGGCATCGTTTTGGTTTGAGCTCTGCGAGTGTGAAGCAGCGGAGACAGTATACAGGTTTCGTGTTTTTGTCGTGTTGCGCACTTACGTGTAGAAATTAGTAAATTATTATTATTATTATTTTTTTTTTGAGGATAATTCAGTGCATGGGTTCGGGATGGGATTGTTTGTGATAAACATGGAAACTGACACTGATGAGGTGCTTACCTGGCAAAACCATCCAATCCGATACCAACTCCAATTTGGGCTTCGTTGGGCTACTTGCTTTTTGGGCTTCATTGGGCTTATACAAACATTAAGTTTTGTTCTTTCGACAAATGATCGTGGATGTGTACTCAGAAATCAGAACCTCGTCCAACAAAGTGGAGATTCAAGCGATACTAGATCAAGGGCTGTAGGTAGTGAATTAGAGAATCTCCAAAAGAGACGTCAAAAAATTCAAATCAGTATTAACAGTGAAAAAAATGATAGCAACAATATTTTTCAACTGAAAAGTCAATTCTAATGTGACATAATGTGGAATGACAACCATTACGTTTGCAGCCAAAATTAACAGCAATTTCAAATCATGTTTAATTGATTATTAATGTTTTACCATTATTATTATTTTGTGTTATAAAAATATTTATTATTATTTTTAATTGATTATTAAAGGCTTTTAATTTGACATATCGGATGGAGAGCAAATCTAAAAGATGTTCAAGTGTCATATAAGCTATCAAATTTAAATTTTATATTTAAAATGTGACATCTTATGTGGATCATTTATGATGAAGAAGATGGTTTGTTTTACTTTCATTAGGCCTTCCATCGTCTGAAAAAAGTATGTGTGGTACCAATAATATAGGAATCAAACTCTTACGTTTGGTTGAAAAATCTAAAGTACTAACACACAAGAAATTAGGTATGTCATACCTAAACAACCAAACATAAAACCATCATGAGAATCATTTATCTAATACCTGAGTAACCAAATATCATTCTCATATCTTTATCCGCCATCAGTTATTTTCTGACTTATCGTATCCCAAGTAAGTAAACATACCTTAAAGCTTTAGGGGAAAATCCCCATCTTAGTTACTTAGACATTATACACAAATCAAAGATCTGATATATGCATGGGACCATATTTACAAGAATATTAGTTAGTGGGTCAATTAACTTTTTCCATGTCAGAACAAAATAACAAAGGTTTGATTGATCAAGAAATGACAAAATGCAAGGACTGGCCATTATCCCAAGAGGCAACAACCCTGGCTATTATTTCCAATGGAAAATCATCGTTTGTGTGTCATCTAAGCTTGTGATTAAGATGGAGAGCACATGCATCATCACCAGCCTCACACTTGTCCACACTTTTACCTAACACAATCATGGCATTCGCAAACCGTATGATAAAAAGCAATTTAGAATCTATGACATGTTTGCTTTGCTGGCTAAACCAATCCAAATGTACAGATCCAGAATTTACCCTCGTTAATATATTATATATATGTACTCTTTCAGAAAGGGCCAGTTAGTTGCTCACTTGTTAGCTTTATAGCAAAAATGTTCCGTTGAGGTTGTTATAACTTATTATTTTGGTATTTGATATTAAAAATTAATAAAAATGATATTTGAGTTTTTCTATAGTAAATCATTTTAGTCATTTCGCGAAAAAATCTATCAATATTCTTGTTAAGTGGAGGGGTTAGTTTGATAAACATACCATTAAAAAGGTGATCACGTGATTGTTCACGTAATTGATAGATATTTAACAAAATGACTAAAATAATTTACGGTGAACAAACTTAGAGGCCATTTATGTCGATTTTCATTGTTAGAGATCAAAGTAAAAAATGATGTTAATTTCAAAAATCATTTTGGCTAAAAAAACCTTCACTTGTTTCAGCCCTTCATTGGTTTGTCTTAATATAGTACGATACATTTCACTACTTGTTAAGTGAAAACTTTTTATTTTAATTTTTATAAATAACGAGTTTGATATTAAATTAGGATAACTAACTTATTATGTAGCTTAAATTTTAAAGATGTGCTATTCACACATCATTTTTACTTCTCACACACCATTTGTTAATTTATGTTCGTTAATCTTCTTCAATTCATCAAATCAGACGGCTGAAAACCAAAAAAGTATAAAAAAAAATTAAAAAAATGTGTGGATATCATATCCTAAATTTTATTGCATGTATGTGAATATGAATATATGGTTCGTAAAAGTGGAGGACTTTCTATGTGTTACTGATGGGGATTGGTGAGGGTAGTAGTTCGTTTTGGTGGCTGACAAAGTTGGCACCTAGGTTTGGACGCTACATTTGACTTGCGGTCAGTCCTAGAAGCTCCCACTCACACAGTGCACTGTGTATCTTGCTTACTTGTTCTCACGCGTCACATGCGCACGCTATTCAACCTATTCTTAATTAGGTGGCGTAATATACATTAACAGTTGAGAATCATCTACTAATATGTAGACAACTAATCAAAGGCTCTTTTACGTTATTATAACTACTTTTTTATTTTTGCAATGTTTAAGACGCCTACGAATAACATGCATCAACGGCTGATAGTCACTCACTAAAACATAAACGAATAACTGCAACATTCTTATTCTTTTTAAGAACTATACTTATGCATCAACGGTTAAAACTCATGTCAGTTCACTCATTAACTCATAAGTGCTCTCCAAAAGCATTATTGAGCTTCTTCATCACTATGATTATTTCATTCTTTTTGTAGTAATTATATGTTATCCTAGAGATATATAGAGGCTGTGTACAAGCATAACTGAAAACCTTGATTTGTAGGGTTTAGCTTCCATGCAAATTTTGTGCAACCATGTGGCCTGGTGACTTTGGTTCAAGTCACCATTTGCTTTTGCTTAATAAACACGCAGATCAAAATTTCTGGAAATAGCAAAGTCCCATTGCCTTGGCCAAAATTCTATATCCCGTGCTAATGTTTAACTTGCTAGGAGAGACTAATGCTCTCAGTCGCACTCCAAGTTTCCAACCATGCATGGTGACCCCAACGTAGAAGACACCCTCTCTCTCTCTCTCTCTCTCTCTCTCTCTCTCTCTCCAATTTAAACCTTCATTTTTAACTAGAGATTTTTTTGTGTGTCGAGGCGCCTGTTACATTAATTGTTATAATACAACCAACGTTTAAAATATCAATACAAGTAAAAATTGATATGCAAATTTATGAAAATATTGATGGATATATAAATATCGATGTTGATATCAGTTACATTTGACGGAAAATTATGGAAATTTGCACGAGGGTGGGTATATCAAACTCATTCAGATTTAGTCGAAATTAGAGGAAATTTTCTTTAAAAAAATTCTAAAGTTCAAAAGAAGTAATGGATTCCAGCAAAAATTATATAGTGAAAAAGTAAATATCATCAATATTCATTTATTTTTCTATATCTCGTCGATATAAATAAAGTTTCCATTTCACCCTCTTTTCATATCCTTCTTTTTTCGACCGAAATATCAACAACTTCATAGATGTTTTAAACATTGAATGGTTGGAAACTTGAAGAAATTGTATTTCTACTAATTATATTATAACATTTGTGTACCTACCGTATTCTCAAGCATATAAAAATAAATTCATTGTGTAATATCCTTTCTAATTAGTACTTGATTGTTATCTAACGGTCAAAGCCTCCAGAGCTTTGGTTTTTGTGTGGCCTTTTTCAGTTTTTTGGGAGGCTGCTAATTCTGGAGACCTTTATTGAATAATTCATAATAATCAAGTAATCAAATCTAGATATTATTCTCTTTTTTTTTTCTTTTTTTTTAATAATTCATCTTTTAAAATTCCTTTCGGCACAAGAGTCTAAACAATATCACTTCCCACTCATATGGGCTTTTGAGAACCCTAGCTACCAACAAGATGATCGAACCTAATTTTGATCCCTTTTCTAATCTCTTCGTTTCTGCCAATTTAGCATAATTTGTGTAGATTTATACACTCATAAGTCATAAGACAACAAACAACACAATAGTGGTAATTATCTCTATCTTAGTTAAGACATATTCTCGAAATTTATGATAACAGACATCGCGGGATCAAACTAAAATGAAGAGTTGGACTCTTGTTTCTTTATCTCTCTTTAAAGAACATGAGTTTGTCTTCAGTAGTCCAACTTCAATTTCTTAAGACTATCTTTACCGTTTATTTTTTGAACTACTCAATATTTTCAGATTATAAAATAAAAATTGGAAAACTTTTACAAAAGGAAAAAGGTTCGAGAACTGTAGATTAACTCGGTTGATGGAGGCATATGGGTGGACAACTACTTTTTCAGGTTCCTCAACTAGTATCGATGGGTGGACAACTACTTTTTCAGGTTCCTCAACTAGTGTTATGATTATGCCACGCGTGATCTCTAACACTATAACGGTTTGGTATGTGTTTTTTTTTTTTTTTTAAATAAATTAATTACTAACCTTATTTCAACTTTATATTTGAACTACTTCATTTACAGTTACATGCAAAATCGTGGTTAACTTGTAATTATTGTGAGGATGTGAAGGTAAAAGAGTTCAATATCGGTAAAAGAGAAATTTTGTAAGGGCTTATAAAAATTTGAGTTACTCTCCACATCGTCAATTAATTTTATAGTAGAACACAAGCTTATCCCCCCCCCAAAAAAAAAAACCATTCTATAGCCCCAACACTTTGTATTGCAGGAAACTTCTGTGTACTAGTAGTTCTGGTTAGCCTACTTGGCTAAGCACACTCTCAATTGAGAGTATTTTTGCTCATCACCATTATTTTGGCGTATGCTCACCATACACGTAATCATTTACTCCTTTTAACTAACTTTAGTTAATTTTCACATTAAATGTTATTTTCCAATTTTGAAAAAAATAACTAAGGTTAAGTAAAAAGGTACATGGCAAATGATTAGGTATATAACGAACATACACCAAGGTTCTCAACTTGCCCGACTCTGGCATTGTTGTTTCATAAGGGTGTACTTTCCCACTGGCTTCCTTCTCTTGGTGGCTGCATATTGAATATGTGGAGTGTTTGTTTGAGAATAACGATGAAATTTGTTTATTTTGTTTCTGTGACTTGGCTGGGTTTTCTCTTAGGAGTTTTCAGGGGTTGGTTCGTGGTCGGTGGCAAGCGCTTCGATGACAGAAGAGGATCCATGCATTTAAGGTTTAAGATTTTCATGCATCTGGACCTCCAGATATTCCTACATCATGTTTTATTTCTCACACACCTTTTTAACTTTCGGTTGTCGGATCGGATGAAATGAAGAAGATCAACGAACAGAAATTAACAAAAGATGTATAAGAAATAAAAATAAATGTGTGGATAACGCATTCCATGATAAATAGAAGGAAATTAAAAGGTAGGTCAATTATTTGTTAATCATTTCATATCTTACATGTTTCTGAGCATCAAATTCTATACCATTTTAATATGATTAGGAGCCGTGTCAAAAACATAGTTCCCTCTCTTAAGGAAAAAGACTCGCTGCCTATTTATTTAGGCAAAGTCTGTAGCAAGGACTGATGTCAAATAGCATGTAACTGTCAAGTCTTATTAGTTGGAACTTGGAAATTTGGAAATTCATTATTTGTTGGGTGAACAAGGTAGTTGGAGTTCTTCAGTTTTCTTTTTTCTTCCGATACTAATTATTCTACTTATTAGTACAATTTAGTAATATTTGTTTTTACTTGTAAGTGAGAGGTAGTTCGATTCTTGTTAAAGGTGAATTTGAATTACATTAATGCTAACACATTGTAAGACTTAGTTCATCATCTATCATTTAGTATAGATAATATCGTTTGTTAAAAAAAAATATATCACTTATATACCTAGTAGTTACTCTTTTTTCCAAACACCTTTGAAAGTCAAATCAAACATGACCGTTAAGATTTTTTTCCTAACACTTTGGCTATTAACATTGAAAATTGTAGAGTCATTATTATCTATATATGTATGACTCGTTTGAAAGTTTTTTTTTAAATAACTAATACTATTTTTGGTGAAAATATTTTTGAAACTAATTTTTAATAAAAATACAAGTGACATATAAAAAATATTTCAAATATTTTTAGAACCCAATTTTTTTTTAAAACATGCTTTAATTATTATAACAGTATTTTCAAGCGAGATCATGTGTGCATTCCACACAATGTCACTCTCTCCATATTATTATCAATAAGGATAAGAGGGTGCGGATAGAATTAGAACTTGACAATTTTTATATGGAGAATTTTTTTAGTCGCGTGACAAATGACGACCGTCCTAGCATTTGCAGCCGCAACCTCCCACCTTTTGACACCGTGTGATTTCTGCCAAGTATCAGACAGATTCTCGTTTCCTTTTCCCGGTTATTTACCATAATGCCCTTTCACTGCCAAATCTATCCATTATACATATATAAGAAATGGAAAAAGTGAATAGTGATTTGGTGTCAACATGCTTCAACAAAAATATTTGGATAAAAATGCTCCCAAAACAAAAAAACTTCAAAGGTATTCCAAAATAATACATCAAATAAGGTACGACCATTTTTGTCATTTTAAAAATATTTCTTTAATAATTTACTTTTTGGTGTTTTTTTTTAATTAGTACCTCACAATAAACTAACAATAATGTGATTCAATTTTTTAATTTTTAAACACGTTCAAAACATCTTAAGAGACGTATAATGCCGACTATAAAAAATGTTTTTTGCACGCGGATAACAATGTGATTAAATAAGTTATCAATTGATTGTTTTTTTTTAACAAAATGATATTATCTACATTAAGGGAGAGTGAGTGAGCTTAGCCTCACAATGGGCTAGCAATAATGTGATTCAATCAGTTATTTAGTAAATATCATTTTCTCTATTTTTAAACACGTTTAAAACATCTTAAAAGACGTGTAATGCAAGTTATAAAAAAGATCTTTTGCACAAGGATAATAGTGTGATTAAATTAATTGTCAAATGATTTTTTTTTAAATAAACAATATTATTTACACTAAGGAAAAAGAGGTGAGTTTAGCCTCACAATAAACTAGCAATAATATGATTCAATTAATTGTTTATTAAATATTACTTTCTATATTCTTAACGTAAATTATGTAGAGATCGATTTTATTATGTGAATACAGCTGCTTTAATTGGTTTATGAGGGATTTCTTCTAGCATGATATAAAATTATTCATTTACTTCAAATATTTAACTTTCCTTTTGTCAATTTATGCATATAAATACATAAAACATATAAGTCGGGAGTAGCACGCCGTGATTCAAAATATGTCTTATGCATACGCGTGAGCGCGTGCATGAAGGCTAGTCCTAAATAAGAATGTAGGTATGCTGCTCACGCGCGTGCATGAAGGCTAGTCCTAAATAAGAATGTAGGTATGCTGCTCAAATGTATGTTTCAAAGTTTTTTAATACAAGTGATGTTTTGCACTATGTTAACAAAGAGAGTTAGATTTGAACATGAAACGCAACGGATTAAAGCATAAGACTCTAACTACCAGGACAATTTGTTGAAGGGTTGGTTTGAGATTGTGGTGCTTTAAAAAAAACCTAGAACATCAAATGTGTTTGATAAAATAAAAAAAAAAGTTTTTTTTTTAAATATTGTTGTCATTGACAATAGAAAAGCAGAAGTACGGTCTAAAGCATAATAATCAATATCCATTTAATAAAATTTTCAAATAGCAAGTATACACCAACATATTTTGCAAAATTACAATCATTGTCCCTATATTATTCTCTTTGACAATTATTATATCACATTAATAACATACCCTTTTTAGTCATTTAACATATTCACAACAATTTATTTAAAAGTTTACCAAATACTCAAACATTGTTTTTTTTAAAGCATTTTTACAAAAAAAAAAAAAAATTTATCAGACATTCAACAACTTGATTTTACAACTATTTATTCTCATACCACAACAGAAGCAATTTTTTTATTTTTTTAAAGCATAACAATACCAAACTAACCATAAATGTATGTTTTTATTGTTTACAAATCATGTTCTTAATCAAAAAAAAATTTCTTAGTACAATGATGTATTTTACACTAAGAGAAGAGAGAGTTCGGGTAAGCCACATAATGAGCAACTTAATTTAGTATCGAATTCGCCATCTACGGAGTTCTAATCTAAGACCTCTCACTTATAACTGAAGAGGAATATCACCAGACAGTAGTGTTGAGTGACTTAATCAAAGTTATTATTTATGAATTAGAAACCATTAAATAAATGGAGTTTTAACGAAACACTCATGGTAATGTTCATTTTAACGAAAAATAATATTTTTACTCTAAAAAGTCACTCATGATACTATTCACTTACAATACGTTTTTGCCCTTTTCATTAAAACTCAAAATTTTCAAACAATTTTCATTAGTTTTCCTAACCAACAGCTAAAAGTTGGAAGTTCAAGATAGATATCTTTATTTTTTTAATTTTTTTCTCACATTGTTTGTCAACTCTCACCTTGGAAATTAGAAATTGACGCACATAAAAGTGCATGGGAATCAAGTGACCAAACTCCCGACTTTGATTTCTACTAAAGTAGTCGTATTCTCCTAATGCACTATGCGGGAAGGAAAATTCAGTAATCTTATTAATCAAATAAAAATTGTAGTTATAACTTATAAGTTAGTTATAAAAATAAATAAAAATATAATACCGTTTAAAGTCAGCAGACTCCATTAAACTAAGCAGTAGTTAATCTTTTAGAATAAGAATGAGGATCCTCTTCAGATCCTCTATATGAGGATCCTAGGGATTCTCAAATCATGTGCGTTCATCATACATCGTGATGCCAGTTTTTATCAGATACAATTCATATTTAATTTAAAAAAAAAGTATTTAAAATGATTTCTGACTACACGATATACGATGAACAGACATGATTTGAGAATTTTCAGGATCCTCACAAAAAGGATCCGAAGAGAATCCTCATTGAAGATCCTCATTCTTAGAATAACTATGGTCTAAGATTTAGTATTGCTTATTAGACAACTTATTTGCCACATTGAATATAATATGACATTAGGATGATAGGCATGGTCACATCTAACCGACCATTGGGGAGTCATAGTCTTATCTAAATTTCATACTCTAATAAAGGAGACAACTAAGATAATGTGCATTAGAAGGAAAAAATAATAAAAAATTTGGAAGCCTCTTGATAATTTTGGTAAGGATAAAAATGGGTTCCAAATCTTTGTGTCTGAAGTTTGCGGACCGAGAAATCTGAATTATCCAATTTTAATCTTATAACTCTTATTAGCCATTCTATTGACCCATTTCCCAAAACTCAAAAACCTTTTGACAAAATAAAAAAGAAAAAACCCGAAAAAATTGGGCAATTTAAATCTCTATCAAAAGTAAAGATTTGTTGATTCAAATTCGGAGTGGATCTCATTCCTACCAAAAACATCATCTTTAAAACATGCACAAAATCATAGTCAAACATCAACAAACCCCTAGAAAAAAATCATTCTTGATATCCAAACCACAAGGACATTTTAGTCATTTCACTGAGTCCCAGCCATTTTCTTAAGAATCTCAGTAGGGTTTAGTGTTTACTATCAGAAAAAACAGAACTGCAAATGCTCAAGCTTTTCCGAATCAAAGTGAAAACCGAAATTGGTAACAAAAATCTGAAAAAAAATGGATTAAAAATAGTATTAACTTCAATTTTGACCGTTTGGTTTTTTTTTTTTTTTAACCGTTTGTTTTACAGTCGTTGTTTGACTGTTTCCGGTCTCTCCACCCACCTTTTTCTTTGGTTTACTTCCCCTTTAAACAGTAAAAAACCACAGCATAAAAGGCAAAAGCAGAGCGCAGTGAGAGAGAAAACAGAGAAAGCAGTTTCTGAGACGGATACGTTGCCATCTAAAACAGCCATGGGGTGAGAAAAGAGTAAAGCAAAAGCAGCTGGTGCTGGAAGTGCTTTTTTTTTTGTCGCTGCTGCTGCTGTCGCTAATCACAAACGCAAATTAAGGAAGAAGAGAAATTGTTTTGAGTGATCGTTTTTGCTTCTGGGTAAGTTCTTTTGATCCTTTTTTTCCTGCAGTTTTCGCTTTTACTGCGGAGAAAATCGATGCCATTGTATAAACCTTCGTGGGAAAATGCGTTTGGTGGTTTATTTGGGCTTGATCCTCCTACCCATGACTTCATTTGACTAAATTTTTAATTTTTGGTTTCTGGGTAATTAAAAGTTTGATCCTTTTGTTTTTCTGTAATTTTTAAGGAATTGGGTTGATTTGTAATTGCGTTTTTAGTTTATTATGCATGAGCAATGAAGTTTTTTGCTTCAAAATCTGGTGATTCTATGAAGCTTGTGAATTTGTTGATTTTGTTTAACTAAATTCTGACCATCTAGCTTTTGGTTTGTCTCTGATCAGGTATTTTTGTAGAATCGTATCAGTCAGTTTTAGCATATGATTCCGGACCTGAGTTTTACTGATCAGGTAATTGCTTGCCTTTTGTGATCTTTCTAGTTTAGTCCATGTTCTTAAGAATCTGATCTCACCCACCATGTTGTTCTAAATTCTAATTAATCTGATTTTCGATTGTGGACTTTGGTGATTAGGCTTGATCGTGTGCGAAGTCAGAGTATACGAGGCTTCATCCTACTGAGAATTACTGAATTCTGGTGGTATAGAGCCTGGTTATCAGGTCCTTTGTTGAATTATCCATCTTGGTTTCGGTTTTTGTTGGTTTGTGGATCGGAGTATCACAAAAGCAGTATCGAAGGTGGTGCTGTTATTGGCCAGAGTTATGACTACCGCGTCGCAGGCAGACTC
Source organism: Malus sylvestris (assembly GCF_916048215.2). NCBI lineage: Eukaryota > Viridiplantae > Streptophyta > Magnoliopsida > Rosales > Rosaceae > Malus > Malus sylvestris. Next base: position 38,186,626 of record NC_062270.1, on the reverse strand, counting down.
TAGACGCAAGTATTCTTGGTGGTGGGATAGCCACATAAGCCCAAAGAATTCGAAATGGCTTCAGGAAAATCTTACAGGTATACATCAGATACCTGGTGTGATTTGCTGTTTTGTTGCTGTGTTTCTCACATATGTAGAGTGAAGTAATGCTCTCTCGCCGGACACATAAATATTTGATCATGTCAACTGCATTGCATATTTTTGACATGATTTTAACTTCTTCCTATCGAGAAATGTTCATAATGTATAACGAATTCTTTTTGCCTAAACTGTTACATCAACAAATATGGGATATTGGATGGCTAAGAAATGGAACTCAGACCTTATTTAAGTTAGTTTTAATAGTGTAAAAATGTATGTCGGTTGATTCCCAATTTCTTTTGTCGACTGCTCAAGGTGACATCAGTGTGGTAGTACCAGGCTTGTAAACTGCAGTGATCCTGATTTGCCAACAAGATAATCACAATACTTCGCAGTTTGATCTTGTGCATCTTTCCAGTTCTGATTTTATCTTTTCGATGTTCTGTTCATAACAGCAATATTGTTCTCTCTCCCTCATCTCCCTCATCTCTCTCTTCTATGTATTAGATGTATATGGGGTTAATTATGTTTTAACTTCTTGTACAGATATGGATGTCAAAGTCAAACACATGATCAAGCTCATTGAATTGGATGCTGATTCCTTTGCTAGGAGGGCCGAGATGTACTATAAACAGCGCCCAGAATTAATGAAATTGGTTGAAGAGTTCTATCGAGCATACCGTGCGTTAGCTGAAAGATATGATCATGCAACTGGGGCGCTGCGCCAGGCTCATCGAACCATGGCAGAAGCATTTCCCAACCAAGTTCCCTTTGCAATGGGAGATGATTCACCGGCAGGTTCCTGTGCTAGTGAGGCTGATCCCCATACCCCTGAGATGCCACCTCCAATGAGGGCATTCTTAGACCTTGAGGAATTGCAAAAAGATGCTCTGGGAATCTCCTCTTCCCATTTCCTCGGTGTCAAAAGGAATGGAGCTTATACTGATGAATCTGACTCTGCAACAAGCAGAAAGGGCTTGAAACAGCTGAATGATCTATTTGGGTCTGGAGAAGGAAGGGCGAAAAAAGGCCTCAATTTTCATGATGCAGAAGAAAAGGACCGCAGCATGCAGAACAATGGGACCCATGACATCAAGGCTCGATCATTGTCCGAGTCTGATCGACTGGGTAAAGCGGAGACAGAAATTTCAAACTTGAAGGTGGCCCTTGCTAAATTAGAAGCCGAAAAGGAAGCTGGCCTACTTCAGTACCAACAGTGTTTAGAGAGGTTAAATAATCTGGAGTCTGAAGCCTCTCGTGCACATGGGGATTCCAGGGGACTGAACGAACGAGCCAGGAAAGCTGAAGCTGAAGTTCAAGCTTTGAAGGAAGCACTTGTCAAATTGGAGTCTGAAAGGGATGCTAGTCTTCTGCAGTATCAGCAGTGTTTGGAGAAAATCACTGATCTGGAGAACAGTATCTCTCGTGCCCAAAAGGATGCTGGAGAGCTCAATGATCGCGCGAGTAAAGCTGAAACTGAAGCTGGAGCTCTAAAGCAAGATCTTGCAAAGGTCGTAGCAGAGAAAGAAGCTGCACTTGCACAATATCAACAATGTCTAGAAATGATACCAAATCTGGAGGAAAAAATACTGCATATTGAGGAGGATACTAGAAGAATTTGTGAACGAGCTGTCAAAGCCGAAGGTGAAGTTGAAACCTTGAAGCAAGCAATTGCCAAGTTAAATGAAGAGAAGGAAGCTGCTGCTCTCCAGTACCAGCAGTGCTTGGAAACCATATCTACACTAGAGCATAAGATAGCTAGTGCCCAAGAGGAGGCCCAACGGCTACACTCTGAAATAGCTGATGGGAATGCAAAGTTAAAGGGTTCCGAAGAAACGTGTATTCTGCTGGCACAATCTAATCAGACGCTCCAGTCTGAGTTGGAGTCTTTGGTGCAGAAAATGGAATCTCAGGGTGAAGAACTTACAGAGAAGCAGAAGGAGTTGGGCAGACTCTGGACTTGCATACAAGAAGAGCGTTTGCGATTCATGGAGGCAGAAACTGCTTTCCAGACACTGCAGCATTTGCATTCTCAATCCCAGGAGGAACTTAGATCTATGTATTCTGAGCTTCAGAATGGAGCTTTAATTATGAAGGACATGGAAACACGCAATCTAGTTTTGGAGGACGAAGTCCAGAAGGCGAAGGAGGAAAACAAGAGCCTGAGTGGGCTCAATCTGTCTTCATCCATGTCAATAAAAAATCTGCAAGATGAAATCTTAATCTTGAGGGAGACAATTAGGAAACTCGAAGAGGAAGTTGGACTTAGAGTAGACCAAAGAAACGCTCTCCAGCAAGAGATTTATTGCCTGAAAGAGGAACTCAATGATCTGAACAAGAAACACCAAGCTATGCTAGAGCAGGTCGAGTCAGTCGGCTTGGGTCCAGAGTGCCTCGTGTCATCTGTGAAAGAACTGCAGGATGAAAAATCACAGCTAGAACAGATGTGTGAGGCTGAGAGAAGTGTGAAAGCGGCACTGCTAGAAAAGTTGGAAATCATGCAGAAACTTGTGGAGAAAAATGTTCTTTTGGAGAATTCCCTTTCTGATTTGAACGTTGAGTTAGAAGGGGTTAGAGGGAAGGTAAGGGAGTTAGAAGAATCATGTCAATCTCATCTGGAAGAAAAAGGCACAATTGCTGCTGAAAATGCCGCCCTACTTTCTCAGTTACAGATTATGACTGAGAATTTGAAGAAATCTTCTGAGAATAACAACCTTTTGGAGAATTCCCTTTGCGATGCAAATGCTGAACTTGAAGGCTTGAGGGTAAAATCAAAGAGCTTAGAAGAGTGCTGTTTATTGCTTATTAACGAGAAGTCTGGTCTGATCATGGAGAGAGAAAATGTAGTTTCTGAGTTGGACGCTACTCGGCAAAGACTGGAAGGTCTGGGAAAAGGATATGCAGAAATAGAAGAGAAACTCTCTTCTCTGGAGAAGGAAAGAGAATTTGCACGTCGTAAAGTGGAAGAGCTACATGTTTTCTTAGATTCTGAGAAGCAAAAGCATGCTAGTTTTGTTCAGGTAAGTGAAACCCAGATGGCCGTTATGGGGTTGCAGATCTCTCATCTCCAAGCAGAAGGCATGTGCAGGAAGAAAGAATATGAAGTGGAACAAGACAAAGCTGTGAATGCGCAGATTGAAATCTTTATCTTGCAGAAATGCATAGAAGATCTGGAAGAAAATATCTTGTCCCTCATGGTTGAGCGTCAAAAGCTGTTGGAGGCATCCAAAATGTCAGAGAAGCGGATTTCTGACCTAGAGCATGGAAATCTTGAGCAGCAGATGGAGATTAAATCCTTTCTTTTGCAAACGAAAGTACTGAGAATGGGGCTGTATCAGGTGTTGAAGACTGTTGACGTGGATGCAAACCTCGATTGTGCAGGAGAGGTTGAGAAAGATGAAACACTTTTTAACCACATTCTTGTCAAACTTCAAGAGACGCAAAATTCTCTGTCTGAAACTTGTGATCAAAATCAACAGTTGGTTATTGAGAAGTCAGTTCTCATAGAAATGATTGACCAACTAAAACTAGAGGCGGCAAATCTTATGAGAGAAAGAAACACCCTGGACCGAGAGTTCAAGAACCAGTCTGAGAAGCTCGTGGTGTTGCAGAGTGGGGCCCAAAGACTTGAGGAGAAGAATGAAGAATTGAAGTTGAAAGTAGTGGAAGGCGATCGCAGAGAGGAAGTATTGAGGACTGAAATAGATGATCTGCACGAGCAGTTCTTGGACTTGCAAAGTGCACACAACAATCTATTGGAAGAGAATGGCAAGATGCTTGTAGAGAAAGGAGCTTTGGCAAGGATGGTATCGAATTTGTGGGAAGAGAATCGTGGCCTCGAAGAGGAGAAGTCTGTCATGTTTGGTGAAACGATATATCACAATAACTTCTCACTTGTTCTCAAAGATTTTATTTCCAGAAAGCTGCTGGAACTGGAAGAGCTCACTGACTATTTAGATAAACTTCATCTTGGAAAGAATGACCTGGAAGATAAGGTAAGAATATTGGAGGGGAAGTTGGAAGTTACATGGATGGACAACATACAGCTCAAGGAGTCATTAAATAAGTCCGAGAATGAGCTGGAGCTAGTTAAATATGTCAATGATCAATTGAATGGTGAAATTGAAAATGCAAAGGATGCAGTGTCTCATAAAGAAAATGAGCTTTTGGAAGTACATCAGGCCGTCAATGCGCTACAGAATGAGAAGCAAGAATTGCATGCGTTGGTGGAGGATCTGAGTGGTAATTATGATGAGGCTAAGGTGGTACTAGAACATCAAGAGAAGCAGATTTTCAAACTCTCTGCAGATAATGAACATCAAACCAAAGATACTTGCAGCCTTCGCGAAGTGAATCAAGAGTTGGAGTCTGAACTGCTGAAAATGCATGGAGAAGCTGAAAAAACCAAAACTAAAGAGGAAAGTTTGATCAATGAACTGCAAAAGGAAAGGCAAGAGATAGAAATGTGGTTGTTTCAGGCTGTCACATTCTTTGGCGAACTACAGACCTCCACCATTCGTGAAACATTGTTTGAAGGAAAAATCCGCGAGCTCATTGAAGCATGTCAGATACTCGAAGACAGAAGCAATTCCAATGGCATCGAGAACAAAATCATGAAAGAAAGAGTCAGGGCATTGGAAGACGAAAATGGAGGGCTACAAGCTCAGTTGGCTGCATATATTCCAGCTGTCATGTCTTTGAAGGAGTGCATAACATCACTTGAGAAGCATATGCTTGCAGACACCGGATCTCATAAACTTGACACTGCAGAATCAGAGGCAAGTTTCATGTCTGTTTATATGTTCCCTCTAGCAATTAAAAGTTTCAATTATCACGAGCCGTTATTTGTATGTATGCTTTATCATCAAAGTTCATGGTTTATCTCTGGCAAAATTTTCAGAAAGTAAGCCGGTTTCTGTCTAAAAGCTTATTTGGTGGTTGGACATGGATTGTTCAGCTTAAGACGTAGCGACTTTGTTTTCTAGTTCAATGGTGTGATTTCGGATATCATTTGAAATTTACCTACTCGTATTCTTATATCCAGGATGCCCTTCTGCACGCTGAAAGATCTCAAACGGATGGAGATCAAATTGCCACAGTATCAGATGGTGTTTTGGACTTGCAGAATTTACAGAGAAGGATTGAAGCTATTGAAAGGGCAGTGGTGGAGAAAGAAAATCATGTTTCCACAAATCGGGTTCGGAAGAAGTGTGAAATATCTGGATCAGGGAATGAAGTTCTGACAAAAGACATTGTTCTTGATCACAGATCGGAGTGTTCATCCTATGAGGTAAGCAGGAGAGAAACCACAGAGCCTGATGCTCAGATGCTTGAGTTGTGGGAGACCTCTGACCAGGATGACAGCATTGATTTGATGGTTGGCAAATCCCAGAAGGGGGCCGCGGTACCTACTGACCACAGTCAGATGGAGGCAGTGAAGGAGCACAAGAAAAAACACCCCTCTTCTGAATCATTGGTTGAGAAAGAATTGGGCATTGACAAATTAGAGCTTTCTAGGAGATTTACTCAGCCCCGTCAAGAAGGGAACAAGAGAAGGATCCTAGAAAGACTCGACTCCGATGTGCAAAAGTTGACAAACCTTCAGATAACCGTGGAAGATCTTAAGACAAAGGTGGAGATTACTGAACAGAGCAAAAATGGCAAAGATATGGAACTTGATAGCGTAAAGGGGCAGCTGGAAGAAGCTGAAGAGGCCATTACAAAGTTGTTTGACGCCAATCAAAAGTTGATGAAGAGCGTTGAAGATGCTCCTCCGTCCTCGGATGGAGCTTCTGGGGAAGTTCCAGATGAAAGTGGGAGCGTGAGAAGGAGGAGACTTTCAGAACAAGCAAAAAGAGGGTCGGAAAAAATTGGGCGGTTGCAGTTGCAGGTGCAGAAACTGCAGTTTCTTCTTCTGAAAATCGATGGCAAAACTGACAGCAAAGGATCAGCTAGAATAATCGAGCGGAAGAAAAGCGTTCTTCTACGTGACTACCTCTATGGCGTGAGAAAACCCGTCAACCAAGGGAAACGGAAGAAAGCGCCCTTCTGCGCATGCATGCAGCCCCCAACCAAGGGAGATTGAAGCCAAGAAATTTCATTAGTTTCCAGTAAAATGATGAGGCACTAGTTTTGCCTCAACTGTCCATAAGTTTTTTTTCCTTTTAGAGTTCTACTTATTTTGCCATATTTTAGAGAGAGAGGAAGAGTATTGGGTCTTGAATTAGTTTTGAGATCCTGCTGTATATTTCAGGCCCCATCTTCTATTCAAAAGAAACCCACTCTGATGGGGTTTGCTTTCTTTCATGTTTTTTCCTTCTTCTCTTACATAAATAGTACTAGCAGAGTGTATGCAGCGGCTTAAAATAAAATCTTTTGTTGAATCCTGTTGGTTCGGTGTTTACATTCTTTCTGCATTACAGGTTCTCGTATAGGTTTTTTCATTCTCCGGAATCTGGGGAGATCCTTATGTGTAAGCGGGAGTCTATCGCCCTCACCTTGCAGCACTCGTCACATATGTTGTAGCACTACAGAGTGAGGGGATATACCACCGGTTACACCTAAGTTTTTCTCCAGGGCTCTACATGTTACTTTCGGTCTGTAGTCCAAAACCCTAATACATGCACAAGGACGAAGGGCAAAGTGACAGCATAAACAGTTTTTCCTTGACATTAGCCAAAACCAATTGCACTGAAGACAAGGCAAATTGCGTACAGAATTCTTCAAGCTTTACAAGCTTCAACGTCTCCTCAAACAGTATCTGTCGGGCGCCCTGTGCAAGGAGGCTCCGAGCTTTCAACTCGTCTAAACCAGATGAGCAGAGCCGCAGAACAAAATTCACTTTGGTGCGCCGGTCTGCTTGCCGTGCTCCCAGTGTTTGATTAAGTTATCCCTCATGGTCCTCCCCAATGGATCAACTTGCTTGCAGCATTGTTCTCCATATCCCGAGTCATGATGACCGGATAAAGCAACATCTGGGTCCAATATATCTCCACTATCGACGATTATATTGTGAAGCAAACAACATACCAAGATAATGCTAGGAAGTTTTCGCTTGTCGGGTCTCCACATAACCTTGCTAAGGATTCTCCAAGTGCCCTTCAACTGCGAGAATGCCCTTACTGCAAGCGACCTTGCAGCCTCATGTGTGGCATTAAAAGAAGAAATGGAAGCTGTGCCAGCATTGCTTTCAATAGGAGTTATGAGCCAGGGAAGCAAAGGATAGCCAACCCCACCAACTAAGTATTCTCTAATCTCTACTCCACCAGATAAACTTCTAGCATTTCCATTCAAACGCTGTCCGCCTTCACAGAGCTTGTAAAACCCTGAACACTTTAACAGTCTAGACACAGTCATGCCCCCGGGCCAACCAGTCACAATGTCGAGAAATCTCATCTCGTGGTCGACAATTCCCTGCAAGAGCATGCTGTAGTTCTCCTCTGGATCACACCAATCGTCTGATGTTTGAACAGTTGGAAGGGTCATAATGATGTGTGTACCATCTATGGCTCCACAGCAATTCAGCAATCCAAAGGATGCTTCAAATTCAGACTTAATCTCTTCTATTCTTTTCGAATCAGGCCACTTGAGGTGGTGCTTTGCGCGCTCTTCCAATGCTTCAATGAATCTCCAAGTGACCTGAGAAACTGTGGACTGGCCAACCCCAAAGGCAGCTCCCACTGAGACTTGAGACTCCCCGGATGCCAACCTTCTCATGGCGATCGCAACCTGTTTCTCAACACTGAGAAGCCTTCCTTCTATGTTGATGAGTCCTGATGGCGGCCTCGACACAAGGTCTTCTCTTACAAGTGAACATATGTAGTCGAAAGTCTTTTTCGAGACCCTAAAGAAAAACTTAAATCCTTCCTCCTCATCATTGGATACTGAAGAACCTACACACATGTGAATTAATCAGAAGTGCAGAATAAAGTATCATGGAAACTTTCTAAAGTGAAATCAACTTTTAAAAATCTCTACTAAAATAGAAATCAACAATTTCCCTACTCCAGATGTCAAACCAAAATCTCTAAATTTATAATTATACCTAATTGATAGCTAGTTTTCTTGTAATGGCCACCAGAAATTACCACAACTACCTTGCATTTTTTGACAAGATATGTATTCTAAACTACTCCTATGTACGCAGTTGTGGCTAGAGTGCCTTTAAGAATGTTAAATATGAAACAGATAGCTAGTTTTCTTGCAACGGCCACCAGAAATTACCACAACCACTTGCATTTTTTTACAAGATATATATATTCTAAACTACTCTTATTTATGCAGTAGTCGGCTAGAGCGCCTTCAAAAATGTTAAATACCTAATCGATAACTAGTTTTCTTGTAACGGCCACAGAAATTACCACAACCATTTGCATTTTTTTACAAGATATATGTTCTAAACTACTCTGATTTATGCAGCAGTGGGCTAGAGCGCCTTTAACATGTTAAATACTTAATTGATAGCTAGTTTTCTTGTCACACCCACCAGATATTTACCACAACCACTTGCATTTTTTGACAAGATGATATATATATTATAAACTACTCTAATTTACGCAGACGTGGGCTAGAGATGCACTCCCCTCATGCATCCAAGTTCGAATCCCCTTCCACGCAGCTTAGATTAGTTTAAACTAGAATACCTCGCTCGTATAAAAAACCTACTCTAATTTAAGGGGAGGGGAATCTGAACTTGGGTGAAAGGGGGCGGCTAGCCAACTGGCCTAACCCACATCCGCATAACCACATGCATTTGCAGGTGCTGTTCTGAATTCTTACCATTTCAGTGACCAAATTCATGATTCTAGCCAACTTGAAAACCACATTTTACAGGTTTTGAGCTGTAAATCTGAATAAAGTCACCGAATTTAACAGTCCAGAACAAATTTTAGATAAAACCCACATCAATTTTTCTCGTGGAATGTAACATTTTCCAGTAAAAAAAAAAGCAGTAAATTAAGAGGGTAACTGAAGAGTAAGCGAGCTGAGTGAAAAGTAAAACCTGCAGGGGTTGAAGAATTCTTCTGCCAGAAACTATCCCACCAATCAGAATCAACTGCTTTCGCCTCCACCGGAACCACTTCGCTCTTGCTTTTCCTAAATTTCCTGTCTTTCTTGCTTTTCTTCGATTTCTTCGATTTCTTCGATTTCTTCGATTTCTTCGGAGGCGCCATGGAAGGTAAAGCTCTGATGATCCCAGAAGAAAAAAAAGTGCTTGGATGGAAGGAAAGTGATGGAAAGTTAATAAATTGGAACTGTTTTCTTCATCTCCAACACATGCGCTTCCGACATTTGATGACTGAAAGTCACTGAACCGAGTTCGAGCTGGTCGTGTGTCTCCACATTTGTTTTGCAGGAACAGAACGGAAACGACTGTTGGTCTAACAGGGGAGTCCACAACAGCAGGGCCGACTGGATGTGGGCTGGTTTGATTGTGGATGCAATTTGGACATTGAGTTGGTCTTGGGTTAAACCAGTTTTTTATTTATTTTATTTTTATTTTTAACAAACGATATTATCTACACTAAAAGAGAAGTATTATCTACACTAAAAGAGAAGGAGTAGACTTAGCCTCACAATGGGCTAGCAATAATGTGGTTTAAATTGGCCTTTGGTGAGAATCGAACATAAGACCTCCAACTTACAAGTGAAGAGGAATATTATTGGATACTAAGTGGCAAAACCAGCTCTTGAAATTGGAGAAAACTCGTTATGAAACGGATACATAAAAAATACATGTGTATTATTTTGGAAAGTTTCTTAAAACACTTCCTTATAAATATAGATAGTCAAAATTCACAGAATTATAATAAAAAAATAATTCAATCAATCTAGGTCATCCAATGTTTGTAGCATTTAATGCTATGTAGTATGGAAGAATTTTTCAAAAATAAATATATTAAACGTGAAAAGTATATAAGTACATAAATAACACATGTACAATACTATGATTTAAGAAAAGTTTGTATTTTATGATCCACTTAATAACCATTTCATTTGTTTATGTGGTTTTTTGTTTACGTTTTTTTTAAATGAAAACTTGTTTGATAATTGTATTGTTTTTATTTTTCATATGAAAAGTGAAAACTAAAATTTGAAAACTCATAAAAGTAGGTGCACTTTATTTATTTATTTTTTTTTTCACAAACTCAAAATGGAAAGTATTATCAAAAACAAGGATTTCTTTACTGGTCACTTGAGGGGTTGATTTGATATGTAAGTCGATATAAGCTTGCGTGAAATCATAGTGGTCATACCTATTTTGGCAATAACATATAAGTGGACTACTAATAATCGAGGTTCACAAAAATAGATCTATATAAAATTTTGTTTCATCATGAGATATACATTATGCAAATTACATCATGTTGGAAGGGAAAAAAATTAACGCTTCCAACTTTCCACTAATTAAGCAAACCAATAACATAAAGCAACGAGACTCATTCCTCATTTTTCAACGAGACCTCATCATATTTTACCTACACGCATGCTGCTTTTTTCTGATACATAAATCCAAATATTGGTACGTACTACGTAGGCAAGCCAATTAAGCTAGCTACGCAACTCAGACGTTATTCCATGCGCCGGGTTCTTGATCTTTGATTGGGTTGGGTTTGGTGGTGTGAAGCATGAATTTACATGCTGCAACTGCCTCTGCAACTGTGAGATAAATCCACTGCTGACCTATTTTCTCGATCAACTCCGACTTGTTCATCTTCTTCATCACCTCACCTCCGGGGTTCGCCAACACAAGCTAATTACATAAACGAAACACGGTGTTAGATTTAGTGTTCTTTGTATATTAAAACTATTACTAACACTCTAAGAGTCACGATAAGAGACTATAGATTGTACCTGAAGCCCCCTTCTATCAACTAGCTTCTTAACCTCATCCAACATGCTTATTCCACTTGTGTCTATGTTAGCAACGGCTGCAAAGGAATCAATTTTAGGGTGATTAGTACCACTAATTGAATAATTTACATTATTTTCTTTAGGTGAATTGATTAATGCATAATAATTGTTTAATAAGTTCCCTTACCACTCATATCCAATATCACATATTGTAAGCTACTTTCCCCTGCAGATTTTATTCTATCTTCCTCATCATTAATCCACCTTGTAATCCTGAAAATATGTAGCAGTTTAGGTTAACATCAAGCTTTAAATACCTATTAATTTTTATATAAACATAGTTAATTTTCAGTTGTAATTTTCAAATACCTTTCTCTTAAGTAGTTGGTATTTGCAAAGTAAATGGGAGCATCGATCTCAAGTATCAGAATTCCAGGAATATTGCTTGCACTTTGGTACTGGTCAACATTTCTGTAATCCATGGAATTCGGAAGGTTTCCAAGAATAAAGGTCCTAGGCCTTGCCACAAACAAAAGCACCCTCATCACAGATATTGCAACCTGCATAAATAAGTCAAACCACAGTAATTTGTTGACCTGTTGTTAGTGTCATACACACAATAATTTTCATTAGGATAGTGTGACATATATTCATACGTACCGCTAAGACTAGGCCGTTTTGAACGCTGCTAAAAACGACACCGATGTACGCACTCATGCAGACAACGAAATCAAACTTGTCAACCTTCCAGAGGTGGATTGCAGCTTCATAATCTATTAGGCCGAGCATGGCGGCGATTATAATGGCAGACAACACAACAAGGGGAGTGTAGTGGAACAATGGTGTGAGGAACAACAATGTGAACATCATTGCAATTGCCATGATAACGTTTGACATTGCCGTCTTGCATCCTGCATTGTAGTTCACTGCTGATCTGGAAAATGGCCCTGAAATTTATTGAAGAAATTTCATGTGATTAATGAGAGAAGATAATTGGCACATGAAGTTAATTAAAGGGCTCTTCACAAATATTAATCCTCAAAATCACAATTTCATTGTAAAAAACACGTCAAATACCAGTATGAATAAAAAAAGCACTGGACTCAGTTGTTATTGTACTCAACTATTATGGCGTCTGACATTAATAGTTGATAGATGGTCCCTTTTTTTTTCTTTTTTTCTTTTTTTTGTCTTTCTATAGTATACATGATTCTAGAAGTGTTTCTCCCAACATTAACAATTGTCAGTAATTAAGTAATTAATATAGGTAATTAGTACCTGTAGTGAGGTAGCAAGAAGTGCAAGAACCAGCAATGTTCATCATCCCAATGGCAATCATCTCTTTATTCCCATCAATGTGGTAATTCTTGAACATGGAAAAGCTTCTCCCAACTGCTATTCCTTCCTGCACATAATTACCAACAAATTCCACAATCAGTTTATTAATTATTTTAAGCTATTAATTATGGTGATCAGTCGTGTTAATCAATAATTAGTAGAGTAATTAAGGATTTGATTTATATATATATACTTACAGCAAGAGCTATGATGCCCGTAATGACGCCAGTTTTAAAAGCTGTTGTGAGATAAGGAGACACAAACACAAGGTCTCCAAACGACAATGGATTAATCCCCTTCTTCAGATTTCCTATCTGAATATATATTAACCATAAAATACAGGCATTAATTAGAAACCTTTTGTCATTGTGTAAATAACAAAAAGAAAACAAGAAGGAATTTTTGTTTGACTTTTAAATTCAAAAGAAATGAAAAGGAAAACGTATTGAATCTGTTGACCATGACCTAGCAACCAGAACTGAACTGTCACATAATGCCATGGGAGATAAGGCAAAGTTAGGGGTCCACCCAGTCACTACCTAGTGCTATTATTTGTGGGGACTTAAATAATGTAGACGACAGAGTGCTGAACAATCATTTTTCGGTTTTGGCCCAAGATTAGTTTGTGAAAGGCTTATAACACATGGGGAGGTAGACCTACTTTGTCTCTATTAATGGTGGTCCAAACTGTTCCTAATGTCTTTCTCCACACTAAGCCACTCTAGTTGGTGATCACTCACGGACTCCAAACAATGTGTACTGTATGTATTCGGGTGTCTGTACCTACATGATGTCAAACATAAATATACGTACGAGTGTACACACCTAGCATCGTGATATAATCTCTCGCATGAGAGATAAATGATTTGCCATGTATGCCTTCATGTGTATGTGATTTTCATGGTGTGAGATGCAGACACACATGTATATACAATTGATGACATAAAAGAATCTCTAGCACAAGAGGAGAAAAATGTATATGGGACGGTCTCATGAGCTCTTTATGTCTCCGATCAATTTCAAGAGAGACATATAAAAGCTATAGGCCATCCTATGAAGTTTTTTTTTGTAAGGAGAGATTAGGGTTATGCATGTGTTCCCTTTAGTTTGATGTGTAAGCTCACCACTTGAACGCCATGTTTCTCAGCATGGGTGAGATAAACCAAAACACTTCCCAAAATCACTGACGTCAAAGGTGCCATGGCTGATATCCAAAAGAACTTCGGTTTCTTCTTGCTCTGCATTATCATGTTGTCCAACATATAAAGACAAAGAAAATGTATGAGCCACATTAGCATTAATTTAAAATTCACTTTTCTTCATGCTTACAAGTTACAACGTAAACAAAACTAGAGCAATAATTTTAAGGACAAAGCCAGAGAAAGCGTCAAGACAATGATTAATTATATTATGTTAAAAGTTCCCTTTTCATGGATTAATTAAAATTTCTAATTATTTACTAAATGCTAGTATTACTTGAACAAGGTGGATGCAGATGCAGCTCGGGGTCAATCGTCTTTGAAAGGTTTTGTTACTTAATGTTGAAAGTGGGAGTAGGTTAGGGTTGAAAATGAAAGGAGAATTTTGATGAAAAAAAATAATATATATATAAAGTTGATTCCAAACCATGGAAAACACAGGCTTGGAAAAATGAGATGCTAAGCAGTTCAAGAAACTTTCTGACTAGGACATATGATCCCATCCAGTGATACTTTTCTGTAAATTACTTACAAATTACTTTAGTAATGGCCCTATTAATCCAATCGAATTATACCATATTTTTCTGCTTTCAATTTCATGATATTTTAATTTTTGGGCCAACGGCATATACTTGCGTGACAAAAGAGAGTTTAATTTTAAATCAAGATTAATTAAAACATGGCAGATACAAAGAATAAGTATCTGAAATTAATAAACAAGAAATTTAAGATATGGCCGGTTCGATTCACTTACGAAGTATTTGGTGGTGAGGAGGAAGAAAAGAAATAAACAACCCAAAACTCCGCTTTCCCATCTCCACTGCAACAACCACATCAATCATTGAGATAGAAATAGAATTATACATGCAAACGAAAACCAAAGATGCAAACTTTCTTGCTCAAATTCTTCTATGCCAATTGTTATTTCAACACATCATATGCCTTTTGAAATAAAAACACTTCAAGCTTTAGAAATATCCCCTCACTTTTTCATTTTTTTCCTCAAAAGATTATGCATGGCCACTCGAGCTAGGTCAAGAATCAAACTCATCTTACGATAACGCAGATATGTAAGAGTTCTATTATTTCATAATATTTTCTCGTAAGTGTATACATACAATGTTATTCTCAGAATAATGACATGAGTTTTAGATGTGATAAGACAAATCACAGATAACTTTAAAACAGTATTATATACAACTTTAACGTTAAAATTTATTAATTTCCACTCATCTGATTAATTTGATCCTATATGCTCACATGGAATAGTTTTCCATTAATTAAATTAAACATCTAGAAAAGTATCACGAGCGTTTGAGATTTATAAATTTGTGATATTGGTATATATATTTCTGTGGCCGGAAAAGAAAGGAAAGGGACAACAAACCTCATGTGTTTGGCTGAAAACAGAGCGCATAACTGACACTAAATCGGTGCCATGGGTGAAGTTGTTAAGCCCTAGAATTCCCTTTAGCTGTTGCAGGCACACCACAGTCGCTGCCCCCGCCATAAACCCTACTATCGTTGCATGTGATAAAAAATCCACAATAAACCCTAGCCTGCAAAAATCCAGTCGAATCAAATTAAAAATCAATCACGTACATAAATAAATAAATAAATATATATATATATACACGAATTTAATTGTTTATTAGAAATATATATAAGCAAATTTACGGTCTCAGCTCCCTTGTAAAATATGAAATAGATACCAAAAATAGAAAGAAAAAAATTTTGGACTATAATTTTTATATTCTTTCTATCCATATCTTGCGTATTTTCCAATCTATATATGAATCTGGCAGTGATCGATCACTGTCTCTGTAGATTCTTGAATAAGATAAGTTACAAAAATTAGAGTTTGTCTATTCATAATTGAACAAGGACAAAGTCAAATTCTCGTAAAAGACCAAAAATCCAGAAATATATACAAGTACAAGATGTTTCAGTAAAAACTTAACCTTTTTCGATCAATTTGAGCTTGTTTTGTTGTTCCCACTACTTAAATTAATAAGTTGCTTTTTTTTGGAAAGTTAATAAGTTGCTTCTAATTAGCTAATTATACTTAAAATGAATAGAATCTTTAGTAATTGCTGACCTCAACAAACCCAAGGAAGCTTGGAAAACTCCGGCGAAGAAGGTTGCAGTGAAGGCAAGGTGAAGATAAAGGGTAGGGTTTTCTGCGGCATTGACCTCAGCCCCCAGCATTGAAGCTGTGAGAAGTGAGGCCACAGCCACAGTCCCCACAGCCAAATCTCTTGAGCTCCCCATCATGGCATAAATCAATGGTGGAACAAAGCTTGAATCTGCATTATTAATTATTTTTAACTTAATAAAAGAATCAAAGTTCCATAATCTATCACAACGCGCAACTCGCACATGACACATGTGACCTATAATTATTAATCCATTCACGTTAAAATTGAAGAAGAAAAAAGAATAAAGTTATTACGACCCCATAATCTTATCTGCACGCTTTTTTTTTTTTTTTTTTTTTGAGTTTTAAACATTGAACAACAAATTGGGAGCGTGAATAACATGAAGAAAAAAAAAATGAGACTAATTTTTTTTAAAAGGCTACTTACATAGGCCAAGAATTGGTGGCAAGTTAGCAAGCTTGGCATAGCTAATCCCCTGAGGGATCGCGAGGCTAGCGATGGTGATGCCGGAAATGAGATCGGATTTCAAGAAATCGAGTGTATAGCGGGGTGCCCATTCGAGGATGGGAAAGAAGTACTGGAAGCCAAGAACGAATTTTCTTGAAGCAGGTTGGTTCTTAAACGGCCTCAAAGGGTCATCAGGAAAAAAGGTCTCCTTGAGAGAAGACTTCAATGTTTTGATGAAAGGTTGAGGTGGTGGGATCTCTACTCGGTGTGGAGAGTCCTCCACATTGGTTGAAGGGTACACATAATCAACGTTACCCATAATAAAATGAAAGGGAAGTGATTTCTGATAAAATTAAAGGGGAGTGATTTCCGAACCAACTAGCTAAGTACGAACAAATTAAAAGGACACAATTTATAATAGTATTGAATGGGTTTGGGATGTTCTGGCACCGAATTGGGAATGCTAAATTTGGAGAAAGATTTGGAGGATGTGGTGGGAAGTTGGGTGAGAAATCAAGGAGAAGAAGTTGTAGGAAGGATTGAGAGAGAGATGATTGTTGACGCTGATCGAGAGAAGAGTGATTCCTTGTGGGAAATATATACAAGTGGAGGACGGTAGTGTTCGCTTGGATTTTTCATTATTTTTTAAGAGAGTGCTTTTGGGGACCCACGATGGGGTATCGTATTAGTGACGAAAGAGGGACACGTTTGCAAGGGTTTTCAAAAATGCTAGCTGCACACCTCGTGCTTTATTTTGTTCACTTCTCCTCCGAAGAGGAGGCAAAATCCGGGAAGCTCACGTATATTAATATTATGGTTCTTTTCTCCTTTATAATGTCCATTTTCTTTTAAATTTTTTTTTATTACAAACAATAATATTACTCTATAATATATTAATTAGCAAAGAGAGCCACTTAAATTAGGAAGACAATAAATTGAAGACGAAACCGTATGCACCACAATTTTTAACGATTTAGATATGCATATATGGGCGTGGCCTACTCCTTTGTTGCCAATATGGCATCACTTTGTGATGATGTGGTGCACTCTCATTGGTTGTAGTGTACATGAATCTCAATTATTTTCAGCACGTGTCGGCTTAGGAGTGTTGATTAGTTTGTGGAAGACAATTATTTACTGGTAATTGCCATGCATCAGTTCAGATATTCTCAGATTACCTAATTATAAGGTATAACTTTTGGCATGTTTACCGACTAAAAATGGAGTGAATTTATGAACATGAATCGTTATTAGGGAAAGAAAGAGTGCGAAGAAATCCAATATTCCACCTAACTAATAATACAATGCTCAAGGCATTACATGTGTGATAGCAACATCTGGGAAATAATGAATATAACATAATTCTAATTCCTAATTCTAGTAAACATGTCATAAAACTTATGATCTCATCAAACTTACTTTGTATTACCTTTAATGTATTTATTTTGAGGGGAAAACTGGCATAGTGGTTATCAAACTCGTCACATGTGAAACAATGGTTTTTTTTAGTAACACCGTTAGACTTCAGTCCAAAATGAAAGGATTTAAGAGGAAAATAAAGGATTGAAGTTTAACAGAGTTACAAAAAATATCTATTGCTTCATATTGTGACAAGTTCAGGTCAAACTCATAGTTTTTTAATTTAGGGACCAAAGCTTCAATCAGATGAAAATTTAGGAGCGACTGCTCTAATTTTCTCTTATCTTCTAATGGATCAAGTTCAGACTGTTCAATGATTAAGATAAGCAAGTTTTCACAATAAGATTGAAGTGGATTTCTAATATTGCTCCAACAGGTTTGACTGGCTTATTAATAATAATCCTCTTAATTTGAACTTAAGAGCGCCTAACATGACTTGACTTTTCAAGTATGGTAATGTATTCATGCATGTATGGCTAGCAATCAAATCATCAAAGTTGGAAATCATCGTTCTTCTCTTTTTCGTTTCGGCAGAATGATTGATTACGTCCATGCTTACGTATACCTGGCTTTTTAAGTAATTGCATATGTCATGTTAAAAAATTTCATCTTCTTTTCCTTTTTATTTCTAACTGTATACTCTAATGTAAAAAACTACATGACTCCTGATACATACAAGGAAATAGTAGGGTATTCCTTGTGGACCTGGCTTCTCTGCCCTTTTCTTATACACTCTCATTCTCGTTTGGGATATTTTGGATGCGGTCCCTAATCCTTAACATTCTTTGATTAAAACCTTAATATTATTCAAAGTTTGATCAAGGTCCCTTGACTTTGTACACCTCATTATATTACTATTAATATTTATATTTTTATAGTTTTGACATTAATTATTTGATGTTTTATGAGATTTATAATCCTATAAATTTAAAATCCCTCATTATAATACTATTAGAAATGGTTACAATAAAAAAATTCAAACATTTTGATTGAATAAATGGATAAAAAATATGTAAAAATAAGAAATAATAAATGGCAAAAGAATGTATCCATAGTGTTAAAAAAATTGGTACATTTTACAAAAAAATTGGTACATTTCATATATAACAAAGTGGTACATTAATAAAGAAGAATGGGTACATTAGAAATAAATTAGGGTACAAATAAAAGATTAAAATTTATGAATACAAATGAATTTTTAAAAATATAGGCGCTAAAAGAAATTAGTACATGGGTACAAAATAAAACTAAAAAGAAAATACTACAAATTTAAAAAAAAATGTTGCAAATTAAAAGTGGGTGCAAACTAAAAATATAAATATGTGATACAAAGTTTAGGCATAAAACATAAATATACCATATGTAATTTTTCTATTATTGATTAAATATACAATGTCACGTGACGGTATACACATGGGTACAAACACAAATAAAACTTTAAAAAATATGGGCACAAAAAGGAACTAATATATGGGTACAAATTAAAAATGAAAAGAAAATTGGTACAAATTAAAAAATATTTGCTAATTAAAAATAGGTACAAACTAGAAATAAAATTATATGATAAAAAAATTTAGCCATAAATATAAATATACTAATTGTAACATTTTTAACATTAAAGGAATATATTTAAAAATAAAAAAAAATTATTATTCAAATAATTAATGATGTTATTAATACCCAAGGACATTGATCAAAAATTGAAAATGAATAGGATTTTAATCAATGGAGTAACAAAAAGAAGGATGTGAACCTAATTTTCCCTTCTCTTTTATTTGTGCGGTCACGGTTAAGTCACGTCAACGTTTTATATCATTATTTCTTTTTGTCTTATTATCTGTATAAAAAAATCAATATAAAATATTGACGTGCCTTAACCGTGACCGCACAAAATAGGAGGGGATGAGAGTGTATGGGAATTGAGAGGGCAGAGAAGCCGGGTCCATTCCTTTTTACATGCACAATTAAGTTGAGAGCAATATAAAATGTTCAGAAGATTGCAAATATTGTTTAGCGTTCGTTCTAAAATATTGTATTAGAGCACTCTATTCACGTATCAGGTCCAATAATCACAAGTCATGTATTTTTTAAAACTAAATAAATAAAACCCTTTTGATATCTGAATGTTCACTTTATAGAGTCCCAGACGAAAAACCATCAGTGGACAGGACAACCAATTTGCCTATTTGACACAGATCAATCATTTCGTCACAACGTCATTCAATTACTCAATCAAATGTAGGGTTCTAATTTGAACCGCTCTTTAGCTGCTGATACCTGCGTAAAGCATATAAACTGCGATTTTTTTTTTTCAAACGTTTGACGTCTGCTGACTTGTACAAGGACTAAATTGATGCAACAGCACTCTCTACTACTACTTCAATAAACCACTCTTAAGTATTAGATCGACAACTAACCCACATTTTTGTCGTTATAATTCGAGGATATGCCATCCTTTTCTTTTATCAGCTGGATCAAGACATCACTAATTAGAGATGTGGTTTTATTTAGAAAATGATCACTACAAAAATAAAGCAACCAACCAATAAGTACAAGTCATGATAAACTCCCAAGCCAACTATTAAGCGGATGCGTTTGAACGAGGTTTTGTATCTCATACTAATAATTACCTCAGCACATATACATGTTTAATCACATGATCTCTTGTCGTTATAAGAAGATAAGGTATTTAAAAAATATTTTGTAACGCGAAAAGACCCTCATAATTATAAAGTAATTTACGCCACTCTATCTGTGTATAAAAAAATTTAAATGAGTTTTCTTGTTCAATAGAAAATTTGAAATGATTATCGCATACATATAGGCATCGAACTGGAGACATCCTTTGATCAAGTGGAGGCAAATTACTACAAATTAATATTAGTGAACCAAAACTCCAGTTGGTGATATATATGATGAAGAACCAACATCTTGTGTTTGTGACAGTATCACGGGTACAGAAGACAAAGTGGGACAACTATTAAGGCTATGTCATGTATAATAAGAAGCCTATGTCAGATACAATAATTTGACAAAATTAACCCAAGTTGAACCGCATTAGATTATTTTATTTTGCCCCTTATTTCTTCCACAATAGACCGAAAAATTAAGTTTGATTCTAATCTAAAAGAATCATACTCTTATATGGGTCGAAAATTTTGATGATTTTTATGAGAGTGATTCTAATTCCTTTTTTTTAGATGGAATAAAAGCGGTTTTATTATAAATAATAAAATTAAGATTTGATACAGGTATCAAAGAGGACATTCGAGATAATATTCAAGAGGTCCTCAAAGAAACTTTAACATGAATAAAAGGCCAAGTTGACCAAACTAATTGCCACCGTACCGATGGATTTGAGGGTCAAACATGTTCAAGAATAAGTAAAGGAACGTATCCAAGTCTTGAAATCATTTAGACCCAAACTCAGATAACTGAGATGGCACAACAAAGCCAAAGAAATTCCATTCTTGATGAAAACTTCTACGCACAAAGCCTTGATTATAATGAACACGAGGACACTCTTTGACAACGAGCAGCGTTGACTCTGAAGAGGAACTGACAATGAACCAACTAGTGTCTATACCGATATAAATTTCTTGCGCAACACAAAATTAAAATACTCACGAAGAAAGACTCACATATAATCACTTATTGACGGAAATATTAAGACGAAAAATAGATAAACAACAATCCATAAGAAGATAAAGGAGGAAGGCTAGAAGAATGGAGATGGGAGTTGCCACCGGCCCCAAGCAAAAGCAAGGGGTTGGGCGCTATGGAGTTTTTAGATTTAGGGAGTTGTTCTAATTCTTGAGTTCAATAGTGAACTCATGAGTTTGTTTAGGAAGTAGATGAGGTTGATTCCTATACAATAAATGACCAACTTTACTCTTTTAAAAGAGAAAAGAGAATAACTAATAATAGATTAGGAAATAGATGGGTCCTAGAATTAATACATTGAATTATATATCAAACTCATATACTACTATAGCAATTGTGTTATAAAAATGATACTAAAATGTCTTATATATAAGAAGGGGTGTGATATCCACACACCCCTTTTTACTTCTCTCACACCCTTTTAATTTTCGGCCGTCGAATCGGATGAATTAAAGAATATCAAAGAACAAAAATTAACAAAGGGTGTGGAAGAAGTAAAAAGGAGTGTGTGGATAACACACCCCTCTATAAGAATAAAATGTACTTAAACTAAAATAATTAGTAGTCTCATTGAAGTGGATAAGCCAGTAAAACAAATCAATTAGTTAAGAAGAGGAATTGGTTTCGATGTCATATAATTGACTTAATTATAAATTTTGTTGAGCTTTATTGGATTTGAAGCTATAGCTTGTAAGTGTTGGAGCTCTTTTTTAAAGCAAATGATCATGATTTAGTAACAACTAGAAATTTCATCTAATTTTTCTTTTGGAGCTATTAACTCTTTTTCAGTAAGGAGGCAGAGGGGTTTATATCTTGGTCTATATATAATATATCTGTGTCAAACACTACAGGACTAGGCCGTTTCTTTTTCGAGTAATTGTGTATTATAATTTATATGGTGAGCCGCACCATACCTATACGTTCAACCTATATAGTGACTTTTACCCCCGAAATGGTTGTACACTCGTCCACTAAAACTTCAGAAAGAGAGATGGTCTAGCTCTCGTTTGTAAGTACTTTTAAAATGACAGAAAATATTTTCGGTGTAATTGATTTTGGGTTCTAAAAGCACTTTAAGTGTTTTTTAGAAGAAAAAAAAAATCTGATATGTACTTCTTGCAGAAAGCACTTTAAGTGTTTTTCCAAAATTCATTTGGATTTTTACTAAGAATTAGTTTAAAAAACATTTTCATTAAAGCGCTTTCATTTATTTTAAAAGCACTTCTAAACAAATCATATGTATCTAAGTTTAAAACTTTTATTACAAAAACATTATCTGTAATTCACGTTTATGTAATGTGTGCTATGCATATGTTCTAGTGGGATTACACACTTTTTAATTTTTATTGAATTGCCACTAATTTATTCTTTTATTTATATGATACCCATAAAATATATTGCCATTGACATTTGGATGCATTTAAATATTTTGCATTCATCATATCTAATTTAGGGTTATTCTCACCATCATGTTTAACACATGTGTGTCTGATCCTAGACCTGAAAGATCGGAGTCAAACTCGATAATATTTGCAGCAACAAATAAAATGCAGAGTCCAGATTATAATATATATAGCATCTTAGTTAAATTAACTAAAATTAATTACATTTTCTTTTTCAAAGAAATGTGGTTTTTTTTTTTTTTTTGTCGAAAGGAATGTGGTTTATTTACGGACTTTTTTTTTTTTTAATTGGGAATACAAGAGTCGTTAAGAGGTCATTATTTACAATATAAAATGTGAGAACTGAGATAATGCAGCCACAAAAATTATAAATAAAGCTCGATGAACATGAATGTGTTACTTGAATTGGTAGGGTTGAGCAAATGGCAATTTACCAGAGTGGTGAAAAGGTGGAAGTGGTGAAAATGTGATATGTCATTATATGATGGTATGGGTTCGAACTCTGTTAGTGATTATTTTAACATTTAACATACTAATGATATACTAAAATAAAAATAAAAAATTGGTAGGGTTGACATTTTGCTGACGAATTCAGTTGTCAAGTTACTTATAAGTAGTATTTTCTTTTTCAAACTTCATTTTTGTTTGCTATTTTTTGAATCATTATGACGTTGCTTACTTTTGTCATCAATAGGAATCAAATCCAACTTCCCACTTTAGATTATTGTTAATTAGAAACTCTGCTAAGAAAAACCTGCACTAGTTACAACCTTCCCAGACAAAACCTCACAATGCCCTCCATGCAATTTCTCTAATCAATTAATTAGTTTTAATTTCTCTCTTTCAAAAGTGTGTATGATTGCGAAGTACAGTCTGTTGCATGTCTTTTTTCTAATTAAGTTCAATTCTAGCTCATGGTACAGTAATACTTTTTTTATTTGTAAGTGAAAGTTTTTAATTTCGATTCTCGTGAATAACAAGTTTGATATCAATTCTTTATATTAGCATATTGTGTGGCGTAGCTGGAATCCCTCAACCCTTTAATGCAAAAAAACGTTGTTATAAAAATTAGAAAATTTAGTGCTAACCACGTATAATGCTTATCCTAATTTTTATCTTCTTACCTTTCTGCTCAAATTGCTTCAATTTAGAATGAACTTTTACCTCCACTAAACCTTAATTGATCGTGTCATGTACTGTGAATCTGGTGACTGAATATTAAATCCGAAACCTGTACTGGTGGAATGAACAATAATGTCAAATTTCCATGATTTCATTAAAGTTACAATAATTGAAGGCAAATGCTCCTATTAAATTGCAGTTCATTGTCCTTCGATTTACCATTTGGATATGGATTACGTATCCTGTGTCTACCTACAAGGAGCTAAACAACCCACAATGGAGAATGCCGTTCTCTTAAAAGCATGCTTATATATATAGTTGACTTCGAATCTGTGCTAGGTCAGATAATTCTTGAATCACTTTTTGGATCTTCAAAGCATTAGAACCAGTTAAGATGATATCATCAACATAAAGTAATAAGATGATGATATCAAAGTCATCATTTTTGACAAACAAACTTGTATCAGAAGCTGAGGCATGAAACTCCATAACTGTCAAATAACTTGTAAACTTCGAATTCCACGCGCGTGGAGCCTGTTTCAAGCCATATAATGACTTGACCAATTTGCAAGCATGAGAAGGATACGATGGATCAATAAACCCTTGTGGTTGCTGCATATAAACTTCTTCTTGTAAATCACCATGTAGAAAAACATTCTTGATATCTAATTGTCGAAGAGTCCAATGATTCATGGCAGCTAAAGAAAGAATAATCCTTACAGTAGTATGTCGGACAACAGGACTAAATGTGTCCAATTAGTCAATACCATGTTACTATTCCACAGTGGCAAAAGGCAATGCAGGAGGAATATGATTCACTTCGAGCACAAGGAACTTGGCTATTGGTTCCTGCACCTAAAGATAGAACAATTGTAGGAAGCAAATGGGTATACAAAGTGAAGAAAAACCCCGATGGCAGTGTCTCCCGGTATAAAGCAAGGCTTGTAGCTCAAGGGTTCTCCCAAGAACATGGTATTGACTACTTGGACACATTTAGTCCTGTTGTCCGACATACTACTGTAAGGATTATTCTTTCTTTAGCTGCCATGAATCATTGGACTCTTCGACAATTAGATATCAAGAATGCTTTTCTACATGACGATTTACAAGAAGAAGTTTATATGCAGCAACCACAAGGGTTTATTGATCCATCATATCCTTCTCATGTTTGCAAATTGGTCAAGTCATTATATGGCTTGAAACAGGCTCCACGTGCGTGGAATTCGAAGTTTACAAGTTATTTAACAGTTATGGAGTTTCATGCCTCAGCTTCTGATACAAGTTTGTTTGTCAAGAAGGATGACTCTGATATCATCATCTTATTACTTTATGTTGATGATATCATCTTAACTGGTTCTAATCCTTTGAAGATCCAAAAAGTGATTCAAGAATTATCTGAGGTATTCGAGTTGAAGGATATGGGACAACTTACATATTTTTTGGGTTTACAAGTTCAATATAAAGCGGATGGCAATGTTTTTGTTAATTAATCTAAGTATATCAAAGATCTCTTCCATAAAGCAGGTATGGAATAGTGTAAACCAGCAACCACTCCGTGTAAACCTCATCATCAAATGTTACACTCTGAGGGACAATTGTTGACAGATCCAACTTCCTACAGAAGCATTGTGGGATCTTTACAATATCTGACCTTTACTAGGCTTGATATTGCCTTTGCTGTAAACACAATATGTCAGTTTATGTCCTCACCAACTGATGTTCATTTTGGTGCTGTTAAACGCATCATTCGTTATCTTCAAGGAACCATGAATATTGGTATTACTTTTTCTGCAAACACAGTTTCAAAGCTTACTGCGTTTTCTGATTCTGATTGGGCTGCAGACTTGAATACTCGTCGGTCTATCACTGGTTATGTTGTGTACTTAGGCAATAATCCAATTTCTTGGCAATCGAAGAAACAAAACTCAGTATCCAGGAGTTCTACTGATGCTGAATATAAAGCCTTAGCACATACTGCTGCAGACATAGCTTGGATTCAAAATATATTGAAGGATTTGGATGTACTTTTGGATGCTCCACCAACGATTCACTGTGACAATATGTCCGTTATTGCCTTAAGTGCCAATCCGGTGTTTCATTCAAGAATCAAACACCTTGATACAGACTACCATTTTGTACGAGAACGAGTGCAGCAAGGCGATCTGGAGGTGTTGTATATCCCAACTGAGGAGCAAACTGCCGATGTTCTTACCAAAGGTCTTCACAGTCCTTCATTTGTCAAACATTTTTACAATCTCAAGCTGGAAAATCCCAGTTGAGATTGCAGGGGATGTTGAAGATATATAGTGATTGACACATCATCATAAGTGCCACATCAGCTATTGGAGTTAGTTAGTTTGTTAAGAATCAGTTACACAGGTGGCTTAGCTAATAAGCTACATGTGCAGACTATATAAGAAGGAATCAGGGGTCTTTTGTAACACTCTTCATCCTTATGAAATAACAAAACTTTTACTCATTTCTTTCTCTAGTTCTCTCTCTATTCCTTTTGATCTTTCTCTCTGTATTTCTTTGATATTGCTTGCATACATTCATCTGTTAGTTCTTAGATGAATGTTATCACTTCTTGTCCTCGTTTACTTTACAACCCCAATATCCACACACACACACACTAAGAGGCGGATATGTGGCTTCATATTTTTTTTCACGCGCGCGCGCACACACACACTAAGAGGCGGATATGTGGCATCATATTTTATTCACAAGACTTGACAAAAGTTTTAAACTTTTAGATTATCGTCAACGGATTTAGTCTAATAGCTAATTAATAATTAATAATTTCCCTTTATAAGAAATTATTTACTTTTTTAACATATACAAAATACAATTAAATGCGGTAATCAATCAAGCCTCGTATGGTGCGAATTTCAAAGGTTAATCAAGTAAGAAAACTCTCAATGACTCTCCATCTCCAGTTTTTGTTCACCATTGGAGGTCAAGGGAGAGCACTCTCCCCTACACAGGCACTCCTTCATATTCTATTTTCAGAGTTGTTCCGTTTCTTTCCTTTTTCATATTGCGTGAAAGAACCTAAATTTGATTTTATTTAAGAAAATTGATTATCTTCCTAATCCAATAGATTTATTGCTCTTCTTTAGTTTTAAACAGGGTAATTTGAAACTCATAGGGTTTCTCTTTCTCGACATGAGTATCAAGAAACAAAATTGTACTATCAGCCAACGCTATTTCTTCCATTCCTTGTAATTTATCTTTAGGATTCAGAAGAGCTCTGCAATGTTTGCGTAAGAGTTAATATTTGACAATGTTTAGCAAAAGCAAAAGATTATCTCAAGTGAGGATGGATAGAGAAGAGAGACAGGAGTTTATTTTTTGTCAGTACTGTATGAAGTATGAGCTTAAAGCTGGGGTTAACTTTCAATACGAAAAGGACAATGGTTGGAGATCAAATTTCTAAGTTAAATTTGCAATTCAAATAATGTGTCATAAATAGAAAATAAACATGATATATATTGATACAATTCCTAAGTTTTAACTGTTTGTGAAAAAGTTCTTATTATTTATGGGCAAACAATTATTAAGTGATGTGTCACTATGTGGTGCGCTGGTTTTATACAGCAAGGATTAACAGATGGCATCATCTTGTGTAATGAACTATTATAGTTTTGTTAAGAGTTGTTAGTAGTTGCCATTTAATAATACAGTCTAATAGTATTCATCTTCACTTATAAATAAGAGGTCTTAGGTTCAATTTTCGCCAAAGGCAAATTTGAACCACATTATTACTAGTCCATTGTAAGGCTTAGCCTACCCCCCTCTCCTTAGTATAGATAATAATAATATCGTATGTTCAAAAAAAAAAAAAAGGGTTGTTTGTAGTTTGTTATGTTGTTAAGCAAGTCGTATATAGGGATGGCAATTAACCTGTCAAATCTAATCTCCGTGGGTAACCAATCTAAATGGTTCGGTTTCTGGGATTTGATTTCGGGTATTTTACGGTTATGGGTAACCATCAGGTAAATTTTTGGGTTTTGGGTTTGGTTATGGTTATTGGGGTATCTGCCCTAAACCTATACCCGAAACCAAACTATTTTCATTTTAATAAAAAAAATATAAATCTTTATATATAAAGCAAGGGCCTAATGAACAGTGTTTTTAGTGTCACAAACTTCACTAAAAATAATTGGACAAAAATGCCCCTACAAAAAACTTCAAAAGCAACCCAAAATAATCATCAAATGTGGCAGGAGTATTTTTGTAATTTTAACAGTGTTTTTTTAATAATTAATTTCTTTTGTACATTTTTTTAATAATTAGTACCTCACAATATACTAGTAATAATGTAATTCACTCAGTTGTTCATTAAATATTATTTTCTCTATTTTTAAACACGTTCAAAACATCATAAAAGGCGTGTAATGCCGGTTATAAGAAAGGTCTTTCGCAAGCGGATAATAATGTGATTAAATTAGTTGTCAAATGATTTTTTTTTTGTTTTTTTTTTGTTTTGTTTTGAACAAACGATATTATCCATACTAAGAGGAAGGGGGGGTGAGCTTAGCCTCACAATATGCTAGCAATAATGTAATCCAATAAGTTGTTTATTAAATATTATTTTATCTATTCCTAATATAAATTCAATAGAGACCGATTTTATTGTGTAAATTCATGTGCTTTAATTGGTTTATGAGGGGTTTCTTCTAGCATGATCTAAAATTATTCATTTACTTCAAATATTTGACTTTCTTTTTTTTAATTTACGCATATAAATATATTTAAAACGTGTAAGTCGCGCATAGAAATTTAAAAAATATTTTCTACACGTACATGAGCGCGTCCATGAAGGCTAGTAATAATAAATGTGATGAGATAATCGTAGTGGGAGCGACACGAGAATAATGTCGCTATGACAATCGAATCAAATATGTTAGGTGTTGTTGTTGTGCGTTTTAAATGTGGAACATGAGTTCTTAATAGATTTTACTTTTAAAAACAAAGAAATATCAAGGAGACTCAAACTCTTTATGGAAGTTCTGCCATTTTATTTTTTTACACAATATTTTATAAAGTTAGCATAAAAATTGACATTAAACTGTAAGGTGATAGAAAGTTCATGGCTAGTCCCGCTTTGAGAGACTCTCTTAGCATTTCTCACGACTATAATGATCAGAAATAAAATTATAATGTTGAGCTGATTAAAATTAAATACAACATAACTTTTAAGAAGTCATAAATTTGAGATTTAACTAATTTTATAACTTGGCGAAATCTAATTTTATAACTTAGCAAATTTGATCCAAAAATAAGATTTTCGTTAACTCTCTAT